>NC_064921.1:1054204865-1055683199 GCF_023897955.1 Schistocerca gregaria | reverse complement strand
CCTAAGCTAACCTAACCTAACTTAACCTAACCTAACCTAATCTAACCTAACCTAACCTAATATAACCTAAGCTAACCTAACCTAACTTAACATAACCTAACCTAATCTAACCTAACCTAACCTAACCCAACCTAACCTAAAACTAACCTAACCTAACCTAACCTTACTTAACCTGACCTCACCTGACCTAACCCAACCTATTGTAACCTAACCTAACGCAACCTAACCTAACTTAACCCAACTTCACGTAACCTAACCTAACCCAACCTAACCCAACCCAACCCAACCTAACCTAACCCAACTCAACCTAACCTAACCCAACCTAACACGACCTAACCTAACCTAACCTAACTAAACCTACCCTAACATAACCTACCCTAACCTAACCTACCCTAACATACCCTAACCTAACCTAACCTGACATAACCTAACCTAACCCAACCCAACCCAACCCAACCCAAGCTAACCAAAGCCAACCTAACCTAACCAAACCCAACACAACCTAACCTAACCTAACCTAACCTAACCTGACCTGACCTGACCTAACCTAACCTGACCTAACCTAACCTGACGTAACCTAACCTAACCTAACCTAACCTAACCTGACCTAACCTAACCTAACCTAATTTATCCTAACCTAACCTAACCTAACCGAACTTAACCTAACCCAACCTAACCTAACCCAACCTAACCTAACCTAACCTAACCTAACCTAACCCAACCTAACCTAACCCAACCCAACCTAATCTAACCTTACCTAATTTAACCTAACCCTAACTCCAACATTAACACTAACACTAACACTAACCTAACCTAACCTAACCTAACCTAACCTAACAAAACCTAAGCTAACTTAACATAACCTAACCTAACATAACCTAACCTAACGTAACCTAACCTAACATAACATATGATAACCTAACCTAACCCAACCTAACCTTACCTAACGTAACCTACCCTAACACAAAACACTAACATTAACATTAACACTAACACTAACACTAACACTAACACTAACCTATCCAAACCTTACATTACCTAACCTAACCTAACCTGACCTAACCTAACCTAACCTAACCTAACCTAACCTAACCTAAGCTAACCTAACCTAACTCTAACATTAATGCTAACACTAACCTAACATAAGGCTAACAATAACACTAACACTAACACTAACACTAACACTAACACTAACCTAACCTAACCTAACCTAACCTAACCTAACTTAACCTAACTTAACCTAAACTAACCTAATGTAACCTAACCTCACAAAACCTAACCTAACCTTACCTAACCTAACCTAACAACCTAACATAACTTAACCTAAACTAATCCTAACACTAACCCTAACACTAAAACTAACACTAACACTAACACTAACAAACACTAACACTAACACTAACACTAACACTAACACTACCACTAACACTAACCTAACCTAACCTAACTTAACCTAAACTAACACTGACCTACCATAACACTGACCTAACCTAACATTGTCCTAACCTAGCCTAACCTTACCTATCCTAACCCAACCCAACCTAACTCAACCTGTTGTTGTTTTTGTCTTCAGTCCTGAGACTGGTTTGATGCAGCTCTCCATGCTACTCTATCCTGTGCAAGCTGCTTCATCTCCCAGTACCTACTGCAACCTACATCCTTCATAATCTGCTTAGTGTATTCATCTCTTGGTCTCCCTCTACGATTTTTACCCTCCACGCTGCCCTCCAATACTAAATTTGTGATCCCTTGATGCCTCAAAACATGTCCTACCAACCGATCCCTTCTTCTAGTCAAGTTGTGCCACAAACTTCTCTTCTCCCCAATCCTATTCAATACCTCCTCATTAGTTACGTGATCTACCCACCTAATCTTCAACATTCTTCTGTAGCACCACATTTCGAAAGCTTCTATTCTCTTCTTGTCCAAACTAGTTATCGTCCATGTTTCACTTCCATACATGGCTACACTCCAAACAAATACTTTCATAAACGACTTCCTGATTCATAAATCTATATTCGATGTTAACAAATTTCTCTTCTTGAGAAACGCTTTCCTTGCCATTGCCAGTCTACATTTTATATCCTTTCTACTTCGACCATCATCAGTTATTTTACTTCCTAAATAGCAAAACTCCTTTACTACTTTAAGTGTCTCATTTCCTAATCTAATTCCCTCAGCATCACCTGATTTAATTTGACTACATTCCATTATCCTCGTTTTGCTTTTGTTGATGTTCATCTTATATCCTCTTTTCAAGACACTGTCCATTCCATTCAACTGCTCTCCCAAGTCCTTTGCCGTCTCTGACAGAATTGCAATGTCATCGGCGAATCTCAAAGTTTTTATTTCTTCTCCACGAATTTTAATACGTACTCCAAATTTTTCTTTTGTTTCCTTTACTGCTTGCTCAATATACAGATTGAATAACATCGGGGAGAGCTACAACCCTGTCTCACTCCTTTCCCAACCACTGCTTCTCTTTCATGCCCCTCGACTCTTATGACTGCCATCTGGTTTCTGTACAAATTGTAAATAGCCTTTCGCTCCCTGTATTTTACCCCTGCCACCTTCACAACAATTGTCAAAAGCTTTCTCTAAGTCTACAAATGCTAGAAACGTAGGTTTGCCTTTTCTTAATCTTTCTCCTAAGATAAGTCGTAAGGTCAGTATTGCCTCACGTGTTCCAACATTCCTACGGAATCGAAACTGATCCTCCCCGAGGTCCGCATCTACCAGTTTTTCCATTCGTCTGTAAAGAATTCGTGTTAGTATTTTGCAGCTGTGACTTATTAAACTGATAGTTCGGTAATTTTCACATCTGTCAGCACCTGCTTTCTTTGGGATTGTAATTATTATATTCTTCTCGAAGTCTGAAGGTATTTCACCTGTCTCATACATCTTGCTCACCAGCTGGTAGAGTTTTGTCATGACTGGCTCTCCCAAGGCTGTCAGTAGTTCTAATGGAATGTTGTCTACTACGGGGGCCTCTTTTCGACTCAGGTCTTTCAGTGCTCTGTCAAACTCTTCACGCAGTATCTTACCTCCCATTTCATCTTCATCTACATCCTATTCCATTTCCATAATATTGTCCTCAAGTACATCGCCCTTGTATAAACCTTCTATATTCTCCTTCCACCTTTTTGCCTTCCTTCTTTGCTTAGAACTGGGTTGCCATCTGAGCTCTTGATATTCATACACGTGGTTCTCTTCTCTCCAAAGGTCTCTCTAATTTTCCTGTAGGCAGTATCTATCTTACCCCTAGAGAGATAATCTTCTACATCCTTACATTTGTCCTCTAGCCATCCCTGCTTAGCCATTTTGCACTTCCTGTCGATCTCATTTTTCAGACGTTTGTATTCCTTTTTGCCTGCTTCATTTACTGCATTTTTATATTTTCTCCTTTCATCAATTAAATTCAATATTTCTTCTGTTACCCAAGGATTTCTAGCAGCCCTCGTCTTTTTACCTACTTTATCCTCTGCTGCCTTCACTACTTCATCCCTCAGAGCTACCCATTCTTCTTCAACTGTGTTTCTTTCCCCCATTGCTGCCAATTGTTCCCTTATGCTCTCCTTGGAACTCTGTACAACCTCTGGTTCTTTCAGCTTATCCAGATCCCATGTCCTTAAATTCCCACCTTTTTGCAGTTTCTTCAGTTTTAACCTACAGGTCATAACCAATAGATTGTGGTCAGAGTCCACATCTGCCCCTGGAAATGTCCTACAATTTAAAACCTGATTCCTAAATCTCTGTCTTACCATTATATAATCTATCTGATACCTTTTGGTATCTCCAGGATTCTTCCATGTATACAACCTTCTTTTATGATTCTTGCACCAAGTGTTAGCTATGATTAAGTTATGCTCTGTGCAAAATTCTACCAGGCGGCTTCCTCTTTCATTTCTTAGCCCCAATCCATAATCACCTACTATGTTTCCTTCTCTCCCTTGTTCTACTGACGAATTCCAGTCACCCATGACTATTAAATTTTCGTCTCCCTTCACTACCTGAATAATTTCTTTTATCTCATCATACATTTCATCAATTTCTTCATCATCTGCAGAGCTAGTTGGCATATAAACTTGTACTACTGTAGTAGGCATGGGCTTTGTGTCTATCTTGGCCACAATAATGCGTTCACTATGCTGTTTGTAGTAGCTTACCCGCATTCCTATTTTCCTATTCATTATTAAACCTACTCCTCCATTACCCCTATTTGATGTGTTTATAACCCTGTAGTCACCTGACCAAAAGTCTTGTTCCTCCTGCCACCGAACTTCACTAATTCCCACTATATCTAACTTTAACCTATCCATTTCCCTTTTTAAATTTTCTAACCTACCTGCCCGATTAAGGGATCTGACATTCCACGCTCCGATCCGTAGAACGCCAGTTTTCTTTCTCCTGATAACGACATCCTCCTGAGTAGTCCCCGCCCGGAGATCCGAATGGGGGACTATTTTACCTCCGGAATATTTTACCCAAGAGGATGCCATCATCATTTAATCATACAGTAAAGCTGCATGTCCTCGGGAAAAATTACGGCTGTAGTTTCCCCTTGCTTTCAGCCGTTCGCAGTACCAGCACAGCAAGGCCGTTTTGGTTAATGTTGCAAGGCCAGATCAGTCAATCATCCAGACTGTTGCCCCTGCAACTACTGAAAAGGCTGCTGCACCTCTTCAGGAACCACATGTTTGTCTGGCCTCTCAACAGATACCCCTCCGTTGTGGTTGCACCTACGGTACGGCCATCTGTATCGCTGAGGCACGCAAGCCTCCCCACCAACGGCAAGGTCCATGGTTCATGTAACCTAATTTAATCTAACCCAACCTAACTGTAGCTAACCCAACATAACCGAACCCAAACTAACCTAACTTAACCTAATGTAACCGATCTTAAAGTAAGCTAATGTAACCCAACCTAACCTAACCGAAAAAATGTAATCTATCCTATCCTAACCTAACCCAACCTAACCCAAGCTAATCTAATCTAAAGTAACCCAACCCAATGTAACTTATCCTAACGTAACCTAATCTAACCTATTCATACCGAAGCCAAACCATCCTAACCCAATGCAACCCAACGGTCATGCAGTTCTAGGTGCTTCAGTCTGGAACTGCATGACCGCTGTGGTCTCAGGTTCGAATGGTGCCTTGGGTATGGATGTGTGTGATGTCCTTAGGTTTGTTAGGTTTAAGTGTTTCTAAGTTCCTGGTGACTGATGACCACAGATGTTAAGTCCCATAGTGCTTAGAGCCATTTGAACCATTTGTAACCTAACCATCACAACTTAACCTAACCTAACCTATCCAAACCTAACATAATCGAACCTAATGTAATATAACCTGATCTATAGTAATCATACGTAACCCAACCTAACCCCAACTATATTATTTGAACTGAACCCAGCCATCCCAACCTTACCATAACTAGCCCAATGTAATCTAACCCAAATGAACCGACGTAACCGTACCGAATCAATCTCATTTGTATCTGCATCAAAAAGTACTTGTAAATATTGTTCACCTACACTGTATAGATGAGATGAAGTCGTCTTCTGTGTTCCAGTAAATGCCATTCAGCCACACACCATAGGCTACATGTAAACTGCATACCATGAGTGATATGTAATCTGTTTCTATATGGGTCAGCTTTAATATAATTATTATTTTTGTTATTATTATTATTATTATTAGTAGTAGTATTATTATTAGTATTATTATTATTCCCCATCTGTACACAATAACACCATATGTGTCTTCATCAAAATTCTCGTCATACGTGCTTACCAGAGTTGTTTTTTCAACTTTGTGAATGTATGTAAAATGATTCTTAACAATGTGTCATATTCTCCTTGAAAATACTAATAATATTTCAAATATGCAAGCTGTTGTGCTTCAACAAGATATGTTTCACTCTTGCACAATATATGTGCTCTGTAATAGTTTAGTTTCTAAGTTTCACCTACCACAAACCATCCATTCAATTTAGTTGTAAGTCTTAGTGAATATCTTCAAGAATAAGACAACCGAAAATAAGGAGTACATCACTTCCTTTAATAAATTGTAACTTTCATTAGGACTGGAGAGATAAAAAATTGTTAGTAGTAGTAGTAAGGAAAAGGTAACTCTGCAGTAGGTTTTAGCATAGATTTATAAAAAAATTCCTACCAGTGTTACTGTTGTAGCATGTAAGTTGAAAGTATTTCTGCAATGGAATAGCTGAGTCAATTTTCTCCTCAAGAATGCTACATTGTATCTCAAAAACTACACTGTACCTCAAGAATTATAATGTACCTCAAGAACTATATTGTATTTGTCTTAACTGAATGAACCAAGATAAAAATTATTTACCATGTAACGTCACAATAGGTTTCGTTACATAGTTAAAATCAGTGTTATAACATGTTGCTACCAGCTGATGGACATTATCAGTGTACATTTAATTACTTTACGTAATTAATGAACAGTGAAATAGTGTCAGCCCCAAAGTACCTGCATGTAGAAACAATTGTGGATGAAAGTCTTTTATTCTCATTACAATATGCACGTCCTGTGTCCCTAATTACATTTCCCCACCTCTCCTTAAAGTAAGTGGTCCGGTGTGAATGTTTTGAGTGTGGTAGCAGACGAACCAGAGATGTAGTGGGTCTCAGAATCTTCTACCAACTTTAACACAGTCAGTGTAAGGCAAAGAGCAGGAACAAGAGGGTTCGACCAGTGTGCGAAAGTCTAAGAAAAACGTTTTCTTAGCAGAGGTTGGTCATGGGCTTCCCCCACCACCTGGCGCTGCTGGGGGAAAAAGCCGTGCAACGGTTACGTGGAGTTTTTTGGAAAACAGGTAAGCGACCAGACATTCCTTCAGAACGCGGGTTCGACCAGTGTGCGAAAGTCTAAGAAAAACGTTTTCTTAGCAGAGGTTGGTCATGGGCTTCCCCCACCACCTGGCGCTGCTGGGGGGGAAAAAGCCGCGCAACGGTTACGTGGAGTTTTTTGGAAAACAGGTAAGCGACCAGACATTCCTTCAGAACGCTGCGTAGAAATCAGGACAAAGGTATTTGAATGTTTAAGTATGTTTAATTTTAAAAATTTATTTATCAGACGCTTTTTCGCGATTGATTAATTAAGAACCATTTATTATTGATTTTTGTTCAATTTATCCGATATAAGGATAATCTTCTCCATTCGAGATTTCCATTACGACCCGCCACATGGTGCATAGTTTCAAACTGCTACCGCCGAGAAAGCAGTAAAGGGAGTTGTAGCAAGTTTTTGCGATTGCTGAACATTTATGCTAGAGTGTGTTGATATTTAACGACTTATTGAAAATTTAGTAACGACTGTAGCTTTTGTAAGATGAATCGTTTTGTAATAAAGCACTTCGCGCTGGAGATACCAGCCACGATTCCTGCAAGATGCCAGCCACTGTACATAGAAAATCTTCGTAGAGAAATAGTTATGATATTTGCATTTCAGTAATAACTTAGGGCATGTGTATGTATCAGCATAATAGTGTAGTAACCATGTGCTCTCCAAGATTTTCCTCTTCCCCCACAGGACGATGCAAATCAAAGGCAACACGGCTTTGCAATTCAAAGGAGAAATAACCTATGTGCATAGGTGAGTAATCTTTGTCCATAGTTAAATGAAAATTCAAAACAGAAATAGTGAAATGTGTATTCAAAAGATTGTTAAGAAGTAACTTCGTTAATTTTTGTCTAATGTTGGTTAAAATAAAATTAACTTTGTTTTTCGAAGTAATTTCCGTTCTCGCCTTGCTCATTTAAACCATACCTAAGAAAAGAGACTCATATTAATCACGCTGACCCTTTTCAAAAATTATGGGCACAAGACTAGATTTGTGCAGGACGTAGTTTTTTCTGACCACCCCCAAAATTGCAGTTGCGTTATCTGATGCGACCTGAAATTCAATCGATAAGATTGTACTCTGAACTTTGATGGACCTAAACATCAATTCTAAAGCAGGCAGAATGATCAGGGAAGGTTACGCTGCCGAGAGAGAAAAAGTGTGCATAAGATCCTTCCCCACAGCAGGCTTATATAAAAATGAATAAAAGTAATCGCGGCTGATAAAATTAAGCAAACTCCCTTCTCAGCCTGCCACAGACAGGGAGAATTAACGACATTTACGATCTAAATACCAGTCGTTGGGAGCTTGCAACCATAAGTCTTTGTTGTTATTTACAAAAAGCTCTATCCCCTATTGCATTATGTATGTATATGGATATAAAGGTCTTGCACGTTTCAAGTGACATTAGTTTTTCTGAAGATGAGTGCTGTTTAGGAGGTGAAGTTTAAGATATAAGATAACAAAATATATATAATAGTTGCATGGAATTACGCCTATCATGCAGCATGAATTGGATTATTGGAGCAGGAGGCTCATGACCATATACGCTTCCAAAAATATATAGTAGACATATCTAAAATTATATCTTCTGTGCTTGAAGAAAACCACAGACATAGCATGTGGTTAAAAAACTGTACACTGTTAAAGTGCGAACAGGGTTGAGAAAAAACAACACAGAGGTTGTGAGGTAAACCCACCTTAAAAGTAATTTTACATTTTCATAAGCAGACACAGCAACACTATTTTCATATATCTTCTTATTCATCTTGAGTCAATGGGTAGAAGGACATCTGTAGAATTACAGGTCTTGAATAACAGCAAACTTAAAGATTCGACACATCCATGAGATCTTCTCCTTGCCCTTCACGTAGATGATGGTATCTGTGTGATCGAATAATTTAAGCGCTATCACCGTATCTTTATAGGTTATGCCAGGATCATCCCAGTTAATTCTATGTGTTAACCACTTTGCGCTCTTCCATGTCTTAGCACACTTCACATATTTGAGAGTTCTCAGTGATGCAATGTTTGCTGAGAAAGTCTCTATTATTCCCGCATCCTGTGTGTACGCTACAAAAGCAACATCTTTAAATATGAACTGTCTACACGCATCATCATAGAAACCCTGAGTGCCCACAGTGATGTTCACATCTTGAGACGCCATTCTGAAACGCTCTAGGTATGGTGCAGCACCTATTCAGTTATACAACTCGTTGCACAACACCGGTGAGAAGGTTGTAGTTGATCATATGGTCATGTAGAACTAGAGCATACGTGGCAGTGTGCTCTGGGAAATTTGCAGAAAATTCAAATTCGATTAGTATATACATAGGTCCAGACTTAAATATCTCGCTCTGTTTCGAGCAGTCTATTACAATGACTGGTAAAAAATCCTTGAACTTGCATGGACTGTGTAGACACCCTCCTCCCTCTCCTTTTGGCAATTTAATAGTAAGAAACACGAAACCTTGCATACACGTCATAAGCTAGACTGTACAAGTTGATTATTCTGGTTCACAATACGCAGCTCCAAATAGTTCAATGTCTGAGCTGTAACTGGAAGTTATATTGCATTGGCAGGGGTCTCAACAATCTTATACCCTGTTGCAACTGAGGGAAAGAATCTGTAAATAGTATGAATCAGACTATCATTGAGATAGGAGTTCCTTGCAATGTTACACTCGATTCGGATTGTGCTGACGGGGCCGGCCGCGGTGGTCTCGCGGTTCTAGGCGCGCAGTCCGGAACCGCGCGACTGCTACGGTCGCAGGTTCGAATCCTGCCTCGGGCATGGATGTGTGTGATGTCCTTAGGTTAGTTAGGTTTAAGTAGTTCTAAGTTCTAGGGGACTGATGACCACAGTAGTTGAGTCCCATAGTGCTCAGAGCCATTTTAACCATGTGTGCTGACGGGATATATGTCCACAGTCTGATCTGACTTGTAAAATTTACTTGGATCCTTCTACAAAACCTGCCCTTTTGTGAAACGTAGTACGCGCCCCTATTGAACCTTTGTGGTTAAAGTTAATCGTCGCATTTACAGTCCTTATTTCAAATTTAAATGTACTGATGTTTGCACTCAGTTCAATACCTTTTCCAGGTTTTTTTAAGACCTCGTTTAAATCATCGATATCCTATGCACCAGGTTCTATTTCCAGAATATCTTTTTCACCATTAATATCCAGAGGCAGTTTGTTGTTAGTCTCAGTGATATTTGGGATGCTATTGTACATCTCGAGTCTAATCAATGCAATACTCCATTCACCATCACTCAAATCAATTGGTGGGAAGTAATTTGTAAGCAATACAGATCTTCGTTCTTTTAACGTCAATATGTACGACATTGCATCTGTACCTCAACTGATGAAGGAATGTTTAAAACTCCTCCTCATGTACCATGCTTCTTCTTCTTTGCAAACATCAGGAGAAACATGATGCTTAGATCTTCACAGAAGTATCTATTAAAGTCCTGATAGCACCAATAATTGTAGAGCACACGTCTTCTGTGAGTGAAGTATCACTATAATTCTTCTGGTGGTTGCAGGTCACCAAATATGCCAAATAGTAGATGGTATCAGCATTTTTCATAACATATGATGTCCAATGGGTGCCGGCACCTCCAGAAACATCTAAATTCACAATGCCACATTCACCAGTTTTCCACATAGTCTTCAGTAATGTATCTCAAATAAACACACCACATAATCTTGGTACGTTGAATTTGTTTCTAACAAACTTAAGAAGATGAGTATTTGGGAGAGATCGATCTGGTAGGACCTCTAATGGACTTTTTTGAAATTTATGAATAGACCAAGCCCTTTCCTGTACTGTTTCAAGTATAGTCCTTTTCCGATGGCCGCGGCTTTCATCATGTGGTTATGTCTTATGTATGTAGTTATACCCAAGGATGTGTAATTCCACCGGCAGTTTGTCTAGATAACCACCACCTCCTTTAATGCGTCTCCTAGCAAGCATGGTATGCTACTGCAGTGGTTGTGGGCTCTGCTCCCCCATTAAATAGTAAATCGTCGGCATCAATCCAACTGTTTTGTGTAGCAGGGAACTGAAGGCCCTTGACTATTGCTTTATTTCCACGATGTCTTATCACTCTCCACCGGAAAAACATCCGGTTCTCAGCTTTTCTGCAACTCCTCGGTGTAGAAGCAGCCTGCAATTTCTTCACCTTTACTATCCTTCAATATATAAGTTCTTCTATTCGTTCTTTGCACCTTTGCAACTGTAAATATCTCTGTTGACCAATTCGGCAGGTATGATTTCTCAAATGCTGTCTTGTGTTTTGAGATACATACCAAATGATCTACATTCAGTTTTTGTCTCTCTGGATCCAGCATCTTAATGCGATAGTACATCGTATCCATGAGACCATCGATTGGTCTCATTTTTATTGTGGTATGTTTGGTTCGATGAAACTGAGCAATTATTTCTGGGAAGATATCTGTCAATTCGTATGAGCCGCGATGGTTAAAATGCATCCACATTCAACCTTTTATTGTTCTGTTCAGATGATCCATTATACTTGCGTTCAGGTGACTGAATGTTGAGTAGTGATGTATTCCTTATCACTGCATCACGGTCTTGAAATACCTATTGTAAAAGTCGCCACAGTGATCGGTTTGGAGATTGTCTGGGCATCGATTCGTCCCTGTCTGTAGCAAACGCTCAAAAACATCCACGATATCTCTACCCGTTTTTGTTTTGACAGGTAATGCCCAGGCAAATTTGGAGTATCTATCAATAACCATTGAAATATCTTAGAATCCATTATTCTCATTTGAATATTCCCTCATATCTACAACATCAGCTTCCCATAAGTCATCCAAACCTTTAATCATAACATTCCTACGAGGGTATGTTTTGCGTGCTGGTATGTGCAGTTCTAGAACTATTGTCTCCATAGTTCGATGATACCTCTCCCTCTCTAAGCTCAGAGATTACTGAAACAGCCTCATTCGAATGAGCTGTATTACCTGCAGCAGCTGATGCCACGAGCAGCTGTAGTCTATCTATTAGCTCGTTGGGGCCGTCATAATAAATATACTGCGGGATTCTATTGCTCACAGCTTTACGCTCAATGTCAGTACCATCACCAGTGCTGCTGCTGTTATTGTTGTTGCTGTTTTCGCCATCAAGTATTGGTTTTATAATGGTTTTATATTTCTTGTTGGTCAGGCTTTTCGCGATCTTATGTTCATCAGTCATGTGCAGTATTTCACGGTACGTTTCCCTGTCATTAATTGAAAAATTTATAGGTTTTTTTGTAGGTCTTCGGAAAATAAGATTCATTAAGCCAGGTGTTCTCTCAAACCGCCTGTATTGTGTCATCAGCTACAGTTATAGGATGCGTACGCAACATGTACGGTCTTCCCCTGCTAACGCCGAATGTTCCATCTATGTGACCAGTGGTGTGACGGATAATGAATTCGTCAATATCAACACCATCATTATCATGTGTTTTTGTTTCGCTGAGAGCTGTCGGAGAGATTCAGTAACCGGGTTAAAAGTTTCTCTTAGTGTTTTCTGTCGATCCATATGCCCTAACCTCAGTAATTGTAATTTCTCCCATACTGCTTTTCTCGCTTGAATCACTTTCTAGCCTTGACCTTTTCAGTAGCAAACCACAGCTACTATTGTAAGTATCTCGTTTCCTAATATAATTCCCTCAGCTTCACCTGATTCAATTCAACTACATTCTGACCTATTTCGTTGGTAATGCAAGATGATGCTATAGGTTATCTTCAATCAGAAAGACCTCGAACGATTAGTAATAAAATGATATTTATTAAATATGAAGAAATACTCAGCTTAAATGAAGATGCTTCTCGTGATGTGTCCAGCACAGTTAGCCGTTTGAAATTATTACAAGTCCTCTAAAATATTAAAGTCCTGTCAGTGTGCCTCTGAGTGATGCCTAAGTAGAATCCAGAGCTGGCCTACGATGCCTGTGCAGCCTAAGTCTCGGAGACAATGGGCGAACACTGCAACTTGCAAACTCGGTCGTAACTGGAGACTGTATATCACTCAGCGTACTGAAGAGAACTGTCCACTGTAGCACAGTGCTCCAGTATTTAATGAGGCGTTGACCAATAGCTATCCGCACACATGAGGCCCATGGGCTAGCAGCTTCGGCGCCTGATGGACTTCAGAAGTTCGTACTGCTAGCCCATACTGCTGCTTTGCTGTGCCTGTTTTGCGCATGGCTTATCGATTGTGGGGGACTCTCTGGAGTCGTGAGTACTGTCACCACACATTGCATTCCCTTGTTTTGCTTTCGTTGATGTTCATCATTAATATCAACCTTTTAAGACAGTGTTCATTCATTCTACTGCTCTTCCAGACCTTTGTTCTGCCTAACAGAATTACAGTGTCATCGACAGACCTCAAGGTTTTTATTACTTCTCCTTGAACTCTTAATTCCTTCTCCAAATTTTTCTTTGATTTCCTTCATTGCTTGCTCAATGTACAGACTGAATAAATCGGAGCTAGGCTATTACCCCATCCACTCCATTCTCAATCAATGCTTCCTTTTCATGTCCCTGGACTGTTATAACTGCTGTCTGGTTTCTGTTCAAGTTGTAAATAGCCTTTTGCCACACGTATTTTTCCACTCATACCTTCAGAATTTCAAAGAGAGTATTCCAATCAGCACTGTCAAAAGCTTTTTATAAGTCTACAGATGCTATAAACTTAGGTTTATCTTTCCTTAACCTATGTTCTAAAATAAGTATTGCCATGCGTGTGCTCACATTTCTCCGGAATCGAAATCGATCTTCCATGAGTTCGGCTTGTACCTGTTCTTCCATTCTTCTTTATAGAATTTGTGTTAGTACTTTGCAACTATTACTTATTAAACAGATAATTCAGTAACATTCACAACTGTCAGCACCTGATTTCTTTGGAGTTGGAATGATTATATTCTTCTTGTAGTCTAAGCCTGTTTCAGCTGTCTCCCTATATCTTGAACACCAGATGAAAGAGTTTTATCGTAGTTGGCTCCTCTGAGAGTATTAGCAGGTCTATGGAATGTCATGTACTGTGGTGCTTTATTCTGACTTAGGTCTTTCTGTTCCCTGTCAAATTCTCCCATCTCATCCTCATTTACGTCCTCTTCCATTTCTATAATAGTGCTTGCAAGTTCATCTCCCTTGTATAGACCCTGTATAGACTCCTTCCACTTTTCAGCTATCTCTTCTTTGTTTAGGGCTGGTTTTCATCTTAGCTCCTTATATTCATACCACTGCTTCTCTTTTCTCCAAAGACCTCTTTAATTTTCCTGTAGGCAGTGTCTATCTTTCCCCTAGAGATAAATACTTGTATAAGATGTCTAGAGGTCATGAAAGTCATGAAAAAGAAATTTCATGATAACATCTCGTCGCAACGAAAAACGCCTTTGTTTTAATAATTGCCACTCCAATTCACGTATCATGTCTATGGCGCTGTCTCTCGTATTTCGCGATAAAACAAAACGATCCACAGTTCTTTGAAATTTTTCAGTGTCATCCATCAGTCCCACCTACTGTGGATCCCACACCGCACTGCAATCCTCCAGAAAAGGGTGGACAAGCGTGGTGTAAGCAGTCACTTTAGTAGACGTGTTGCACCTTCTAAGTGTTCTACCAATGAATCGCAGTCTTTGATTTGCTCTACTCACAACATTATCTGTGTGCTCGTTCCAGTTTAGGTTATTTGTAATTGTAATCCCTGAGTATTAGGTTGAATTTACAGCCTTCAGATTTGTGTGACTTATCGCGTAATCGAAATTTAGTGGATTTGTTTTCGTACTTATGTGAATAACTTTTTTTATTCAGGCTCAATTATCATTTTTCACACCACACAAATATCTTATCTAAATCATTTTGCTATTCGTTTTGGTCATCTGATGACTTTACAAGGCGGTAAATGACAGCATCGTCTGTAAATAATCTAACAGGGCTACTCAGATTGTCTCCTATGTCGTTAATACAGGTCGGGAACAATAGAGGGCCTATAACGCTTCCTTGAGAAACGTCGAATGTTACTTCTGTTTTACTACATAACTTTCCGTATATTACTACGAACTGTGACCTTTCTGACAGGAAATCACGAATCCAATCGCACAACTGAGGCGATATTCCATAGGCACACAGTTTGGTTATAAGACGCTTGTGGGGAACGGTGTCGAAATGCTTCTGGAAATCTAAAAATATGGAATCAATTTGACATCCCCTGTCGATAGCACTCTATACTTCATGAGTATAAAGAGCTGGTTGTGTTTCGCAAGAACGATGTTTCCTGTATCCGTGCTGACTACGTGTCATTAAATCGTTCTCTTCGATGTACTTCATTATGTTCGAGTACAGTGTATGTTCCAAAAGCCTACTGCAAATCGACATTAGTGATATGGGCCTGTAATTCAGCGAATTACTTTTATTTTCCTGTTTGGGTATTGGTGTGAGTTGAGCGATTTTTCAGCCTTTAGGCACGGAACTTTGTGTGAGCGAGCGGTTGTATTTAATTGCTAAACATGGAGCTATTGCATCAGCAAACTCTGAAAGGAACCTGACTGTTACACAGTTTGGACTGGAGTCCTTGCCTTTATTAAATGATTTAAACTGCTTTGTTACACCGAGGAGTTCCACTTTTATGTTTCTCATCTTCCAGTTGTTTTTGATTGGAATTCGGGAATATTTACTTCGTCTTCTTTGGTAAAGGAATTTCGGAAAACCGCGTTTAATAACTCTACTTTACTGGCACTGTCACCAGTGACTTCACTGTTGTTATCGCGGAGTGATTGTATTGATTGCGTCTTGCCACTGGTGTGCTTTACATATATCCAGAACCTCTTTGGGTTGTCTGCCAGATTCCGAGACCGAGTTTCGTTGTGGAAATTACTAAAAGCAACTCGCATTGAAGAGCGTGCTACATTTCAAACATCTGCAAAACTTTACCAATTTGGGGATTTTGCGTTCTTTTAAATCTGGTATGCTTTTTTCGTTGTTTCTGTAACAGCGATCTGACCTGTTTTGTGTACGATGGGGGATCAGTACCATCACTTACTAATTTATGTGGCATAGAACTCTTCATTGCCGTCGATACTGTCTCTTTGAATCATTCCTCTTCTTTTATACGCTTACGTGATCAGATCAGAAGGAGTGGAGACTGACTCGTAAAGAGGTGTTAAGAGCATTATTATCAGCATTTTTAAATAGATATACTTTGTGTTTCTTTTTGATAGTGGTGGGTATTAGGTATTCAGCCTAGCAGCAACTGCCTTGTGGTCGCTAATCCCTGTATTAGTCATGATACTCCCTATTCGCCCAGGATTATTTGTTGCTAAGAGGTCAAGTATGCTTTCAAAACCATTTACGCTTCGAATGGGCTCATGAACTAATTTTTCAAAGTACTTTTCAGAGAAAACATTCAGTACAATTTTGGATGACGTATTATGCCTGCCGCCAGCTTTAAACATATAATTTTTCCAGCGTATCGAGGGAATACTGAAGTCACCACCGACTATAATTGTATGAGTGGAGTATACATTTGAAATGAGACTCAAGTTTTCTTTGAACTGTTCAGCAACTATATTTTCTGAGTCGTAGGGGCGGCAAAATGATCCAATTAATAGTTTATGAAGCTGGTATCTGTACAGATATCATTGGTGATCTTGCAGCTCTCGAAGAATGGAATTATAATGAAATCTAGACCTTTAGCTGCTTACAGGCGTTGATAAATATCAACAGGAACAGTTGAAAAATTTTTGCTCTAACCGGGACTCGAACCTGGGACCTCCTGCTTACATGGAAGATGCTCTATCTTTTTTTTAGGGACCTGAGAGAAGAGTCGGAGGCAAATAGGGCAGGGGTCGTTTTCCGAGGGCTGGCCTCAATGTCCCAATCCCACCCTCCCAGAGCCAAGGAAGGAAAGGGCTTGGACAGGATCAAGAGAACTTTATTGAATCAAATTCTTTTGTTAATGAATTGATATTTTTGGTTGTCTTTGGTTTTATTGTTGTTTTTGCTATTTTTAACTGGATCCTAAAACCGCCACCAGAAGCTTCCGAGTCGTCTTTGGGTAATGAGTGTAAAGGTGACTCCCTCTAAATCGTTTTCTCTGAGGATAAATCGCGTGCTGTGATTCATTTTCAAGTGTGCCTTCTGGTAATCGGAACGCCCCAATGAGCAGGAGGATCCTCAAATAATGCGCCTAAATAATTCGATAGTCATGTGCAGTACAATGCATGGTGGTAGAACGCCTCATGCGTCGTCATCAGGTGGACCCACTTCTGGAGGCGCCTTGAAAAATGTAATACAGCACCATGACGTTCAGCCAGTTGACGGCGTACGTTCTCGTAGTGGGAAAGTAGGCGGCATCTGGGTGCAGGAGTTCGTCCGGCGCTATAGACTCTGGATGTTATCGCAACAGGAGCGCCAGTATACGTTGTACAGTATCCCAGCATCAACCTGTCACAGTATGTACGGCGGTGCGCGTCCGAATCGAAGACTGCACAGTGCGGACACAAAGGGTCGTCAGTGAGATGGATGGAATGGAGGCGCTGGCGTGTGGTTAACTTACTGTTCACCACCACATACCACAAGCAAGGGCGTACGTGGGTAGGTATTGGGTGTGGACGGCTCATGACACCCTGGTCCAGTGGATGGTTGGGTGTTGTTGTTTGATGTTGTTATGGGGTTATCTTGCCTGATAGATGCGGTAGTAATCTCTCGCGCTCGGCGCCCTCGTCATCGGTATATCGCCGGTCACGTAGCTGATCCACCAGGAAATTGCGGATGTGGGCAAGAGACGCAGCGAGACAATCTACAGCAGCTTCCTTGTCAAGCTGTTGTTGGCCATGGTCCATGCGAGCCGCATCGTCCGTAGGTACAATGCCCATGCTCAGTTGTGGACATGAGTCAACCACAGTCCCCCTGCCAGTGGAGGCATCGTTAAAGTAGTGTAGCGAACTTAGAATATATGACCTGCACTCACAAACTGTCTGTACGCGCCGGCCGCGGTGGTCTCGCGGTTCTAGGCGCGCAGTCCGGAGCCGTGCGACTGCTACGGTCGCAGGTTCGAATCCTGCCTCGGGAATGGATGTGTATGATGTCCTTAGGTTAGTTAGGTTTAAGTAGTTCTACATTCTAGGGGACTGATGACCACAGCAGTTGAGTCCCATAGTACTCAGAGCCACTTGAACCATTTTTTTGTCTGTACGCCGCCTGGTAGCTGTGAGTCATGGAAACTGTTGGCGGAAGAATGTGCACAAAATAATTAAGTTTGGACGCTAGGTAAGTCTTGACGCAACGCGTTCAGAGAATCATATCCATATTGCGGAATCTTCCATAACCGAGCAGCACCCGTGTCCTTTGTGGTAGCTGGCGATATGTGGTTGTTGCAGTTCAGCAAACTGTACTGGAGAACTGCACCCCCAGTGCATTCATTGGGAGAACATTTTGGGAGGGTATCACTGTCGGTTGTTGAAGGCGTCTGCTGACGTCCATGTATGTCATCTTGCACATGTTGACGACTGTGCCCGATACCGTCCCGTAGTGACACGCTTTGACTTCGTCGCCTGATCACACGAAGAGCACCTTGTCGTCTGTGAAGGCAGCACATTGGAAGGTCACATCTCGAATACAGATGCCTTCCAGTCGTTTGCGAAGGCCCTGCAGTGCAGTTTCGAGGGCCGCCGCGAATAAGACTCCTGATAAAGGACATCCCTGTCGCATTGAGCGTCCAAGAGTGATATGTTCAGTCTGGTGGCCATTGACCATAATCTGGGAGCCTGCCCCATGGATTAAGCATAAGATCACCCTTACTGAAGCCTGCGAGAGGCCCATGCGTTCGAGCATGGTGCGAATGAAACTGTGGTCGATGCAATCAAAGGCGTGATCAAAATCGACGGTGACAAGAGCGCCTCAGAGGCGGCAGGCCGCTGCCAACGCCATGACTTCGTGGAAGGCGCCAAGTGCCCTGTTGATGTTGTTGTCACCGCCTAAACATGTCTGGTCAGGATGGGTCATGTCTCCAATGGTGGTCTGAAGTCGTCCGCAGAGGATACAGAGGAAACGTTTATAACCCGCATTCAGGTGCCTAAGAGGACAATAGTCGTGACAACGGTGACAACTGCTCGGTTTGGGAAGTGGTATGATGCCTTGAAGGGAATTTATGCGGACAGTAAAATCGTCACAGAGGAGGTCTTGAAAGATCTGAATCCACAGAGCACCCATCAGGGGATAGAAGGCATGGTAGAATTCGTTCTGTAAGCCATCTCGGCTCGGCGACTTGTTCAGGGAGTCATGTGAAAAGGCCGCTGTTATGTCTTCAGCAGTTATGCGAGCCAGCATGCGTCATCCTGGGCCACTACTCTGGGTTCAGGCAGATTGCTCAGGATGTTTTAGTTCTCATGAAGTCCGTGGGTCTTCAGCGTAAAACGTTCTGTAATGCTGGATGAATGCTGCGGCGATGGCACACTGTGAGTGGACACGTCCACCCTCTACTGCCTCTACTGATTTTATAAGGTGGCCCTTGCTGTGGTGTCTCTCTGATGCCGTGATATATGGATGCCATTTCGGCGGGGATGATATCCTGCACACTCACCTGGACTCAGGCTCTGTCAAGCTGTTCCACAGTGAGCTGGAGTAGGTGTGCTTTGAGATGATTAACTGCTGGCGGCCATTCATGTGATGGCGACTGTGTCATGAGTTCCCTCAGCACAGTGTAATAAAATTCATCGTCGCCCGCCGCCAGCACACTCTGTCACGGCCATATCCCAAGAGTGTCTATCGGAGGGCCGGCTTGGCTCATTCGAGACACCAATGTAAGGTGGAAGGATATGTATGCCAACTCCGGAGGCAGCAGTCCCATGTAGCAGCGATCTTCTGCCAACATGTGTCCTCATAATGACAGGAAACATTCAGCGTCCATGGACCACAGCTGTGATATATGAGCTGTCGAGTAAGGTTGACCGAGCAGATGTATGCCAAATGTTCGGTGAAGGCTGTTGGCCACAGTTCCATGTCCCTTGTTGTTGCACAAAGTCCTCTTGAGACATATATCCGGTTGAGGCGGCTGGCAGAGTAGTCAGTGAAATATGTATAGCCATGGTGGTCCCCGTGCAGGAGACACCACATGTTGTGTAGTGCCAGATCTCGCACAAGCGCCCATAGTGCCAGGCATATAGAGTAGCGGTGTTTGGTCTGCTGGATCCAAGACACTGTTAAAATCTCTACCTATGATGTTGTGTGCTGCATTCCCATTCATGGGTGGAGCAATTTCGTTGGAATAAAAGGTGACCCTATCTCTACAATGAGATGACCCGGATGGTGTGTGCACATTGACAATGCGGACTGTGCCAACAATGAGGACAACACCTGATGCAGATGGCAGATACATAACTTCTGATGCCTCAATGCCATCACATAATATGATGGCGGTTCCACTGGCACCATCGCATGATGGCATGCTGTAGGCTGTGCATCCATAAATGTTCAATTCCAGTTCTGGATGGACTTCTTGAAGGAGGGTGATATCCAGGTCCACCACCCAGAGCGTATCGTGGAACATGTGCGATTTGATGACAAAGCGTATACTGTGAACATTGACTGTGCCCACACGGTAGGATTGGGACATCTAAATGAAAAGTGAGTAGATGCAAATGGCAGCCTCTCGGTGATAATGGAGCCACTTGGCTACGCTTCTTTTGTGGCAGGTATCATTAATGTGGCCCTTCTGTGGGTGTAAGGCTCTCCCCATTTGGGGCACTGGTTCCGAGTGGCAAAGGAGTGTCAAGGGTGTCTCTTGCATCTTCTGCCTCCATTTCAACAGCAAAGTAACCGAGTGGGGAAGCGGTTGGTGATGGAGCATCGCTATGGGCGTTGTGCTCCATCACCTGGTCTTTGTCCTGAGGGGTTTCAGTCATGGGAATGTCTGGGCTCGGTGAGGGCACCACCCTGTCTCTGGTGTCAGATGGCTGCCTTGGGGTGGAGCTGGTAGGTTCTGTTGGCAATGACGCGTCAGAGATGGCGTCGGCAGTGGGCTCCCTGTCTCTACCCTCTTGGTCATCTTCTGTCGAGAGGTGGCGTTTCTTGTGACGCTTCGACGACCATTGTTTTCTTGTCTGTGTGTCCGCTTCCGTCGAAGGGCTGTAATCGATACCTTCGGCCAGGTGGCTGATGTCCAGAACCGGCGCCTCTGGTACGACGACGGTGGTGGTGGTGGTGTCTTTCAAGGGTGTCTCATCATGCGGTGTTGCAGTCATGGCATCATTGGTGACTGAGCTTGCGGGCGCATTGGACTGCAGCATTGGCGTGGCATCTGTGCACACTGGCTGCACTGCTTCCATGTATGTAAGTGATAATGCAGTTGGCACAGCTGTCTGTACTGGTTCCGCATGTGGCACCTGGACAAAGCGACACTGGAGGCACTTGGACTGGATGTGGCCTTCCTGTCCAAAGCTGCCACACATCTGCGGTTGTCTGTCATAAATTATGATGGCTTGGCAGCCTCCAATGAACACGTACAACGGCACGTGTTTGCGGAGTTCTATGTGCGCTATTCGTCCACGAGACTCAGAGGGCCATAGACGGGGGTTCCCAGGTAGATGCTGTGTTTCTTGGTTTCTGCAAGGCGTTTGATACAATTCGCCACAGTCGTTTAATGAACAAAGTAAGAGCATATGGTATATCAGACCAGTTGTGTGACTGGATTGAAGAGTTCCTAGATAACACAACACAGCATGTCATTCTCAATGGAGAGAAGTCTTCTGAAGTAAGAGTGATTTCAGGTGTGCCGCAGGGGAGTGTCGTAGGACTGTTGCTATTCACAATATATATAAATGACCTTGTGGATAACATCGGAAGTTCACTCAGGCATTTTGCGGATGATGTTGTAGTATATAGAAAGGTTGTAACAATGGAAAATTGTACTGAAATGCAGGAGGATCTGCAACGAATTGACGCATGGTGCAGGGAATGGCAATTGAATCTCAGTGCAGACGAGTGTAATGTGCTGCGAATACATGGGAAGAAAGATCCTTTATCATTTAGCTACAATACAGCAAGTCAGCAACTGGAAGCAGTTAATTCCATAAATTATCTGGGAGTAGGCATTAGGAGTGATTTAAAATGGAATGGCCATATAAAATTAATCTTCGGTAAAGCAGATGCCAGACTGAGATTCATTGGAAGAATCCTAAGGAAATGCAGTCCAAAAACAAAGGAAGTAGCTTACAGTACACTTGTTCGCCCACTGCTTGAATACTGCTCACTGGTGTGGGATCCGTACCAAATAGGGTTGATAGAAGAGATAGAGAGGATCCAACAGAGAGCAGCGTGCTTCATTAAAGGATCATTTAGTAATCGCGAAAGCGTTACGGAGATGATAGATAATCTCCAGTGGAAGATTTTGCAAGAGAGATGCTCAGTAGCTCAGTACGGGCTTTTGGTGAAGTTTCGAGAACATACCTCCACCGAGGAGTCAAGCAGTATATCTCGCAAAGAGACCATGAGGATAAAATCAGAGAGATTAGAGCCCACACAGCATACCGACAATCTTTCTTTCCACAAACAGTACGAGAGTGGAATAGAAGGGAGAACCAATAGAGGTACTCAAGGTAATCTCTGCCACACACCGTCAAGTGGCTTGCGGAGGATGGATGTAGATGTAGAAGTACCTGTCGGATGGCACTGAGCATGCGATGGGTTTCAAAGGTGTTCCACTTCTCTTCTGTGTAGCTTAGGACCGTTCCATACGGCCGGAAGCGTCAGTATCGAGCGCTGCCAGGACTTCAAACGGCAGTTCGAATATGCACAGTGTGCACACCCACACCCACGTTGTCCACGGTTACAGTGCTTACATTATTGTGAAAGTGGCGAAAAAACTTTCTGTCACACACTACACTTGTAGTGCCTCTGCCCACCATACCCATTAGTCGCGCCAATCAATCTACCAATTCTTGTAAGAGTTTGGGGAATGTGAGTGCATCCACACTGAAAACGATCATTGGCTGGTAAGCCTTATCTCCATGAAGCTGCTATCTGTACAGACACAATTGGTGATCTTGCAGCTCTCGAAGAATGAAATTATAATGAAATTCAGACCGTTAGCTGTTTACAGACGTTGATAAATATCAACTCTAACTGACTGACCGACTGAGGACAAAGACGACAGTGCGACTGTAGGGACTTATCTCTGAGAAGCTCCCCTCTGCCACACAAGCAGGAGGTCCGAGATTCGAGTCCTGGTTGGGGCACACATTTTTCAACTATCCCCATTGATATTTATCAACGCCTGTAAGCAGCTAAAAGAATAGATTTCATTATAATTTAATTAATAGTTTTGTCCGATTGGCAAGTATAACCTCTACCCATACTATTTCGCAGGAAACTGTCTAATTCAATATCACTACAAGGTAAACTACTTCTGACAGCAATAAATATTCCACCACTAACTGTATTTAATCTATCCTTACGAACACTGTTAGATCGTTTGAAAAATTTCCGGCTGAACTTATTTCCGGCTTTAGCCAGATTTCTGTACCTATAACTATTTGAGCGTCAGTGCTTTCTATTAGGGCTTGGAGCTCTGGTTCTTTCCCATCACAGCTATGACAATTTACAACTACAATACCGATCGTTTCTAGAAACTACCATACTGAGTTTTACCTGCCCCCTTCTAGACAGACATCCTTTCTGTGGATGCCCCATGCCCTCTAACCCAAAAAACCGCCCAGTACCTTCCGCAAAACCCCCGCTGTGGTCGAGCAGTACTAGGCGATTCAGTCTGGAACCGCGCTGCTGCTATGGTCGCAGGTTCGAATTCTGCCTCGGGCATGGATGTGTATGATGTCCTTAGGCTAGTTAAGTTTAAGTTGTTTTAAGTCAAGGGGACTGATGACCTCAGATGTTAAGTCCCATAGGCCTTAGAGTCATTTGTACCATTTTTGAACCATGTACTCTTCATGGCATCCAGAAGCACCGTTTCCATATCGAGAATTACTCCCCCCCAAATGCACATGGAGTGCACACTGGATTCCTTCCCCTCCTGAGCAGCCATGTTCCCAAGGTGCCCCAACACGAGCCTAACGTTGGAGCTCCAATTATTAGCAAACCCACCCACTGTGAATCCACAGACCTTGCGGGCCGAGAAGCTTCCTCTGGAGCAGGGTGGATGACTGAATCCGACTCAGAGACTTTGTCAGCTACAGATAATGCTCAAAACCTGTTCGTCAAACGAACTTGAGAGGCCCTATGATTGGCCCCTCAGAAAGTCTTTCGCTGCCTACCAGACTTTGGAATTATCTCCCACTCGACCACAGGTGTGGGGTTAACCTCAATGCAGGCGGTACCTGGGGCGGCCACAGCAGTGGACCTATTGGGGGACACGTGAGTCGTGCTCGACGCCCCTCGCATCTTCGAATCCGACCCCAGACAGTGATACCCCTTGGCAACAGCCTCAACGTGTGTGACGGAATCCAACACTGCTTGGAGCTGTGAGCGAAGGGTCACCAACTCAGCTCGCTTCTACACACAGCAGTCGCGGTGCTTATCGATTTCTAAAGTCGCTCCTGTTTAAAACTCGTAAAACTGCGTAACAAAGCAAATGCTGTACTCGCCTTATTAGTAGCAGGAACACGAGCGGCTCCGTCACTGACGGTCTAACGGATACTGAGCTGTTCTAACTAAAATAAACAAAAGCCTGTACTATACAAGGATCGATAGCAACGGTGGTACTCTATGCTACACTGCTATTAAAATACAAGGTTGTTCCTAGTAAGCACTCAAACAGACAACAAAATAAAAAATATACTAGCAACTACACAAGTAACTGTAAATAAGTCGCTCCTGTTTGAAGCTCGAAAAAAATATCTAATAAACAAATGATGTACTAGACTTATTAGCACCAGACACAAGAACGGCGAGCAACAAGGTGCTCTAGCATTACGACAGTGCGAAAATAATTGACAAAAACAGAACGTTGACTTAGGGTTTTATTACAATTTAATACATTTCGTGTTTTCTCGTGTAATGTTGCTGACAGATATTTCGGTCCTAGGTCAAATGCATGGCAAATAAAACAGAACAATAAGGGAGTTTCCAATAACGAAAATATGAGACGTATAATGCTGTACTTCTCGATTACAATGACTTAGAAACTTCTATTTTGTACAGAACGAAGAGACCAAATACTATAGTACATAACACAATTTTCCATTCTATACCTGTAATCATTCCCGAGAGAGAGAGACATGTAATGTGATCTTCTGTGATTATTCCAGTATTAAAACAAATGAAAACAACATGACGTTTTCTTAAGATGTTATTACAAATTATCACTTTTCGCGTTTTCAAGTGTAATGTTGCTGTCGCACCTAGTCTCTTGCCAAATATTGCGGTTCTAGGTCAATTGCAGAACACCTAAAACGGTCAATAAGTGAGTTTTAGGTAACCAGAATATGAGACATATCTTGCCGTACTGCTCGATTGGATTAACTTAGACGCTTCTTTTTTTGTTCGGAACGAAGAGGCGAAATTACTTAGTAAGTGACAAGTTTCCAACACGATATCCAGGAACGATTCCAGAGAGAAAGACGAGGAATGTGATGTTCTGGCATTTGGGTGTACGGCAACAGATGAATAAAACGGTACGTTTTCTGAAGATTTTATTACAAATTAATACATTTCTCGTTTTCTCGTGTAATGATGCTGCCGCACCTCGTCTCTTGCCAAATATTGCGATCCTAAATCAGACACATGGCACCTAAAACGGTCGACAAGTTAGCTCACGATAACCAAAGTATGAGACGTAACATTTTGTACTTCCCGATTGCATTGGCTTACGATTTTCTATTTTTTGCGGAATGTAGAGATTAAATACCTTAGTATGTGACACAAATTTGCACTCGATCCCTATCATCATTCCTGAGAGAAAGGCGAGCAATGTGATGTTCTAGCCGGCCGCGGTGGTCTCGCGGTTCTAGGCGCGAAGTCCGGAACCGTGCGACTGCTACGGTCACAGGTTCGAATCCTGCCTTGAGCATGGATGTGTGTGATGTCCTTAGGTTAGTTAGGTTTAAGTAGTTCTAAGTTCTAGGGGACTGATGACCACAGCAGTTGAGTCCCATAGTGTTCAGAGCCATTTTTTGTGATGTTCTAGCATTACCACAATACGAAAATAAATGACAAAACGAAACGTTTTCTTAAGATCTAATTACAAATTATTACTTTTCTCGTTTCCTCGTGTAACGTTGCTGCTGCACTTCGTCTCTTGGCAAACATTATGTTTCTAGGTCAACTGATTGGCATCTGAAACTGTCAATAAGTGAGTTTTCGATAACCAACAATATGCGACGTAGCGTATGCTTCTCGACTTCAGTGGCTTCAAAGCTTCTATTTTTTGCAGAACGAAGAGACGAAATACCTTAATATATGACACAAATTTCCACTCCATACCTGTAATCATTCCCAAGAGAAAGGCGAGCAATGTAATGTTCTGCCATTACGCCAATACAAAAATAAATTACTCAAACGGAACAATTTCTTAATATTTTATTAAAAATTAAAACTTTTCTCGATCTCTCGTGTAATGTTGCTTACACACCTCATCTCTTGTAAATATTAAAGTCCTAGACAAGGCCATACCATATAAAAAGGTCAATAAGAGTAGGGGAGAGAGGACAGTGTCACCCCAAACATGCATGTTGCCTACCCTTAAGGGGCAGTGACGTCATCTGATGACGCGAGTAGTTACCCAAGATGGCTGCCTTTGTTGAGAAGTTTAAATGTTGGAGAGATAATAGGTCATTTGGGCTACTTCTACTAACCTAAGAGAATGGCAGGAAAGAAAGGGCACTAGGGTTATCTCCACTAACCTAAGAAAATGGTGGGAACGAAAGGGCAGTTGGGCTACCTCCACTAACCTTACTCACCCAACTGCCACCTCTTTCTAGGAATTGGAGGAGAAAAGGACTCAGCCTGTGCTGGATGTATGTCTTTATTTAAACAATTAGAGGCAGTACCACCATCAAGTGTATTCACCAAGGGGTCCAGAGTCCAACTGACCTAGTACACAGTACCACCCCCAGGGGGCACTATTATCCCTTCCATGACATAATCCAATATGGCGGTCTGGGGAGGGGGGGATGGTGAGAACCAATAGGAACCCTTAATCCAGTTCCATGTTACATTTCAGCCAGTAGGATGTGGTATCTGGTAACATCATTGGAAGGGATATAGGGCTGGCTCAGCAGCTCTGGGACCTCAATCTTGCTCAGTTAGTCAGTAGCAACAGAAGAAGAAGAACCATGAAGTGTCAACAGCAGTTGCAATCCAGCATGGCCCTGCAGAACAGGAGGAATCGGAAAAGTAAGTATCCCATATCACATCTTCCTCTGTGGTTAGCATTATTATTATTATTGATTGTTTTTGCCTCTTTTCCATGTGTAATGCTTCCTCGTTTGTGTTCAGCAGTAGCCCTCGATTAATCCAAGCCTGCAGGATCGAGTGCCAACATGCCAATCTCTGCTGCGTCCAGATCTGTAGCAACCTCAGCTGCCACCTTGTCGAGACCTGCAGCGACCTCGGGACCTGCAGCAGCAACAACCTCCAGCACGTCTGAACCTGTAGTGACCACATGGGATCCTGTAGCACATATAGCCCACTTGATGGAGCAGGACAAGGAGCTGCTGTTGTCTGCCCCATTCATCCATTTGTATGATGGAGACACGCAATCTGCTCCCAACATATTGAATGCTGCTGGTGCTCCTAAACAAGAGCAAGATGGAGGACAGTACCAGTACTGGTCACCAACATATGACCCATCCCAGCAGAACATGCCTATGCTAGTGCAGCCACAAAGTGGAGATGCTGTGGATAAGAAGGCAGAGAGTGTACCCATGCATTACAGTTCCATATACACTTTAACTCCCAGTGGAACGAAATGTGTAAACATTGGTATAGAGGCACATCATGTCTGGGGCTTGCATGCGAGAATAGAAATTGAAAATTCATAGTAGGGTCTTAAAGTGCCAATTTACGAGTTCAAATGATACGAAATATATCGTGCAGAGCGCTTCATCAAGCAGCAGATGACTACAGAGTATTATCCAACTCATTCTCCCTCAGACATTCGCCTTGCTGGTGTGACACTATCTATTACAACAGTGTATGACGACTGTGCACTATGTGTGAAATCGGGTGACAACTGTGTTTATGTAAGGTATGCCTCGGGTATGAAGTTGTACGATCTGGATACTAACCTATGTCTTGCTTTGGAGAGATTGAACCGCTGGTTGCCAAGCATAGACCCTGCATACAATGATAGTGTAAATTTCCGATGTGTGCACAGAGTACATGTTGATGAGCTGAAGCAGTACCTTTGTTTGCACCTGAACACTGAACCAAAAGAGAAAAAGATTAAATGTGTGTGTAAGAAAACTGAGTACCATGAGGCATCCATTGGTATGAGGGAGGTATGTGCGGAAATTATTGCATGTCAAAAAGCTTTGTTTGGGAAATACTGTACAGGTGCGAAGAAGAAGAAGATAAAGAAAGAGTCTAATGATTTTCTTGAAATACTGCATCCTATGTATGATATTTAACTAAATAAATAAATAAATTATGTATATATAATCTCAAATCGTGTTTGTGTCTTATTTCATACCTCTCTCACTATAGTCACAGTATTATGATTATTTTTTCAGTGCTACACCAGCTATTCACATAAATGAATGATAAAGTTACTCTTCATAGGTAATATATATATATATATATATCCTCTGTGTAGCCAACATAGCTCAGTCAGTTAAGTAAGGGAGATATAGTGGCTACATGTACTATTATTTTTCCTTCGAGTAAATCTCTCTATATATGCCAATTACTTGTCAGTACCTGGTGAAGTTAGTATCATGACAGGGTGGGTGAAACATCCTCATCACAAGCACTTTGTTGTCGGTGACTGGTCCTATGAAGATTCAAAAGAAGACCTGAAGAAGAAGAAGAAGAAGAAGAAGAAGAAGAAGAAGAAGAAGAAGAGCAGAATTCTCCTTCCTGATAATATACAAGCAATTATTGTAGGTCCATCCAATTGCAGGAAGATTAATGTGCTCATGACTCTGCTAATACATGTAGTGGACTCCGATTTGAACATGTTTGAGAATTCTCAAAAACTCTGTTTCAACCCAAGTATCAACTTTTACAGGAGATATTGCAGTGTGTAGACGTTGTTACGACACAACATTCAGTGAAAGCAGTGATATCCCTACACCTGAAAAAGCAAAGCCAAACATGATCTTCTTATTTGACGATGCTGCTGTGGAAAACAAATACCAAATTGGAAAATATTTCTGTTTCGGTCGTAATATGGATGCTGATGTATTTTATCTAAGCCAAACATATTCCAGAATCCCAAAACAGTTGGTTAGGGATAATGCAAACCTCATTATAGCCTTCAAACAGGACAATCTGAATTTAAAACACATTTACCAGGCACAAGTCGAAACTGACATGTCGTTCAATGATTTTGTAAAGATATGTGCTGATTGATGGAATCATTCACAGTATGGGTTTCTCGTTATTGATAAAACAAGAAAACTGAGTGATGGTAGCTACAGGCGAAACTTTTAAGAGTTTCTGTATATATAGCGTGGTAAGAGAGCTTAGTACATCAGTATCCGATGCACCATGGACAAATTCGCGGGTATGTCTAGTTCTCAACCAGAAAGAATGGGTGAACACACACAGAACATTCTCCTGTGCATGGATGCGAAAATTCAGGCTATTGTACATAAAGCTGGAGGTATGTGCAGGGAACTAGAGACTTATTACCAGACTCTTCTGAGACTGGTGAATGCGTTAAATGAGTTACTTAATGAAGTCGGTAAGAAAGTAGCCAACTTAGAACTGGATGGAAGTGTGGAGGGTAAAAATCATAGAGGGAGACCAAGGAACGAATACAATAAGCAGATTCAGAAGGATGTAAGTTACAGTAGTTATTCAGAGATGAAGAGGCTTGTACAAGATAGAGCAGCATGGAGAGCTGCATCAAACCAGTCTTCAGACTCCATTGAAATGCTTTTCGGAAATCAAGAAATACTGCATATATCAAACTGCCTTGATACAAAGCTTCCAGAGTGTCATGCGAGAAAAGTGTGAGTTGGGTTTCACGTAATAGATGTTTTCGGAATCCATGCTGGCTGGCTTGGTGGAGGTCCTTCTGTTCAAGATAGCTCATTATGTCTTAGCGCAGAATATGTTCTAAGATTCTACAACAAATCGATGTTAAGAATACTGTATGGTAGTTTTGTGGATCACTTCTACCACCCTTCTTGTAGACAGGTGTGACAGCTTTATTCCAAAGAAATGGGTATGGTTTTTTGTTCGAGGTATCTATGATACATTATAGTTAGAAGAGGGGCTAACTCGGCTGCAAATTAGGTATAGAATCTGATAGGGATTCCAATGGGCCCTGGAACTTTGTTCAATTTTAACGATTCCAGCTGTTTCTCAACATCGTTGACACTAATACTTGTTTCACTCTTCTTTTTAGTGGTACGAGGATTAAATTGAGGCAATTATCCTGGGATTTACTTTGTAAAGGAATGTTTGATAACAGAGTTAATCATTTCTGCTTTTGCTTTGCAACACTTAGCAGCCTGTACAAACGACCAGAATTTCTTTGAGATTTCTGGAAGATCATTTCACAATACTCTGCTACGTGGGTTGTCACAAGTTTTCCCAAGTAAAATTCCCTTATTTGCCAGATTTACAGACAAGTTTTTGCATTTTTCACTGACAGATTTTGAGAGCTCAAGGGTGAGTAAAGACTTAAGTTGACAAAAAAAAATAGGGATTCTGTATTTCTAAACGTGTGAGCTAAAATCGTAAGTACTCACATCAATACATTTTGTAATGAACTGCTTTTAGATGGAGAAAGCAAGCCATATACATGTTTCATTAAGACCACTGATGTTATTTTATTTCAATAAAATGAAACACATTTGGTAATAGAATTATGCATTTCCTTGGGGTTGAAAAACAGATTTAAAATATCTTCGCTGGTTTCAGAAGTACCCTCAGAGAAAAGAAGGCCTCTTGAAAGATGTAAACAAAGCGGGGAAGAGTTGCATCACTATTGGTGACCGCTAATAAAATGTTGGTTCTACTATGTTTGTTATCGTCAGTTATTATCCACTCTGTTATGTCTGTTATTTTAAAGGTATTGTGTGTCTGCCTGCTTAGCCGAGTGGTAAGTTGTTTGTCTACAATGCAGCGGGCTGGGGTTCTATTCCAAGGTGGGTTGTAGAACTTCTCTGGTCATGGGCAGGATGTTGTATCGTCCTCTTGATCATTTCATGATCACCGACATGCAAGTTGCCCAATGTGGCGTCACCTGAATCAAGACTTTCAATGCAGTGGCCGAACATACTTTCTAATATATGCACTACTTTCAAAGCACCAAAATGTACTAGAATAAATAAAAGGCATACAAAATGCCGCACTGCACGATGTACTGCCAAGGAACACCGCTGTCCTGGGTCCATGGATAGACCACGAAAATCCACCACATTAAACCACACACAAACAGACTTGGCCTGTGGGCAGATTGGTGAGACTAGATCCGACGGGCAGGGCCGACCATTAGTGGGAAACGATTGGCTTCAGATCGGCAAGCCCAACCCATTAGGGATACCTGCAGAAATGGTCTGCAGTTTTGGCCCATCATGGAAGTCTACTCTCGTGGACAGCTATTCACGTGTCACAGGCACCATGTTGATGACATGAGACTGCAGTAATCAATCCATGCTACAGATAACCTGCGTAAATACTCTAAGGATAAATACTAATGAGGATAGGTAACAACTCACAGTGAAGATGACCACTGAGCCACAGACAAGCATGTAGAAAAGACCATCACTCTCACAACTAAATTTTCGGCCATAGACTTTGTCAGAAAACGAGAGCACATACACTTTCACATAATCACTCAGACACAACTCATGCACACATGAGCATCGTCTCCTGCCGCTCCGTGAACAGTCTCTGAGAATCAGATCCAAACAAACCACTCCTCACACCTCCCTGCCTCTATTGGCAGCTTCTAGGTTAGCAGTACAAAGTGGTGGCAGCACTGACTGCAAGCTGTAGGGAATGGAAGGGAGAGAAGAGGCAGTAAGAAGGAGGGATTAGAGAAGTAGTACATGTACTCAGCTGCGCCCAGCCTGTGATGATGCATGACATCTCAGTAAAACAACCATTTCATCTTCTGAGAGAAAAACAAGACTTTTCCAGTGTTTTTTCAAATTTTTCTGATTTCCCTGACATGTTTGACATTCCCTGATTTCCAGAACTTATGGTAATTCTGGCTACAGTAGTCATTGAAGGCTTCAAGTAGTACTCTTTTGACAGCCAAATGAGCTTCATTCTATCTATAGCCCTTTGGCACAAATCCAGGGAATCGCAGCCTAGCTTGTCACAGAACCTTCGATGTCTCTGGTTCAGTCCTTCCAATCATCTTCAAACAAAACGCCCACGATCAGTCCTGGGGACAATGCTGGAAATTGTGAGCTTTGTTGAAACTCCATGAACAAGGCTGGTCTTCTCAACCTTCTCTGCCACTCGCTGGAATGATCCAAGTATGACCTCTAAGCCCAGACGACAGGCATAATTTGTTCCAAGTTGCACCACAATCTGCAGTTGGCTACACTCTGTCCTCTCAATGGCTGCTGGAATAACCTCTTCAACGCGGTGAATGACACCGCCAGAGGTACATACAAGTGAACCTGGTATCTTCTTCTGTCCTTTGTTGCAATTTCCTTAAGGGGCACGTGTTGTCCTTTTCTGTCCCTCACTGCCATTTCCATAAGTGGCACATGGTGTCCTTTTCTGTCCCTTGCTGACATTTCCCCAAGGTGTACCAACAGTCGCCGTATGTTTGAACTGCCAACAATTGATAGGCCCCTTTGCCTCCTCTTGGCACCACAGAAAACGGGTGCAATCATACTTGAGGTACCTCTGGAACTGGTACCACAGATACACGATTCTCAGGAGTCATGGCTGGTTACGAGCAACTCATCCCATGTTTGAGAACAGCATTCACAGTGTGGCTGCGTTTTTGCTGGTGCACTGTATTACAGGACAGTGAACAAACGACTTTAAATTAAGCTCGCCGATTATTTTTTTAATCTGCTGAGCTAAAAGTTTCTTATTCCCTATAAGAATTGAAACAAATAGGCAAAAACAGATTGTTATTTACGCTACGCAAAAACCTGTGCTAAAACTTACTACCATAGCTTCCTAAAACTTTTTGAGAGTAATTATTTGTAGTTGTTAGCAAACCTGGAAACTGAGTTAATTTATGAGAAATGTAGATAACATATAGGACGGCTACTAGACATAACACAGTAACTGAATCACAAAAGCCGATTCACTACAAATTACAGTGTTGGCGACTCTTGCATTGTGTGCTCATTTTGGCAATTTGACATGCTGGCCATAGCCAATTGGGTGATAGTGAGGTAAAAAAAAGAAAGGATATGGCACTACAGTCTTACACTGTAAGTTATTTTGTAGCCAGAACGGATGCAGCCTGTTGCCATTTTAAGTACAAAGAGTGTTCAAATAGTTTTGCACAGTCGTCTCTAATTTTTATTTCTTGCAGGAGGAAAGTGTTAATTTTGTTTTTTATAAACTTAGAACATTTAGCTATACGTTGAGTCTACTCAATGTAGCCTCCATCAGCTGTGATGCATCTGGCCCAACAGTCTTTCCATGATGTAAAGCACTTTGGTAAAATTCTGGGGATTGACTTTTACACCAACGCTTGACACAGGAAATAAGGTCTTTCTCACTGTCAAATGTTTTACCATGCAGGTGAGCCTTCAGACGACCAAAGAGGTAAAAATCAGATGGAGCCAAGTTCAGACTGTGGGATTGGATTAGATTAGTTTTTTCGTTCCATAGATCCGTACTGAGAAGATCCTAGTAGATGTGGAACATGTCACTTTTTTTAAGCTGAAATAACAATACTAATAGTATGAGTATATACAATGCATCATTTTTTAGCTGAAATAACAATACTAATAGTATGAGTATATACAATACATCATTTGTTCCTAATAAAAAATTCGTCAATGGAGTAGAAGGAGTTGGCCACTAGTAAGTATTTCAAGCTTCTTTTAAACTGATCTTTATTTGTAACTAAATTTTTTATGTTTGCTGGTAAATTATTGAAGATGAGTGTTCCTGAATAATGGACCCCTTTGAGGACGAGGAACAATTTTCTAACCCATTTTCCTGATTTTCTCCTGTGTCATAATGGCTGTATGAGGTCTGGCATTGTCATGGTGTAGTCTGATGAGCTGATCCTAAAGCTGTGGTCTGTGGGTCTTGATGGCATGTCATAGCTTGTCCAATGAAAAACAGTAATGATAACGGTTAATTGGGGAGCCAAGTTCCAAAACATAAATGAAAATGACACCACACTGATCCCAGAAGAAGGAGGCCATCACCTTTCAGCCTGCGGTTCGTGAGAGTTTTGGTTTCTTCTTCAGAGGGGAACCTGGATGATGCCACTCCATGGATTGAGTTTTGCTCTCAGATTCGGACAAAAACAACCATGTTTCATCCTGGGTAATGATGCCATCAAAATATTGTTTCTACTCTTCAGTAAAGGTCTTCATGAGACCATCGCACACATTCTTTGTCATCGTTTTCATTTCTGTTGTCAATAATCTAGGCACCCAACATGTACAGCTGTTTCTGTACCCTCGTGACTGTACTAGTGGTCCACACTACCCAATGAGAAACGAGTCATTTCAGCAAGCTGTCGTGTCATCAGGCATCTGTCATTTTGGATGATTTCATCAGTGGTCTCCTTATTCACACCATTCTGTGCTGTCAATGGTCTACTACATCTTCGATTGTCCAGAAGAGAGAAATCACCTTTATTAAACCTCTGCAACCGCCGATGGATACTGCTGCGAACCACTGCGTCTGTCTCGTAAACAAGGAGCCACTTCCTGTGAATCAATGTGGCAGAGTCAATGCCGGTTTTGAAGAAGAATTCCATCACTGACCGTTCTCGCAACCTGACACCTACTTCACGTCCCATTATGGCTCACCTGCAAGTAAAAGAAAATGCTTTTATACGCCAACTTTTAGCTAAATGTTGCAAGTATGTTCACAAAAATTTCATTCTCCTCCTGAAAAAAATAAAAAAAATTAGAGATGACTGTACAAAACTTTTTGAATGCCCTTTGCAACACAAAATATTCTCAGACACAGTTTATGATTGATTATTGCTCATTATTTCTGTCCTGTGCATGCCACAACTACTTTAACTCCTAAACAGTACAGTACTTCTGTGCATAACACACAGTACGCGAGGTAATTTCGAATGTTTTCTGTTCTTGAATCCGTATTGCTCTAAAGCCTGAGTCACCTAGGACTGCACTTCCGCGCATAGATGCGGAGTGAAAAGGAAGCATGGGGTTGATAAGAACTCCACATGCGCAGCAACAGTGAGCGAGCAGACAATGTCCATGTTGCTGAACTGCATTGCTGTGGATAACAGTCAGTCTCATTTGCCTACGGTATACTGTATTATACATTCAAATCTATGAGATGAATAATAAAGATTAAAACCAATTTCGATCAATCATCATGAGAGAAATATTGATTCACATCATTAATTCACGTCCACTGCTCCACAGATTAACTCGGCATGACGTCGGGAGTCGAGAACAGCTGACACTGCTCTGTGAAGAAGTGAAGCACCATTTTTCTCAAAACGACATTGAAACTGCGTGCAATACTTACCATTTATTGCGATTTGAACTACATTATAAGCAAATATTTTATACCCAACAACATTAAATTCAAGAACAAACAGAAATAATTATATTTCCTTGACAACTACTACTGTTCAATAGAATTGCTGCTAGGTGTAGATTCAGACATTTCACATTCCTCATCGTTTCTGCATAATCTTTCATAAAGGGGAGACGGAAGGCAAGTGGGCTTCAAAAATTCGATCATAGCATCTTCGATTTTAGCATATTTGAAATGCCTAGTCTTTCCTGCATCAAACAGTTTTTGTTTTATATAAATACGACAATTTTTTCGTGGGATGTGATGGTTTTCCTGACTGTCTGTGCAATCTGGCATTTAAATGTCATGCCTTCCTTTTTGCGCCATGCAGAGTTAATGCACAGCATTCGTTTACTCCTTGTATATTATTTCATGCTTATATTGTTTTATCGCTTCAATGTTTCCTAACCTGTATCTACTATCGATACAGGTTTTTCCGAGCATTTATTGTTTTCGGGCGTTAATGGTAGTACCTAGTGAAGCTTGTTGTAAGTACGTGTTGATTTGTATTTTCTTTGGTTCCGCGTGTTTTCATAAAAATGCCGCGAATAAAGAAATTCTCGCCTAAATTAAAATTCAGAGGAAAAAAATACGTAAAAGTAAATGAGGTTAGTGGGTCAAAGGTCCCAAAAATTTTAAGGCATAAAGAAAATCAGCACATCAAGAAAGAAACTGCAGTGTCTTCAAGTCACTTCGGCCCAGTCAGCTTGTGGATATGAACATTCGTTTGGAAGTATTACGGTTAACCTTAGCATGCACTGTGATATCATTTCCAAAAACACTGTGTGCAGAATATGTGGTGGTGACATTTCGTTGGGTGAGAATCAGCGTCTTCATAAAAGAATTGTGCCAAACCTGACACTGAGTTGTACAAAATGTGGTGCCGTTGCTACAACAATGAATCAAAAATGACAAATAATAATTTATATTAGAACAACATAAGGCTAGATTATGGTCTCAGATCTATTGGTAAAGGGACGGAGGCGGGCAAACTCTTATGTTGTTGTGTCCATTATACGTATCCGGGCTGTTATGCCGTGGTCGGTTGATGAATTTTGTCTCAATTCCCAACGTTTCGTCTCCGACTGCGGGAGTGCAGCTTTTGTGTCCCCTCACTTTCCTGTCTCGTCGCAGAGCCGTCAGCGTCATACCGAAGTTTCTGAAGATAAAGCGACTGTTCTATTCGGGAAAGCCACAACGCATTTTCAAACAGACTGAGGAGGCCTTACTATGAGAGCACATTCAGCAGGCCCGACGGGACCTTGCAAGCACAAACTGAAAGTTAATGTCTCTCCATATTACAATCAGTAATAAACTGTGCAGCAGTGACTGGGAGAAGATTGATAGACTACTGCATGATACCATGGGGAAGCATATGTTGACAACGTCCAGTAGACAGAACTAGTTTGATAATTTGCTACCTAATCAGTCTGTTCGGCAGTTAGACGTTTCCCGGACTGTTATCAATTTGTCCAAACGTTCGTTATCTGACGATGAGACATCTGTGTTGCCAAGGGAGGAAATTTTGCTGTTAGTCCGCGTTTTGTGCGCACGGAAGAAATTATAGCCAGTGTAGAAGCAGGAATTCGCAGTGTGGATTCTGTAACAGCTGAAGAAATCCGTATAGAAACAGTGAGAATATTAGCCAATGCAAAACCGCCGAAAAGTAATATAACTGTGGGTGAGAGAAGAGCTTTAAAACTCCTGAATGACGACGATAGTATTTTGGTTCTCCCAGCTGACAAAGGAAGCGCAACGGTGGTTATGGATGTGGCCGACTACTAGAGTAAAATTACTGATCTATTGGATCCGCAAGCATATAGAAAGCTGAATAAGGACCCCACTGACAACGTTCTCAGAACTGTGTCGCGGTTAATAAAAAAGTCCTCCATTGAAGAGTGTACAGAAAGGTCTGTGCAATTCGGTTGCGCTACCACCAAGGCATTATGGATTGCCCAAAATTCATAAAGAAAGTGTGCCATTAAGACCGATACTAAGTGCCATTGGTTCGCCGACCTACTCGTTAGCCAAGTTTTTGACTACGCTGTTGAAACCACATGTGGGCCGTTCGGACTCAGCAGATTGGATGGCATAGTGGTCCAGCCGGAGGACATATTGGTCAGTTTCGATGTGGTATCACTGTTTACCATGGTTCCACTTAATGATGTATTGGAACAGCTGGATCGAATTTTTACTGCCGATATTTTAGAACTATTTAAGTGTTGTTTGACGACCACATACTTGAAGTGGAATGAACAGTTTTATGAGCAAACGGATGGCGTGGCTATGGGAAGCCCCCTAAGTCACGTAATTGCAAACTTCTTTATGGAGAAATTCGAAGAACAGGCCTTAGGTACTGCCAGCAAAAAACCAAATATATGGTTCCGATACGTGTATGACACGTTTGTGCTGTGGAGACATGGTAGGGAGGAACTAAGGCGGTTTCACGAACATCAAACAGCATAAACTCGAGAATTCAGTTTACAATGGAGGAGGAGGTAGACAGCAAATTACATTTCCTCGATGTGTTTGTTTTTAGAAACGAAAATGGTAGTTTGGGCCACTCAGTATACCGCAAACCCACGCACACAGACCATTATTTGCACCGGGATTCGAAACACCACCCACAACAGAAGCGGGGTGTTATCAAGACGTTAGCGGACAGAGCTAAAAATATTTGTGAACCTGAGTTGCTCGACGCTGAGATGGAACATCTCCACAATGCATTAATGAAGAACGGATATTCATCCGCCGAAATAAAACGTGCGTTGAGGCAGCCACGCAGAAACCATACTGACGTACAGGCTACTGCAAAATCTAAGGTATTCCTGCCGTTTGTTAAAAATTTAATGGAAAGAATAGGGAGGATCTTGACGAAGAGGAATATTACCATAATTTACAAGCCCACCAGGAAGATACAGGAATACCTTAAGCCTGCGAAGGACGCTCGCAAACCTTTGGAAAAAGCTGGAGTGTATAGGATCCCATGCAGCTGTGGTGATGTTTATGTGGGTACAACTAAAAGAACGGTTTCTAAACGTTTGGAAGAGCACTAGGGAAACTGTAGAAGAGGAGAAACGGAACGATCAGCTGTTGCGGAGCATGCTTTCCAGCCAGGGAACCACAATATTCGTTTCGAGGAGACGCAAGTACTAGCGACCACAAGCGTATACTACGAAAGGCTCTACAGGGAGGCAATTGAAATCGCTAAACATCCAAATAATTTCAACCGAAAGGAGGAGGGCGTGAAATTAAACGGTAAATGGATACCGGTGTTACAGAAGATGTGTACCACCCGTCCACTACTGGGTGATGGCAACGGCGATCGACGGCGACGGACAGCGGCCAATTGCACTGACGTTTTCAAAACACGTGACGTCACACCGCGGCGCGGGAGCTCGCGGAGACGGAATTTAGCGACAGTCAGTAGCAAGCCAGTGGGTGTGTTGGACCTTCTAACGACCTACGGACCCCCTTGAAGATGTCTCCCGCAGTCGGAGACGAAACGTTGGGAATTGAGACAAAATTCATCAACCGACCACGGCATAACAGCCCGGATACGTATAATGGCAATGATATTTCCGGCCGTGAAAGCCTACATTTTAGTATCAAACTCTTATGTGCATTACTTGAGATTACAAATCCTCCTGCAAAATTTATGACTTACAATAATGTTATTGGTGCTGCTGTTGAAGTTTGTAACACCTCAGTGAAGGAAACACTCAAGGAAAGTGATGACAGTGAAAGTGGTGATATTTGTGCATGTTTTGATGACAGCTGGCAGGAACGTATACTCACCAACTAAATGGAGTCGTGACATCTACATCATTTGTACAGGCAATGTACTATAAAACTTGTGACTGTGGAACTGAGAAAGAACACGGACATAACTGTCAGATGAATTATACTGGTCCAAGTGGTGAGAGGTATTTTAAAATCTGTGTCTAAAAATTGCTGAGAAGCGTCCTTTGAAATTAAAGATAGTCTAAGGTGGCTCATGCGTATCACCAAGAGTTACACAGAGGTCCATTTCGAGAAATTGTTGCGTGACTGGCACTGGAAGATTTTTGTCAAAATGACGTTTGACACTATCAATAGCTGATGTAGTCATGGGAAAACATCTTAAAACTTGTGAATATTCTGAAAAAACAACTGAAACAATTAAATCCTAAAAAGACAAACTTGACCACTTCCTGGTGAATTTACTGTGGAGTGTGAACCATGCCTTCCTCAAGTTTGTGCAAAAGCTGTTACACATGTTTCATAGAAATTCTACGAAGTCTTAGTTGAAAACTTACAAAGAGCCCTTGAGTGTGAGATCCCAAGTTCAGTCTTTAGTAAGGCTCATTTGAAAGTGTCGTATTAACAATTATGACAGCAAAAATGACTCACCATGTGCAACAGGAGGGCAACGGAAAATGATTGTATGATATGTGCAGAGATGGGGTTAACGGAAACGTCCGATTCCACCAGTCTGCTTTGACCAATGACGTCACCAATATAGCGGAAACTACCGTTCACAACTCCCACATCGCGACTACGACGTCAATACGTAAACATGACCACAAAATGTAAAAAATAGATCGACTACCCATCAAACACATATTACTCCACACATATAATGAAACTAATGGGACAAGCGGGGGAAATTGGGGGTTTTGGGTGGGGACAAACTAAGAATAAACACATGCCACTAAACCAAACGACAAAAACGATAAAATGAAACGACCGCAACCTTCCCAAAATCAACTAAAAACAATATCCACTGGAATCGAACACTTCCCTTGACCTATATAGGTCAAAAGCATCTCCCGATACCACACTATAAATCTCAAAAATTTCACCACCACCACACTTAATCCTATCACAAAAAAACTAGAAAATTGAACACTTCCGGTGACCTGTTATCCTTACAACATCTTCACATATAGCCATCCCTGGTCCAAGATGCTGGAATTTTAGTAAGCCTCATTTCTTCACGACACACTGAACACTTCATGACTTCAGCCAACAGGCCAAATAGCTGAAGAAATTTTATTAGAGACAATGCACTGTCCCGCATCATCACTGACAACCGAAAACTGTTGACCTGTCATTCACATTCTTACCTACCAAAGACAGAAACAATGCAGTTTACCAAAATTCACACACGACGAACAGTGAAAAACTACAATAACGTCGACATAACAAAACCAAAATCGTTAACTCACTGAAAAATACTCCGCTGAAAGCAGTCACCACACAAATGCAATGCTACCATGCAAATGAACCCCATACACCACATTAACACGCTACCCATAAACACGCCACCAGTGAGAACCACCAACTGCAACAATATGCCACCTATAAACATGCCACACACGCAAACTAAACCAAAAACATCACTTAACACACAGCACATAAACACACCACCAAAGAGCACCACCGATCACATCAAAACGACACCTACAAACACGCCACTCTCACAAACTAAACTCCGTGCTGTTGTGACGTCACACACCACAACAGCCTTACGTCATGGGTCAAAGCCAACTGGTGGAATCGGACACTTTCGTTGACCCCTGAAAGGAACCTAATTGGTATACAGCCTAGAACAGAAGCCTAGCTTTTATTAAGTGATTTAGGTTGCTACACTGTTTCAGGGATATCTGCTTCTAACTTACTTCATGTTGGCAGCTGTTCTTGATTCGAATTCTGGAATATTTACTACATCTTCTTTCATGAAGGAATTTCAGAGGACTGCATTTAGTAACTCAAGTTTAACAGCACTACTGTCCATATCGCTGTCACACAAGAAGGCACTGATTGTAGTTTCCACTTTACCTAAGAGCAGAATCTCTCTGTATTTTCTGCCAGATTTTGAGACAAAGCTTTGTTGTGGAAACCATTATAAGCATCCTGCATTGAAGTCAGTGCTTAATTTTGAGCTTCTGTAAAAGATTGCCAATCTTGGGGATTTTTCAGTCATTTAATTTTGACATGATTTTTTCATTGTTTCTTCAACAGTGTTCAACCTGTTTTGTGTATCAAGTGGGATCAGCTCCATAATTTGTTAATTTCTTTGGTATAAATCTCTCAGTTGCTTATGATAATATTTCTTTGAATTTAAGTTACATCTACTATACTCTTGTATGTTGTATGCTAACCGGTGGCCTAGAAACAACGGAGAGGCTCCGTCCCTGCTGCAGCCGCAGTGGTCCACAACCCCACGATGACTACTGCAGTCCTGTTCACCCCTCTGCCGCCACACACCGAACCCAGGTTTATAGTGCGGTTCAGCCCACAGTGGACTGCCGCCCACTCCCCCCCCCCCCCCCCCCTCCCCCTTAGGGAAGGTCTCACACCAGACGAGTGTAACCTCTATGATTGTGTGGTAGAGTAATGGTGGTGTACTAGTACATGGAGAACTTTGCACAGCAATTGCCGACATAGTGTAGCTGAGGCAGAATAAGGGGACCAGTACGCATTCACTGTGGCAGATGGAAAACCGCTTAAGAACCATCCACAGACTGGACGGCTCACCGGACCTTGACACAAGTCTGCTGGGCGGATTCGTTCCGGGCATCAGGGGCTCCCCGGAAAGCCGTGCGTTAGGCCACATGGCTAACCAGGCAGGCTGGTCTTCACTTACACTGTTAATTTGTAACGAGCAGAGACTGTCAGAAAGGTGCCAAGTGAAATTTTATCTATTTTTTTGATCATATATTTTTCGTCTATTTTTGGGTATTCACTCTTGCTATGACAACTCTGTGTTCACTAACACCTGATCTGTTTTGATTCTTGTTATTAACTCAGCATTATTTGTTACTAATAGGTCAAGTGTGTTTTCACAGCTGTTTACTATTCGAGTGGGCCCACGAACTAATTGCTCAAAATATTGCCAGAGAAGGCATTTATCACAATTTCAGATAATGTTTAATGTGTAGCTCAAGTTTTAACACGTATTTTTTCCAACATGTTGAGGGTAAATTGAAATCAAGACCAACTATAACTGTATGAGTTGGGTATGTGTTTGAAATTTGACTCAATTTTTTTGAACCTTTCAGTAATTGTATAATATAAGTTGGGAGGTTGGTAAAAGGATACAATTATTAGTTTACTCCAGCTGCCAAGAATGGTGCCTATCAATACTAATTCAATTTCACTACAAGATAAACTACTTCTAACAGCAGCAAACACGCCACTGCCAACTGTATTTAGCCTAACATTTCTGAACACTTAAGTTCTTCACAAAAATTTCAGCTGAACTTATGTCCGGACTTAGCCAGCTTTCAGAGCCTGTAGCGATTTGAGCATCAGTGCTTTCAATTAGTGCTTGGAGCTCAGATACCTTCCCAGCACAGGTACAACAATTTACAACTGTTATACCAATTGTTCCTAGATCAACATTTTTCTTGTGTTTGACCTGCACCTTTTAGACTGAAGCTCTTTTTGTATTTCCCCGGGACCCTCTAATCTAAAAAAATAAAGCCTGTTAATTGATGGAGATTTAGTGCCACTGTAATGGAAACAAACATTCCAGGTAATGGACCTATATTTGAAGAAAATGACAATGGTTGTACAGACTTTTGATTGGCCACCCTGAATAAATGCTAATGGTTAAAGACAAACAAACAAGCACAACAAAATCACACATATACAAACATCATATAACAATCAAATACAAACTGTGACTGAATAATATTTATACACACAGTGGTCTAAAATATATTATGAAACTCCTTACTTTTTTCCCTCTGTGTGACTGTAAAATATTGTCTTCAGACCTCCAATTTCAGTCAGTAATGATTATCCTCAGATCTAAGTACTGCCAGGTGTAACAACTTTAAAAAAAATCAAAATTGAGTGAAAGTGATGTTGATGTTTGATTGGTGGGGTGCTCAACTGCGGGGTCATTAGCACCCATACAAAATTCTGATTTTTACACAGCCCAGTTTGTGTACACAGTCCCGTCTGACCACTCTCATGAAAGGTGGTGGTGATGACATGATGAGGACAACACAAACACCCAGTCCCTGGGCAGAGAAAATCTCCAACCCGGCCAGGAATCAAAACCAGGACCTTGTGATACAGAGACAGCAACACTAGCCTCTAGACAACGAGCTCCGGAGAATTGAATGAAAGTAGCATCATTGTGAAAAAATACACAAGATCAACTATGAACCATTAAACATAGAAATATAGTGTAGTTAAAACGACAGTATAGTAAGAAGCATGTTGTGAATACTAAAGCTAAACACAAAAGATTATTGGACAGATAGTGCTGGTGTGAAACATGTATATATATTGGGTGTAAACAATAAGTGTTTACAGTTTGCTACTGCAGTGTAGGTGCATTAAAGATGAACAAATTGATACAGGACACTTATGGTTTATCAAGCAGCGAAACAACCTAAAATAATTGGCTTGCAAAACCAAGCTATACAACACAACATGCACAATGCATGAGACTTCAGCTAAAATTGTCCTGGACTATTGATAAACCCTTGTTCTTGCACTTACAAAATGGAAAAATTGACCTTTGTGTATACTTTACTCAAAAAATTGTGAATTTTAGCAATGAAAAATCAACAATTAAATCATTTTGTTTGTCTAGCCTTTACACTATGAAATGACTGTGCTTTTAAGGATTAAGTTAGGACTGTATTGTATGCCAAATTAATTTTTACATGATGTTTATAATAATGTTTGTTTGTGTGTGTGTGTGTGTGTGTGTGTGTGTGTGTGTGTGTGTGCGTATGACAGAGAGAGAGAGAGAGAGAGAGAGAGAGAGAGAGAGAGAGAGAGAGAGAGAGAGAGAGAGAGAGAGAGAGGGGGGGGGGGGGGGGAGGGGAGGGAGGATACAATGGGTGAACTACTATGGAGTAGAAAAGTAACAGGATTTAGGGGGAGGTGGGAGGAGTGTCACTGGTGTGAAGGCAGGAAGATGGATGTGGTTGAAACCAAGGGAGACAGGAGGATGGAGGCAGGGAAGAACAGGGCCAAATGGGTTTCAGGAAAGAGGCGGACAGTGAACTGTTGCAGTTTAGATGGTGGGCAGGAGAGGTGTGGAGGGGGGAAAGGGTAAGTAGCGGAAAGGAGAGAAATAAGAATAAATTGAAAGACTGGTGGCAGTGAAATGACGGCTGTGTAGTGCTGGAATGAGAACAGGGAGGGGGCTGGATGGGCGAGGACAGTGAGTAATGAAGGTTGAGGCCAGGAGGGTTACATGAACATAGGACGTATTGCAGGGAGAGTTCCCACCTGCACAATTAAGAAAAGCTGATGTTGATGGGAAGGATCCAGATGGCACAGGCTGTGAAGGAGTCATTGACATGACGGAGATTGTGTTTGGCAGCGTGTTCAGCGACAGGGTAGTCCACTTGTTTTTTGGCAACAGTTTGTCGGTGGCCATTCATGTGGACAGACAGCTTGTTGGTTGTGATGCCTACATAGAATGCAGCATAGTGGTTGTAGCTTAGCTTGTAAATCACATGACTGGTTTCACAGGTAGCCCTGCCTTTGATGGGATAGGTGATGTTAGTGACCGGACTGGAGTAGGTGGTGGTAGGAGGATGTAAGGGACAGGTTTTGCATCTAGATCTATTACAGGGGTATGAGCTACGAGGTAAGGGATTGGGAGCAGGAATTGTGTAAGGATGTATGAGTATACTATGTAGGTTCAGTGGACGGTGGAATACCAAGGTAGGAGGGGTGAGAGGGATAGTGGGTATGACATTTCACATTTCAGGGCACAATGAGAGGTAATCAAAACCCTGGTGGAGAATGTAATACAGTTGCTGCAGTCCTGGATGGTACTGAGTTATGAGGGGAATGCTCCGCTGTGGCCAGACTGTAGGACTTTGGGAGGTGGTTGGAGACTGGAAAAAGAAGGCAGGGGAGATTTGTTTTTGTACAAGGATGGGAGGATAATTATGGTCAGTGAAGGCTTTAGTGAGACCCTTGGTATGTTTAGGGAAGGATTGCTTGTCACTGCAGATGCAACGACCATGGGTGCATGACGGGAGGTAATCGAAACCCTGGCGGAGAATGCAATTCATTTGCTCCAGTCCCGGATGGTACTGAGTTATGAGGGGAATTCTCCTCTGTGGCCAGACTGTAGGACTTTGGGAGGTGGTGGAAGACTGGAAAAAGAAGGCACGGGAGAGTTGCTTTTGTACAAGGACGGGAGGATAATTATGGTCAGCGAAGCTTCAGTGAGGCCCTCGATATATTTAGAGGAGGATTGCTCTTCACTGCAGATGTGACGATGATGGGTGGCTAGGCTGTACATCAGGGACTTCTTGCCATAACAGTGAATTGTCAGACTTTTTTGTTCCATGTGGAGTTTATTGTTTTGTGTTTAAAATGTTTATTATTAAATGCAGTGGTGTTGGTTATTTCCCTGTATGCACACCAGTATGTGTTTTAAATAACCATTCATATTAGTCACAGGTTTGCTACTATTCTTTATTTTTTCTGTGCCAGACCATTAATCACCGTAAAGCTGCTACACCCAGGGCCCTTAACCATATTCTGATCTTTCTCCTCCCCTGGACTTTTTTCTTTCTTTTGTTTTCAGTGCTACATTAGGTTTACTGCGATTTCTTAGCACATGTTCCTCCAGCAGAACGTGGAATAACGTGCATTACTTTAAGAAGTCCATCCATTTTTATTTTGCTAAACTTAATAAGCATTATTTGTGATTAACACAATAAACGAAACAATGGAAAATCCTTGATGAAATAACAACAATATGGAAATGATAGATTTATACTCTCCACAGAGGAGGCTTTGAGTCTCAGAAAGGCACAATGAAAAAGACTGAAAATTATTAAGCTTTTGGACAAGGTTTTTCTTCTGAAATAAAAAATACACACATTCGCACAAGTGCCAGATAAACACATATGGCCACAGTCTCTGGGCTTTGGTGCCCAGAGAGAATGGCCATGTGCATTCGAGTTGCACTTGTGTGAATGTGTGTGTGTGTGTGGGGGGGGGGGGGGGGGGGAGGAAGGTGGGGGTTCCCATAAGGAAGACTTTGTCCAAAAGCTCAATATTCTAGCAGTGTTTTTTCATTGTGTCTGTTGGCACCTCAGTGTAGTGGACAACAAAATAAATTAATAGACCATCACTTAATTAGTGCTTCACCCTGCATAAAATCTAACAAAGTCATCACTTTATAAGTAGTTTCCCCTACATGGTCTTCGTGTAAAGAAAAGTGAATAGGATGTCATTCTCTGTTGTCAAAAGTCTGGAGACGGAATACCACCATCACGTTTTTCCATGGCAATCGTGTAGATTTGAGAGACCAGTTTACTATTATCACTGAGATGTTTAGGTTAACCCATTTTAGCTAAACAACAACTACTGACTAAGAGTGATACATAACAGTCACCTCCGGAACTGGTAGCATATATTAAAGCTATTCTGAAAATTTCACTTTATATTAGAGCTATTCTGAAAATTTCACTTTTCCCACCCACATAGTTTTCATTGAACACTAGGTATGATAATCAGTTTCTGTTCAATATTTTTGAACAATTTTTATACTCCTGTGTGCTCCATTTTTACATCCAGTTACATTAAGTTGTGGCTTCAGTTTACACTTTTCTTCAAACATAAAAATTAAATAAATAAAATGAATTTAACTGTTGTTTTGTTCAGGTAGGTAAACATTTCAATTTCTTTCATATTCAATGAAGCTTAAGGAAAGCTTACAGAGGTGGTTACAGCATGATAGATCTCACAGGTAAATATTCTTCCCTTGCCAAGCCTCTATATATAAAAAGGGGTAATTAATATGAAATAGTACATTGACAGTTTCAAAGCTAATACAGATCTACATTCTTATAATACACGGATGTGTAGTGACATCAATACAATAAAGGTAAAAGAGGCTTTAACACAAAAACAAACTCTCAGAATACTATATTGTATAGCAAAATTCCAGAACAGAAAAAAAGTATTTATTTACATAAGCAGTATTTTAATGATCATCTACTATTGTAGTGTAAATGAATACCTGCTATAAGCTTTTAGCAAATAACTAAATTCATTTACTGTAAGTCAACAGCATTTTTAAGTCATGTGCTGCAAACTGTTGTTCTGCCTCCAGGCGAACAGATTACACAAATGTTTTCCCTACTGAGCCAGATATAAGCAAATACATAACTCAGGTTGAGTTTGTATGTTTATCATTGTGACTCTCATCTCAAGTGCTCAAAATGCTGACCTTGAGTGCTGATATTTGATTCCTTCTGAAACTGTGGATTTTCAGCTGGGTAGTAGTGCATATGATGAAGACTGATTTTCAGATGTTTTACTTCAGCCACACACAAAATCTTTCATAGAATGCCACAGCACTTTGCAGTTTTTGTGTATGTCGTTTGCAGTATTTTTAATGAAAATGGACAGTGGCACACTTTCATATTCTAGTATACATCATGGTGCACACATTACATTCACTATGCAATCCAGTTACATCACCAGCATAACACAGATTTTCACATTTCTTTGCAATATACAGCTGTTGACATGTTGTTTGCTTGTGTACTAACATGAAAGAGTTATTTTTCATTCGAACATTGTAATCCCAAATTAACAAATATACAGTGTCTCCTAGGAAGAATGTTCATTATTCAACAATATGGCAGGAATGACCATTTTAAGCAAAAAAAGTCTAGTGAACATACGCTCTAAAGTGAATTACTTAAGAGCTATGAGCACTACATCTTCAATATAGTGGAACAAATCTCATCTACTGGAGGCTCTTTGCTTTCCATATTTCGGGAGGAAGTAGTACGGATGAAAACAAGAAAAAATTGTCTTATAAACATGGGGTCTAACCTTAGGAGCTACAAGAACTTACTCAGCATAAGAGATGCATTTCATATTAGCGAAACTGAACAATTGCTTATAGCTCTAAAAGTATGCATTTTAGAGCCCATGTTTCCTGAAATTTCTAGCCCTGAAAAATCATTCTTGTCAAATCCCTGAACATTGACCATTCCTTCTGGGACACTCAGCATTTCAAATAACAAAATCAAAATCATAATTTAAACATGAAGTTACTTTTATCTGTAATCAACCATTTTTGTACAGCCCAAATGTCAAAAGTATCTTTGTATTGCTCAATGGATCATTGGCACTTTGGTGGGAATGTATTGTGCAGAGTGAATAAGAGTTGTAACCTGGAGTGTTTTTGAGACAAATGTGTTTGAAAGAGCTAAATTGAAAAGAACAATTATATATATTGACATTTTTATTGAAAGACATTTCTAACTTCTTCTCTTTTGTCTCCCAAGGCACTGAGAATTATTTGGGAGAACCACATCAGAGTTCCAGCAAGGTTTGCTGTACATTATTACAATTAACAAATTTTTGTTTTATGATACTAGGAAAGAGAAGATTAGAAAATGTATTCAGCTTTGAAAGATATTTCCATGGAGTTGTTGTTGGAGCAAAAGCAGATAACTTCTTCCGCTGACCCCAATTGCACACTGAACCTGCATCACAGTCACATGTGGACTGTTTGTTAATAGAACTAAAATGTTAGTTGTTGTGCTCTGAACAGTTGCTAGTCTTTGTTATTAACTTACTTTGTTCATTACTCTTCCAGTTTTTTGATTTTTCAAAAATCCTCTTGCTAAGTCAAATTACAAAGGCTTGGCACAGTTAGTGTACTTTTCAGCATACAAATGGGTTGCTGCTCTAACACTTTGTTATTATTCACTAAAAATAAAAATCACATCACTTTCTTGACAGTCGTACACATTATGAAGTCTGTCTCTGTAGCCAAATGATCAATGTGGCTGACTGTCATGTGTGTGGGGGGGGGACTTAAAAATTCCTGTTACTGTGAGGGACTTTTCCTTGGTAGGAGGACTGGAAAGGTGCGTACTCAGCCTCATAATGCCAACTGAGGAGCTGCTTGACTTAGTAGTAGCGGCAAGTCTGTTAACCTGACCACATCCTGGGGCCCACAAATTACCACAGGTCAATGTTGTCATTCTCTGAGGATAACATGGCAGTTGGTTGGACAGCAGGCTACAAATTACTTGCAAATATCAGAAAATTTATCACACTGTACATTTTAATTTAGCAAGAACCATACCTTGGTATCTTTACTCTTTCTGGATGTACCAGGTGTGACCAGTTTTGGCTAACACACACAGTATTATCTGAAACAATTCATGCAGGACATGGTAGAGTCAACTGTTCATGTCAAAGAGTCTCCATGTGTAAGTGCATACCAGGAAAGTATGGCGAGCTACTCAGTGCCTGTTAAAATAGCATCGCCCCATTTGTTCTGCTGATTTTTCTGCTACTTGATTAGCTGTATATTTTCAAGGTATGAATATGAATAGTTTTTTCAGTTATATTATGCATGCATCATGTGACTTCACTTGTTTAACAGCAATTATGATACAAAATGTAAAAGTGTAGCAAAGAATGTGTAAAGTATATTCTTAAAAATATTTGAATATTTTGAAAAGCAGGAGTGATATTGTATGTGGAAAAAAAAAAAAAAAAACTATGAAAGTTCTGGAGGTGACTGGGTCTGTTGAATTAGTGATTCGCTGTACTTCAACTCTCATAATAACCGGTGACCTGATGAATTAAATATGACATTTTCTCATTTCATTACATCTTTTACATATTTGGTCTATGAATACAATAGTAAAATCAACTCTTCTGAAAATGAAAGGTAGTTTAGATGCCTGATAACAGCGACCAGGAAAGAAAATGTGTTCAGAGAATGATGAATGAGGAAAATGCCCACTATACCTAACACAGAATTCAGTGTACTATTTAAATCTAATATGCAGCCACCTCTAAAATATTACCCAATATGAAATAGTTCATGGGTGAATGGTCAGATGTTAGTGTGCAACTGACACTATATTTTGGGAAGTGACCACTTTGCCATCATCTGGTGCACTGATGAACTAACCATTTGGGTCTGGAATGGCATTTTGCTCTATTTCCCCTCCCCTCCCTCCAATCTGCCATTATACCTGCCATCCATGCCCAGCATCTCTTCGCCCACTCCTCCCATGGACATATTGCTCTATCATAGGTTTGCAGCCAGGTGGGTAGGCTGATGGCACCTTTGCTGTTTCCTCATCTACTCTCAAACTCAGTTTGTTGTGGGTTGTCTCCTCCTCCTTCTACTTAATCAAACTAATTATGAGTCCCTCAGGCCTTACTAAGGATGTAGCCCCTATCACAATTGCTCAGCAGTTCTCTTACACTAATTTTGATAAATTATTTAATGACACAGTCCCCGAAGTTAGACATCTGCGGCAGAACCTTGGTCTGGTCAGAAATCATTTCATACTCCACACAATTCTGCAAGTGTCAAAGTTGCCTACAAGATTGATGACACCAGTGAAGGCAAAGGAGAATTACAGGATCCATAGAATGAAATGCACACTCCAATCAGACGAAAAATGGGTTAAGAGTAAGCAAAAGAAAGATGAATTTAATAAGAAGTAGTGGAAATGAGAATAGCAGAATCTTAACATCTAAGTTAATGATCATAAAGCAGATGAAGTTAAGGAATTCTGCTGCCTGGGAGAAAAATAACTCGTGATGGATGAAGCAGGACACAAAAAGAAGACTAGCATAGTCAAAAAGAGCATTTCTTGTCACAAGTGTACTAATACCAAATGTAGGCTTCTATTTGAGGAAGAGTTTCCCAAGAATATGCATTGGGAACACAGCATTGTATGGCAGTGAAAAATGTACTGTGGGAAAATTGGAACTGAAGAGAACTGAAGCACTCAAGATTTTTTGCTACAGAAAAATGTAGAAAATTAGGTAAACTAATAAAGTTCATTGTAGAATCAGTGCAGGAACGAATGTGTGGGAGACTGTGACAACAAGAAGGGACAAAATCATAGAGATGTGCTAAGACATTAGGGAATAACTTCCATGGCACTAGAGCAGGGCCCCACAGCCAACATGCTCTGCAAGCAGTTGGTGGTCACAGGTCTATGAGCAGTGTGACCTCCCCTTCATTGTCACAGCATAGGGCAGGGCAGAGAGGGGGGGAGCTGTGTAAGACTTGATAGGGGACACTGCATAAATCACAGGCTAATCAATTTTGGAACCAGAAGTGTGTCACTATAAGTGAGGTTACACTGCTATATATTAAAGAAATAAACTAAAAACACAATGCTGCCACAGAACTTCATTATTAAGCTGGTACATATTTCTAATAATTCTTAATGAGAGATTACACATGTAATGATTTTTAATCAACTCTTACACACTTAATCTTATTGCCTTAACTCCCTTTTACAAAAGCGATTGCATGCATTGCAGATGCAGCATGCAGTTCAGGTTATGGTCTGAAAATGAGCTTCCCAAATGCATTGTTATTGTCCCTCATCGTTAAAAATAGTTGTTCAGAGATCTAAACAAAATGCAAAATTGATATTACACCTACAGCCATTCTGTGTATAAAGGAAATTGATCCTGAAGGAAATTCTTGTAGAAATCTCTTGTTATTGAGTATTTTATAAAATTTTGACTCCCACTGCAGGTCAGTGTTTTCAATCCGCAGATCAAAGCAAATATCATAAATATTTGCTGAATATGGAGAGGAAAACATGATAATCATTTTGTAGTGCTGTCACATGTTAAATCAAAACAAGAAATCTTCCTTAAGATAAGGTAGAGTAGGTGGATAGCGTCTGAAAGATATTAATAACAGAGACCTTTGATGAAGACAACTTTGGAAAATGAACTGCATTTCCCTTGGCCAGCTGATTCTTTCCAAAGTGACAATTTCATTTTGAACTATAAAGCTGACAAAATGCAATATACTTATCCTGAAGTGTTAAGTTGTTCAGATGGCTGGTCATATCAGTAAGGAACGCAAAGTCAATTTTCCATGATGACTGTTTCAGTTCAGGAATGCACACAATCCTCATTTCAATAAACACATATATCTCACAAAAAAAAAGACCGATTTAACAACTAGCCCGTACCAACCAAGTATGCCTTGTTGTAAAAAGGGAAGCTACTCTAACTGAAACTGTTTAAGTCCAGTCTCTCATAAATTATCAGTTTACAAACGGCACCCAGCACATTTTTCAAAGTGACATTCTTTGCACATTCATTATCCTGGTGACCCATGCAGAGAACACCTCTGATTTCACTGGGTGCTTGGAGTTTTTTCATTTTCTGGTTCAGTTGCATTACAAATTTTGATTTATTTGTAACAGGGCTGGCACTCCATCTCTAGACACAGAAACTAATAGATTCCTTGATAAATCTGCATTTTCTAGTTTCCTTATTGTGACTAAGACATTTTTCATTACTGCTAATATATCCAGAAGTTGTTCTGGATCTCAAGTTTGCTGTTTACATGCCTGATAAACATGGTTACCAGTGCTGTAACAAATTCTTTATAAAGATTTATATGCTGACTGTGAACATCATCTGCCATATCACATATGTGATGCATGATTGTCACGTTTGATAATCATGCTTTCCAAAAACTGAAGATTCCTTGTGCTGCAGATTGAAATGCAGATGATATTGCTGATGTTATGCAGTGCTGACTAGCAACTGATGCTTAGGCAGCTACGCTGACTGACCCTCCCCCATTTCACAGTTAGGACTTCTTCCATGTTGTCTTAACCACAGCATGCACACACATTTCCCCTCACTCACCACCATGCTGTAACTGACTGGCTTAGCTCACGAGCAGGAGCCTTAGCAGGTGTGAGTACTCATGCTAAAAACAGAAATTTGTTGAGCCCTGTACTAAGGGAGCAATAGAGGATAAAAATTACAAATGAAGGCACAGACTGGAATACATGAAATAAATAATTGGGAATGTACACTGCAAATTAAGAGGTTGGAACAGGAGAACAATTTATGGCAGTCCACATCAAATCAGACTGAAGAAAGTAAACCATTTTGTGTATTTCAGTAGGCCATGTTCCACAACTGCTGACATGTTAGGCATGCCAGACTGCTGTAGCCTAACAACTCAGTAGCTGCAGACATTGCCACTCGGAATTACATTGAATGCATTATGACTGTACTAATGTTCTGAGACAGACGTCTAACTTCTGAGACTGTTTCATTAAAGAATCTGTCAAGATTCGAATAAGGAAACCACTGATCAATCATGATAACAATCATCCTTTGTGAGGTGTCTGATTAAGAAAAGGAAGGAGGTAACTCACAATTAACTGCCTTTGGGGAGGGGGGGGGGGGGGGAGGGCAGATGAAGGTGAAGGAACAGCAGAGATTCCTGGGCACAGTCCCAGGATGGAGCAGAGTGTCAGCAGGAGTACTGTAGAGTCAGTGTATTCATTTTGACGAGTCTCCATCATTATCTTAACCAGACTAATTGTGAGTTCGCAGACATTACTAAAGAAGTGCTATAATGATTAATCAGTGGTTCCCTTAACCAAACCTTGGCAGCTTCTTTAAAGACACTGTTTCAAAAGATAGACATCTGTGCCAGAACCTTAAGATGGTCATAATGCATTCCATATAATTCTAAGAGGCATTCTGAGAGGCAACAGGTAATTGGCAGGCTTAATATTGACAAATCTAAATCAATAGAAACTTCATAACATTGTTTTTCTGGAACATGCAAAGACAAAGTGATGGTTAAGCATATCAATTTTCTCCAGTGGGGATTGTTAAGTAAAAGTGAAGAGGGTACAATGGTGAACCACAAAATGGAATATTATTACTTTACTGCAAATAGAAACACCACCTCCATCTCACTTACAGGAATGATGGTATTCACAAACTGACACGCTGTGTAAACTATCAGTACTAAAGAAACTGACTGTGGGAACTGTTCAGATTTGTGGCCTTACTGTAAGACCTATTTAGTACAGGACTGACAGCATTATTGGTATGATGAGAGCATGGCAGTGTAGTATTTATTTTTCACATGAAAGTTTGGGCTTATAAAAAACAGGCCAGTGTGAGGCACGTAAATAGCTTCAAGAACTGTGATGTTTGCTGATGGTACACATACAAACAAACAAATGTATATTAGACATGACTAGGAGAATAATAGAACAGGCTTTCAACTGGTTCACAGAAAACAGCTTAACATTTAATCTTACAAAAACTGATATTATGCAATTCCAAAGAAATCAGAATGACTTACAGGAGTGGAAGTGGAGATCAGTGGACATATACTGGATGAAATTCTGTGTGTGCAGTCCTTTAGAATTAGTTGGATACAAAACTGTGGAGGCACTAGAACAAGGATGCTCAATTCTGCCTACACAGCACTTCTTCTTGGGTGGTTTGTTGCCAGCAGAGGGCAGGCCTGTGGGCCAGCATTCAAGCACTGCTGCAGCCTGGAGACCCTCTCAAAGTGACAGGTGGTTGAGTGGTGTGTTTGACAGTGGCTGGAGTAAACACCATGATGATGTGGCAACAGTACGCTTGGCCCACTGCTAAAAGTTGAATTTTGGTCACTGCAGCTTCAGTGGGATTGAGTGTTGGCTAGGGCCATGGAGATTGATCATTGAGCAGCAGCTGTATTGGTTGGCAAAATAAACTACACCAAGGTCTGCCAGGGGCTCCAGCTGCCAACCCATGGGCATCACATATGTGATAGCAATTGGTATATGCCTCGTTAAATACTGGAGCACTGAGCTACGGTGGGCAGTTCTATTCAGTGCGCCAAGTTTTATACAGTCTTCAGTCTATGACCTGCAGTGTTCATATGTCATCTCTGACATTTAAGCTCCGTAGGCATCGTAGGCCAGGTCTGAGCTCTATGTAGGCATCCATAAGAGACATAGTGACAGGACTTTAATATTTTTGAGGACTTGTAATAATTTCAAACATCTAATTGTGCTGGAGACTTCACAAGTAGAAGCATCATCTAAGGTGAGTACTTATTCATATTTCATAAATATTATTTTATTACTAATTATTTGAGGTCTTTCTGATTGAAGAAAACCTGTATCATCATCCTGCATTACCAGCAAAATGGGGCAGAATGTAGTTGAATTGAATCAGGTGAAGCTGAGGGAATTATATTAATTGTTGAGAATCTTTCTGACAGAAGATTACCTATGCTATCCTCCTGCATTCCCAACACCTACAATTTAAGGTTTGTTGTTTATTTTGCAATCAGGTGCCTCATGTGTAACATTCACTTTTGTCAAGTGTATTTACAGTGTCTATTTGTGATGTACATGAAAATTGTTAATTAGTGGTTTGTATGTTGCAGGATACCTTGATGTATCTGTTGTTGATACTGTGGCACCAGCTAAATAGACCTGGATTTGATAACTGCCTTGACTATCTCTTTACTGGCAATTGACATCCACACTTATGTGAAGAAAGGGAAATTACTTGACTCTGCAACTCCCACTCCATCATTCTTTGAATTTAATGTTGTCAGGTTATTCCACTTGCTTGGAACCAGGGTCTTCCTTCTGAATATTGGCAAACAGTCACATGATAGTGGATAGCTAGTGTTAATAACCTGTTAGCTATTTGCAATGTGTTTTTAAAACTTGTAATTTGGAATATACAGGTTAATTTGATAGACTTGTGATCTGATTACACCTCTGTGCCAAGCACCTATTACATTTTTAAACCTTTATGTTGTTCTCACAAAAATACTTTTTTTTAGTTTTGTTCTGTCATTTCTCAAAGTTATGTAAAATTTACCAACATTTGTGTTATTGGAATTTAATTTAATTAATTCTGGCCATACCTGCTCAGATTGTCTTGAATTGTTTTCTGTTTTTTAGTAAATTGGTTTGTGTTTTTAATAACTATGTTAATAAATTTGTGGCCTAGTATCCTTCCACTCAGTACCAGCTCCCTACCACACAGCAATGGTAGCAGAACATGTTTGTGATCAAGTGACATGGTTCTGATCCTGTCTAGTGGTTGGTTTGGATTTTAAAGTTAAGATTGTGTGGAACAGTTTACTGTGGTAGACATTTCTGTTACAAGTGTAGACATTATCAAAGGTTTCTGATGGATTCAAGACCAGTGGCTGGAATTTCTTACTTGATAAGGGATTATATTAGATATGAGCTGGGCACCTGTGAGCAAAATGAGAGAGGCAACCTGACTGAGCTGGCACAGCCTCTGCACTTGTTGTCAATGCAGACACCATAGTTGTGGTATGTGGTGTTTGCTCTGTTTGTGGCAGCCTCCTGGACAGTTTGTAGACCAACGTCCAGTAACTGCAGGGCAGCATGCTCACATGTATGGAAGTATTTAACATTCAAGTGCAGATAAATCACCTTGTTAATCATGTAGGAGACCTTAGTATCATTAATTCAGACCCTAAACAGGAACCAGTCATTGAAATGTTAAAGGATAAAGTAATTATACTTCAATGCTTGCAGAATCAGATTATGGTGTTACAACTTGCTAATACTGTCATTTCTATGGTCATACATCCATTGACTCAAGGGAAACTTAGTACAATAATTACAATTGCTATTGTGGAAGGAATATCAGTGAAGGTGTTCTGGCAAAAGTTATTAGAAAGTAGTTTATCCAGTAGATTCCATTATGAACTTATTAATCATTTGTTTACCGTGTCCAGGTCCATGAGGAGAGTTTGGCCTGTGGGCTTTCAAAAGTCAAAATGACGATTGTGTGGTGCTCAACTACATACCCTCAGGCTCAGAGTTGAAATACTAAAAGTTTTTGCTGGTTTCATTGTCTAGGGGCTGGGATACATAGTTGCCACATTACAAGCCAAATACTGCTGAGTCTACAGTATACAATATGAATATAAACATGAATTGAATGGTCAAAGGTTCCTATCATTCGGCAATTGTGAATGTAACATATAAATTTATAAATGAGAGACTGCAACTAAATAAAATCTGCAGATACTATCTTAATTACTTTAAATGATGAGTATGGTAGTAGAAGTACTTTTGAGAATGTGGTATATTTCTGCAAAACACTTATTGGTGTCGATGGCCAAGCAATTAAACAAAATATAAGTTGAATAACAGGGAAACAATAGATTCTTACTTCACATAATTAGTTATGAGCAACAACATAGCACACTAGATATTCACTTCCACATGCATACTTCATTTTCAATCCATAATCCTTGGAAATATCACATGTGCACAAGTTGGCACTACGAAATATTTCTATCTCCTGTGGCCATGCGCAAACTGCTCCATACTCCAAGTCTATTCCGCGACTCTCTGTCCAGCACCTCTTGTGTCCTGTGCTGTACTGTTCAGAACTCTTCGTGTCCTGTGCGACTGTCCCTCATGTCGCACTGCTCTGAACTGCCCCTCCATTCATTTCGGTAGTCACCTCACTCAGTAATGAGCCCTGTGAGTGGCTAGAGCTCCCTCCATGTCTCCAAGCCAATGTACACTCACAAACTTATTGAAACACATACAAAATACTGGATTTACATTCAATTAACTTGAAATTAAATAAATATTCCTATGGCTGGACCATAAACAAGCTCTAACACACATTATTAAATACATAAACAAATTAAATAAACATATATCAAAGGAATAGAACAGAAGTAAGACAGTAGCCTAATGTCTCTGTGCTTTCTAAAACATAGTAAATATTTAACCAATTTCTTCGTGAATAGTATATATTGGATATAAACAAAGACATGATGAATAAATATATTTATAAGCATGCTGCTACCTTTTTTTCGTGTAACTGTGGAGTACTTATGGCCTGACGCGATTGATAGTAACCGGCCACTTTCACCTCCAATAACTCATGTATTATTCAAGTTACATGCCTGTAATGTATACCTATTTAGGTTTACACTAATAGCTTTCTAAAGACACATTGATCGACAAAATCAGATGAAATGTTTACATTTTTGAAATATGTTGCTGGGTGTTACTTGTATATTTTACAGTCAGATACTTAACTTTAAACCAATAAAGATATTGAAAAAATGATGCCAAAATCAGAATTGTCATGAAAATAATGGTAATGTACATGTTTCTTTTTGAGGTATCATGATTCATCTGGCTGCTATTAATTTCTATACGAACTGTGAAATGTCTGCCATGTTGGTTTCACAAAGTCCACCATCTTTAGTGCTCATGGCATACAAGTCTCTTTGATCGACACAGTGTCACCAAGGAATCCACATGGTCAGCCTGGGTCCCGGCTGGGGCCACCCCTTTCACTGTGGCTAACATTCAGCATCACGTAGCTGCTGCCAGGCGCAGGCTTGCAGAGCAGCCCGCACGGCCACGCCAACTTCGAACTTAGAATATTTCCAGGACGCCACAACTCGCCTGTTACCTCACACATGTCCACTTACTAACATTCTGGCTTGCCAGAATGTACAGAAGTAGCACCTTTCAGCTCATATAAGCACATATAAAACAAATTTCAAAGAACAGAATTAAGTGATTAAAAAGCCAGGCCAATAGCGTTTGCAAGATTTTTGTAGTGGTTTGGGACCAGCATGAATTTTGAAATAAACTAACACAAATTTTGAACAAAACGGAATTTAAATAAATGCCTGCATATCAGTTATGCATTATCAATTTTTTGGACAAGAAATCAAATTTTTAAATGCACTTTCACTTATGTGCGATTTTGAAAGCACTCATTTAGCATTAAGGTGCCTTCTTGCACTATTTTTTTTCCATCGCACTTGTAACATTACAGGACATATTGAACTATTCGATACTGTAGACTTTTAGGGGATGTCGATACAGATATGCAAAATGTAAAGGGAAACTTTGGTGATGTTTAAATATTGTACTGTGTCAATATTAGGACATTTTGCACAGAAAGAACAAAAATAGAATTAATGTAAATATATATTAGTGTTAGTAACCTATTTTCATTCAATTTTGTAATTATATTTCATTTTGTAAAAAGAAAGACTCACTGTTTGCTGTAGCTCTGATTAATTGTATAAATTATCAGTTTTGAGCTAAATTATTTCGTATAATATGGACAAGATACTTTTAAAAACTCACCAGCTAAAGAGAAAGTCTGTAAATGAACGTTTAATGCACATTTCTGGATCTTTCTATGGAGAAATTCTACATTATGATCGCAAAAATACGAAAACTTGTGAAAACTGTTTCATAACCTAATTTCGAAAGACGATTTGTATCAAGAAATATTGCTAAAAAGATTTACTTACGTTTTGAAACACGATTTAAATCATTTTACATATAAATAGTTGTTCTAAATCACTCAAGAAATATCCAGAATCAAATGTCAAGATATTTCTGGAAACATCGGTACAAATCTGGTGAAGGTTATCCAGAAGCTGGTAGAAAAATTTTATAAAATCTATTTGGAAATTATGCTTGTAAGAATTTATACGTACTGATCCTTTTACTTACTTTAATCTGTACTAAAATTCTGTAATGTCTAATTTAGTTTTAAGTCGTGAATTGCTATCGTATTGTAAACTAAACATTGTCAAAGACTCTCATTGTTTGGAAAGATATTAATACACCTAGGAGTTGTCAGTTGCCAGTTCGGATGTGCAGTGTGGTTGGCTCGGAGAGTCGGTTGTTGAGTCTGTGAAGTCTGTCAGTTCTGTTTGTAAATAAACGTCTGGAATGAAGAATTACTTGTTGTCGTCAATATGAACTCAAGACCTTTTGCACGAAGCAGACACCTCCTAATGCAACGTTTTAATTTGGTGTTGAGGAGCTGAAATGTTATAATTTGGTTGAGGAAGCTGGGATCGCTATAAGTGCAAACAAATTGAAGTGGAATGTTTTACACTACACACACTAACATGGATTTTTGCACAAAGTATTGATCAACTCACACCAGTCTTTGGCCAAGTATCTCAGAGAAATTGTGTCTGCCTCTGGATTCACAGTGACACCATTTATCGTGACAAATCCATCTACAACAAAAACCAAAAGTAGAAACCCGCCAACAGACCATTTCCCAAAACCAACCAGGATCCTTGCTAAAGATTCCTACCAGTGGAAACGATACTTTAGGGACAAAGTCACAAGGCAAACAACTGAATCACAGTAAGCTCAAATTCCCACAAATTCTATTTAATTGACTTTAATCAGTCATTCCTACCTCCACACACAAAAATTGCATGCACATACAATTAAATTTTTAACACCCTTCAAATTGACCACTTATTCTTTGCCATGCTCTAATACAAGGCATAAATGAATGTATATTTTACTTAAATCCACAAGGTCGCTGACCTCCATGTACCCTCAGTGCCTAAACTTCCCCCTTTTGCACATGTACAGTGCCAAAATAAACTAACAAATTACTAATGAATTCCCTCATAAACATACAAATTATCCCTTCAAAATTACTACCATTAATTACAGATTAGAACAGCTTTTCACTGCTGCCCTTTCTTTATATATCCTTAGCAGTTTTAAACTTTTCTCATTTCAACAGATGTGGCAGCAACAACCGGTAACTTTCTATCGTACCAATGCCAATCAGTTTCACTAGAATCACACTCCTCCTTCATATACCATTTTGTACAAACTATCCCCATCCACACTATTTACTTCAGTCCTCTCTAAATTTTCTGTTAGTTCTTTCACACCTTTTGCAGATTCACTACCAATGGCATGCACAACTTTACTGTTTTTCTCCTCGAAAATATTAACTCTTGCAGCTCCAACAAAATTACACATCGATTCACTGTTAAACACTTTATCTTCCTGAAATAATACATTGATGCCTAAGCCATCATCACCATAAATATTCATCTTGGCAACCTTAACTGCTGATACACAATTTAAATCACTACAAAAATTCACATCACAAACCTTACTTTCCTCCGTCGATAAATTAACTTTACATGAATCATATGCAACCTTATCCTCTGCCGTTACATTACACAAATTGCTGCTACCTTGTTGTACAATTTTAGGACTTCCAGGCTTGCTACATTCCACTGTGATCAGACAAAAATCAGCACACACTGCCATTTCTACACACTTTTCATCCAGATTAACCCTCGATCTTACTTTACACACATTCTCCCATTCATACTCTGACAAACGTTTTAGATCTGCACATTCATCAATAAGTTTTGTCTTGCCTTCGTTTGTGACTAGAAAAGCATAAATTCCTTCCTCCGAAGTATCAATACCAGTAGCTTTTACATCATTACATAAATTACCATTACTCGTTCCATTAAACAGAAATCATCTACCTCCGCATATACATTTTTAACGTCAACTGCCGGTGAGACCAATGTTAAGCCTTAGTAACATTGACGCTTTCCGCCGATACACAATCACCCTCTCTTGCAGCTGGCAAGACCAAAGCTACGGGGCCTTCATTAAAATTGACACTTTTCGCCGGCTCACAAATACTTGCTACTACAACACCTTTCTTACTTCAATTGCAACTATTTGCTAATACCTCTTCAGAACTCACCACACAATTTACTTTCACAAAATTCCATCTCCTCTTTAACTTCTTTCTGAACCACTGAATCTTTCCATTTATCACCATTCACAAACTCATTCATTACGCATTCATAACTTACATCAATTGCTTTTTCAAAGTTACACACAATTTTTTCAACTTCCCATCTGTTCAAGCTTAAAGGGGAGGAGGGGCGGGTGGGGGAATTGTGTTGAGCAGGCATGTTTTGATAATGATAGTTCCCACTTGTTATTAACCTCTCTGGCCGCAATAGCTTCTGGAGCAGTCTATAGAGGGTAGGTCTGTGGATTTAAGCACTGTCACTGTCAGGAGGTGCTCTCAAAGTGACAGGTGGTTGAGTGGTGTGTCGACAATGGCAAGAGTAAATGCTGTAATGTCATGGCCAGCAGTATCTTTGGCCCACTCCTAAGAAGTTGCAATTTTGGTAATTGTGGGTTTGGCGAGATTGAGTGTCCACTGGAACTGTGAAGAATGATCATTCACAAAGCTATCTCTGGATGATGAATGGAGCCTGAATTGTTATCGGCATTTGAATTTGCAAAAAGCCTGTGTCCACTGTGGTGCTGGGTTGGGTTCCTGTCTGCCAGTTTCAAGAACTGGGTGCAGGGGCATATGGTGAATAGCATTCGTTGGTCCCTGATTCTTATCAAACTCGTCATAACACGTACTTCATGGCAGCCCTTTCTCGACTGACATTTTTATCTGCAAGAAATTATGGTGAGTGTCCAATTACCATGTGCACGATTTGTTGTGTCATGCAGTGGCTATTCCAACTCGCCATCCTGGTTATCCACTGAGACCTGTAACAATCTTCATTCATGAATACTTTAAATAATTTCACTCAAATTATGCCACTGTTTATGTGTGTGACTAAAGTAGTGGTGCTTGAGCTGTTTGACTACGTTTGGCCACACCTATAATTTCAGTTTGTTGTTTATTATACAATCAGGTGCTTCAAGTGCAACATTCAATTTTTTCAAGTGCATTTACAGTGTCTATTTGTCACTTTATTTTACAGGTCTGTCTTGATCATATAGTGCAACATTCACCTTTTTCAAGTGTATTTACAGTGTCTATTTGTGTTGTAAGTGCAAAATATTAATTAGTGTTTTGGATGTTACAGTATAGCTTGATGTACCTGCTGTTTATATTGTGGGTCCAGCTAAAGAGACCTTGATACGATAAAGGCCTTGACTGAGAGTGCCTATCTCCTTAGTGGCAATTGCCATCCACACTTTAGTAAAGAAAGAGAAATTGCTTGGCTGTGCAACTCCCACTTGTATCATACTTCGACTTTAATGTTGTCAAGTTATTCCATTTTCTTGGAACCAGTGGTCTTCCATCTTAAATACCAGCAAACAGTCACGTGATAGTGGGTGGCTGATGCTAACAACCTGTTAGCTATTTTCAATATGTTTTTAAAACTTATAATGCGGAATATGCTGGTTAATAAAATAGACTTGTGATGTCATAATAAACCAGTTGGTGTTTTCAATAAATATGTTAAAAAATTTGTAGTCCGGTATCCTTCCACTCGACACCAGCTACCTACCACATCGCACTGTTCTAGGACATAATGTTTTTGGACGATGCAGCTACAGTTAAAAAATTATTTATTTTATGCAAGTGTGCAGTAAGAGTATTGTCTAAAGTTGATAACTCAAAAATGGGTGGAGCCCTTTACATCTACACGTGTACTCCACAAGCCACTGCACGTTGCGTGGTTTAGGGTAGCTTGTACCACTAGTCATTTTATTTCCTATTCCACTTGTATAAAGAGTGAGAGACAAACGAGTATGCCTATGCCCCATAAGAACCCTAATTTCTCATATCTTTTCTTCATGGATCTCAAACAAAATGTGCACTGGTGGCAGTAGAACCATTCCACAGATAGCTTCAAATGCTTGTTCTCTAAATTTTCTCAACAGTGTTCCTCAAAAAGACAATGTGACTGTGTCAAGCAGCCAATTACTAACACTGTATTGGAGTACTATCGGTTTCTTTATGCTACTCACCAGCATTAACTTACATTTTTCTACATTTAGAGCTAGTAGCCATTCATCAGACCAACTACAAATTGTGTCTAAGCTATCTTGGACCCACTACAGTCACTCATCAATGACACCTTCCCATACAGCACATCATCATCAGCAAAAAACCACTGCTGTCCACCCTGCCACCTAGATCATTTGTGTTTACAGAAAATAACAGCAGACCTATCACACTTTTCTGGGCACTCATGGCAATATCCTTGTCTCTGATGAACAGTCGCTGTTGAGGGCAACATACTGTGTGCTATTATTTTAAGAGGTCTTTGAGCCACTCAAATATCTATGAACCTATTCCATACACTCATTCTTCCCTTATAGTCTACAGTGGGGCATTGTGTCAAATGCTTTTTGGAAATCTAGAAATATGGAATCTGCCTGTCACCCTTCATTCATAGTTTGCAGCATATTATGTGGAAAGGGCAAGTTGAGTTTCACACATGCAATGCTTTATAAAATCATGCTGATTCATGGACAGAAGTCTTTCCATCTCAAGGAAATGTATTATATTTGAACTGACATTCAAGAACTCTGCAATAAACTGTTGTTAAGGATATTGGTCCTTAGTTTTCCAGGTCCATTTTTTTACCCTTCTTAAATGCAGAAGTCACCAATGATTTTTTTTCTGTAGCTTGGGAGAGATTTGCAGTAAATGTAAGCTAAGTAATGGGCCAAAGCCATAGAGTAGTCTTTGTAAAACCAAATTGGGATTCCATCCGTACCTGGTGACTTACGCGTTTTCAACTCTTACAGTTGTTTCTGTAACTTAGAGATGCCTACTACTATGCTGTTCATAAGAGAGTCTGTGCAGTGGGGAAACAGTGGTATATTTGTATGAGTCTCTTTGGTGAATGATTTCTTAAATGCAAAATTAAAACTTTGGCTTTCCTTTTGATATCTTCTACTGCCACGCCAGACTGGTCACTGAGTGACTGGGTAGATGTCTCTGACCCACTTACTGATTTTACAAAGAATTTTCTTGGATTCTTGGACAGATATTTTGCTACAGTATGATGGTGGTAGTTATTGTATGCTTCACACATAGTTTTTTTTTCTTTTTTTTTTTTTTTTTTTTTGCGAATTCATGAATCCCTACTGATCTTTGTCTGTCATCATTTGTGCATTCCCTTTTGAAACAAGACTGCAACAGCCTTTGCTTCTTCAGTAGTTTCCAAATTTCGATGTTAAACCACAGTGGGTCTCTTGCATCCTTAATCCACTTACTAGGCTTGTACTTCTCCAGAGCATGATTTACAATCAGTTGTCTAAGTGAGATGCTAACAACTGCTTACCTGCTGCTTCTAGCAGAAATACTCACCTAGCCTTCCTGATTGGGTTACTAACTTTAGTAACAATAGTTGCTGTGATGACAACGTGATCACTAATTCCCTTCTCTATACTGATGCCAATAATGTCAGGGCTTTTTGTTGTTGCAAAGTCGAAAATATTTCCATTGCATGTGGGATGTTAAACTAGGAGCTCAGTTTACAGAAGTAATGTATAATTTGAGTAATTCCACATTCATGAAAGCCCACCCTCATGAAAGGATTTATGGAATATGATGTGTGAATGAATGAGTAATAGAAAGTGACCAGCAGATAGGGGAAGAAAAGTTAACATTTTTCATGGAATATAGGTACACAGAACTAGCCTTTGCACATATTTAAAGACTGCAAATATGTGCTTATTTGTGGTGTTATACCAAATGCATCAGTATAAGCAGGAGCCTATTAAATCAGCCTGTGGAATTTGTGCTGATAATGTACTTTTTAGTGTTCCACCCCTAGGATAAGCAAAGTCCCTCAAAACAAGTGATTCTGTCTGAACCCTGAAACAACCTACAATGAAGACCTTGAATTAACTGATCTGAATAGTGCACCACTGAGTACAAATTGATGGGTTGTGTCACTTCCCTTCACGTTTGTTTCAATGTGGCCACTTCTCATCAAGCAGTGTCAAACCACTACTTACCATTACTCTTTCCTCTGTCATTTTCAGTGTCAGCTTCATCTGCTGCTGTTTGTCCGTGCTGTGCCTGCATTAACAAATGGATCATGTCACGTTGAACAATTCCTTCCCTCTGTTTACTCTGAATTGTGACAAACACAATATACTTGAAGAAATTTACTGCTTTTAGGTTGAAGAGTGGTATGCCCATGAGCTGCAGAGAATGAATAGAAACAAAAGCATTTTAAAAGTTGATCATTTGGAGAGCTAAGCTATGTTATGGGTACTTCCATTTTCATTTCTGTGCTCTACTGAAGAGAATAGGTGAAAACTGTACATACTTGCATATAAAATTACTAAAACAACATAGGCCTATATTTATCAATCATGGATTAACATTAAAAAAGTTATCATTACTGTTGCCTATTTTGACTGGAAACAAAAGAAAAATTTGGAGTAGAAATTAAAATCCATGGAGAAGAAATTAAAGCTTTGAGGTTCACTGATGACATTGTAATTCTGTCAGAGACAGCAAAGGACCTGGAAGAGCAGCTGAACAGAATTGACAGTGACTTGAAAGGAGGATATAAGACGAATATCAACAAAAGCAAATGAGGATAATCGAATAAAGTCAAATTAAATTGGGTGATGCTGAGGGAATTGAATTAGGAAATTAGATGCTTAAAGTAGTAAATGGGTTTTGCTATTTGGGAAGGAAAATAACTGATGATGGTTGAAGTAGATAGGATATAAAATGTAAACTGGCAATGGCAAGGAAAACGTTTCTGAAGAAGAGAATTTTGTTAACATCGAGTATAGATTGAAAAGTCCTGGGTGCTTATATAGACAGTAAATGTAATTGCTCAGTTCACATTCTACATCTATGTAAGAAACTTAGCTCGGCAACATTTGCATTACGGGTAATTTCTTCAGTGGCTGAAGTTGACGCCATTAAGGTTGCCTACTTTGGCTACTTCCACTCATTGATGTCATATGCTATCATGTTCTGGGGGAGCCAACCACTTGCAAAAAAAGTTTTCACCGTCCAAAAAAAAGCAATCAGAATAATGTGTGGGGTCCATCAAAGACACACTTGCAGGCACTTGTTTCGAAAGATAGGTATCCTAACAACTGCCTCACAGTATATTTTTTCCTTGCTGACCTTCGTGTGCAAAAATTATTCTATCTACCAAGACAACAGTAAATTCCATGGCTATAACACCAGAAACAAAAACAATCTACATTTCGAAATGAAACGTCTCACTGTGGTACAAAAAGGAGTTTACTACTCCAGCATTAAGCTGTTCAATGCTCTCCCACTACATATCAAATGTGTTCATACAGAACTGCCAAAATTTAAACAAGTTCTCAAAGATTACCTGACAGAGAGATCTTTTTATACTGTGGATGAATATTTGAAAGGAAGTGTACATCATTACTAAACTTAATGTGTCTGGAACTAGTTCAATTGATTTTATTGAGCATTTGAGCATAATCACAGTTTTTGCAACAACAAATTGGCTGTACCTGTATTTACTCATGTAGGCCTAATGTCTGATTTAACCTTGTGCTCTTATTTGTAACATTTATTTGAAACTTTTTTCTGTTAAATAGTTGTTATGTTATTTAGCTGACATTGTATATATTACTGTATTTATAGTATGTCTTACTTAGACTATGTACAATTTGGCATTGAATTGCCCTTGTTGAAACCTGTACAATTTGACACATTCTATATCCTTGTGATTGACTCACTAACTGGATCTATGGAACATGAAATTAATAAGTAAATAAATAAATAAAGTGTCAGGAAGTCGATTCTGAAAGTATTTGTATGGAGTGTAGCCATGTATGGAAGTGAAACATGGATGATAAATAGTTTAGAGAAGAAGAGAATAGAAGCTTTCGAAATGTGGTGCTACAGAATAATGCTGAAGATTAGATGGGTAGATCACGTAACTAATGAGAAGGTACCGAATAGAATCATGGAGAAGATTAATTTGTGGCACAACTTGACTAGAAGAAGGAATCAGTTGGTAGGGCATATTTTGAGGCATCAAGGGATCACCAATTTAGTATTGGAGGTTAAAAAACATAGAGGGAGACCAAGAGATGAATACTCGAAGCAGATTCAGAAAGATGTAGATTTCAGTAGTTACTTGGGGCTGAGGAAGCTTGCGCGCGATAGAGTAGCATGGAGAGCTGCATCAAACCAGTCTCAGGACTGAAGACCACAACAACAACAACAAAGGAAATCTCCAACCCGGCCAGGAATCGAAACCGGGACCCTGTGATACAGAGACAGCAATGCTAGCCTCTAGACCACAATGTGTAACCAAAACTGAGAAGTGGCTTGATATTATCTAGATCAAATGCCTTGTGGTAGAATGAATTTTCAGGCTCTGGTAGTGAGTCCACCTCTAGTCCAAATGCTGTTGTGCCAATTGCATCATTGGTAACTCGTGCGAAAAATTCTTTCATTTCCATTACTGCAGTGTTGTATGTTCTGGTGATATTTGTGAAGAATAATAATACATAGCTACAATCTGTACTGAGCAACAAGTTATATAGGGTGTCATGAAGCAAAAACAGAAAAAAATATTAAAGCTATATCATATGTAGAAGCAATGATATTTGTAGTGGTATTTGGTATGAAATGTTGGTGTTCTGTGAACATTGCCTTAAATAGCACCAAAATAGACTGAATGACTATCTTCACTGCTGCTGAATCATCACTGTTGGGTTATTAAGCTTGTATTACAATGTTGTGAAACTGAATAAAACAATTTAAAAAATTGGTATAAGAATTTTATTAGTTTTCATAGTATTAGACTAAATTACAGTAACTTCTCCAAATTATGATATTCTAAGTAATTGGGTCATAACTACTATATCAGAATGACAACAAAGAAGCTGGCTGAAATTTTGTTATTGATATGAAACACACTCATAACTGGAGATATTACCTGTGCCACATTGTTCCTGATGTGTAGACCTATTTAAAGTTTTGACATTGTGAGAGACAAACTAAATTTATGGAGCATACTTGAAACAAATGACTTTTTGTGGCATGCTAATCAGTACTCATTCACTTCAAACGAGATTATTTATGGAACATTACAGTGCACAGTTTGGAAAAAGAACTGCACAGACACTATAAAAGGTTTACAATAATATATTCTGAGGAATTTATTAACAACCATATAAAATCCAGCATTAATAGAAATTAAAATAAAAAGTAGTATGTACTGATAAGAGTGAAAATAAAAACACATAAGATAAATGTGGCTGCCAGCCACTAAAAAGAATGTGTACCAAAGCAAAACATCATGTTTCCTTATTAATAAAATACACGGAAGAACCAAAGAAACTGGTACACCTGCCTAATACTATGTAGGGCCACGCAAGCAAGCAACAGTCATGGCATGGACTCGACTAATGTCTGAAGTAGTGCTGGAGGGAATTGACACCATGAATTCTGCAGGGTTGTCCATAAATCCACAAGAGTACAAGGGAATGGAGACCTTTTCTGAACAGCATGTTGCAAGACATCCCAGATATGCTCAATAATGTTCATGTCTGGGGAGTTTGGTGATCAGCGGAAGTGTTTAAACTCAGAAGAGCATTCCTGGAGCCACTCTGTAGCAATTCTGGATGTGTGTGGTGTCACATTGTCCTGATGGAATTGCCCAAGTCTGTCAGAATGCACAAAGGACATGAATGGATGTTGGTGATCAGACAGAATGCTTACATATGTGTCACCTGTCAGAGTTGTATCTAGATATATCACTCCAACTACACATGCCCCACACCATTACAGAGCCTCCACTAACTTGAACAATCCCCTGCTGATGTGCAGGGTCCATAGATTGATGAGGTTGTCTCCATACTAATACATGTTTATCAGCTGGATACAATTTGAAATGAGACTTGTCTGACCAGGCAACATGTTTCCACTCATCAACAATCCAATGTTGGTGTTGACGGACTCAGGTGAGGCATAAAGGTTTGTGTTGTGCAGTCATCAAGGGTACATGAGTGGGCCTTTGGCCCCAAAAGCCCTTATTCATGGTATTTCGCTGAATGGTTCACACACTGACACTTGTTGATGGCCCACTATTGAAATTTACAACAATTTGTGGAAGGGTTGCACTTCTTTCACACTGAATGTTTCTCTTGAGTCATCGTTGGTCCCATTCTTGCAGGATCTTTTTCCAGCCACAGCAATATAGGAGATTTGGTGTTTTACCAGATTCCTGATATTGACAGTACACTCTTGAAATGGTCATATGGGAAAATCCAGACTTCAACACTACCTCAGAGATGCTGTGTCCCATTGCTCGTGTAGCAGCAGTAACCAATATAACAACTGCACCAAACATTTGTTGTCTTATATAGGCATTGCTGACAGCAGAGCTGGATTCTGCTTGTTTACATATTTCTGTATTTGAATACGCATGCCTGTACATTTCTTTGGCACTTCAGGGTACCTGAAAAATACTAAATACAGCTTGTGGCTACTGAGATGGAATAAGCTCAAAATTTCTTTGTGTTTAATTAACAGCAAGAACTTGAAATCAACCTCATTTGTATGCTTGTATTATAATAGCATTACCAAGACAGCAAATATGATAACACTATGTAATCAAAAGTATTTGGACACCTGGCTGAAAATGACTTACAAATTCATGGCACCCTCCATCATTAATGCTGTGATTCAATATGGTGGCGGCCCACCCTTAGCCTTGATGACAGCTTCCACTCTAGCAGGCATTCATTCAATCAGGTGCTGGAGGGTTTCTTGGGGAATGGCAGCCCATTCTTCATGTAGTTCTGCATTGAGGAGAGGCATCGAAGTCAGTCAGTGAGGCCTGGCATGAAGTTGGCATTCCAAAAAAATTCCAGAGGTGTTCTATAGGTTTCAGGTCTGGACTCTACCGTACCACCACCACCTCTGAATTTTACTGTTGGCACTACACACGCTGGCAGACGATGTTCATTGGGCATTCGCCATACACACACCCTGCCATTGAATTGCCACATTGTGTTTCATGATTTGTCACTCCACACAATGTTTTTCTACTGTTCAATTGTCCAATGTTTATGCTCCTTACACCGAGTGAGGCATTGTTTGGCATTCACCTGTGTGATATGTGGCTTACGAGCAGCTGCTCGAGCATGAAATACAAGTTTTCTCACCTCTCCCCTAACTGTCATAGTACTTACAGTGGATCCTGATGCAGTTTGGAATTCCTGTGTCATGGTCTGGATAGATGTCTGCCTATTACACATTACGACCCTCTTCAACTGTTGGCAGCCTGCATGCTTTTGTGCTGTACTTGTCCCTTCACATTTCCACTTCACTATCACATCAGAAACAGTGGACCTATGGATGTTTAGGAGTGTGGAAATCTCATATACAGACATACGACACAAGTGACACCCAATCACCCGACCAAGTTCGAAGTCCCCGAGTTGTGCGGTGCACTCCATTCTGCTCTCTTATGTCTAATGACCAGTGAGGTCGTTGATATGGTACCTGGCAGCAGGTGGTAGCACAATGCACCTAATATGACAAATGTATGTTTTTGGAGGTGTCCAGATACTTTGATCACATAGTGTATTTCTCTTCAGAAATGTTAACCTGAAGCCAGAAAGATAACTGAAAAGTTTGAATTTTATATATAATTCATACATTAGAGACAGCTGGAATTTGAATCGACATGCATACTTTGGGTTTTGTGAGATGTCTCTCAATAAGATTCTGCAACGGTTGTCTTCGAACGCTTCACAGATTACTGTTTTGACAGCCAAACAAATTTCATTTCGCACTTCTCTATATATAGCATGTGCTTTGTTTTACACGTATTGTGCAGTAGTCACAGTTTCTTATGAAGTATCTTTACAGAGACTGTATACAATGTAGAGTTTTTCCCATCATGAACTGTTGTACTAAGAACACATGCATCCAGTTCTTGTTCAACACACAGGGTGACCCAGATGTCCATAAACATTTGAAAGTTTCATACTTCACACAATAATGTAGGTAGATAGGTAAAAGTTAACACGTTTGAAATGACATAGGGTTTTACTGAAAGAGAAAAACTGCACAAAGCAACCAACAGACGATGCTTCATACATTACAAAATCAATAACATTGGTCTGTAAAAAAGAAAAATTGTTTGAAATTTGGTAACTGACTTTTATGTACTTTTAAGTGCTGATATCAAAAATGCAATCCATTTTTTTCTATCACGTCAGGTTTTCTCACAAAAAAGGGAGTATTTTTGGGTCTAATAACAAAATTTAAGCAATTTATCCCATTTTCCCAACATTATAAAATTTTATTTTATTTATAAATCATGTTCTAAACTACGTATATTCCCATTACACTTCCATTTCTCTTTAAGCTCATAAGTCATAATAACGCTTTCACTTTCTGCTGAAGCTTCTTTTCTTGCTTTTCCTGCTGTGGATTCGTTGAGGATTATCTCTTTTTATCATCCAGCAGTAGTCCTTTATCATGTTAATGTTCCATCTTCCTTGATATCTTCTTTCCATTTCTTTGATGTCTTGGTGGAATCTTTTGCCCTGCTCCTCACTTACATCACCAAGGTTTGCAGGGAAGTAGTCAAGATGTGAGTGGAGAAAATGAATTTTAATGCTCATGTTACAGCCCAGCTTCTTAAAGCTGTCGAGGACATCTGCAATTATTGTCTTGTAGTTCGTATCTCTTTTGTTTCCTAGGAAACTGGTACCAACTAATATTTGTCCATCCTGCCTTTTCTTTTGTTTCCATTTTGTCCACGAAGTTGGGATCTGTCATTAGTTTTCTAATGTCCAACAAAGATTCCTTCCTTTGGCTTTGCCTTGGATAAACCAGAAAACTGTCCACAAAGATATCTGAAACACTCCCCCTCTTTTGGCAACGCTTTAACAAATTGTTTCATCAGCTCCAACTTAATGTGAAGTGGTGGAAGTAACACCTTTTTGAGATCCACAAGGCTTTTCCTCTCAACATTTTTAACCCCCACCTGTAAGGCTTTTCTCAAGTGCCAAGCTTTTTTTATGTAGTGTTGCTTTCTGTCTCTACTGTCGCATTCACAGAGAAAGTAATGGAACTTTGTATAGCCACTTTGTTGACCAAGCAGCATTGAAATCACTTTTAATTCACCACGTAGTGTCCATTTGTGGTCTGAATAGCAGAGTTTGTTTAAAACCAGTTCGAGGTTTTTGTAAGATTCTTTTAAGTGAACCGAGTGTCCAACTGGTACAGAAGCATACTTATTGCCATTGATTAGTACTGCTTTAAGGCTTCTTTTTGAAGAATCAACAAAAAGTCTCCATTTGCCAGGAGCATATTCTATTTTGAAATGTGCCATAAGTCCAGGAACATCACTGCAAAGTACCAGGTCACCTTCTTGAGAGAAGAAAGATACAAACTCGTTTTCCCTCAATCGATACCAAGAAAAGGGTGTACCCGGAGTCAACATATGTTTACTTTCAATCTAGATCCTAAAACCTCTGCTAATTCTTTAGAAAGGCCTAGGTCTCTAACTAAATCATTCAGTTCAGATTGTGAGAATGGAATGGGATCAGTTGTGCCAGGATTGCAGCAATCTCTCTCTTTTTCACTATCACCTTGCTGAGCCAATGGCTTGTGATCATTTATATCATCCAAAGAATCTGGAGGAGAGGGTATCGGTACTTCAGGTCCATGAGGAACAGGGGGAATGGCTGATTGAATGTTAGGTTAAGAAATATCCTTTTTGTTTTTAAAATTGAAACCTCGTATGTTGCAAGAACAAAAATAGCAGTCATGACTATGATTTTTGGGCTCCCTCCAAACCACTGGTATTCCAAAATGTAAGGACTGTAAATAAAATAGAAAGAAACTTCCACATGGGAAAATATATTAAAAACAAAGATTCCAAGACTTACCAAGCAGGAAAACGCCGGCAGACAGGCACAAGAACAAAACACACACACAGAATTACTAGCTTTCGCAACCGATGGTTGCTTCTTCAGGAAGGAGAGGGAAAGACGAAAGGATGTGGGTTTTAAGGGAGAGGGTAAGGAGTCATTCCAATCCCGGGAGCGGAAAGACTTCCCTTAGGGGGAAAAAAAGGACAGGTGTACACTCGTGTGCACACACACACACACGCACACATATCCATCCGCACATACACAGACACAAGCAACATCCTTTCGTCTTTCCCTCTCCTTCCTGAAGAAGCAACCATCGGTTGCGAAAGCTAGTAATTCTGTTTGTGTGTTTTGTTCTTGTGCCTGTCTGCCGGCGTTTTCCCGCTTGGTAAGTCTTGGAATCTTTGTTTTTAATATAAAATGTAAGGACTGCTTTTTACATTCAAACCATTGCCTCAGTTCTTCAACACACACTGAACAAACTCTGTGTGGGGCCCAAGGCTTATCCTGTTCGGTGAAATATACTTTTTCAACAAAACTGGAAATGTTTATTTGTTGCTTTTTAATGGTATAGTTATCACAAATGTAGCAGAAGCAATCTGGTGAGTTTATACATCCTCTGGTAGCCATTGTCCATAACACAAGAAAACAGTCACTACTTTAAAGCACTAGTAACAACAACACATGAACAGCACAGAGTGAAGAAGTACTGTGAACTGAAGGACAATAGCAGAAGCTCACTGCTTGGTGATGGTGGGGGAAGGGGCCAAAATTCAAACTCAAGAGAACTAAACTAAACCTAAAAACTAAAGAGAATATTACCAGAGCATTTGCAATGGGATTTGATTCACAGTGCAACAGATTCAGTGGAAGAATTTCTTAATTTTGTGGATAATATGGACAGGGCATTGTGTTACAGACCTAAATACATGGAACATAGGGAGAGTGGAAGGTATCATGAAAGGGGAAACAGTATTAATTATGAATACAGTAATAACCATAACAGGTGGAGAGAAGATAGAAGTGATCAGAATAAATAGGATAGAGATTGGAGAAGCAAGCCACAAAGGTATAACAGAAATTTTGGGGGGAGAAGAGACAGTTTTGATCAGATGAGGAGTGATAGAGAAGGTCTGAGAGCAGGAATGCCAGATGCAAATGGACAGGGTAGGCAATCAAAAAACTAATTGATGCCTCACTTTAAGTCAGCAGGGGGGCTGGTAATTAGGTGAACATGGCCAGACAAGGACATGAAGGGATGAGTAATAAAGCCAGCAAGGAAAATAGGGAAATTGGGATATGTCATATGGATGCTGTATTAGGAAATGAAAATCTATGGGGGGGTTTTAACAATTATAGAAATACAGATAAAGGGTATAAGAGGAAAAAAGGGAACAAGGCTAATATTAGCAATGAACAGTGTCAGTTTTACATTGGGACGTCATAAGTGAGTGACTGCGTGTGAGATCGCTCTCTAAGTTTTTTATATATTTTTAGGTTTCAGATACATATTTTAACGGTTTTTGTGATAATATTTACTATATAAGTGATTTATTAGTGGTTTCTTCATTCACCTCTGCCTTTCTTGTGTTGTGACCTGATATTTGTGAGTGTTTAGTATTGAGCAACGTAACCTCTTACCTGTGTTTACATTCCGCACTGACCAGTTGCAGCTGTAGCGGCGCATCGAAAGCTAAGTACTAATTAATTGTTTGTGTATAGTGGTTTATTTAGGAACTTTAGTAGTCTTCAACAGGTGTTTTTCGTGTTTTCTGGTGAAATAATTTCAGAAGAACCTTTTGGGAACTGTTTTCAGCTTCCTTACTGTGTAATTAGACGTTTGATTCTCTTTCTGTATTAGTCTTTTGTTATATTCACATTTGTTGTTTATTAATACTGTTAATAATAGTAGTTACTTCCCTTGTAGAATAAGTTTGTGATTATTGTAGTCAGTTTTTTAACATCTTCTTATTGTAGTAGCGGAACTTAGAAAAAGTAAAATTTTACAATGAGTGAGAAGTGTGGGCTTTGCTGTAGGTTCGTGAGTAGTGGATTGTGGTGTGAGACTTGTTCGAAGTATTATCACTGGGGGGAATGCAGTGGGAAAGCCAGTGGCCATTCTGGTGAGATCCTCTCCTGGAACTGTAGGTTATGTAACAAGAGTAAGTTAATAGAGGAGCAGGAGTGTAAGATCTGTGTCCTTCAGGTGCAGTTGAAAAACACACAGGAGGAGCTAAATAGGATGAGGAGGGAGAAGAGGGTTGGGGAATGGGAGCTGGCTGTTGGCAAGAGATCTGCTAGGAGAAGAAGATTTTCAGATAGTTTTACTATTGATGTTTACAATAGATATGACCAACAGTCAGAGTCTAGTGGAGAGGAATCTCTAGTAGATGTAGATATAGGAAGTATGCAGCAGACCTCAGTAGTTACAGTGGCTAGAACAGTTGCAAAGTTGAAGAGGAAGAAGAAGGTTCTGCTGTTAGGTAGTTCTCATGGCAGAGGTGTAGGCCAGCAGTTGCAGTAAGTGCTGGGGAGTGAGTATCAGGTCACCAGCATTGTGAAGCCTAATGCAGGATTGGCTCAGGTGACTGTTAACACAGGGGGGCTATGTAGGGATTTTACTAAAGAGGATCAGGTAGTGATAGTGGGTGGGGTTGGTAATAGTATTGATAGGGATGGGGAGTATGACATAGATGGTGACCTGGTAAAGATAGCCACTCATACTGGCAACATGAATGTGCATTTCATGGAACTGTTTCAGCGTTACAATCGGCTTCATCTTAATACAGCCGTCAGGCGCAATAACATGAGACTTGGGGGTGCGCTGATGGCAGAAAGCATGGGTCACATTTCAGTGGTGTCGGTGGAGTCTACCAGCAGTACGGGTTTCACTAAACATGGCCTGCACCTCAACAGATATGGAAAGGGGAGGTTGGCAAAGCTTATAGGTGACAGCATAGGTGAGGATGGTGGGATCACTCATGGGAAAATTCCGGTAGTTGTGGGTGTTAGAGCTGTACCTTTTTTTAGCTTGAAGTCAGCTGATAGGTATTCCTGCTTAAGGGAAGTCTCTCTAACAAAGGAACCACTTTTGACAAAGCTTAGGTATCCGAGTAATGAGGGAATTAGTATATTTCATCAAAATATACGAGGTATTAGAGATAAAGTTAGTGAATTGCTTATAGATGTTGACTCTGAAATTATTAGTATACCTGAACACTTTTTAAATAAGGAGATAATTCAGAGGCTTCCTTTACCAGGATACAGGTTGGCTGGCAGCTTTTCTAGGAGCTCTTTGCGGTTTGGGGGAGTAGCCTTGTATGTGAAAAACAGCATCCCATTTGAGCCAATTAATGTTTCAACGTACTGCACTGAAAAGGTGTTTGAATGTTGTGCAGGTGTGGTTAAATTTAATGGAGCTAAACTTCTAACTGTTGTTATTTATAGATCCCCAGACTCCGATTTCACAACATTTTTGCTAAAGCTAGAGGAGGTTCTTGGTTCGCTTTATAGGAAATACAAAAAGTTAGTTATATGTGGTGACTTCAGTATTAATTGTATAAGTGATTGTGCAAGGAAGAGGATGCTGGTAGACCACCTTAATTCATATAATCTTATGCAAACTGTATTCTTTCCAACAAGAGGGAACAGTAGAACAACCATAGACAACATTTTTGTTCATTCCTTATTACTAGAAGGGCATTCTGCTAGCAAAAAGGTGAATGGCCTTTCAGATCATGATGCACAAATTTTAACTCTAAAAGATTTTTGTGTGTTAAATATAGTCATCAGCTGTTTAGGAAAGCTGATCCAGTTGCTGTAGAGACCTTTGTAAACCTTATCAAGGAACAAGAGTGGCAAGATGTTTATAGCGCTGATACAGTAGACGATAAATATAATGTTTTTCTCAAGACTTTTCTCATGCTCTTTGAAAGTTGGTTTCCGTTAGAACATTCAAAACAGGGTACTAGCACAAACAGGCAGCCTGGGTGGCTGACTAGAGGGATAAGAATATCTTGTAGAACAAAGTGGCAATTATATCAAAACGTTAGAAATAGTCAGAATCTAAATGCAGCAGCCCATTACAAACAGCATTTAACGTGCTTAAAACTGTTATTAGGAAGGCAAAAAGTATGTGGTATGCAGATAGAATAGCTAAGTCTCAGGATAAAGTTAAAACCTTATGGTCAGTCGTAAAGGAAGTGGCTGGTCTGCAGAGAAAGGTCGAAGATATAGAATCAGTGCGTAGTGGGAATGTCCATGTTATTGATAAGTCACATATATGTACAGTATTTAATAATCACTTTCTGAATATAGCAGGTGAACTAAATGGAAACCTAGTCCCAACAGGGAATCATATAGCGCTCTTAGAAAAAAGTGTTTCGAGACTGTTACCTGAAATGCTCCTCCATGATACTGACAAGAGGGAGATTGAGTTAAAAATTAAATCACTAAAGACCAAGAACTCTCGTGGATATGATGGGGTATCTAGCAGAATACTGAAGTATTGTTCTATGTACGTTAGCCCAGTACTTAGCCATATCTGTAACTTTTCCTTTAGGAGTGGTCGGTTTCCTGACCAATTAAAGTACTCGGCAGTGAAGCCACTTTATAAAAAGGGAGACAGGGATAATATTGACAATTATAGACCTATTTCTATGCCATCAGTGTTTGCTAAAGTTATCAAGAAGGTTGTATATACAAGGTTACTGGAGCACTTAAATTCACATAATTTGCTGTCAAATGTTCAGTTTGGTTTTAGAAATGGTTTAACAACTGAAAATGCTATATTCTCTTTTCTCTGTGAGGTTTTTGACAGATTAAATAAAAGGTTGTGAACGCTAGGTGTTTTCTTTGATTTAACGAAGGCTTTTGACTGTGTTGACCACAAAATATTACTGCAGAAGTTAGACCATTATGGAGTAAGGGGAGTAGCTTACAATTGGTTCGCCTCTTACTTTAAGAACAGAAAGCAGAAGGTAATTCTCCACAATATTGAGAGTGGTAGTGATGTTCAGTCCCAATGGGGCACTGTTAAGTGAGGCGTTCCCCAAGGGTCAGTGCTGGGGACACTGCTGTATCAAATAATGTAGTTCATGAAATAAGTTCTTGGCTTGTGGAAAATAATTTGATGCTAAATCACAGTAAGACTCAGTTTTTACAGTTTCTAACTCACAATTCAACAATAACCGATATTTTGATCAGACAGAATGAGCGTATTATAAGCGAGACTGAACAGTTCATGTTCTTAGGCGTTCGGATAGATAGTAAGCTGTTGTTGAAAGCCCATGTACAGGATCTTGTTCAGAAACTAAATGCTGCTTTATTTACCATTAGAACAGTATCTGAAATAAGTGACACTTCAACAAGGAAAGTAGTCTACTTCGCATATTTTCATACTCTTATGTCATATGGTATTATTTTTTGGGGTAATTCTTCGGATTCAAAAAGGGTATTTTTTGGCTCAAAAACAGGCTGTTCGAGCTATATGTGGTGTAAGTCCGAGAACCTCTTGGCGACCCCTATTCAGTAGTCTGGCAATTCTGACATTGCCCTCACAGTATATATTTTCTTTAATGTCATCTGTTGTTAGCAATATTAGCCTATTCCCAAGAGTTAGCAGCTATCACTCAGTTAATACTAGGCAGAAATCCAATCTGCATGTGGAATGCACTTCCTTGACTCTTGTGCAGAAAGGAGTGCAGTATTCTGCTGCATCCATTTTCAGTAAGCTACCACAAGAACTCAAAAGTCTTAGCAGTAGCCCAAACTCTTTTAAGACTAAACTGAAGAGTTTCCTCATGGTTCACTCCTTCTGTTCTGTCAAGGAGCTCCTGGAAGAGCTAAAAAGCCAAGTCCAGGGTTACATTGTTGATTTTCTTTATTTAAACTTAAGACTTGTCACCTGAATATGTTTTTTTACATTTCATTTTATCTGTTTCTAATATCGTGTTATAATTTCATGTATTGACTTGTTCCATGACCATGGAGATTTCTCCTTAATTTGGTCCCACGGAACAATAATTAAATAAATAAATAAAAAAAATTGATGATATGTTTAAAAGGGAAGAGGAGGAATATATTGGTCTGTGTGTAGCAAAATTCACTGAAAGATCAGAGACAGAGGTAGTTTCATCAAAAGGGGGAACAGAAGAGGATATGGAATTAAGGGGAAATGTTCACAGTAATAATGGGTGTGATGAATGGGTGGAGATGTCTATTGGAAATAGTATGGAGAATTGTGGAAAAGATGAGGAGAGGGTTATTCAGTGTGATGTAAAGGCTAATATGAGTGGTGTATTTGACAATGTGGAAAATGCTGGAAATTACGTACTGATAAGGTTACTGTGCTTGTGGGTGCAGGTGTTAACTATGGTAGTGATAATGACTTCAGTGTGGATATGGAAATGTGTAATGATATGGAGAATGTTGCTGTAGGTTGCGCAGAAGATAAAATTGAAACCTATGTTTTCTAAACTGATGATGCAAGCCTGAAGGATGTTAATTGTGGATGGTTAGGAAAGGAGGAGGCTGATTATGATTTGAGTGATTGGGTGTCCTATGCAAAATTACATAAAGTTTTGATGCCTGAAGAATGGGGTAAAATAAAATTTAAAATTGCCAGAAAATTGGAAGAATTAAGTGAAGAAGAGAATGTTGAGTTTGCTATTAAGGATCTGTTTGAAAGGGATACTGATGTATGTTTTGGAGAAAGACCTAAAGATATTTGCATTATGCAAGAGGAAAGCAGGAGTGAAGTAGAAAGAGATTTATTACAGGAATCAGGGCTGAACCGAGTAGAAATAGAGGTGATACAGCCAATAATTGATATCAATGTGGGAGGATTTACAGATATAGCATTATTAGACTCTGGCTCAAGTTTATCTGCAATCTCTGAATCTTTCTGGCAGCAAATTAAAGGTTTAGGATTAAAAGAATTACCAGTTACAGGAGTCAAAATTAAGACAGCAACTGGGACATGTAGCAAGCCCATCAGCAGGGAAGTATTACAGGAATTTAATAGTAATGAGTAGTGTTTTGATATTAGTTGCTTTGTGGTGAAGGGTTTGGCATTGAATGTAATTTTGGGTATGGACTTCTTGTACAAGTATGACTGTAGCATTTTTGTAAAGGACAGAGTGATATAATTTGATGCTGGTGGAAATAGACGAAGAATAAAATTTAAAGGGGAATTAAAAGGAGGTGAGACAATTACTCATTTACAAAGGATAGAAGAGGTAGGTGATGAGATGTGCACTGAACAGCAGATACATGACAAAGTAAATGAAATGGGACATTTAAATGAGGAACAAAAGGTGCAACTTACAGGTTTATTGTGTAAGCATAAGCATGTGTTCTCTGACAGAACTGGAAAAGTCGTAGATTTCAGTTATGTTTTGAGGGTATTGCCACATGAAGTGATAAGGGCCAAACCTTATCCTATAGCAATAGCTAATAGAGAGGATGTAAGGGCAAGGATACAGATGATGTTGAAGTGGGGCATACTGGAAATGAGGAGGAGTGAGTATTGTAATCCAAAAGTAGTGGTGAAAAAGAGGGATTGTTCTATAATAATAGTATTGGATGCAAGAAAGCTAAATAAAATAATAGTCAAAGAAAATGATCAGCCAGAGAATATGGATGAGCTGTTGCAAAAGTTTTATAATGTTAAAATTCTGTCAAGTGTTGATTTGACTTCAGGGTTCTGGCAGGTGCAATTGGCTGAAGAGAGCAGAAAGTACACTGCTTTCTTATTTGAGGGCAGGACTTATATGTTTACAGTTGTGCAATTTGGTTTATCAATATCTGTAGCAGTTTTTGTAAGGGCTTTAAGTCATGTGTTGGGTGATGAACTAATGAGAAAATTGACAGTGTACGTAGATGACATTTTGATTATGAGTAGCAATTGGCAAGAGCACTGTCAGCTGTCAGAGGATGTATTCAAGGCTTTATCTGAAGGGGGGATGACCCTTAAGTTAAGTAAGTGTAAATTTTTTCAAGCAACATTACTATTTCTCGGTCATCAGTTAACTCCTCATGGCATTCCGCCCAGTAAAGAGAATATCAAGGCTATTGTTGACTGCAAGGTGCCAATGAACAGGAAACAATTGAAATCATTTATAGGACTATGTTCATTCTATAGGAAGTACATAAGTGATTATAGCCTGAATTCACCTAACTTATGTAGACTATTAAAGAAAAGTGTAACCAGATGCTGGACATCAGAGTGTGACCAGGAATTTACAGCCATCAAGAATAGCTTAAAAAACAGCAAAATTTTGTTATATCCAAATTTCTCTTTGCCTTTCTGTATTGGGGCAGACAGCTCAGATTATGGGATAGGGTAGTGCTGTTTCAGGAGAGGGTAGTAGATGGGAAGACAGAGCACAGAGCAATCGCTTTTGCAAGCAGAATGCTCTCCAAACATGAATTAATGTATGGTATCTCAGAGAAGGAACTTTTAGCCATAGTTTTTGGATTTCAGAAGTTCAGGATATATGTGGAAGGTAGGAAAGTGATTGTTTACACAGACCATAAGACATTTTTTTACACCACATCTGATCCCCACCTCCTCCAACCCCCGCTCCCGATCCAAAGACCATCAACCACCACCTTCAAAGCTCGACCTCCTACCCCCATGACCAAAGATAACCGTCTTAGTTGTTACACTCGCAGTCAAAGGCTATATTTACATAAAACATTACATGTAAAGAAATTACTGACATACATGATTTTACGTTCTGTTATAATACCCCCCCCCCCCCCCACACACACACACACACACAGGTCCATTGTGTGTCACTATGGAATAAAATAATCTAATACACACATCATAATGGAAAATCTCATATAAAGATGTGAAACAATTACTAACAAAGAGATAGAGGGGCTGGCCAGTACTTACCTCGGCTCAGTACAGCCGATAGAAACACAAAAAACAACCGAAAATTTAAGTTCCTAGCTTTCGGAATAAATGTTCCTTCATCAGGGAGGAGAGAGGGGAAAGAAAGGGAAGAAGGGAAAGTGGATTTAGTTACTCACAACCCAGGTTATGAAGCAACAGGGAAAGGAAAACAGGGAAGGTAGCAAGGATGGAGGTATATATATCACAAAGCGGGAAAGCGCCGGCAGACAGGCACAATGAACAAAACACACAAACACACACACAGAATTACTAGCTTTCGCAACCGATGGTTGCTTCTTCAGGAAGGAGAGGGAAAGACGAAAGGATGTGGGTTTTAAGGGAGAGGGTAAAGAGTCATTCCAATCCCGGGAGCGGAAAGACTTCCCTTAGGGGGAATGTGGAATTTATATATATATATATATATATATATATAAATAAAACAGAAAGAAACTTCCACATGGGAAAAATATATTAAAAATAAAGATCCAAGACTTACCAAGCGGGAAAGCGCCGGCAGACAGGCACATGAACAAAACACACAAACACACACACAAAATTGCGAGCTTTCGCAACTGGCAGTTGCTTCGTCAGGAAGGAAGGAAGGAGAGGGAAAAATGAAAGGGTGTGGGTTTTAAGGGAGAGGGTAAGGAGTCATTCCAATCCCGGGAGCGGAAAGACTTCCCTTAGGGGAAAAAAAAGGACAGGTGTACACTCGCACACACACACCCATATCCATCCGCACATACACAGACACAAGCAGACATATTTGAAATATGTCTGCTTGTGTCTGTGTATGTGCGGATGGATATGGGTGTGTGTGTGCGAGTGTACACCTGTCCTTTTTTTTTTCCCCTAAGGGAAGTCTTTCCGCTCCCGGGATTGGAATGACTCCTTACCCTCTCCCTTAAAACCCACACCCTTTCATTTTTCCCTCTCCTTCCTTCCTTCCTGACGAAGCAACTGCCAGTTGCGAAAGCTCGCAATTTTGTGTGTGTGTTTGTGTGTTTTGTTCATGTGCCTGTCTGCCGGCGCTTTCCCGCTTGGTAAGCCTTTATTTTTAATATATATATATATATATATATATATATATGGTCTCGTTGTCTTGATTCTTGCCATGGTGCGTTCCATCCATCTAACATTATATATATAAATTCAGCATCTAAAGGTAAGGTATTTTAATTAGTTTTAGTATTCTGTGATGTATCATTCTTTTGTCTAAATATTAAGCTTAACATCGTCTGTTGTAGATACAGACCACCCAAGCTGGCGGGGTGTCGACAGTTGATCATCACAATCTCAGGGTTTGAAATAGCATTTAAATGAATTGAAAGTATGTCGCTTGATATTTGATTTTCACCCCGGACAAAAGAGGATACATTACCTGCGCTTTCCCACTTGGTAAGTCTCTGTTTTATATATAATATAGAAAGAAACTTCCACATGGGAAAAGTATATTAAAAACAAAGATTCCAAGACTTACCAAGCGGGAAAGTGCCGGTAGATAGGCACAATAAATAAAACACACAAACACACACAGAATTTCGAGTTTTCTTTTAACTACATACATAAAATAGACATAGTTCAAAATATTGTAATACTTACACACAATGTTAAATGGTTGTCTCTTCGGGAAAATTCATGTATATGTGATGAATATAATCACATGGTGGATCCAGTGCAAATTCAATTATGTGTTATCAGCACTGTATTTTCAGAGTCAGATTGGTGATTTAATGTTCCTTTATAATGAGGTAGCTGAGATGTTCCATATATGATTGTGACTATCATTGTAGTATCCTCACATTGTACATCTATGTCAGCTTTATAGGTCAAACTATGACAAACTTTACACTTAAATTGTGTAAGATTGTTAGTATTTATACCTTAACTTTACATCATTATTAAACAGTGTTTCATTTTTATTTACTCTCTTGTTCTCAAATAGTATATTGCCATGAATAGAAATTATTTCAAATTGTGTATCAGGGTATGGGATAAATTTCTAACAGTTCTTCATTCACTTTAGCATTAAATTATCTAAACTATTACAAAATATTCACCCACAACATAAACTTCAAAATTAGTATCACATAATCTTCAATCCATCACAGGGGTTTCAAAAGTAACACACCAACATATGTCTCCATAATGCTCTAAACCTCAATATATTCTTAATTTGCATAATTAAACTTCATGACTATCGACTATATTTTTAACAAACTATAATATGCCGGGTCTTTCAATGCACGCTTTCATAATCTTACAAGTACCTCCAGTTTGCTTTATCCATTAAATAATGTTCCATCTGACATAGCTTACAAATGACAAGGTTTTGTCTTCTTACACACAATCATTATTCATATCTTATTACTTTAAAAGTGTCCACATCATTAACTTTGGTTTTTGTTAAGAGACATTACTATGACACTGTAGACTGGTTCGTAGTCTGACACACTGATCTCATACCAAATTTAATGAATGGGTATATTAGAGAACAAAGAGACATTAATACAGACATAATTCACATACACAAAATCTACTTCATACTTTCAGTTCACATAGTCCCACACTTTGACAAGAAGTTTTCCTTGAATGATAAAGTGATATAGTTGGGCCAGTCAACTAGTTCTTTCTGAGCAGCATTTTACTTATTAATGACTATTTTACGGGTCATGTCTGTAGAGTTTTAACTCTGTAACATTGCACAGTCCAAATAACTTCTTGGATTTTGGGTAGATTAGCCTATAGGCATTAGGGTGCGGGTTTTCCTTAATTTCAAAGGGGCCTATATAGATGTCGAAAAATTTCTTTATTTCAGAACTCATCAGTTTAGATTTTTCCTGTGTTTTTACTAAAACCAGATCTCCCATCCTGAACTGTACTCCTTTACTTCTCGCATCATGTCTCCGTTTTCTTACCTCTCCCTGCCTTTTCATAGTGTTCCTAACAGCTGTCTCTCTTTCCTAGGGTGTCATAGTTTGACAAGGTGGGAAATCAACATTCTCAGAAATCAAATTTGCAGGTTGTCTATGAAACATTACTTCATAAGGTGAAAAACTAGTGGATGAATGCTGTAGGCTGTTCATTATATCCTCGAAGTCAGTAACATTTTCAATCCAATTAACATGATTTTTACTACAGTATGTTCTGCAGAGCCTTCCAATTTCCCTCGTGTACCTTTCTGCTGGGTTACTTGATGGGTGACAAACTGAAATCAAAATATGTTTTATTCCTGTATCTTCAATAAAAATTTTCCATAATTTAGATGTTAACTGTGAGCCATTATCAGACATGATGGCCTGGGGTATGCCAACATTGTGAAATAATGATTCTTCAGCTTGATGATAACTTGTTTACTGGTTGCTCTCTTTAATGTATACAATTTTATAAATTTAGAGAAAACATCAACTATAACGAAGATGTAACTGTACCCTCCCCTTGATCTTGGTAGTGGTCCATGTAGATCAATAGCTGTCAATTCAAGGTTTTTATTTGGTAAAATGTTTTGCATCAATCCTTTAGAAGTCTGGTTACTCACTTTTACCCTCTGACAACGATCACATGTTTCAAGTTTTTTCTTCACTCTCCTACTGATATTATAGAAGTATACATTTTGTTGCTCCGCAGTGTCCGAAGCTTTCATGTATGTACCTGATTAACGTGTCAATACATTGCTCAGGCCAGCATAGTTTCCAATTGTGTAAGTCAGGTCTAGGTCTCCTAAACAAAATCCCTTTTTGTACTTTATAATACTGATCTACCTTTTCTCCTCACTTTTTCCCTATATAACTTTTAACCAACTTCCAGTTTTCATCATGGTTTTGGTTTCTACGAATATCATTACAGATTTTCAGTATTTCAGCTTCATCTTTTACACTCTTTAAGTACATAAGTTTGAACTCTTTCTCCCCTTTTCCATAAGTATTTTCAACATCTGCACCTACTGGTATTCTGGAAAGGGCATCTGCAATGACATTATGTCTACCCTGAATAAATTTGATCTCATAGTCAAACTGTTGAAGGAATAAAACCCACCTTGTTATACGGTCATGATAGAGTCTGCACTCCTGAATGTAAGGTAGAGCTTTATGGTCAGAGAAAACAATTACCTTGTGCCCTAACAGGTAACTTTTAAACTTATTAAATGCCCAGTGCATGGCAAGTAGTTCCTTCTCTGTGACTGTATATGATTTTTCATACTTTTGTAAAACACGGCCAGCAAAAGCAATAGAATGGTGTTCTAATTTTCCTTCTACTTCTATGTTTTGAAACAAGTGTGCCCCTAAACCTGTCTCACTACTATCTGTCATTATACATAATGGTAACGACATAACAGGTCTATACAACATCTGACTTTGGGACAGTTGTTGTTTTATTTCCACGAATGCATCCTGACATTCTTGTGTCCAATCCCAAACAGTATTCTTTTTTAGTAAGTTACATAAGCAGTTTGCACTTAAAGCTTGGGTACTAAGAAATTTTCTATAGAATCCAGTGATACCAAAAAAGGACTTGAGTTGCTTTTTGTTCTTGGGGGTAGGGAAGTTTACAATGGCCTCAAATTTGTCCTTATCAGGTAAGATTCCCTTTTCTGAAATATTATGCTCCAAAAATTTCAGTTCATTAACTCCAAAACAACATTTTTCCAATTTTACAGTCATTCTCCCTTCCCTCAATTTTGAAGACTTGTCTCAGAAGGTTTAGATGATCTTCCCAGGTTTTTCCAGTTACAAGAATGTCATCTACATATACTATTAATTTTGAAGATAATTTATCACCTAATACAAAATCCAGTGCTCTGATAAATTCAGCCACAGATACATTCAATCCAAAAGGGACAACACAATATTGTTAACTTTTGCCACCATACAAAATGGCAGTATACTTCCTAGAATCAAGTTCAAGTGGTATTTGGTGAAAACCAGATGTCAAGTCTAGGCTACTCATAAATTTTACATTATCAAATTTGTGCAGAAGTTCATCCATATTGTCAGGATGGTTATTTTCTCTAATCAAGAACTTATTAAGGTGCCTAGAGTCAAGCACAAGTCTAACCCCACCTTTTCTCTTAGACACAACTACTAATGGGTTGTTGTAAGCACTTCTACTTCTTTCTATAATACCCCAAGTTTCCATTTTTTGGATTTCCCTTTCTACATCTTTTTTCCTGGAGAATGGAATGCCATATGGTTTTAAGAAGAAAGGATGATGATCTCTGAGTTGAAGTCTGCACTGATAGTCTTTTACCTTCCCTGGTCTCTCACTAAATGTATCCTGAAATTCCCATAACACTTCTCTTAACTGATTTTTCTGATTTTCACTTAGATTTACAGCTTCCTTCAATTTGACTTTGACTAATTCTTCGAAATTTTGTCAAAGGGTGTGTTATCACTTATGGGTTGATTATCTACCTCGCTTACAACAGCTTTGATAAGGTTGCAAGAATTACTACAGTTAAGGATGAACATTTCTGTTTTCAGAATACTATTTTTCTCAGTTTCAGTAATTATAACACTCTTATCTTCCCAAGAGAAGCTTACACCCACTTTTAAGACCCAATCCATGCCAAAAATGATATTTTCTTCTAACCTTGGGACCACAAGGCAACCCTGCTCAAACTCCACATTTTCAATTTCAAACGTTAACAATACTTGACTCTTAACTACCTTACTTTGCCTACCAGTGGCACCTCTGATTTTTACCCCTACAACCGGCATTTCTACAAAGTTCTTACCATCTCTAATTTTGTCTCTCAATTTTTCTGATATTGCACATATGAGGCTTCCTGTATCAATAAGACAGTGTCCTTCCCATTTATTGACTCTTATTTTAATGTATGGACAGCCTAATTCCTTTTCATCTGCCTTCCCCTCAGGGCCTTCATATAATAAATCTTTTTCAATTTCTTTATAATTTCCATCTACTTCCTCCCTTTCAGTCTTCATCAGGTTTACCTTAGTTTCAGATTCTAAGTTACCAGTGTCAAGTTCACACTTTGGCTGCACACAAAATATCTCCATACTGTTTATGTACCTTTCACTCAGACTCTTTCTTTTACTCTCCCACTAGTGTGGGCATAAAACTCTACTAATTATACTTAGATGATACCAAAACACTTTGTTACTACCACTCTCATTATACTGCTTCCACAGTAATTCTAAAAATTGGCTTCCTTTACTTTTAATATCACGCAAATCTAATTCTTTCACAATATTTTCACTTTTGTTATCACCACTTTGATTAACCATGAAATCATCAGGACAGACATGTAGCAATTGATTTTCAGCTGTCACTTCATTATTCTTGTCATATTCCTTTGATTCATCACCACAACTATCATCAAGTTTCAACACTTCATTATTTATTTCAATAAAAACATTGTACTCACCTTCTGGTTTGCTTACCATACTTTTCACATCAATAATACTAACATCATCACTACTATGGTATACTTTACTGCCAGTTTCATCTATTTCTCTCTGTTTCTTACTTTCTATGGTTGATTCTTTTTCCTGTTGCTTAGGTATATCATCAGCTGATTCACTATTACCTTCTTGTGTGAACAACCCCCCCAATTCTGAACTAAAACATTTATTACTCTCTTCATCAGTAGCTTGCTCTCCCCTTTTTGCCCAGCTGTGAAAATCATTTAACATCTCCTGATCCAGAATTGAGTCAGAACTTTGATCTATCCTATGTTTATTTTGTGGTGGTCTACTGTGCCACATAGCATCCCAAAATTTTTTTATCAAAATTTATATAATTCACTTGATATTCCTGGTTTTTAACCTGTTTGTTAATGGTACAGTTATTTACACTACTGGGTTTTGTGTGAACGTTAGTGGTCCTATTATGTTTAAATCTGTTCGTCCCAAAGCTGTGGACCCTCATTGAGGCGGACCGGAGTTTTCCGGATGTCTACCTTTATTGTCACTCCTCCAGTTTGTATTCATTCTGTTGTTACCTTCCCATCTATTGTTCCTATTTACACCACTGTTTCCCCAGTTACTCCCTCTCCCATTAGCATTGTACTCTCTTGTTCTATCATATTGGTGTTCATTCCGAAAATCTCTATCGTCCCTTCTAGTGTTATCCCCACAGTAATCAGAATTCCACCTCCCACTGTAATGGTTTCCATTACTAAACTGTTGCACATTTCTCTCCATTGCCCTGTCTAATTTGTCTATATATTTTAGAAACTGGTCTAAACAGTCATCAAGTCCATGCACTAATTCCCACTGTATTCTTTCCAGTAACCTCCAATTTGCGTCATTTCGTCGAAGGGTTTATCTAGATTCACCAATTTCCTAAGTTGATCCCTGCAAAAGTCTTTCATTGAGTGGTTTCTGCCCCTGAAACTAGGCCCATTTAAAAATTCACTTTTTATTGTACCCTGTTCAGTCTCAGACCAAAACGTATTTAAGAAACTCTTCTTAAAATCATCAAATGTTTTCCACTCATCAAAATGTTGGTTTGCCCAAGACAAAGCTTCTCCCTCAAGCAATTTTTTTACAAACTTAATCTTTAGATTATCAGACAATGCCAGGAACAAGGTCATCAGAGCAGTGTTGTAAAAAATCTACACGGTGTAAATTATCACAAGGAAAACTTTTTACAGGTGAATTACTCCACACACTCCCACCATTCATACATAAATTTCTAGACACAAAATTATCTTGCATTTCAGTGAATCTCTTGTCTACTACACTTAAATTACATGTTACAGACTCTTGTATCTTATTTAATTCATCATCTAACGCGTTAACTTTTGATTCTGTATCTAGACTTAATTTGTCTACTCTCTCCTCCACAGTTCTTTGAGCTGCAGTTAATCTTTCAATCTCTTTTCCTTGACTTGAGCTAACTGTGGCCAATTTATTTTCTAAGGTCACAAACTTATTTTCTATAACCTCAATTTTGGAGTTCACGCCCTTCAAACTTTCTCCCAATTGAAGTTTTAAATTTGAGATCTCTTCTTTCAGTACATCACTATTGCTTTTCATTTTTGCTTCCAGCGATTCACTAGTTAAGTTTAATTTCGCTTCTATCGACTCACTGGATGCATTTATTTTTGATTCTTGGAATTCACTATTTGAATTCATTGCCATTGTTAATTCGGACTACATTTGTCTCATTCTGGCAAAGAGTAAACTTACCCAGTCCTGTTGATCCGGTTTTCTTTCATTTTGTGACTCATCTGGATCGTCACTTACACCAGACATGTTCTAGGCTACGTTTCTCCCACTTCCTTTTTAATTTCTTCTGATAGCGTCATGATGGCACCACGTGTTTGGACACAGTTTTGACGATAAGTTTAAAACAAAGCAGAATTGTACTTATCTTTTCACACCACGATGTCGATCACAGGTCCACCTCTCCGATAAGCCAGCACTTTCTTGGTTCTCACACTACTTTTTCTGGTCCAGGAAACGTGTACAATGTTATTCATGTTTTACGAATTATAAAATTTATAATGTTCCGAAAACGAAGCACAATTAGTCTCATCGCATTTAACTGTAATATCCTGGACGAGCCCCCAAGTTTAATAGACCTCTTCCTAACATTTCCACAGTCTATAAGTTGTCCTACTCCTTTGTCCACATGGTGACTTCAGGCACTACAGGAGATTCAAATTTATAGGCCGAGGTTGTTAACAAGTATGAACAGTTTGGTACTTAACTCATATCGATGGCTGCGTTGTTGTCTTTGTTAAGTCTAGAGGTGATTCCACAGCGATGTTCCCACGGTTTTCTTTGTGTTTGGATGAGACTGACTGGTTTGTAGGGCGATGTGGTATTTTTGTTTTTAGAGAGCAAACGTTACATTATTTTTGCACATCACTATTTAATTCATTTATTCACATTTAACACTTCTACAATAATATGAAATAAGACATTGTTTTACACCACATCTGTATCGCCACCTCCTCCAACCCTCGCTCCCGATCCAAAGACCATCAACCACCACCTTCAAAGCTCGACCTCCTTCCCCCATGACCAAAGATAACCATCTTAGTTGTTACACTTGCAGTCAAAGGCTATATTTACATAAAACAGTACATGTAAAGAAATTACTGACATACATGATTTTATGTTCTGTTATATGGAGTGGAAGGTATGTTTTCCAGATGAGCATGTGGAAAAATTAATCAATTACATCCACCTTAGCCATGGACATTATGGGGCTCAGAAATATTTGAAAATACTGCAGGACTATGTTAGTTTTAACAACATGTCCAGGAGAGTAAAGAGACTGTTGGCTTCTTGTGACAAATGCCAAAAAAGTGATATATAATACTATTGCAGTACAAGGAGAGATACAGAATATTGTTCCTAAAAGAAATGGAGAACTGCTGGCTATTGATTGATTTGGGTGGCTGCCAACAGGTAGAGGGGGTGTAAAGTATGTTCTTTTAGCTGTTGATGTTTTCTCAAAGTTTGTAAGGCTGTATCCACTGAAAAAGGCCACTAGCCTGAATATAATTAACAAGCTAGAGAAAGATTACTTTGTGAATATTATAAAACCAGAGAATGCTCTGTCCGATAATGGAGCACAATTTGTATCTAGTGTGTGGGGGAAGTTTATGCAAACATCTGGGATGAAGCATATAAGGATTTTAGTGTATCACCCTGCGGGAAACCCGGCTGAGAGGTATATGAGGGAGCTGGGTAGGCTTTGTAGGACATATTTCAGTAAAAAGCATAGTACTTGGGCAGAATATATAACTGTGCTTGAGGATCTTATGAACACAGTGAAGAGTTGTGTGACAGGATTCTCACCCTCATGAAAGATATCAAGCCAGACAATCTAATAGCAGAACACATAGATTTTCCTCCATCTCAAGACTTGACAAGTCAAGAGAAGATGCAGATGGCGAGACAGCAAATGTTAAAGAAAGGACATGGGAGACAGAGGAGGCTTGGAGAAAGGTATAAGAAAAAGAAAGGACATGAGAGACAGAGGAGGCTTGGAGAAAGGTATAAGAATAAGACAACAAAGTTCAAGGAGGGAGATAAGGTGCTGGTGAGCAACAAGAAAAAAGCCAGTGACATTGATGGCAAAATCGAAAAGTTATTTGAATTATACCATGGACCCTTTGAGATAACGGGTTGTCCACACCCTAATGCTATAGGTTGGTATATCCAGTGTCCAAAAAGCCATTTGGACTGAGAAATGTAACGGAGTTGAAAAAATATGTGGTAAAAGAGTAAAGGTTAAGGAAGTGAGATTCCCATGTACACTATTGTTGAGTTAAAAAATAAAAAAAGGAATCAGCATCTGGGAATAAATTCACTCGGTGCAGGGGGTAGAAGTGTCGGAGCTCCTGATATGGGAACATTTGAAGAGTGAAATAGAATATATTTAACTATGCCATGTTTGAGTTTGATTTGTGTGCATGTTTGTCATTTGTACAAACTTCAATAAGAACTAATCAGTGAAAACAGGATGTTCCAGGGAGGATTTGGATAGCCTGATTCCTGGGAAATGTGGGTCTACATGTCTAGGCAAGATTTATGAGGATTTAATTAAATTTTGATAGGATGGCTTGGCTAATGAGAGGAAGCACAGTGCTGCTGGCTGACAAGTTTGGAAAGTCTGTATTCCAATGCATAAACCTGTGAACACAAGGATCTGGTTACAACAACTTCGTGCAACTAACAGAAACAACTGTGTAAAAAGTGGAAGTGTTAATGTGCAGTGAGTGTGCAACCTACATATAGACTAACATGGGCATTTATATAATATAAGTTTCTTTGCATTTTGCCTGCCCAATCAGACTCAATAGGAGACTATCTAATTGTATATTTGAGTTGGATACATTGTTGGATTATGTTTGTATGTTTTCTGATGACAGTACTTACACTGATTAACTCACCACTATAACACTGTTCTACATGTTTTGGTGCCATTATAGTTATAAAAAAAAAGTTATATGGGTTCACTCCATTTGGTGCTACTTCATGTTGCCACTAGTAAGCTAATGTCTCCATGAAGTGGGGGTATGTAAGGTAACAGGGGATAATATGGAACTCTTTCAAGTAATTTAAAATTTAAAGCACAGTAGCAGAGATAATATGCTGGGCAAAATAGACCGGAAAATACTTGTTTTGTGTTTTGATGGGCATTGTAGTTCCATTGCATAGTGTTTTGGTTTTCTTTTAATTATATAAGTGTGGTGATAATTTGTAAAATTATATAATGTATTTAGATTTAAGTATTTAAATATTATAAAATATTGCAAAGAAATTGTGGCCAAGTTTAGCGATTATTTTGATTACTGTGGTGTCATGTGACCCAACGCAGGGCTGTGGATATGAGCAGGAAAATCGGGGTCTTTTGGTCGTTGGCCGTTGTGGTGGCGAGGTGGGAGCAGCAAAGTGCCGCGAGTGCTAGCATGGACGCCAGTGTATGCGAAGGAACAAAGTAAAAGTGTGTGGGTGTGAGACAAATAGTGTACGAATTGCACCAATTATTATTTGTGAACTTAAAAATGCATGGCCACAACGTTAAAGTGTTTATTATGAATAAATAAGTTTCAATCTGAACGTGTATAGTTCAATTCACTGCTGTTCAAAAGCCAGCCAATATCTGACTCAATAACAGGGGCGCAAATGCAACCGTTTATTGCCAACCCCCTTTGTAGATGAGCCACGTGAAAAATAGGTAGTAAATGAGCCCGAGATCTGTTGCACACTGTATGACTCCCTGACAGTTCTTGGGCTTCATCTACGTAATTAGTTCCCAAAGAAGATGGAACTAATCAGTTTGTGTGGCGATAATAGAGTTCTCAGCACTCATACCATACTGGACAGCTATCCAGTTCTGGACATCCAGGATCTCCCTCATTATTTGGCCAGCACCTCTGCGTTTAGTGCCACTGACTGCCAGATGGAATACCTGCAAATCCCTTCATTTCCAGATGCTGTGGCAGCTGTGCAACAACAGAAAACATCACTGGTGGTTGACTGAGACCACACACACAATCCTTGACTGGTAGTTTGCTTAATGACTTCAGAGTGCAATTGTATCTCACTTGTAGAGCTTTAATGAAAATAAAAAAAAGTGTATAACATCAGACTCTGGTCATTATACATCCCACATATACCTCATATAATGTTGCACTACAGGCTCAAATTGCCAGGTTCTTTATAAATTGACATGATTTTGTAACCATTGAACTAATATAACATACCCTCTCCACCCATGAAGTTTCATTTAATTTCTTTCTCCCCTTATTGGTGCTTCACCTTTTTTTAAAGCAGAGTAAAGTAATTAATTGCAGATTACATTAAAGAAGTGATACTCTAACAACTTTATGGATTTCAAAAGTTGGGTGTTCAGAGTACTGTTGAGTATATAAAATTAACTAGCAAAAATCTGTCACTAAAAAGACCTTTTAAAAATCCTATTAGCCACTCTTACAAATTAACTCTCTCCATTCAAGGAAAAAAACACCCATTACTAAAATGACAAGAATACTGTTCATTGTTAACATGTTTCTACTTGTAGAGAATGTCATTTATTGCTCTTACTAGACAACTACTGGTATAATTATACAAATATTAAACAAGCAGTAGCAGATAAACAGGTGTTATTCAATATAACAGAGGGAGCACTGGGTTCTGTCAGCAGGTCAGCTTTCCTCCTAATTTCATTACGTTTATTGTTATAGTGTTAACTGCGAACTGAATATTGTTATACCTAATAATCAAGTTGAAATGCCCTGCTAAACCTGCAGGACAGGACAGGTAGTTTAAGTTGTGGAAAGGGGCCAAAATAAGTGCCTGTCAGTTACACTCAAACATACAACCTTTTATTTGATCAGACATTACAAAAGCCAAACTCTTAAAAAATTAAAACACAGCTTCAGTTTTGGAACTAAATTAGTGGCTGAATGCGCTGTACAGTCTCATGCCTTATGGGCAAGATCACTATAATTTAAAAAGGCTCAAAGCCAATAACTTAAAGTTCTATCAAAATCAGAGATTTAAAAAGGCAAAGCCTTATCTTAAAACAGTTCCTTAATTAGGCAGAAGGCCCAAAGAATGTGACACTTTAAGAGCAAACAAATTAAACTCAAAATCGGCTGATGACCTGACACTTAAGAATCAATAACATTAATTTTACAAATGCAAAAGGCTTTACGAAAAACAGTTCTTAAATTAGGTTGAAGGCCCAAAACATCTGATGCCTTAAGGGCAAAACAACCTTAATCTAAAAATCGGCTAGAAGCCATACAAGTAAACAAGAACAAACAAAAAAAAGGCATTACACCCAAGGGTGCTCACAAGTTCCGAGGGTCGGCCTGGAATTCAAACACTATCGCTCGCTTAGGTGAGACAGACAGTCGGCCCAACCATTGTTGATTCAATGACAACCCAACTGACAATCAGTCAACGGACCCACCGAAAAGATAACCTCCGCTTCACCCGACCAGCACACAACAGGAAGTTCAATGGAACAACGTAGAAGGTATTGGCACCCACAACCAATTATACATTGAGCTGTCAAACTACACACCATGCCGGACAGCAAGAACATGATGAGGAAAATACACAGGCTGAATTTACATCAACAGCCAGAGCAGGTAACCGAAACGGCCACAAGGCAGAAGATTCCGCTGGTGCACTTCAATTCTAATAACCAAGTACAGCTAACCTCCACCAGAGGGTGGCTAAGATTTGAAAATTTGAAAACACACGGTGTTGCTCACGGGAATGTCCCAACAGCCGACAATGAACTCCAAATGACATATTGTGAACAGTTGTGACTTGCTGGTAGATTAAGTCAAAACTCAACTTTCATGTCCAGGATCGGTGAGCCACAAACCTCGCTGCAACGGGAATAGCACCACACAACTAGAATTTGCTGAACATTACAGTGTGTGGCCAACATGATGCAATGGGCTTCGGTTAGGTGCTATGACACACACACACACACACACACACACACACACACACAGAGAGAGAGAGAGAGAGAGAGAGAGAGAGAGAGAGAGAGAGAGAGTGTGTGTGTGGGGGGGGGGGGGGGCAGCATGAAGCAAAATGTATGCAGCTGAGAAACTTCAACACATACCCAGAAGCAAAACAGAAATCATGCACTGGCAGCTGCAGTGCTATGAGCCACAGGAACCAACCACGCAGTTCACACAGGTGGTATAAGTGGGTGAAGGCAGGTCTGCTTGGTGGAGTGGCCAGTTAAGAGCATACAGTGTTGAAACTTCCTAGCAGATTAAAACTGTGTGCCAGACTGAGACTCAAACTTGGGACCTTTCCTTTTTGTGGACAAGTGCTCTACCATCTGAGCTACCCAAGCACTACTCATGACCCATCCTCACACGAGACAAGGTACTGGCAGAACTGAAGCTGTGTTGCTTTTGTTGCATTCTCCATTCTGTATTTCTATCAACGAGTGTCTCTCCCAATGTGTCCTGCAGATATTGAAAAACTTGACACAGAAATTTTAATAATGGAGGCAGAGAAATGCCTTGTATGTGGGACACAAGGACTAATTAATCAAGAAAAATTCGCCATGGTATGACATTTACTGTTAATGATTTCTAGATTTGGCAAAGCATTCAGGCAGAGAGAGAAAATATGTTGGCAAGTATTTCTTCTCCATTCTTCATTACTATAATAATAAGGATTACATTTCAGTTGGAAATAAAGCAAAATTAGAAATTTAGTTTCCTGAAACACATTACATATTTCTATTCAGAGAATCCTATGGTAAGCAAAGGAAAATGATACTAATGATTGTGTACAGGTCACCATGTGGAGATATAGATAAATTTTTTTCAAAACTACAAATTATGTTGAACATTGGGTACAATGAAAAAGCTACTGTGCTTCTTTGTGGGAATTTTAACATAAATCTTACGTGTAATAATACAGTTAAAGATAAATTTCTGAGTATTTTAGAGAGTTTTAACATGTTACTCCATGTAATAGGTCCTACCGAAATAACACATCACAGACCCTTATAGATAATATACTCACAAAAATAGATTCCAATGAAGTGGAGGTAAATAACAATGACATTGGTTTACTTGATCACAATGCTCTTGTGCTTCCTTTTCCCCCAATGCCTGTGAAAAAAACATCTTGCCACACTTATAAAAGACTTTTTTCTAAAGAAAACTGCACACATTTTGTTAACTGTCTAACCAATGAAAGCTGGACAGATGTTAGATCAGAATCAAGTGCAAATAATGCATATAATACCTTTTCTTCTGTATTTATGTCACAATTTGAAATGTGTTTCCCTAAGAAGTTAGTGAGGTCCAAGATTTCAGAACAAAAAGCACACAAACCTTGGACAATACAGGCATCAGGATTTCCAGTGTAACCATGAAAAGACTGAACCAAGGAATTAAAACTTGCTCAGATCCACAGTTTGTAGAATATGTAAAAACATACAGAAAAATATAGTGGAAGGCAATAGCAAAGGCAAAGTTGCTATATAATGACAATTTAATCAGTAACTCAAACAACAAACCACAAACTATATGGGACGTTGTGAGGAATGAAACTACTACCTTGGGAAAAAGAGGAAGAAATAATACTGAAGAGCAGTGAAAATTGCAATACAGAAAAGAAGGAAATGGCAAACTATATTAATAACTTTTTTAAATGCACCACATTCACTAAACTTAAACTTCACAAAACAAAAAATAACACATGCTGCATTTTGCAAAAGTGTTAAGAATGCTTATAGATGAAGCTATGAATTGTAAACACCATGTAAAATTTCTTACACACAGACTTAACTCAGCCTGCTTTCCACTGAGAGTTATTACAAATGTTTGCACTGTAGAAGGCATTAGAATGGCATAATTTGGATACTTTCATTCTGTTGCCTCATTTGGAATAGTGTTCTGGGCCAGCTCAAAATCTAATTTGAAAGACATTTTTATTTTAAAATAATGAGCTGTTCGAATAATTACCCACAGTCCAACACAAGCTCATTGCTGACCTCTTTTCAAAAAGTTGGGAATACTTACTCTGCCATCAGTCTATATACTTAAATGTGTACTCTTAACCACAGCTAATCTAAGCAATCTCCACACAAATGCAGACTGTCACAACTATAGCACAAGGAACAAGAATGATCTCCACATAAAAAACTAAGAAGAACACGAACTTAGAAGCATGTAAGCCACATGGGCATTAAGCTCTAAATGTACTGCCTCAGTACATTAACGATTTAAAGAAAAGTACAAATTTTAAATTGGAACTTAGAAATTTTTTAATTGATAAATGTCACTACTCAATAAATGAATATCTTGAAGATCAAGAAAATGAGTTTACAAAGTAACCTCCAAAATTTTCTATCTTTGTTTCAGCTGTTATTATACTTTACCATCTATAGTACTAGTTATATATTGATACTGAGAAACCAATTACTAAGTGGAAATAAACTGTAAGTTTGCTGTCTTTTATTATAGACAATTTCATTTTGTACATTCTATATTTTAATTTCTGTGTATGACAAATCCAACTGTAGACAATTTCATTTTGTATATTCTATATTATTAATTTCTATGTATAAGAAGTCCAATATCATTTGTACAATTACGTGAATGCTAAATAAATAAATAAAAATAAATAAATAAGCACTGACAAGTTCTTGGAAATTCCTACTGTTCTCCTTTTGTTGATTTCTTGTTTATTCTGAAGCAATCTAGAAAATAGACTAATTCAGTTGCTATTATGTGACAATCCAGAGACGAGCTTTATTTTAACAAGCATCTAAACACAAAACAGAAAAAATATTCATGAGGATTCAAAATGATGTGATTTATGTAGTCTTCCCAGCATGACTGATCAATGGTTGGATATTAGGAAACACATGTAATACAATCATTGTTGATATAAATAAGTAATTTGATACTTTATTGTTAATGTGCACAGCAAGTGAAATGAATAACCAATAATTATTATGTATCAGTGGCAGCATACTTATAAGGTGTGATGTAGCCACATGATCCCTTTAGACAGTTATATTATAGGAAACAGTGATACTTATGTCAATAAAAATATGACTAAGGTATATTTCAGAAGAATATACAGGTGCAGCTACTGAAAATAATAATCAAAACAAAACAATGAAATTAACAAAATCATACCAGTAAATGGAATTACAATGACAGCTTCTATTCCGATTTATACAACGTCTCAGATTTTGCTGCCCTGCCATGCCATTCTGCTGATACATTTCTTCTTCTTTCAACAAAGTTTGTGGCAGACACAAATTCTTTCACAGTAAATATGACTTCAAGCCCTCCCCCATGAACCATGGACCTTGCCGTTGGTGGGGAGGCTTGTGTGCCTCAACGACACAGATGGCCGTACCATATGTGCAACCGCAACAGAGGGGTATATGTTGAGAGGCCGGACAAACGTGTGGTTCCTGAAGAGGGCAGCAGCCTTTTCAGTAGTTGCAGGGGCAACAGCCTGGATGATTCACTGATCTGACCTTGTAACACTAGCCAAAACGGCCTTGCTGTGCTGGTACTGTGAACGGCTGAAAGCAAGGGGAAATTACAGCCGTAATTTTTCCTGAGGGCATGCAGCTTTACTGTATGATTAAATAATGATGGCATCCTCTTGGGTAAAATATTCCGGAGGTAATATAGTCCCCCCATTCGGATCTCCGGGCGGGGACTACTCAAGAGGACGTTGTTATCATGAGAAATAAAACTGGCGTTCTATGGATCAGAGCGTGGAATGTCAGATCCCTTAATCGAGCAGGAAGGTTAAAGTTAGATATAGTGGGAATAAGTGAAGTTCGGTGGCAGGAGGAACAAGCCTTTTGGTCAGGTGAATACAGGGTTATAAATAGAAAGTCAAATAGGGATAATGCAGGAGTAGGTTTAATAATGAATAAAAAAATAGGAGTGCTGGTAAGCTACTACAAACAGCATAGTGAAAGCATTATTGTGGCCAAGATAGACACGAAGCCCATGCCTACTGCAGTAGTACAAGTTTATATGCCAACTAGCTCTGCAGATGGTGAATAAATTGATGAAATGTATGATGAGATAAAAGAAATTATTCAGGTAGTGAAGGGATACGAAAATTTAATAGTCATGGGTGACTGGAATTCGAGAGTAGGAAAAGGCAGAGAAGGAAACATGGTAGGTGAATATGGATTGAGGGTAAGAAATGAAAGAGGAAGCTGTCTGGTAGAATTTTGCAGAGAACATAACTTAATCATAGCTAACACTTGGTTCAAAAATCATGAAAGAAGGTTGTATACATGGAAGAATCCTCGAGATACTAGAAGGTATCAGATAGATTATGTAATGGTAAGACAGAGATTTAGGAACCATGTTTTAAATTTTAAGACATTTCCAGGGGCAGATGTGGACTCTGACCACAATCTATTGGTTATGAACTGTAGATTAAAACGAAAAAACTGCGAAAAGGTGAGAATTTAAGGAGATGGGACCTGGATAAACTGACTAAACCAGAGGTTGTAGAGAGTTTCAGGGAGGGCATAAGGGAACAATTGACAGGAATGGGGGTAGAAGAAGAATGGGTAGCTCTGAGGGCTCAAGTAGTGAAGGCAGCAGAGGATCAAGTAGGTAAAAAGATGAGGGCTAGTAGAAATCCTTGGGTAACAGAAGAAATATTGAATTTAATTGATGAAAGGAGAAAATATAAAAATGCAGTAAATGAAGCAGGCAAAAAGGAATACAAACGTCTCAGAAATGAGATCGACAGGAAGTGCAAAATGGCTAAGCAGGGATGGCTAGAGGACAAATGTAAGGATGTAGAGGCTTATCTCACGAGGGGTAAGATAGATACTGCCTAAGGGAAATTAAGGAGACCTTTGGAGAAAAAAGAGCCACTTGTATGAATATTGAGAGCTCAGATGGAAACCCAGTTCTGAGCAAAGAAGGGAAAGCAGAAAGGTGGATGGAGTATACAGAGGGTCTATACAAGGGCAATGTACTTGAGGACAATATTATGGAAATGGAAGAGGATGTAGATGAAAGTGAAATGGGAGATATGATACTGCGTGAAGAGTTTCACAGAGCACTGAAAGGCTTAAGCCGAAACAAGACCCCGGGAGTAGACAACATTCCATTAGAACTACTGATGGCCTTGGGAGAGCCAGTTGTGACAGAACTCTATGATCTGGTGAGCAAGATGTATGAGACAGGCGAAATACCCTCAGACTTCAAGAAGAATACAATAATTGCAATCCCAAAGAAAGCAGGTGTTGACAGATGTGAAAATTACCGAACTATCAGTTTAATAAGTCACAGCTGCAAAATACTAACGAGAATTCTTTACAGACGAATGGAAAAATTGGTAGAAGCCGACCTCGGGGAAGATCAGTTTGAATTCCATAGAAATGTTGGAACACGTGAGGCAATAATGACCCTACGACTTATTTTACAAGAAAGATTAAGAAAGGAAAACCTACGTTTCTAGTATTTGTAGAATTAGAGAAAGTTTTTGACAGTGTTGACTGGAATATTCTCTTTCAAGTTCTGAAGGTGGCAGGGGTAAAGGGAGCGAAAGGCTATTTACAATTTTTACAGAAAGCAGATGTTAGTAGTAAGAGTCGAGGGGCTTGAAAGGGATGCAGTGGTTGGGAAGGGAGTGAGACAGGGTTGTAGCCTCTCCCCAATGCTATTCAATCTGTATACTGAGCAAGCAGTAAAGGAAACAAAAAAAAGTTCGGAGTAGGTGTATAAAATCCATCGAGAAGAAATAAAAACTTTGAGGTTCGCCGATGACATTATAATTCTGTCAGAAACAACAAAGGAATTGGAAGAGCAGTTGAATAGATTGGACAGTGTCTTGAAAGGAGGATATAACATGAACATCAACAAAAGCAAAATGAGGATAATGGCATGTAGTCGAATAAAGTCGGGAGATGCTGAGGGAATTAGGTTAGGAAATGAGACACTTAAAGTAGTAAAGGAGTTTTGCTATTTGGGGAGCAAAATAACTGATGATGGTCAAAGTAGAGAGGATATAAAATGTAGCTTGGCAATGGCAGGGGAAACGTTTCTGAAGAAGAGAAATTTGTTAACATCGAAAATTGATGTAAGTGTTAGGAAGTCATTTCTGAAAGTATTTGTATGGAATGTCGCTATGTATGGAAGTGAAACGTGGGCAATAAATAGTTTATACAAGAAGAGAATGGAAGCTTTCAAAATGTGGTGCTACAGAAGAATGCTGAAGATTAGATGGGTAGATGACATAAATAATGAGGAGGTATTGAATAGAATTGGGGAGAACAGGAGTTTGTGGCACAACTTGACTAGAAGAAGGGATTGGTTAGTAGGACATGTTCTGAGGCATCAAGGGATCACCAATTTAGTACTGGAGGGCAGTGTGGAGGGTAAAAATCGTAGAGGGAGGCCAAAAGATGAATACACTAAGCAGATTCAGAAGGGTGTAGGTTGCAGTAGGAACTGGGAAATGAAGGAGCTTGCACAGGATAGAGTAGCATGGAGAGCTGCATCAAACCAGTCTCAGGACTGAAGACCACAACAACAACAACAACGTCTTCAAGTTCATGACCATTTGTCTCACTTACATAATTATGCCAAATACAGCATGCTTTAGTTATGTCAGTAGCAAAATCTAATTTCAAATTCACTGCACAGTGGAACATACACCATCTGTTCAACACTACGTAAACCGACACTGCTGCTGAATGTTTATGAAAGAAACTGGTTGTGTGAGCAAGGAAAAAATGTCCCATATAATGTATAGCTAACTTTGCCACTGGATCTGCAATGGTCTATCTCTAGTTTCAGAATGAAAGTAATCGTATTGCAATGTTAACTTAGTGTGTCATGGCAAAAGACTTCAGAAAGCACGGGCAAAAGAGAAATGGGCCACAACTCCATACATTGCACAGCAATAGCATCAGGTGAGATCTGAGATAGCCAATAAAAATGATTTGTTTACTCAAGACTAGAAACTGGTATGGCTCTCATTTCAGATCAAAAACCAATTTTTTTATGTTGGCTACAGTTTGAACACAGTAATGTATGACCTGAAATGCACCAGTTGTAAACTAGTCAGCAACTACACTTTTCAGTACACATTTTTTGAAATATATATACACTATATTAATTTATTTCAGAATATCATAATAACTATAAGCAATGACAAGAAGAGAGCCATTACCTTTGTTGTTTATATCTTGAACCTTTAAACTAATCATTACCGTTTCCCTTACTTTAGGGGTGGAAATAGATATAGATCTGGTGACATATGCAGTTCTTTTGGCAAAAAGCTTGAAACAGTGATGACATTATCACAAGCCTTATGTTGGATCTGACTGATTGGGGAAATACTTAAAACTGCAAAGACTTTGGTATCACGTTAGTCATTAGTCTGACTGCTGTACTTAAACAGATATTAATTATATAATAGTGATTTGGTAGGGTATTAACTTAGAAGACAGACATATATAAAAAATGGCTCAAAAAGATGTTTAACCACTCTCATGGCTGTGTTGATTTTATCCACAGAATAAAGATGGCACATGAGGAGCCTTAACTGGCATGCAGTTCTGGCATGAACAAATTTAAAATCTGACTTCTGGCATATGCATTGCCAGCATTGGTGAAATCGTACAAAATCTTTTCTTCTAACCAGCCCTAAGAGATGTCTATTTATGAGGGTCCTTGAAGACAGCAGTAAGCTGTTACATCAGTTGTATGCATTTTTATTGAGATAGCACCCCACGTAACTAAAGGCATGTCACAATGCTAATAAAAATAAAATAAAATATAAAACATTGGTTCAGTTTAAAATTTCACTTTCTACCCCCTATTAATGTATACAACCACCATTATTAGTCCTTCTTTGGTAGCAAATATTATCACTTTAGATGTAATTTGGAATCCATTAAGTATCCACTCAAAGGCTTTATACAGTGTATAGCATATGAAGGTATGTTATTAAAACACAAGGTCAGGATTGAAGTATTCCTGCTCTCTGATACGTTCTGAGAAATAGTAAGTACTTTGAAAATTCATTTTTGTATTTTTCAACACTAAACACCGGATATGAGTATTTGTATGCAATAACAAATTTTCTTGGAGCACAAAACATTTATAAGGAAATTTTATGCTTACCTTGTTCGCTTGGTGGTATATGTCCTTGTTAGTCAACTTAGCACATTATTTTCATTCACTACGGAAAGTATTGAGGTCAACTCTCATGGAAGTATGGTGCATTATTCTGATATTAAAATAACTTTCCCCCACAACTAATATCCTTTTCTAACATTTATGATTTATTTATAACATGTCCCCTTCTCCATTCATTAACAATTGCTAGTACAACACTTTTTACAACTTGCAAGTTAACTTTCTCTGCAGTAATAGCCACCATCACTTATATAACTTTTTGAGAATGTAAAATTCTTAGTTAAACTAAAAAATTGTATTTTAAGTAATATACAAAAATAAAACCTGCACAAAATCTTTTAAGCATGGCACAACACACAGTAGTAAACACTGATGAATTTTTAACTAAATCAATTATAAAATTTTAATATTATATAATACATGTTGACATAATGCCACTAAGAATGTTATTTAACTTGAGCTCTGTATCTGTTTTCTTTAGTGCTTTAATGTATTTTCTTTTTACTGTATTGCTGCTCAAAGATTTCACTCAAGAAATTTTTATATAACTATGTACTCAAATGTCTGTATATGCTATAAGATTATCATATTGTATGTGTAGAAACAGACTTGTTCCACATCCTTGTGAACCCAACACAGTTGGACCTATGGAACGTGAAATAAATCAAATCAAATTAACATACTTTTGTAATTAGTTTTGTAACATAGAGAGTTTTTGTATTAAGCATTACAGGATGAAATAAAACAATTGAAAACCCAGGGTTGAATAATGACAATATTATGAAAAGGATACATTAATAGTGGGGGTAAGGAGGACACAGGGGTCGGGTGGGAAGAGGAGAGAGAGACAGTAGGTGGGGTGGGGTGGGGTGGGGTGGAGTTGGTGGTGGGGGGTGGTGAAGTGCTGCTTGTGGGAGCATACAGGGACGAGATGGAGAGATCATAGGGCAGCTAGGTGTAGTCAAGAAGTTAGATGTATGGGGGGGGGGGGGGGGGCAGCAGAAAAGGAGAGAAGTAAAAAGACTATGGTGTGAAATGACAGCTGTGTATTAACCGAGTGTGAACAGGGAATGCGGTAGGACAATGACTAATGAAGGTTGAGACCAGATGGATTACAGGAATGTGGAATATATTGCAGGGAGAGTTCCCACCTGTGAAATTCAGAAAATCTGGAGTTTGTAGGAAGGATCCAAATGTCACAAACTGTGAAGCAGTCAATGAAATGGAGAACATTGTGGTGAGCAGTGTGCTCAGAAACTGGGTGGTCCATATGTTTCTTGGCCACAGTTTGTTGGTGGCCATTCATGCAGACAGATAGCTTGTTGGGTGTCATGCCCACGTAGAATGCAGCACAGTGGCTGCAGCTTAGCTTGCGGTTCACATGGCTGGTTTCAAAGGTAGCATGAAGCCTCTGATGGGATAGATGATGCTTGTGACCAGAGTGGAGTAGGTGGTGGTGGGAGGATGTATGGGACAGGTTTTGCATCTAGGTCTATTATAGAGATATGAGCCATGAGGCAAGGGGTTGGGAGCAGGGGCTGTTTAGGGATGGATGAGGATATTGTGTAGGTTTGGTGGGTGGCAGAATACCATTGCGAGAGGCCGGGAAGGATAATGGATAAGACATTCTTGATTTCAGGGTATTACGAAAGGTAGTTGAAACTCTGGTGGGGAATGTGATTCAGTTGCTCCAGTCCACCGCTGTAAGGAGACATGAGGGAAATGCTGCTCTGTGGCTGGATGGTGGGACTTTGGGAGGGGGGGAGGGGAAGGTGACTGGAGAGATAAGGTGGAGGTGGTCTGGTTTCCGTTCAAGGTTATGAGGGTAATTATGGTCTGTGAAGGCCTCAGTGAGACCATTGGCGTATTTCGAAAGGAACTGCTCGTCATTACGTATGTGATGGCCACAGGTGGCTAGTCTATATGGAAGGAACTTTTTGGTATGGAATGGGTGGCAGCTGTCAAAGTGGATGTATTGATGGCAGTTGGTAGGTTTGATATAGATTGAGGTGCTGATGTAGCCATCTTTGAGGTGGGGTCTACATTGAGTAAGGTGGCTTTTTGGGTAGAGGAGGACCAGGTGAAGCGAATGGGGAAGAAGGTGTTGAAGATCTGGTAGTGTATCCTCACCATAGATTCAGATCACCAAGATGTCATCAGTGAATCTGAAGCAGGGTGAGGGGTTTAGGATTCTGGATGGGTAGAAAGGATTCATGTAGATGGTCCATGAACAGGCTGGCATAGGATGGTGCCATAGGGGGTGCCCAGTTCTGTACCCCACCTTCCGTCTAACCTCCCACTACACTTAGCTGCCCTATCCTCTCCCCACATTGACCCCGTATGCTACTGCAAGCAGCACTTTACTGCCTCCTCACAGCCTGGCCTCACCAGAGAGAGAGAGAGAGAGAGAGAGAGAGAGAGAGAGAGAGTCCTGTCTAATTCTGATGCAGGTCTTTTGGCTGAAAGCTTACTTGTTTGACAGTGTTTTGGTTGTGCCTACCTGTGACATTACATGATGAGTATCTTTAACAATTAATATTACTATATGTAGATTTTGGTTAGAATTATGTTAATATTTCCTTTGCTTATAACAGCATTAGTTCCATTCATCATTCATAATTAAGCTATGAAAAATACATCTTACTGACTTGTATCTATAATTATTAATTAACACATTTATTTTCTGGAAATTTGTGGTAAGGTCCTAGAGGACCCAACTGCTGAGATCATTGGTCCCTGAGCCTACATACTACTTAATCTAACTTATTTTATGAACAAATGATTACATCTCTCTATAAGGACTGATCAAAAATTCAATTAAAGTATTTGAATGATTAATGGAAAATCTCATATAAAGATGTGAAATAAATACTAGAGATAGAGGGGCTGGCCAGTACTTACCTCAGCTCAGTACAGCCGATAGATACACAAAAAAACGTAAATTTTCGGTTCTGCTTTTTGTGTATCTATTGGCTGTACTGAGCTGAGGTAAGTAGTGGCCAGCCCCTCTATCTCTTTGTTAGTATTTGTTTCACATAATTAAAGTATTTGATATTTTGTTTCAAACAATGGCCCGTGATTTATTAATGAGATGTACTTTATATTACAATAGGTGAATCCAAGTCTGTTACATTACAGATTTCATTAGCAGACGCAGATGGACATCTACATTACCATCGTATGACATTAGCTTGTGACAAATTCAGTATTTGATAATGGAGAGAACTGAAAGTTAGTTAGTGATAACTAGCTACCAATACAAAGCCAACAAGAACGTCTGATACCACAATCACAATTCTACTGGTGCATTGTGTACTTTGTCTAATTTGTATGCTCATAAGTTTTACTGTGATATGATCTTTTATTCAAGTTCTATTGCTTGTTGTAACTCTTAGCCACTTACCTGATTTTGTTATTCAAAATTGACAGTTCAAAGAAAATTCTTGTAATAAATGAAAAGCACCAGTTTGATTTTGTTCTGGAGTATTAATTTTTATTGCGTATTTGATTGTATTCAATTGTGTACTGTATTATTCTTGTAGTTGTCTACATGTTCATATTTCTGGAATTAAACAACACTTTCTCACACGAAAGTTTGTGATTGAAACAGAAAACTCTTTATACACAAATACAAGCATTGTGATAGTAATAGATTACATATTGTTATTTGGATGTAATTAATAGATCTGTTAAAATAATTGTTATAAAATGTAATATGGTATTGTTTCATACTAAGTTTGTAGTGCATTCTTAAATATTTTTATGTCAAAAAGAGTTTTTATTTATTTATTTATTCTTTGCCCATGGACTCCAGCTGAAAATCCAGCTGAGAGTATTGGGTGTGTCATACAATAGGCTATTAACATCAAACTTGATTTCATTATATATAAATGAAACAATAATTATATTAAAAACAGATTCCAAGACTTACCAAGCAGGAAAGTGCTGGTAGATAGGCACAATGAATAAAACACACACACAGAATTTCGAGCTTTCGCAACCGGTGGCTGCTTCGTCAGGAAAGAGGGAAGGAAAAGGAAAGATGAAAGGATGTGGGTTTTAAGGGAGAGGATAAGGAGTCATTCCAATCCCGGGGGCGGAAAGACTTACCTTAGGGGGAAAAAGGATAGGTATATACTCGCGCACACACACATATCCATCCATACATACACAGACACAAGCGGGTTAAACAGAAATAGTCTACAAGCATACAGGTATTACATGTTTCACATTATACATACACACAATCCAAACAACATACAGAAATGATAATTTTAAAGGTACATTTCAGTAATGATATAACATATTTAAACACCATCTTAGTATTCACTCAAACTGTATATACATTTCTCTGTGAGATATAGTTTCAAATGATTTTTAAAACATTTTAGGTCTGTTTCTTTTTAATGATTTGGGGGAGTTTATTAAAGAATGTTTTGCCTGCTTCTTCAGAGGCAGTCATGGACAGTTTTAGATTTCTGTTTATCATGTAGTAATTTTCATTTCCTCTTGTACCGTGTTTGTGTACATCTTTATTCAGGAGGTGTTTATCGCTTGACCTTACCACCATTATGCTTTGGTATATGTACAGTGAATGTACTGTCATAATACTATAGTGTACAAAAGCTTGCCTACAGGTCTGTCTCGGTGGTGTTTTTGCAATGCATCTCACTGCCCTTTTCTGAATTGTGAATATTCTTTTTAAGTAGCCAGCTTGTGCACTTCCCCATATATGAACTGAATAAGACAAATGTGGGAAGACAAGTCCATAATACATTGATCTGAGGACTTCATCATCCACAGTCTTAGCTGTTTTATGCATGATGAAGATCTGTTTGTTTATCTTTTTACACAGTGCATCTATGTGCTCCCCCCACACCAAGTGTTTGTCTATTATAGTCCCTAGAAAGTTTGTGCTGGTTACTTCTTTAATAGTCTTTCCATTTATATTAACATTTATATTATAGTTTTCACTATGCTTGGTTTGAAATACTACATTCATTGTTTTAGACTGATTCATAAACAGGTTGTTTTGTGTTAAATATTTATTTGCATTTTCGATATTCAGGAGTACTTCCTTCTCAAGCTCCTCCTTTGTGTCAGCTGTGCAAATGATTGTTGTGTCATCAGCATACATTATAAGTTTCTGATTTATATAGCTAGGGAAGTCATTTACATAGAGTATAAATAGTATTGGCCCAAGTACCGACCCTTGCGGCACACCGTGTTTAAATGTTTGCAATTCTGATCTGTAGTTTGTTATATTTCCCCGACTAGTATGTCTGATTTCCGTGCACTGTTTCGTATTTGTAATGTATGATTTAAGTATGTCATAGCATTTACCTCTAATTCCATACTGATATAATTTCATCATTAATTTTGAGTGGTCCACACAATCAAATGCCTTAGATAGGTCCATAAAAATCCCATAGGTCTTCTTTATAATGCACTGAAATCTATGATGTGAGTAAAAGTTATCAAAACTGCAAGTTTTAACAGGGATGGAAACCAGATCTACTGATAGATACTGACCATTTTGATTACAAAAGCTGACTTTACTGATCTGGACATAAATTAGATTAAATATTGACTCCTATTTCTCATTATGAAAGAAGGTTAAAAAGTATTTTTTTAATCTGGTCTCCATGATCCACATTGCCATTCATCTCACTCCTGTTTTTTGTTTTAATTCTAATCAGCATATAAAACTATGTCATATAATAACAATAAAAAAAATCATGGAAAGACTGCACTTGCACTTTGTTCTCTTATTCAGCATGATGTACCTAAAACTAGAAAAGAACTTTAAAGTGTGGCTGTGCACTATTCTATTCTATTCTATTTTCAGAATACCACATACAAAATGTTTATTTTTAAACACAATGTGGAAAATTTTCGAGCTTTCTTTAGAAAATTAGGTCATTAAGTCTAATTTTTTATTCTTCTTTGAAAAAATATTGTTATAATACTGCTTTTTTCCTTATTAACTGCTTTCAATATCTTTTATATTTCTTCAATTACCTTCACTTAATGTTCAATAACTTTTGTAGCACTCTCCAACATTGCTTGGCTCACACTAATTCCCACTCATCCTTTTACATATTACTTCTTTTAAGCATTTGTTTGCATCATTCAGTAATCTGTCTACAGTCAGTATTTTCTCCTTCTTTTTCCTCCTCCATATTCTTCCATGCCTGTTCACCGTGTTCAATTATTTACCTTTTCTTTTTTAAACTTACTCTTCATACTTGCTTACAACCTCCTCAGCCACTTTGATCTCATCTTCACAGTACTGCTTGTATCTGACAAGAGGTGTGTAAGACACCAGAAGTTTCTGAGTAATAATTACAAAGTGTACCTTCCCCTAAAACACATTCATCACAGCATCTTTTAGTCAAATGTGCATCCAATGTTCTTTCACACATATTCACAGTGTCTTCATTAAAGCTGTTCTTCGACAATGAGAATCCCTTTCGTACACCTACACTGCCATGCAAATGCGGTTTTTACAAATTTCATAACAGTACAGTATTTCTTTCCTCCGGAGATGTATGTTTGCTCAAAAAAACTTACTTCAGGAAAGATTCATTGGGTTCTCGTGACTACCTGATTTTTTGTCTTCTGATGCCAATAGTTTTCATTTATCAATTAGTGCATGTTCACTGTACTCAACTGGAAGAGCTGCAGCTAATTTCACTAAGTTTTCATGTGCTCTGTCTTTCACCCTGTTTGCTGGATGTAAACATCAAAGATACCACAACACAAGCTTATCCAAAAAAGAGTTTTCCAAAATACAGGTACAAGCAAATAGACTATTTTATAGTTTGCAAGGAAATATAGCATCTTTTTTGCAGGCTTAGCTTCTTGAGATATTCAATTTCTCTAGTGTCAAACACTTATTTACAATGACAAGTAATACTTATGAGAAAATGGTTCCCAAATCAATGATGCAGCACTAACACAAAATCGATTTATGGATATTCTGATGGGGATGAGCTCATTATAGTTTAGGTGCATCCAGGAACCTGTGGACCTTGGACAAGTATGAGCACTTGCACAACTTAAGTTTTTTGTCTTTTAGTGATTTGACAATATAATTGTATTCCAAAAAACTCAACAGCTGACCATTGTTCTAAAAGTCTCTCCCCATCTGGTACTAATGCTGTGCAAATCATTTTCGACAGTCAGCTAGTGGTCACCTTCAGGCTGTTAATAGATGAAAAGAAGGTATAAAGAATCATTGTATACTGTATATGAAGTTTGCCAAGTAGCTCCACATAATGACGAAAAAAGCCACAATCTGCAAGCAGCTTCTGTTGTGTTCTTGACCATAGTGAAGGCAATAGCAGGTAAAAGGTGAGGTTTTGCAGCTGAAATCAAAACAACTGAGAGACAGACTGAAACAGTAGTGGACCACACATTCACAGCAATGTTCATGATATTTAAACAATTAATACATTTCTTCCCTTGTTGAAACATTTAATCATACTCTGACAATTTAATGGCAGACTACTTTTGAGAAATAATTTAATACTTTTGCCTAAATTTATTAACATTAGATTACTATAGAATTTTGATGTATCTGATACTAACAGTTATCTTTTCCATCATCATTTTTCTTTTGTTAAATTTATCTTGAGATGTATAAGATTTCTTCAGGTTTTCAGTAATTTCACATCACTTAAATAAATTTCCCAATACAGATATCAAGAATCATTCTCCATGCAAAAGGTTGCTAATGAAGTTGTAACTCAGAGCTTTCTCAATGGTGTTTTATAAGTTTTAAATCAATCTGCTATTTTATCAGCCAAAAATATATGTTTCATCTCACATACATCTTTTTAAAAAAAAGGCCGTGTTATAAAGCTGGATTTTATTTATTTATTATCATCCCAATGATCACATTTGTGATATAGGATTTGTCAGGATTCATTTCAACAGCTATATACTATCTTTACAAAAAAAATTTCTATGCTGAATTCATATGCATCTATCTTATGTTTAATACAATATACACCTAATAAGTGTTTTTATAACATAATTTCTAATGTGCTTGACAGACTTATTCCTTGATGATGTGATTTCATTTGCCACATTTATGATATCATATATTCTTATACAGTTGAGTAGAGCTATATTCACTTACACTGTAGTAACACTTGCGCCCCCACCCCCCATGAACCAGGACCCTGCCGTTGGTGGGGAGGCTTGTGTGCCTCAGTGATACAGATCGCTGTACAGTAGCTGCAACCACAATGGAGGGATATCTGTTGAAAGGCCGGACAAACGTGTGGTTCCTGAAGAGGGGCAGCAGCCTTTTCAGTAGTTGCAGGTACCACAGTCTGGATGATTGACTGATCTGACCTTGTAACACTAACCAAAATGGCCTTGCTGTGCTGGTACTGTGAACGGCTGAAAGCAAGGGGAAACCACAGCCGTAATTTTTCCCGAGGGCATGCAGCTTTACTGTATGGTTAAATGATGATGTCGCCCTCTTGGGTTAAATACTCCGGAGGTAAAATAGCCCCCATTTGGATCTCCGGGTGGGGACTACTCAAGAGGACGTTGTTATCATGAGAAATAAAACTGGCGTTCTATGGATCAGAGCGTGGAATGTCAGATCCCTTAATCGAGCAGGAAGGTTAGAAAATTTAAAAAGGGAAATGGATAGGTTAAAGTTAGATATAGTGGGAATTAGTGAAATTCGGTGGCAGGAGGAACAATACTTTTGGTGAGGTGAATACTGGGTTGTAAATATGAAATCAAATAGGAGTAATGCAGGAGTAGGTTTAATAATGAATAAAAAAATAGGAGCGCAGGTAAGCTACTACAAACAGCATAGTGAAAGCATTATTGTGGCCAAGATAGACACGAAGCCCATGCCTACTACAGTAGTACAAGTTAATATGCCAACTAGCTCTGCAGATGATGAAGAAATTGATGAAATGTATGATGAGATAAAAGAAATTATTCAGGTAGTGAAGGGATATGAAAATTTAATAGTCATGGGTGACTGGAATTCGAGAGTAAGAAAAGGCAGAGAAGGAAACATAGACGGTGAATATGGATTGGGGGTAAGATATGAAAGCGGAAGCCATCTGGTAGAATTTTGCAGAGAACATAACTTAATCATAGCTAACACTTGGTTCAAAAATCATGAAAGAAAGTTGTATACATGGAAGAATCCTGGAGATACTAGACGGTATCAGATAGATTATGTAATGGTAAGACAGAGATTTAGGAACCATGTTTTAAATTTTAAGACATTTCCAGGGGCAGATGTGGACTCTGACCACAATCTATTGGTTATGAACTGTAGATTAAAACTGAAGAAACTGCGAAAAGGTGAGAATTTAAGGAGATGGGACCTGGATAAACTGACTAAACCAGAGGTTGTAGAGAGTTTCAGGGAGGGCATAAGGGAACAATTGACAGGAATGGGGGTAGTAGAAGAATGGGTAGCTCTGAGGGCTCAAGTAGTGAAGGCAGCAGAGGATCAAGTAGGTAAAAAGGCGAGGGCTAGGAGAAATCCTTGGGTAACAGAAGAAATATTGAATTTAATTGATGAAAGGTGAAAATATAAAAATGCAGTAAATGAAGCAGGCAAAAAGGAATACAAACGTGTCAAAAATGAGATCGACAGGAAATGCAAAATGGCTAAGCAGGGATGGCTAGAGGACAAATGTAAGGATGTAGAGGCTTATCTCACGAGGGGTAAGATAGATACTGCGTAAGGGAAATTAAGGAGACCTTTGGAGAAAAAAGAACCACTTGTAAGAATATCGAGAGCTCAGATGGAAACCCAGTTCTGAGCAAAGAAGGGAAAGCAGAAAGGTGGATGGAGTATATATAGGGTCTATACAAGGGTGATGTACTTGAGGAGGATATTATGGAAATGGAAGAGGATGTAGATGAAGATGAAATGGGAGATATGATACTGCATGAAGAGTTTCACAGAGCACTGAAAGGCTTAAGCCGAAACAAGACCCCGGGAGTAGACAACATTCCATTAGAACTACTGACAGCCTCCGCACAAAACTCTACCATCTGGTCAGCAAGATGTATGAGCCAGGCGAAATACCCTCAGACTTCAAGAAGAATATAATAATCCCAATCCCAATCCCAAAGAAAGCAGGTTTTGACAGATGTGAAAATTACCGAATTATCAGTTTAATAAGTCACAGCTGCAAAATACTTGAGGTTCGCCGATGACATTGTCAGAGACAGCAATGGACTTGGAAGAGCAGTTTAACCGAATGGATGGTGTCTTGAAAGGAGGATATAACATGAACATCAACAAAAGCAAAACGAGGATAATGGCATGTTGTCGAATTAAGTCGGGCGATGCTGATGGCATTAGGTTAGGAAATGAGACACTTAAAATAGTAAAGTAGTTTTGATATTTGGGGAGCAAAATAACTGATGATGGTCAAAGTAGAGAGGATATAAAATGTAGACTGGCAATGGCAAGGAAAGCGTTTCTGAAGAAGAGAAATTTGTTAACATCAAGTATAGATTTAAGTGTTGTTAACATCGAGAATTGATGTAAGTGTTAGGAAGTCGTTTCTGAAAGTATTTGTATGGAGTGTAGCCATGTATGGAATGAAACATGCGCAATAAATAGCCTGGACAAGAAGAGAATAGAAGCTTTCGAAATGTGGTGCTACAGAAGAATGCTGAATATTAGATGGGTAGATCATGTAACTAATAAGGAGGTATTGAATAGAAATGGGGAGGAGTTTGTGGCACAATTTGACAAGAAGAAGGGACCAATTGATAGTACATGTTATGAGGCATCGAGGGATCATCAATTTAGTATTGGAGGGCAGCGTGGAGGGTAAAAATCATAGAGGGAGACCAAGCGATGAATACACTAAGCAGATTCAGAAGGATGTAGGTTGCAGTAAGTCCTGGGAGATGAAGAAGCTTGCACAGGATGAGTAGCATGGAGAGCTGCACCAAACCAGTTTCAGGGCTGAAGACCACAACAACATTTGTCAAGCATGTGGTTCTTTATAACAGTTTTAAATTTATCCTCATTTTCCAGCTCGTTGATACGTTTTGGTAGTGCATTAAAAAGTTTGATGCCTTGATTACACATACGTTTCTGACTTCGGGTCCTTGTTGCATATTGTAAGTATCCCATAGGATGCAATGGACTGAAAATAGCCAAAATATACTAATCTGGTACAGTCATTACTACAAACTCTTGAAATTATTCTAAGCACAAAACATGCTGGATTTAGTTTTAGTGCTAAGCTCACCACATGATCCTTCCAGTTTATCTTCTCATCAATGTGGATACCCAGGAATTTTGCACACTGTACTCTTTCAAATTGTTTGCCCTCCATGGTGGGATTTAGGTCATCATGTTCACTTATTTTTCCATATTGCACATAATTAGTTTTTTTTTTATTTCAGTGTTAGCTTGTTTGCACTAAGCCATTTTTGTATATCTTATAGGACATGATCACAGTACTGTACAATGACTGCTTCATATCACCCCTCACAGAGGCTATCCGTAACCCTGTTGTTGACCTTCCTCCACATAGGTTTCAGTGGATGGTCTTAATTTGCCAATACACAACAGACATCCTTTACATCCAAGGTTCAGAAAATGTGGTGGCCAACTACCTATCACATATCACTGCAATTTTGTTCCCCAATAATTTTGATGAATTGGCCTGCTTAAGGACAATGATACTGAATTGCCCAACCTCCAACAGGACCCATTTACTTCCCTCCAGATCGTTTCTTGCAACCTACCCGGCTCGGTCAGGGCACTGTGGTGCGATACGTTCACGGGCACCACCCGGCATATTGTTCCCCATGCACTGCGTCGCCAAGTATTCACTACATTACATAACCTTTCCCTTTCACATCCTGGTGCTAAGGTTACTATGGGCCTTGTTATAGAATGTTTTGTGTGGCCAGGTGTGAAGAGGGATTGTTGTACTTGGGCTCGTGCTTATTTACAGTGCCAGTGCAACAAAGTAGGCACGCACACACAACCCCGCGTAGGTAAATCCGACATCTCGAAAGGCCGCTTGTGACACGTGCAATTGGACCTCGTAGGACTGTTACCCATGTCTGATGGTTTCAGGTATCCTGTCTGTCATCAGCCATGTTACACATTGGGTGGAGGCAATACCCCTGCAGGACATCATAGGGGATTCCATAACAGGCGCATTTGTAGCCTCCTGGTTAGCTTGATTTGGCTGCCCTACACCCATCACCACTGACCAGGGATGACAGTTTGAATCCCTCCTGTTTACCACACTCCGCCTACTCTGTGAGATGGATAGATTCCGCACTACAGCTTACCACCCACAGAACAACAGGCTGGTCAAGCAGTGGCACAGGACTCTGAAAGCTGCTCTCATGTGCCGTGGCAGTGAGTGGTCCGACGTCCTTCCCTGGGTTACGTTAGGAAAATGTACGGCTTACAAGACAGATCTCCAGATTTCACTTGCCTAGTCCCTGTAAGGCGAGACCCTAGTTCTTCCCGCAGGGGTCATCAAAGACAAAGCAATTGTTGACCTGTCCGACCTCCCCGCTCTAGTTGAGTGTGTCCGGACACACATAGCTGTGATCTGCACACCCCCTCCATGACCACACACCCATCCTTGGGTCTTTCTGCATTCAGCACTGGACTCTTGTGAGTTTGTTATGTTATATGTTATGGGATGAGACAGTCAAACCAGTATTACAGCCACCATACTCTGGCCCACATCAAGTAGTGGTTAGCATGGACTATACTATGGACATTCTCGTCAGTGGCCATTGGCAGACAGTTTACCTTCAATGCGTGATAACGGCCTCGATGATGGGGAATCTGTACCACACCTACTCGAATTGAGTGTTCCTGCATCAGGTGATGACTCCAATCTCACACAGACCGCCCACTCCCCTGCACCCCACCATGATCATATTTGCACTGAGCCTACACCTGTAGGCAGCTCAATTGTTGTGTGTGACGATACTCTACCCTCGTTTCACTCAGGCACTGTGTGTGACAATCCACAACCTCAGGCCTAACCACATGTTGCGTGTGACACTACCCTGTTGCAAGTGGCAGCACCCAATGCCCGCACAGTGTTCCAGTGCTTCTCCTGAACTACATTATTTTTCCCACCACCTCCCCAGTGCCCCTTATGTCCACTGCTGATGAAATCTGCACCTTGATCAACACCTCTGGGTGCCCACGTGACGAGCTTTGCTTGCCGCTTCACGAGGTATCCGTCTTCGTCCTCCAAATAGGGGACACTTAGTGCAAGTCCACTCCCATGTCACATATCACCATCCTGCACACAGTCCCCAACCGAAACGGGGTGGATATGGCTGGCATAGCTGCAACGTTGAGCACTGATAGGATGCTCAAGATTCGCATCACCTTTCTGCCTGTACTGCAACACCGACGACTTATGTGCCAGTCCAATTCAAGTGTGGAGGTTGACCAGTCCAACCCCCTCCCCCCCCCCCCCCCCCCCTACACCACTCGATGGCGGACTGTACCAGCGCTAGTCCACCCTGCACTGACAGCATGGATTCTTCGCACATGCCTCTATCAACCAGCGAGCATCCCACAACAACACTACCCACGAAGACACCCACGTCCTTCCCCCAGTGTTCTGCACACCTGAGGGCAGCGGGGGGGCTCTGTGCGGGATTCCCAGTAACTGCCACCTACGAAGTGCAGAGTAAATGGGAAACTGGTTTTTGGGGACTCGTGGTTCTTTGGTTCGGTCTGGTGGACTGAGGTTACAGCGTGCGTGTCTTGAGTTTCTGTATTGTTTTTCTTGTGTTTAGAGTTAGTTATACAAACCTTAATAAAAGTGCCTGATCATAGTAAGTTGGAGTTTTCTGTGTGTGGTCAGTCACTATAGCCAGAAAACCCACAACTTTAAGTGCAGTGTCATTTAACACAGAAGTAGTCACAGATGCACAGACACATCAAAATACTGCAGTCCTCCTAAGGTTTAAACAGTGATGTATATTTGAAAATGTTAATGGCATTAAGAATAGCTAGAAATATAGAAATAGTTTTTGTTAGAAATAAAGAACAAATACATCTGAGAATTTTAGGCACTTTATCAATATTTTAAAAAATCAATTTGATTCAGCTCAGCAGTGTGAGTGAATCTTTCTCAAAAAACTCCTAAACTCTCTCAGTGCACAGAGGACAAGAAATATCCAGAAAATATGTCAATATACTGGTCTCCTAAAACAATATGTGATATTTGTACAAGGATATCCTATTTGGTACTAATAAATGATTCCCCCCCCCCCCCCCCCCCCCCCCCCGCAATTTGTTGTTTATGGCCACCATGTGAAACTTCGGGAGAAACTCTCTCTCTCTCTCTCTCTCTCTCTCTCTCTCTCTCTCTCTCTCTCTCTCTCTCTCTCTGTGTGTGTGTGTGTGTGTGTGTGTGTGTGTGTGTGTGTGTGTGGATTTTATGGGCACCCAATGGCAAGATCAGCAGAAAAGACTGTGGAGATAAACTAAATTTGTTGGACACTAGTGCATTCAAAATGACCATACAGTCACTACCTTAGATGTACAAAAACCAGTTAGGAGGGAAAGAAGCTATACACGAAGTTAAAACAAAACACATAAGAGCTCAAAGAAAGGACAGAGAAAGGTGACTGGCTGACCACTTACGTAAAATCTGGGTGAGCCAGTCACCCAGTTGACACATTAAAAACATCTTGCTACAATCTTGTTAAAAATGTTGGCCAATTCACAAAACTTAAAAACTTTAACCACACTAGTTGGAACATTGCCTAAAATAGAGGGCAGCTCTGTTAGCAAACCTGCCACAGTCCACTGTCAGCAAATAAAACATAGTCAAATAAAATGGGGGACAAAGTCATCCGCACACCACAAGCACCACACATTGGATGGTCCTCTCACTGGAGTAAGAATCCATGTGTCATGGAGCTGTGGCCTATGTGAAGATGAGTAAGAAGGACTTTGTCCCATTGATGTGGCTGAAAGGAAGTACACCACAGCTTTACTACATGGAGATCATTGTCAGTCACTTCCAGCCACTCATCTTCACATCAATACATGACCTTGTACCCCAACAGCGAGGTGATATCATCCAGGGAGAGAGCACACTGAAATGGCTGAGGATCACAACATTCCTCCTTGGCTGCTTGGTCTGCCCTTTCTTTCCATGCAATTCACATGTGTTCTCATATCTGTGAGAAAGACACCTTCTTCCCCAGCCATTGCAGTTGGAGGAGTTCATCCTGGAAGACCTTATCTACTAGGTACAAACGTTGGCGAGAGTAAAGGGTGCACAGAGAATCTGAACAGACAAGAAATTTACCACTGGAAGAATGTCTCATCTGCTACAGTGCCTGCAAGATCGGATATAATTCTGCATCAAAGATAGTAAACTCCTGAGGCAATCGGACCTTGAGGACATGATCCGGGAAAATGACAGAGCAACCAACGGAGCCTGCTGCTTAAACCCATCTGTAAAGACAGCCACATAGGCCCTAGTTGCGTTGCACTATACAAAATATCTGTAAATATCAAATTAAAAACAGAAACAGGATTGCAATCTCTCCTGTACTGCACTAAATCTAAAATGTCATATCGTAACCTGGTGCCAGATGGTTAAAACCCCGGATCTGGTGTTGTACTCCACAACGAGCGACTCCAGCACACACTGCATGCAGACCCCAAATGGTAGTGTGGTTCGTGGACAGTTGAAGAAAAGTCATTCCAGAGTGTGATGACTGCGTTTCTACCATGTCACTAAGTATCGCCAAAATACCTGAAAAGTACCGTGTTAACTAACGCAGTCAAAATCAAGTTGTATCTTAATAGTCGTTTCTCCAAATTTTACCTCCCAATACAATATATGACCGTGCATTTATCCCAGTTTAGCATAGAATAACCATATTAAATAAGATTTAATGACATTGAAAAAAAAAAATGATCTGTCGCTTGACCGATTTGCTCAACTAGCCCGCAACACCCATTATTCTGAACCCCAACACAGGTACATCCATTACCTCATTACCTTCCTTTATACAGTTATAGAACTCCTCTGATACAGCACTTATTTCACTCCCTGTACCCAAAAGAGCCTTTTGTTCCCTACCATAGGTTTTCATTTTCACAAAAGGTTGTCCAGCTTTAATACCCCCCACATCTTCATCTACATGTAACAAATCTCTTTCAATATTATCATATTCCCATTTTCTACAAACTATCTCTGAGCTTTCCTCTTCTCTGATCTGCACATAAACTCTCTTCCTCCTCGCTACAAGCTGCCACATCCTTATCCTTGCCAATAAAAAACATATTAATCTTTTCCTTCTCATCAGCATCTACACCATGGTTCAAGGAATCGGAAGAAATCTCTCCCTCAATAACTTCAGAAACTGGCCCGTTCTCGTCCCCGTTGTTGTTGTTGTTGTGGTCTTCAGTCCTGAGACTGGTTTGATGCAGCTCTCCATGCTACTCTATCCAGTGCAAGCTTCTCCGTCTCCCAGTGCCTACTGCAACCTACATCCTTCTGATCTGCTTGGTGTATTCATCTCCTGGTCTCCCTCTACGATTTTTACCCTCCACGCTGTCCTCCAACACTAAATTGGTGATCCCTTGATGCTCAGAACATGTCCTACCAACCGATCCCTTCTTCTAGTCATGTTGTGCCACGAACTTCTCTTCTCCACAATCCTATTCAACACCTCATTAGTTATGTGATCTACCCATCTAATCTTCAGCATTCTTCTGTAGCACCACATTTCGAAATCTTCTATTCTCTTCTTCTCTAAACTATTTATCATCCATGTTTCACTTCCATACATGGCTACACTCCATACAAATACTTTCAGAAACGACTTCCTGACACTTAAATCTATACTCGATGTTAACAAATTTCTTTCTTCAGAAACGCTTTCCTTGCCATTGCCAGTCTACATTTTATATCCCCTCTACTTTGACCATCATCAGTTATTTTGCTCCTCAAATAGCAAAACTCCTTTACTACTTTAAGTGTCTCATTTCCTAACCTAATTCCCTCAGCATTGCCCGACTTAATTCAACTACATGCCATTATCCTCGTTTTGCTTTTGTTGATGTTCATCTTACATCCTCCTTTCAAGACACTATCCATTCCGTTCAACTGCTCTTCCAAGTCCTTTGCTGTCTCTGACAGAATTACAATGTCATCGGCGAACCTCAAAGTTTTTATTTCTTCTCCATGGATTTTAATACCTACTCTGAATTTTTCTTTTTTTTCCTTCACTGCTTGCTCAATATACAGATTGAATAACATCGGGGGGAGGTTACAACCCTGTCTCACTCCCCTCCCAACCACTGCTTCCCTTTCATGCCCCTCATCTCTTATAACAGCCATTTGATTTCTACACAAATTGTAAACAGCCTTTCGCTCCCTATGTTTTACGCCTGCCACCTTCAGAATTTGAAAGAGAGTATTCCAGTCTTTATTGTCAAAAACTTCCTCTAAGTCTACAATTGCTAGAAATGTAGGTTTGCCTTTCCTTAATCTAGACACCTATGCAAATTACTGTGCAGACGAAACATATCCTCAGGTACCTCCTCTTCTCCCCCTTCACTGTCACTACTACCACTGCTTGTTTCTTCCTCCTCACTTTCAATACATTCCATTTGTATCACTTCATTCTCCTTCTCCATGTCTATTTGCTCCTTTTCCATATTCTGTAGCACCAACTATGAGAAAATACCTCCATACATTAACCTCCCGATTCTATATAATTCCCACACTTAATTTTGGGCCCTATCTGTTCAATTACCAAGTTCTGACTTCCACACCCCATATCACCATGATTAGTATTACTATTGCTGCACACCACAAAACATCTGACGTCACTGTGGCAACTGGCAAAATTGGTACATTCTGATACTTGACTCGCCCCAGCATGGACCCTTACTGTTGCGGGGTACTGTTTCCCATGCTAAAACTTCCTCTCCTATCATAACGTCTTCCATTACCCCTAAAATTCCCTCGACATCTTTCTCCCCTACCTCTCGACATTTACCTGATTCACTCAACTGGTCTGTTCCCTGTTCTCTTGGTACCTCCAAGAATCTCTGTTTTCATTAAAAGAACAATTTGTCTGCCATCTATCCACATCTCTCATGCTGTTCAGAAAATCTTTCAGATTATAATTATTACCTATTAATCCACATCTCCTATTAGGAGGTAACTTCCCGATCAATACTTCTATTGTATCTTGATCACTCCAAGTACTGTCCAAATGCTTCAACCTATTGATCCATCTTTCACAATATTCTCTCATGCTCTCCCTATTTCGGTTATCATACCATGGTGTCTTCTTAAAAGCGTCAATTACATCACTCTGTTTTTCTTTAGACCAGTACTCTGCTAAAAAAGCTAACAGAAAATCCTCAAAAGTTTCATATCTATTTGGTGCATCTGCTCCCCAATCTAAACTCTCACCCTTTAAACATGCACTTGCCCTCCTAAATATATCCTTCTCAATCCACTCTACAGTAAACTGACTTCGTAAACTATTCACAAAAGCCACCGGATGGAAGTTGCCTTTAGGATCAAATACTATATTATTAAAATTACTATCATCTCTCACATGTACTACCACAGTTGGAGCTGTACAATTCCTCTTTTCTACTTTTCTTTTCAAAGTTCCTACTCTTTTCTCAATCACAGAAGTGGACTCCCTGATTCTTCCCACTTCTACTTGTGCTTTCTTACTATATTCCTTCACTTCTGTCTGTCTTTTATTACACACTTCAGCTATGCTACAATCTTCATATCCAAGAAATCTACCCTTCCATTTACCTCCTTCCAAAACTCTTGCTCTTCCATCAGCTCAAATTCAGTTTCTTTAAATGTCTCTTTAATATCATCTTTAAATTTGTCAAAATCTTTGCCTATATCCAACTTTATATTTGAAATTCTCTTTTCTATCCCTTCATCTAGTTCCCTTTTACAATCATCTAACCTTTGTTCAAATTTCCTATCTAAATTCTTTAGTTCTTCTCCCACATCCTTTTGTGATTTGCTAACAGCATCCACCTTTTTGTCAACAGCTTCCAGTTTCTTATGTCCATCTTCCATTTTCTTATTTGTACCCTCTATACCTTCTCTTAAACCTTTATGGCCCTCTTTCATTCCTCTCCTTTCCGCTAACAGTACAGCAAACATACTTTTTACCCCCCCCCCCCCCCCCCCACAACCCTATTGTATTTACATCTTTATCAACCTCTGGTTCTGTCTTAATTATTGTATCCTTTTCCATAGCAATTTCATGTCTTTATTTTCCTTTTGCTCGTCACCCCACACTTTAAAGCTGGCTACGCGTTCATCATCTTTAATAGTCAATTGAGATTCGAAGATTGCAATTCTTTAAGACAGCGTCAAAATTGAACAACGTCCTGTCACTCCATGGTCGCCATATGTGACGACTACGACTCTACCCGTCACGAAGTATCGCCAAAATACCTGGAAAGTACCGTGTTAACTAATGCAGTCAAAATGAAGTTGTATCTAAATAGACGTTTCTCCAAATTTTACTTCCCAATACAATATCTGATCGTGCATTTATCCCAGTTTAGCATAGAATAACCATATTAAATAAGATTTAATGACATTGACAAAAAAAATTTGCTTCTAACATCAATAAACAAAAGAATGCCCAACTTGAGTGAGGAACCCCCAATTTTACACGACTCTCATTCAAAGTAATCACAACCTGTGTGGTTTGACAGCTATCCACCTTTGAATTATCCACTACAGAATGTTAGCACCAATAGCAAGCGAGCTTCACTGTCGTTGGTCGACGTTTAAGAAATTAATGGCGGGCGCCCTTGTCCAAGTAGCAAAACATTCAATACTTCTGGTAAATGTTACAGCACACGAATTTAGACACATACCCTCCAAAAGTTATGAAAGTCAACAATGTCTACCTAGAACACACCACTTTGTGGAGAACACTTTTATTTTCAAGAAGGCAAACGTTATGTGACTGTCAGCCAAAAGGAAAAGAAATTAAAAATTAAATTTGTTTGCAATAATTTTGAGACTGAGAGGAGAGCGCTGCTTTTAAATCTTATCTTGTGTGTTGTGGCGATGGTCGCGATTTCGACGGCAGCTGGCTGGTCCTGGTGAAACGCTGAGATCTACTCCCACGGTCGTGTGATTGCAGCTTATGATTTTTCCTCGCAATCGGGCGGGCGGTGGTATACATTAAGCTGCAAATCAGATTACAGTGGCGTTTTGCAGGCCACAGGCTGGTCGATGTAATTGTCGCTATAGATGTCCGTATGTGCACAATTTTAATGTTTCTGGCGCACACAATTTAAGTTTACTTATGCCACACACAGTTTATAAAACTTGCCGACTGCGAATTCTGTAGAAAGTCAATTCGTATTATGAGTGCCGCGATCGCGAAAAACCGTGCTGGGCGGGAATGTACTCACACACAATAGACAGTTCGCGTAAGTTTAGAACGACTGTTACTGATTATAGCCGTCCCGTAGTTCATCGAAACACGAATAAATACATAAGTTCACACAACTTGAGTGTACGAAAACACAGTCAAAATAAAAGCGCAGTTCAATTCACAGACACAGAGCTACAATACCGTCCATTCTCGGTTGCATTGTCATAGTTACTTCGTCTCACGGCACAGTCTCAGTATTTACTTCGCCCAGTTTCTACACTCACTATTATCAAATCACGTCCTGGTATAAAACAGTCATTAAAAACGTACATCGCTTGCCACTAAACTCAATCTTCACTGGCTCCTAAAAGTCACGACTCCCATAGTAAAACGTATGTCCGCCTCTCTAGATACCTATAGTGATGGGGAGCTCGTGAATGAGTCGTTCAAATGAACGCTTCATTCCAGTGAAGTGTGAACTAACCACTCATTTTCAATGAACTGGTACTTCAAACTCTTCACAGATGGCACACTCCACACTTTTTTCTAGTTCACTCACTCTCTTCCCCTCTCCCTCTCCCACTACATCGACGCGTCTACGGGTAGCCTATCGTTGGCAGCGCTTGCAGACAAATGAATATTAAAGATACAAATGAAGAGGCTGGCTGTTTGTTAATAACACTGAAAGAGGGATTTTACCTGAAATCGTACCAATGACTACAGGTGAGAGTTTATGCTTTGAATCTGGAGGGTTATTATTCTCAACAAAAATAAAATCTACAGGAAAACTACTTAATAATTACTTAAAGTAGGTATATACACTTTATGACAGTGGTAAACATACTCATTCTATTTTGGATTAAATTTTAAAAGGAACATAAAATTGGACTAGTTTTCAGGCCATGAATACAACAAATAATGTTTCATTTGGCAGATAAAGACTTTCTTGGGCTCTTCATGAGAAAATGTCGAGCAAAATTAAATGTAATACTTTCTTCATATGTGACAGGCTTCTCTGTTTATCTTTCCTTTGTCCACTTCGACCATGCTCTATTTAACTAAAACGCTATAAGAGCGCAAAACGTTGTGTGCACATTACTACATAGTTCGGCCATCTCTTGGTAAAATTATGAAGTATTACGGAGCTTTATTGTACGAGCGAGGCGAAGCGAAGCGAGCGTAGCCGCAGCTGAGCAGCGAACTGGGCAACTTCGCCAGGCTTCCGTACTTCATGAATGAACTACTTCAGTTGAACGCTTCACGGCAAAGAGTGAAATGAATGAAGTAGTTCACAGGAATGAACGAGTTCGACCCATCTCTAGCTACCTAACAACACACACCCGCTTTTTTTCGATCGACTATCGATTTTGCTCTCTCTCAATACTCTCGCCCACAGTTTGTACAACATCAAAGTAAATTACGTATATCTTTACACAACTATTTTCTACCAAACTTATTACAGTAAACGATAAAAAAATTAAAGCTTTCCACAGTCAATAAACTCTACTTACAAAAAAGAAATAGCTTCCAGTTACATATTACATCTAGAAAACAACTTTTATCTCTATATTACAGGACAAACGAAAAATGCGCTACATCAAAGATATATAAACAGACGGAAAAAAGGAAAAAAAAAACCAAGATAAATATATATCTACCGCAAATAACGATGTCTTCACAAGAGTTGGAAAAGTGACAGTATAGTGTGTGGGTAAAGTCGCAGCTGTGAGGGTCTTACATGCCGCTTGTTGAGCATGCATCTGATCAAATTGTCAATAACGGAGCTCAGAAACCTTTAAGTGAGTACAAACATCTTTCAATTAACAACTGTCTCAACTTTAAAAAGAGTTGATTTAAATTATTTTACATCGTGTTTTAAAATTGTCTTCAGTTTCAAGTGTACTGTGCTCGGTAGCTTTCCTTCTAATCCCATCTGATAATTCTTTCCTGACCCAGGATTCTGGGTGACTTTTCTGGACTCTCCCCATGTCCTAAACCTCACCAGTCCTTTGCCTTCCTCCTCTTTTTCCTCCTTCAACTATTCTGCCAGGAGAAGGAGCCACTGGCTCTAAAAGCTTACAAATTTCACAACTTTCAGTGAATGGGGAGGGTCCTGCTGCCACTTGGCGAGTAGACTTTTTATCTGTGCACTTACCTTTTATTATTCAGTATCTCGTGATGATCACATCTGGTTTGTACATTGTTACTACGACTATTGTGATTAGTTCATCATTGTCTTTTACATACATAACAGTCTTACAGACATATAATGAATACGTTGTAAGAGGTCCGTAATTAAAGAATTTGTTGCTAGCGCACTCGAGCTGATGTAATTTCGATGTATTGTTCACGCGCTGACTGCGATATGTAAGCTAGAAGAGAATCTGAGACCAAAGAGCAGTACTGACTGCAGTGCAAGAGCGGCCTGAGCTAGCTAGGCGAGCGGATCGCTGCCGTTGCGCGCTACGCTAACTCGGCAGTTGAGAGCTCGTGAAGAGGTTCCTGTGCTGTGGGAGCCGCGCAGAGCAAATTGTCGTGCGTTGTTTTGACAATGCGTGCAGATTGTCGTGTTCCGCGCCTCACAGCATGGGAAAGAAGGGTGCGCAGAGGAAACCTGCCGTTACGAAGGGTCCTTCGGTTGCGCAACTCACTGAGTCTGCCGACCATGCAAGGAACTCCCGAGAAGACGAGTCGCGGCCTGTCCCCCCTTTGTACATCAAGTATAAGGTGGGTCGACAGCGCTGTTCGACACCATGACGAACTGCGCACGGAACGAAGTGGTCTACGAGTCTGTCGATACAGACTCGCTGATCTGCGTTCGAGCTGCAAACGTGGCCGACCACAGGGCGATCAAGGTCGCAGTGGCCGACCACATCGTCGACGCGCCGCCGGCGCGTGAGAAGGCACCTTCTGCAGGAAGGATGAAGACGACCAAGGCACTCCTCAGGGGGCTACCTTGGTGCTGTGACGAGGCAGCGGTCCGGGAAGGGCTGCTGCGAGCCGGGTTTGGTGGTGTAACCGCAAGGCTGCACAACTGGACCAACAAGAAGAGGGCGCCGCTCTATGCCGTGACCGTGCATACGGTCGACGGAGGGAGCGACATCTTCGACTTGCGGAAGCTGCTGGGCTTCCCGGTGACGTCAGAGGCTCTCCCGACCGCCATGGACCCCCAGCCCCAGTGCTTCAGGTGCCAGGGCGAGGGCCATGTTGCGAAGTATTGCCGCAACGCGGTGCGGTGCGTCAAGTGCTCAGGGGAGCACGACAGCCGCGCCTGCGACCGCGGCAGCAACGTTCTACCGACCTGTGTCCGGTGTGGCGGCCCGCACGTCGCCAGTTGGCGCGGTTGTGCTGCTTTCGCAAGCCGCAGCCGTGTCGGGGGCGGCGAGGCGGCCGCGGCCGCACCGACGCAGCGGAAGAAGCGAAGATGACGTCGGAAACGGCGTAGGGCGCAGAACAGCCCGGCGCAACAGAGGGACGGCGCAGCAGCCCCATCTGCCAGGAGCAGGGAAGACCGCTTGGTGACGAGCGGCCAGGACGCAGCCCGCGCTCCCAAGAAGGTGCGTGACCTTGAACTCGGCACCGCCGTGAAGGAGGCCACTGCAGCCCTCAGAGCCGTTTTCGCGGCAGAGAGGGCTGCCTTCGCAGCCGCCGTCGCTGCAGAGAAAGAAGAGGCCTTGAGGCAGCTGCGAGCAGTCTTCGCCCGAGGCCCCAGCGCAGTAGTACCTGCGAACACTCCTGCGACCTCGCAGAAGGACGTCCGCGCACCTGAGCCAGCGGTTGCCCCAGCACCACCGCAGGTGAAAGGTGCTAAGAAGAAACCCGCCGCCCCAGCTGAACCGGTGGCAGCGCCGACCGCTCTGGGAGCGGGTCCCGCAAGGGATCGAGAAGCCGAAAGGGCAGCCTTTATCGCCAAGTTGCGAGCGACCGGCAACACTTTCTCGGACGCTGAACAGACGCAGCTCTTCGAACAAACGGAGCTCCTTGGAGCTGCATTGGAAAAGGGCTGCGGCGTGCAGTAGAGGAGGACGCTGAATGGTAGCCACGCTGCCGTTCTGCACCAGCCTGATGAAGCTGCACCAAGTCCCCGACGACAAGGCGCAGCAGAGGGCATAACAGCAACGCATGCGTTGCCGCGCCGAACTCTTATGTTGCAGGGAGGAAGCCACTGCGGCCGGCCTAGGAGACTACAAGCGAGCCCAGCCGCAGCACCCGGACTGACCCAGCTAACGGACACGAAACACATAGGTAACGATGCACGATACCTCACGCTAACCGACCTCACCTTGCATGCTGTGTCGCAGCTAGCAAGCCGCTACTGCCCTTACTACCCGTCCTACTGTCGCAGAGGTTTTTTCCCTTGGCGCTGGCCTTGGCACTTTTTTCCCTCTGCCCTTACAACCGCTACCCTTCGATCGCTTTCGACCACTTCTATCTCCTGATGGACCATGTAAATGAGTAATCTTACCCAGACGCATGGACAACATCACAGCCTGCATCCTGTGACGCCTGATTCAAAACTAACATGCTTACGGAGGTGACAGTAGAACTTTTGGTTTGGTCACCACGTTGGTGCGGGCGTGGAGGGGCTCCATCCTATGTAAAATATAAAAAAAACTGACTGCAGTAAGAACTGTGTGTCAGTAGGAGTAAGTTGTTGCTAGCGAGCAGTCGCGTCTGGTGTATCGTGTTGGCTGGGCCGGTCATGTGCAGTGATGGCAGAGCCTGAGCGTTGTAGGATAAGGTAAAAGCAGCCTCGCGCATATGTAGTATTGCTACATCAAGTCCCATGTAAATGTTTAAAAAAATCTGTTAATAATAATCTTTCTTATAAAAAGTAACTTTTGACATTCATCTCAATTTAAAGAATTCACTAATTTCTCCAATCCTTGGCCATCCCGATTACTGAAAAGAAAAATCAGTTCTTCCCTTTTATATAAGACAAATCTATCGACCAGCATTGCACTTAGCTGCGCCAGGAAAAATTTATTATAGGAGCAGATATATACGCGTTATCCGGCGATCTAATTAAGGTAAGATTTTTCAGTTTATTCAGAATGATGTATCAGGGCCATGACGCAGCATTGCTGACGTCCAAAATTTATCAGGTTAAATTGACTGTCAATTATTGAAAGGTCGTAAGCGATCCACATTTTTTTATTGAGAGATTAGTCACATTTTATTATTGATACGTTATGCAATTTTCCTGTTGGTAGGTTATACTGAATGTGAACGACATAATTATATTTTTTTACTGTTGAGAGGATTAGGAATTTTTCTGTTTTGAGGTTACACTAAATGAGAATATTATTCATATTATTTTATTTTGTGGGGAGGTTACACTTGTCGACAGCCGGCCAGGAGCGTATTCTTGTGAATTTCTGAGAAGTGGTCAGCTATATATCTGCTCTTATTTACTTAATATTAAAAGTAGTTTGCATCTGGCGCAACGCATTTACTAATTTGCCACTTTTTCTTTCACAGATCATCGGCAGTTTATTGCTCTTTGTTGTAACTGTATTTGTTTCATTTTTGCTTTGCCTTTGTTTGATTTTGTGCTTAACTTTGAGTTGTGAAAATGCCGCGAAAAACTGCTAACAGTACATCGCAAGTCGTAATGAGTGAAAAAGCCGACTTTAATAATTTGACTGATGATACTAGCGACACTCAGTGTCTTTATGATAATCCTCCAGTTACAGACAATCAGTGCGTACCGATCACTAGTAATGATTTTAATGCTAATGATGAACAAAGAAATTGAATTGTGTCCACTGTTAATTTAACGACAACTGATGACGCGGCACTTTCCGTTACAATGAACTCTGCCCAGTTTAACACACCTGATTTGCAAAATTTACACAGTGAACAGATAAATTTTTCTCATGAAGATGAACAATGTAGTCAAAATACGTCACATTTATTTGATTCCGAGGTAGTGACCAACAGTGCACATCCGATTAGCAAACCTTTTCGTGAATCAGACAATTACCAAAAGGTTTCACAAAACGTGACAAATGCAGACACACCATCACACAGTACAGAGAATAGAGTTGGTAATTTTGGCTTGGATCAAGTTGTAGCACTACTGCTACAATTTAATAAAAAACAAGACAACAATTACAAACAACTTAATGAAAAACTTGACAACAATTCCAAACAACTTCATGAAAAATTAGACAACAATTTCAAACAACTTAGTGAACAGATTACAGCTGTTGCCATGCAATGTCATGATACTAAAAAACAATTACGTGAGGAAATTAAGGCTTGTGCTAGGAATAGTAGTGAAGAAATTAGATCCGTTGCACAAGAATTAAATAATACACATGCAGCCACAACTAAATTACTTAGAGATGAAATTAGTGCAGTCGCTAAACAATATTCTGCAAACGCAACACAGTTACGCCACGAATTTAAATTAAAGTCAGCAGAACTTTCACGCACACTGGATGCGAAAGTAGACAAGAAATTCGAACAACAGAACAGCCTATTTGACGAACGTTTTAATCACCACCTACAAAACAGCGAAACGCGTTACCATAAATTCATACAGGAACAGAACAAAGTAAAGAAGCAAGTCATGGAAACAATTACTGCACAGAGACAGGAAGATAAGCGTAAATTATATACGAAAGCAAAAAAATACGTAGACAATAACATTTGCTACAGTATCAGACGAAATCAATACTATTAAACAGTTGAACACCGAATTGCATGATGAAATATCCGATCTTAAAACAAAAACAGACACACACACAGTAGACTTCCAGACAGTGACCAACAGACTTGAACAATTAGAATTAATACAGGATCCCGATGCCATTAAAGCAGACGTTAAGAAATTGAACAAAACTACCCGTAAAATCCAAAAACAAATTAATGCTTGTGACACTAAAAATGATGATCAGGTTAAAGCATTGACTGAAAAATTTGATGAATTGGCCAGTCGTATTGACGTTATCGAAAATAACAATGACACCAAATCAGACGATACGTCACCAATTTCTTTCAATCAAACACCCGAATTCCAAAATTTACAGCAGGCAATCAGTGAGATAGGTTCATCCAATAATACATTGCGTCGAAAAGTGTCGTCTTTACAGCAAGAAGTGACGGAGATGAAAAATGTCTCAGCCTGTAACACGACGCAGCATACGCCACTTTCCGAACATTTCTCACACTCACACAGCAAGTGCAATTTAGATAATTTACAGAGAGTACGTGACTTAGATTCCGAACAGTCACAGACAAACAGATTACCATACAATCCTGAACCTGTTCAGACATTCCGAGACTATAATTTTGATTATAAGCAATTTTTATCCGTGAAAAAATCTAAGGTATTTAAAAATGACAGAACACAAATACATCTTTTGGACTGGATACGACAACTTGCTTTTGTATTTTCATCAGCTTGGCGTGTAATGCAGAAACTAGAATTGGCCTGGATACAACAATTTATTTTTGAAGTTTCATCGGCATTGCCTGTAACGCAGAAACTAAAATTTATTTGCAGCGCGTAAGAGACCTCAGGGGATTCATTACACTTCGATGAATATGTGCCGTAGCGTGCACAGGGCCCCGAGCCGTAGTAGTGCTATTTCATCTTTAGTTTTCTGCACTGCTGCCTTCTCTTTTACTATCCTTTATATCTATCAAAACAGCTCTTCAACTATCGACCTATCTAGGGTTATGAATGAGTAAAGAGATATGACAAGTTTTACCGAAAGTGACAGTTTTCTTTAGACACTCCCGAAGCGACAAGAACTACCAGCGTAATTTTAATAACAGACAAAATGTTAATCATCAGTATGTACAAAATTTTCAGCTATCGCAAACATATTTTGGCAACAATAGAGGGTTTTCTCCGCAACAGCATCAAAACCAGTCGGTTAGCATACCTAACCAACAATGTAGTCTGCAAGGTCAACTAACCAAGCTTTAATGTTTCGCCGCCTACACGTATAGCGTCGGCTCCACTAAATAGTAACGCACAGCAACAAGGAAATCACTACGTACAAAATCACTACGTACAGAGAACACACCATTTCAACTCATATCGCAATGCGCCGTATAGCAATGATTATTATGACAGACGTAAAAGTAATGAGCACAGTTTTCAGCGTAACAGTCGGTCTTACCAGCAGCAGAATCATCGGCAACAACAGATTATCATGAATGAACCAGACAGTAGATATCATCCCGAACGTAATAAGTCAGGGAGAAATAACAGAACAGTACGAATAGTGGAAATGCCACAGCATCCTCCCGCAAATAACAGCACGTCAGATAGAATTTGACTAGATACAGCACAGATTGAACCTTCCAGCGATGTAAGCAATACTTTTGATACACAGACTCTTGTTCACGAAAATGTTATTACTTTTGACGACATTCGAGACACTCTTTTGCAGGAACAACCAGTTATTCAAAAAAACCATTTCCCATCCTGTCATTGAAGTAAAGATTGGATCATCCACATCTTCAGCAGTAATCGATTCTGGATCACCTATGTCAGTTATAAATGAGGAAACTTTCAACGCATGTAACAAAGAGAATACTTATCCTACATTACCATTAGGCAAAACTAAAGTAAAAGGAGCAGTATCTGGTAAAGGAGTAGATGTAAAATTACAGACACACTTATCATTTTGTATTGCAGGTCATACGTTCCACTCAAATTTTTGGATTGTTCCCTTATTGACAACAGACGTTATTCTAGGTATGCATTTTTTGGTACAACACGACGCAATTATTGACTTTCAAAATTCCTATTTAATGTTAAAGGATGAAAATGTACAACTGGCATTAGAATTTCAGCACTCTTTATCTGCAGAAGAACAAACAATTAATCGGACAGAGGTCATTTCTGCATCACGTAACATAAACTGTCATTCCACACTGTTCAAAGATACGTATGTGCACAACTACAATACAGCAGGCGAAGCCGACTATGACGTTATACAAATGATTTCGGATAAGGTTAAACAGAGCAGTGCAAATACAGACGACGAACGTACGCAACTACGGAAAATTCTTTTACAGCAAGCTCCAACTTTTGACAACATCCCTGGTACTATGTCCGGTTTCATGTATGAATTTCAAGTTAAACAGCACGACACATTTGAAGCCAAACATTATCCCATTCCGTATATTCACAGAGAACAGGTTAAGGAAGAATTGCAAGGTATGCTTGACCAAGGTATTATTGAACCACATAAACCCGTACATAAACCCGCTTCATATTGTTAAGAAAAAGGATGGATCACTTCGCCTCGTACTTGATTCGCGTCACATCAATGACATTATTATTAATAAAACAGATAGTCCACAAATACTAGAAGAACTTCTACAGAAATTTCATGGTACTGCTATTTATTCCACATTAGATTTGAAATCGGGATTTTGGCAAATTCAGCTCCACCCGAACTGCAGAAAGTACACAGCATTTCTCTGTTTTGGTGACTGTTATCAATTTTGCAAATTACCGTTCGGTTTAACAATTTCTTCAGCAGCGTTTATTCGCAGTTCGAATACTATACTTCCGACAGAACTTAAAGACAGAATCACAATGTATGTAGACGACATTCTTATTGCAGAAGCTAACTGGTCTGAACACAATTTGATTCTGGAACAACTGTTGCAAACTTTTCGTGCACAAGGACTGACAGTTAATCTTAACAAATCGCACTTCGGCAGAACTTCCATAAAATTTCTTGGACATGTAATTTCAGCAGAAGGCATTGTGCCTGACCCGGAAAAACTTAAAGCTTTACGTGACATTACTGTTCCAACGACGAAGAAACAACTACGCAGCTTTCTGGGGTTAATTAACTTTTTCCGTAACTTTATTCATTATTCTGTTTTAGACACCCCTAGATTATGCCAACTGACGGGTAAAAACACTATTTGGTCCTGGGATAGCCAAGCGCAGTCAGAATTTGTCAATCTGAAACAAGCTTTGTTGAACGCACCACTTTTATCACACCCAGATCTCACTAGAAATTTTTCCATTGCCACCGACAGTTCTAACACAGCTTTAGGCGTACACATTTTTCAGGAAATTGAAGAAGACGGTAATACAGTAATTAAAAACATCGCCTTTGCAAGTCGCATTTTGTCATCTGCTGAACGCAATTATTCTGTTACAGAACTTGAAACATTATGTGTTGTATGGGCATTTACCCGATTTAGGAATTTTCTTTATGGAAGACATACTACCGTTTACACAGACCATAGAGCTATCCAGTTTTACTTTCCGCTAAATTTACACATGACAGATTAAGCAGATGGAAACTGTATTTACAGGAATTTAATTTTACAATTGTTCACATTCCCGGTACACAAAATATTGTAGCAGACGCACTAACCCGTTCTCTCAGCAACAATCAGCAAGACATTGCAACCAACTTCTGCCAAGCAAATTCTAGCGTCATGTATATTCAACATGTCGCATTTGAAAATTTCATTTTATCGTCATTAAGAAACATAGCACAAGAACAGAGCAAAGACAACGTGTGGAAAGAAATTAAACGCCTTTGGCAAGATAAAAATAATGTTACCATTAGAAACCATTATACTCTACGCAAGAATATTCTGTTCCGCCGCTCTCACCCTGACGGCAACAACTGGTTACTATGCATTCCTGACGAACTTGTTAACAAATTAATTTGGTATGTTCATTTAAGTTCCGCACATTATGGAGCCAAAAAATGTTTCCTTATACTGAGACAGAACTGTTATTTTGCCAACATGGAGAAACATATTCGACGAGTTTTAGCATCATGTAAAATCTGCCAGAAAGCTAAATCAGACACGACTTCACATATCCCTCCGTTACATCCCATTGTACCTGTTAAATTGAGACACATGGCCGCTGTAGACATTTTTGGACCGATTCCCAGAACTAATAGAGGTTTTTGCTACATCTTTGTCCCTGTTGAACTCACTTCGAAATTTGTTACCTTCACTCCATTGCGCAAAGCTACTGCTAAATCCATTTCGAATGCATTTGTAAAACATTTTTTATTTCATGTAGGGCATGTATTGAAAATAATTTCCGACAATGGACCACAATTTCGACCTGCGGTATGGACACGTATGTTACGAGCTAGAAACATTTCTCCGATATATATATATATCCAAGTATCACCCTTCTTCGAACCCTTGTGAACGACTGATGAAAGAAATTGATAAACTGTGTAGAATGTACTGTCATAAAAGATATATTGATTGGGATACACATATACTCTCATTCCAGGATGTAATGAACTCCATACCAAATGAATCTACTATGCTATCTCTGACTGTTATATTGAAAAATGTTGAACCACCTAACAAAATTAAAGAATTAGTATCTTTTCCTACATCTCGTCGACTACGTCACCATGAAATAATTGACATTGCGCTCAACAACATCAAACGTGCCGCAGAGCGCCGGAGACGACAGCACAAACAGGTTTGTACACGCTGTGACTTTCACATAGGACAGAAAGTATTAGTACGCACACACTATTTATCCAACAGAGGAAAGAGTAGATGCACTAAATTTGAACTTCTATACGCTGGTCCATACAAAATTCGCAGCATTCCTCATCTCAATGTGGTACATGTTGAAACTTTGAGAACCAGAAAAAGCAAAGGCAATCACCATGTCTCCAATATTAAACCTTTTATTGAATGAACATATTTAATGATTTATCACATTATAATGCCTTTTCCGGTTATTGATATGAACACTTACTGATGATTATGATATTTTTTTCCTGGCAAGTGCCCGGCAAGGTAAGCTTAGCAGGTCGCTTTTATTGTCGTTATATATCAGACCGTGCACGTTTTCGATTTTTTGTGTATGTATGATTGTTTTCCTATCGAAAGTAGAATTTTTGTCTGTATGCAGTATGAAATGTTTAAGATATAACAAACACCAGTTGACATTGAAATTTTGCATTATGATATCTCAACATCTTGACTATTCTACATTTTTTGCAACTACATTATGATACTGTGTGTATATTTTATGCACTTAAAAACTGTCTACGTTTTTGACCTAATATGTTTTCTGTCATGCTATGCTGTATGCTTAATTATATCACTAGAAACAAGTTTTCATTTAATGAGTATGTGATTAAATGCAAGATATTAATCCTTATTCATCATTTTTAAGAAAGCAATACCGTGTAAAAGAAATGAATCAAACAACCACAGTGGTTTACTATGAAATGGAAATTTTACCATCAGACTGAAGGAAAGAAAATGCAATATATTGTCATGAAGAGTAAATGGATCAGAATTAACAAGCAGTAACCAGAATATACTGTACACATCGTATGATAGCAGTCTTGACTAATTATTTTTCTTTCAGAATACAAGGCGATTGATGCAGACTGTCAGACAGAACTACAGATGTTAATTTTAGTGATGAAATATGCTAGAAGTAAGAAACTCTATACTATATGAAGTAATGAATGATAATGAATAGTTGTATGCAATAAATGGTAATATTAATATGAATAATGAAGTGTCAATTTTTTGCAGATGATAATAAATGATGATGAATAGTTATATGAAGAGTATGGTAATATGAATAATGAAGTTTTTCTTTGCAGGTGGTTATAGTGATGGAGTTATGATAATATGAATAATGAAGTTTTTCTTTGCAGATGATGATAATATTTACTGTTAGTTAAGAAATGCTATGTAGTTATTTAAGTATTTGTTGCAGTTCCTTTTGACAGTATGTCTTATGTCGCATAGTATAATGACTGAATGTTTTGGAAAAGACAGCTAGAGTACATACATATTAAGTACACGTTTCATTACCTGTTACCATTTCATTGCCCCAGCAATTAATTATCGATCCCAACATAATGCATTGCTAGCACAAAAAAATTATTAACAGTCACAACTATTACCAGTATACAACTAAATAATGCTACCAGTTTAAGATATATTTTTAGTCTTAAATAAAATTCAAATTTTTCTGTGTATTGATTCCATTATGTCTATGTATTATTGGACTACCGACCTTGAGTAATAGTTCCAATGTCTTACATTTTAAATATGTCTTATCTCACTTTCATGATATCGTATATAAACACCAGTAACTTGATGCTATACTCAATAGCTCCTGTTTTAAATGATGACTTGTGAATAACACTGAATAATGTTTTGTAACGGTGTATGAATACTTTGTAACTGGCCAATGAATGCCACTGATTACTGTAATATGATGACTTATGCATAAATGCTATGCCATTAATTAAGTCTTGCTTTGAATGATGAGTTCTGAATAATTCAGAAAAATGTTCAGTAACTAACCAAAGAGTGCCAATAATTATTCAAATCGATTGATGCACTAGTGTAATTCTATGATGACTAGCATAAGACTTAATGTGTCCTTCACCTTCTGATCTAATTACTGCAATATCCGTTTATCCTGTCCATCCTCATGATCATGGAGCACTATATTGGTTTTTGCACTAATTCTATGTTGCTGTAAGAGTATGGATTCTACAAGAATATGGTGTTGACACATCAAGCTGTCGACAACCTTGAACAATGGAGATGTTATTATGGTCCCACTGTTTGGTGTACCTAATGTACTACCAAAATGATAACATTGAATATTAATACAACATTTCATTGTCTTGGCTACACTGATAAATACTTTAGGGAAGAGAACTTCAGATTGTCTCACTTGGTGTTGTGCTTCTGTAGAAAGATATGGACTTTCAGTGCAGCTACGTGCAACCTACTGTGCTACAAGCATTATGCAATCCTTCCCATACCTTTCCCAGTTCCTGTAAAATAGTAAAGGCTTATACAGTGCATTTAAATTCTTGTAAAATTATAAAGACATATATATAGTGCGTGTGCACTTTATTTCTTTTCTTAACGAATTCAGCACTTACAAAATGTTTAAAACTTTTGTCGTTTATGTGCACTTTATTTCTTTTCTTAATGAATTCAGCACTTACAAAATGTTAAAACTTTTTATGGTGTGTGTGCACTTTATTTCATTTGTTAATGTGATCAGTTCATGTAAAAATGCTAAACATGTATACAGTGCGTGTGCACTTTGTCATTTGTTAATATATTTTGTACTCATTGCATATATACTTTGTCATTTCTGAATATGTTTTGTACTCAGTGCGTGTGCACTTTATTTAATTTCTTAATATGTTCTGCACTTATCAATGATGTATATACTCTGTAATTGTAGCCTTAGTAAACTAAACAGATTATAGAAAAATTTGTTGCTCATGGCAAGTCCAATTGACTCACCATCGCTGCCAAATTTTTGCCCCCCAGTGGAGGGTTATGTAAGAGGTCCGTAATTAAAGAATTTGTTGCTAGCGCACTCGAGCTGATGTAATTTCGATGTATTGCTCACGCACTGCCTGCGATATGTAAGCTAGAAGAGAATCTGAGACCAAAGAGCAGTATTGACTGCAGTAAGAACTGTGTGTCAGTAGGAGTAAGTTGTTGCTAGCGAGCAGTCGCGTCTGGTGTATCGTGTTGGCTGGGCCGGCCATGTGCAGTGATGGCAGAGCCTGAGCGTTGTAGGATAAGGTAAAAGCAGCCTCGCGCATATGTAGTATTGCTACATCAAGTCCCATGTAAATGTTTAAAAAAAATCTGTTAATAATAATCTTTCTTATAAAAAGTAACTTTTGACATTCATCTCAATTTAAAGAATTCACTAATTTCTCCAATCCTTGGCCATCCCGATTACTGAAAAGAAAAATCAGTTCTTCCCTTTTATATAAGACAAATCTATCGGCCAGCATTGCACTTAGCTGCGCCAGGAAAAATTTATTATAGGAGCAGATATATAAGCGTTATCCAGCGATCTAATTAAGGTAAGATTTTTCAGTTTATTCAGAATGATATATCAGGGCATGATGCAGCATTGCTGACGTCCAAAATTTACCAGGTTACATTGACTGTCAATTATTGAAAGGTTGTAAGCGACCCACATTTTTTTATTGAGAGATTAGTCACATTTTATTATTGATACGTTATGCAATTTTCCTGTTGGTAGGTTATACTGAATGTGAACGACATAATTATATTTTTTTACTGTTGAGAGGATTAGGAATTTTTCTGTTTTGAGGTTACACTAAATGAGAATATTATTCATATTATTTTATTTTGTGGGGAGGTTACAACATAGTCAGTAAATTGTAATTTTTGAAGAAGTCCCTACAGCACTAGCATCTGCTTGTATTAGCAGTTGTCCTACTGGCTCTCTTTTGAAGCCTAAATATCCTACACAGGTAGACTGTAGGTGCCCCATTCCAAAGTTCAAACCTACAGTATATTGCATATAGGAGTGGATTGATCTTTAGCACACTTACTAAGGGCTGGGGGAATTATTATATTTGAGAGATATTTCAGTAAATAAATATTGCACCTAGTCATTTTACAAGTGCAGCTGATGTGCTCTTTCCATGTGGGCTGCCCTGTCCCCTGTGGTTACCAACATGTTTATGGAGAGTTTTGAGGAGAGGGCATTGGAGGCAGCTACATTTAAACCCACATGCTTCTTTAGGTATGTGGATGACACCTTCGTGATCTGGCCACATGAGATGGACAGGCTCAATGAGTTTCTTGAACATCTTAACTCATGCCACCCTACTATCGAGTTCACCATGGAACTGGAGAAGAATGGCCAGCTGCCATTTCTGGATGTACTAGTCCAGAGGAAAGCAGATGGATCAATTGGCCACAGTGTGTACCGAAAACCAACACACACTGATTTATATCTGCAGGCCAGCAGCTGTCACCACCCTGCACAGAAGAATGGGGTTCTGAAGAGTTTGGTCCACTGAGCACTTGCCCTGTCAGACCAAGAGAATCTACCTATAGAGATAGAACGTCTCACAACAGTTTTCTCCAAGAATGGATACATGGACAGACAAATTGAGAGGGCACTCCAACCAGCCACCATACCACAGGTTCCTGAAGAAGACCAAGATGAAGCAAAGAAGGTGGCATATCTGCCCTCTGCTGACTCTATTTCTGCCAGAATCCGTAGGATCCTCCATAAACACAATATCAAGTGTGTTTTCTGTCCATCCAACAAAATTGGGGGACTGCTGGGGAGTGTCAAAGACGACCTGGGGTTACGAAAACCAGGGATTTACAATATACCTTGTCAATGTGGCGTGTCCTACATTGGCCCAGACGACAAGAACTGTGGAGATCAGGTGCAAAGAACATCAGGGGCACACTAGATTAAGACATAGCTGAACACTGTCTAGAACTAGATCATGCCATGAAGTATGAGGATACCAAGATTCTAGCACAAACACCCAGATTTTGGGACAGTGTTATAAGAGAATCGATTGAAATAAAAGTGGCTGACAATCTTATGAACCGTGACACAGGGTACCAGCTAAGCAGAGCCTGGGATCCAGCTCTGGAATTGTTAAAGGAACTATGGCGCCAGCTGCAACACTACACAAACAGAAGAACCAGAGACATGGAGATGGAAAACGAGCCCTATCGGACTGCCAGGCGCACCAGACCGATGATGGAACACCCAGAAGTGGGACTGGTGGGCGCGGATCGCAGAGGGAACATCCAGAGCCACAGCCGACGAAAAACGGAGCGGCAACGCTCCAACAGGTCGTGGTGAGCGGGCGCGGACCGCAGGCGGAACGCCTGGTACCCCAGACCGTAGATGAAACCCCCAGGAGCGGGTTTGGTGGGCGCGGACCGCAGCGGACGGAAAACGGAACAGCAATGCTCCAGCAGGTCGCAGGGAATGGGTGCGGACCACAGAGGAAGCGTCTGCAGCCATTGGTGGAGGGGGAAGGGCATACGCATAAATAATGGACCAGGTCCACTCGAGAAGCAGTCTCAGGTCGCACCTGATGAAGGTTACGAGCTACGTGACCGAAACATTGTGCAAGTACGACGCTGATATCAGGCACCACACCTGACAACCCAAGATGTCAAGTGGCATATAGTTTTAGTGTTTATTATGCCTTACTTTTGTTCTTTATATACTGTCTATTTCAGAACTAATGACTTATTTTTATCGATAGTCTATTTTTTACTTAAGTCCATAGTCAATGGCTGTTATTTCAGACAGCTTAACTTATTTAGTTTTTCACACGTTTCTTTAGCACAATTCCTACATCACATAATTTGATTTCACACATTCACACAATCCTATGAATGTTTAAGCATGAGGTTGGCGAATGTTTTTGCACAAAGGTGATAGACTTGAGCAAGATGGATATGGGCAAGTATTAGATGTACAGCTTCGTTCGTCGTTCCTTGTTGGCTTTGCAACGGTGTGTTGCTCTCCCATAATGGAATGGAGCTGTGAGTGCAGAATTTCGTGGTTTACTGACTTTGTATGCGTGAAAGTCATCGTTATGTGTCGCTGAAAGCGGTCGTTTTTCGTTGTAATACTTTGCAGACGACTAGTTTACAATAGGATAGGGATTTCGGAAGGTATGTCGTCTGTTCTTCACCCATCTTCTTTCTTGGTCTCAATCTTGTGAATCTTCAACTTCTGTTCTTTCTGCTTTTTCTCTGCTTCTTACTTGATTCTTGGTTCTTCTCTGGGCAGGATATTGGAATATTTATTGATAACTAGCTGCTTTGAAGTTCTTCTCTTTGTAACAGTTTGATAAATTGTTTGGACATGTCATTTCTACTTTGTGGACGTTTTCTTCAGTTTCGTGCATCAGCGTGCTGTTTAATAGCAGTAGTGTGACTTTTACACATATTCTTGGCCAGTCGTGGCTTTCCCAAGCGGTCTTCTCGTCGGGCCGTTTTTTGCTCGCTCCGCCGAGTCGGGGCATTCCGGGGCCCTCTTGTCCTTCCGTGTTCTGTCCCAACAGGGTTCCGGCACTCTGTGGTTCTGCTTAGCAGCAGATTTACAGCCTACTTCAGCTACAAGGGCCCTTTGTTGGTCTTGCTGTCCTTTCCGTTCTCTCAACACTTCTGCCTTATAGGAATCGTGTCTCGCTAATTAAGTCCTTTTCTTTCTTGATACTTCTCGTGTTGCAACTTGTGGGTTGTTGCATCTGGTCCTTGCTGGAGTTTTTACAATGGTTCTTGCAAAAAGTTTTACTTATAATCATCTAACATATGTCTAGTACCTACATTGTTTTACGCCTTCTTAAAAAGCATTACAAATTTTGGCGCCCTTTCCATGTTACAATTCTAAGATATTTTGAATCTTAACTTCTACAAGAATCCTGAAATTCGTTTTTTATTTTTGTGTAGTGTCATGGTGTATAGCATTTTAGTATTTCATGCTGTTAGACTATCTACGCTTTATCCCTTCACCTTAATCTATGGTACTATTGGTGTTATTTTTGTTTTTGTTTTTATTGAAACTACTTTTTTCTCATCTTCCTCTCTCTTCGTTCTTCTTTCTCCTGACGATCTTATCTGCAACGTAAACTTGAAACATTGTGCTGACTATTTACCAGTAATAAAATTAATCTTCAAACTTTTTAATATGGCTCACATGGTGAAGTCCTAAAGGTTTTGCCTGTTTTTGGGTTCATTAGTTCCACAGCATTATCATGAGCAATTCGGCTAATTATAACAGGTCCTTTGTATGCAGCGTAAAACTTATGTATTTTGTGTTTCTGTTTGCTGGAGAGATGGTGTGGTTTTACAAATACTTTCTGGCCTACTGAGAATGTTCTTTTAATTGCTGTTCTATCTCCTCTTTCTTTTCTTTTAATGGCTGCCTTTCTGATGTTGGAGAGTGCTGTTGCTATGACTTGTCTGTGCTGTCTGCATGGTACAATAGGAAATCTAACATTTTCTCTGGTTATGTTTGGGGGTTCAATACTTTTAAGTACAGTAGCTGGAGGTAGTAGTGTAGTGCTATGTGGCATTTCATATACACTCCTGGAAATTAAAATAAGAATACCGTGAATTCATTGACCCAGGAAGGGTAAACTTTATTGACACATTCCTGGGGTCAGATACATAACATGATCACACTGACAGAACCACAGGCACATAGACACAGGCAACAGAGCATGCACAATGTCGGCACTAGTACAGTGTATATACACCTTTCGCAGCAATGCAGGCTGCTATTCTCCCATGGAGACGATCGTAGAGATGCTGGATGTAGTCCTGTGGAACGGCTTGCCATGCCATTTCCACCTGGCGCCTCAGTTGGACCAGCGTTCATGCTGGACGTGCAGACCGCGTGAGACGACGCTTCATCCAGTCCCTAACATGCTCAATGGGGGACAGATCCGGAGATCTTGCTGGACAGGGTTGTTGACTTACACCTTCTAGAGCACGTTGGGTGGCACGGGATGCATGCGGACGTGCATTGTCCTGTTGGAACAGGTCTAGGAATGGTACAACGATGGGTTCGATGACGGTTTGGATGTACCGTGCACTATTCAGTCTCCCCTCGACGATCACCAGAGGTGTACGGCCAATGTAGGAGATCGCTCCAAACACCATGATGCCGGGTGTTGGCCCTGTGTGCCTCGGTCGTATGCAGTCCTGATTGTGGCGCTCACCTGCACGGCGCCAAACACGCATACGACCATCATTGGCACCAAGGCAGAAGCGACTCTCATCGCTGAAGACGACACGTCTCCATTCGTCCCTCCATTCACGCCTGTCGCGACACCACTGGAGGCGGGCTGCACGATGTTGGGGCGTGAGCGGAAGACGGCCTAACGGTGTGCGGGACCGTAGCCCAGCTTCATAGCCGGTTGCGAATGGTCCTCGCTGATACCCCAGGAGCAACAGTGTCCCTAATTTGCTGGGAAGTGGCGGTGCGGTCCCCTACAGCACTGCGTAGGATCCTACGGTCTTGGCGTGCATCCGTGCGTCGCTGCGGTCCGGTCCCAGGTCGACGGGCACGTGCACCTTCCGCCGACCACTGGCGACAACATCGATGTACTGTGGAGACCTCACGCCCCACGTGTTGAGCAATTCGGCGGTACGTCCACCCGTCCTCCCACATGCCCACTATACGCCCTCGCTCAAAGTCCGTCAACTGCACATACGGTTCACGTCCACGCTGTCGCGGCATGCTACCAGTGTTAAAGACTGCGATGGAGCTCCGTATGCCACGGCAAACTGGCTGACACTGACGGCGGCGGTGCACAAATGCTGCGCAGCTAGCGCCATTAGACGGCCAACACCGCGGTTCCTGGTGTGTCCGCTGTGCCGTGCGTGTGATCATTGCTTGTACAGCCCTCTCGCAGTGTCCGGAGCAAGTATGGTGGGTCTGACACACCGGTGTCAATGTGTTCTTTTTTCCATTTCCAGGAGTGTATTACTTCTTGAAAATTTTTAAGGTATATATCCCAAGTGTTGTGTCTTTTGCCTGCATATAAGCGGCATAAAGTGCCTATGTCCTTCATAGATCATTCTGCTGGATTTACGCTAGATTTGTACTTAGATACATAGATGGGTTTTATTTTGTGTTGTTTTAACGTGTTCTGCCATTGCACTGATTGGTGTTGTGGGCCATTATCCGAAATTATTCGTTCCACTCGACCCACTTGTCTGGGAAAATCTTGTCTAAATGCTTTACTTATAGTAAGACCTGTTGCCCATTTTAATGGTGTCAAGGTAACATATTTAGAATTAAGTTCCAAAACGACAAATATGAAAATATATCCATTTTTTGAGCGTGGGAGGGGCCCCATCAAATCTGCAGCTATTTGTTTTTAATTTTTAGGGCTTATTGGAAACATAGGTGGTTTGGTTTGGAAAGTGACGTGTTTGGCCCTCGTACATTTTTTGCATTTGACTAATACTGTACTAATTCGCCTTTCCATATTAGGAAACTGGCTTGTTTGTTTTATTTTTAAAAAGAATTTCTTTGGTCCAAAGTGGCCATTACTTAAATGTGTATACCACATGTACTTACTAATTAATTCATCTGGGATATAAATTAATCATTCATTCGTTGCAACATTTCGTCTAAAAAATAAAACATTGTTTTTTACGAGACAGTGCTGTTGAATGTCTGGAAAATCCTTACTTCGCCACTTGTGTTTGATTCCTAGTATTTGGGGATCCTTGTCCTGTTCTTTGCCTATGTGTTTCAATGCTAAAATCGGTGCTGTTGTTAGAGCGTTTTTCACTTTTAAAAATTCTTCATTGACTTGTTGATCCCATACCCATGGCGTGTTTTTTCCAGTCAGTGCACATAGGGTTGGTGTTGTGAGAGAGTTGATCCAAATAAATTTTTTATAGAATCCGGTGAGACCTAGAAATCCTGGAGTACAGAATTTTTTGATTGCTGTTAGTTTTTCTGGGTTGGGCATTACCCCTTTGTCTGAAATTATGTGTCCTAGAAATTTGACCTCTTGCCTTCCGAATTTGGATTTTGTTATATTTACTGTGACCCCATGCTCTTTCATGATCTGTAAAAACTGATTTAATGTGTCACTGTGACGTTCCCAAGAGGGTTTTGCTATAATATAATAAGTAATTTTTTTGTAAAATTTCAGGACTGAGTATAGTATTAAATCCGCTAATGAACGCTGCTGATGATATGTTTAAACCAAATGGCAATCGTTTAAAATGGTGACATCTACCGAATACGATAAATGCTGTACATTTTCTACATTCTGGGGCCAATTCTATTTGCCAGAAACTACTCTGTAAGTCAATTGACAGAAATATCTTATCACCATGGAAGTTTTGTATCGATTCCTCTAATTTTTCTGGGCGATCTGTCTCAGTGATTATGATTGTGTTGATCTGTCTGGGATCAAGCACTAACCTGATGCTCCCATCTCGTTTTGGTACAATATGGAGCGGACTGTTATATGTGGAGGTAGCTGGTTCAATAATATCATCATATAACATTTTAGATATCTCCTGGAATACTTTATTCCTATAGCTTAATGGGATTGAATAGGGTGGTACTCTAAATGATTTGTGCTGTTTTACTTCAAACTTGTACTTAAAGTGTTTAATACTGCCAGTCTTAGGTAAAAATACCTCTGCTTTATCTCGTAAAATACCCTCTAATTCTCTTTTACTGTGCTCCAAAATACCTTGAACCTCTTGCAATTTTTCGTCGATTTTTTTATGGACTTCTAACATGAGTTGAGGCGATTCCCCCTTTTGTGCATACCATTCTAATTCTTCATTCTCTTTATCTTGCATCATTCTTAATTGTTTGTTTATAACTGGTATTTTTTCTAATTTTAGCTTTTGCTCAAAGAGAAGTGTGACATTCCCGAATGTTACGCTACCTTTCCCCATATCTACTATCGCTCGTCTCTCATTTAAAAAATCTGCGCCTATAATCAAATCTACAGTTAGTTTAGGTATAATCACGAAGTTGGCTTCGATCTTTTGACCTTGGCACGAATTAGTTAACCTTGTTTGTCTCGTAACTTCCGCAGCATTGTTTCTAATAGGACCTCTTACTTTAATCTTACGTGTTTTCAGAACTGGCAATTCCTCATTGGCATTACACTGCATGAACAAATTTTCTGAGATCGAGGTCATTTCACTTCCGCTATCAATTACAATATTGACTGGGATCTGTTTTACCAAGGCCTTCACAGTTGGTTGAATTTGAAAGGGTTGGTTCTGTTCTTCTTCTTCTTGCATCAACGAATCCTCCACTGAATCATACATGGGTCTTTTCAGGAATTTCCCTTGTGAATTCGAACTTTCTGTAAGATAAGCTTCGACTGCTACTTCTCTCTCTTCTAGTTCCTTTTCTCTATTTATTCCTTCATTTACCCTTTCTTCGACATCCTCTACTTTTTCCTCATCTTCGCCTATCTTCTCCTTCTTCGTCGCTACTTCCACATAATCGCGTTTAAATGCTCTAATTATCACTTTATAAATTCCTTCATTACATACGTTGGGTTGTGTGCCCACTAGTAAGTTATTTTCAATTTCTGTCGACTGCGCATTATCCTCATTGAATTCCATTTTCCTGGTTTCCATCTCAAATAGCTCTGCAATACTCATTACTTTATCCTTTCCTCCTACACTCGTCGTGCATGCCTATGGTAATTCATCTTCCTCGTCAATATTCTCCCAATTAATTTCGTCCCAACACGATATTGTTATTTTCCTGTCTTCGTTTTCATCTGGTCCCTGCGGTTTTCTTTCTTCCTTCTTCTCTTCTCGTCATAAGGTATTTACTTCTCTGTTCAAGGTGCTGCAATTATCCTGGACCGGTGCGTCATTCTCTTTGGCATGGGCGCTTAGCTGTCAATTGGAATGTTTTTCGGGGTTTGGTGGTCTTACCTCCACCTCTTCTATCTGTATTCTCGTTTCTTGTTCAGCTTGTTGATATTGGTTTCTTTGCTGATAATTTGTCGGTCTATTGGTTCTCAAATACCCATTCCGGTTGTCATTATTCCCTCTGTAATAGTTGTTGCCGTTCCTGGGTGAATTATAGTTATTGCCATATTCTCTTCTAAAGCCATAACCGTTTTTTTTTGTTGAAATCTGTTGTCGTTTCTTGGTGCAACGTTATCACGTGATTCGTAATTATTGTTTCTTCGTACTGTGTCTTGTGGATTCTACTGCTTTTTGCTTTCGTTCAGGTGCGCATCGTCTTTTTCTTGCGTCATCTTCCAAAAATATGAACTCTAGTCCCCTTAGAATTCCTTTAAATGCTTCGACGTCATTGCCTCTGCGACCTACTAATGATTTCTGGTATTTCAATGGTAACTTCATCGCGCATAATTTAATCAACTCTCCGTCACTGTATGGTACATCTAAGCATTGATTTTTTTTGCCATTACTTCGAAAAATTTCACGAGACTCTTCTCTCCTGAATTTTCAAAATATGGGTTCTGTAATAATTCGTACTTAACTCTGTTCTGTGCTTCGCTGGACCAATATCGTGAGAGAAACTTCTCTCTGAAATATTCGTACGATCGGCATGTCGCTTCAACATTCTGCATGGTTTCTGCGACTGTTCCTGACATGTGTGCACATATAAAGTCTAATTTGTGTGCTAGCGTCCAGTGTTCTGGTAATCCTACTCGGAATTGATCAATAAAAGTTCGTGGATGTAATGAGTTTCCTTCTAGAAAGTGTTGAAATTTTCTGATTGTGAGGAAATGATCGTTGTCGTACTTCGTCACAGTTCCATATGAAATTCGCGATTCTTCGCCACTTTTGTTTCTGATCATTTCTCTTGTCGTTCTTTCCAGTTGTGGTAGATCCATTGGATATTGTCTACTGTAACTTTCGCGTAGGCAATAATTTTCTTCCAGCGGTTGTGAACGTGTAGCTGAATGCATTGCACTGTACTCTTCGCGACCTGGCTTACCATTGTCACGTATTGGTTCGGCATCTTGTCTGGCTAACCTTGCCGCTTCATTGTACGATCCAAACTGTCTTGAAACATACATTTGTGGTTCTGCATGTGTTTGTGGTGCCGTTTGTTCATCAAGAATTTCGAAACGTGTTTGTTGCTGTGCAGGCTGTCTGATTTCGCGTATGTTACTTTCCGCCTGTGATTGGAATCGATAATGCATCATATCTTCGTTAACTGCTTGTTTTTCCGGTGCTGTTACAGGTACGGATGTGGTTGCAGATTCAGTGCTTGTTCGATCTTGTTCACTACACTCTTCAATGGTTTGCAACAGCTTTGATCGCAATTTCTGAAATTGTTGCTTCGTTTGCGCTTCTATTTTGACTATGCGATTATCATATCTTTTCAGGGCTACTTTTGTGATACGTTTGTGTAACACACTGTTTTCAACAATTTCACGCGCTGTACCTGCTGCTTGTCTAGTAATTACGTTTTTTCTGTTTCTCTAGTTTCTTGACTTCTCCTTGGGTGTTGTTACGTAATGTTTTGATCTCGTCCTGGTTGTCATTACGCAATGTTTGTACATCCGCTTGTACCTTGTCAGTCTCTGTTCTCAATTGATACTGACCTGTTAGTAAGCTTCCTATCACTTCTCGAGATTCTTTTGCCTCGTCTTCAATATGACTTAGGTGTAACTGAATTTTTTTGTTTTGTGCTTTAATCTCACACACTTGTCTCGTGGTTTCTGTATTCTGAGTTTGAATTTGGTTCGCTATTTCTTTATTTTGCCTTGTCATGGTTTCTGTAATTTGTTGTAATAATTCTGCCAGATTGGTGGGTCCTATTCCGTTTTCTTCCGACGTCCTACGCTCTGTGTTTTCGCCCAAGTGTTGGTTCGCAACCGATTGCATTGAACTGTGCGGTGACATGTTTCTGCTCGCATTCCTTGTACTCTGTGGTGAGGGAGCTCTGATTACTTGTACTATGGGTTCTACGTATTCAAGACGCAAGTTAGAGTCCTCATCGACTGTCTTTCTACTTTCCTGCTCCTCTATCGTATGCTGACCTACGTTTTCTATGCCTTGGCGTACATTATCCTCGTTAAGGTGCGTTATCTGTCCTATTTCTTGTGATACTGCATTATCTGTTGTACTGTCCTCTATTCTCTGTCCATCTTCATGCTGGGTCTCTACCTCAATTCGGTCAATGTCTCGATCTGCCATTGCTAATCTTTCCGAATCCCTTATTTTCTGTATTAAAAGCAATTCACGCTCCCTACTTCGCGTCAACATGCGCTCATACGATCTCACGTGTTTCATAAACTTTATGTTCACACGAATTGACACTTATTATACCCAAGACTGACAATCCATTCACTTATTTGTTGGGTGAGAACCAACTTGTCAACGATGTATCCGCCATCTGTGCACTTGCATTGGAGAGAAAACTTAATTCTAACAATATTAAAATTCATAACTTAATTATGGTATTGTCTCTGGTACTTTCTTACTATCTATCGCTGCAGCTACGGTTTTCAACCATTTATGAGTTAAAAAAAATATTACGAAAAATTTTTAGCGGGATATTTTTCTGACCTAGTTGGGCATGTGGTCAACCTTTAATCATGGTATTTTACCATCCTGGCAGGGTCGCCATTCTATAACATTCTGCATGGTGTCTGTTTGTTCTAAGTCACGTCTCCCTACCACTTTCGCGCAACGACGCTCTGAGCATGTTTTTTTAGGGAATTGACTAGTTTGAACCTGGGACCTGTTAGTGGTACGGAGACGCCAGAACACACATGGCCTGTAGAGTGCATAAGAGTTCAGTGAGACTAGCGATGATATAACTAAATACTTAATGATTTCAGCGTCAGCTCCACTGCACTCCCTGTAAAAGAATCTTAATACTAACTACATTTAGTGGAAGGGGTTCAAGGCTTTCCTATTTTTAGTTAGCTGGTAAAATAACGTCGAAAAGGCATTTAAGTTTACCATTGGAAATTTTATTCTACTCACGAAACATTGTTTATCAATTGCATTATTGATAAAAGGAAATTTTTTAATACAGGCTGATAAAAACCAACTGCATTCAACAAAAATGTGAACGAATATTCTCTGAATGGGTTTCCAAGTGCTACAGTGGATCGAAGGATGATCTATGCCATATCACATCTATAATCTAGGTTTAAATTAAGTTTCACAAAATAGAAAACTATCAAAGTGGTCTACAGTGGCCCTTAATTATCTTTAATTACTTATCTAACTTGTCGTAAATTACAATGGCTGATGTGGTTTCTCAACAATTGTATAACAGAAAAATCATCACGTTTCAGATTTTTACTTCAAGTAGCAAATGTGAACACCATGTGATTTAATTGACGATCGACACTAGTATTACGTAAAAAGGGGGTGTAACTGACAAGACTTCTGCAGTTCTGAGTGAAGCTTTATGTGCTCTTACACAGCATCATGTGCGTTCATTACTTTGTCGTTGGTTAGGCAGCGTCAGGGGGCGGCGGGCGGCGCAGCTCCATACAGCTTGCTGTCTCGGAAGCAACTCTCTCCTAACTTCTCCTTACCCTAATTTAACGAAGTTCGTTAAAAAAAAACTATCTGGCTGTGTTTTCATCTGGCCAATCAGGGTTTCAATGTTAACCTTAAGCTCCGCCTACAAAACTTCTGGCTATCCAATGAGAAACGTTATACTTTTCGTAGTGGGGCATTGTTTTTAACGTTTGCAACGTAACAGAGACGCGAAAAAGTTTCTGCTAAAACTTGCATCTGGTGTGGCCCTTTTAGTGTTATCATAAGATCTATAGTGTTCTTCTGGAGGGCTCTATCTTATAACATGGGCTGGCGGTGGTCCTGGTGGCCGGCAGGAGATGTGGGTGTCCGTCCCTTATCGTAGGGCCTTCTAGCTTAATACAGCTCTGCTCTCGGCTTCTGTTTTCGTTTCTTCCCTCAGAACTGCGTCTGTTTCACGGTGGGAAGGTATGACATGCATTTAGGCGTTCTTGTGTTAGTCTGTGGTATTCCATTTGCTCACTCGTTGATCGTAATACTTTGGTTAATTTAATGTCAGGATTTATTCGGAGCTATGTGACATACTGCCGGATTTGCTTGTCATGTCAGGGTTTTCATGGTAGGTGTTGGATTTGCCTGACATATTACAAGTGCCTAAAACGTATGTTTATAATGTGTTTTAACTCTAGACAGTGATTCAGTATGGGACTGTTTATAACTTAACAAGAATTTCATTACAACAGTTTTGTCCTTGTTGACTGTAAGTTTATTTATTATCAGATAATCTGTTGTCATTTCAGAGTTTTATTTACTGCTTTTTAATGCTATCTGTCCAGTACAATCTTAGCTAGTAAATGATGTATCATCAGCACAGTTCACTAGCTGTGAATCTTGTAAATGTGTTGTCATTAATGCATACAAAAAATATTTTGTGGGGGCTCCATAGCTGAAAGTTCTCTATGCTGATTTTAATTTTAAGATTTTACTTTCATTCTTCTACCACAGTTTAGCAAAGTATCTTCTATCTTGGAGCTATGAAATTAAGACGTTTATTGCTGCTCCTCTGATACTGTAAGTTTCTAATATTCATGATTCTCATAACTGAAGACCTTAGACAAATCTGGGAAAGTTCCAATCACTTTGCTTCCTTTAGCCAGTCTGTTTAGTAGTTAATAGGAAAAAAACTATTGTGGCTCAGTCTTTTCGGAACCCATGAATTGAATCATTTTAACAAATACTGCAGATAAGTTAGTGCTGAGCTTTTGTTTAAGCAGAAATAATTAAATTTTTATGTTACGTCACCCACCTAAAGTGCTAACTTATAGTGCTAACTTGTAGCCCTAATTTGTGCAGCTCATAAATCATGAAAATTGGTGAAGCGTAAAGAAGTGATTTCATTCTATCTTTCAGTGTGTAATCTAAGTTGCATTGGATGATAAATGTGTATGGTGATTTAGGATAGTCAAAGAGGGAGTAGTCTGTGTAAGGCTATGAGTTGGTGTTTCACTGGGTGACTGAAATGGGGATCTGAATGGGGAATTCAGTGAGGCTTTCCCATGTAACTGTAGGCTCTGCAAAAAAGATAAGAGGATCTCTGAACAGGAGGCAAAGATTTGTGCCCTTCAAACTGAATTTCAACATGCAAAATGTCAACTACATAGGTTGAATGTTGCAAAAAAATTGTGTAAACTGAGTAAAGTTAACAAACAATAGGTGAAACAGGGACAGATCTTCAACTTCATCTACATCTGAGATTACAGTGTCGAACAAATTTTACTTTTTAGCTGAAATGGGAAGGGAAGAGCCTCATCCAGCTGTAGGTCACAGAAAGGTTGGGGCGGTTCCACCTGCTTTTATTTATTCGTTGATTGATGATAGTCCTCAGTGTCGACATACTGCGTTGTTACACGGGCTGAAAATATAGATTGTGGATTCCGACACACACTACTTGGAAGGTTTTTTTTTTAATAAAATGGAGATTAGGGATCCTAGGCGAGTCTGTCAACTGTCGAGCGGTTTTAACAAGAATGCTTTTACTTGTTCACTTTTCCTACTGGATCGGGTCGTTGGCTCTGGTTGATGGCCTGATAATCAAAACTGCCCCTTTACTAATTTTGATTAATATTTAATAATTAAATAGTGTTCAGGGAACTGATCACTACTAAACAAACAAGGATAGCATTGAACACATTTATGTAACAATAATCTTCCTAACATCAAACTGTACAATGACACACGTTTGTAAGTGATAAAATTAAGCTAGTAATGGCAATTACCCTTAAATTCCAAAACTAAATCTTAAGGTCGGATAACGCATCTGATTTTGTTATTTGCTACTCTCTCCCCTTGTCAGAAGGCATAAAATGCGTCAGACAAACCTATTGCAATTAACAAATTCTCGATAAGAGCGTGGCTGGAAAGCTGAGCTCTGGTAATCACAGGCGTGAGTAATATCGGATTAAATGCCGAAGCTGAGCATCACGTTACCAAATGCAGCGTCGTGGACAGGTCAGCAAGCTTCCGATGGCGTCTGCGTCGTCGAGGAGGCTCAATTGTAATAAAAATGAATGTATTTTCGCGAATAGGTTTCCTGTTCGTGAACTCCTATTCAAAAGCTAATTCTGCTTTCTTTCCAATCGTCTCTCACTCATTAAGACTGGTCTCACCAGCCCAAAGGAGGAATCCAGTAATGTCTTTAATAAAGTGTGGCTCAAGGAAATTGCTCTGCTTCTGTCTGCTTCCTGTGAGACAGTATGCCAAACCGTAGTTAGCGGGATCAGACTGTCTCTAACAGTAAAACATGAGAGTATCCCTAACTGAACACTAGTTTCAATTGCAGCTGGCAGACTTATTCAAAGTTCTCCACAGCACACTGAAAAGAATTTACTCTCCTTCAGCAGAGCCGAAAGCACGACGTCCGCTCGCTACAGGAGCTAAGACGCTTCTTCCCGGTAACAGCTCCAAAAGCTTCCCTCTGCAAAATCAGCATGTAACCTCCTCATCACTTATCGACCTTAATGACAGTGAAAAATTAAACCGCGTGTACCTAATGGAAATTTGGGAAAAGCAATCATCAGCGAAGTTAATCTGTCGGTAAAGAGGGAGGAAAGGGTTACATCTAAATGAAAGGAAAAATGCAAATGAAACTGGTGGAAATTAATTTTGAAAAGGGGTAAAGTTAATAAAGAAAGTAAATGTGCTGCAGTTACGTTAACAATTAACTAGCGGTAATTGGATATTAGAGATTTGGGGGAAATTACAATCGCCAGTCCTATGGACAATTACTATAATAACTGAAAAAGAAAGGTTATTACACATATAATTAGCACTAGAAGCATGGCAACTGAAGGTTGACAAGTGTAGTGTGAAAGCTCAAAGTTTGTCAGAAGTAATAAATTTCGCTACACTCTGACTTAATTTAGCAAAAGAATTAATAAAACCGAAAAATTGAAAGTTAATTTAGTGGCTGAAATTAATAGTGAGCTTTGTTTCTGAAGCACATCGAAATTCAGTAAAATACGGTTAGTCTTGGGCTACCTCACCAATTATTTCAAAAGCTACTTGAATCTACGCAATTTAGAAATAAGAGATTTAACTTTGAACTTGAATTAAATGATTCTGAACAATTAACAATAGTAAAATTTAGCACATACCAAGCTGAGCTGCAGTCACAGGTAGGCTAAAATACAGTAACAAAACTCTCACTCTTAATTTGTGCTTGTGTAATCTAAATATTGCAGCCAGCTATGAATACCTTAACTGAACTTTGAAATTAAGGCAGTGAAATCGAATGATATTACTTTAATGCTGGCGTCTGAATTTCAATGACACTCGGGTTCATTCCGGAAAAGGAAGGGACCCTGCTTGGTAATGCAATTGGGACAATGAGCAACAATGCTTCATGCTACATTGCTGTAATTTAGTGAGAAAAATTTAACGGTCTGGAAAGCTGAGGTCTGCCATACAGTTCTAAAACTTTACGTGCTACCAGTCTTCCTTGTTGGTTCATTGAAGGTTTGAAGTCGTCGATCGAGGAGGTGGCGACAGCCACTCATTGTCGGCCGTCGCTGTTGCAGAAGCTGGATGTTGGCGCGCCTTCTTCTCGACATGGTCACCAGGCGAAACGCGCTCTTGATGTGCGTCAGCTGATGCTCCCCGTCAGCGACACCGTGTCAGAAACTATCATAGCAAGTCGAGCGCAATTACATGCTGCCAAACCCCGAAATCGCGGCAACTCGCGGGAGCGTCACACAACACACCTGCTCAATCACACTACCCCAGCCAAACTCCGCTCTGCCCGCGCTCCACGCGGCAGAGTTAACACTGCCAAAGATCATAAACACTTTGGTTCTCCACACGACCTATCGATGTATTCGTTCGGCAGCATAGTTTTACCTAGGCGAGACCCAGCGTAAAAATACAAATAGTATTTACGAAACAAATCAACATAAATGCATATATATATACAAATAGTAAATCAATTAAAATATATAAAGACACAGAAATGTCATATCTTCAGATAACAAAATAAGGAAAAAAATTTATAGTATAATAGATGGAAATAGGAGGATATGCATTACGGCCCAAACCACTATTCTTATTGCCGCCAAGATTGCGGTATGCATTATCCCCATAGTTATCATTGTTGTGGTTGCTGTGGTACCCGTTGTTGTTACCACGGCCTCTACCACTATCGCGATTATTGCGCCAATTGTCCTTGTCCTCAACTCTTTCCAGGAAGTCATTGATTGTCCTGTAATTGCTTCCTAAGTAGCGTTTTGTATCATCTGGAAGCTTCTTGTAGAGTTCCCAGACTATTTCGGATTCCGTGCGGCGATCACGCAAATATTCCAACTTGCGGATCCAGCCCTCACAAAACTCCTTCATCGAGCCGCGCGAATTCGCATCGAAAGGCCTCGAGACGACAAATTCGCGCCAGACATTTTGTTGTTTTTGCTCTGACCAGTATTCAGCCAGAAACAAATTTTTGAACTCGTCAAAAGTCAGGTTCGTAATGTTGAGGTTTAAGCCCCAATGCTTGGCATCACCAGCCAACACGTTAATAACCGCATTAATTTTTCTCTCATTAGTCCATGATCTGGGTAAAACTCTTTCACAATTCTTAATGAAATCCGTCGCGTGTATACCGCCTTTTTTCAAGGAGTTGAACCGCTCCTCTTTCGTCAACAATTCCAAACTATGTGCACAGATTGACACACAGCTCTGTTTTTCGTCAAGTTTCTTTTCTAATTCCGACAGACTCGTAATTACTTGGCGAGTGGTTGTCGCAAGCGATTCTACTTCCCTTTTTTTCTCTTCGCAGGTATTAGCCTGTTTCCTCACTTTAGTATCTACTTCAGATACTAAAGCCTTTGAAATTTCAACCTTCTGTTGATACTCTTTTTTCAGTAATTGAATTTGTTCCGTCACCTTATTCTCGATGATCGGAGAAACTGCTTCTCCTACACTTTTCTCGATTCTGCTAATTTCGGAATCAAAACGAGTATTTATGCCCGCAATTTCCGCCTGAACGCCTATAATTTCCTGTTTAAGATTACAGGCAGAGTTAACACTACCAAAGATCCTAAACACTTTGGTTCTCCACACGAAATATCGATGTATTCGTTCGATAGCATAGTTTTCCCTAGGCAAGACCCAGTGTAAAAATACAAATAGTATTTACGAAACAAACCAACGTAAATGCATATATATATAAATAGTAAAACAATTACAACATATAAAGACACAGAAATGTCATATCTTCAGGTAACAAAATAAGGAAAAAAATTTATAGTACAATAGGTGGAAATAGGAGGATATGCATTTCCGGCGTTACACGTGCCCCACATTGTCTGAGGATGTTCGTGTAACCTCAACAAACTCAGAAAATGTCCCAAAAAAGAAACGGCGGAAATGCATATCCTCAAAACATCAACAAAATTTAGCATTCGTCTAATTAACCATAAACCAATTTCTAGACACATAATAATTGAGTGGAGACACTCCTAATCTTATTCCATTCTGTCATCTTGCACAAAATAAAACAAGTTGACAACATATTAAAATTCATAGAAAATATAGAAAATGGTTTAGGTATTTCAAAATCATTAAAATTCGTAACACTATCAAGAAATGGAATACTATTTACAAAATTAATCAGAGTACATGGTCATAAAAACAGGTAGATCAAAATACGCAAATTAATAACTAATTACATAGAATACACATTTTTATGTAAGCTTTTCATAATTAATATTCTCGCCATGAAAGTCCACTTAACGCTAAACAAGAAAATAATATTCAGCAGATTGACAAAAACATAAATATTGACACAGAATTCTTTCACATCAGCCGTCCGGGAAGAAAAACAACTCCGCCTTCCGTACCCGCAAGTACAAAGAATGCCAGCAGCGGCACAAGAGCCGACAGCGGCTCCGCCTCGCCAGTATTGTTGCGGCCGCCTGTGCTGCACGCTTGATCTCACTCACCTGTGTAATGGCATTTCCAGAACGTCTGTTTCACTGAATTCTTTCGGAAAAAACTCACTCCCGAGTAATCTCAAGGAGTCCATTAACACTATCACAGTGGATAACTCGACACTGTCCATCATCACATGCATGTACTAGCCTGAAACTTAAAACAGCGTCTAAGTACATCGGGAATGACTAGTAAATCACGTGTTTATGAAATCTTACAGCTAGTTAGAAAATCATATTTACATTCCTTAATCTACTGTGACTCAGCTGAAAACTTAAACTACCAGCTTGGATTTTTCAATTCGTTACTAATCAATTAGTCTTAAATCATTTAATCAAAATTAATTACTAATTAATGACAACTTCTTTAACGGAATGAGATTTTCACTCTGCAGCGAAGTGTGCACTGATATGAAACTTCCTGGCAGATTAGGAAGGTAGGAGACGAGATACTGGCAGAAGTAAAGCTGTGAGTACCGGGCCTGTGTCGTCCTTCGGTAGCTCAGATGGTAGAGCACTTGCTCGCGAAAGGCAAAGGTACCGAGTTCGAGTCTCGGTCGGGCACACAGTTGTAATCTGCCAGGAAGTTTCATATCACCGCACACTCCGCTGCAGAGTGAAAATTTCATTCTGGAAACATCCCCCAGGCTGTGGCTAAGCCATGTCTCCGCAGTATCCTTTCTTTCAGGGGTGCTAGTTCTGCAAGGTTCGCAGGAGAGCTTCTGTAAAGTTTGGAACATAGGAGACGAGATACTGGCAGAAGTAAAGCTGTGAGTAGCGAGCGTGAGTCGTACTTCGGTAGCTCAGATGGTAGAGCACTTGCCCGCGAAAGGCAAAGGTGCCGAGTTCGAGTCTCGGTCGGGTACACAGTTTTAATCTGCCAGGACGTTTCAACTTCTTTAACGACCTCTAGGTCAGGCAAAAGCATCACAACATGGCACATCGTTAAATCTTACACTTTATATTTACATACTGTACAAATTACCCTTTCTGTGGTATTAATCAATCCTTGGTTGGTACAATTTCAGGTCTAAAATGTTGAGTATACCTAATAGCTTTCTAGAGCTTGGATACTCTAAGCAATAAGCATTTGTATGACGTATATCAATGAATTTATATGGTCCATTATAAACAAACTTAAATTTAGAGATTTCACTGTCTGTCTCGCTTGATTTCTCATGAGCTTTTACAACTACTAAGTCTACGATTGCAAACTTAGCAAAACTCGCTTTAGCGTCATGACGTATGCGAGCATCGGCTTTTAGCTTCATTATTTCTCGCAAACGATCTTTTTTTACACCAATACTAATGTCAATCCGTGGAGGGCATTTGATTATCTCTTCCACTAAACTTTTACTTCTGTCATCTAACAGGATTTCCTCTGGAGAAAATTCCGTAGACTCATGTCTCAAGGTGTTCATAATTCGCTCAAATTCTGCTACATATTTGCCCCATGCCCTATGGTTGTGATGGCAATAGGTACAGCAAAGTCGGCCTCGTCTTTGTTCGTGCGTTACGTTTGACACACCGTCTACAGTACTTTCCAATTCACTTTTTACACTATTGTCAATGCCGAGATTCCTCACGTTACCGTAGTTCAAATTCATGCCTACATCAATGACATCCGGCCAGTTGACAATGTGTATACGCTGATATTGCCTATGCACACAGTCTCCTGCCTCGTCAAAACTAACTACTATTGTTTTATCTTGTGATGTACATGTCAAAGTTTTGCTTTCGCAATTAATCACTGTACGGTACTTTAATAGCCAATCTAACCCGATAATTACTTCCGTAGTTAGGTCTGGTACGACGACAAACTCTTGTTCAAATCGTGCCCCACATATCTCGAAGTTGACAAAAATCTGTTTTGTGACTGGTTTACTGGCCTTCCCAGTAGCACCGATAATTTTCACTCCTGTTACTGGTATAACTACGATACCAGGTCTGTCTTTCAGTAACTCAAATATTTTCCCAGATACAGCACTCAATTCTGCACCGGTGTCAATCAACACGTTTCGTTGTAGGCCGTGCATATTAACAGACACTACATCTGTCTACACTTGTCCTTGACTGTTTCTTTACCCATAGTAAATCCTCGTCTATATCCAGGTCATTCCAGAAAAAAAAATCTGGCTTTGGTCCTAAATGCGGCTTATCTGGCGGCTTTTTCAGCCTCTGTTCACATACAGTTTTAATTTCAACACGTTTGTCCTGAGGCTTAGTCTGTAGCTCCGCCTCCAATACCGAAACATTTTCCTGTAACTCGTCAACTAGTGAGTGTTGCTTTGCTATCAATTCACTAATTGTCACCTTCGTTGATTCCTCTTTGGTCAGATTGATCTCATCTGCCAATCTACCTGGAGGAATGTGCCCAGTAGTATCTGCAATTACTTCCTCTGGATCTGCGCAACCCACACTGCTACCGCCTGACCGTATAACGTCAGTTCTAAACTCATACACGCCGCAATCGACGTGCTTTTCTACCAATCGTGTCCGGCTATCACTAAAATTCTCGTAATCTTTCTCCTCAATACTTTCGCAATGTTTAAACTGGAGTTTTGCGTCGGATGGGTCGACCACTTCTAACACTGTAACTTTCGGGAACGTCTGCCGGTCAGGGCCAGAACTTTCCGTTACTACTTCAACATCCAACTCTTGCGGTATGAAACATGGCGAATCTTGCGAATCTAAAGCCAGAACTTTCTATCAGTTCACAAACACTATCTTCCTGCGGGACGAGACGCGGAAAATCCTGCACGCGCTTCCCTAACACTTCTCCCATACAGGCCACTATAATCGCTTAGTCTGTCCTATAAGCGACCGAACTGCCTTAGCCAGACCTCATCCCTCTCTGCATCCCCTCGCTCGATGACGGACGTTTTATCCGACATCTGATCTTCTCTGAACACTTGCGAATCATTCTTAAACTCAATCTCCAGTTCCGCTGTGCGTGTTACAGCTGCCACTTTATAATCGATTTCCGGAGCACTGCTTAAATTGTTCTCACTGACAGTGAATGTATTTTCTGCTGCCGTGTCTACAGCTGATCTACTACTTGTGGGCGCACTCCTTTCTCCTAACACTGGCACACTCTCTGCACAGATTGACACACAGCTCTGTTTTTCGTCAAGTTTCTTTTCTAATTCCGACAGACTCGTAATTACTTCGCGAGTGGTTGTCGCAAGCGTTTCTACTTCCCTTTTGTTCTCTTCGCCTGTTTCCTCACTTTAGTATCTACTTCGGTTACTAAAGCCTTTAAAGTTTCAACCTTCTGTTGATACTCTTTTTTCACTAATTGAGTTTGTTCCGTCACCTTATTCTCGATGATCGGAGCAACTGCTTCTCCTACACTTTTCTCGATTCTGCTAATTTCGGAATCAAAACGAGTATTTATGCTCGCAATTTCCGCCTGAACGCCTATCATTTCCTGTTTAAGATTACCGATTTCGGTATTAATTACAACAATGTCTTCTTTGATTTTATCAATTTTTGTGTTAACAACTCCAACATTATTGTTAACAACATTAATAGCTTTGTTCTGATTGTCTAGCGTCTTGTTAATTTTTTCTGAGTGAGCTTTAATTTCTGCCGATTGACTCTTGATTTAGTTAATCAAAATATTCAATAAATCAGCTAAATTCCCGGAAACCAGCGGCTTCACTTCCGTAGCGGGTGCCTGTTTAATTGTCCCTCCGTATTCGTCATCAAGGGGTTCATATTTGATTATCACTTCCGATTCCGAAACATTTTCTAAAGTCTGGAATTCCATTTCTGCTCTTTGTTTCGTTTCGGCGGTCGCGTCATTCATGCTAGCCGCCTGCCCCTGAACAATGGGTACCGCCTTACGCGTTTCCCACTGTTCGACCGATTGTTACGTATCCAAGTTCACCAAATTTTGGTAATTGTTGCCTTCACTCATTGTAATAATTTTCAATATAAATGCCATATATATTTAGGATTACTCCCACTACTTATTCTCGCTGACGTAACGGCCTGTTCGTAACAAGTACTTTGTTACGAGATTTGCACAATGCAAAATTCGTGTCCAGAACAACCTCAAATCCGAAGATTGTCCTGTCACCAGGTCGCAACGTGTAACCTCCTCCTCACTTATCGACCTTAATGACAGTGAAAAATTAAACCGCGTGTACCTAATGGAAATTTGGGAAAAGCAATCGTCACCGAAGTTAATCTGTCGGTAAAGAGGGAGGAAAGGGTTACATCTAAATGAAAGGAAAAATGCAAATGAAACTGATGGAAATTAATTTTGAAAAGGGGTAAAGTTAATAAAGAAAGTAAATGTGCTGCAGTTACGTTAACAATTAACTAGCGGTAATTGGATATTAGAGATTTTGGGGAAATTACAGTCGCCAGTCCTATGGACAATTACTATAATAACTGAAAAAGAAAGGTTATTACACATATAATTAGCACTAGAAGCATGGCAACTGAAGGTTGACAAGTGTAGTGTGAAAGCTCAAAGTTTGTCAGAAGTAATAAATTTCGCTGCACTCTCACTTAATTTAGCAAAAGAATTAATAAAACCGAAAAATTGAAAGTTAATTTAGTGGCTGAAATTAATAGTGAGCTTTGTTTCTGAAGCACATCGAAAATCAGTAAAATACGGTTAGTCTTGGGCTATCTCAACAATCATTTCAGAAGCTACTTGAATCTACGCAATTTAGAAATAAGAGATTTAACTTTGAACTTGAATTAAATGATTCTGAACAATTAACAATAGCAAAATTTAGTCGCTGTTGCAAAAGCTGGATGTTGGCGCGCCTTCTTCTCGACATGGTCACCAGGCGAAACGGGCTCTTGATGTGCGCCAGCTAATGCTTCCCGTCCGCGACACCGTGTCAGAAACTATTATAGCAAGTCGAGCGCAATTACATGCTGCCAAACCCCGAAAGCGAGGCAACTCGCGGGAGCGTCACACAACACACCTGCTCAATCGCACTACCCCAACCAGACTCCGCTCTGCCCGCGCTCCACGCGGCAGAGTGAACACTACCAAAGATCCTAAACACTTTTGTTCTCCACACGACCTATCGATGTATTCGTTCGGCAGCATAGTTTTACCTAGGCGAGACCCAGCGTAAAAATACAAATAGTATTTACGAAACAAATCAACATAAATGAATAGTAAAACAATTACAATATATAAAGACACAGAAATGTCATATCTTCAGATAACAAAATAAGGAAAAAAATTTATAGTGTAATAGATGGAAATGGGAGGATATGCATTTCCGGCGTTACAAGCAGCCCCACGCTATTTTTCGAGCTGGCCAATCCCATGGCTCTAGACCAGAAGAGTTCGCTCTTACTATTATTTCCTGGCTTCTTCCAGCCAATTAAAACATTCTGCACCTTACTGCGAGTTGAATGTTCTGGAACAAACTGAAACTCTGTTCAAAATTGAACCCACCAATCGTGTCTCTCTGTTCACCCACGCGCGGGAAAAGGTCATTGTACTAGCTTAACTGCGTTTCTTAGAAAGCTCCAGAAAAATGTTAAGATTCGGGGGAAGGCTCCCTTAGGCGCCAGCTCATCTGGAAATAGTGGCGTCGGCGTAACGCCCAGCGCCAACGAGGCGCCGTCCCTCGAAGACCTGCCTGTTGTCCGTGCATTGGGTGCCTACCTGCTCCGGCGGCGCTTCTCCCCCAGTGGGACGCTTCCACATGCCGACTCGCAATGCTCGGTTGTAAACTTCCGCACCCCTCTGTCCCGCCTTTGAGCAGTGCCTCTCGTCCGCTCCAGCCAAACTCCATGAAAATATCACCTGAGCCCCGACTTCATGTAACATGCGAATTCCTTAAAGTTAATAGCCGTCTTATGCCGTCTGATACTCCCTATATTCATTTCTATAGGCTGATTGCCTGATAAATAACATAATAAACGATATGTAACTCGTCTTTGCAACAATTATTATATTACAGTAAGGTACAAAATACTGCTACCTTAAATACTGTAAATCATGTAGCTGACAAGTGTACAATTGTGTTTCAAGTATTTTGATTTCCACTTTGCACAACCCCCAATATTACACAGTTATATGTACAGTGCACTATTATCTAACCTTCGATATGCTACAATAGTTTCTTGTTGAACATCTACGAGCAGTAAAACCTAACCACAATGTTCACAGTTCTTGAAGAATAATCAAGTACTTATGGAACAGACACTGTCACTGTTTTTACACATGGCCATATTGTTTAACACTTGTTCCACAGTTAATTTGAAGCATTATTGTTGTTCTAACCAGCACAGCTTGCTCGTCTAAAACCCCGCCATGGACTGACTGTCTCGTGACCAAAAATCGGGTCCTTATATATCAGCACAATACTATGTGCTGAAGCTGCACATTGTTCAAAGTTTAATTTATAGAAATTACAGTTAAAACTTAACTCATTCGATTAGCTGTATACATAAAAAAATTGGTTTTTAACAGTTACTTTCACTACAAGAGTTAGGCCAAATTATTTGTTTCAATCATAAAATTAACAAATAGAGTTACATAAACAATACTTTTGACAAAACTGTTAATTACTCTGGAATTAATTAAGGGGTGGCTTTGCTACCATGCTTTCGAATAGAGTTAAATAGATACATTAAGAATACTAGTATTTTGTCTTCAATATGTTTATGATTATTACAGAATTTATATTTGTTTATATGTAAACAATAGAATTTAAGTTAAGAAACAATGATTGATTTCACCCTATAACAAAAGATACTAACTAAGAACAGTTGAAATAAATTAGAAAATCAATTACATACCAAAAACTAAGCATAAAACGTAGATCTGGTGTTTTATATATATAAAGAGTCTATAAGCTCCCTAGTCTGTGGAGATTATTTGGGTTAATTAATGATTATTATGTTGCAATCCTCTTGTTGTAGTTGACCATGTTTATTGAGGCTTCATTCATTGTTAAGTGCAATGGTGTGGTACTAACTGATGGAGACGCATTAAGAATTGGTAAGATTTAATTTATTTCCTTTATCACACTGTACAAACATAAATACACTATTATTCAAACTGTGTGCCACTACTATTAAACACAGAGATAAATCCTTTGCTACGCAACCTCCTTTGGCTCATGCAGCCTACACCTTCCACAGCCTCTCAACAACTGCTTCTACTTGTGACTCTCTGCGCCATTGGGCATTGTCACCCTCCAAAGGACAACTACTTACAGATACTACACACCAGTACCCTCACAATCCAATCTTTCTCTTTTGTGAAAATGCAGATTATATTCACGTATGTTAATGGTAATTAGTTATTCATGAAAAAACGAATGAGACAGATAGAGGGGAATTACGATTGTCCCAGCTTGCTTCGTCACAGGGTTCGATAGACTTCTACCAAAGATTTCGGTGTAGGTCAGTACCAAAATAGAGTAGGAAGAAGAGGGGCTTGCTACTAGGTGCTAGCCATGGGAGGGGTTAGGCCAAACGGTACAAGACAAATTAGGAACTTGGTCCAGGTTGCAAGTAGTGTGAAGGCAGGTGCTAGCCTTAGCTAGGTAATGGAGGACATATGGAACATGTGCAAATATTTTGGTGGAAAACAGGTTATTGTAGTTGGTGGGGGCTAAGGGCAGTAATTGTAGCATTAGGAGTGACTCAGAAGAATTAGGAATAGCAACTACACACACAAATGTGAATTTTGTGGAGGTCCTACAGTTCCATGACCAGCCCTGCATTAATGCTGCACTGAGACATGAAAACACGGAGTTGAGCAAGCTGCTGCTGACTGAAATGAAATTCTATATCAGTACAGTGCTTCTTGCTACAGATTGGAGATGGGGATAAACTAGACATGGCCTACAACTGAAAAGGACAGGGGAAGGTAGTCTGGCTGAGCAGTTTCAGATAATATACAGGAGGCCACCGTCAAACAAAGTAAGATCCATGTGGTTTCTGGTGTCAGTGAGATACCTTTTTTAGAGTAGAATCAGAACTCAGGCACTCTGTTTCGAAAGAAGTCCAAATAACAGAAGAGCTCCACAAAATGCTTAAGAATGTAAAGAAAAGTAAGTCTGCTTATTTCATCAAAATATTGGTGGACTGATTAGTAAGGTAGAAGAGCTTCTTGTCTGGAAGAATTAAAGTTCTCTGAAAGGACAGGCACTGAACCACAGGGTTACATAAATTACACATAAAAGATTACACTGCAGAACAGGAACAATTGTTACATATATTAAGGCAGAACACAAGTTCAAAACATGGAGACTAGTACATTTTGTAGTGATCAATGCATAGAAGTGTGTGCTCCTGAATTAATACTGAAAAACAGTTTACTGTTAACTGTAACTGGGAAATTTCCAACTTTTTATGAGGATTCTTGATCCCTTACTATTGTCTCAGACAACAGTAATCAATTAATAAGCTGTGCTGACTTAAATGTACATTTTCTAATGGTTTCTGATAGCAAAAATTATCTGGAAACCTTATTTGGGCCCCATAATTTGATCCCAGTAATTAGCTTTCTAACATGTATGGCTAAAGACAATAGGACCTTAACTGATTTTTATTTGTGAAGCTCAAAGCAAGAAAATTACTGTTTACTCAGTAACACATACTCTCTTTGAGCATTATGCACATTTAGTTGGGATATATAACATAGTGCCTCAGTATGGATACTCATGAGTGGAAATCAGCTAGAATAATCAGTGACTCCAGAACAAAGCTTGTGAGTGTAATTTACAAGAGTTGGCTTGTAATGAAGTTCATAATTAACGTAATTTATACTGAACCACACGCTAACAAATTTTAATCTATTCTACGATAAATTCATTTCTTAGCTTACTGCATAAAATAATCAGAAGGTACATGAAACAGCCATGTAAAAAACTATGGATCTCTAGAGGGATTGAAATCTTTTGTGAAAGGAAAAGGGAAACTTGTCTGTTGGCAAGAACAAGTAGAGATCCTGCAGTAGTTGTGCACTACAAAAGCTGCTCAAAATTACTAAGACAGATTAATAAAAATCAAGGACATGCACATAAAGTCAGAAATCCGCAATTCTGGCAACAGGCTTAGGGCTACACGAAATATAGTGAAACATGAGATAGAACAACCAGCCATAGAAGAGAATAACATCGCTGTTGAACTGAATGGCTAACCTTATAAATTATGAGTCATATGTAGCAAATATATTTAATAATCATTTCTTAAATATAGTATAAAGTATAGGAAAAAACAGTAGTGTGCTGAAAAGTTGTATCTAATAAAATTCAATCCTATGAATGCATCACTAACTTCTATGAAAACTAAGAAAATTATACGTTTTCTCAAAAATAAAAGCTCATCTGATATTGATGGGTTGAGAACAAGGTACTAAGGATTTGTTCTCACATATTAAGCCAGGTCTTATTTGAAATATGTAATGTCATTAACTCAAGGCATTTTTCCAGAGACTCTGAAATATGCTCTTTCAAACCTCTACTTGAGGAAGATGACAGATGTCAATAACTACAGACTTGTTTCACTGGTGACATCATTGTCCAAAATTTTTGACAATGTGATGTATTCTAGAATAGTATCTCACCTTAGCAGCAGTAACATCCTCAGCAAATTATATTTTGGATTTCAGAAGAGTAGCTCTTTGCTTTACTGAGAATCCCATTTGCATGTTCTCATCACATTTTACATTAAATAAGTTGGTATTTTCTGTGATGTATCTAAGGCAATTGACTGTGTGAATCTCAAAATTCTTCTACTTAAATTGATGTTTTGTAGGATTGACGTCATAGTCAATCAACGAATAATATCATACCCAACCAAAAGAGGGCAGATAGTTGTATTTAGTAAAGCAGCCAATATGGTCTGTGAATATAATTCTGATTGTGGAGAAATCATGTATGGGTTCTCAAGGCTCAATCTCAGATCCGCTATTTTTCCTCACATATGTAAATGATCATCCATCTAATGTACAACAAGTACAATTAGTTCTTTTTTTGCAGATGACACTAGCACTGTAATCAATCCATGCATACATACGTTCTCAAAAGTATCAATGACAGGTTTTCTGCAAACGGTCTCACCCTCAATTTCAAAAAGACACAACATATTCAGTTCTGCATATGTATGGGCACTGCACCAATGATAAGAGCAACACATGGTGAGCAAATGATAAATAGTGTGGAAACTTCAAAATTCTTGTGTGTCCATACTGATAGAATTTAATCTGCAAACAGCACATTTTGGAACTCTTGAAACATCTCAGTTTAGCCACATTTGCACTGAGAATCTTGGGGAGAGAGAAATCAGTAACTTGACATATTTTGCACATTTTCAATGGGTCAACAGAAGTGTCCAATTCCCCTATCTGCTTTGACCTATGATGTAATGATATGGTGTGTGACATCCTTATGGCACAGAGTTTTTGAGTTGGTAGTGTTTGTAGGTGTCATGTTGTATTTGATGGTGCCCTTTGGTGGTGGATGTGGAAATGCTAAGTTTAGCTTGTGGTATTGGGTTCATATGAGTTTTCGTTATCATGCTAATATGGTTTTGAGTTTAGGTAGTTGGTGTGGTAACATGGGTTGTGAAAGTGATTTCAGTGAGTGATAAAGGTTCTTTGTTGTTTCTGTATTTGTTTTTGTTAGGCCTGATTAGTTTGATGTTTGTTGAAAAGAAGCTTAATTTTTCTTCTTTTTATTGCTTTTTCATTAGTTATGAATATCACAATGAATTTGTAAGTGTAGCATTACGTTCTGAGATGGGTGAATGTATCATAACTGTTATGTTTTGTGAGTTGTGTACTTATGGTAGGTCTGTTGTGTTTAGTTTATGTAGTGATCTGGGTTTTTCAGTTGGAGGTTTTGGTTCCAGCTTTCGGAGTTGTGTTTTTTTTTTTTTTGGAATCGATAGATGCAGTTGAATTATATAGGCCATGGGAAATGTCCGGATCCACATTTTGGGATTGCAGGAATGTCTAATTCATGTGGTTTTGTTTGTGTATCAGAAAGATGTAAATTAATTTTTTTGATATTGTTTATTTTGGGATGGTGTGGTGTTTTTTATTGTTGTATATTCAATTTGTCTCCACCCTAAACCCCCAATTTGCTGTGGTTGGCATGTTACTTTAATTTTATTTTGGAGTGAGAAATTATTGTGTCATTTTTATTTTTTTATGTTTGTAATGTGTGTACATAGTGACATCATTGTCGTCATTTTTTATGCTTATATGCTAGAAATAGCTGTTTCCCTCATATTGAGATGCCAAGATACAAAGCAGGTGGGTGTAATCGGATGCTTCTGTAATGCCTTTTCATTGAGTATTGTCATGTGGAATAATGTTCTAGGGTAACTCATCTTTAAGAAAGAAAGTTTTCATTGCTCAAAAATGTGCTGTAAGAATAATAGTGGTTCTCATCGAAGAATGTCTTGTAAACATCTGTTTATGGAGTTGGGTATTCTGACTACTGCTTAACACTATATTTATTCCCTCATGAAGTATGTTGTAAATAATCCACTACAGCTCTAAAGGAACAATGATGTACATAATTAAAAATGTGAGAACAAAAGAAAATTCATTCATTACTCTACAAGAAAACTGTCTTTAACACAAAAGGAGTGCACAATGCTGCAACAAAAATTTTTGAACACTTACCTAGTGATACAAAATGGCTGACAAAAATAAAATTTGAAAACAAACTTTAAGAGTGGTGGGTAGGAATTACTATCTTACATCTGTATATTAAGAAAAAAGAACTTACAAATGTTCACTGTGTAGCTTGTTTACTAATTTGCAGTGTGAATGTAAACTGACTCATTCCACATCATTACAATTTATTGTGCAAAATGATCCATGGAACATGAAACTAACTAACTCCTTTTTTATACGTGGTCAGTATATAAAAAGTTTTGTGTTTACTCAATGTCTGTCACTGTTATAAAACAATACTGGGTGCAGTAGTATTGTAAAAACCATTGCTGATTGGTGTGTGACAGTTATCGATGGCATGAGTCGACCGCCTCATCTTTGAGAACGAACTTCTTTGAAAACTGTTGATCTCAGTGTGTTCCGAACTCTGTATTCGAGCGGATGTGTTTCTACCGACATGATTAAGTTAATTCATTATAAACGAGCGAATACTAAATGTTGGATTCGTTATTACCGTACGTAACGTATCGACCCCACACTGGTGACCCACGATACTCACGAACGCCGCCAGAAATGTGTACTGGAACATCGCCATGGACAAACAATGCAGCAATCCTTTGTCAGATTTCTACGTCCATCGACTTCGCATCGCGCCGCATCTGGATGCAGTGTACAGAAAGTGTAATTAGTGTGTAAATTCCCGACTCTTGTGTGGATGCGACCGAGGCGAACACGTCGTCCGTCGAAACCCGCTCAACGCGTCGGTAATTTCACTCCGGACAGTGCAGTGCTTCTTCGCCGATTTATTTCGACAATTTTGACTTGCTTTTGCGTAATGAATTAACTTTGTGAAGTGCTTCACATCGGAAAATCATGCCAAACAATGGACTGCAACAAATGGGGACTATGTTGCAAATCGCATGCGTGGTCGAATTCACAAGCGCCCGTCACGACTACCGCGTCTTCCACACCGCGTTCAAGTTCTTCCGACCCGGTTTCTGCACAGCCCGTCTTTTAGAGTTCGAATGTTCGCGCCAACTTTTCCGCCGCTTCTCCGCACTTGTACACCAGAGCGAAATCCGCTTTAATTCAGCACCTGTCACCAACATCACAGGAACGATTTCATCAAGGGCATCGTACCGATCAACGACAATGCACCAATTACACCGACGACAATGCCGTCTGTTCCTCAGTGCAACACTGGACGCGCCACTCTCCCTCTACGCAGCACCCGAGCCGCACCGACTCTGCCCGACCGCTACCGACAGCGACGTCACGGCCGCCGCCTGCTGGCTCACTGACCTCGATCCACCCAAAACAAGCAGCTGCGCGACATGCGATCCCTCCACGGCTACTGCACCCAAATCTTGTCTGCAACTCGCAGACACTACGCACGCTTACCGCCGCCCGTTCACTGCACGATCGCGCCCGCAACTTGTCCACCCATCCCGAAAGATTTCAGCGGTACCGATGCTTCATACAGCAGTGAACGTGTTCTCATTCCGCCGCCACCGAGTACTGAGATTCACATTCGCGATCGCACACGCGATCTCTTCTACTCGAACTGTTACGTCAGTACCGCGCCGCCGGGTTACCCTTTGATAGAGACAGATTATGATTTCGACCCCATCTTACTCAGTGATACACAGCAGACTGCTTCACGACATACAGTTTCGCCTGAACCATTGCCACAGCTACATGAGCAAATTGTGGCATCCAACTTGTTGCTACAAATTCAGTTACACATGCTCCAGCCGACACCGACCGAGCATGACATACAACGAGATGCTCCTGTCATTGTTCCGCCTCTGACTGCTGACAATCCTTTGCCGTTACTACCAGCTACAACTAATGCCCTGACGATCACACAACATTGATCTATGTCCCAGATGTCACAACTGTCATCATCACGCCGCCGCAAGTGGAAATTCTACGTTACTGATGTGATACAAGCAACACACTACCGTGCTGCAGTTTCGCGCGAGCGACAGCACACATGCAGCTCCAGTTCCATCGAACTGTGTCACCTCTCCGCCACGGACCAGTAGTTCATCCGCCGATTCGACTTCTTCACGCTCACATTACATCTCGTCGCCTTCCTGCTCCGAGCACGGTTTGGCCGACGACGCCCGCCTTCCACCACCTCTCGCTGTCGCGATGCCTCGTGCACAGGGCTCACGGCCACGCCCCCCCCAACCTTCGATCACGGCTGTTTCGCACATCAAAACACAGACACTGTCAACTTCGCTCGGAACATCCTTCCATCTACCGCTGTAACACTCTCACCGTCCACGGACTCTGAGGTGAAGCTTCCATCTACACCGAAGTCATCCGTCACCAAGGTCAGTCATGCGCAGCTTGCTGTTTTCTCCCCTGCTGCGACATCAATCGCCTCTATAACTCCGTCATTATCGCGAGTGTTGCTCATCCGGCATCCCTTACGCAACCTGTTAAGCCACAGCATGCTCGTTCCTTTATGTCATAGGGCCAATAACAAACTGCTACAGGACACGTTGCACTTACCGCACCGCTCGCCGGCAAATACTTTGGCAATACATCGCATCACATCTTCGACGCACTCCGCGCCTTCGATCCGATCAAAACCCCGTTGCGCCGCACGGCCTCGGCACGGCGATGTTCTCCCCACGGACACGCCACCGCCTTCTGCTTCCACCGTGCCACAGTCAACCTGTGGACGCCTTCCGCGCGTCCTTCCCTCCGCTGGCCGCGCCTACCGAGACATCGAGAAACGGTCCGATCGCGCCTGCCACGACACGATCGGTCACGCGCGCCTGCGCCATCAGCCGGCCGGGTGCGCGCACGCCTCTCATCACCCTTACCGTGCTCCACAGTACCGGCGGGGGCTCTGTAGCGGTTATCGACTGCATGAGTCGGCCGCCTCATCTTTGAGAACTGTTGATCTCAGTGTGTTCCGAACTCTGTATTCGAGCCGATGCGTTTCTACCGACATGTTCAAAGTAAAGTTAATTCATTATAAACGAGCGAATATTTAATGTTGGGTTCGATATTACCGTACATAACATCTCGATCCTCACTGGTGTATTACTCTCCATTGATACCATACAATTTTAGCAACAATTATCATTTTGAACAATGCACTACACAGGCTGCATTTCAATTACGCAAACATTTGTGTGTTCACTAGCTGCGTATGACACTTTTGTTTCCTCAGATGCTAACTTGAAAGCACCCAAGATGCTTGGACTTCAGGTATGCAAGACTTATATCACAATCGTTGAGTGCATCCACATTTCTAATGGAAGATAAATTGTTATATATTAAGTATGCAAAGCTTATTTCCACATCTCTCTCCATGAATCACTGCGTTACAGAATTGAATTTGTTTCACCCGATCTCCACACCCCACTTTGATATCAACCGAGTTAAAGTGCATGTGTGATATTTTCTAGAGGTGTGAAAGCTTAAACATGATTTGAACATGTACAATGGAACAGACAAACAAAGGGAAACATAAATTTGAAAGTGGTATAAAAATGACAAGAGGTGTTTTAGTACACCAATACAAAAAGTTAACTTGGACAAAGTTTATCCAATTGTTAAAAAGGAATATGCATTTAAACGTTGAAAGGAAAACGATTGATGAGAAGAAGAGGTCACAGAATACTTCCAAGAAATCCACAGGCTTTTCCATTTTGGGCCACTAAGCTGCCAAAACCATAAGTGCACTTTATCCAATAAATATGCTTTGACAATCCGTAATGTCAGGCTGCAACAAATTTAAGAGGGTTTAGTTACTATGACGACTGTAGAAGCTTTTAACTTTGGCACTGGAATAGTATACAGAATTTATGTGGGAACTACTTACAATTATTCAGCTGATACATGAAATAATATTGAGTGACTATCACCAATGTGTTAGAAGTGGTTTTGAAGAATTGGAACACCTGTTTCAATCAGAAATATTTACGTTTTGCAGAAGATACTCAGTTGTTTCCTACTTGGGTTTGGGACCTGTTATACGCTGGTAATATTAAGAATATTAAGAAGAGATCTACTTATAACCTTTTTCCTTTAATTGAAAAAGTTTCAGCCACTTGACAAATATAAATTTAGGAGAGAAACAGTGTTAACAGAATTGACCAGGTTGAAAAGTGGCGTAAATAACTTTAAATACATTGCCAAAAACTCTACAAGAAATTTCCATTTGATAATCATCAGTAAGGATTCTGAAAACACCATTAGCTTAGAAATGTAAGCAACTTCAAGTAGAATACCGGTACTCCTAAGACATATATAGCTTATTATGTGGATGTTGTATATTGATTTATATTTTGAATCGAAATTGGTAGCAATTTATATTTGTAATAACGTTTATGTTGACTGCATTGACAGCTGCACTTTTTCATTCAAGTTTGCTTATAATGGCTATTGCTTTGTTTTGCATGCAATTTGTATAGTACACTATTTCTAGCCATCCATCCTTATAGAAACGGTAAAAAAGTTGATGTACGAGGTGAAGAGAGACGAAGTGTGAGCTTATTACCCATGCTTTATGTATGTCATCTCTAAGAAGGCAGGCCAAATTATAGAATTTGTATGGGTCAAATCAATTCCGGCATTCTGTACAATGACAATGCATATGAACTAGTGAGAGATGCGATTAACAGTGGAAGGATCTGTGGACATTAAACTCCCATACACAGAATACCTACTAAAAGTAAAACAACAAGCGATTCTCTCCTGGCAGGAAGAATGGAATGAAAGCCAACAAACAAGAGGTAAAAGCTATGCACATACACAGACATTCATACCAAGTTTAAATGCAACTAGTATCTATCACACTAAACTTGTGAAGAAGTTTGATAAACTTCGTAAGAAAAAAGGCAAGTTGCTGAGTGCCCTCGCCTTTTTGCTGAGATGCCGTGATGGAAGAGTAATACCTAAGTTTGCTAGATTTGTGCATTTTATTGATACGAAAACGGCCAACAACATCAAGAAGCGTGCCAGTTTCGCCTTGGTCAAGGAGCGCATTCGCTTCACTCGAAGACAACTGGATCTCATATCCAAGGATTTACTTTTCTTGCACTTGGAGTTATCGTCGCTGCTGTCGGATGCATCTTGGGAATGGGTGGATAGTTCTTCTTGGGCACTATCAGATTGGACGCATAGGAGCGCCGTCAAGAAACAGTCTTCGAAGTTTCAACGGCTTTGTTCTCAACCCATGATATCTGATGACGACACCCGTCGACGGACAGTGATTAACCTCACGAGTAAAGAACTGGACGACGCCACGCTGTCAGTGTTGGAGAAAGACCTGAATTTTGCCCCTACACCGAGGAATGTGCCTATCACCGAATTCATCTGCGCAGTCGAACAAGCAGTGTCCAGCTTTTCGCAGGATCAAGCTGAAGAGATTAGGCAAGAGGTCTCACATATATTGCGGCGGGCGCCGCCTCCACGGAGTAACATCTCCTCTCTCGAAAGGGCAGCCGTCCGGTCCATTAGAGAAGACGAAGATCTGATAGTTCTACCAGCGGACAAAGGCAACGCAACTGTTCTTCTGTCACGTAATGACTATCTGGGAAAGATGGACCTCTTACTTGAAGACTTAGCATACAGAACATTGCAGGGCGACCCGACTGAACGGATAAAACGGAAGACGCTTTCACTGTTGAAGAAGAGTTCTTTACCTGACGACGTTCTCAAAAAACTTCGCCCTGGTGCTGCCGTGCCACCGAGATTATACGGCCTACCCAAGATTCATAAGAAAGGGGTCCCGCTTCGTCCGATCGTGAGTAATTTGGGTGCTCCTACCTACAATCTAGCCAAGTATTTAGCATCTGTTCTTGGCCCTCACGTCGGTAAATGCGAACATCACATTTCCAATTCTATGGTGTTTATTCAGAGATTGAAGTCCTTGTCTCTTAGTCCCTGGGATTTGCATGTGAGCTTTGATGTCGTGTCGCTTTTTACCCGGGTTCCTCTGGAAGAATCCTTGCAATTAATTGGTGAGAAACTGGATGAGGAAACAACCAGGCTTTGTCGCCACGTGTTAACGTCGACGTACTTTTTATTCAATGACAAATATTTTGAACAGACTGACGGAGTGGCTATGGGGAGCCCTTTGTCCCCAATAGTCGCCAATCGTTTTATGGAAGATTTTGAGGACATGGCGCTGAAGACGGCGTCCTTAAAACCAACCTGTTTCTGGAGGTACGTTGACGATACGTTTATGGTGTGGCCTCATGGGAGAGAAGCTCTGGACCGCCTCCTAGATCATTTCAATTCCTTGCATCCTAGCATCAAATTTACCATGGAGGTGGAAAATGATGGAAAGCTTCCGTTTCTGGATGTTCTGGTGTACAGAAAGGATGATGGGACACTGGGACACAGCGTTTATCGAAAGCCTACGCACACGGACCGTTACTTACATGCTTCTAGCTGTCATCCATCGTTCCAGCGTACGGGGGTCCTGCGGACGTTGGCGAGAAGAGCTTATGCCATTTCAGATGGAGAAAGCTTGACACAAGAATTGGACCATCTTAAGATTGTGTTCAAGCAGAATGGCTATACAGATAAACAGATCCGTCGTGCTTTCCAGTTTGGACCTTCGCCTGAACCACCAGAAGATACCTGCAAATCGGTAGCTTTTCTGCCTTTTGCTGGGAGCATTTCCTCGAAGATAGGAAGGATTCTGAAAAGATATCACATCAGAAGTATTTTACGCCCGCCAGCTAAGATTAGAGCGCTCCTTGGCTCTGTTAAGGATGACTTGGGTTTGAGGAAAGACTTGCCACTGTGGAAAGACTTATATTGGTCAGACAATCCGGACCATTCAGGAGCGATGTGTTGAGCATCAGCGGCACACAAGGCTGCTTCAACCTGAGAAGTCTGCAGTGGCGGAACACTGTCTCACCGAGGGACACAGAATACTATATGACGAGACACAAATGGTTGCCCCTGCATCTCGCTATTGGGACTGTATTTTAAAAGAATCCATAGAGATTCGGTTATCTGACAATCTTATTAATAGAGACAAGGGTTTTCTTTTAAGTAAGACTTGGGACCCAGTGTTGTCTGACATTAAAAAACAGCGGTCTGTGGTTCTATCGTCGGAATAACATTTTAATTTATTTTTATTATTTTTTAATTTCTGACAGCGATATCTCGATTTCGCCTCTTTCCATCACTGGCGGCGGGGTATGTCTACTGCTCTAGAGGGCGGTTACGGCACCTTCTCGCGCACGCGTTGTGGGTCTTCTGCGGCCTATATAGAGGCCGCCGCTTGCGCTGGGAAGTCAGTTCTGGCGAGATCGTGCACCAGCACTCTCACCTGAAGATGGCGGCCAGTTGGACCGCGGAAATATTGTGTCTTGAAGACGTTACGATCCGGCTGCATACCCGAGAAGAATATTATCAACACAGAAGACGACAGAAGGTGCGGGGAAATATTGACTGCTGTAATAAAATAATTCAATGTTGTGCAAATTGCTGAAGGAGGGATGGATGTCGAGTGGGGGAAGGCTCAAGTATCCGACCTCAAGGCATAATAAGTAAAATGCACACAATATTTCATTTATGATATGAATAAATGTATTTATTACACAAACGATTCTGCATTACCATGAACAATGCAAGGAAATACCATCTTTGCAAAAACTTAGAAGGTCATGGTCCACAGAAATGGAACTTAAGAGTTAAATGAAAAAAGGACTGTTCCAATTGTGGTATTTTATTTCAAAAGGTGCCAGGACGAAGAAGTAATTATAAAAGAATGAGAGAACATCTAGCAAACAGAGCATTTTACATCGGATTTTTTAATGAAAAAAGGAAGCATTAGAAATGAATTAAAGCTGCCATTCCTTTATATAGTCGAACTGCGGATTAATACATTAATACACATTACGCTATGATAATAAGTTGCAAAGTGACAGTATGTGAAGGATATTGTCAAACAGCAGTGCCAGGCAATGATTCACTGTTATGAAAAACAGAGTTTCATTTCATGTTTCCTTCCCCTCTATGATTACAATAGGAAACCAATGAACTGTACTGTAGAACCAGTCGAAATAAATTAAAAGTACCATCTGTAGAGACGAGAAAAACCAGAGTTTTCACGTTTATTAAGGAGCCGTAGCCTTCTACCAGAACCTGCTCTAATGGTTGGGCAACCCTGACAATTGCCCGGGACGCCAGAATTTAGGAGCACCAATTTGGCCGTGAGTATGAGAAAAATACTGATGTGTTAAATACCGGTATTCAATAACAGAAAAATAGTAATGCACGCAAACATAAAATGCAATGTGTGGATTGCGTCACGTCAATTGTCTACATTTAATGACTCCTCTCACTGTTACTGCGCAGTCAAGAACGCCTACCACTGCCTCTGTTCTATGACCTATTGTTACGTGACTCGTGGTATAGTGAGCGGCAGCTGTACGCCATTCGCGGTAGGGAACGCTCAAAGTGTGAGGTCTACTCGCATTTGCCCAGTTTGTTTAAAAATCAGTATGTCTATAATTAAGTTGGTGTTTAGTGTGATAGATACTAGTTTATTGTCAATCGATTATAACTCGAAACAGTGAAAGCGTTTTGAAATGAAAATAACCGTTTAATTTATCTAAATGGCAGTTTATTGGATAAATGAAATATTGGACCAGTTTTCAATGTGTTCTGTAGGTATAATTATATACAGCACTGTTTTATGAAAATAATTTCTGGATCAACAATAACGTAGCAAAAATGTAATTCACCTAAAAGCAAAGCATTTCAACTGATCGACGGTCGAATCCCGATGGTCTCGTGCCCACTGCAATTGTAATTGATGATGTCGTTACTCGTTGGTTCAACATGTCAACACTTAGTGATGGTTTGCTACAGAGCTCCATGTTCAACAATGTACAATGAACGGTATACTCTGGAATACATGTGGATGAACCAGCCTTGTACTCTTTCGGCAGAGATGCCACAGGTCACCATGTATCCTAATTTACAGAGCAGGCAAGCCTCCGAATCCCACGTTCTGTGAAGAGTCGTGGACGTCCAACAATTTAGCGCCCAGTGGTAATTTCACTGCCCTTTTACCTCTTTGGCCGGCCGCGGTGGTCTCGCGGTTCTAGGCCCGGAGTCCGGAACCGTGCGACTGCTACAGTCGCAGGTTCGAATCCTGCCTTGGGCATGGATGGATGTGTGTGATGTCCTTAGGTTAGTTAAGTTTAAGTAGTTCTAAGTTCTAGGGGACTAATGACCACAGCAGTTGAGTCCCAAAGTGCTCAGAGCCATTTTTCTACCTCTTTCCATAGATGTTCACGACAGTAGCACGTGACATTCGAGCTGCTTCACCGTTTTCGAGATACCAGTCTACAGATTCTGCATAATAATAATCTGTCTTGTGACAAAGTCGCTTATGTCAATGGATTTCCTCATATGCAACGCTTGTCCTCGCTTGGGTGATCCCCTGTCCATGTTAGCTCTGCTTTTGTACTTTTGTTATCGCGTCACGTACCCGCACCGCCACCAGATAGCATCCAATATCGCGGTGGGCAGTGGTCATAATGTTTTCGCTTTTCAGTGTTACCAGTGTATGGAAACTGGCAGTATGTGCACAAGATACATAAGAATGTAGTTTCACAAGCAACGTTTGTAACAAGAACTATTATACTCGAGTAGAAAATGAATGGGAACCCCTAATGTCGAGTAAAGTGTTTATAACAGGGTGTTAGATTATATTTACAGGAAACAAAGCATCAGAAGTGCTCTCTTAACGTATCTTTGAGTCGCAATTACTCATGTAAGAAAAGACAAGTAACACGCTATTGTCAAAAATAGAGACATATAATTAATGCTTCAGATGAAACATGTGGCGAAATAATCCGTAATATGACTTTCAAATGGGATAAGAGATACTTTAGAAAGGATTAGCAAACCAGACAATGTATTGATTCATATTATATTTCTTTCTTTTCTTGTATATAAACTACACTCCTGGAAATGGAAATAAGAACACCGTGAATTCATTGTCCCAGGAAGGGGAAACTTTATTGACACATTCCTGGGGTCAGATACATCACATGATCACACTGACAGAACCACAGGCGCATAGACACAGGCAACAGAGCATGCACAATGTCGGCTCTAGTACAGTTCAGGCTGCTATTCTCCCATGGAGACGATCGTAGAGATGCTGGATGTAGTCCTGTGGAACGGCTTGCCATGCCATTTCCACCTGGCGCCTCAGTTGGACCAGCGTTCGTGCTGGACGTGCAGACCGCGTGAGACGACGCCTCATCCAGTACCAAACATGCTCAATGGGGGACAGATCCGGAGATCTTGCTGGCCAGGGTACTTGAGTTACACCTTCTAGAGCACGTTGGGTGGCACGGGATACATGCGGACGTGCATTGTCCTGTTGGAACAGCAAGTTCCCTTGCCGGTCTAGGAATGGTAGAATGATGGGTTCGATGACGGTTTGGATGTACCGTGCACTATTCAGTGTCCCCTCAACGATCACCAGAGGTGTACGGCCAGTGTAGGAGATCTCTCCCCACACCATGATGCCGGGTGTTGGCCCTGTGTGCCTCGGTCGTATGCAGTCCTAATTGTGGCGCTCACCTGCACGGCGCCAAACACGCATACGACCATCATTGGCACCAAAGCAGAAGCGACTCTCATCGCTGAAGACGACACGTCTCCATTCGTCCCTCCATACACGCCTGTCGCGACACCACTGGAGGTGGGCTGCACGATGTTGGGGCACGAGCGGAAGACGGCCTAACAGTGTGCGGGACCGTAGCCCACCGTCATGGAGACGGTTGCGAATGGTCCTCGCCGATACCCCAGGACCAAGAGTGTCCCTAATTTGCTGGGAAGTGGCGGTGCGGTCCCCTACGGCACTGCGTAGGATCCTACGGTCTTGGCGTGCATCCGTGCGTCGCTGCGGTCCGGTCCCAGGTCGACGGGCACGTGCACCTTCCGCCGACAACTGGCGACAACATCGATGTACTGTGGAGACCTCACGCCCCACGTGTTGAGCAATTCGGCGGTACGCCCACCCGGCCTCCCGCATGCCCACTATACGCATCGCTCAAAGACCGTTAACTGCACATACGGTTCACGTCCACTCTGTCGCGGCATGCTACCAGTGTTAAAGACTGCGATGGAGCTCCGTATGCGACGGCAAACTGGCTCACACTGACGGCGGCGGTGCACAAATACTGCACAGCTAGCGCCATTCGACGGCCAACACCGCGGTTCCTGGTGTGTCCGCTCTGCCGTGCGTGTGATCATTGCTTGTACAGCCCTCTCGCAGTGTCCGGAGCAAGTATGGTGGGTCTGACACACCGGTGTCAATGTGTTCTTTTTTCCATTTCCAGGAGTGTATATGTAAACTGATTGAGCCATAAACCAAAGGGAAATTAACGAGTTGTTTTGTGACAAGGATAATGTTCTGATACACCGTTAAATATCTGTATGACACAGAGTAAGAAACACACTCTTCAATTTATTATTTCACATAACTTCACCCATTTGTTTTGGGACGTGGTAGCGTATGGACCTCCGCTTAGGTCCATCATACCAGCGTTGTTAAAAATGTGTATTTTAACCATTCATTAAAAGTATTATAAAGTGTTATTAGAAAAGGAAAATGTATTCACATGGTTACAAGGTCAAAACCTATCTTTTCATTACGTCACTTGCCGCCAAGATCCTGCATCAAAAGGTTCGGTGCAGAAGAGTAATTCACGTGGTATCTGGAGGAACATTCTTGCATCAATGCTGTCACACTCAAGACTAAACACAATGGAGTTAATGTGAAGGTAATGACTCAGACTTGATAGGCACCTATTGATCTTGGTTTATGTATACTAAAAATATTGTGCTTTGTGTGACATATCGACGATTTCAATGGTTGCCATAATTATTTGGTATCATACACTACTGGAAGCAGCAGTATGTAATGCAAATTATGTTTATTGAGCTTTAATGTAATTATATTAAAGGTCTGTTGATGATGGTATCAGATAAAGTTCACCCAAGATAGTGCTCAGATTCATAAATTACCATCATATTTCTTTTTAACTATTCTTTCCAATCAATTTTTCCAATTATTCAAGCAATTATTAATTAATTTCCATTTCCACATCTCTGTTCAACGGCGACCATTTAAAGGATTGCGCCGAACAAAATATGAACAGGCCTTTCAATTGCTGAGATAAATTTTTTTGAGAGAAACGATTCATATTATTGATAAAAGGAACTAATGAAACTTTCATTGTATTTGTTACATATCCACGAGATTGGGAACGATAAATCCACTGAAGGAGCAAATTAAAATTTAATTCTGACTACATAAGAGATGAGCTGGGAATGCTGACTTCAGTAGTAAAGGTAGGATGCTACTATGCTGTATGCTTATATGGCCACACTGGCGCCGTCTCTCAGGCAGTAGATAATCTCTTTTCCCTCCAACTGATATCCTTTAAAAAAGTGGATTTCTACATAAAAGACGAAATTTGTACAAAGTCATCATTAAGGTGCAAGATAAGTCATCTAAATGCTGCAAGACAGTGTTAGATAATAATCAGGTTCATTAATGAATGTGGAGCTAAACCTACCTTTATTGAAAAGTACCGATACAGACAAAATCTCGTTTTTGAAAAATTTTGTTCATAATTATATTAAAAACTATTCACAATGGACTCAAAGGAAATGGCCACTGTTGAAAATTCATTACAAAATGCAATATCACAAGATGTCGCAAATCCGAGCTTGGCAACAGTTGAAGGTAACGTGCCAACTCCTGAACTGGCTCATGGCAACCTAAACAATGAGGTCGGCGTCCGACTATCAATAAATGATGACAGTGGTAATATAACTAATCATATCACTTTTATGACGCTCGATGAGACAGTTTCTCAGTTCTCACCAGGAAACAATTTTTCAAATAGTGAAACAAGCGCACGACAGCGAAAAGTCCTTTGGTTACTTGCTCAAAACGTCACGTATGCAAGAACAAGTAATCGTAAAAACAATTTAAATACTAATGAGACACACAATTGGACACAACTCATGCAACAAATAACACAGCAGTTTACAAAAAAACAGGAATTTCAGGGAAGTGTAACACAACAACTGAAGGGTATGACACAAAAGTTCACAAAACATCAGGAAAATATAGGACAACAGTTTACACAACAAAATCAGGCATTTAACGATTTCAAGAATGGCATTAGTCAACAGTTCAGTGAGGTGAGCAATACTATATGCACTGAATTATCTGACGAACTATCTGAGAAGTTGACAGAGCCAGGTAAACAACTAAAACAGGAAATAATTAGTGACATATCCCACTATATAAATACGTTAATGGAAAGAATCATCTGCAGACGATAAACAGGAACAACTTGCAGGTGAGCTGCAAAAGCTTAGTGAAGCATATTCCCAAATTCAGTAGAGTCAAGCCCAAGTGGATATCTCAATAAAAAATGTGATGAACAAAGTCAGTGAGCCGCAAGACGTATGCAAAAGCTTACCCACAGAAGTACAAAACTTAAGTCTAAGAGTGGACCAGTTACGTTTAGATTCAAAATCTGCAAAAAAAAAAAAAAAAAAAAAAAAGCTGAAATAAGATATGTGCAGATGTAAAGGAGATAAGCGAAAAAGCTGAAGCCGGGATGCTAAATAAGACCAGCACCGTTGCTGAAAAGGTAATGTCAGAGTGCAATATCTATGTAGATACAGTAGAAGAAGCTCTAAAAGAGAAAGAAGGTCAATTTCTAGCTAAAATCGATTCAGGTTTAAAGGAAGCGAGGAAAGGTTACGAGGCAGTATTGCTAAAACTACTGACATTCCAGAACAACATTTGACAGAAAACTAAACCATACTTTTAGAGAAGTCAGATAATTTCACTGGTTACCCAGAATATGTGGCTAGCCCCTCGAAGGAAAATAGCGAAGATTGCAGAATGCAGCAACGCTTGCCAGCAGCTGTAAATGTCAGCAAGCGCAGTTGCCATGTGCTATCCACAAGAGAATATAAACATGCCTGTCACTGACAGGACGGTGTGTATGTCAACATTACTTGCAGATGAAGGATTACTTAGGCATCGACAATTTCCGGTATTTACCACTGAAGTGAAAAGAACAAACCCCATGGTTTCGAAATGTTTTAACTCATACTTGGACCGAAGCCTAAAAAATTAGATTTGTTGTTGGATACACACAGCTTGACGTTCTGCTATGGGCTACGGCCATGGTGGAACATTGCCAGTAATATGAACAGTTTGAGAGAGCCTTTATGGATAAATATTGGTCTGAGACCATAAAAGAGAGGTTCAGACGTGAAGCATTCAACCCAGCTCCTTTCAATAGCAAACATATAAGCTTAAGGGGCTATTGTGAAAAATATTTGAATGAAACCAGGTACTGGACGAAACTGTTATGTCAAGTAGACGTGCTGAACATTTTGAAGGGCTGTCTACCAGCCCAGATTAGCACTCATTACCATTCTGCAATACGACACCAAATACTTTCTATCTGTTCTGGACTCAATAGACTTGATGTATGAAGAGAGACCAGTACAACCCAAGCCCGTTAACACGTAGACAGTGCCACAGAGATTTACGGACCAACAAGGGAACAACAGATTCGTAGTACAACATGTATGGCAACCTAGCCACACACAAACCTATGGCAATGGCAGTGGTAAAGACAATGGCAATGGCAAAATCCGTAAATTCAAGGGCAGATATAAAAAAATGGGCAAAAATTTAACAAAAACAATTACAATGGGCACGTAGCATATGGCCACCCTGTACAATATGTACAGACACAAGCTACCAGCAATAATCAGCCGATTGATTGGCAAACACAGAACAATATCAGACAGCCAAATAACCCATAGACAGCAAAGTAACACACATATGCCAAATAACGCTCAAAGGCAAAGAGAATTTCAGTCAAGAGCCTCAAAGGATACTAACTGGTATAATCAAACATCAACAGTGCATATAATAGAAGTTACGCCTAACACAGACACTAAAACCACTGTGACACCAGAAAACTTGAACCGGTCATGGTAGAACGGAGTGGAGGCACAAGCTTGAGTGACTCTTGCTCCTTAAGATATGATGGTGGCTGCTTCATACGTCAGCTGTGCAATGTGATTCAGTCAGTAGTAGTAGTGTTTGTAAACGACTTCTCTTGTGGATGAATTGTAGCTCCTTAAGATTCTTCCCATGAGTCTCAGGCCGGAATTTTTCCCTACATACTGTTTTTCCTTAGTAACTCCACTTTTGGTCTCCTAGCACAGTATTTCTGTGTCTAGCAATAAGGCAGTAGAACAGTACTGTACTTTTTCTCATATGTATGCACAATATATTACGTTTATTTACAGCTCGTCTCTGTTCCAGTCTTATAGACTACCGCATAATTTATGACCAGCAGTTGTGTATTGTGATAAGAACCTGCATGCGTTTTGTATGCATACTGTTACTCTGATCCAAAACACCTATTTCAGCAGTAAATTTAGCGGTATATGTGTGTTGAAACCGTACTTGTATTGTAGTTTGAGAGCCGTATTGAATCACTGTGCAGTAAAGTGTTACATACTGCAAATACTCACTCTATTTGCAACATTTTCGATGACTGTGATCATGCACAGGTATCACTGATTGACTGTCAATATATACTGATGGCTTCTGGGAGAAGTATACCCCTACCAAATCCACATCTGCAATCCATATATTACACACATCAAAACAAGTTTCACATCTTCCCTGGTTCTCAGAACTCCTGAAGATAGACGTTGACTGTGGATATTGTATCAGAGACACAGTCCGTTTGACTGTCCAGACATGTCCGTAAATCCGCCCAAAGATGTAAACAACCATGCATGATCAGCGCCTATTAGATGGAGGGCATCCGACAGCTGATCAGTTCCAGTCATTCCGCCAGGAAGGAGGTACATGGCTTGTGTTGTCTGTAATTCAACCATGCCTAGACGGTCAATACCGCGGTTCGATCACGTCCACATTGTTACTTTGTGCAACGAAGGGCTCTCAACAAGGGAAGTGTCCAGGCTTCTCAGAGTGAACCAAAGCAATGTTGTTCGGACATGTCGACGACATGCCTCCTCAGGCCGCGCAAGGGCTACTACTGCATTGGATGACCGCTACCTACGGTTTATGGCCCGGAGGAACCCTGACAGCAACGCCACCATGTTGAATAATGCATTTCGTGCAGCCACGGGACTAATGTTATGACTCAAACTGTGCGCAATAGGCTGCATGATGCGCAACTTCACCCCCGACGTCCATGGCGACGTCAATCTTTGCAACCACGACACTATGCAGTGCGGTACGGATGGGCCCAAAAACATGCCGAATGGACCACTCAGAATTAGCATCACGTTCTCGTTACCAATGAGTGTCGCATATACCTTCAACCAGACAATAGTCGGAGACGGGTTCGGAGGTAACCCGGTCAGGCTGATCACCTTAGACACACTGTCCAGCGAATGCAACAGGCTGGAGGTTCCCTGCTCTTTGGGTTGGCATTATGTGGGGCCGTGGTACTCCGTTGGTGGTCATGGAAGGCGCTGTAATGGCTGTATGATATGTGAATGCCATCCTCCGACCGAAAGTGCAACCACATCGGCGGCATCTTGGCGAGCCATTCGTCTTCATGGACGACAATTCACATCTTGTGAATGACTTCCTTCATGATAGCACCATCGCTCGACTAGAGTGGCAAGCATGTTCTCCAGACATGAACCCTATCAAACATGCCTGGGATAGTTTGAAAAGGGCTGTTTATGTATGATGCGACCCCCTAACCACTCTGAGGGATCTGCACCGAATTGCCAATGAGTTGTGGGACAGTCTGGATCAACAGTACGTTGATGAAGTTAGGGACAGTATGCCACGACGAATACAGGCATGCATCAATGCAAGAGCTTGTGCTACTGGGTATTAGAGCTACCGGTATGTACAGCATTCTGGACCAAGGTCTCACTGTATTGTGGTACAACATGAAATGCGTGGTTTTCATGAGCAATAAAAAGGGCGGAAATGATGTTTATGTTGCTCTCTATTCCAGTTTTTTGTACAGGTTCTGGGACTCTTGGAACCGAGGTGACGCAAAACGTTTTTTTGATTTGTGTATTTACAGTAGATAATATAGTACGTGTGCTCCATAAAGCTCTTCGCAGATGATGCTAGTGTGTAAATCAGATGCCAGTACACGGTATGTGTTGGAGAGTACTCCCATAATTTAACCCCCATCATACTTGCATATTACAATAAGTACCTTGTGTGTGCTCAGCTCTTCATCTTCCACGTGTGTGTAGCAATGTTTTCCTCACTTCCATTGATGTGCAGATATGAGGCTGTCACCACAATGCAAATCGAGAGCGAGTGCTGCTGAAGGCTGCGAGTATACCTCTACCACTAGCGTGACAGCTGCTTCTGTAGCACATACCAGCTGATAAGCACAATGTATTTGCATTGAAATGTCGTGACCGTTATTCTGCGGAGCTGTAAGACAGTTCTACATTAGTTCTGTGGTGGCAGCATACAGATCAGATTGATTTGTAGCTATTAATAGCTTCCAGCTATAGCAGCTAGGAAGTGTTAGATAAGGATCAGAAAGACACAGTTTTTGATCGCACTTCAGTCGTAGGATTTGTATCTGTCACTTGTTTTAACTCTTTTAACGTTACTTTGTGTGGGGCTAAGCACTGTCATTATTAACTGTAGATTAACAATCTCTTCTCTTTTAGTCAGGGCAGTTCATAAATTTAGTAGTTGGCTAACGAACCGTAAATGGCGTTAGAGTCTGTGTGATCGGTTTCCGTATAGTTTATATGTAAGTTAACCACTTTAGCAAAACGAATGGTCGTTAAACATAACCATCGCACTTATTTTCAAAAAGCACTATCGTTGAAATACAATAAACTTTTTTTTCTATGTCAACCACCCTTAGATCAACATTTAATGTGATTATACTGTGGTCCTAATACTTTCTTCGAATAAACTGATGAACGTTAAGAGAATAGAATGTAGTTTCGTGCCGGCCGTTGTGGCTGAGCGGTTCTAGGCGCTTCAGTCTAGAAACGCGCGACCGCTACGGTCGCCAGTTCGAATCCTGCCTCGGGCATGGATGTGTGTGATGTCCTTAGGTTAGTTAGATTTAAGTAGTTCTAAGTTCTAGGGGACTGATGACCTCCACTGTTAAGTCCCATAGTGCTCAGAGCCATTTGAACCATTTTTTTTTTTTTTTGTAGTTTCGTGACTTCGAACTGTTGGACAAGAGTCTGTATAATACCACCGTTTGTCGGTATAGACATTCTTCTACGGGATTAGAAAATGCCATTTCATCCCTCCGGGGTGCTGTTGTTAATGCTGTATCACACAGTATCATCCATTAACAAGTGCTTTACAGTGTTCTCAATATCAGAATCCAATGAAAGCATGTCAGAGAAGGCTGACCCACACATACAAAATGCAGTGTTCACAGGACACAATAGAAATTTGCAATAGAACTTTGAGACTTTAATGTAAGCACAAAATATAAGATAGAGATGACACCACATATGTGAGCATTAATAGAGGAAAGGTGATACATCTTAGAGACGCAGTGTTGAGATGAAACTACTATATCTCCTACAGATACTAGTGTACTTGTATTTCAGGACTTTTTTTTGTAATAGCAGGGTGGTTTTACTTAGGAATTCAACACATCATATTGTTCCTCACTCTTTGGCTACGAAAGTTCATTTTTCAACATAATCTCCGTTGAACGTGACAGCCTTACGCCACGTTCGTAAGAGGGCTTGTATGCCCGCATAGTACCGCTCTGACGGTCGATGTCAGAGCCAACACCTTGCTGCATGAGTAACCTCCCCGGCATCCATATACTGGATCCTGTGGAGTGCGTCCCTCACTGGGGCAAATAGATGGAAGTGGGAAGGTCAATATCTTGAGGGTAGCACAATCCACTAGAGAGTTGTCGTTGCACCACGAGGGAGGACATCAAATAGAATACCGCCCCCCCCCCCCCCCCGTCCTCCCCACAGAAGATCCTCGCTAAGGGTTTACCAGCTGAGGGCGCGGCTTTGAACTTTTTCGTCAGAGGAGAGGTGGTGTGCCGCCACTCCATTGAATGCTGTTTAGTTTGCAGTTCGAAGTGGTGAACCCGTGTTTCATTACCCGCGACAATGTTCAGAAAAAGTTGCCACGATCAGCCTCTTAACATGCAAGCAACTCCACACAGATAGTCCTTCGTAGCTCTATGTGGTCTTCTATTAGGCCGTAAGGAAGACAGTGGGCTTACACCTTTGAACACCCCAACTGGTGGACGCGGGCATCTGCATTACCAACAGAGACGTCCAGTGGTGCAGTGAGGTGTTTGACTGTGATCTGTTGATCACCCCAGATGAGAGTGTCGGCACATTCCAACAAAGCAGAAGAGACAGCTGTGTGCGGCGGGCCGGCACACGGGAGATCTGACAGGTTTGCACGACCTTGTCACGGTGATGACGACACACGCCTTCCCCAACGACTCATCATGCTTTTTTTCACTGCGAGGTCTTCATAGACATTCCACAAGCGCCTCTGAATATCTACGTTGCTCTGGTTTTTCGCCAGAAGAAACTCAGCAACAGCTTTCTGCTTGAAATCTACGTCCATTATAGACGACTTTTTGAAGGCTGCATATAATGCCGCCACCTATTGGAACTTCATGGAACTGTGGGGGCTGAAGCGAGAATTTTCCACGTTATCTCTCAACAAATTTCGCATTTTTTCAGCTGAAATTGGGCGAGACAAAAATGTGGTGCATTACTTTTTGAACACTCCTCGTATGAGTAATAATGTGAGAGTAAGAGGCATACTGAAAAAAGTGGCATGGAAGCGCTGGAAACCATTTCGAGCAAATACAAAAATTATATTGCTATACGATCTAAATTGGACTTGGCGGATGTTAAAATGGACGCTCTCACTGTCCAGGTGCGTGGACTATTGCAACAGCTTCGTGTAGACGATTGATACGATATGGGTGTGTCAGACATGTCTGAAAGGACAAACGCCATAGATACACGTAATTCATTCGTGTAAGTGTGGATGCACGACTGCATCTGATCTCCTGTGGTAATCTCAAAGCATCGAGTATGGAGCGCGTAGACGGGGGGACTATGCGTAAGCGGCACTAGGTGGGAATGCGTGCAACAGAGAGACCTGCCGAGATGTCTGCGCAGCTGTGGTAAACACTGCGTCCAGATGGAGCAGTGGTGAGTGGAACCGCCTACTAAGCAGGAGGTCCCGGTTCAAAATCCCGGGACAGCACATACACTCCTGGAAATGGAAAAAAGAACACATTGACACCGGTGTGTCAGACCCACCATACTTGCTCCGGACACTGCGAGAGGGCTGTACAAGCAATGATCACACGCACGGCACAGCGGACACACCAGGAACCGCGGTGTTGGCCGTCGAATGGCCCTAGCTGCGCAGCATTTGTGCACCGCCGCCGTCAGTGTCAGCCAGTTTGCCGTGGCATACGGAGCTCCATCGCAGTCTTCAACACTGGTAGCATGCCGCGACACCGTGGACGTGAACCGTATGTGCAGTTGACGGACTTTTAGCGAGGGCGTATAGTGGGCATGCGGGAGGACGGGTGGACGTACCGCCGAATTGCTCAACACGTGGGGCGTGAGGTCTCCACAGTACATCGATGTTGTCGCCAGTGGTCGGCGGAAGATGCACGTGCCCGTCGACCTGGGACCGGACCGCAGCGACGTACGGATGCACGCCAAGACCGTAGGATCCCACGCAATGCCGTAGGGGACCGCACCGCCACTTCCCAGCAAATTAGGGACACTGTTGTTCCTGGGGTATCGGCGAGGACCATTCGGAACCGTCTCCATGAAGCTGGGCTACGGTCCCGCACACCGTTAGGCCGTCTTCCGCTCACGCCCCAACATCGTGCAGCCCGCCTCCAGTGGTGTCGCGACAGGCGTGAATGGAGGGACGAATGGAGACGTGTCGTCATCAGCGATGAGTGTCGCTTCTGCCTTGGTGCCAATGATGGTCGTATTCGTGTTTGGCGCCGTGCAGGTGAGCGCCACAATCAGGACTGCATACGACCGAGGCACACAGGGCCAACACCCGGCATCATGGTGTGGGGAGCGATCTCCTACATTGGCCGTACACCTCTGGTGATCGTCGAGGGGACACTGAATAGTGCACGGTACATCCAAACCGTCATCGCACCCATCGTTCTACCATTCCTAGACCGGCAAGCGAACTTGCTGTTCCAACAGGACAATGCACGTCCGCATGTATCCCGTGCCACCCAACGTGCTCTAGAAGGTGTAAGTCAACTACCCTGGCCAGCAAGATCTCCGGATCTGTCCCCCATTGAGCATGTTAGGGACTGGATGAAGCGTCGTCTCACGCGGTCTGCACGTCCAGCACGAACGCTGGTCCAACTGAGGCGCCAGGTGGAAATGGCATGGCAAGCCGTTCCACAGGACTACATCCAGCATCTCTACGATCGTCTCCATGGGAGAATAGTAGCCTGCATTGCTGCGAAAGGTGTATGTACACTGTACTAGTGCCGACATTGTGCATGCTCTGTTGCCTGTGTCTATGTGCCTGTGGTTCTGTCAGTGTGATCATGTGATGTATCTGACCCCAGGAATGTGTCAATAAAGTTTCCCCTCCCTGGGACAATGAATTCACGGTGTTCTTATTTCAATTTCCAGGAGTGTATTTTCATATATCGCCGCTAATTCCGCATGAAGTCCTGATGCAGCTGACGTCAGTTAGACCCTTCGCTTTCCTTTCTCTTCCCCCCACCTTCAGTTAACATAATATGCATCACAGCTGTGGACTCCATGTGGTGTCTGTTCTTTCGGACGTGTCCGGAAGAACAGGTACCGTGCACTCAAATAACTGATTCACCTCGATGGGCAATGAATCCGCAGATGCAGAGTTATGTAAAAGTAGCGAGCAAAGAGGACATGGGCGGGAACAACGGACAGGCGGCGCTAGGTGGGCTGGGCGAGAGGCTTCCAGAAACAGTGCGCGCAACTGCGATAAACGCTGCGTCCACGTGGCGACACTGCGTCCGGGTGACTTCGCTGCTCCGCGCGTCGACCGAGTAGGTTCTGCCCATTGCCGCCTCTATTGTAGCGCTGCGAGAGCTACCTTGTTTTCCCTCAGTGTCATGTATGCCCTTGGTACGTCGCATCGTTGTTTCTCTCTCAGCGTTTCGTGTTTGTGACTCAATTCGGACGTGGCGTTGTCTTGCGCCATGATGACGTCAGTGGCTCAAAAAAACATTCCACGTACATGTACTGGCAGTTTTATTTTTGACAAATCCACACGGCATGTGCAGCCAAGTCCGTTAGAAATTCATGCTTGTCTTGTAGACACGGTCAAGGCAACTTCAAAACAGGTTCACATGGCTTTTTTCGGTTCTGAATCGTCTGTGTTTTATGTTAAATTTCTAGACCAACTTCAGGTTGACAGGCTCCTTTTGCAGCACGGCCAACACATTCATCGCGATGGATCTAAGAGTATGGTTATTCTGGCGAACGCGGAGGGGAATATACGAATGTTAAGGTGTTTAATCTTGTGCCCGAAGCTGATGACAGCTTTCTCAAGACTGCCCTGCCTCTGTTTGGGGGCATACGGAATATGCGACGAGAACGCTGGTCCACTCAACACAGTTTACAAATTTGTAGGGGTGTTCGATCCGTCGACATGGTGGTCAAACGGAATATCTCATCTCATTTGCACGTATATGGATACTGGATACATACAATTTATGCACAACAAAACAGGATTTGCTTTATATGTAATGAGAGTGGACACCTCCGCATAAATTGCCCAGATCGTGTCGTGGACTTTAAATACAAAGTCTGTCATAGCGTCTGTGGCAAAGGGTCTTGTGAAGAATTGTTAAGAAAGTATGAACATATTTTTGGTAGGCAAGTGACAAGATACAAATTTAAGAGTATCTGACCAGTCAGCATCAAATATTCGGTGATGGGGACGAACAAATGGCAAAAATTCAAAGGCATCGTGCAATATGCCCTAGACAAGTATGTTCCGAGTAATGTCTTAAGGGATGGGAAAGACCCACCTTGGTTTAATAGCCGTGTAAACGAAGAGAACTTCATCCCAGATTCAAGAGCATTAAAAACCTAGCTGACAAACGAATGCTGAACAAAGCGAAAATGAGCGTAAGATGAGCAATGAGAGAAGCGTTCAATGATTTTGAAAATAAAACTTTGTTAAAAAATCATCTACTTATTGACTCATTGACCATACTCGAACCGAAACGGAAGGCAACAGCGAGAAGGCCGGAATACTGAATTCGGTTTTCCGAAACAGTTTCACGGCGGTGGGTCTTAACACGGTCCGTCCCCCCAACCGTCGTACGAACGTCGGAATAGGAGATACTCGTATAGAGATAACCGACTGCGGAACACAAGAACAACTACAATCGCTTAGTGGCGGAAAGACGTCAGGACCAGGTGAGATACTTATAAGATCCTACAAAGATTATGCTAAGGAATTCACTCCCTTTCTAGCACTAATTTATCGTACATCGCTTGAACAAAGAAGGGTACCTAGCGACTGGAAGGTCCATAGGACTGGAAGGTCCGTAGGACAGATTCGCACAGTTATAGGCCTATATCGTTGACGTCAATCTGTTGCAGAATTATGGAACATGTTCTAAGCTCAAGAATTATGACGTTTTTGGAGAATGAAAATCTCTATAAAAATCAACATGGATTCCGCAAACACTTATATCCTACAAATCTCAGCTCCCTCTTTTCCTCCATGAGATCCACAGTGCCGTACACGACGGAGCTCAAGCTGATGCCATCTTCCTTAACTTCAGGAAGGCATATGATACCGCAAAAAACTGCCGTTTTGTGAAACAAATACGAGCTTATCGAGTATCAGAGCAGATTTGCGACTGGATGCAAGACTTCTTACACAGGGAACTCACACGTCGGACATAACGGAACAAAATTGACAGATGTAAAGTTTTTAGCCACGTACTACTTATTACAATCTTCAGAAAGACTCACGAAGTAGTTAGGCTATAATTTTTTTTATTGCAACGAAAAGCTCATATTAACATTGAATCAATAACAACAGAACTATTATATATAATCAAAGAATAAACAATCTGTCCCTTGTGCGCGCCGCCACAGAATACTGCTATCCCTCACTGTGCGTCTACGGATGTTCTGCTGGCGACCCCCACACAGCCCCCCTCCGATAGAACTGAGCTCCGGGAATGTAGGGGTATTTATATTTCACCCAACGCCCAGCTCTTGTGTGTACTGAAGGCATTGGTTGAACTTCTTCAGCTTCCGTTGCTGGTAGTGACGGTACCGCTTCCTCTTGTTGTGGTGAGGTGGTGTCATCCTGGTCCAGAGGTGTGGAAGGCGGCGCTTGGTGCCTGACCTCTGTGTCCTCCTCAGACGGTAACATATGTGCAGGTTTGAGACGTTCCGATGATAACACTTGACTCTTTCCATTTAGACCTATGTGCATGGTATGATCATCCTGTGAGAGCACTCTGTAAGGTCCAGAATATGGAGGCTGCAGCAGTGACTTGACAGCGTCCGTCCGTGGCATCACATGTGTACATGAGCGCAGATCTTTGTGCACGAACGTATTTACCACTCCATGTCTCGAGACAGGAGATGGGCGTAGTATGGCATATGCTCGCGTACCATTTGCTATGTAAATGGCAATTCGGTCTGTCGTGCCCCTTCTTTATTGGTGAAGAATTCTGCAGGCAGTCGTAAGGGTTCACCATAAACCAATTCTGCGGTGGATGCCTCTAAATCCGTTTTCAATGCTGTGCGTAGGCCCAACAAAACTAGTGGTAACGCTGACGACCGAGATTATGCATGGCACATTAACGCAGCTTTTAATGTTCCATGCCAGCGTTCCACAATCCCATTGCTTGCTGGGTGGTACGCTGTGGTGCGATGATTTTGGAACCCGCAGACGTTGGCCAATTCTGAGAACAACGTCGATTCAGAATGACGTCCCCGGTCTGTGGTGACATGTAAAGGGCAGCCGGAACGTGCGATCCGAGATGAAAGAAATACGCGTGCCACCGTTTCTGCTGAAATATCCGACAACGGAATCGCCTCTCCCCATCTGGTGAAGCGGTCCACTGCAGTGAGGAGATAACGGTATCCTTCCGACGGCAAAACCGGTCCCACAATGTCCGGATGCACATGCCAGAAACGTTGTGTGGTAAGTGGGAAGTTTCCTACCGCTATGTGCACGTGTCATCCCACCTTGGTCATGTGACAGTCCAGGCACGTTTTTGCCCAATTACGGCAGTCTCTATTTATACCCGGCCACACGAATCTGTCTGTCATTAGTTTGACGCTGGCGTTTATTCCCGGATGAGCCAGTCCATGGATCCTATCAAAGAATTGTTCTCGCAATCTCTCAGGTACGAACGGTCTCGGTTTTCCATGCGATACGCCACACCAAACTCGGGAATGTTCACCCGTAGGTTGTATTTGTTGCAAGCGTAACCCGGACGTACTATCACGAGAGAATTTTGCAAGCTGCTGGTCTGTTTCGTGTGCTGCAGCTATTTCCTTGTAGTCAATAGTCTGAGAGATTGTTTCCAAACTAGACAGGAAATCTGCCACGACATTCTCAGCTCCTTTTGTGTGCTGCAGGTCTGTCGTAAACTGGGCGATAAACTCGAGTTGTCTAAATAGTCGTGGTGAGCAACCGTCCTTGTTCTTACTGAAGGCGAAGGTAATTGACTTGTGCTATGTGAAAACAGTGAATGGTTTGCCTTCTACTTGCGGTCGGAAATGTCTGATGGCTTCATAAATTGCCAGTAGCTCCCTGCCATAGGAACTCCATTTTACTTTTGATGATATAAGCTTTCGGGAGAAGAAACCTAGGGGCTGCCAATTGTTTCCTACCTTCTGGTGTAGAGCTGCACCTATTGCCTGCTGGCTCGCATCCACAACAATTGCTAGTCGAGCTTGAGGAACCGGATGTGCCAACATTACTGCCTGACATGGACAGGTTTTGATCTTGTTGAAAGCCACCTGCATCTCTGAACCGGATGTGCCACCATTACTGCCTGACATGGACAGGTTTTGATCTTGTTGAAAGCCACCTGCATCTCTGAACCGGATGTGCCACCATTACTGCCTGACATAGACAGGTTTTGATCTTGTTGAAAGCCAACTGCATGTCTGATGTCCACTGTAAAGGTCGTTTTCCTACTGCATCCTTGCCGACAAGTGCTGACGTCAAAGGTGCTTGAATGGCCGCCGCATTAGGCAGATGTTGTGTGTAGAATTTAACTGCTCCAAGTAACCGGCGTAGTTGGAGGTAGTCGATGGGGCGAGTCATCTCTTCAATAAGGACAAGTTTGTCATGCAGTGGGCTGATACCGGCTGCTGTCACTGAGTAGTCCAAGAATGGCACCTGACGTCGTCCAAGTAAACACTTTGATTCAGTGACCGAAATGCCATATGCCTCAATACGTTGGTAAAAAGTCCTTAGATGTAGTTCGTGCAATTCCTCAGACAACGAAAAAACCAAGATGTCGTCGAGGTACGCGAAGAAATATGGTAAACCTTTGAGGACTTCGTCAATGAAACGCTGCCAAGTTTGTGCCGCATTTTTTAACACGAATGGCATACGGAAGTATTCGAATAAACCGAATGGTGTCGTGACAGCCGCCGTCGCTATATCAGCAGGTGCGACCGGTATCTGGTGATGCGCTTTTTTGCAATCAATTACACTAACAATGGTCGCGCCTGCAAGTGCGTGCGTAAAATCCCTAATATGTGGTATCGGATAACGATCGGGGATGGTGCAAGTATTTAGTGCCCTGTAATCTTCGCATGGTCTCCAAGTCCCATCTTTCTTCTTTACGAGGTGAAGTGGCCATGACCACGGACTGTCGGATCTGCGGGCGATTCCCGAGCGTAATAATTCTTCGAACTCTGCCTTCGCTGCAGCAAAACGATCCGGAGCTGTGGTTGACTGGGTGTAGTCCTGATGTGATGTACCGTATTGTGCTTTATGGTCTGTCCACCAGACATGGATTCGCAGTTTGCTACTTGTCTGCAATCAGACGTGGACATAGGGCTTCGTCCTAGGGTGCCTCTAATGCACTGTGTCCCCCGTCGAATGCTCACTGAGCTCATAGACCCTTCAAGTGCATAATGAAACCAGAAATCTGCACCCAGTATTGCGTCTGACACATCGGCAATTACGAAAGTCCATGGTAAACTTTCGTGGAACCCGAAGTGTACCTCTATCTGACGTTTTCCATGAGTCGCTATCGACATCTGGTTTGCTGCTGTGAGTTTAGACTGAGATGGAGGGAGCTTCACATCACAGTTTCTAACATGCAATGCACTAACGTCCGAACCTGAGTCGACTAGAAAAGCACGGCCGGACTTAACGTCTGTAACAAAGAGCCGATGGGACAGTGAAGGTAAGGAAGAGGGGTTACTCACCCGTAGCTGCCCCTCGTCGATCTCACCTCGTAACAGTAGGCGCTGTGCTCGAACTCGAGACCAGCAGCGACCAACGCCGGCCGTTGTCGCCATTTGAGTGACTGCAGGGTGATGCGCAGCGCGTCGCCTCGCTTCCGAATCGTCGATGGTACCAGCAGATACGCTCGTTAGACACAATATCATCTTCCTTGCTCTTCTTGTTTGTGCCTGTCTTCCCTCCGAGCAACGTCGATATCTGCTGCTTTAATCCGTCAACTTGTTTTCGTAGGTCATCCAGTTTTTGAGGAACATCCGGCTGTTGGCGTCGTTGTTTCGCCGCCGTTTCCTGTGAGTCTGTACTGTTGTGTCCAACCGTCACCATCGACGTATGCGCTGCGTCTAACGAGGTGTAGACCTTGTCAGCTAATGAGATCAACGACGACATATCTTGTGTAAGTAGGCTGTTTAGGATCTCATATTGGTAACGCCGCCGCCACGAAGCGCTCTGTATGAAAGTCACTGGCTGTGCTGTGTGCAGTCAGTGGCTGGTTTGCATTGTTGTCTGCCATTGTAGTGTTGGGCAGTTGGCTGTTAACAGCACGTAGCGTTGCGCAGTTGGAGGTGAGCCGCCAGCAGTGTTGGATGTGGGGAGAGAGATGGCGGAGTTTTTAAATTTGTAAGACCGGATGTCATGAACTGCTATATACATTATGACTTTTGAGCACAATTGAAGTAAATACATTGTTCGTCCTCTATTAAAATCTTTCATTTGCCAACTGTGCCTATCAGTAGTTAGTGCCTTCAGTAGCTTGAATCTTTTATTTAGCTGGCAGTAGTGGCGCTGTCTGTATAGCAGTAGTTCGAGTAACGAAGATTTTTGTTAGGTAAGTGATTTGTGAAAGGTATAGGGCCATTCTTTTGTAGGGATTATTGAAAGTCAGATTGCGTTGGGCTAAAAAATATTGAGTTAGCTTAAGCATAGTCTTGCACAATTTTTGTAAGGGGACGTTTCATATGTCGATCCTTAGCTGAGGATACCTCACTGGAATCTTCTGATTTTTTCTTGTAGTTCGTGTAATTACTGTTGATTTTGTTTATTGCTAGCGCGTAAGTGCAGAGAGAATTTCCTTTGTAGTTGCAGTTTTTCATTATTGTACAGTAAAACAGGTGTGGCACACATGTAAATTTGCACCAAGTATTTCGCAGCTGCGCTTGCAATTACCTAGATATTATTTTCAGTGCTATGTTAATGTGTTCTCTTATTTTTGCTCTTCAAATTGTGTTTTTCTGTGTTGTCGTGTGAAATATTGTGACAATAATGGAGTGTGGAAAACGTAATACTAGGCTGCAAAGTAAACTGAGAAATGACAGTGAAGACGAAAGCAGTGTGTTAGCGCCACCATGTAATGAATTAACTAATGTTCAAAGTAGTAATTTGGTAATTGTGCATAGGCAAATGGAGCGGGCTGCAAATAATGGCGTAGGCGGTGAAACAATTAGTGAACAGGGAAGCATTATCGATCGATCGGTCGGAAACAGCTAGCCTCAGGATTCCGAAATGACAGGACACAATCTTGCAAATACTGTAGATTCAGATTTTGCGTCTTCACCGTTTTCTCAAATAAATCAAGACACATTTTCTGCATTTCAAAATGCGAATATTGCCGGTTCAAATGCACTGCCGAATAGCACTGAGGAACATGTTTCAGACACCAGTGCACTGTTATTACAGTTAATACAACAAATGGGACAAAGGCAACAAAAGTTAGACACAACGCTTGAACAAAATCAGATACAAATGGGACAAAAACTTCAAATTTAGATACAATGGATCAAAATCACAGACAAACACAGCAAAAGCTTCAAAAGTTAGACACAATGGAACAAAATCTTCAAAAGTTAAACACAATGGAACAAAATCTTCGGAAGTTAGACACCACGCTCGAACAAACACGTGAAGATTTAACTACTGAGTTACACAACATTGAATCGAAATGTCAAAAAGTCTGTAATGACATAAAAACACAAATTTGTGAGCATTTCCAACCTATTTTTTCGCGTCATGAAAATGCATTACAGAATCACGAAGCAGCCATAAAAGAACTGCAAACTACACTCCTGGAAACTGAAATAAGAACACCGTCAATTCATTGTCCCAGGAAGGGGAAACTTTATTGACACATTCCTGGGGTCAGATACATCACATGATCACACTGACAGAATCACAGGCACATAGACACAGGCAACAGAGCATGCACAATGTCGGCACTAGTACAGTGTATATCCACCTTTCGCAGCAATGCAGGCTGCTATTCTCCCATGGAGACGATCATAGAGATGCTGGATGTAGTCCTGTGGAACGGCTTGCCATGCCATTTCCACCTGGCGCCTCAGTTGGACCAGCGTTCGTGCTGGATGTGCAGACCGCGTGAGACGACGCTTCATCCAGTCCCTAACATGCTCAATGGGGGACAGATCCGGAGATCTTGCTGGCCAGGGTAGTTGACTTACACCTTCTAGAGCACGTTGGGTGGCACGGGATACATGCGGACGTGCATTGTCCTGTTGGAACAGGTCTAGGAATGGTAGAACGATGGGTTCGATGACGGTTTGGATGTACCGTGCACTATTCAGTCTCCCCTCGACGATCACCAGAGGTGTACGGCCAGTGTAGGAGATCGCTCCCCACACCATGATGCCGGGTGTTGGTCCTGTGTGCCTCGGTCGTATGCAGTCCTGATTGTGGCGCTCACCTGCACGGCGCCAAACACGCATACGACCATCATTGGCACCAAGGCAGAAGCGACTCTCATCGCTGAAGACGACACGTCTCCATTCGTCCCTCCATTCACGCCTGTCGCGACACCACTGGAGGCAGGCTGCACGATGTTGGGGCGTGAGCGGAAGACGGCCTAACGGTGTGCGGGACCGTAGCCCAGCTTCGTGGCCGGTTGCGAATGGTCCTCGCCGATACCCCAGGAGCAACAGTGTCCCTAATTTGCTGGGAAGTGGCCGTGCGGTCCCCTACGGCACTGTGTAGGATCCTACGGTCTTGGCGTGCATCCGTGCGTCGCTGCGGTCCGGTCCCAGGTCGACGGGCACGTGCACCTTCCGCCGACCACCGGCGACAACATCGATGTACTGTGGAGACCTCACGCCCCACGTGTTGAGCAATTCGGCGGTACGTCCACCCGTCCTCCCGCATGCCCACTATACACGCTCGCTCAAAGTCCGTCAACTGGTCGCGGCATGCTACCAGTGTTAAAGACTGTGATGGAGCTCCGTATGCCACGGCAAACTGGCTGACACTGACGGCGGCGGTGCACAAATGCTGCGCAGCTAGCGCCATTCGACGGCCAACACCGCGGTTCCTGGTGTGTCCGCTGTGCCGTGCGTGTGATCATTGCTTGTACAGCCCTCTCGCAGTGTCCGGAGCAAGTATGGTGGGTCTGACACACCGGTGTCAATGTGTTCTTTTTTCCATTTCCAGGAGTGTATTGTTCATGAAAATCATGAGACCTTGCGAGCTAAAAGTGACTCAGTTGCATCTACTGTTTCGGTTACGCAACTTGCAAAAACTCAGGAAAACTTAAAGGACAAAGTAGATACGATTTCAACACAAATAGACACTCTGAAACTTGGTTCAGAAAAACACACAGAGGAAATAATTTCACTCTCGGTTAAAGTAGCCGAACTTTCAGATCAGTTCACTAACGTATTTACAAAGGTAGATGATGATGCGAATGACCCAAGACCTGTAGCTTTCCCTGACACTGAAGAGTATGAATAAATTAGAAAATTCAAACAAAATCAAAATCAAATCAATACACAGTACAAAAGAGAAATCCGGTAAGTACAAGATCACTTGGCACAAGTAATACAAGAATTACATGTTTCAGAGGACACTCGAGCACCAGTACGGGAAGAGGGACATAGAAATACGGAACAACCACAAAATAAAAACACATGACACTTCGGAAATTTTGAAAGAAATTGGCAACGCGCATTGGCTATTGAGCTGTAACAGCCGAAACGAAGTAACAATGAGCGATGTGCGACTCGCCGACACGATGATTTTGACAAGCTGTTCATTACTACACGTAAATTCAAAACATTTAAGAATTCTGACAACGGCATTCATCCACAAGCATGGCTTCATCAATTCTCTCATTGTTTTCCTCCCAACCGGTCATTGGAGCACAGGTTAGAATTTATGTGTGGCTACTTGGAGAATGAACCAGCTGTAAGAATGCCATCGGTCATTCACGATTGTCACAGTGAAGGAGAATTTTCTCATGCCTTCCTCTCAGCGTATTGGTCTCAAGCTACACAAGACCGAGTAAAACATAGCATCATAATGATGAAACGTTTCGAACAATCAGAATTTCCCAGTCTTATGAAATATTTTGAAGACATGTTGCATAAGAATCAATACCTTTCAAACCCATACAGCCCTTCAGAACTCATCCGCATTTGCTTAATGAAATTGCCTGAACATTTACGACATATTATTTTGGCGGGACGTTGCAAAGACGACATTGAAGCTTTTCAGGGACTGTGATAAGAACTGGAAATTGACACAGACAGTAGCGGGATGCGAAAACAGGAAAACAATCATTACAGGTCACATCCGTCACAATTCCGTGACGACAGAAACAATAACTGGACACGACAAGTCTATTCTTACAACGAAAATCGTGACCAAAACAGACACCACCCATATGACAACCACTGGCAGAGAATTAATAGTTACAGAGAAAGATCACACCTCCGTAGTAATGAATATGACAGCGATTACTACAGAAACAGACAATATGGGAACGAAAACAATTATTATCAAGGGAGACAGAATAACTTGACACGCAACAGTTCAGAGCGCAGTTACGATTCCGGAAGAAATTCCCACCACGTGACCGGCAAGAAAGAAACTATGGAATCTACCGACATGACGACAGACGATATAATCATAACGACAGACCTGAATTGCATCAGAACTGGCGAGCTTCAAACAGGGCATGGCCTTCTCGACAAGGTGAATTTTTAGAAGTTAGGTCTCCAAATCCCAATAACGACGCACGCCACCAAAGAGGTAGCAGACAATGACTCACACCGCAGGCAGCCACGTGCGCCGGCTGGCTCAGAGAAAAATAACATAGACGCTAACCTTGAGCAAATTTTAGCATTCCTTACCGACGTATACAATATGATAATTGCTTCGAAGTTGAAACTCTGCGCACTAGGAAGAGTAAAGGTTTACACCACATTTCACATGTAAAACCGTTTATTGAAAGATAATCTGCTTTCTAACTTTGTCTTTGCCATATAACTTTTCATTTTACATTACTAGTATGCTTTGTCAGACTTAGAATCTGTTAACATTCAATAATGTTTGAAGTTAAATATCCAGTCAAGAACCAAGAGAACTTATTTAAACAGAAATTACGAATGCCTTGTTATTGTGAACAGCCGACACAGTGTTATTGTGTGTGTACATTCTTGCTTGTTAGTTGCACGATTACGTAACGACTATAAGGTCCATGTACTTAGAACATTTACCAGTACTACTAATGAGATTTTAATACAACATTTTGGTTTACTTGAAAATACATTATGGATTCAAAGTACTTTCAGTGAGATACCAGATGACACAGTGGTTAGTTTATGTGACAGCTACACGATTTTATCACGACGCTACTTATGAGTGACAGTTTGTAATGTTGCTTTTGTGGTGTATCTGTTTCATATCTGCACAGTTTTTATGTATTATTCTGGGAGGTAAACCATGTTTTAGTAGTAACTTTTGTGGTATAGCTACACTTAGACAGCCTTTTCCCCAGAACAACAATACGTTGCATTATAGTACTTTCTTGATCACAGTAAGGTACGTAATAACTACGATATCTATATGCATAGCAATTCACTTCGTATATTACGAGGTAAGTACATTGACTTCAGCAGAACTTTGCTTGCAGAGGACGATAACTACGACACTTCCACAGAATTATCTTACAACAAGACGCACATTTCGCGCTACAGGACACACATTTGAGTGATTAATTTTGCACTTGAACCATTTATTTTTCAAGATTTTTGAATTACAAAGAGAGTTTTCCGTGATACATTTCATTCCATTGCTGTAATCTGTAACACCTGAGGGTATAATTACATTAATCCTCAGGGGGTACACGCTTACTTTGGGTACCATGTGTATGGCTAGCACAAGGAGCCCTAGCTAATGTGGTATTTCCTTAAACAACTTTACACATCGGCACCATATTTCTCTAACACAGAATTACACAGCTATCTGGTTATTTAACTGAGAGAGTCCAACATTTATTTTACTACATCAGTGACAGATGTTTACGTAATTACACCGTTGGATAAATTCACACTCATGAAATTGTATTTGTCTGTACTTTGTGAACTGTTCATATTTTTTTCGGAACCATTGTGATACTATGAGAGCTTTGAATGATGTATTTGGTATGGGATCATGATTTTTTAAGTACGTTTAAGGTAGATGACACTATTTAAAAGAGGAGAGATTTTTTTTAGGTTTTGAAATTATTGCAGAAGGCTACAACGTTTTTGAGATTCGGCTGAGGTTTTATGATGTTATGATGACGATGTGTATTACGGTGTTGCGGTATGTTTATGATCAATAAGCTGATGCTACATGAGGAATTTGATTATGCTATTTCTTTATTATGATGAAATATTGAAGAAGTGTCTACGAATATGTATATGTGTAATAAAGCAAGGAATAATGAGTAGTGGTTAGGGACTCTGGTTTGTGAAAACGGTGGTTGGAAACCAAGAATCAAACTTTAAGAGTTATGAAATGTATGTAAATGCGTGAATGTATTACAATGCCGACGGAACTTTTTTGGACACTGTTATATCAATAGAATTTTGTTTCTACAGACTTGTAACGCAAATTCTTGACCTGTGAAATTTTTTTTATGAGACTGCCACTGTAGCGGAAACTGGTGTTGTAAATATTTCAGTAAGAAAGTTAAGTGACCATCAGCATGTAATGCGTCGTGGGCTGGGCGACAGCCACCTGGAAACAAGCCATTAGTGTGTGCCTTTCAGAGGCACAGGTAAAAAAAAAAAAGAGGCCATTATTCTCGCTATTGACATTCCTTTGTAGAAAGCATCGCAAATACGACACCTCAAACTTGAAAACATGATTACACTGTAGAGTTCTTAATTTATGAGATTTACTGAAATGAAATGATGAGAAACATTTCATGTCTATTGTCTTGCTAGTTGGAAGATTGTTTACTGCATTATGAAATGCATTATGGCTAGCAAATGACGTTTCACACCTTGCTTTGCCTATTTTGTTTAATATCTAGTTTCTAGCTGCACTGCAACATTGGTTAAAATAAAAATTAATATATGTACTAATATAGTTATTTTATGCCTACAGATCCAGTAAAAAAATAATTTTATGATCTACTTCCAAGAAAACGAGGGAACATGAATAGACATTTCCCTTCACAGGAACTGCATAAATAAGTTTTTTACAATTTGGTAACTTATCTGCTAGCGTAAGTTCTCGTGATGCATCACCCTAGTTTTAAGATGTGATATAGGTATTAAACATGGCCATTTTTACTGTAACATTTTTTCTGCTTGAACTTTGTCATGTTTAGACATAAGTTATTGCATTTGCTGCTGCTGTTTGCCAGGCATAGTGTTGCTGTGGCTAAGCCATGTCTCCACAGTATCCTTTCTTTCAGGAGTGCTAGTTCTGCATGTCTCGCAGAAGAGCTTCTGTAAAGTTTGGAAGGTAGGAGACGGATACTGGCAGAAGTAAAGCTGTGAGTACCGGGCGTGAGTCGTGCTTCGGTAGCTCAGTTGGTAGAGCACTTGCCCGCGAAAGGCAAAGGTCCCGAGTTCGAGTCTCGGTCGGGCACACAGTTTTAATCTGCCAGGAAGTTTCATATCAGCGCACACTCCGCTGCAGAGTGAAAATCTCATTCTGGAAACATCCCCCAGGCTGTGGCTAAGCCATGTCTCCACAGTATCCTTTCTTTCAGGAGTGCTAGTTCTGCATGTCTCGCAGAAGAGCTTCTGTAAAGTTTGGAAGGTAGGAGACGGATACTGGCAGAAGTAAAGGTGTGAGTACCGGGCGTGAGTCGTGCTTCGGTAGCTCAGTTGGTAGAGCACTTGCCCGCGAAAGGCAAAGGTCCCGAGTTCGAGTCTCGGTCGGGCACACAGTTTTAATCTGCCAGGAAGTTTCATATCAGCGCACACTCCGCTGCAGAGTGAAAATCTCATTCTGGAAACATCCCCCAGGCTGTGGCTAAGCCATGTCTCCACAGTATCCTTTCTTTCAGGAGTGCTAGTTCTGCATGTCTCGCAGAAGAGCTTCTGTAAAGTTTGGAAGGTAGGAGACGGATACTGGCAGAAGTAAAGGTGTGAGTACCGGGCGTGAGTCGTGCTTCGGTAGCTCAGTTGGTAGAGCACTTGCCCGCGAAAGGCAAAGGTCCCGAGTTCGAGTCTCGGTCGGGCACACAGTTTTAATCTGCCAGGAAGTTTCATATCAGCGCACACTCCACTGCAGAGTGAAAATCTCATTCTGGAAACATCCCCCAGGCTGTGGCTAAGCCATGTCTCCACAGTATCCTTTCTTTCAGGAGTGCTAGTTCTGCATGTCTCGCAGAAGAGCTTCTGTAAAGTTTGGAAGGTAGGAGACGGATACTGGCAGAAGTAAAGCTGTGAGTACCGGGCGTGAGTCGTGCTTCGGTAGCTCAGTTGGTGGAGCACTTGCCTGCGAAAGGCAAAGGTCCCAAGTTCGAGTCTCGGTCGGGCACATAGTTTTAATCTGCCAGGAAGTTTCATATCAGCGCACACTCCACTGCAGAGTGAAAATCTCATTCTGGAAACATCCCCCAGGCTGTGGCTAAGCCATGTCTCCACAGTATCCTTTCTTTCAGGAGTGCTAGTTCTGCATGTCTCGCAGAAAAGCTTCTGTAAAGTTTGGAAGGTAGGAGACGGATACTGGCAGAAGTAAAGCTGTGAGTACCGGGCGTGAGTCGTGCTTCGGTAGCTCAGTTGGTAGAGCACTTGCCCGAGAAAGGCAAAGGTCCCGAGTTCGAGTCTCGGTCGGGCACACAGTTTTAATCTGCCAGGAAGTTTCATATCAGCGCACACTCCGCTGCAGAGTGAAAATCTCATTCTGGAAACATCCCCCAGGCTGTGGCTAAGCCATGTCTCCACAGTATCCTTTCTTTCAGGAGTGCTAGTTCTGCATGTCTCGCAGAAGAGCTTCTGTAAAGTTTGGAAGGTAGGAGACGGATACTGGCAGAAGTAAAGCTGTGAGTACCGGGCGTGAGTCGTGCTTCGGTAGCTCAGTTGGTAGAGCACTTGCCCGCGAAAGGCAAAGGTCCCGAGTTCGAGTCTCGGTCGGACACACAGTTTTAATCTGCCAGGAAGTTTCATATTAGCGTACACTCCGCTGCAGAGTGAAAATCTCATTCTGGAATCATCATACTACTGTTCTCTGTCGAGAGGCCGTTACTTGATGGCGTAGAAAAATTCAACACAGCGTTTTCTTGTTTTTCAATGTTGCGTCGTAATTCCTCAATGTTCGTTAGCAAAACGTCCCGCCGATCCGTAACACTGTGTGTGCAGCGCGGACTCGCCGATTTCCTGTAGACGAAATTGAACTGGGTTGCACTTGTTCGTCTAAAACGAAATTCTTTATGTGGGGTCACCACTTCAGCCACGTACTACTTATTACAATCTTCAGCAAGACTCACGTAGTAGTTAGGCTATAATATTTTATTTTGTTATTGCAACGAAAAGCTCATATTGACATCGAATCAATAACAACAGAACTATTATATATAATCTGGAAATAAACAATCTGTCCCTTGTGCGCGCCGCCTCAAAATAATGCTATCCTTCACTGTGCGTCTACAGATGTTCTGCTGGCGACTCCCACAAGGTAATTTGCAGAGTACCCAAGAAAGTGTCATAGGGCTGTTACTATTTATAATATATATAAATGATCTATTAGAAAGCATCGGATGCTCCTTAAGGGTGTTCGCAGATGATGCGACTGTCTATAACAAAATAGCAACGGCATAAGGTAGTAACGATATGCGGAATGACCTCCCGAGAATTGATGAATGGTGCAGGCTCTGGCAGTTGACTCTGAACGCAAATAAATGTAACATATTGAGCGTACATACGGAAAGAAACCCACTACTGTACAGCTACACTATTGATAACAAACGACTGGAAACAGTATCTGCCGTAACTATCCTGAGCGACCTTAAATGGAATGACCACTGCCGGCCGTGGATAGTGGATACCCTACCCAAGGCATAGCCGGCCGGAGTGGCATAGCGGTTCCAGGTGCTTCAGTCTGGAACCGCGCGACCGCTACGGTCGCAGGTTCGAATCCTTCCTCGGGCATGGATGTGTGTGATGTCCTTAGGTTAGTTAGGTTTAAGTAGTTCTAAGTTCTGGAGGACTGATGACCTCAGATGTTAAGTCCCATAGTGCTCAGAGCCATTTGAACCATTATTTTTTGAATGACCACATTAAACAAATACCAGACTCAGATTCATCGGAAGAATCTTAAGGAAATGTAGCTTATCCACGAAGGAAGTGACTTAAAAGACGCTGTATCGACCGGTTCTTGGGTATTGTTCTTCTGTCTGGGATCCCTACCAAACAGGACTGATAGAAGAGATAGACCAGATCCAACGAAGAGCGGCGCGCTTCGTCATGGGATCGTTTAGCCGGCGCAAGAGCGTTATGGTGATGCTCAACAAACTCCACTGGCAGACGTTACAAGAGAGGCGTTGTGCACCACACAGAGACTTACTATTGAAATTGCGAGAGAGCGCTTTCCGGGAAGAATCCCGCCACATCTCGCGTATTGGACACGAGAAGAAAATTTGAGGAATTAGAGCCAATGCAGAAACTTACCGACAATCATTCTGCCCATGTGGTTCTGCGAATAGAACAGGATTCGAGGACCCATTACTGATACAAAAAGTTCTCTGTGCCACACACCATTAGGTGGCTTATGGAGTTTGATGTAGGTGTAGATGAACATCGTAAAAGGATAACTTCAGTGGACTGCCATTGTGCATAACCAAGTTTCTGAGGGGCAGCACGAGTCATTGCTTGATTGTCCCAGTACATTTATGCCGTTAAGCTCGCGTAGCGACTTCGCCACTGTAGCTTCCGCGCCGCCGCCACGTCCACTTAAAAACAAACGTGGATGGGCTCAGGACAACGAGGAGTGAGACGATTCCTCTTCCCATCTCCACTCTGCTGGAATCTTTTTAATTTTTTTATTTGTGGTAAGGTCTTATGGGACCAAATTGCTGAGGTCATCGGTCCCTAAGCTTACACACTACCTAATCTAACTTAGACTAACTTACGCTAAGGATGACACACACACCCATGCCGAAGGGAGGACTTGAACCTCCGACGGGGGAAGCCGCGCGGACCGCTTGGCCACCCCGCGTGGCGCTGAAAAGATTCCGTGGGAAGAGTCCTATCTCTTCGGCGAGTTCAGACCAGATGATAACATGTCAGCTGCTATTCAAGATTCGAAAGTGTCCAGCAACCCCTCTTCAGAATCACATGAGGACAGACCTTTTCCGGAGCTCTATACTGTATCGACGGACTTCCCGGACATCTCTGAGTCTGTAACGTGTTCCTACCCTTCTACTAACCCAAGCTTCGAGTCCAAACCTCTCGAACGATAAACTTGAGTGAAGATGTATTCCACATCCAGGGGAGGCGATGCAGTTCACTTTAAAGATGGTCTGCCTCATGTGTCATGATGTCCATATGGTTTTATAAATGTTAATCCACGTTTCACATTCAATGACGGTACCTTCAGAGTGCTGAAACCGGTCATCTAGTAAACGATATTGAAGCGATCGTGGCTTTTCAATTATTTTAAAAACAGAGTGATCGTCCACGATACACCATGTGTTCACTGCAAAACATTTTTTACTGGCTGAGGCACATGATCTAAGGTTACAGCTACGGCACAGTCATCACTGAAACAAGCGAGTATCACGTCCATCGCTGACAGTTGTCCACATAAAAATTCGGAAAGATAAAAACGATCGAGTTTGCTGCTGGAAGTAGCTGTAAATTGCGTATATCCGACGAGAGTGGAATAGTGACAAATCCATGCATAGCGTATTTGCGCAGAGCGCACCGAACCTCCTAGATTCGCACTGAAATACAGGACGCAAAACATTATTAAAATTGCCGCCTAACAGAAGTTTTGCGGAGTTTTACGAAATAAATAAAGTATATCCTCTTCAAAAAATGCGCGCGATTTTTGGAACAGCCAGATAAAGAATAATTGACCTAATGTCCCGAAAGTCCAGCCTATCCCTCGTCCGTTATCCATAACTTCTAAATCAGTCCCTTTCTGCAAACGTACGCAGTACCAATAGGTAGTTCAGGAGCCACATTAAGGAAAGTAGGAAAGGCGGGGATATTCAAGGTAAGAAAGGTACAGGCCTGCATCTAGTTATTACCAAAATAATTCAGCTGGTTACCTGCAAGTGACGTTTAAAGTCGTGTATCACAGTCCATGACTAGAGTCAAAGGATGAATCCTGTTGCAAAGAGGCGGCTCCTTCACTTCCACCCTCTTTCTGGTTGTTTCTTTTTTCACGATGCCGCACGCTCTGGTTGAAAACACTGCTTGTTGCAGCTTTGCAGGAAGGCGACTGTCGCATGGGGCAACGTGCAACGTGGGGCAGAGGGTGGGAGGGGCAGAGGGGGGGGGGGGGAGGATCTGCGGAAATTCAGTATCAGGTGAAGAGGACACACCCCCACTCTTCGACAGGTGGGCGGTGCGGCTCTGGAGAATCAACGGAAACGAAACTTGGCGGCATGTCTTTTACGGTTGCCACGTGTTCAACTGCCACATTTGTGCCGATCTGGTACCGATACGCAACGGTCTGTGGCATACTTTCCCTATCCGTGGGCGTGAATCCAGCACCAAACGGATTGAACCATCGGGCTTTTCTACTACCGTGAGGGAGTAGTTGTAGATGGAGGTTGTGGTTCAATAATGTCATCGCCTGGCATCCACTTGATCGCTAAGAAAAGTTTACGACAGTAGGTCAGGTGGATCTGGTAAGGTAGCACGAAGAGTTTTGTGCGCTCGTGCACTCGGATTGCATATTCAAAATTTTATATTCAGGACGATTGGTTAGCAATGGGGTCCAGTATTTCAGGAACTATGGCGGATATAAAATTTGTTATTAAACGTAAAAGAAGAAATAAAGCAATATTCTAAATGCACAAGATACTTTTAAAGAAATGAGATTTTTTAGCGGGTTTTTAGAATTATTTTAGGGCAGGTATGCGACTTTAAACTCGTAGCATGTCTCTGACGGAGTTGCGAGAGGCTAACGATGGCAGACCAATGCAATAAGGAAATCAGGCGTCCAATAGCATAGCGTTACCGTCAAGCACACGGCTGTAGCCACGCCACAACACCTAGGCACGTCAGTCCACAACAGCTCCGGAGCCGGCGCAATGCGACAGCATATTTGGTAGCTATGGGACGGCCATCGACTTGTGTCGACAACTTCAATGTAAGACGAGGATCCACAGTCCAATATACTTTTAATTCTGTTTTACTCTATGGACTTCCCAACTATTTGTGATGGTATTTTGTCTTTTGAGTCCGTTTAATTTTATGACATAGACTTTAGAACCTGATGATGAGAGCACTGTCTCGTGAAATGCGTTGTTAAAATATATGTATAAGAATCGCGGTTGAATGCTAACAGTGATAACGTATATGAAACTATATTTTCCCCTTCTTAGATTAATCCAGCCCAGTCGTGATTTATTGTTGGGGTCTGAGCACCACTTCAGGGTCTAACAATTAAGTCTTGAAAGCTGGGTTTAAAAAGTAGTTACATAGTTCAGTGATGAAACTCTTGCCAGCAATGTAAATTTTAGAGTAGTTTGGGACAAAGACTGACTTCAGATCAAAAGATGGACTTAATCCGCTTGTTTTAAGTTGTACCTTAAGAAGTATCATTCAAGAAAGGAGAAAATCACTGAACAAAGAAGAAGGAAACGCAATTCAGGTTCTATTAGGACCCAAAATCAGTGGACCTATGTTACCTGTCTGGCTTCTGCGGATGAGTTGGCCGTTTTAACAACATTACTTTAGCAATCCGGAAATAAATCATCTTAAAGGAAAAACAGAGAGAGAAAAACTAGAAATGTGTTTTGAAAAGGTGAATTACATGATGAACTCAGTGGTGGGCCAAAATTGATGGTAACTGACTATAGGAAGATTGGAAGAATACCTGGGACAAGCAGTCCAACAGAATGGGCTAAAACAAGAAGCGAGCAGTATACGTTTCTTGAAATTTGATCTGGTGTATCAACTGAATATAAAGTTTCTTACTGAAAGCACAAGTTTGTCGCTGGCACAAATCATTTTTGCAAGGCAGAGAACATGTTGATGATGAACCTCGCTCAGTGAAACCTTCAGCTTCAAAAACCGGGGAAATCGTCGGAGGTGTGCGTGCTCTCGTGAGATCTGGCCGACATTTAAAAATAAGGATGGGTGAGCTGTTAAACACTTTCACTGCACTTCAAATTTTTGACCCAAGATTTGCATATACGAATGGTTAAACCAAAACGGCATTAAGAAACCTCACAAATGAGCAGAAAGACAATCATAGAAAGGTCTGCTGTGCGTGAGATGATTGCCAATGAAGACAAATGATTCAGTCGTGTAATGCTGTTTTTTTTTTTTTTTTTTGTAGTGGATCCAAAGACCAAGCACACTGAGACATCCCCGTGACCAAGAAAACTCGAATGAGCAAATTAGAGATCGAAACAATGCTGATGTACTGTTTCGGCAGCAGGTGTATCGCGCATATAGAATTTGTTCCTCCAGGACAAACTGTGAACCAAGTGTTTTACAAAGATGCCCTTGAAAGGTGCACGAAGCTAATGAGACTGGACATTGCAGACACGTGGATACTGCTTCAAGACAACGCCACATGCCACACAGCCACTTCCATCACGAAATTTTTGACCACAAAAGGCATTTATGTTGATCCACACACGCCCTGTGCACCTGATCTGAGACCCTGTGACTGTTCTTTTCCTGAAAATGAAACATGTCTTAACAGGACGTCGTTCTGAGACTCTGAAGAACAGTCAAAAAATGTGAGCGACATGTTAAATGCTGTACCAGTTGATGCCTTTCAGTGCTGCTACCAAGACTAGGTACTACTTCGAAGGGGACAATATTGTTGTTTGAACAAAGAAAAGTTTAAATAAATAATCTGTCTCATTATTTTTCTCACACACCACATTTTTTGCTCGACCACCGCTAATTTTTCAAAATTTTTGTGGTTACTGTGATGATGTTCACACAGCACGTGGCAACAGTCCATACAGACATTCCCACACTCGAATATGGTTGTTGTCTTCTGTCCGAAGGCTGGTTTCATGGAGCTCACCACATCACTCAGTGCTGTGCAAGCCTCTTCATCTTTGAATAACTACTGCAAGCCACATATTTGAACTTGCTTACTGTTCTCGTCTCTTGGTCATCATCTATAATTTTTACCCACCACCCCCCAAATGCTAAATCGACGATTCCTTGATGTCTTAGAATGTGTCCTACCAACTTATCTCTTCCTTTAGTCAAGTTATGCCACAAATCTCTTTCTGTTCAGTCCCTCCTCATTAGGTCCTTTATGTGATTTACCCCCTTAATCTCCAACATTCCCCTGTAGTACCGCAATTCAAAAGCTTCTGTTCTCTTCTTATTTTCCAAGATTCATTTCTGTACAGGACACATACCAGTAAAATTCCTTCAGGACAGAATTCCGAAACCTGAAATTTATATTCAATGTCAACATAATTGCATTTTTCAGAAACGCTTTTCTTGCCGTCGCCAGTCTACATTAAATATCCTTACTTTGCCGGCCATAATAAATTATTTTACTACCAAAATAGCAAAACTCATGTATTACATTACTAATACTCATTCCCTAACCTAATTCCCTCAGACTCGCCTACTTCCCTCCTGTTTTGCTTCCCACCTTTCAAGATACACTACGTGATCAAAAGTGTCCGGTCACACCCGAAAACATACGTTTTTCATATTGGGTGCATTTTGCTGCCACCTATTGCCACGTACTCCACATCAGTGACCTCAGTAGTCATTAGATATTATGAGAGAGCCGAATGGGGCGCTCCGCGGGACTCCGGACTTCGGACGTGGTCAGGTGGTTGGGTGTCATTTGCGTCTTACGTCTGTACGCGTGATTGCCTCACTCCTAAACATCCCTAGGTCCACTGTTTCCGATGTGATAGTGAAGTGGAAACATGAAGGGACACTTACAGCACAAATGCATACAGGCCGACTTCGTCTATTTACTGACAGAGACCGCCGACAGTTGAAGAGAGCCGTAATGTGCGATGGGCGGACATCTATCCAGACCATCACAAAGAAATTCCAAACTGCATCAGGATCCATTGAAAGTACTATGACAGTTAAGCGGGAGGTGAGAAAACTTGGATTTCATGGTTGAGCGGCTGCTCGTAAGCCACATATCACGCCGGTAAATGCCAAACGACGCCTCGCTTGGTGTAAGGAGCGTAAACATTGGGCGTTTAAACAGTGGGAAAACGTTGTGTGAAGTGACTAATCACGGTACACAATGTGGCGACCCGATGGCAGGGTGTGGGTATGGCGAATGCCCGATGAACGTCATCTGCCAGCGTGTGTAGTGCCAGCAGTAAAATTCGGAGGCGGTGGTGTTATAGTGTGATCGTGTTTTTCATGGAGGGGGCTTGCACCCCTTGTTGTTTTGCGTGGCAGTAACACAGTACAGGCCTACACTGTTGTCTTAAGCACCTTCTTGCTTCCCACTGTTGAAAAGCAATTCGGGATTGGCGACTGCATGTTTCACCACGATCGAACCCCTGTTCATAATGAACGGCCTGTGGCGGAGTGGTCACACGACAGTTACATCCCTGTATTGGGCTGGCCTGCACAGAGTCCTGATCTGAATCCTACAGAACACCTCTTGGATGTTTTGAAATTCGGACTTCGTGCCAGGCCTCACTGACCGATATCGATACCTCTCCTCAGTGCAGCACTCTGTGAAGAATGAGCTGCCATTCGCCAAGAAACCTTCCAGCACCTGACTGAACGTATGCCTGAGAGAGTGGAAGCTGTCATCAAGGCTGTGGGTGGGTCAAAGCCATTCTTGCACTATTTAAACATTGAATAACATTAGGAATGTCTACAATTCTGTCTCATTTCCTTCTCAACAGCTGCTTCATTTTCACTCCCCTCGACTCTTATAACAGCCGTCTGGTTTCTGTAAAAGTTCTATAGACGACAACCTCTCGCTGCTATCTTCAGAATTTCAAAGAGAATGTTCCAGTCAACGTGGCCAAACCTTTCTGCAAGTCCACAAATGCTACAAATGCTGGTTTGCCTTTCTTTAACCTGTCTTCTAACATAAGTCGTAGGATCAGTATTGTCTCACGTGGTCAACATTTCTCCAGAAAGGAAACCGATCTTCCACGAGAGCAAGCTCCACCAGTTTTTCTATTCTTTTGTTAAGAGCTAGTGTTAGTATTTTGCAACCATGTATTATTGAACTGATAGTTCAGTAACATTCACACCTGTCAGCACTTGCATTTTTAGAATTGGAATTATTGCACTCTTCTTGAAAACACGTAGAATATTATAAATCTCGGAGACTCTTTTACCGGTCACAACGTTCTTTAATATTTTTGTAGCCGTTTCTGAATCAGGACTGATTTCTTTCCTGTTTACCTCATAATATTCGTAGTTGAATCACCGAATGGAAGTCACAGTATGTTTAGATCACTCCGTTCAGCTAAGACGGAGGACGAGTGCAAAGTGCGATTTTCAATCTGCGGTGCTACAAGAAGTAAGTTAAGGAGAGTCAGGGAGAATTACAAACACGCAGACCTGGCTTCCGGCTCCTTGTATAGTTGATGCCCCACAACTTTTATCGAAAACCATGTTTTATTACCATCAAATGTTATGATAGCGTTTATTACTCGTATTACTGTCCAGTAACTAATCATCTTCAGGTACAATAATTTTTGTTTGTTAATTACAATAGCGACGTGGAATGTGATGTTCCGTACTAATCTACATAACGTTAAAAACACGAACAGAATTAGTGCAATCGTAGCAGCCGACGACGGTACAGCATGAATTTCGACAAATACCTACAAGTTGTGGGGCAATATACTACTGAAAATGTCTTTTCAGTTATTATGGGCGCCATAAGATCTTGCTTCAACGATGGAACAGCGGAAAACCGTGGGTTAATCTGTGGTTTTTATGGAGAATAGCATGAATGTTGTGGGTTACATTGGCGTGATTTACGTCCAACTGCATCTCTTTATAATGACGTCAGTCGTCTCATCAGTCCGTACCGAAAACCAGAATAATGCTACAGGCTTGGAGAAGCATACGCCGCAGTGGGAATGATGGCTTGCCTCCCAAATTGCTGCTTGTCAACCCATCTAAACATTCCGGGATGTAAGTGACTGCCGACTGTTTCGTCACGAAACATATCATCGTAATAGGTAGAAACTGTGAGAGGTGTGTGCGTTAATGCCCGGCACTATCCACAAGTAACAAACCCAGTCCGCACTGTTAATGCGGGTGCTGAAACTAATATTCCCACTGGAAAACACCACGCCACATTCACCGAACGAACTCAATAGATTTAGGGCGATTTCCTTTCCTATACCCGTACAAAAGAGCAAATCTACCGTCTCTAAAGACTACGCCGTCGACACGATGTGAAATTCTCTGTTTTGACCCTCTTACACTGCTTTAGCTGTACTACGTCTTGTAAAAATTTTGTTACCGGGAAAGTGTCATGAGTCATATCGCACGTGACTTTCTCGAATGTCGTAACCTCTTTAGGTCATCAGCAACAGTGAGATCAAATGCGCTCGTCATGTTTACTAATGAGATGCTGATAGGCTTTTCTTCGTTACCAGCGGTTGTTTACAGCCTTCGGCCTTAGGCGTCAAACTTACTGAATTATCTGTCAACACAGTATTGAGTAAATACATTTAAGTTTTACTGTAAACAGGAAACAGCTTCTTCCAAGATCTTGAGATTTTCTGTATCAATACTTACTGCTGCAACGTCTGGGCTTTAGATTCAGTGATGTTGCTCATATCGCAGATATTAGCAGACGACTGTGATACTTCTATCAGATATTAAGAATACTGAGTGGAGAGCGGCATGTGAATTGTGTTGAGACACTCATAATAGATGTCGGCGCCTGTGTTTAAGCATTAAGGGACGGGCATGCTAAAAGGATTTGCAACTGATGTCAAACGTATTACGTTTCATTCTTTCTTTATCAAAACAACTGATTGCAGTAGTCACAGAAGCTATTCGTATCGTACGCGTTGTCGCATCGTCATGTTTAATGGTGCCAGATTTACGTGAAGCCCTTTAGTAAATGTCAACGATACAACGAATTTGTAGTTATTACTGAGGAAAATAATGCTACGTAGAGAGATAGCTGAAACTGAAACAGCAGAGAAAGTATTCGTGCAATGACTTCCTTATAAAGTACAGTGACTGATGCCCAGAGATAACATTTTTGTATGCATCCATTTCGTGTCAATTATTACTTTAAGACCTCTAACTGCTGACTGAGGAAATGTTTTGGTCTCATTTGACCTCACGTTGTGGTAGCGTTCTCGCTTCCCGCGCCCGCGTTCCCGGGTTCGATTCCCGTCGGGGTCAGGGATTTTCTCTGCCTCGTGATGACTGGATGTTGTGTGATGTCCTTAGGTTAGTTAGGTTTAAGTAGTTCTAAGTTCTAGGGGTCTGATGACCATAGATTTTAAGTCCCATAGTGCTCAGAGCCGTTTGAACCATTTTTTGACCTCACGTTTCTCGAGTCTATTTAAAAATAATCGTGTGGAGTCCATTACTGTGAGAAGTTTTTGAGATTTGTATACAGTGCAAAACATGAAAAATAATCTATGAAAAATTTAAGTGATTTGTTGCTCCCGTAAATATACTACATTAAAATAAGTTACAGCCGCCATAGGTGTAGCTGGGGCAACTTTGGGACATATAAATAAATACATTAAAATATTTATAATCATTAATGTCGAACAGCATGATGATATGAGACGTAGGCGCCAAAATATTTATTGAATGATACAAAATATCTAATATTTTTTATGGGTTCTACACAACTGTATCAAGAGAAAATCTGTTTAAGAGTTAAGAGTACAGACACTTCCATCTCACAGTACATTTAATCTCTGTGAATAATCATCTTGAGGTTGTAGCTCTTCTGTTTGTATTTGTTTCCAAAAAGATTTGCTTTTGTAGAGGGCCAACCTCAGCAAAACCCAATTATTATCTTTATCTTTATTTCTCAGACATGTTTCGCTGAAGTTTCAGCATCATCAATGAGTTTTTTATTATCTTCGTATAAAACAGGAAAAAATACTCTTTGCTACTTGTACACATACAAATTTAAGAGAGTACTTACATATTTGAGGAACCGACAAAGTTTTGTATATGTACCTTGTTACCACATGCTGCAGTTTTCCTGGATTTTTACGTTTTTATTGCAGTTGTTTTGTTTCACAGTTTGGCATTTGCAGCCATACAACTTAATGTAGAATAGTTATTTACTTCGAAATTTTACGACTGAGAATGTTATGGTTGTGTCTACCATTAACTAATTCTATTTTGAAGATTGTGAGTGTGTGTGTGTGTGTGTGTGTGTGTGTGTGTGTGTGTGTGTGTGTGTGTGTATGTGAATGTGTTTGTTTGCAATATGTTTCACTTACTTTTTCTGGTTTCTCCACTATCTTCAATGCGAAGACCTGCACTAAAAATTTTTTGCTGTTACTGTTTACAAACTGCAGAAACAAGATGGCGGAAATCTGAACAGTTGAATGTATTTTGGGTGGGAGTTTTGGATGTTTGTGAGCTGTATCTACCGTTTTGTGTGTGTTTATATGTATGTAGACGAATGGGCGTGAGCTTCATTTACTTAACTACTACTTTTTATTTATATTTATTTTTAACTTTTTTATTTTTGTTGTGGTGTGTGTGTGTGTGTGTGTGTGTGTGTGTGTGTGTGTGTGTGTGTGTATCGAGGGAGATTTGGGGTATACATGGGCTGGTGTTGTTTGATGGTTCTTTGAGTGCAATGGACAGAGTTACATTGCACAGAAGAGTGTATTAATTACTACTTTTTCACCTTCAATTATGACTTTTGTGTTTGATAGTCTTCTCTAGTTATTACTTTTTGTGGGAGACTGTTGCCGCATTTGAGAATTAGAAGTCATTGTTGATGGTTTTTGGGCTCTGTTTCATGTCCATAAGATGTAGAATGACAGATGTTACTTTTTAATGCTTTTCTGTGTTCTGTGTATCTGGTATTAAAGTTTCTGCATGCATGTTTGTTGTTGTGGTCTTCAGTCCAGAGACTGGTTTGATTCAGCTCTCCATGCTACTCTATTGCACAGATGCAAGCTTCTTCATCTCCCAGTACCAACTGCAACCTACATCCTTCTGAATCTCCTTAGTGTATTCATCTCTTGGTCTCCCTCTACGATTTTTACCCTCCAAACTCCCCTCCAATACTAAATTGGTGATCCCTTGATGCCTCAGAACATGTCCTACCAACCGATCCCTTCTTCTGGTCAAGTTGTGCCACAAACTTCTCTTCTCCCCAACCCTACTCAACACTTCCTCATTAGTTATGTGATCTACCCATCTAATCTTCAACATTCTTCTGTAGCGCCACATTTCGAAATCTTCTATTCTCTATTTATCGTCCATGTTTCACTTCCATACAAGGCCACACTCCATACAAATACTTTCAGAAATGACTCTTTGACACTTAAATCTATACTCGATGTTAACAAATTTCTCTTTTCAGAAACGCTTTCCTTGCCATTGGCAGTCTATATTTTATATCCTCTCTACTTCGACCATCATCAGTTATTTTCCTCCCCAAATAGCAAAACTCCTTTACTACTTTAAGTGTCTCATTTCCTAATCTAATTCCCTTGGCATCACCCGACTTAATTCGACTACATTCCATTATCCTCGTTTTGCTTTTGTTGATGTTCATCTTATATCCTCCTTTCAAGACACTGTCCATTCAATTAAACTGCTCTTCCAAGTCCTTTGCTGTCTCTGACAGAATTACAATGTCATCGGCGAACCTCAAAGTTTTTATTTCTTCTCCATGGATTTTAATACTACTCCGAATTTTTCTTCTGTTTCCTTTACTGCTGGCTCAATATACAGATTGAATAACCCTGTCTTACTCCCTTCCCAACCACTTCTTCTCTTTCATGTCCCTTGACTCTTATAACTGCCAGCTGATTTCTGTACAAATTGTAAATAGCCTTTCGCTCCATGTATTTCACCGCTGCCACCTTTAGAATTTGAAAGAGAGTATTCCAGTCAACAATGTCAAAAGCTTTCTCTAAGTCTACAAATGCTAGGAACGTAGGTTTGCCTTTCCTTAATCTTTCTTCTAAGATAAGTCGTAAGGTCAGTATTGCCTCAAGTGTTCCAGTATTTCTACGGAATCCGAACTGATCTTCCCCGAGGTTGGCTTCTACTATTTTTTCCATTCGTCTGTAAAGAATTCGTGTGAGTGTTTTGCAGCTGTGACTTATTAAACTGATAGTTCGGTAATTTTCACATCTGTCAACATGTGCTTTCTTTGGGATTGGAATTATTATATTCTTCTTGAAGTCTGAGGGTATTTCGCCTGTCTCATACATCTTGCTCACCAGATGGTAGAGTTTTGTCAGGACTGGCTCTCCCAAGGCTGTCAGTAGTTCTAATGGAATGTTGTCTACTCCTGGGGCCTTGTTTCGACTTATGCATGCATATCGTATGTGAATTGATTTGTAATCCTGGCATGTGAACTGGTAAGTACCAAATGTGTTGTGTTTGTCTGTGTTTGTAATGGTTGCTTTTAATTTTTTTCTGTATAGAGTTGTCTGTCGTGTGAGCTATTTTATATCTTATTTTTTTAGTATGTTTCCTATTCTATGTGCTGCTTTGTTGTTGTAAGGCAGAGTGCGCTGTTTGCTTGTTGTTATGTGTGTTTCTTGTTCATGTGTGTCTGTGTGTTTATATTCTGTGCCTTTGTGATCTGTGTGTTTATGTCCTGTGTGTCTCGTATTTGTAAGTTGAAGACAGGTTTTTATTTTTGTGTACTGTGTGTCCCCTTTATTTTCGTTTTATTTCGTGATTTAGCTTCCCTATAATGTTTATATCGTATCCATTCTCTATAACTATTTGTCTGATTGTCTGTAATACGTTTTTATATTTGTCATCACAGAGTGGAGTTTTGTTCAGACTGTGTAGCATACATTGCAAAATGGATAGTTCGTGCATAAAGAGAGATTGTGTATAGATGGTGGCCTTCCTGAATATGGAAAATTGGCGAATTTTATTTTTGGGTGAACTGCGTTCATATCATTGTGGAGTTGTTGGATGCGACTGGGTATTTCGTCTAGAACGCACATGATATCATCTACATAGCGATACCAATATACTATTTTTTTGTTTGGGTCTTGTTGTCTCAAATATTTTGTTTTCAATGTGATTGAGAAATATGTTAGCTAGGAGTCCACTGACTGGTGACCACACGGGAAACCTGTCCTGTTGTGAGTAGAGCTGGCTGAGTAGAACAGATTGTCAAAGAAAAAGAAAAATTGTGGTTTGCTCCAGGGGGACGCATTCCAAAACCGAATAAATCTATGTGAAATTAGTTCTTAACAATTCATGGAAAACTACTAGCAGGGAAATCTCTGTCTGTTACTTCGAAATGTGCGACATACATAGGTGAAACCCGTAGATGATCTACTAACAGAAATAAAATGCTTGAAAGACAGTAGTATTTACTTGGCAATACATTCTGTACAGAAGATGGATACTTGTATATAAACAAGTTGGAAGTTACCTATAAACAAACTTCACGTTTATGTAAATAGTACAACTTCTGTCTTGAGGATTATGTACAAAAATGTGTAATTAGTACAACTACAAATCAATAAAAGTACCACAACGATAATTTAAAAACTATTTATTGAATGTGACGACAATAAATTTGAGAGTTTACATTATCGTTGTTCAGGTGTTTCACTGAGATACACTCTAGCTGCATTTTCACAACACTACTTTTTATTTTGTTTTTAGATACGAATATCACGAGACAAGACGAGAACAAATGATTCCTTATACACTATACCTGCATCACAGCATAGTTAAAATGCTGACTGTAACACTCGAAAAGGTATAACTCAATTCACATATGATTGGTATCAGTTGATTGCGTCGTATCTCCTTCTCCAAAGCGTTTGCGAAGTATGAAACGAGTTCTGAGTCATCAAGTCACTTACTGGGAGTCATCTTAGTGTCTTAGTTTGAATAGCATCCAAAAACTACCGTTATGACTAAGTCCATTATTTGTTGTCAAAACTGTTCCACTTCAGCCTTTTTGCATCCGAACCATAACGTTTCCTATACTCAAGTGAATAACTGCACGTACAATAGCGGTTATCGCTTTTTTCCATGTGAACAGTGACGATGTCAGTGAGGAGGCATCTCTTGGTGCTCTGAATTACCAGCTGAACAATACTGTGAGAACTCCTTCGTTCTGCTGAAAGTAATGTACGTGTTAGGATCTCTGCCGAATGCCAAGCCACGCACCACCCTTTATCGAGAGCGACACACTATTGCCTGGATCGAGTTTTAACGGAATTGGTGTCTTGGAAACAACTTCTATATTAAACTGGGACGTGAGGTACAGCAGCACAGTCTTTGCCTCCATGATAGCGAATCTCTGGGCTGCAACAAGCAAACATTAACAACGTTATTCTCATATAACATACAATGAGAGGAATATGATGGAAAATTTGTTCATACACTATAGATTTATGGTCTGTGGATTTGCTGCATTTTTATCTGCTACCGGTGTGAAACTACAATTTTTGTCGGTGTGAAGTTGAAGTATTTGTAAACATGAGTCACAAGAAAGAGCACAGGACTAGCCACTTTACGCTGAGCAGGACTCAATGTAAAGTGGCTAGTCCTATCCTGTTTGTTGTGACTTATGTCTACAACACAGTTTAACTTCACACCTACAAAGATCCAAGCTGAAGCGAGTTTGAAGCATTGGTACATAAATAAACCAGTACATGAAGCAAGAATGATGACCAGAAATACACAAAACAGGAAAATAGGTTTTGTTAGTGTATAACAGCTTACGATACAGTCTCAAATTTTCCCTGAGTCTAATTACTGTTTTTTAGAAAAAGATAAGTAAATTTACTTTTGCGGCTACATCTGCGTCAGTCCTTGGGTGAAGTGAACGTTTAGTCGTTCAGACAGCTAAATGTATTTACGTTGCATTTTTTTTGCCAATAGTTCAAACACAGCCATGCACCAAATAAGATTGGTGGTGGCGTAACATTTCTGGTGTACAAAAGGTCATAATCAACTTTTTCTAGGAATAACAGCAAACAAACGTATCACCTTACGTACTCAACGTAGGTACAATACAGAGTGGAGTAGTTGCGAATTAACGCGGCGTACAAATCTGTTACAGGCGGATTTGAACTTCACTCATAAAGTTTCAGAAGTAGTTTAGAGCTGTTTTGCGAAGTAGAACCGTAACACTTTACGTAGTAAATTATTTGTTCTTAATTATCTGAATCTGGCCAACTCTGGGCCATGTAAAACAATATTTATGGTTCAAATTGCTCTGAGCACTATGGGACTCAACTTCGGAAATCGTCAGTCCCCTAGAACTTAGAACTACTTAAACCTAACTAACCTAAGGACATCACACACACCCATGCCCGAGACAGGATTCGAACCTGCAACCGTATCGGTCTCGCGGTTCCAGACTGCAGCGCCTATAATCGCACGGCCACTCAGGCCGGCAATATTTATGATTTAGTCTTTCGGTTGCTATTTATTTTCCTTTTTTTCTAGTTTTTTTCATTCTTTCGCTGTCATGGCTGATTATTTGCATTTTTTCTTCCTATTCTTTAAAATACTGACTGCTTTTCATGTTGTTGTTGTTGTTGTTGTCTTCAGTCCTGAGACTGGTTTGATGCAGCTCTCCATGCTACTCTATCCTGCGCAAGCTGCTTCATCTCCCAGTACCTACTGCAACCTACATCCTTCTGAATCTGCTTAGTGTACTCATCTCTCGGTCTCCCTCTACGATTTTTACCCTCCACGCTGCCCTCCAATGCTAAATTTGTGATCCCTTGATGCCTCAAAACATGTCCTACCAACCGATCCCTTCTTCTAGTCAAGTTGTGCCACAAACTTCTCTTCTCCCCAATCCTATTCAATACCTCCTCATTAGATACGTGATCTATCCACCTTATCTTCAGTATTCTTCTGTAGCACCACATTTCGAAAGCTTCTATTCTCTTCTTGTCCAAACTAGTTATCGTCCATGTTTCACTTCCATACATGGCTACACTCCAAACAAATACTTTCAGAAACGACTTCCTGATACATAAATCTATATTCGATGTTAACAAATTTCTCTTCTTCAGAAACGCTTTCCTTGCCATTGCCAGTCTACATTTTATATCCTCTCTACTTCGACCATCATCAGTTATTTTACTTCCTAAATAGCAAAACTCCTTTCCTACTTTAAGTGTCTCATTTCCTAATCTAATTTCCTCAGCATCACCCGATTTAATTTGACTACATTCCATTATCCTCGTTTTGCTTTTGTTAATGTTCATCTTATATCCTCCTTTCAAGACACTGTCCATTCCGTTCAACTGCTCTTCCAAGTCCTTTGCCGTCTCTGACAGAATTACAATGTCATCGGCGAACCTCAAAGTTTTTACTTCGTCTCCATGAATTTTAATACCTACTCCAAATTTTTCTTTTGTTTCCTTTACTGCTTGCTCAATATACAGATTGAATAACATCGGGGAGAGGCTACAACCCTGTCTCACTCCTTTCCCAACCACTGCTTCCCTTTCATGCCCCTCGACTCTTATGACTGCCATCTGGTTTCTGTACAAATTGTAAATAGCCTTTCGCTCCCTGTATTTTACCCCTGCCACCTTTAGAATTTGAAAAAGAGTATTCCAGTCAACATTGTCAAAAGCTTTCTCTAAGTCTACAAATGCTAGAAACGTAGGTTTGCCTTTTCTTAATCTTTCTTCTAAGATAAGTCGTAAGGTCAGTATTGCCTCACGTGTTCCAACATTTCGACGGAATCCAAACTGATCCTCCCCGAGGTCTGCATCTACCAGTTTTTCCATTCGTCTGTAAAGAATTCGCGTTAGTATTTTGCAGCCGTGGCTTATTAAACTGATAGTTCGGTAATTTTCACATCTGTCAGCACCTGCTTTCTTTGGGATTGGAATTATTATATTCTTCTTGAAGTCTGAGGGTATTTCGCCTGTCTGATACATCTTGCTCACCAGCTGGTAGAGTTTTGTCATGACTGGCTCTCCCAAGGCTGTCAGTAGTTCTAATGGAATGTTGTCTACTCCGGGGGCCTTGTTTCGACTCAGGTCTTTCAGTGCTCTGTCAAACTCTTCACGCAGTATCGTATCTCCCATTTCGTCTTCATCTACATCCTCTTCTATTTCCATAATATTGTCCTCAAGTACATCGCCCTTGTATAAACCTTCTATATACTCCTTCCACCTTTCTGCCTTCCCTTCTTTGCTTAGAACTGGGCTGCCATCTGAGCTCTTGATATTCATACACGTGGTTCTCTTCTCTCCAAAGGTCTCTTTAATTTTCCTGTAGGCAGTATCTATCTTACCCCTAGTGAGATAAGCTTCTACATCCTTACATTTGTCCTCTAGCCATCCCTGTTTAGCCATTTTGCACTTCCTGTCGATCTCATTTTTCAGACGTTTGTATTCCTTTTTGCCTGCTTCATTTACTGCATTTTTATATTTTCTCCTTTCATCAATTAAATTCAATATTTCTTCTGTTACCCAAGGATTTTTAGCAGCCCTCGTCTTTGTACCTACTTTATCCTCTGCTGCCTTCACTACTACATCCCTCAGAGCTACCCATTCTTCTTCTACTGTACTTCTTTCCCCTATTCCTGTCAATTGTTCCCTTATGCTCTCTCTGAAACTCTGTACAACCTCTGGTTCTTTCAGTTTATCCAGGTCCCATCTCCTTAATTTCCCACATTTTTGCAGTTTCTTCAGTTTTAATCTACAGGTCATAACCAATAGATTGTGGTCAGAGTCCACATCTGCCCCTGGAAATGTCTTACAACTTAAAACCTGGTTCCTAAATCTCTGTCTTACCATTATATAATCTATCTGATACCTTTTAGTATCTCCAGGGTTCTTCCACGTATACAACCTTCTTTCATGATTCTTAAACCAAGTGTTAGCTATGATTAAGTTGTGCTCCGTGCAAAATTCTACTAGGCGGCTTCCTCTTTCATTTCTTAGCCCCAATCCATATTCACCTACTATGTTTCCTTCTCTCCCTTTTCCTACACTCGAATTCCAGTCACCCATTACTATTAAATTTTCGTCTCCCTTCACTATCTGAATAATTTCTTTTATTTCATCGTACATTTCTTCAATTTCTTCATCATCTGCAGAGCTAGTTGGCATATAAACTTGTACTACTGTAGTAGGTGTGGGCTTCGTATCTATCTTGGCCACAATAATGCGTTCACTATGCTGTTTGTAGTAGCTTACCCGCATTCCTATTTTCCTATTCATTATTAAACCTACTCCTGCATTACCCCTATTTGATTTTGTGTTTATAACCCTGTAGTCACCTGACTCGAAGTCTTGTTCCTCCTGCCACCGAACTTCACTAATTCCCACTATATCTAACTTTAACCTATCCATTTCCCTTTTTAAATTTTCTAACCTACCTGCCCGATTAAGGGATCTGACATTCCACGCTCCGATCCGTAGAACGCCAGTTTTCTTTCTCCTGATAACGACATCCTCCTGAGTAGTCCCCGCCCGGAGATCCGAATGGGGGACTATTTTACCTCCGGAATATTTTACCCAAGAGGATGCCATCATCATTTAATCATACAGTAAAGCTGCATGTCCTCGGGAAAAATTACGGCTGTAGTTTCCCCTTGCTTTCAGCCGTTCGCAGTACCAGCACAGCAAGGCCGTTTTGGTTAATATTGCAAGGCCAGATCAGTCAATCATCCAGACTGTTGCCCCTGCAACTACTGAAAAGGCTGCTGCCCCTCTTCAGGAACCACACGTTTGTCTGGCCTCTCAACAGATACCCCTCCGTTGTGGTTGCACCTACGGTACGGCCATCTGTATCGCTGAGGCACGCAAGCCTCCCCACCAACGGCAAGGTCCAAGGTTCATTATGCTCTTAATATTTCTCTGTTTTGAAACTCTTAACCCGGTAGAGACATTTCTTCTAACTTTGGTCTTTTGACGGTTATTGACCCACATTTTTTTTTCTTTTTGTTACTGAAATAATTGTTTGCTTAATCAGTGTTATTCCGTTCCTTTTATGTAGACGAATACGCGGAGAAGTGTTTACTCTCCAACAAGATCGGCGGTGGTGGCTACTTTACTACCATCATCTACTTCGTAGACAGCAACATCCTCTGTGATAATGAGTATAGTCTCCTCGGCCTTTACATAACGCATCTACAGTGATCTCTATACCACCTGAACGTTCAACTTCCGCTGTCTGATCGTGCCAGCCATAGATGCCTATATTTCGTTTCTTGCCAAACTACAACATGGCTGCTAGGAAATGTCACTAGATCATGAAAAGGAAATACTTTCAGATTCCGCTCTCGTATCAACCTGTTATATCACAAATTGACATAAAGTTCAAAACAAGAAATCGGTCTGCAATTCTTTGTCACGCACAGACCGATCGATATTTCTTGCCAAACTGCAACATGGCGGACGATGCAAAGCACATGAATTTGCAGACTCGCTGCAGTTCTGTACTCAGAGACCGGACTTCTACATCCAGGTTGTATAGAGATCTCTGTATTCGACCCATATAATAGAAATATCTCTGGAGTGAGCATTCAAATGCGCAGAATTGATTTTCTATTATCAACATACTTTGCCACCATTGTCACGGGACGACGTAGATTTGTACGTAATGTATCCTATAAATTTCGAATAGCGTCATATCACTAGTATCGTTAGTACAGATTAACTTCTTAGGTGCCATGGACTTGGTATATGCGATTTGTAGACACCATAACAATATAAATTTGATGCCTGGAATAAGCTGGGCTCGTAGTTTTGATGAACAAAATGAATGGGAATCACGTCACGGTATCGTCACATCAGTTCGCTTAGCCCAGTACCGAAAGACGTAAATATACTTATGAGCCAACATCTGTGATACAAAAAGCCAAAGGAATTGAGGAACTAACAACGTCAAAGGTTATTACTGGCCTAAACAAAATTCATAACGTACGTCCTTGACCAGTTTTGTTCGGTAATGTGCTGAAAAGTGAAACAACATTTAAAAACATCGACATTTAATTGCTAGGGGAAATATACACATACAAACACGTCAAGCAATAGCTTTAAACGAAGAAATGGAACCTGTTAACTCATCCGTTTTGTTTTTTCTTATGTAACAAATAACGTCTTAAACACCTACGTTTTTCTCTTTCATTAGAGTAGACCTTTTCACTAAACATGTTAGGTAGTGGAAATTGCTTCGTTAACTTATGTTCTTATTTACACGCATGTCAGCTCTGTTCTTTATTGTAAAAACTGAATAATTTTTCGCTTTGAGATATCTGACATCGCTGGTGTAAGAACACTCAATATAAAAAATATCCGACTCGTCACGGAACATTTGCAACTTTCCACGAATGCAGAACAATAAGAAAATAAATATTACGATGACACAAAAACACAGCAGCGAAAATTGGATAACTTACGATGTTATCAGACGACGACACCGTCAAAACTTTCTTCGCGAGAAACCTTGTGCCGTGATATAACGGTCCGTTGACGAGCAGTGTGATTGCCTCTATTTGAAATGCATTGTGGAATGTTTTCGCGTGACGTGATGTGACGCCCAATGAGAAATGGCCTGAAGAAAATGGCATTGTCCCGAGAGATCACGTGACACTTCCAGCTTAATGCTGACAAGATGCTCTGAACGTAATGCTCATTCCAGAGATATGCTCATTCCAGAGATATTTCTACTGAACGATTCGACTGACTACATAAACAACGCTCCTGCAGCACGAATTACGACAGTCATTTCCCTTCGATGACGAAGGAGGAAATAACGGAAAACATCAGTTCTCATTTGAACTTGACACGACACAAAAACCGAGGGAATTTCATCAATGATATTGCACTACTCGCTTGCGAAATCTCTGTAGTGTCTCCTCCTACTTTTTGTTTTCCATCGTATGTTTAACGTGTCTTTAATGTAGTGATGCTGATCCTGCTTTTCTTTAAGAACTGACATAACTCAAAATAAAAAATAAAGTACAGCTTACCTATACAAACACGAGGTCCTGACCCGAAAGGAGAGTATGTGAACGGTGCGATGAGCTGCTTGTTCTCCGGAGTGAAGCGCTCAGGTCTGAAGCAATCAGGCTCTGCGAAGTATTTGGGATCGTTGTGGATTCCGTGAACGGGCACCCAGATCCCGTCTCCAGGTCGCAGTTCGACGCTCGGGCACGAATCCGTGGCTGGTAGGCGGTACGTGCGGACGCATTCTCGGTCCAAGAAAGGCGCAGGAGGGTACATGCGCAGAGTTTCTGCAATGTTCATTAAGAAAACCTTTTGCTATTGCAGCTGTTCCACAAGCAGGTCTTTTCAATAATGTGAAGCAACAGTCCCACTGGATTTACACATAGTAAGTAATAATATGCTAACAATAAGATCAGTTTGTAATTCGTTGTGTTTTCCCTGTGTTGTATTTGACTTTACAAGTATGCAGTGAAGTTACAGTGTCTTGCTGCTGTTTATATTTTATTTGTTGGAAACTGCATAATCTACGTACTTTATAACCCGTTGCAGCAGTGAATCGTAACATTCTATAAAGTTGGTAAGGCTCTTGTTTTCCAAATACATCATTTTGTTACGAAAAATATTGTTTGATAGATATCCGAGAAGTGTTTAGAAAGACAAAGAGAAGCAGTACCACGTAGGGCTAAAAAGATGTGGAGACCGTCCACTACGTCAGCCGTACCAAAATAAAACAAAAACGAAACAAAACATCATGTGACATTCCGGTGACGGATTACACTGCAATCATCATGTGGCACGCGAGATGTCATCTGATTACGAACATGACGAAAGTCGCCGAGAAAGTGAGCCTACAAGAGACTATCGCCAGTTGCACACCGAGGAATCATTTGAACAAGTTCCTGATGTTACTTGATAGTTGCTAGGAGTAATTCTTGCTCTAGGATCTCGAACAATCGAATTTTGTAACAGTGTCATTCGGGCCACCACAGATCCACTTGAAGTTTCGCATTAGGAGTTAAGGAGTCAGACTTCTTCACATTTAAGCGGCCTTGACAAGAAATACCTGTCGTTTAGCCAGATTCCTTCTTTTCACTCGGCAACAAACCAAATGTCATACTTCACGGACTATTTTCTCTGTTATACTTCGTGTTCTGTGATTGTAACTGGTTTAGTTGTTGCTCTGCTACACTGAGGTGGCAAAGGTCATGCGACATCTCCATCTGCGCGGCGTTGTGCTGCAGCTCGACGTGGCACGGACAAGTTGTTGGACGTCCCTGCCGAAATATTGAGCCATGCTGCCTCTATAGCCGTCCATAATTGCGGAAGTATTGCCGGTGCAGGATTTTGTTCAAGAACTGACCTCCTTATTATGTTCCGTATGTGTTCGATGTGGTTCATGTCGGGGTCTGGGTAGCCAGACCATTCGCTCGAATTGTCCAGAATGTTCTTCAAACCAACTGCCAACAATTGTGGCCCGATGACATGGCGCATTGTCATCCATAAAAATTCCATCGTTGTCTGGGAACATGTCGTCCATGGATGGCTGCAAATGGTCTCAACCGAACATCCCGAGGACCCAGTCGATTCCATGTAAACACAGCTCAAATCGTAATGCGTCTAGGTCTAAGTACCATTCCTCGTTCAAAGTCTATTAATTCCCATCATGCGTCCTTAATCACGTCGGAAACCTTTTCACACGAATCACCAGAGCACAAGTGACAGCTCCGCCATTGCACTGCCCTTTTTAATGTTGTGCACGCGATACGACCGCCACCTGTACATGTGCAGATCGCTATCCCACGACTTTTCTCACTTCAATGTGAAGCAGACGTTGTTGTTGTTGTTGTTGTTGTTGTTGAAGCAGACGTAGAATTTGTAAACTTGTCATTGGCCTATTGCTGAGGGATACTATTATAAAGATATCTATGAGGTTCCTGAAGTCACTCATACTGCGAGTGCTGAACAGTTCTTTGAGACAATGTACGTCAATGCTGAGAAATCCTTATAATTTAGATTGGCTTTGGTTGATAGTAGCTGATACTGTAATAGTTTTGTGTAGCCCATCCAAAAAAGTCATGTTTCATGGTTTATCAAGTGTCACAAGGGCTATGTTTATAACAGAAGCCTTACTTCAGAACACACAGATAGTCTTTGACTCTTCTAAACTGCTTAGAATTATTGCTAAGCAACAGAGATATTGTTGGGCAGGAATACACACAGGCAGTGAAACACAGTACATTCGTAGTAGAGATGGGGTGGTAGCCTATATTTACAACGAAAAATGGCACAAATCTTATGCCACTGAGAAACAGGGTAACAGACATAAATATCGTTCATGTCTGACACAGACTCTCGACATAAAGGTGTATATCGGACTCTCAGAAAGGAACATGCCCTCCTCGGGGACTAAAGAACATTTGGCACCTGTTATTAATGCTCGCTTCCAAACTGTCGAGGGGTTTCTGGGGGGGATACGGCCGCACACCTCTCTCAAGTCGGTTACCAGTCCTTGCACGGTTCGGGGAGGGGGTGTTAATCTCTAAATTGGTCCGTCAAGACCATTGCAGACATGCACCGAGGAAATACGAAGGCCATTACGTACGTTCGGTATCTTCACATTCCAATGTGTCGGACACTTCAGCGGTTCTGTATGGGTGGATATTGTGGCCCATAAACACAAGAGCTGGGACCTACAGCAGCTCGAAGGAAACGGATGTGATGCAGAATAATCTCCCAGTAATACCGCTTTGGTGTAACGGCACCTCACGCAAAGATATGCAACGGATTTCGCCCATCGTACATAAGGCCCGGCCACACCATAAAGCCTAAACTTCACACATCAAAAAAGGTTTTGCATCATCTCGGTTTCGAGACTTCCGGAAACTGTACAGAAAATTGGAATAGTGATCAACATAAACATCATTTCTGCCCTTTCTATTGCTCATGAAAACCGCACATTGCGTGTTGTACCACCGTTCAGCGAGACCTTCAGAGGTGGTGGTCCAGATTGCTATACACACCGGTACCTCTAATACCGAGTAGCACGTCCTCTTGCATTGATGCATGACTGTATTCGTCGTGGCATACTATCAACAACTTCATCAAGTCACTGTTGGTCCATATTGTCGCACTCGTCAACGGCGATGCGGCGTAGATCCCTCAGAGTGGTTGGTGTGTCGCGTCGTTCATACAAAGGCCTTTTCAATTTATCCCAGGCATTCTCGATAGGGTTTGTGCTGGGGAACATGCTCGCTACATTAGTCGAGCGATGTCGTTATCCTGAATTAAGTCATTCACAATATGTGCACCATGGGGACGTGAGTTGTCTTCCATAAAGACGAATGCCTCACCAATATGCTGCCGATATGGTTGCACAGTCGGTCGGAGGATGGCATTCACGTATCATACAGCCATTACAGCGCCTTCCATGACCACCAACGGAGTACCACGGCCCCATATTATGCCACCCCAAAACAGCAGGGAACCTGCACCTTGCTGCACTCGCTAGACAGTATGTCTACGGCGTTAAGCCTGACCGGGTTGCCTCCAAACACGTCTCCGATCATTGTCTGGTTGAAGGCACTTGTGACACTCATCGGTGAGAAGAACGTGATGCACATCCTGAGCGGTCTATTCGGCATGTTGTTGGGCCCATCTGAACCGCGCTGCATGGTGTTGTGGTTGCAAAGATGGACGTCTCCATGGACGTCGGGACTGAAGTTGCACATCATGCAGCCTATTGCACACAGTTTGACTCGTAACACTAGTCATGTGGCTGCACGAAAAGCATCATTCAACATGGTGGCGTTGCTGTCAGGGTTCCTCCGGTCCATAAACCGCAGGTAGCGGTCATCCACTGCAGTAGTAGTGCTTGGCCGGCCTCAGCGAGGTATGTCATTTACAGGTCCTGTCTTTCTGTATTTCCTCCATGTCCGAACAACATCGCTTTAGTTCACTCCGAGATGCCTGGACACTTCTCTTGTTGAGAGCCCTTCCTAGCACAAAGTAACAATGCGGACGCGATCGAACCGCGGTATTGACCTCTAGCAATGACAATGCGAGCCGTGTACCTCCTTCCTGGTGGGATGATTGGAACTGATCGGCTGTTCATGCATGGTTATTTACATCTTTGGGCGGATGCAGTGACATCTCTGAACAGTCGAAGGGACTGTGTCTCTGATACAATATCCACAGTCAACGTCTATCTTCAGGAGTTCTGGGAGCCGGGGTGATACAAAACTTTTTTTGATGTGTGTATGTCAGTAACGCCTATGAATATTCTGTGTTGTGTGAAGTGATCTTCCCTCTCTCTACACTGTCTGGTGGCCAGAATCACTTGCCACAGATGAGGCGAGATTCGTCGGAGAACATCACTCTGGACCACTGACTCTAAGCAATATGCTCCCTAAACCACCGAACTTTTTGCGACGATTGCACTGATGAAGTGGGGCTCTTTTTACAGGCTTCCGAGCATGCAAAACAGTTTAAAACTTTCGCGTACTCTTTGTCATTACTAAATTGTCATCTGAGGTCGTCGCCGAAAACCGAATCCAGAATTTTCCCTTTAGCAGCCAGAGGTTCTGTCTACTGTAACACGGAGGCCGTGGTATACGGCCAATAAAGTAAAGACTTGAAATAAGGATTTCGATACGTGTGGTGTCTACAGTCTGTATTCTGGATGTCCCATAGAGCCAGTAATTCCTCGTTCCTCTGACACTACGACCATTTACTGAGCGCTGAATAAAAGTCTTTCACTTGGTCAAAAACCCGGGATGTGCCCTGTCTGCCAACAAATATTTAGAAAAGATTGCTGTATGGTGTGGCAGGTGGCAGTTGACTCTAAATAACGAAAAGTGTGAGGTGATCCACATGAGTTCCAAAAGAAATCCGTTGGAATTCTATTACTCGATAAATAGTACAATTCTCAAGGCTGCCAATTCAACTAAGTACCTGGGTGTTAAAATCACGAACTACTTCAGTCGGAAAGACCACACAGATAATATTGTGGGGAAGGCGAGCCAAAGGTTGCGTTTCATTGGCAGGACACTTAGAAGATACAACAAGTCCACTAAAGAGACAACTTACACTACACTCGTTCGTGCTCTGTTAGAATATTGCTGAGCGGTGTGGGATCCTTACCAGGTGGGATTGACGGAGGACATCGGAAGGGTGCAGAAAAGGGCAATTCGTTTTGTATTATCACGTAATAGGGGAGAGAGTGTGGCAGATATGATACGCGAGTTAGGATGGAAGTCATTAAAGCAAAGACGTTTTTCGTCGCGGCGAGATCTATTTACGAAATTTCAGTCACCAACTTTCTCTTCCGAATACGAAAATATTTTGTTGAGCCCAACCTACATAGGTAGGAATGATCATCAAAATAAAATAAGAGAAATCAGAGATCGAACAGAAAGGTTTAGGTGTTCGTTTTTCCCGCGCGCTGTTCGGGAGTGGAATGGTAGAGAGATAGTATGATTGTGGTTCGATGAACCCTCTGCCAAGCACTTAAATGTGAATTGCAGAGTAGTCTTGTAGATGTACATGTAGATGTAGATGTTGTCAGATAGGGCACTACGTATGAATCAGCAACTTTCTCAGATGTGTAAGGGCTGTGAATAGCACAGGGAAGTAGAGACAGTTACTTAGTTTACTGTAAATGCAGCATTGGCCTTATCGATCATGAGCCTGCTCACTGAACCTATTTAAATTTCCTTCTGTCGAATGCGTTGGTTGTCCATTCTGAACTGACGTTCATCGTTGCTGTGCCGTCTCGAATACTGTTTCGCCGTCTAAGTCTGGGTCTTCGAGATTCTCTCGTTTATCTATACACACAAAATTTTTTTTACATCACCCCAGTTCCCAGAACACCTAAAGATAGTTTTTGACTGTGGATACTGTACCACAGACACAGTCCCGTTGACTGTTCAGAGGTGTCACTAAATCCGCCCAAAGGTGTAAACAACCATGCATGAGCAGAGCAAGGTCGTCTTTGCAACTACGACCTTGGGCAGCGCGGTTCAGATGGGCCCAACAACATGCCGAATGGACCGCTCAGGATTGGCATCACGCTCTCTTCGCCGATGAGTATCGTATATGCCTTCAACCAGACAATAGTCGGAGACGTGTTTGGAGGCAACCTGGTCAGGCTTAACGCCGTAGACATACTGTCTAGAGAGTGCAGCAAGGTGCAGGTTCCCTGCTGTTTTGGGGTGGCATAATGTGGGGCCGACGTACGCCGCTGGTGGTCATGGAAGGCGCCGTAACGGCTGTACGATAGTGCAACCATATCGGCAGCATATTGGCGAGGCATTCGTCTTCATGGACGACAATTTTCACCTCCTTCGTGCGCATTTTTTGAATGACTTAATCGAGGATAACGGCATCGCTCGACTAGAAGGGCCAGCAAGTTCTCCAGACATGAACCCTCACAAAGATGCCTGGGATAGATTGAAAAGGGCTGTTTATGGACAGAGAGACCCATCAACCACTCTGAGGTATTTACGCCGAATCGCTGTTGAGGAGTGGGACAATCTGGACCAGCCGTGCCTTGATGAACTTGTGGATAGTATGCCACGACGAATACAGGCAGGCATCAATGCAAGAGGACGTGCTACTCGGTATTAGAGGTACCGGTGTGTACAGCAATCTGGACCACCACCTATGAAGGTTTCGCTGTATGGTGGTACAGCGTACAATGTGTGGTTTTCATGAGCAATAAAACTGGCGGAAATGATGTTTATGTTGATGTCTATTCCAATTTACTGTACTGGTTCCGGAACTCTCGGAACCGAGGTGATGGGAAACCTTTTTTGACGTTTGCATTTACCTAGAGAATGTTGCTGATAGTCTGCTCTCTGACATTGCTGCTGTGTGATCAAACCAGGTCAACCTTCGCTTCTTTAGCACTTCTACGATATTACGGTGCTTGTACAACTACCGCAGTTGTTCTCTCTATCTTATTCTGCGTCCCATGTTATTTTCGTCGAATACTAGCCGATTTTTTAAAAATGTTTTCGTTTTGGATATTAATAGTTTTTGTTCATCTCAGTTTCATTTTCTTCTTGTCTTTGTTTACAAGACGAGACCTGTAGGAGGTTTTTGGATTTATTATTTTTTTAAACATTTTTTTGTCTGACGTCAGTTGTGATCAGTAGCCTCATAACTTCTTGTGTGGCCTGGGTAGCATCTTGCATGAAATGGGAATATGGCGACTTAGATGTGAGTCAGAAGCAGTTCCTTACAATTTTTCTTGTTCGCTGGCTAATTTTAAACCTAGCCGGTGGGTACTAATTTCAACTGCAGAGGTGTAACTTTGCGCCTATTTAAAAATCAACCAATCAATCAAAATCAAAATCAATCCTTCGAGAAAGTTCTGTAAGTTTTTTCTGTTAAGAAAGGACTTTAGTACAGTTTCTGGCGTGCTCTTCCTGAACCGTGACTGAGCTAGCAACTGACGCTGTTGTGTGTTGGCCTCTAGCCTCCCCCCCCTCCCCTCCCCCCCCTCCCCTCCCCCCCCCTCCAAAACATGTACAAGCAGAACTTTGCGTCAGGGAAGAAACGAACAAGAGATTCGGTGGTCACTCTTCTCTGAGTATCTGGAGAGTATAGACACTATGTTGTAGGGAGGAGACGTAACCTTAAGTCTGGTTTTGTCGCTTGAGTCAGCGCCTTAAGCAATAGGTTGTGAATGACAATTGTTAATTTATGTTTTGCCATGTAAAATTTGCTTTCTCGTGTGAAACTTGGTACCATGTACTCAATATGATGTAGAGACTTGCACCCACTCATTTGGACGCCCCTATCGTCTCTCGTAGTCAATCTTGTAATTATTTAGCAGCCACTGCTACTAGAGAGATTATACGCCCTCCACCGGTTAATCAATTTTATCGTCCGTATTCTACAAATCCTTCTACAAACCGACGTGCCCGCCAGTCACAATTTTCTCTTATTATCTTTCACTGTGCAAGTAGGCCTTCATAACGGGTGCGTGAGTTGTAATCCACCGGTACGTACATCTTGATCCCACGTGGAGAAGGAGGCACCTTGCTGCTGATTGTCACCCAATTTCTCATTATCCTCTCATCAAATGGAAAACTCGCGACTTAGTCAGCTATGTTTGGTGATAGGATTGCTGATTGTAACTACGAAGGCTTCCGCGGCCTGTGTCATAATGATTAACATACTTCTGGGTGTTGTACCGCTCCGTCGTATAAAATAATTTCATTACAAACTTAAAACCGACGTTTCGACTGCATTACAACGCCCTTCCCCAGGGCAAGACTGGTTTTTGTGGAGGAAAGATGGCTCTGTTTATTGCAGGCGGTCGGTGTCAGTATGGCTTATATTTGAAACTTTAATGGGTCGAGTGTATAATAGGCTAGTCATGACGGAAGGGGGAGCGTAGGAAAGAAGCTACTGATTGGCTAGTCTGCTTTTCAGTGATTGGCGACAGTCTGCAAATCAGTGCCTGGCTTCTGGTGAGCACGTTTTTTCCATGGTGTGCGCGTAAATGCCCTGACAGTTCCCCTGTAGCTGTTCGTGTAGGCTGTCCCGATGCATTACTTCAGATTTTTCTATTTGCATCCAGATATTCTGTCTTCTCTTCATTAAAACGTAGTATAGTTTTTTCAGCCATTTTTTATTATTTTGATTAATTATGTTTTGGAACTACTTATTAATGCTATAACATCTACATTGGCAAGTCTAATAATGCTTACACCCCGCAATTGGATCCATTATGGTCCCTTTCAGTAGATTATCCATAGATCTTCTGTAAGACGAGGTTAATATAAGTGAATGGCGATCCCTTGTCTCAGCCCAGTGTAGACTTTGAAGAGCCTCAATAAATCTGAATAAGGGCATGATTCCAACAAGCCTTATTTAAATTACTGTATTTGCACTACTAGTTTCAGACACTTTTCGTTTTCAAATGCATCTACATGTGCAGATATGGACACATCGTTATCAGTTCGTCAAAAACTCGCCCGTCATGCAGATTTGTGCTCAGCACGGTCGGCAACGATCATCTTATCACGTCACGCTTTATGCACTTGTGTGATCTGTAGTAAAATTTACAAGAAGATGACTGATGACGACCGTGCACAGATATGCATGGGATGAGGTTCTGTTTAACGAACTGATAACGATGTGTCCCTGTCTGAAAACGGAACAGTGTCGGAAACTAGCAGTTAAAGTAATTTAAAACACAGGCTGGAAGAATCATGCAGTTTTTCATCATCATCATCGTCATCGTCGTCATCATCATCTTCTTCATCTTATACTGCTTCTTACTCGTCTTCCTCCTAAAGCCTATTTCCTTCACTACTCCAGAGTCTACCCGACCGGTTGTCGATCCATCTTTTCCTTGGACGTCCAGTATTTCCTTTACCTATTGGTGATTTATTTCTTAAGATTTTCACAATCTTCCGTTTATCCATGCCATGATTTCTGTTATGCATCCACTCATTAAAGGAGCCCAATCTACGTTCTTTTCTAATGCTTTGTCTTCTCTCTCTGTTTCTCAGAGCCTTCCCTGTAATCCTTCGAAGAATGTTCATTTCTGTGGTTTCCAAAAGTCTTTTGGTCGATGTTTCAGGTCTTGTCTCAGCTGTGTATGTCATAACTGTCTCATTATTGTTTAATTTATTCCTGCCTTTACATCTTTCCATATATGCTTACCTTTCCAGTTTACATATTTAAGAGCCGGCCGAGCGGTTCTAGGCGCTTGAGTCCGGACCCGCGCTGCTGCTACGGTCGCAGATTGGAATCCTGCCTCGTGCATGGTTTTGTGTGATGTCTTTAGTTTAGACAGGTTTAAGTAGTTCTAAATCTAGGGGACTGATGACCTCAGATGTTAAGTCCCATAGAGCTTAGAGCCATTTGAACCATTTTTATATATTTAAGCACTCTGACACTATCTTTGCTTTTGTTACTTGTTCTCTAACTTCCTTCACGACATTTCCACTGTCGCTGGACAGTCTTTTTCTTCCATTAGCCTATTGTACAAGGCGGCAGCTTTGAAGGTCTGAGCTGACGAGAGAAAAAGAAAGACTCCCTCGGGCCCCAAAACCTAATGCCATTGTGGTCGAGAACATAAGAACTGATCAAGAGAGTCCGACAGGAAAGGCAACGGAAGGTGCTTGACGCCAGTAATTTCAAGTAACGTCAAACTCAGCTCGCGGACCAACGGTCGCTGACGAGTGTATTCCCTTAGTTGTTCTTCACATTTTTTTGAAATTTTCAGTTTCCCCTGCCGGTGTCTGTATGTGACAAAAAGTTTTGTCTCTAGCAATTTCAACGAATCTGGTTAATTTTGGGGATATTTGAAATTTACAAATCGTGCTTGGACGGTGTATGCTATCACAGGCCTTTTGAAATCTGGAAACTTTTTGCTCCCCGTGAATAAATGATCCAGTGTGGATTTTTTCTCCGGAAAACGCACTGATAGTCATCCCGACTCACCGGAGATGACCATGTCGAGGTACTGGCAGCCCGTGACCTGCTCGTAGCTGGGCTGCCCCCCACTCTTCTCCATCAGCTGATCCACCTCCCTCTGCAGCCGCCTCTGGACGTCCTCGTGCGTGGCCAGCAGGTAGCTGCAGAACGTCAGCAGTGTCGACACGGTGTCGAAGCCGGCGAAGAAGAATATCATCGCCTGGGCCGCTATGTCCTCGTCCGTGAGATCTGCCGCAATGAGAGGAACACTGTGGGCCAAGTAAGGAAAAAAAATGCTCTAATAAAGATTTCATTCTTTATTTATAGCTCTCTCTCGTAATCACTTTGCAGAAATAATGAAAGTGAGGTCCCCTCTTATCGTAGAATACCATTCTTTTTTCATCTATACGTGTTTCGGGACTTGTGGGACAAAAAATGATTCTTTATTTAAGTCTAAAAGAATAAAAGTAAATTAGAAAGACAGAAGTTACGTCTTCGCGTTTGCTATTGTCATCTTCTTATTTCGAGAAGATATTTTGCGTTGTTCAAGCCCTGTTCAAGTTTGCTCGGGCCTCAGAAAGTCTTTTGTTTATAACGGCGTTTTCGATTTAGTTAAACTGGTCTTTGCATGGTAAATAATTTCATAAAAGTACTGAGCCCCACATCTGTACAACAGCCAGTCTCAACTGTAATCCACGTCAGTCCGACACTAAATCTTTTAAGATTCTACGGAAAGACCAACATCACGACAAAAGACTGTCTCGTTTTAAATTTTTGTGATGTGGACCCCCGGGCCGCAACCTAGAAAGCTGTGCATAAATTCGTCTCTGCACTGTAGAACTATACTGTGCAAACCATTGTGACGTGCGCGGCAGAGGGCACGTCTCGTCGTATACGGCTAATCAGTGTAAACTCGCAGAAAGTTTTGCCTGACCAGTGCTGTTCTTAACATAACGTTTCCTGCCGCCGGCTACTTACGCCTGCGTTTGCCCTCGGCGGTGCCGTTCTTCTGCCCGTCCTCAGGTGCCAACTCGCCACGGCGCGCCTGCATGAGCAGGTGGATCATGTCGTGGCGGATGATTCCTTGCTTCTCTCGAGTCTGAATCGTCTCTACCACCAAAGACTTGAAGAAACTCACCGCCTTCTGACTGAAGAACGGAATACCCAGCATCTGAAATGAAATCATTCTTTTGTTATACTGTAACTAAAGTGCCTCTACATGCCTGCATAGTTTACAAACGGTGCATATTACGAACCTCCATCATCCTTGCCGATATAAAATAGCCGAAACTGACGAATGGGTTGATATTGGACAGATCTCGGCCCGTGGTGAAGAACTCGTTGCTAGGTTCGGACAATGAGTCCACTTTGACACCAAACGCCGTAGTCGCAATCACGTCATTAGTGACGCGTCTGAAGAAGTCCCTCAGCTCTAGTGTTAGGATCTTCTCCTCCTGGGAAGAAACTGCACCAGAAAGAGTAATGATTACATAGAAATAATTCTTACGAGTTGAAATCATAAAAATTCTTGTCAATAGTAATAACGAAACAAAAATAAAAAAAGTCCAATCGCGAATGAATAATGGGTAAGTAGGCTGTTTAGGTTTTTATGTTGGTAACGCCATGTAGCGCTCTGTATGAAAATCACAGGCTGTGCTGTATGCAGTCTGTGGCTGGTAATCATTGTTGGAATGTTCGGCATTGTAGTGTTGGGCAGTTGGATGTTAACAGCGCAGTTGGAGGTGAATCGCCAGTAGTGGTGGATGTGGGGAGAGAGATGGCGGAGTTTTGGGAGCGGACAATCTGGACGTGTGTCTATCAGAAACAGTAAATTTATAATATTGGATATCATTAAGGTAAATACATTGTTTGTTTTCTATCAAAATCTTTCTTTTGCTAACTATGCCTATCAGTAGTTAGTGCCTTCAGTAGTTTGAATCTTTTATTTAGCTGGCAGTAGTGGCTATCGCTGTATTGTAGTAGTTGGAGTAACGAAGATTTTTGTGAGGTAAGTGATTGGTGAAACGTATAGGTTATGTTAGTCAGGGCCATTCTCTTGTAGGGATTATTGAAAGTCAGATTCCGTTGCGCTAAAAATATTGTGTGTCAGTTTAAGCACAGTCATGTATAATTTTTCTAAGGGGACATTTCATATGTTGACCCTTAGCCGAGGACACCTCACTGGAATCTTCTGATTGTTTCTTGTAGTTTGTGTAATTAGTGTAACTATTGTTTATTGCTAGCGCATAATTATAGAGAGAATTTACTTTGTAGATGTAGTTTTTCATTGTTGTACAGTAAAACAGTTGTGGCATGCATGTAGATTTGCACCAAGTATTTCGCAGCTGCGCTTGCAATTAACGAGATATTATTTTCAATGCTATGTTAATGTGTTTTCTTATTTTGCTCTTCAAATTGTGCTTTTCTGTGTTATCGTGTGAAACATTGCGACAATAATGGCGTGTGAAAAACGTAATACTAGGCTCCAAAGTCAACTGAGAAATGATAGTGAAGACGAAAGCAGTGTGTTAGCGCCACCGTGTAATGAATTAATTAACGTTCAAAATAGTAATTTGGTAATTGTGCATGGGGAAATGGAGAGGGGTTCAAATAATGGTGTAGACAATGAAACAATTAGTGAACAGGGAAGCATTATCGATCGATCGGTCGGCAACAGCTCGCCTCAGGAATCCGAAATGACAGCACACAATCTCGCAAATACTGTAGATTCAGGTTTGGAGTCCTAACCGTTTTCTCAAATAATTCAAGACACATTTTCTGCTTGTCAAAATGTGAATGTTAGCTGTGCAAATTCACCGCCGAAAAGCACTGAGGAACATGTTTCAGACACCAGTGCATTGTTATTACAATTGATACATCAAATGGGACAAAAGCTTCAAAAGTTAGACATGATGGAACAACTTCAGAGACAAAGATAGCAAAAGCTTCAAAAGTTAGACACAAGGGAACAAAATCTTCAAAAGTTAGACACAATGAAACAAAATCTTCGAAAGTTAGACACCACGCTTGAACAAACACATGAAGATTTAACTACTGAGTTACATAACATCGAATCGAAATGTCAAAAAGTCTGTAATGACGTGATAACACAAATTTGTGACCATTTTCAACCTATTTGTTCGCGGCATAAAAATGCATTACAGAATCACGAAGCAGCCATAAAAGAACTGCAAAATGAAAATCACGAGGCCTTGCGGGCTAAAATTGACTCCGTTACATCTTCCGATTCAGTTACGCAACTTGCAAAAACACAGGAAAACTTAAAGGACACAATAGACACTCTGAAAATTGGTTCAGAAAGACACATGGAAGAAGTTAGTTCATTATCAGAGAAAGTAGTCGAACTTTCGGATCAGATAAATAATTTATCTACGAAGGTAGATGATAATCTGAATGACACAAGACCGGTAGGTTTCAATGATACAGAAGAGTACGAACGAATTAGGAAATTCAAACAAAATCAGAATCAAATTAATACACAACACCAAAGAGAAATCCGGGAAGTACAAGATCAGTTGACGCAGGTAATATAAGAATTACATATTTCAGAGGACACTCGCGCTCCAATACGGGAAGAGGGACATAGAAATGCGGAACAGCTACAAAATAATGACACAGGGCACTTCGGAAATTATGAAAGAAATTGGCAAGGTACACCGAATTTTGAGTTGGAACCGCCGAAACAATGTAACAATGACCGACATGCGACTCGCCGACATCATGATTTTAACTATAAGCTGTTTATTACGACACGTAAATTCAAAACATTTAAGAATTTCGGTAACGACATTCATCCACAAGCGTGGCTTCATCAATTCTCTCATTGATTTCCTCCCAACTGGTCATTAGAGCACAGATTTGAATTTATGTGTGGCTATTTAGAGAATGAACCAGCTGTAAGAATGCGATCGGTCATTCACGATTGCCACAGTGAAGGAGAATTTTACCATGCCTTCCTCTCAGCATATTGGTGTCAAGCTACTCAAGACCGAGTAAAACATAGCATCATAATGATGAAACATTTCGAAAAATCAGAATTTTCCAGTCTAGTGAAATATTTTGAAGACGTGTTGCACAATAATCAGTACCTGTCAAACCCATACAGCCCCTCAGAACTCATCCGTATTTGCTTAATCAGTTTGCCTGAACATTTACGACGTATTATTTTGGCAGGACGTTGCAAAGACGACATTGAAGCTTTTCAGGGACTGTGATAAGAACTGGAAATTGACACTGACAATCACGGAACGCGAAAACAGGAACACAACAATTACAGGTCACATCCGTCATAATTCCGCGATGGAAGAAATAATAACTGGACACGACAAGTCTATTCATACAACGTAAATAGTGACCAAAACAGACACCACCCGTATGACAACCGTTGGCAGAGTAGTAATAATTACAGGGAAAGGTCACCTCTCCACGGTAATGACTATCACAGAGACAATCAGAGAAACAGACAATATGGAAACCAAAATAATTATTATCAAGGGAGACAAAATAACGTCAGACGCAACGGCCCATCACGCAGATACGATTCCGGGAAAAATTCTCCACCACATGACCGACAAAAAAGAAACTATGTAAACTACCGTCAAAGCGACAGACCTGAATTTCATCAGAACTGGCGGGATTCAAACAGGGCAGGGCCCTCTAGACAAGGTGAATTTGTAGAACTTAGATCTCCAAATCCCAATAACGACGCGCGCCAACAAAGAGACAATAGGCAATGACTCATACCGCTGGCAGCAACAAAACGTGCTTATGAAGCTGATGACGTATCTGCCGTGGCTAGGAATTACGTAAAAATGGTAAAAATGGAAGACAGTGGGGACATCTTACTCCAGGAACACGACGTAAACATAACAACACTGCATATCCTGTGATTCACATTACAGTAAATGACGTAAAATTTACGGCAGTACTTGACCCTGGCAGTCTCATTTCCATAATTAGTGAAACAGCTTTTAGCAAATGCAACAAATCGAACGGTTGCCCCACACTTCCGTTACGTAAGATTAAATTACAAGGTGCAATCGTTGGAAAAAGTGTAGATGTACGCCAACAAACCAACTTGAATTCTTTTGTCAAAGCCACAGCTTCTCTATTAACTTTGTTGTTGTTCCATATTGAAGAATGGCTCTCAAACCATGACGAGGAAATTAATCGGCTTTACATTCTGTTCGACAACAGTTCGGAATTTTCGACGGAACTAGACACTAACAATCACTGTGCAATTACTGACAGGGATGATATCGACGGCATATTTGATACTAATGAGTTAATTCAGAATAAAATTCAAACAATTGAGAGCTGTAATGACACTGATAGGCAGGACCTTTTTGAGACTTTTCAAGCACATTCCACAGTTATTCGTCACAAAACAGGAACAATCAAGGGATTTCAATACTAATTTCGTGTTCGTGAGCGTACTAAATTTTGTGTTAGACCATACGTAATTCCAGCACATTATAGGGACCATGTTAGAACAGAAATACAATCTATGCTTGAGGAGGGCATTATTGAGCCTGCAGTAAGCTCATACAACAATCCATTACATGTTGTTGAGAAGAAAAGTGGATCGATCAGGCTTGTCTTAGATACGAGACAAATCAATACTATCATAATTCATGAAACAGGCCACAAACGATGGAAGAACTTCTTCTAAATTTTAATGGTGTAAAAGTGTTGTCTTCTATTGATCTCAGATACAGCTTTCATCAGATCGAACTTCATCCAGAATATGGAAAATACACAGCTTTTCTTTGTTTCGGCGTTTGTTATCAATTTCGGTAACTTCCTTTTGGTTTGAACATTTCTTTGGCAGCGTTCATTCGCGGGCTAAATTCCACATTACCTGATATCTTAAAACGTCACATTTCAGCTACGCACATTTTGGTCCAAGAAAATGTAATCATATTCTTCGGACGACTTCTTATTTTAACAATATGGAAAAGAGAATTCGAGTCCTGTCTATCTGTAAACTTTGACAAAAGGCTAAACCATCTACTATCTCACATCGTGCTCCGTTGTTTCCTGTCATTCCTTCTAAATTAAAAGAATTTGCTGCTGTTGATCTCTTGGGCCCCTTGTCAGAACATCGAATGGATTTCGGTACGTTCTAGTAGCTGTTGAACTTACTTCAAAATTTGTTCCTTTCACTCCGTTACGTAAAGCCAATGGGCGGTCTGCATCCAACACCTTTGTTAAAAATTTCTTACGTGATGTTTGACACGTTATTTAAGTCATTTCAGATAACGGACCACAATTCAGATCTGCTGTTTGGTCACGCATGCTTTGGAACCATAAATTCGAACCTGTTTTTATTTCATTGTACTCACCACATTGTAACCCATCTGAACGGATTATGAAAGAAATCAATAAGCTTTGCAGACTTTATTCTCACAGAAAGCAACAGCATTGGGACAGATGTTTACACTTATTTCAAAAAGTACTGAATGAAATGCCTCACGACTTCACTGCTTTACCACCTACTCTTGCACTGAAGAATGAAGAACCACAGAACAGAATCAGATAGCTTGTACCTTTCCCGAATACACGTAAACTTCGACACAAAGACATAATTGATTTGGCTATTAAAAATATAAAATCTGCAGCAGACAAAAGGAGAAAACTACACGGTAAAGCAAATGGAAAGAAATTATATATTGGTCAGAAAGTTCTCATTAAAGCTCATTCATTGTCACATAAGAAGAAGCACTTGAGTCACAAATTCTTTCTGATTTACAATGGACCTTACAGAAGCCGACGTATACCACATGATAATTGCATTGAAGTTCAAACTCTGCGTACTAGGAAGAGTAAGGGATTGCGCCCCCCGAAGTGGCCGAGTGGTTCTAGGCGCTACAGTCTGGAGCCGCGCGACCGCTACGGTCGCAGGTTCGAATCCTGCCTCGGGCATGGATGTGTGTGATGTCCTTAGGTTAGTTAGGTTTAAGTAGTTCTAAGCTCTAGGGGACTGATGATCTCAGATGTTAAGTCCCATAGTGCTCAGACCCATTTGAAGTAAAGGATTGCACCACATTTCACATGAAAAACCGTTTACTGAAAGATAATCTGCTTTTTAACTTAGTCTTTGCGTAAAAGTTTTCACTTCACGCTACTAGTACGCTTTGTCACACTTAGAAACTGTTATCGTGCAACAATGTTTTGAAGTTAGCTGTCCAGTCTAGAACCTAGGGAACATATTTAGACAGGTATTACCACTGCATTGTGATAGTGAACAAAGAACACAGTGTTTATGTGTGTGTACAATCTTGCTTTTTAGTTTCTCGATTACGTAACGACTATAAGGCTTGCATACTTAGAATATATACTGTTAATCAGATTTTAATGCAACATTTTGGTTTACTTGAAAAGGCATTCTTTATTTGAAGTACTTTCTGTGAGATTAAAGATGACATAGTATTTGGTTTCTTTGACAGCTACACAATTATATCATGATGCTACTAATGTGTTACACAATTTACGTTGTTGCTTTTGTGCTGTATCTGCTTTATATCTGCACAGTTTTTCTGAATTATTCTGGAAAGTAAAACATGTTTCAGTTGTAACTTTTGTGGTGTAGCTACAATGAGACAGCCTTTGTTGTAGCACAACAATACGTTATAGTGTAGTACTTTCTTGATGACGGTACTGTACATTATAACTACGATATCTATACGCATAGTATTTCGCTTTTGTTTATTACGAGGTAAGTACATTGACTTCCACAGAACGTTGCTTACAGACGACGATAATTACGGCACTTGGCACATTTTGTACCCTTAAGTAATGACAGAGATTATGTTACAACAAGACGCACAATTTAGCGCGGCGGTACACGTATTTAAGTGATTAATTTTGTACTTAAAACATTTATTTTTAAAGATTTTTGTATTACAAAGAAAGTTTTGCGTGATACATTTCATTCCATTGCTGTAATCTGTAACACCTGAGGGTATAATTACATTAATCATAAGGGGGTACACGCTTACTTTGTGTACCATGCAGCAAGCACAAGGAGCCCTAGCTAATATGGCATTTGCTTATACATTTTTTTACTACATCATTGACAGATGTTTGCGTAATTACACAGTTGGATAACTTCACACTCATGAAATTGTATTTTGTCCGTACTGTGTGAACTGTTCATATTTTTTCGGAACCATTGTGATACTATGAGAGCTTTGAATGATGTGTCTGGTATGAGATCATGATTTTTAAAGTACGTTTGAGGTGGATGACACTATTGAAATGCGCAGAGAATTTTTTTAGGTTTTGGAATTATTGCAGAAAGCTACGACGTTTTTGAGATTTGGCTGAGTTTTTGTGATGTTATTATTACGATGACAATGTGTATTACGCTGTGGAGGTATGTTTATGATCAATAAGCTGATGCTATATGATTTGTTATGATGAAATATTGAAGTGTTTACGAATATGTATATGTGTAATAAAGTAAGAAATAATGAGTAGTGGTTAGGGACACTGGTTTGTGGAAAAGGATGTTGGAAACCAAGAATCGTACTTTAAGAGCAATGAAATGTGTGTATATGTGTGAATGTATCACAATGCCGGCGAAAATTTTTTGGACACTGTTAAATTTACAGGATTTTGTTTCTACATACTGGTAACGCAAATTCTCGACCTGTGAAATTTCTTATATGAGACTGTCACTGTAGAGGAAATTGTTGTCGTAAATATTTCGGTAAGAAAGGTAAGTGACCTTGTCGTAGTGCGTTTTGGGCGCCCAGCTGAGAGATAGTCGTCTGAAAAAAGAAAGCCATTAGGTGGAGAAAAAAAGAGGCCATTATGCTCGCTATTGACATGACATTTCTTTCTAGAAAGCATTGCAAATACGACACGCTCAAACTTGAAAACATATGATTACACTGTGGAGTTCTTAATTTATGACATTTACTAAAATGCCTAATGAAATAATGAGAAACATTTTACGTTTCGTTTAACATCTAGTTTGTATCTTTCTAGAAAGCATTGCAAATACGACACGCTCAAACTTGAAAACATATGATTACACTGTGGAGTTCTTAATTTATGACATTTACTAAAGTGCCTAATGAAATAATGAGAAACATTTTACGTTTCGTTTAACATCTAGTTTGTAGCTGCACTGCAGCATTGGTTAAAATAAAATTTAACAGATGTACTAATATAGATATTTTATGCCTACAGATCCAGTAAATAATAATTTTATGATCGACTTCAAAAAAAAAAAAAAAAAAAAAAAAAAAAAAAACGAGGGAGCACAAAAAGACATTTCCGTTAACAGGAATTGCATAGATAATTTTTATCAATGACTGGGTAACTTGTTTTGTAGAGTAACTTATAGTGATGCATCACTCTAGTGTTAAGATGTGACATAGGTATTAGACATGGTCATGTTTACTGTAATATTTTTTCTGCTTGAGCTTTGTCATGATTAGATATAACTTATTGCATTTGCTGCTACTTTTTTCCAGGCATAGTGCTACTGAATTTCACTTTGTATTACTCTGTTAAGCCAGTTTTACTACTAATTTATTTTTCTTGTTTGCTGCACATTGCCTTATATTACTTGTAATATTGCATTTGCTTTGCTAATTTAGATTTACTGCTGCTAGCTTTGCCAATTTGCATTTTTTCATTGCTGTTTGTATTAATTGTTTTGTGCTGCTGCATTGCCTCGCCCCTTCGTTTATGCATCTGAGCTCAGTAGATATAAGTTAGCTTAAGAGGGGGTAGACTATTTAAGAGAATGAGTTGCGATGAATTGGAAGAAATGCATTGAGAAGTTATACGAAAAAACTACAGAAAGCAGGTATAGATAGAAGTTTTTGGAAATAATGAAGAACGAAGGAAGATCGCCAAGAAGTAAAGAAAGTTTTGTTTGCAAAATACTGCAGTAAAACAAACCCTGTCCTTTCCTTTTGTGTTATTCCGCTCTGTGTTTGTGTACGCTTGTGTATTTGTGTTCTTCCTGTATTTATGTGTTTATCTGATGAGAGTTATGTTGTAAAATTTTTCTAATAATATGTCATTTTCTTTGTAAAGATGTTTACACATTATTAATTCTGTTCTGTTTCAATTCTCATGTGAGAAATTAATGTTTCAAAAACTATTCTCATTTTTTTATTTATTTACTTATGTCATAATTCCTGTAACAGTGATGTATATGTCTATTTCTATTCTTTTGTAAAGCTCCTATTACTACAAATGTTATCTGTATTGTTATGTTCTTTAATGATGTATGTTGTACCTTTGTAATTGTATTCTTAGATTGTAAATGTATAGTTGTATAGACACCAGTTCTTCAAATTAAGTTTTCTTTCACTGAACACGTTTGTGTTGGTCATAGTATATGCACAATATGTGAAAAAAGTGAACTGTTAGTGTTTGGACGTGTGTTAATAATTCAGCAAGGGACTGATTAACAGCATTGCTGGTTCTAAGGACAATTCCATCAAAAAACTTAGTGAGTGCAGAAGTGGTGGTTTATGGACTTGCTATATTCTCCGCAAGACTCTTCGATGGTGATTGTGCACCTGCACAGTCGCAACGGATGGCTGCTAGCCATCTCTACAAGAACTACAGTGGGTCTGCATCTTTGATGGCCCACCAATACCGTTATTTCTACAAGGACTGCGATGGGTCTGCACCTCTGGTGGCCCACCAATACCGTAATCTCTAACAGGACTACAGTAGTCTGCTCTGTGATGACCTACCTACCAATATTCTTCAACTCTGACTGACTCTGCTGTGGGTTTGCTCTGTTGTGGACCATTACCTGTCTACATGTCAAGAGTCAGCACTGTCTTTCTGTTGGAAGGACTACACTACTTCTTCAGGACTGCATGGAAATCCAGTACTTCTGTGTGCATTTTCTTTTACTACTCAGACTTTGAGAAAAACACTGCAATTTTACTGTGATGAATGATCAGGACTGTCTTTATGCACTGTGAGAAAATTTTAGCTTTTGACCTACATTGTATCAATAAGTGTGCGCATTTGATTTCTTTGTTATTGTAATTAAGAAAAAATTTTCAAATCTGTGTTGGCCACAGCCCAAAACAATTCGTAAATTTTTTTGTGGGGAGCAAGGGAAGGTATGTAAGTAGGCTGTTTAGATTTTTATGTTGGTAACGCCATGTAGCGTTCTGTATGAAAATCACTGGCTGTGCTGTGTGCAGTCTGTGGCTGGTAGGCATTTTTGGAGTGTTCGCCATTGTAGTGTTGGGCAGTTGGATGTTAACAGCGTGTAGCGTTGCACAGTTGGAGGTGAGCCGCCAGCAGTGGTGGATGTCGGGAGAGAAATGGCGGAGTTTTGAGAGCGGATGATATGGACGTGTGTCCATCAGAGACAGTAAATTTATAAGACTGGATGTCATGAACTGCTATATATATTATGACTTTTGAACACTATTAAGGTAAATACATTGTTTGTTCTCTATCAAAATCTTTCATTTCCTAACTATGCCTATCAGTAGTTAGTGCCTTCAGTAGTTTGAATCTTTTATTTAGCTGGCAGAAGTGGCGCTCGCTGTATTGCAGTAGTTCGAGAAACGAAGATTTTTGTGAGGTAAGTGATTTGTGAAACGTATAGGTTAATGTTAGTCAGGGCCATTTTTTGTAGGGATTATTGAAAGTGAGATTGCGTTGCGCTAAAAATATTGTGTGTCAGTTTAGTGTTGATCAGAATAGGTAAAGAGCGAAATGTCTGAGTACGTTCAGTTCTTCTCAGCTGTTTGAAAATTAAATAATGTAAGAGTTTTATCAGCACAGTAATTCATTAATTTTTCTAAGGGGATGTTTGAAATGGCACAGTTTCAGAATGTCCAATTTCAATACTTCAATGCCACAGTTTACTGGGACAGTATTGACATGAAAGCCTCAACGTTTCACTTCAGGCTTTGAAGAGTGCACCAAACGAGGTAGTTAAGACAATGTACTCGTATTTTAGAGGAGGGAAGACCAAATAGCAAAATAGCTGTGTGCTAATCATGAACAAGATTTCTGGCGGTTCCCGCAGATCGTTTGAGGGGACTGCTGGGATGCTTCATTCATGGAGGTTATGGCAGACTTCCTTCCCACCTACCGGGCAAGGTAGCATGTGGTTAGCAAACTGGTCTCGCATTCGGGAGGAGTGGGTTTCAAATACCTGTGTTGGCCATTCAGATTTAGCTTTTTTGTGCTTTCCCTAAATAGTTGAAGACAGAAATCAGTTTTTATTTAAATAGCCGATACCAATTTCTTCCTCCAACCTTGTCGTACCAGAACAAGTGTTCCGTCTGTAATGACCTCATCGTTTACTTGACGTAAGGCTACGAGCTTCATGAATTTTAAAATTTTCCCTACGAAGGGAGCGTTCGGAGAAATTTCTGGTTTACAGGCGGTCATCGTCACATACACTCCACGATATTTGTACTTGGCACCAGACAGTAATCCACACGTGATCCATCGAAGACTGACAGAAACGTCTCCTTCGTTCCGCAGTATATGAGAGACTGTGAGTATTCCGCGCATGCGTCTGATTCACGTTGATAGACGGACCTCACTGCCCGCCGGCAGCGCCCTCCCTCGTGGAGCCGCACAGCTCACAGTCAGCTGTCCTGGCGTCGCCACTGTGTCGTCTTCGATTTGAGCAAATTGTGGAGGGGACGGGATTCCACGCGTTATCCAACCGGTAGCCGCTGCCGCGGTTCATCAGATTTTCCGGTATCCGTATTTTCAGTAATAGGATCTCAAACAGACGTTGCCGTGGCCAAAAATTGTTTTTTTTTATCATATTCCATCGAATCTATGTTAAATGCAACATTCTTCCACAGTGAGTGTGGTCTGACCTCTATAAACCGTAGCACACTGGTAACGTATTTTGTAAACTCCATTCTTCCACAATAACAAATGTCATTGCTGAGGACACTGGTCGCTAAATGCTTACATTTTATACGAAACTCTGCCTGTTTTGCCAACACAATGGGGATCATCTGTCTAAATAGTTCAAACCGTTTAGTTAACTTTGACATTATATCACTTTTTAGAAAGGTCCCTCTCGCAAATTCTTTCTACTAATTGGTAATAAGTTTCAGGAGAACGTCCAGGCTTTGTTCTTGTATGATTTTCCTCACTTTTGTTTTGTTTCCCTCAACTTTTGCTGTATGTTCAACCATGAATATTTTGATCAGACTGACGGCGTCGCTATGGGTAGCCCTGTGTCTTCCCTGGCGATCAAAATTTATGTGGAGATCATTGAGGAGAGAGCGCTTGAATCAGTAGATCTTAAACTAACTGTATTTTGTAGGTACACTATGTGATCAAAAGTATCCGGATATCCATAAAAACAAACGTTTCTCATATTAGGTGCATTGTACTGCCACTTACTCCTAGGTACTTCATATCAGCAACCAAAGTAGTCATTAGACATCGCGAGAGAGCAGAATAGAGCGCTCCGCGAAACTCACGGACTTCAATTGTGGTTAGGCGATTGGGTGTCACTTGTGTCGTACGTCTGTATGCGAGATTTTCACGCTCCCGAACATCTCCACTGTTTCCGATATGATAGTGAAGTGGAAACGTGAAGGGACACGTACATCACAAAAGTGTATAGGCCTATCTCGTCTCTTGGCTGACAGACACAACCGACAGTTGAAGAGGGTCGTAATGTGTAATAGGCAGTCATCTATCCAGACCATCACACAGGAATTCATAATTGCATCAGGATCAACTGCAAGTACTATGACAGTTAGGTGGGAAGTGAGATAACTTGGATTTCATGGTCGAGCGGCTGCTCGTAAGCCACATATCACGCCGGTAAATGCCAAACGACGCCTCGGTTGGTGTAAGGAACATAAACATTGGACGATTGAACGATTCACGGTACACAATGTGGTGACCAGATGGCAGGCTATGGGTATGGCGAATGCGTGGTGAACGTCATCTTCCAGCGTGTGTAGTGCCAATAGTAAAATTCGGAGACGGTGGTGTTGTGGTGTGGTCGTGTTTTTCATGTTAGGTTTTCTACCTCTTGTTGTTTTGCACGCCCGCCACTATCACAGCACAGGCCTACATTGATGCCTTAAGCACCTTCTTGCTTCTCACTATTGAAGAGCAATTCGGAGATGGCGATTGCCTCTTTCAGCACGATCGAGCACCTCTTCATAATGCGCGGCCTGTGTCGTAGTGGTTACACCACAATAACATTCGTGTAATGGACTGACCTGCACAGAATCCTGACCTCCTTTGGGATGTTTTGGAACGCCCATTTCTTGCCAGGCCTTACCGAGCGACAGCGATACTCTGCTCAGTGCAGCACTCCGTGTAGAATGAGCTGCTATTCCCTAAGAAAACTTCCAGCACCTGATTGAACGTATGCCTGCGAGAGTGGAAGCTGTCATCAAGGCTAAGTGTGGGCCAACACCATACTGAAGTCCAGCCTTACTGATGGTGAGCGCCACGAAATTCTTTCCAGCCAGGTTTCCGGATACGTTTGATCACATAGTGTATGTAGAAGATACTTTCATAGTGTGGCCTCATGAAGACCATGTATTAGTGGAGTTCTAACATCACCTCCTTTCATAAGAACATCTGGTTTACTACGGAATTAGAGAAAGGTGGTTGTTTACCTTTCCTAGAAATTTTCGTTAAACAGAAGAATGATAGCTCTCTGTGGCATTCAGTTTATCATCGAGTTGTCATCATCCATCGCAAACTATGAGCGTTCTTAAAACATTGTACACAGAGCTCAAGCAGTCTCAGATCCACATAGTTTGTTGAAAGTGCTCGCTCACCTAAAGACTGTTCAGGGGAGTTGGATATTCTACCCGGCAGATTAACAGGGCACTATCATTTAAAGCCAACAACCAGTAAGTGGATAAAGAGGAGAGCGCACCTGAAAAATCTGATATATTCTTCCCTTTGTTGGCAATATTTCGGGTAAAATAGTAAGAATCCTCCGTAATTTTCAGGGTAAATCGATTTTTCGTCCACTATTTAAGTTTGTCTCCCTGTTGCTACGAGGGTAATTTGTCATTGCGGAAAGTTAGAATTTACGAAATACGTTGCGAGTGTCATATGGCGTGTAGAGGTCAGACCGTATGCACGGTGAAAGAAAGTTGTATCAACGTTGCACTCGCCTTTTGCAACCGAGGACTCTGCTGTTGCTGAACATAGCATCTCCATCGGAAATTCAATGGCTTATGATAAATCATTAATTCTGGCCACAACAACATATTTTAGAGACCCATTATTGGAAATAGGCGCGACGGAAATTCTGATAAACCATGACAGCAGCTAAGAGCTGGATAATGCGTGGATTCCTGTAATGTCCTCGTTTTTCTCACAAGAGGAGGCCACAACGTTGTCATTAAGGATTTACTTCAAACTTCGCACACCTTTTATAGGCCATTAAAACAACATAATGTGCGAGTAGTCTGGTGCACTACTCTGTCGACTCCGAGGAAATCGCAAGAAAAGTTTTTAGCCTCTATTATGTGACTGATATGTCTATGCGAAAGAGCCGAATGTAAGAGGTCAGTGTGGCCAGGTGGTTAGCGTTGGCGCTTTGCGAGATGGGCGTGGGCGGAGCGACGGTTTGAATGTCACTAACACTTATATCTAATGATAATTATTTAATCTGAAGAAATGTATTACAATTTGTGCTACGGTCAGGGTTTTGAAACAAGGTCTCTTTGCTTTTTAGATAGGAGTGCTAAGCATTACACCAGCGCAGAACGATAGGTAGCATTGTTGCACCGACTACCCAAGTCCATGTCCCTCCTTAACATGAGGCATGTGGCATGAACGTCCATTTACAGAAGGTGTTCGAAGTGATGACTATTGGTATCACTTCTTATCATGGATTCAGTGGTATTCCTTGTCACATCGGCACTTATCGAAGCACATGCTCTAACAATTTTCTCTCGCATATCTCCTACATCTACATCTACATTTATATTCCGCAAGCCACCCAACGGTGTGGGTGGAGGGCACACTACGTGCCATTGTCATTACCTCCCTTTCATGGTCCCGTTGCGTATGGTTCGAGGGAAGATCGCCTGTCGGAAAGCCCCCGTGCGCTCTCGAATCTCTCTAATTTTATATTCGTGATCTCCTCGGCAGGTACAAGTAGGGGGAAGCAATATATTCAATACCTCATCCAGAAACGCACCCTCTCGAAACCTGGACAGAAAGGTACACCGCAATGCAGAGCGCCTCTCTTGAAGCTATCACGCTTACCAAATAACCCTGCGCCGAAAGGCGCCCCTCTTCTTTGGATCTTCTCTATGTCCTCCGTCAACCCGACCTGGTACGGATCCCACACTGACGAGCAATACTCAAGTATAGGCCGAACGAGTGTTTTTTAAGTCACCTCCATTGTTGATGGACTACATTTTCCAAGGACTCTCCCAATGGATCTAAACCTGGCACCCGACTTACCAACAATTAATTTTATATGATCATTCCACTTCAAATCGTCCCGTACGCATACTCCCAGATATTTTACAGAAGTAACTGCTACCAGTGTTTGTTCCGCTATCATATAATCATGCAATAAAGGATCCTTCATCCTATGTAGTCGCAACATATTACATATGTCTATGTTAAGCGTCAGTTGCAACTCCCTGCACCAAGTGCCTATCCACTGCACATCTTCCTGCATTTCGCTGCAATTTTGTAATGCTGCAATTTCTCTGTATACTACAGCATCATCGGCCAAAAGACGCATGGAACTTCCGACACTATCTACACTCCTGGAAATGGAAAAAAGAACACATTGACACCGGTGTGTCATACCCACCATACTTGCTCCGGACACTGCGAGAGGGCTGTACAAGCAATGATCACACGCACGGCACAGCGGACACACCAGGAACCGCGGTGTGGGCCGTCGAATGGCGCTAGCTGCGCAGCATTTGTGCACCGCTACCGTCAGTGTCAACCAGTTTGCCGTGGCATACGGAGCTCCATCGCAGTCTTCAACACTGGTAGCATGCCGCGACACCGTGGACGTGAACCGTATGTGCAGTTGACGGACTTTGAGCGAGGGCGTATAGTGGGCATGCGGGAGGCCGGGTGGACGTACCGCCGAACTGCTCAACACGTGGGGCGTGAGGTCTCCACAGTACATCGATGTTGTCGCCAGTGGTCGGCGGAAGGTGCACGTGCCCGTCGACCTGGGACCGGACCGCAGCGACGCACGGATGCACGCCAAGACTGTAGGATCCTACGCAGTGCCGTAGGGGACCGCACCGCCACTTCCCAGCAAATTAGGGACACTGTTGCTCCTGGGGTATCGGCGAGGACCATTCGCAACCGTCTCCATGAAGCTAGGCTACGGTCCCGCACACCGTTAGGCCGTCTTCCGCTCACGCCCCAACATCGTGCAGCCCGCCTCCAGTGGTGTCGCGACAGGCGTGAATGGAGGGACGAATGGAGACGTGTCGTCTTCAGCGATGAGAGTCGCTTCTGCCTTGGTGCCAATGATGGTCGTATGCGTGTTTGGCGCCGTGCAGGTGAGCGCCACAATCAGGACTGCATACGACCGAGGCACACAGGGCCAACACCCGGCATCATGGTGTGGGGAGCGATCTCCTACATTGGCCGTACACCTCTGGTGATCGTCGAGGGGACACTAAATAGTGCACGGTACATCCAAACCGTCATCGAACCCATCGTTCTACCATTCCTAGACCGGCAAGGGAACTTCCAACAGGACAATGCACGTCCGCATGTATCCCGTGCCACCCAACGTGCTCTAGAAGGTGTAAGTCAGCTACCCTGGCCAGCAAGATCTCCGGATCTGTCCCCCATTGAGCATGTTTGGGACTGGATGAAGCGTCGTCTCACGCGGTCTGCACGTCCAGCACGAAGGCTGGTCCAACTGAGGCGCCAGGTGGAAATGGCATGGCAAGCCGTTCCACAGGACTACATCCAGCATCTCTACGATCGTCTCCATGGGAGAATAGCAGCCTGCATTGCTGCGAAAGGTGGATATACACTGTACTAGTGCCGACATTGTGCATGCTCTGTTGCCTGTGTCTATGTGCCTGTGGTTCTGTCAGTGTGATCATGTGATGTATCTGACCCCAGGAATGTGTCAATAAAGTTTCCCCTTCCTGGGACAATGAATTCACGGTGTTCTTATTTCAATTTCCAGGAGTGTACTAGGTCATTTATATATATTGTGAAAAGCAATGGTCCCATAACACTCCCCTGTGGCACGCCAGAGGTTACTTTAAAGTCTGTAGACGTCTCTCTATTGAGGAGTTCCTACACAACAGAACGCAGCATGTCATTCCCAATGGAGAGAAGTCTTCCGAAGTAAGAGTGATTTCAGGTGTGCCGCAGGGGAGTGTCACAGGACCGTTGCTGTTCCCAATATACATAAATGACCTGGTGGATGTCGTCGGAAGTTCACTGAGGCTTTTTGCAGATGATGCTGCGGTGTATTGAGACGTTGTAACAATGGAAAATTGTACTGAAATGTAGGAAGATCTGCAGCGAATTGATGCTTGGTGGAAGGAATGGCAGTTGAATCTCAATGTAGACAAGTGTAATGTACTACGAATACATAGAAAGATACATCCCTTATCATTTAGATACAAAATAGCAGGTCGGAAACTGGAAGTAGTTAATTGCATACATTATCTGGGAGTACGCATTAGGAGTGATTTAAAATGGAATGATCATATAAAGTTTATCGTCGGTAAAGCAGATGCCAGACTGAGATTCATTGGAAGAATCCTAATGAAATACCATCCGAAAACAAAGGAAGTAGGTTACAGTACGTTTGTTCGCCCACTGCTTGAATACTGCTCAGCAGTGTGGGATCCGTACCAGATAGGGTTGATAGAAGAGATAGAGAAGATCCAACGGAGAGCAGCACGCTTCGTTACAGGAGAATTTAGTAATCGCGAAAGCGTAACGGAGATGATAGATAAACTCCAGTGGAAGACTCTGCAGGAGAGACGCTCAGTAGCTCGGTACGGGCTTTTGTTAAAGTTTCGAGAACATACCTTCACCGAAAAGTCAAGCACTATATTGCTCCCTCCAACGTCTATCTTGCGAAGAGACCATGAGGATAAAATAAGAGAGATTAGAGCCCACACAGAAGCATACCGACAATCCTTCTTTCCACGAACAATACGTGACTGGAATAGAAGGGAGAACCGATAGAGGTACTCAGGGTACCCTCCGCCACACACCGTCAGATTTGCTAAAAACTCTTCAGTGCAGCCACACAGCTGGTCTGATATTCCGTAGGCTCTTACTTTGTTTATCATGCGACAGTGCGGAACTGTATCGAACACCTTCCGGAAGTCAAGGAAAATAGCATCTACCTGGGAGCCTGTATCTAATATTTTCTGGGTCTCATGAACAAATAAAGCGAGTTGGGTCTCGCACGATCACTGTTTCCGGAATCCATGTTGATTTCTATAGAGTAGAATCTGGGCTTCCAGAAATGACATGATACGCGAGTAAAAAACATGTTCTAAAATTCTACAACAGATCGATGTCAGGGATATAAGCCTATAGTTTTGAGCATCTGCTCGACGACCCTTCTTGAAAACTGGAACTACGTGCGCTCTTTTCCAATCATTTGGAACATGCCGTTCCTCTAAGAAACTTGCGGTACACGGCTGTTAGAAGGGGGGCAAGTTCTTTCGAGTACTCTGTGTAGAGTCGAACTGGTATCCCGTCAGGTCCAGCGGACTCTCCTCTGTTGAGTGATTTCAGTTGCTTTTCTATTCCTTATGTAGATGTCAATCATTTTTTCGTTCGTGCGAGGATTTAGAGAAAGAACTGCAGTGCTGTCTTCCTCTATGAAACAGCTTTGGAAAAAGGTGTTTAGTATTTCAGCTTTAAGCGTGTCATCCTCCGTTTCAATGCCATTATCATCCCGGAGTGTATGTTTCGATCCACTTACTGATTTAAAGTAAGACCAGAACTTCCTAGGATTTTCAGTCAAGTCGGTACATAGAATTTTACTTTCGAATTCACCGAACGCTTCACGCATAGCCCTCCTTACGCTAATTTTGACATCGTTTAGCTTTTGTTTGTTTGAGTGGTTTTGGCTGCGTTTAAATTTGCAGTGAAGCTCTCTTTGCTTTTGCAGTAGTCTCCTAACTTCGTTGTTGAACCATGGTGGGTTTTTCCCGTCCCTCACAGTTTTACTCGGCACGTACCTGTCTTAAACCCATTTTACGATTGTCTTGAACTTTTTCCATAAACACTCAACATTGTCAGTGTCGGAACAGAAATTTTCATTTTGATCTGTTACGTAGTCTGAAACCTGCCTCCTATTACTCTTGCTAAACAGATAAACCTTCCTCCCGTTTGTTTTATATATATTTACTTCCATATTCAGGGATGCTGCAACGGCCTTATGATCACTGTTTCCCTGTTCTGCGCTTACAAAGTCGGAAAGTTCGGGTCTGTTTGTTATCAGTAGGTCCAAGATGTTGTCTCCACGAGTCGGTTCTCTGTTTAATTGATCGAGGTAATTTCCGGATAGTGCATTCAGTATAATGTCACTCGATGCTCTGTCCCTACCACCCATCGTAAACATCTGAGTGTCCCAGTCTATATCTGGTAAGTTGAAATCTCCACCTAAGACTAAAATATGCTGAGGAAATTTATGTGAAATGTATTCCGGATTCTCTCTCAGTTGTTCTGCCACTAATGCTGCTGAGTCGGGAGGTCGGTAAAAGGAGCCAATTATTAACCCAGCTCGGTTGTTGAGTATAACCTCCACCCATAATAATTCACAGGAACTATTCACTTCTATTTCACTACAGGATTAACTACTACTAACAGCGACGAACACGCCGGTTGCATGCACTCTATCCTTTCTAAACACCGTCTGTGCCTTTGTCAAAATTTCGGCAGAATTTATCTCTGGCTTCAGCCAGCTTTCCGTTCCTATAACGATTTCAGCTTCGGTGCTTTCTATCAGCGCTTGCATTTCCGGTACTTAAGCTTCGACAGTTTACAATTAAAATACCGATTGTTGCTGGCTCCCCACAGGTCCTGACTTTGCCCCACACCCTTTCAGGCTGTTCCCCGAGGCCATCTAAACTAAAAAAAAAAAAACAAAAAAAACGGCCAGTCCACTGCACGAAACTCCTGCCAACCGTGTAGGCGCCTGCTGTGTGTAGTGGACTCCTGACCTATCCAGCGGAACTCGAAATCCCACTATCTTCAGATGTAGTTGGAACGTTTTCATAAAAAAATGTATTTTACGAATATCCACAAGAAAAAAATCCAGAGACTTCAAGTCTGGTGAACGAGCTGGCTACGACACATCTCATCCGAGTCTACTCTAACGATTTGGGAATTATCTCTGCAACTCATTTTTAGCCATCAGCGCAAAATGTGCCGGACACCCATCGTTTTCATACGAAATTCTGTCCCTTGTTCCTAAAGGTATTTCTTCCATTAACAGACCTAATGTTTCTTGCAAGAATATGGTGTACTTCCTACCATTAAGATTTCCTTCGATGGGTCCTATAATTCCATCCACCAGAATTTCACACCATACATTCACTGACCACGGTTTTTGGTGTGCAACTTGCCGGAGCCAAGATGGATTTTCAGTTGCCCAATAACATAAAATTTCCATGGTTCGTGAATGTAGCCTCGTCAGTAACTAAAATCAAATTAATCTGAACTTCAGCCCATCGGCAGAATTCAATGCGACGCATACAATCCGGACCAGGTAATTCTTGGTGGAGACGATATGGTATGATATTTTTGGCGATGCGGAACACTAACAACACTACTCTGGCTAAGGCCAGATTCCCTTGCAATCTCATGCGAACTAACACAAGGATCTGGAACACAGTGGGAAGAGTACCAATTTTCGTTTCCGATGCGTTAAAGATTCAATTTCTCATACACATATTTAAATGTACGACGTTCATGGTGAGTACGTTGAGGATATCTTTCAGTGCACAAGTCTCTAGCTCTCACTGAATTTCTTTGGCATTCTCTGTATATGAGAAACATATAGACTTGTTCTTCGATGGAATACGTCATTCACATTCGCTTGATTCGACGATACTAGTCTAGTGTTGTATAGCGAAACAGTCGAATGGTGTTTACAAGTCAATGGCACGTTAGATGGATACACCGTATTCGGCGAATATCTACTATTTGCACGATATAGGAGAGAGAATTGTCAGAGCTTGTGCATCGATAAGTGCCCAAGTGATGAGGAATACCATGCAATCCATGATAAGAGGATTGCAGCACTGCATTGTCACCAATGGTCATCACTTCGAAGACCTTCTGTAAATGGACGTTCATGACAACTTTTTGACCTTTCTTGACCTTCAAAGACCTTACTATTACATATCATTGGGTATGTCTCAATAGCCGCTATCAGAAAATAAATACCAAACTATAGCATCCCTTAAAGAAACAACAAAGACGACCATATCTCTTATGCGACCCCACCTGGCAACAAAAAACCGGCGTCATATTATGACCCCCGTTGTCCCATGCAACATTTGTCCCACAAACGTTTCATCTACTATCATACTTCCGGAGTCATTCTAGATGGCAATAGTTAGTGGCTCTCCCTGTATATTGCGGAACGGAGGACGTCTTAGATGGTTTGCCTGGCGGTGATTGGCAGGTGATCAGTTGAAATATTATGGAATTTAGTTGACTACGACCGGCTGCAAACGTGAAATTTCTTCGAAAATGATCTTCCTTCCGTCCTTTAACCCATGTGTAACTCATTTAGCACTCTCTAATCACACTGGCGCCCATGGCAAACTTATTGTCTTGAATAGCAGTGCGATCAGCGATAACAGTTTCATAAAGTGGAATTTTTAATCTCGTTACATGGTTCAAATGGCTCTGAGCACTATGGGACTTAACATCTTAGGTCATCAGTCCCCTAGAACTTAGAACTACTTAAACCTAACTAACCTAAGGACAGCACACAGATCCATGCCCGAGGCAGGATTCGAACCTGCGACCGTAGCAGTCCCGCGGTTCCGGACTGCAGCGCTTAGAACCGCACGACCACCGCGGCCGGCCCGTTACATGAAAATTGACTCTCGTTTTATGCCACATACGGTCTTCGTTCATGGAAGCATCACCAGGTTATTATCTAAACGGCAAATTTCTTAACTCTTCGAGTGATTAGGAAAATGAATGCAATTTTGCGCTCCACAGGTACAGCAAGGAAGAAGGGATTTTTAGGGTCCGGGGGGGGGGGGGGGGGGGGGGGGAGAGGAGTGGTGGTAGTGGTCAAGAAATGAACCACACAGGCACCTTCGGGGCGGAGGTTCCTGCATCGTTCTCCTGCGGATATGGCACAGGATTAGGGGCCCTCATATATTGCCATGTCAAACCCCAGACACAAAAATATGTCCACCGCCCGCCTGAACAATGAGCTGTTGGAATTAATTCCTTCTGTTTGTTTCTGAGACTCTCGTATGCAATGGATGTGAACTAACTTATACATCAACTTGTTTGTCCGGACAAACTCGTCCAGTGGCAGTGTTCCTGCACCCCTGCTAATCACTGTGCTCTGTGACAGAGACAAAGGTGCAGAATAGTGGTGGCGTCGGCGTCCAGTAACGGGTATGTTTCTGGATGATGCGGCTGACTTTCGCTTGTTGATGATCGAGTGCCCAAATGACCCGTGGCTAAAACGATGATACCCATCGGCTAGACAGGCATACGTGTGTTCCTGTCGTCGTAGCGTAGCACAGCGAGAAGGGGCTGGGCTTTTGGCTGCATATAACACTTTTAGACCATTTGGGGAGTGGTGATCCTCATAAACTGTAGAAAGAGCGGAAGGCATATTTCTATTTCTTGAAATAATTATAGAAAAATTGTACAGCATATACTGAATAAGTTATATTCGAGACTCTTATGTGTTATTTCTTTGAATAATTTTCAAGATGAAATCGGTGTAGAAACTGAGCTACATCCCTCTGTTAGTGAAATTTTGTTCTTTGTATTCAAGAGAATCAGTATTTGATATGGATCGTAAAATGTTGCAGCGGCTTTCATCGTATCCGCATAAATTCTGTAAGGACCTCCATATGTACGTGGAACCGAAAGGCTGGGGATTAACAGTAGTTGTAAATTACCCTCCTCCAAGTGTTGCACACAGTGCAGTTACTTCCCGAGCGCATATCTTGTTTTAGATGTTGGAAGTGATAAACGATTAGTATCGTCAAGTAAATTTGATTTATGTGTAAGATCAAAAATATAGTGGCAAGTCTTTTCGAAAGCTGACAGTTGGATCAATGCAGTGTGGTCTCTTAAATCCAATGCAGAACGATGTCTTCGTCAACGATCGTATCTTCATTTGTTCAAAGTAAGCTGTAATTTTTTTTCTTACGTTGAGAAAACATATGTAGAACAATAAAGTGACGACAATAACATAAACAGTGCACACTATTGCAACAGGATAACAGTCTTGTTTTGCTGCTAAAAGACAGTGTTGCTGTCTGACTTACTCAGCGACACTGCGCTAGTAACAGAAGAGTCAACAGTTTAATATGACACATGCAATTACACTAAATACAACGTGTAAAGACTCACCTCTCAGCTCTGCCATTTCTTTCGTTAGGTGCCGGACCATCTGCTGCCCAATCTCTGATATAAGTACGAACATATTTTTCATCTTCATAGAGGTGAAGGCCGGGCTCAGAGTAGTCCTCATGTCGTGCCACTCCTTCCCTGCAGAAACGTATTGTGCACACCACTTCCGTTAAAAAACTGTTTATTTTAACACAAGTCGGAAGAACAGCTCAACATCGATTAACAATAACGTATTTGATGACAGATTGGACGTACAGAGTGCTCCTTACTTCATACTAAAGTACTTACCGGCTTGAATCATATTCAGAAAAGATTTAGCATACTGTTGCAATAAATTTAGCTGCACAGTTACAATGACAATAAGGGACGCTAATGCTTTTATTTATTAAATACTGTGCGAGATTTACTTAAAACCGAAGGAGGGGGGGGGGGGAGGATGGAGTGGGTAGTTGGTTCGAGCGATTTCAAGCATCGTACTGTAAAAATATTTTAGAAACGAACGAACTGTAGATTGTGCAGTCATGACAGACCCGTTCTACTCTTCACAAACACCTCCCCACATTTCCGTATCGTAAGTGCTTTTCATTATTGAGTACTACCCAGGTGACCAGATAGGCGATAGTTTGGCATTTGAGCTACTAATGATACAATTTTGAACAAAATTTTTGAAGGAGTGGAGACATCGCCGTTTGGGCGTTATTTTCGTTGATCAACGCGATTTTTGGACCACACAGGCAAATCCAAGAGTGATTTTATGGACTGATTTTAATTTAATGTTATTTTCAATAATGTTTACCGCTCCGCAACCTGCTGAAATACTGAAATATAACAACCCCAATGCTCTACTAGTCTCCAAATTACGATTCCAGCTGCTATAGGTAGGTAATTAGGCTATTACAGTAGTGCATACATATTTTTAATTTACCATTAAAATCGGTTTTCCTCTTATTGATTGTTACAAACTTATCTATAATTAGACAGTATCACAAAGGCAGACAGCACAGAAACAATAAACGGCAGCACATAACTTGAACTCAACTGCAAGTGTAAGTAGGCTGTTTAGGTTTTTTTTATTGGTAACGCCGCCGTCACGTACCGCTCTGCATAAAAATCACTGGCTTTGCTGTGAGCAGTCTCTGGCTAGTTTACATTGTTGTCTGCCATTGTAGTGTCGGGCAGCGGCAGCTGGATGCTAACATCGCGTAGCGTTGCGCAGTTGGAGGTGAGCTGCCAGCAGTGGTGGACGTGGGGAAAGAGATGGCGGGGTTTTGAAATTTGTAAGAATTGGTGTCATGAACTGATATATATATATATATATATATATATATATATATATATATATATTATAACTATAAAGGTAAATACATTGTTTGTTCTCTATTAAAATCTTTCATTTGCTAACTGTGCCTATCAGTAGTTAGTGACTTCAGTAGTTTGAATCTTTTAGTTAGCTGGCAGTAGTGGCGCTTGCTGTATTGCAGTAGTTCGAGTAACGAAGATTTTTGTGAGGTAAGTGATTTGTGAAATATATAGGTTAATGTTAGTCAGGGCCATTCTCTTGTAGGGATTATTGAAAGTCAGATTGCGTTGTGCTAAAAACTATTGTGTGTCAATTTAAGCCCAGTCTTGTATAATTTTTCTAAGGGGACGTTTCATATGGTGACCCTGCCAGGATACCTCACTGGAATCTTCTTATTTTTTCCTTGTAGCTTGTGTAATTAGTGTATCTTTTGTTTATTGCTAGCACTTAATCATAGAGAGAATTTCCTTTGTAGTTGCAGTCTTTCATTGTTGTACAGTAAAATAGTTGTGGCATGCATGTAGTTTTGCACGAAGTATTTCGCAGCTACGCTTGCAATTAACTAGATATTATTTTCAGTGCTATGTTAATGTGTTCTCTTATTTTTGCTCTTCAAATTGTGTTTTTCTGTGTTGTCGTGTGAAATATTGTGACAATAATGGCGTGTGAAAAATGTAACACTAGGCTCCAAAGTAAACTGAGAAATGACAGTGAAGACGAAAGCAGTGTGTTAGCGTCACCATGTAATGAATTCACTAACATTCAAAGTAGTAATTTGGTAATAGCGCATAGGGAAATGGAGCGGGCTGCAAATAATGGTGTAGGCAGTGAAACAATTAGTGAACAGGGAAGCATTATCGATCGATCGGTCGGCAACAGCTCGCCTCAGGATTCCGAAATGACAGGACACAATCTTGCAAATACTGTAGATTCAGATTTTGCGTCCTCACCGTTTTCTCAGATAAATCAAGACACATTTACTGCTTTTCAAAATGCGAATATTGCCGGTTCAAATGCACTGCCGAAAAGCACTGAGGAACATGTTTCAGACACCAGTGCACTGTTATTACAGTTAATGCAACAAATGGGACAAAGGCTACAAAAGTTAGACAAAGCGCTTGAACAAAATCGGAAACAAATGGGACAAAATCTTCAAAAGTTAGACACAATGGAACAAAATCTTCAAAAGTTAGACACAATGGAACAAAATATTCAAAAGTTGGACACAATGGAACAACACCAGAGACAAACACAGCAACAGTTAGACACAATGGAACAACACCAGAGACAAACACAGCAACAGTTAGACACAATGGAACAAAATCTTTGGAAGTTAGACAGCACACTTGAACAAACACGTGACAATTTAACTACTGAGTTACATAACATTGAATCGAAATGCCAAAAAATCTGTAATGACGTAAAAACACAAATTTGTGAGCATTTTCAACCTATATTTTCGCGGCATGAAAATGCATTACAGAATCATGAAGCAGCCATAAAAGAACTGCAAACTATTGATCGTGAAAATCACGATACCTTGCACGCTAAAATGGACTCAGTTGCATCCACCGATTCGGTTACACAACTTGCAAGAACTCAGGAAAACTGAAAGGTCACAGTAGATTTGATTTCAACACAAATGGACACTCTGAAACTTGGTTCAGAAAAACACATTGACGAAATGTGTTCACTATCGGAGAAAGTAGCCGAACTTTCAGATCAGTTCACTAACTTATCTACAAAGGTAGATGATGATCTGAACGATACAGAAGAGTGCGAACAAATTAGGAAATTCAAACAAAATCAGAATCAAATTGATACACAACACCAAAGAGAAATCCGGGAAGTGCAAGATCAGCTGACACAGGTAATACAAGAATTACGTATTTCAGAGGACACTCGCGCTCCAACATGGGAAGAGGGACTTAGAAATACGGAAAAGCCACAAAATAATAACACAGGGCATTTCGGAAATTGTGAAAGAAATTGGCAAGGTGCACCGAATTTTGAGATGGAACTGCCGACACGACGTAACAATGAACGATATGCTACCCGCCGAAACGATGATTTTGACTATAAGCTGTTCATTACTGCACGTAAATTCGAAACATTTAAGAATTCTGGCAACGACATTCATCCACAAGCGTGGCTCCATCAATTCTCTCACTGTTTTCCTCCCAACTGGTCATTAGAGCACAGATTAGAATTTATGTGTGGCTACTTGGAGAATGAACCAGCTGTAAGAATGCGATCGGTCATTCATGATTGTCATAGTGAAGGAGAATTTTATCATGCCTTCCTCTCAGCATATTGGTCTCAAGCTACACAAGACCGAGTAAAACATAGCATCATGATGGTGAAACATTTCGAACAATCTGAATTTTCTAGTCTTGTCAAATATTTTGAAGACATGTTACATAAGAATCAGTATCTTTCAAACCCATGCAGCCCTTCAGAACTCATCCGGATTTCCTTAATCAAATTACCTGAGCATTTACGACAGATTATTTTAGCAGGACGATGCAAAGACGACATTGAAGTTTTTCAGGGACTGTTACAAGAACTGGAAATTGACACTGACAATCGCGGAACGCGAAAACAGGAGCACAAAAATTACAGGTCACACCTATCATAATTAAGCGATGACAGAAATAATACACGACAAGGCTATTCGTACAACGTAAATCGTGACCAAAACAGACGCCACCCGTATGACAACCGTTGGCAGAGTAGTAATAATTACAGGGAAAGATCACCTCTCCACGGTAATGACTATCACAGAGACAATCAGAGAAACAGACAATATGGAAACCAAAATAATTATTATCAAGAGAGACGGAATAACTTAAGAACCAACGGTCCAGCGCGCAGTTACGATTCAGGGAGAAATTCTCCACCATGTGACCGACAAGAAAGAAACTATGGAATCTACCGACATGACGACACACGATATGATCGTAACGACAGACCTGAATTGCAGCAGAACTGGTGGGATTCAAACAGAGCAGGGCACTCTCGATAAGGTGAATTTTTAGAAGTTAGGTCTCCAAATCCCATTAACGACGCGCGCCAACAAAGAGACAGACAATGACTCGCACCACAGGCAGCCACGCGCGCCGGCTGGGTCCGCGAAAAATAACATAAACGCAAACCTTGAGAAAAATTTTAGCATTCTTTACCGAAGTATACAGCATGATAATTGCGTTCAAGTTGAAACTCTGCGTACTAGGAAGAGTAAAGGTTTACACCCTAATTCACATGTAAAACCGTTTATTGAAAGATAATCTGCTTTTTAACATAGTCTTTGACATAAAACTTTTCACTTCAAGCCACTAGTACAATTTGTCACACTGAGAAACTGTTAACATGCAACAATGATTTGAAGTTAACTATCCAGTCTAGAACCTAGGGAACATGTTTAAACAGAAATTACGAATGCATTGTTATTGTGAACAGACGACACAGTGTTAAAGTATGTGTGTACATTCTTGCTTCTTAGTGGCACGATTACCTAACGACTATAAGGCTTACATACTTAGAACATTTACCAGTACTGCTAATGAGATTTTAATGCAACATTTTGGTTTACTTGAAGAGACATTCCTTATTTGAAGTAGTTTCTGTGAGATTAAATATGACTTAGCATTTGGTTTCTTTGATAGCTACACGATTATATCACGACGCTACTAATGTGTGACACAATTTACATTGTGTTTTTGCGGTGTATCTGTTTTATATCTGCACAGTTTTCCTGAATTCTTCTGGAAAGGAAAACATGTTTTAGTAGTAACTTTGTGGTATAGCTACAATGAGACAGCCTTTTCTGTAGCACAACAATACGTTACGGTACAGTACTTACTTCATCACGGCAATAAGGTTAGTAACTACGATATCTATACGCAAGACATTTCACTTTTGTTTATCATGAGGTAAGTACATTGACTTCTGCAGAACTTAGCTTTCGGAGGACGATAACTACGACACTTCCACAGAGATTATCTTACAACAAGACGCACAGTTTAGCGCTACAGTACACGTATTTGAGTGATTAATTTTGTACTTAAAACATTTATTTTTAAGGATATTTGAAGTACAATGATACAAAGGTTTTCCGTAATACATTTCATTCCATTGCTGTAATCTGTAACTGTAATCTGTAACACCTGAGGATACAATTACACATCCTCAGGGGGGTATACGCTTACTTTGTGTATCATGTGTTTGGCAAGCACAAGGAGCCCTAGCTAATATGGTATTTGCTTATACAACTTTACACATCGATACCATATTTCTCTAACACATAAATTACACAGCTATCTGATCATTTAACTGACAGACAAACATTTTTTTTATTACGTCAGTGATACATGTTTACGCAATCACACAGTTGGATAATTGCACACTTATGAAATTCTATTTTGTCTGTACTTTGTGAAATGTTCATATTTTTTCAGAACCATTGTGATACTATGTGAGCTTTGAATGATGTGTTTGGTATGGGATCATGATTGTTAAAGTACGTTTGAGGTAGATGACACTTTTGACATGAGCAGAGAATTTTTTTTAGGTTTAAAATTATTGGAAGAAGCTACGACGATTTTGAGATTTGGGTGAGGTTTTATGAAGTTATGATGACGATGTGTATTACGCTGTTGCGGTATGTTTATGATCAATAAGCTGATGCTATATGAGTTATTTGATTATGCTACTTATCTGTTATGATGGAATATTGAAGAAGTGTCGATGAATAAGGTAAGAAATAATGAGTAGAGGTTAGGGACTCCGGTTTGTGAAAAAGGTGGTTGGAAACCAAGAATTGTACTTTAAGAGTTATGAAATGTATGTAACTGCGTGAATGTATTACAATGCCGACGAAAATTTTTGGACACTGTTATATTAATAGAATTTTGTTTCTACAGATGTGTAACGCAAATTCTTGACCTGTGAAATTTTTTATAAGAGACTGTCACTGTAGCGGAAACTGCTGTCGTAAATTTTTCAGTAAGAAAGGTAAGTGACCACCTGCAGGTAATGCGTCGTGGGCACCCAGCTGCGCGACAGGCGCCTGGAAGAAAAGCCATTAGTGTGTGCCTGTCAGAGGCCATTATCCTCGCTATTGACATTCCTTTGTAGAAAGCATCGTAAATACGACACCCTCAAACTTGAAAACATGATTACACTGTAGAGTTCTTAATCTATGATATTTACTGAAATGAAATGATGAGAAACATTTCATGTCTATTGTCTTGCTAGCTGGAAGATTGTTTACTGCATTATGGAATGCCTTATGGCTAGCGAATGACGTTTCACGCCTTGCTTTGCCTATTTTGTTTAATATCTAGTTTCTTGTTGCAACGCAGCATTGTTTAAATTAAAATGTAATACATGTACTAATATAACTACTTTCTGTCTACAGACCCAGTAAAGAATCATTTTATGATGTACTTCCTTAGAAAAGGGAGCACAAATAGACATTTCCCTTCACAGGACTTACAAAAATAATTTTTTTTTACGATTTGGTAACTTATCCGCTAACGTATGTTCTAGTGATGCATCACTCTAGTGTTATGATGTGACATAGGTATTACACATTTTTACTGTAATATTTTTTCTGCTTCAGCTTTGTCATGTTTAGGTATAAGTTATTACATCTATTGCTGCTCGCTTTGCTTACTTGCATTTTTCTATCATTGCTATTTGTATTAATTGTTTTGTGCTGCTGCATTGCCTCGTCCCTTAGTTAAGCATTTGAGCTCAGTAGATTTAAGTTAGCTTAAGAGGGGGTAGCCTGTATAAGAGAATGAGTTGCGATGGATTTGAAGAAATGCACTGAGAGGTTATATGAGAAAAGTGCAGAAAGCAGGTATAGATAGGACTTTTTGGAAATAATGAAGAACGAAGGGAGATCTCTGAGAAGTAAAGAAAGTTTTGTTTGCAAAGTACTGCAGTAAAACAAACCCTGTCCTGTCTTTGTGTTATCCCACTATGTGTTTGTGTACCCTTCTGTATTTGTTTTCTTCCTGTCTCTGTGTACTGTTTCATAGAATTTTTTCTCTTATGATACTAAGCTACATTCACTATGATGAGGAATACTGTTATCCTCAAATATAATTTGCATTAATAACATGTTATTTACTTTGTAAAGATGTTTACACATTATTTATTCTGATTTGTTCTAATGCTCATGTGTGAAGTTGATGTTTCAAAAGTTATTCTGATCTTTTATGTATGTACTTATGTCGTAATTTTTGTATCACTGATGTATTTGCTATTTCGATTCTTTTGTAAATCCTGTACTACTACAAATGTTATCTGTATTGTTATGTTCTTTAAAGATGTATTTTGTACCTTTGTTATTGTATTCTTATGTTATAAAATTGTAATTGACACCAGTTCATCAAATTAAGTAACTTGTAAATTACATTTCATTGCACACGTTTCTGTTGCTCATAGTATATGGACAATATGTGAGAAGTAGGAACTTATAGTGTTTGCACGTGTGTTAATAATTCAGTAAGGGACTGGATAACAGCATTGCTGGTTGTAAGGACATTTCAAAAACAATTTTTGTGAGTGCACAAGTGGTGGTTATGGGCTTGCTATATTATCCGCAAGACTCTTCAATGGTGATTGTGCTCCTGCACAGTCGCAACAGATGGATGCTGGCCATCTCTACAAGGACTACATTGGGTCTACACGTTTGATGACCCACCAATACCATTATTTCTAGAAGGACTGCAGTGGGTCTGCACCTCTGGTGGCCCACCAATACCGTAATCTCTACCAGGACTACAATGGGTCTGCTCTGTGACGACCTACCTACCAATATTCTTTAAAACTTCGACTGACTCTGCTGTGGGTTTGCTCTGTTGTGGCCCATTACCTGTCTGCATGTCTTTCCGTTGGAAGGACAACACTACTTCTTCAAGACTGCATGGAAATCCACTACTTCCGTGTGCATTTTCTTTTACTACTCAGACTTTGAGAAAAACACTGCAGTTTTACTTTGATGAATGATCAGGACTGTCTTTATGGACTGTGAGAAAATTTTAGGTTTTGACCAACATTGTATCGATAAGTGTGTGCATTTCATTTCTTTGTCATTGTAATTATGAAAAAAAATTTTCGAATCTGTATTGGCCACTGCCCAAAACAATTTGTAAATTTTTTTGTGGGGAGCATGGGGGCTATGTAAGTAGGCTGTTTAGGTTTTTTTTTTGGTAACGCCGCCGCCACGTAGCGATCTGTATAAAAATCACTGGTTGTGCTGTGCGCAGTCTGTGGCTAGTTTGCATTGTTGTCTGCCATTGTAGTGTCGGGCAGCGGCAGCTGGATGCTAACAGCGCGTAGCGTTGCGCAGTTGGAGGTGAGCCGTCAGCAGTGGTGGACGTGGGGAAAGAGATGGCGGAGTTTTGAAATTTGTAAGAATTGGTGTCATGAACTGATATATATATATATATATATATATATATATATATATATATATATATATATATATATATATATATATATATCATTTGTTCTCTATTAAAATCTTTCATTTGCTAACTGTGCCTATCAGTAGTTAGTGACTTCAGTAGTTTGAATCTTTTAGTTAGCTGGCAGTAGTGGCGCTCTCTGTATTGCAGTAGTTCGAGTAACGAAGATTTTTGTGAGGTAAGTGATTTGTGAAACGTATAGGTTAATGTTAGTCAGGGCCATTCTCTTGTAGGGATTATTGAAAGTCAGATTGCGTTGCGCTAAAAACTATTGTGTGTCAGTTGAAGCCCAGTCTTGTATAATTTTTCTAAGGGGACGTTTCACAAGTAAGAAGTGAACTGATTATCAAACCAACGGCTGAGCTCAAATAAACCCAAAAATGTACTATAGTTGGTCATAGATAAATTAGGAATGGGTAGCAGTTGATAGTGCTATCCATAGCTTAAATCTACTGATGGCCTATTGACTATCAATACTTGTATGACCGAAAATGAAAATATGTTTCAATTCAGAGCACGGCAACAGCAGTATACCAGTAGAGAAAACAGCTGAAACCACGCAAAATAACTTCTTTTTTGAGAAACTTAATTTAGTACTCTCACATAATTACTCCTCTTTCAACAGCAACATTTACAAGCATGGCCGCGCGATGCAGCCGGCGGGTTCGGGCGCCTTGTCACGGTCCACACGGCCCACCCCGTCGGAGGTTCGAGTCCTCCCTCCGGCGTGGGTGTGTGTGTGTGTGTGTGCTGTCCTTAGCGAAGGTTAGTTTCAGTTAGACTAAGTAGTGCGTAAGCTTAGGGACCGATGACCTCAGCGGTTTGGTCCCATAAGATCTTACCACAACTTTCCAATTTTACAAGCATGACCTAGGGCTAGCAATGCGACGCGTTCTTAGTGAACTGATAGCAGAAATATTATCAACCATATAGAGAATAAAATATTGAGACTGAAACATAGCATCACAAGTTAAGTTAAATCCTATAATGTTATGTGGTCTATTTGATAGTACAGATGATGACGTAACAATCCTTGTTAATACGAGGCAATAGTCTGCTTAAAAATATCTACATGACTACTCTGCAATTCACATTTAAGTGCTTGGCAGAGGGTTCATCGAACCACAATCATACTATCTCTCTACTATTCCACTCCCGAACAGCGAGCGGGAAAAACGAACACCTAAACCTTTCTGTTCGAGCTCTGATTTCTCTTATTTTATTTTGATGATCATTCCTACCTATGTAGGTTGGGCTCAACAAAATATTTTCGCAATCGGAAGAGAAAGTTGGTGACTGAAATTTCGTAAAAAGGTCTCGCCGCGTCGAAAAACGTCTATGCTGTAATGACTTCCATCCCAACTCGTGTATCATATCTGCCACACTCTCTCCCCTATAACGCGATAATACAAAACGAGCTGCCCTTTTTTGCACCCTTTCGATGTCCTCCGTCAATCCCACCTGGTAAGGATCCCACACCGCGCAGCAATATTCTAACAGAGGACGAACGAGTGTAGTGTAAGCTCTCTCTTTAGTGGACTTGTTGCATCTTCTAAGTGTCCTGCCAATGAAACGCAACCTTTGGCTCGCCTTCCCGACAATATTATCTATGTGGTCCTTCCAACTGAAGTTGTTCGTAATTTTAACACCCAGGTACTTAGTTGAATTGACAGCCTTGGGAATTGTACTATTTATCGAGTAATCGAATTCCAACGGATTTCTTTTGGAACTCATGTGGATCATCTCACACTTTTCGTTATTTAGCGTCAACTGCCACCTGACACACCATACAGCAATCTTTTCTAAATCGCTTTGCAGCTGATACTGGTCTTCGGACGACCTTACTAGACGGTAAATTACAGTATCATTTGCGAACAGTCTAAGAGAACTGCTCAGATTGTCACCCAGGTCATTTATATAGATCAGGAACAGTAGAGGTCCCAGGACGCTTCCCTGGGGAACACCTGATATCACTTCAGTTTTACTCGATGATTTGCCGTCTATTACTACGAACTGCGACCTTCCTGACAGGAAATCACGAATCCAGTCGCACAACTGAGACGATACCCCATAGCTCCGCAGCTTGATTAGAAGTTGCTTGTGAGGAACGGTGTCAAAAGCTTTCCGGAAATCTAGAAATACGGAATCAACTTGAGATCCCCTGTCGATAGCGGCCATTACTTCGTGCGAATAAAGAGCTAGCTGCGTTGCACAAGAGTGATGTTTTCTGAAGCCATGCTGATTACGTGTCAATAGATCGTTCCCTTCGAGGTGATTCATAATGTTTGAATACAGTATATGCAGCAAAACCCTACTGCAAACCGACGTCAATGATATAGGTCTGTAGTTAAATGGATTACTCCTACTACCCTTCTTGAACAATGGTGCGACCTGCGCAATTTTCCAATCTCTAGGTACAGATCTATCGTTGAGCGAGCGGTTGTATATGAGTGCTAAGTAGGGAGCTATAGTATCAGCGTAATCTGAAAGGAACCTAATCGGTATACAATCTGGACCTGAAGACTTGCCCGTATCAAGCGATTTGAGTTGCTTCGCAACCCCTAAGGTATCTACTTCTAAGAAACTCATGCTAGCAGATGTTGGTGTTTCAAATTCTGGAATATTCCATTCGTCTTCCCTGGTGAAGGAATTTCGGAAAACTGCGTTCAATAACTCCGCTTTAGCGGCACAGTCGTCGATAACAGTACCATCGGCACTGCGCAGCGAAGGTATTGACTGCGTCTTGTCGCTTGTGTACTTTACATAAGACCAGAATTTCTACGGATTTTCTACCAAATTTCGAGACAATGTTTCGTTGTGGAACCTATTAAAGGCATCTCGCATCGAAGTACGTGCCAAATTTCGCACGTCTGTAAATTTTAGCCCATCTTCGGGATTTCGCGTTCTTATGAACTTCGCATGCTTTTTCTGTTGCCTCTGCAACAGCGTTCGGACCTTTTTTGTGTACCACGGGGGATCCGTCCCATCTCTTACCAATTTATGAGGTATGAATCTCTCAATTGCTGTTGCTACTATATCTTTGAATTTGAGCCACATCTCGTCTACATTCGCATAGTCAGTTCGGAAGGAATGGAAATTGTCTTTTAGGAAGGCTTCTAGTGGCACTTTATCCGCTTTTTTAAATAAAATTATTTTGGGTTTGTTTCTGATGGATTTGGAAGAAATGGTATTGAGCCTAGCTACAATGACCTTGTGATCACTAATCCCTGTATCAGTCATGATGCTCTCTATCAGCTCTGTATTGTTTGTGGCCAAGAGGTCAAGTGTGTTTTCGCAACCATTTACAATTCGCGTGGGTTCGTGGACTAACTGCTCGAAATAATTTTCGGAGAATGCATTTAGGACAATCTGGGAAGACGTTTTCTGTCTACCACCGGTTTCGAACAAGTATTTTTGCCAACATACCGAGGGTAGGTTGAAGTCCCCACCAACTATAACCGTATGAGTGGGGTATTTATTTGTTACGAGACTCAAACTTTCTCTGAACTGTTCCGCAACTGTATCATCGGAGTCTGGGGGTCGGTAGAAGGAGCCAATTATTAACTTAATTCGGCTGTTAAGTATAACCTCCACCCACACCAATTTGCACGGAGTATCTACTTCGACTTCACTACAAGATAAACCACTACTGACAGACACAAACACTCCACCCCCAATTCTGCCTAATCTATCTTTCCTGAACACCGTCTGAGACTTCGTAAAAATTTCTGCAGAACTTATTTCAGGCTTTAGCCAGCTTTCTGTACCTATAACGATATCAGCTTCTGTGCTTTCTATTAGCGCTTGAAGCTCAGGGACTTTTCCAGCGCAACTACAACAATTTACAACTATAATTCCGACTGTTCCTTGATCCAAGCACGTCCTGCAATTGCCAAGCACCCTTTGACATTGCAGCCCATCCCGCACTTTCCCGAGGCCTTCTAACCTAAAAAACCGCCCAGTCCACGCCACACAGCCTCCGCTACCCGTGTAGCCGCCAGCTGAGTGTAGTGAACTCCTGACCTATTCAGCGGAACCCGAAACCCTACCACCCTATGGCGCAAGTCTAGGAATCTGCAGCCAATACGGTCGCAAAACCGTCTGAGCCTCTGATTCAGACCCTCCACCCGGCTCTGCACCAAAGGTCCGCAGTCGGTTCTGTCAACGATGCTGCAGATGGTGAGCTCTGCCTTCATCTCGTAAGCAAGACCGGCAGCCTTCACCAAATCAGATAGCCGCTGGAATCCAGAGAGAATTTCCTCAGATCCAAAGCGACACACGTCATTAGTGCCGACATTTGCCACCACCTGCAGCTGGCTGCACCCTGTGCTCTTCATGGCATCCGGAAGGACCCTTTCCACATCAGGAATGACTCCTCCCGGAATGCACACGGAGTGCACACTGGATTTCTTCCCCTCCTTAGCCGCCGTATCCCTAAGGGGCCCCATTACGCGCCTAACATTGGAGCTCCCAACTACCAGTAAGCCCACCCTCTGCGATTGCCCGGACCTTGAAGGCTGAGAATGATCCTCTGAAACAGGACAGGCGTCTGCATCTGGCTCAGCCAGAGACAGTGCCTGAAACCGGTTTGTCAGACGCACCGGGGAGGCTTTCTGATCAGCCTCCGGGGACGCCTTTCGCTGCCTGCCACGCCTTGGAACGACCTCCCAATCAACCACAGGCGAGGGCTCAGCCCCACTGCGGGCAGCAACCGGGGCAGCCACAGCGGCAGACCGATATCGTAATGTTACAAACAACTCCGCCAGTGTACTAAGGATTCAGAACAAAGCTCTAATACCTCAAAAATCATAAGTGAAGAACTGTCAGGTAAAAAAGTGTATCATACGATTTTCGCAACATAATAACTGAGGTAAGATTCTTTGCATCAAATACCGGCTGTGGTGTAGACAGCTCTATAGCATCAGAAAACATCACTGGACAGCAGTTTCTCGCCAACCATTGCCCCCCTCTCCCTCCAGTTATCCCAACAGCCACTCCAGCAGCGAACAGTAAACAACGTGTGCTACGTTAATTAAAGACAATTTGTTTTCAAGTAACAATTTTCTGTATACTTACAAGTCTGGAAATGGGCACAACGTGCTCGAAATCTATTACAATTTGTTAAATTAAATATAAAACAAATTAAAGTAACTTGTAGCAGAAAATACCAATAAATAATAACGAGCTAGTGTGTAATTTCATTAAGGCTCAGGGATGACCCTTCCTCCCGCTTTGACTACGACGCTACGTCGTTATGGTGCAGTATGGAGATTTGGAGCATTGGCTGAAATACGACTTTGGAGTTGTGAACCAAAAATTTTGAGAGTTTAAACTGCGAGTTACTTCTGTGTTGTTGTTGATCTGTTTTTATTAAGGCGAAATAACGACACTGAGCAACTAGGAGCAGTGATTTCCGAAATACGTCCGGCACTTCACTACCTTGTCAATTTTTTAGACTAGTAGTTATGATCCAGAGTAGAAGTAGTTGTGACATCGCCATGTGGAGTATCTCTACAAATATAGGATTACCTCGAAAACTATTGACTAACACAACCCAGAGCATTATTATCTTGATCATCTTGTGCTACACAGATGATTCACGTTAATATTAAAAGAGAACCACAAGACTTGTGGTAACTCTATGACGCTGTGACGGGACATCCTCCTCTAGCATTACTTTTCCACAATAGTAGTTGTCGGTAGCAGTATTATTTTTCAAACTTTGCAGAGCTCAGTACTATCTCAGTTGCTTTTCTGAAAACTTTCATACAATTTTATACACATTATGTTATATTTCAAGCTAAGATTTATGAAAAGGAATTACTTTATAAAATATTTTAGTTTAACTTTTATAATTGATAAGTACTAGTTCTGAATATACAGTTAATTCTTTCAGAAACATTTGAAATTAAGAATTATTTGCACGCTTAAAATTTCTGTTAATAATTACACAATCCTCTAGCGTTGACTATGTTTATTTGAGGTTTTATTTATGAAATAATAATCGAAATTAATTATGGAACGAAAACTAGTAGGAATTCATTTGTTAAGAAAAATTGTAAACCCTTTAAATATTGTTATTTCCGCAGGGTATAATCGGACGCATTTTTGTGTAATAGGCGGGAACAATGAAATTCCCGCTTTGTTAATGTGAAAAATCAAAGTACTGTATGATATACTAAAATGTGAGAAAATCAGTGGAAAATATATTTACATAAAAAATTCTGCAACGACAATCGTCCAATTTATTTAGGTCAAACCTACCAATGGTACATTTTCAGCTTCAAGAATCAAACACCTAGACAAGAAGAAATGGAGCCGTCTCGGCATGATAAACTAAGTAAACTTGAAAGTTTATTGTAATCTTCGCTCCTCGCGAATTTTCATAAAAGACTTTGCTTATTAATTAATTGTACTGGGCATTGTTTAATGCGTACAATAGATGGAAGAAGGGAGGAGGGGGGAGATTACAGCACCTAGGCTTTTTTGTGTCTGCAACGTATGCCGAATTGGGCGCGGGGTGTTGGTGAACCCTCTGGCATTAAAATAATCTACTGATAAAAGAATATAACTTCCAAGAGGTTTATGTATTATAACTAAGGCAGTAACTTATAAATATTGTTAATAGCTGTAAATGCTAGGCGAGTCAATAAAAATTGGCAAGTTACAATAGTAATACAAATGACTGTGCTGATATATTACACAAACTACTCCTCAGCTTCGTGACAGAAGACGCACTTCACAATTCTTTCTGAATGTGTGTTATATACGTGATTATGACTCGGTACACAGTACTGTTTCGGTTTTCTTAGATGTTGTATGTCTTCTTTTTTGTTTTAGCTTGGTATGCACAAAAAGGGTACCGGCCTTTCCCTAGAGGAGGCTGATCTGCAGGTGTTGTCGTTTCTTCGATTTTAGTTTGTGGAATACTTTCCACTGACTGAACGATTTGTTTAAAAACCTGCTTACATTGTCAAAATGAAACAATGGAAACTCCAGATTGGAATACGAACCCTGTAAGAAAAAGACAGTTACTGTTTACCATAAAGGTGACACGACGAGTCGCAGACAGGCACAACAAAAAGACACTACGTTAGCTTTCTGCCGAAGCCCTCTGCAGAAAAGGAAACGCACACGCACACACAACGTATTCATTCACAGAGGCAAACACATCTCACTCTCACATGACCGCCACCTCTGGCTGCTCCGACCGGAATACTTCTTCCTGCTACCTGTCGATACACTAGTTCCAACCTAGCACGCTGAAGAAAAAGTTTGTGATTGCTTTGATTATTCTCGTTCCAACTTGGATGTTGCTGGGTGAAATTTGTAGTTTGCACTGACAGCAAATATATCGATGAGAGAGTAAAACATTGACAGAGGCCATACATTTGTTCCCCTCTTGCAGGCGTACACAAGAGCCATTTGATCAATGGTATTAGTTCCACCTTTCGTGGAATTGTAATATGTATTTACGTGGGTTTTGTACCTCTTTCCTCTTTCAGTGCTTTAATCTTGATGCATTGTTGATAATATCAGCAATTTTTAACTTGGTTTTATTTTTACTCTGTAGGATACTAAAATAACAGGTGGACTACCAGTTGTTAGGTCTTGAACAATAACATTGATGAATATAGTCTCTCGATCTGATGCGTTCTTCATTATGCCTGGAATATGCTTCTTGTCTGGGTGCAGAGTTCCTGCTGTAGTAAATTTATAGACTTGGTGTAGCTCTTCCGTCAAGTCCACCGATGTGTAGTATCGATCTGTAGTGATATTTCGACCAGTATTTTTCACAGACACTGCCAGGCGTTTAACGACAGCTGTTGAAAATCGTTCTTTCAAGGACAAACTTTGTACTTTAACTGCATAGCGTTCAATATTAGTGACGTGTCTGTCTATTGCGTCTGACATCACTCGTACAGTGATGCCATACTTGCCCGGTTTCTCCTCGTTCCCTGAGGGATTAACGTCCTGTAAACCAGCCGAGCATCTCATCAATGCTGAGGTGCACTCCTGGTTTATACAGTAGTGGAAACCTGTCGTTCACTTCGTTGGAAATGGTTTACTATGAACTTGTCTGCTTGCTTGCTTTGCTGGTGGGTAGTTTTGTCATCAAACCTAATGATTCTAATAAGTTTCTTGAAACGTTATCTTGGTATAATATCCTTGTAAACAGGCCGACAGTTAGGTTTGATCGGAGATAGCGTAAAGTGACTGAATTGTCCTTATCTGCACCCTTTGTATCCGTATTCCTATAAACAAGTACAATTGTTTCTTATTAGTAGAAGTGACATTCAGCCTAACTACCTCTTCATTTGAATGTTTTACTATAACATTCAGCATGTTACGTGTAAACGCCAAGGCGTCTTCAAGAGAACGCCAAACAATTACTCCAAACTCCTCCCATACCACACACATCAAGAAAAGTTATGCATAACCCCGGTTCCCAGAACTCCTAAGAGATAGACGTTGACCGTGGATATTGTATCACACAATTCCTCTGACTATTCAGAGATGTCATTAAACCTGCCCAAAAATATAAACAACCATGAATGAGCAGCGCCTGTTAGACAGAGGAAGTTCCACAGCCGATCAGTTCCAGTCATTCCACCAGGAAGGAGGTACCACGTCTCGTGTTGTCTGTAGTTCAATTACCGCTAAACGGTCAATACCGCGGTTCGATCGGGTCCGTATTGTTACTTTATGCCAGGATGGGGTCTCAACAAGGGAAATGTCCAGGCGTCTCGGAGTGAACCAAAGCGATGTTGTTCGGACATGGAGGAGATACAGAGAGACAGGAACTGTTGATGACATGCCTCGCTCAGGCCGCCCAAATGTTACTACTGCAATAGATGACGGCTACCTAAGGATTATGGCTCGAAGGAACCCTGAACGCAACGCCACCATAATGAATAATGCTTTTCGTGCAGTCACAGGACGTCGTGTTACGACTCAAACTGTGCGCAATACGCTGCATGATGCACAACTTCACTCTCGACGTCTCTGGCGAGGTCCATCTTTGCAACCGTGACACCATGCAGCGCGGTACATATGGGCCAACAACAAGCCGAATAGACCGCTCGTGACTGGCATCTCGTTCTCTTTACCGATGAGTATCGCATATGCCTTCCACCAGACAATCGTCGGAGACGTGTCTGGAGGCACACCGGTCAGGCTCAACGCGTTAAGCACACTGTACAGCGAGTGCAGCGAGGTGGAATGCTGTTTCGGAATGGCATTATGTGGGGCCGAACGACGTATGCCGCTGGTGGTCATGGAAGACGCCGTAACGGCTGTACGATACGTGAATGCCATCCTCCGACCGATAGTGCAACCATATCGGCATCATATTGACGAGGCATTCGTCTTCATGGACGACAATTTTCGCCTCCTTCGTGCGCATTTTTTGAATGACTTACTCGAGGATAACGACATCGCTCGACTAGAAGGGCCAGCATTTTCTCCAGACATGAACCCTCACAAACATGCCTGGGATACATTGAAAAGGGCTGTTTATGAACGACGTGACCCACCAACCATCTGAGGGATCTACGCCGAATCGCCGTTGAGGAGTGGGACAATCTGGACCAACAGTGTCTTGACGAACTTGTGGATAGTATGCCACGACGAATACAGGCATTCATCAATGCAAGAGGACGGGCTTCTGGGTATTAGAGGTAGCGGTGTCTACAGCAATCCGGAGCACCACCTCTGAACGTCTCGTTGTATGGTGGTACAACATGCAATGTGCGGTTTTCATGAGCAATAAAAAGGGAGTAAATGATGTTTATGTTGATATCTATTCCAATTTTCTGTACAGCTTCCGGAACTTTCGGAACCGAGGTGATGCAAAACCTTTTTTTATATGTATATATTAGCAAGAGGAGTCCTATGTATTCTGGACTGTGTAATTATACACTTTATTCTGGGCTGTGTGATTACATACCTTCTTTCAAACTTGGTCACAGTTACATCCTGATGGTCACTACTTCACGCTGCGTTATCTTCATCGTCTTCATCATCTCTAATGTCCACATTACTTTCCCGATCTGAGTCATACTCCATAACATCATCCTTCACGTTCACTCCCCGAGTAAGAATTTTCATCTAAAATATCATTCAAAAATCTTTCCAAAGATGGTTCACGCATTCCTTTAAACATTTCTGAGTCTCGATGTGAACAGTAGGGAATTGAAGCAACTTACTGGAAATATACAAGATAAATACTGCTGAATGTCATCAACGATGACTTCCTCTGAAATGAAACTGATTGCGGAAATTATCAAGAATTCCAGCCAACAAGAAACATAGACTTGCATTGTTTCAGACATTCGACACAAAAAATTGTTCAAATGGCTCTGAGCACTATGGGACTTAAAATCAATGGTCATCAGTCCCCTAGAACTTAGAACTACTCAAACCTAACTAACCTAAGGACATCACACAACACCCAGTCATCACGAAGCAGAGAAAATCCCTGACCCCGCCGGGAATCGAACCCGGGAACACCGGCGTGGCAAGCGAGAACGCTACCACACGACCACGAGCTGCGGACGAACAAAAAATCTTACACAGAAAATTTTTCAGTGTCATGGAAACCTAATTGGTCGGGGAGGGTGGGGGTTGTTGAACGCATATTAAAAGTTTCATTTTTCTTCTTTCAAAGGTCGAGATTCCTGCAAAATTGGCCGGCCGGAGTGGCCGTGCGGTTCTAGGCGCTACAGTCTGGAGCCGAGCGACCGCTACGGTCGTCGGTTCAAATCCTTCCTCGGGCATGGGTGTGTGTGATGTCCTTAGGTTAGTTAGGTTTAATTAGTTCTAAGTTCTAGGCGACTGATGACCTCAGAAGTTAAGTATCATACTGCTCAGAGTCATTTGAACCGTTTTTGAACCTTTAAAATGGATGGCCAATTAACGTTTCGTACAGTATTCACTAAACAATAACTCAAAGGGAAAACTGTCTATGACTAACCCAGGCAAACACAAGCAGTAAGGAATATCCCCCCCCCCTCCCCCCCCAGCGTCCTAGGGTGAGGTAAGTTTACGGTCAAGACAAGTTTCATTCAGGGAACATCAGGTGACACTGCCTACTGTGAGAATCTGTTATGAAGGCTGTTGGTAGTATCATACCATGATGTTCACTTAGCAGTGTATCCTCTCGTAGCGACGGGATCGTGGTCTGTCGAGAGTGCGGTTTATCATTCATTGATATTGATGCTCCCGTTGATCGGGACCTCACCACTACCATGTGAGTAGGGAATCGATAGGTTCAGGAGGATCGTGGTCAACCCCATGCCGGTTCTCGAAAACTCCACACGTCCAGTGCTTGGGTTGACAGATGTATTGATCGGTTGGACATGCAGTATCGCACAGTCACGTCACGTTCCCTTTGTCAGGAAAGGGGCTTGGCTGTAGCTAGTCAAGTATGCACACTGACAGTCCGAGCTGGTCTGGAGCACCATGGAGTATCAGCGTGGCGATCGCTGTTGAGAGGAGAGAGAGGAGCGTGTACAGCGGTGCGACCAGCAACAGCTCTGGACACCAAAGTGGCCGTGCGTCTTCTTTTGATAAGTTCCAGTTCTGCATGCAGCGTCACGACGGTCGTGTCTGTGTGTGTATGCTCCCAAGAAATCGAACATTGTCATGTTTCTGTCGACATCGTCACTTCGGCTCAATACGTTGGCATGATGACACAGTATACAATGTGGTCACCTCAGGTTCATGCAAACAGTAATTTGGAGAGCATGCGATACGTTTTCGACTTTTTGAGGCCGGTGCCATGAGTTCCACTATTGACATCTCCGTGACATTATCTTGCAATAAGATATTGTTGTGCTGATCTACATCGCTACAAAGTGTTTTCGGGTGTTGCCCTGGGCACAGCTTTCTCTAGATCTTTCATCCACTACCCGAGAGACTGGCATGTCACCATTCACCAACCTCTACAACTGATGAACTCTGGCATCGGGATGAAGCAGCATGGAATCTATTATTCGAACAGTCCGGCTCGAAGCTAGCTGGGTTTAAGCCCTTTTTTCCTGCCGGAGGTTGCTCTGTGAAATTTTGCTTCCTATGTTCTTCCATATCACCTACAAATTTAATCATAACATACACCAGACAGGGAGACCATTCAAAGTAAGATATGAAAAGGACCTGGTCTAAACATTCATGGTGGTGTCTGTTTGTACTATATCGTGTCTCCCTACCACTTTCGCGCAACGACGCTCTCAGCGTGTGTTTAGGGAATTAACTAGTTTGAACCTGGGACCTGTTGCTGGTAAGGAGACGCCAGACCACACATGACATGTAGAATTCAGAAGAGTTCAGTGAGACTAGCGATGACATAACCAAATACTAAATGATCTCAGCGTCAGCTCCACTGCACTCCCTGTAAAAGAATCTTAATACTAACTAAATTTAGTGGAAAGGCTTCAAGGCTTTCCTATTTTTAGTTAGCTTGTATAATAACGTCGAAAAAGCAGTTAAGTTTACCATTGGAAGTTTTATTCTACTCACAAAACATCGTTTATAAATTGCACTATTGGTAAAAGGAAATGTTCTAATACAGGATGGTAAAAACCAACTGCGTTCAACAAAAATGTGAACGAATATTCCCTGAGTGGGTTTCCAAGTTCTACAATGGATCGAAGGATGACCTATGCCATATCACATCTATAATCTAGGTTTAAATTAAGTTTCACAAAAGAGAAAACTATCAAAATGGTCTACAGTGATCCTCAATTATCTTCAGTTACTTATCTAACTTGTCGTAGATTACAGTGGCTGATGTGGCTTCTCAATAACTATATAAAAGAAAAATCATCGCGTTTCAGATCTGTTCTTCAAGTGGCAAATGTGAACACCACGAGTTTTAATTAACGATCGACACTAGTATTACGCAAAAAAGGGGTGTAACAGATGAGACTTCTGCAGTTCTGAGTGAAGCCTTATGTGCTCAAAAATGCGGCATCGCGTGCGTTCATTACCTTGTCGGTGTTTAGGCAGCGTCAGGGCAGGGGCGGGCAGCACAGCTCCGCTCACCTCGCCATCTCGGAAGCAACTCTCCTCTAACTTCTCCTTACTTCAATTTACCGAAGTTAGTTTAAAAAAACTATCTGGCTATGTTTTCATCTGACCAATCAGGGTCTCAATGTTAACCTTAAGCTCCGCCTACAAAAATTCTGTCTATCCAATGAGAAACGTTATACTTTTCGTGGTGGGGCAATGTTTTTAAAGTTTCCAACGTAACACAGACACTAAAAAGTCTCACGCTAAAACCTGCGGCTGGTGTGGTCCTTTTAGCGTTATCGTAAGATCTATACTGTCCTTCTGGAGGGCTCTATCTTTTAACATGTGCTGGGCGGTGGTCCTTGACGTACCTGAGACACGAAAAAGTCTCACGCTAAAACTTGCGGGTGGTAGTGGCCCTTTTTGTGTTATCGTAAGATCTATACTGTTTTTCTGGAGGGCTCTAGCTTTTAACATGGGCTGGGGGGTGGTCCTTGACGTAACAGAGACGCGAAAAAGCCTCACGCTAAAACGTGCTGGTGGTAGACTTAGCGGTAGGCTAGCGACGTGGGTGTCCACTCCATCCGTTATCGTAGGGCCTTCTAGCTTAACACGGTTCTGCTCTCGGCTTCTGTCCTCGTTTCCCCCCGCGGAACTGCGTCGGTCTCACGGTGGGAAGGTACGACATGCATTTAGGCATTCTTGTGTTAGTCTGTGGTATTCAATTTGCTCACTCGTTACTTGTATTAGTTTGGTTAATTTAATGTCACGATTTATTCGGAGCTATGTGACAACTAGTAGATTTGCTTATTATGTCAGGGTTTTCATGGAAGGTGTTAGATTTACCTGACACCTTACACTGCTAAGGAACCGGGGGCAAATGTGCACAGTCCCACATGTGCTGAACCCATCCGCTTCTTTTCCCATGCACATCAAGGTGACTAGAAGACTTAGAACTTTTGTATAAAAGAAAATACAGGTCGCAGGATTGACCTGTTAGAAGAACGGGGAATTATTAAATATTTTGTTCACAAAGACGGGTCAGTTTCAAATGAATAGGTGTAATTGAACGACAGAAATTTTATAGATAGTTTCAGAGCCCTAATCTCATTAACATACCAGAGAGATTGCTGGATATTCCGGATGACTATGTATATGTAATTTTCCTCGTCTTTTAATGCTGGTGTTCTGCTTACTCTTTGTTACGCTGTTAATGCATTCCTTGAAGTTTTGATGTTCAGATATGTATATTTTTTAATTATATACTGTTTTATCATCTTCGTTCCTCCTCCCCACTCTTAGGAGCCTCCTTTTTCTCCCACTGGTTTTTGCTACCTACCCCTTTGATTTGTTTCCCCCCTTTTCTCCCCTTCCTCCTTTCCTCCCTTCCCCTTCAACTTCTTATTGTATTGTTTATTATTTATGATATCTTACAGTTTATATGCTTAGATTTTACCACAATAACTTTCCTTGAGGGTAACTTATTAATTATTTGTCATGTTGTAAATTTTACGTAAGTACGTAGCCAAACATGAACTGGTCTCAAATACCGTAATTTTAATTTTTAATGTTTTAAACTACTTTACAGTAATAACGGTCATCCACTACTGCAAACTGTCCTCGCCTGTAATGTCATAGAGCCGTTTCTAGCCAGAAGCTTTCCTTAGCTCAAGCGTTACGTAAATGAGGCTAGTGCATTAGCTGTACTTTGATGAAGTACTATTCAATGACGAGGACCGTGTTGTGCAAGTTTTTAATATTCTGGAGGTGAATTTTATATTTTACTGACACCGTTCAGCTATACAACGTACCTCCTCTACAACATCCAACACAATGAGGCTGAATAACATTTGTATTCGCAACGAGTCATTAGTGTAGTTAGTATAACTTAACATGTATTCAGTGTTAACCGGTTTAGGTAGTCACTGTTTTTCTTCTGAAGAAGATATTTTCATAAACCTTGAAACCATAGTGAAGGGATTTAAATAAAACTTTTCACTTGACAGGCTGTTTATTATTTCTTCACGAATATTTTATCCTACGGTTGCTGCATCAAACATGTGCAAAATTTTAAAATTTAATAATCTATTGTTCCTACTATATGGTAAACATACAAGGAAAGTTTTATTATTTGCTATTCGGTATTGCTGTTTTAATGGTTAATAGTGTATGTGAGCGTATTACCTTTCAAAGCGAAAAGCATTCTCGTTAGCAGGGGATTGGCCTTGTCAGTCGTAAAGAAGTCCATGTGGTCGGTGAAATGGTCGAAATTCTTGACGGTGACAGATCGGATCAGTTCGGGGTCTCTGACCATGACTGCCGGGATCGTGAAGGAGAAGACGCCACCGTACGGAAACGGGTCGAGCTTCTGGTACAGGTCTTGGACGACCTCGGTGAAGGACTTCCTGTAGAGTACCACGTCCAGCATGTTGCCGACGAGCGGCAGCGGCGGCACGGAGGGCAACCCGAGGCGGCCGAAGTGCTGGCTGTGGCGGCGCCACCAGAGGAGCAGCAGCAGCGCACCGCCGGCGGCCAGCGACGCGCACAGCGTGAGCCAGTCAGCCGTCATGTCCTGCAGGAGCCACCAGCGGTCAATCGTTTAGGCAAAAATTAAGATGCACATTGACTATAAATCAAATGATGATTTTAAAAGGATGTATTTCCGTCAATACTTAATATAAAACCACTACACTACCACTGTTACAAAGAGGGAAGTTTGTCTCGATGCTGCCTTTCGACTGTGTAGGTGGAGTTCTCATCAACTCACTTTCTATAATTGAATACCAGTAGCAAGAACGCAGTCTCCAGGGTTAAAACACGCACTGATCAGCCAGAACGTTGAGACCACCTACCGAACAGCCGACACGTCCACCTCTGGCACGGACAACAGCGGCGACGCGTCGTGGCCTGGAAGCAATGAGGCGTCGGTAGGTCGCCGGAGGGACTTGCCATCACATCTGCACACACAAGTAACCTAACGACGATCAGCTCTCACACCACGTTAAATCGCATCCCAGATGTGTTCAGTCGGGTACAGATCTGGCGAGTTGGGGGCGCAGTACATCGACGGGAACTCGCCACTGAGCCGCCAGCTTGTCTCCGTCTCGTAGTACAGTTGTCAAGGAGCCGCTGTCCTGGGAATCGACAGATTCGCGCCCTTCCACAGCAAGATGAAGAAGGTATCGGAAGTCTTCAGACTATGGAACGCTCTACCACTGCGCCAGCATCCCGTAAGGATGGTGACGTGTGCATTTCAGCAGCAGCTGCCGATGTTGTAGTATTAACATGGGCACATGTATGGGTTATCTGGTGCAGAGTCACATCGTTGGGAGTGTTCGGTGCACTATGTGTTTGAACACTCTTCTATTGTGCGCAGCAAAGTCTGGTGTTAGTTCCGGTGCAGTTCGCCCCCTGTCCTGTTTCACCATCAGAGTACATATATTCGCTAATGAAATTCGTTATAAATAATCCATCTCGATTCTCGAAGAACAGTGATTCTCATACGTAAAACACTAGAGGGAAAAATGACCTTTCCTATACGTTATTGAAGCTGTCAGTTGCTCAAAAAGGAGTACATTGTTCAGCAACAAAAAATATTTGATCATTTGCCCAACAACATAAAGTGTCTGGCAAGCAGCAGCTCAAGTTTTAAATGTAGTTTAAAATCATTTCTTTTGGACAACTACTTCTATTCTATGGATGATTTTCTGTTTCAGAACTGTTAAAAAAAGCGGTTCTAGCGCTGCAGTTCGGAACCGCGGGACTGCTACGGTCGCAGGTCGAATCCTGCCTCGGGCATGGATGTGTGTGATGTCCTTAGGTTAGTTAGGTTTAAGTAGTTCTAAGCTCTAGGGGACTGATGACCTAAGATGTTAAGTCCCACAGTGCTCTGAATGGTAAAAAAAAAAAGAATTTGTACCTCTAAATGTAGTTGCATGTGTAGAAGTAAAAATTTCAGTAACAGTATTAGCACTATTCATGTGGGTATATATATCTTCTAATCTGACTTGTTCCACATCGTGTCTCTAAAATAATCGTGAAAATGATCCACCACTCTGCCCAGCCGCACGCCATCCGGATGTGTTTCCACCCCGGTTTCCCCAGGCGCTGAAGACACTCACCTCAGCACTCCTCGAACACCCGACAAGACGTTCAGTTTCCAAAATGCTCGTGAAAAGCCTACAGGCCATCACAATCTGTTCTCGGTCAAACTCAGATAGGTCGCACGTCTTCCCAGTTCTACATGCGGACAACACGCTTACGTTATACTAAATGCAATGTATTTGTGTCTGACTGGCAGTCATTCCTCGCCAGGTGATGCTGTTATCGCCTGGACAGGTTTATATCGATAGTAGGTCGTTGGTCATTTTTTCTGGCTGATCAGTGTATGATAATAGAAACAAGTTGTTCCAGTAAATATGGGCCCGCAAACAAGCTCTATGCCAGATAATTATGAATATTGCAGTTATAAGAGTTGAGGGGCATGAAAGGGAAGCAGTGGTTAGGAAGGGAGTGAGACAGGGTTGTAGCCTCTCCCCGGTGTTATTCAATCTGTATATTGAACAAGCAGTGAAGGAAACAAAAGAAAAATTCGGAGTAGGTATTAAAATCCATGGAGAAGAAATAAAAACTTTGAGGTTCGCCGATGACATTGTAATTCTGTCAGAGACAGCAAAGGACTTGGAAGAGCAGTTGAATTGAATGGACAGTGTCTTGAAAGGAGGATATAAGATGAACATCAACAAAAGCAAAACGAGGATAATGGAATGTAGTCGAATTAAGTCGGGTGATGCCAAGGGAATTAGATTAGGAAATAAGACACTTAGAGTAGTGAAGCAGTTTTGCTATTTGGGGGGCAAAATAACTGAAGATGGTCGAAGTAGAGAGGTTATAAAATGTAGACTGGCAATGGGAAGGAAAGCGTTTCTGAGGAAGAGAAATTTGTTAACATCGAGTATTGATTTAAGTGTTAGGAAGTCGTTTCTGAAAGTATTTGTATGGAGTGTAGCCATGTATGGAAGTGAAACATGGTCGATAAATAGTTTAGACAAGAAGAGAATAGAAGCTTTCGAAATGTGGTGTTACAGAAGAATGCTAAAGATTAGATGGGTAGATCACATAACTAATGAGGAGGTGTTGAATAGGATTGGGGAGAAGAGAAGTTTGTGGCACAACTTGACTAGAAGAAGGGATCGGTTGGTAGGACATGTTCAGAGGCATCAAGGGATCACCAATTTAGTATTGGAGGGCAGCGTGGAGGGTAAAAATCGTAGAGGGAGACCAAGAGATGAATACACCAAGCGGATTCAGAAGGATGTAGGTTGCAGTAGGTACTGGGAGATGAAGAAGCTTGCACAGGATAGATTATTATGGAGAGCTGCATTGTAGCTATTAGGAGTAATATGTTTTCAGAATAATTAGTATCTCCAATTGCATGTGGCAAAAGTAAAACATAGTTGCTTATCTTCCCATAGGCAGCAGGTGAGGTGTTGAAGGGAGCAGGTCTGGACGCAAAATAGTTAGTCTATACTGACAGGTGTAGTCCAATTACAAGGGATACCCTTGACCTGCTTTCCCCCACAAGTGCCATTTTAATACAGAGAAAAAAAGTAAAAAGATATTAATACCATGGGAGGGAAACTATACTTATTTCAATGACGTCAGTATATCATTACATTTTCATTCAACAGAGCCACCAACCCTCTGCTTAAAGTAACTATAATACCGGGAAACACACATATCCTATGCACCTGTCAGTGCTTATATTAATACTCATAGCGCAGTTTCGTGTTTCCGTTGAAGTGGTTAAAATAATGTGGAAGAGAACACAGTGCACCTCTCATTAAAGCTACTATTTTACATTCAAAATCACTTTCGCATTAAGCATGAACCCACACTAATTAGATTTTCAAATGATGCGTGGGTATGTCAATGTCATAACCTGTCTTTCACCAAGTAGGATTCGTTATCAGTAGGAAGGTTTTAGAGAGCGTTACTGTGAACAGTTTAGTGATAGGGTTGTTCTCATCAGAAGAGACAGCAACATAACACAACACAGACGTATACTTCGGTCCACAAAATTGTTTATAAATCACACAGTGAAGTCTGATGATGATATAACAATCACGTTTCTTCACTTGCGGTGTGGCACATTGTAGCCTTACAGGATTAGCAGTCCTGATACAGAGCTTATATTACCGGAAGAAGTAAACATCGAGAAGTAGGCAAAATTTTGTTGTTTTCGGTGGCAATGTGTTCGGCATAACATCTTTATTTGCAAAACTTGAGTTTAGAAGAGTAGCATCGAGAAGGGTACGATCTATGTGACCTGACCAGAAATCACACAGCAAGAGTCACTTTTCCACTTGTTCTCGAAGGACTGAAGTTAGAAAATGTTTCATGCGTTCTTTAATCATTTTTCCATTTTTGCTTGCCTCCCCGTGAACGTTCCGTGGGCAGATTGTTTCAAGTTTGTTTAAAATATTTGGGCGGAAAGTGTCTCGTGCCTGTTGAAATCCGATGTACAACCTGTCATTGATGAGCCCGCATCAGTTGTGTAGCTGTGGATAGAACTATGCACAGACTTCAACACACTAGCTGTAGTTTTCTCTCTTCTGTGAGGCAGTGTTGGTGATGAAGACATAGAATTAACTCTGGTCGCTGTTACACACATTCTTTTTCGCCACACCCTGCTTTGTCAAAACCAGTTCACTTTCTCCACAAACCGTTGTGCGTGCTGACATATACTAGTCTCGTCCTCTACGTCCTTATGAGTGCCATATTCAGCCTTAACACTGTCGATAAATGAAACTGAAGATTTGAAATTGTCCACGTCAACCATTTTACATGTTCTAGTGTTCGTATTTGCAGGTACCAAAAGGAATTATAGATCTGTACGACCTTGCACAATCGAATTGCGATAATCGAATTAAGAAAAGTGTACAACTGAGACGTTAGTAACGTAGCTATATCATTCACGGAACTCGAGCAATTGTTAGTGCAGCTACGACATACGCTCTGATGGTGGTAGCAGGTAAGTGCGAAGTTTTGTATGGAAATCACACAGACCACTGTAGTTTTTATGATCGAGTTTTAGTCTAAGCATGGGTTCGTGCGGTTCCGAACTTTCGAGCTCCAGTGTGTCCCTTGTTAGGGGTGCTGTTACGATGGTGCAGAAAACACCAGGTAGTAAATTATGATCGTGATATCAACAGCAACAGAGAGTGGTATAACGAGAGTAGGATTCGCTATCAGTAGGAAGGTTTTAGAGAGCGTTACTGTCAACAGTTCAGACATAGGGTTGTTCTCATCATAAGCGACAGCAACCCAACACCGACAACATAGTGCAGGTACACTTGCCGACGTCGCAAGCAGAAGGTGGAAGAGATAGAAAGAATGTATGAGGATATTGATCGGGTAATTCAGAACGTAAAGGGAGACGAAAATCTAATAGTCATGGAGGATGAGAATGCGGTTATACGGGAAGAGGTAGAACAAAGTGTTACGGGAGAATATGGGCTTGGGACAAGGAATGAGAGAGGGGTTGTTGTTCCCTATGGAGCGGTGTGGCGGTGCGTGGCGTGTCGGACACCGAGCTGGACGGCTCAGCCTCATTACTCGGCGTTCAGCACGTTAACACCGTCGACCGGTGGGCTGCGGGGCCCGAGTTTTCCTGCAGCGTTGACCGTTGCTGCCAGCGACTTCAGTGGACAAGGAGCGGCTCTCGTCGCGTGCAACCTGGTTACGACGAGCACCAGTCTACTGTGGAGTGCTAATCTCGCCGGGATGTAGTGAACAACCTGTTAGCAGCCACGACCAGCAGGGCAGTATTATCCAGTGCCTGCCTACCTGGAGTTCTGAACCTGTTGGCATCCTTGGCATTTGTTTGAAATTATCTATGAGACTATTTAGTAAGTAATGTACTTAAAGATAGTTAATTCTGCCCGGTGTGAGGTGTCCAGGAATCCAGTTTCTTATGTCTTCCGCTGACCCCTTTGGCGCTGTGTGTCTCAATCTGCAGGTTTCTGTATGGGCCAAGCTAGTATTTTGTAATGTTACCTTGTATTTGAAGTCATGGTTTGTTATTATTGAGTATTTAATAATACTGATTGTAATTTCTGTCTGTTGTCGACCTCATGGCCCTTCCTGGGGCGAGTTATAGGATTTGGCCTGTAACTGAAGTTGTGTGTGCTCAGCGTAAAGGTCCGTATTTGTGGGTCATGTGCATGTGCATGCTTGTATTTGCACACTCTCTTTCTCCGTGTTGAGAATCCCTTCGGGTTATAGGTGTAGCCGGCCGCCTGCCATTCGGTGCGTATACCAGTTACAGCGTCTGTTACCCCTGAGAGGCCCCAGTAAAGGTATACCCTCATTTTTAAATCTTGTTTTAGTTATTATGTAATTATTATTTTAAATGACCTCGAGGTTAACTTGCAATGTTATGAGCGGGCCGCCCCCATACTGAAGTTTTAATAGTTGAACTATCAACTGTCCGTTTCAGTATTATTGTGTACGTTAATTTTCATCAGACTTGTTTTGCTGTTTGTTGTGCGGTATACGTTGACAGCCTTTCTGCATCGCTGTTCCGAGGCAGGGACGCATTTTCCTCCTGCTTCGGAGGCTTCCCCCTCGTCGCAAGGGGTCTGAGTGTTGGAAGGTCAGACGCAATTCTGCGGTTCTCCAGTTCCAGCCCCAATTTGAGTAGTTTGTTGTTATTCTTTTGATATCGTGCCACGGCGTGGGTGTCACCGGATTAGCAAGTAACTGACTCAGTAATTCTGTTACTGTAAGGCCCTGTTGAGAGTGTGTGAAAGTCTTTGTGCAAACTGAAAACTGAGTTTCTTGATTTCTTAAAAAAAAAAAAGCCTGAGGGTTTAATTTCAATTGTCATTTTAATTGCGTTTTAGAGGACTAGGAGTTTAATTAAGTACTTAACGTGATTTATGTGGAACAGGCTGGTGCCCAATCAGTGAAGCACTATAGTTGCTTCAGTTTAACATAAGGGTAGCCTCGGAGCACCTTTGCTGTATCTTGTCCATATGAGAGCAGAATAACCAGTGGAGATGTATGCATTTTAATGGTTTTTATGCTCAAGTCCTGTTATGGTTGGCTCTGAGCACTATGCGTCTTAACTTCTGAGGTCATCAGTAGCCTAGAACTTAGGACGACTTAAACCTAACTAACCGAAGGACATCACACACACCCGTGCCCGAGGCAGGATTAGAACCTGCGAACGTAGCGGCCGCTCGGCTCCAGACTATAGCGCCTAGAATCGCACAGCCACTCCACCCGGATCCTGTTATGGTATTATCCCACAGCTGTGATCTAGTTGTGGGGACAGAGTGCCGCCGCATGTTTATTTATTTAACTGTTTGTAGTTCTGTCGCCATTGTGTTGCACAGTTGACATTTTTTGAGTGCTATTTGTAATGTTATGCATAATGTAAAGTGACTTATACATTGTGAATTTGATTTAAGAATCGTAACTATTTCTATGTATCTCCCAAGACCCTTGGTAACTGTCAGTTGACTCATGATTGAATTGTTATTAAATAAAAATATTTGTTTAAGAATGATATTATGACGCATCGAGTTGGGCCACCCTGTTTTCCTTAAATTAATCCCGGGCCTTGTTCAGGATATCAGGATCGGTTAGAAAAGTTTATTGAAGACCACTATGAGGAGGAGGAATTCTGACTACGTGCTAGAAGAAGAAAGAGGAATCGACGGGGGAGAGACAGGGGACCCAGTACCAAAATCAGATTTTAAAAGAGTTTTGGAAGACTTAAGATCAAATAACGCAGAACCGAAACATCACATTCCAATGAAATTTCTAAAACGGAAAACAAAACGGTTATACACGTTGGTGTGTAGAATGTATTAGACTTTTGATGGATCGTGAGACATTCGGAAGAACATGATTAATACAGTTCGAAAGTAATTTTTTCTGTGCTCCGTCTTTCCCTTAGTTGCTTTAAATTCTTGTTTCTCCCTCTTCCCCCCTTCCCTCCCCTCTCCCACACCCACCCACCCACCCACCCACCATCCACACACACACACATACACACACGACAAATGGGAAAAATAATCAAACTACTGCACAAACGAAACAAAGAAAAACACACAACAGTTGGCAACACTACACGCAGAAAACACTTATATCTTGATTACAAAATGGAAAGTGCAAGTGCTATATGCGATGTGACAAATGTCAGTGACAGGACGCTAGAAATCGGCCAGCTGGAGTATGGAAACTAACGAATACATCTCCAGGACCGCATGCATGAGTTAACAGCTGTGGAAATCGTAAGTAAGACCGAACGATAAGTTCACATTACGGACTTTGAACTACAAAAGTTGATTTTAGCCTGAAAATCAAGGGAAAGACACAACGAGATGTAATATATCAGCATATTATGTCTACCACATACTACGTTTATTGTGTGCAAAAAAGGAAACATGTATTACAGGCCACTGATGATGCTTCCCAAATAAGTGTAGCGAAAACCGTATGGCAACAAACAAACTGCCTTCAATTGGTTGCCTAGACTTTACATACCTCCAACAATTCGAAAGATTACAAGAACTGAAAAGTGCGAGAATTATCACACAATCAGCTTAACAGCTCATGCATCAAAGTTGCTGTCATGAATAATATACAGATGAATGGAAAGGAAAATTAAGGCTCTGTTAGACGTTGCTCAGGAAAGGTAAAGGCACCAGGGAGGCAGTTCTGACGTTTTAGTTGATAATGGAAGCAAAACTGGAGAGAAATCAAGACACGTTCATAGGATCTGTCGACCTGGGAAAAGCGTTGGACAGTGTGTAATGGGGCAAGCCGTTCGAAATTCTGAGAAATATGTGAGTGATCTATCTATAGTGAAAGATGGGTAATAGGTAGAACCAGAAGGAGCAATAAGATTGGAAGATCAAGAACGAAATGCTCGAATTAAAAAGGGTGTAACAAGGGTGTAGTTTTTCGCTCCCACTCTTCAATTTATACATGAAAGAAGCAATGACGCAAATAAATGAAACGTTCAAGAGTGGTATTAAAATTCAGTGTGAAAGTATATCAGTGCTAAGATTCGCTGATGGCAGTGCTATATTCAGTAAAAATGAAGGAGAATTAGAGTATGTGTTGAATGGAATGAGTATTCTAATGAATACAGAATATGGAGTAAAAGCAAATCGAAGAAAGACGAAAGAAATGAGAAGTAATAGAAATGATAACAGTGATTATCTTAACATCACACTTGGTGGTCACGAAGCAGACGAAGTCAAGGAACTCTGCTATCTAGGCAGCAAAATAACCCACGACGGACGGAGCAAGGAGGACATAAAAGGTAGAGTGGCACTGGCAAAAAGGGCGTTCCTGGCGAATAGAAATCTACTTGTACCGAATTGACGACTGAATTTGAGGAAGGAATTTCTGAGAATGTACGTTTCTTCCTCGGCATTGTTTGGTAGTGAAACATGGACTGTGTGGAAATGCTACGAAACACAGTATTCAAATTAGAGAGCACCATCCACCTGCATCAGTAATTGATTTTAAAATTACGATTGATTGTTACCTGTAGTAGTATAAAATTGAATATGAGTGCAACTGGGAAGTAAGGGAACATTTGCAAGCACACTGGGCGACACGGCCAATGAACAGAGCGCCTGAACGGCCAGGTATCCCGTTAGTTAGTTACATGTTCCGTGGATTATTCGGCACGGCAGACGGTGCACTCCTTAACAGTTGGCGCCACAAGCAGTGGGTAGGAAGCGGCAGGCGTTCTCTGACGCCTTCTGGCGCCGCTGACAGCGAAAGCTTCCTGTGGCATCCACTCGCGAAAAAGTTTAATCAAGTTGTTTGAGGAGGAACCTCAGCAGAAAGCGCTGTTGCCGCTCGCACGTAGACACGGCGTTTGGGACGGACGGTGGAGGTTGCTATCGGACAGGTGAAACAGAGAGCCCGTAATCTGTCAAAAAATTGGGACGTCGCTGAATGGGCAGGACCTACACAAAACATCGGTTTAAGGACATAAGAACGATGGACGTTGTATATGAAACATTTCTCAGAGTGACTGAGAGCACGGCAGTGCTGAAAGGAAGCACCCCTATTGGCTGAGGATAGAGACAGAAACAGTGGGGAACGATGTTTTTGGCAGAAGACTGTTAGGAAGAATTTCACTGGTTAACCAAGGTAAACATTGTCCACGAATGGAGACTTGCCTGTTAGAGACCCCATTTTAGTGGTCGGAAATCGGAAAAAATAGAATCCAGTCAATCTGGGCTAGCTCGTAACGAAAAATGCGGTACAGCGAGGATTTATTGACAGAGTCCGTCGTACGGTACACGAAGCCCGCATGTGACTCTTCTCTCCGCCTGGTCGCCCCTTATGGCGCCAACTTAGAAGGTGAGGTTGCAGCATTTCTGCCATCAACAGATACAATATGGTGAGGCCGAGCCGCTGAAGCGGCGCAGTAAGGAAAGTCAAACAGTTACATCTTAGAGTTTACTTCCAAATTCCACAACGAGTGGTAGGAACTTTCTTCGATGATACTACGTGTTACCTTCAGCAATTCTGTCCTTTAGCAACTCATTACATGACGACCACTCAGTACATACGTTCTTTAATTTCAGTTTCCTCCCCGAGCCCACGTCGGATCAACAGATTTGCGTTCACACAAGTTGCGTTATCGAGATGTTACCATAGGATGCCTTTATGAAGTATTATTGAGAAATAAAGTTTTTGTCACAGTTGTGAATAAATAATAATTAATAATACAATGTCATTCATTTTCAAACAACCCACAAGAAACGGAACAGAAGGGAACTGAAGCATCTGACATGTGGTGCTACAGGAGAATGTTGAAAATTGGGTGGGATGATATGGTACGGAATGAGGTGGTTCTTCGCACAATCGAAGAGGAAAGTAATGTTTGGAAAACACTGATAAGAAGGGACATCTGTTAAGAATTCCATGGAGCTAGAGGGAGCTGTAGAGGGCAAAAATTTGCGGACGAAGACAGAGACTGGAATACATCCAGCAGATAATTGACTAAGGACGTAGGTTGCAATTGCTACTATGAGATGAAAATGTCGGCACAGGACAGGAATTTGTACGGGCCGCATCAGACCAATCACAAGACTGATGACTTGAAAAGTACAGTAAGTTATGTAACGTGTTTTCGGGAAGACTGACAGAGGGCAGAGAAAGAACAACTAACCCAATGAAGCAGGTATGTATGAAGGTGCCAATGATAACAATATCTGCACTTATACTCCTCACACCTTGTGCTCTTACGAACCACCATGGGCTTCAATATAAAATGTTGCTTCAGTCAGTATTTTAAATGTAAACTTTCTTGTGAAGTTCCAATCCAAGCGGGCTCAATTCCACTCATGCTGTATCTGAACAAGGAATACAGTACTGCTTCAGTGCGCCACGTGTCACAGTTTACCCGCAGCTGACGGAGGAGGAGTTGTGCACGTCGTCCTCACATTTGAGTGTGATGCTGCTCTTGTCTCTCCGTTGAGTGCCTCAGGATCATCTCGTAAATCTTGGCAAGACTGCACAGCTCGCTGCCTCCAGTTCTGCAACTATATCAACAGGAATGTTATAACAGCAGCGAAATGTGCGGTGCTCCACAGTGCATGTATCACATTCCCCAAAGATGGGTTAGTAGTGAAATTTGATTCTGATCAGGTGGGGATGAAATCGAAAAATTTTCGTTTATGATACATTTGTACTATCTTGGACAATTACTTTCATGAATAATGAAATGCCACTGCATATGAGGAATATTCTTTTCTACTATTAATCGCTAAATTACATAGCAAATTAGCCTCAGCATAAGATAATGATGTAGTAAGTATTAGCTGACGAATTTCTCATGTTGTCGTTGATATGTGCAGCCTCTATAAAGTACGATCTGTGACGTGATGAGCCACAGCTGCAAAATAACCTGCCTCAGCCGGAGTCAATATGTGAATATTGAAACACGATGTGTGCGGTGTATGTAACTAGAACAGTTGCGTAAGACAACTCTTAAACTGATAACACTTGTTTCAGTCTTGCTTATACAGACTGGCGCAGAGAAACTGGATAATTTTAAATAATTAGCAAACATAAACAATACTTACAAAACTGTATTTTATGCTGAAATGTATTTTGCACAAGAGTGGAAATTTTATTAAGTAACACGTTTAAAAATTACGTCATTAAGTGCTGCTTATTTCACCATAAACATCCAGAAGTCGGTTCTGGAGATTTCAAAGAATGTGACGCAATGGATTCTCTGCGATGTTGGCGATGTTTTCCTCAATATGAGTCTTGAGCAGAGTAAGGTTTTTTCCCTCCATAAAAAGCCATCACACCCAGAGAGGTCTGGAAATCATAGCGGACAAACGATGTTAGCATTTCCTGCAATTATGCGAGCCCCAAACAAAGTTTCACTGCGTACGTGAACAGTCTGTCACTGTGTGATGTGGCTCTATTCAGTTCAGACCACATGTGCTTAATATCAATATCTGGGAGAGAAAGGAGCCTTGGGCCAAAAATTTCTCTCTGATGTTCAGGTAACACGGAGACGTTACACTGACAGTGGGACCTTCTTCACCGTCAAAGAAGTAAAGAAGCATCACCCCACGACACGACACTGTATACAGTACAGTAACTTTAGCACCGCTTAACCGAAGCTTGTGTCCAGTAACGCATGTTCTTTTTTTTTCACTGATGTAGTTAGGTAAAAACGGCTTCATTTGACATACAAAAACTTTCGACCAAGATAGCATCCTCAATTACTTTAACAAAGAGAATTCCACAAAATTGTATGTGCAACAAATGCTCATTAGGATGCATCTGAAGATTGTGGAGTATACTTTGCAATCTCCGGCGTCAGAATCCCAATGACGAGGCAATTTTCACACCGAAAGACGACTGCTTACCATTGCATCCTGCGCAGCATCAATGAGTTCCGAGCTACGAACGGAAAATAAGAATTTCCTAGGCATTATTTTTCTTAGTCGATCCATTCTTTTCAGACAGGGATGTCAAATTAAAAATCTTTCAGCCGTCTAGTTTCCAAACTTATTTTATTTGGCTACCAACATCGGTGATGTACTACGCTATCTACAGGTCCGTGACCGACGTGTAGGAAGATTCACCTCGATTCTGATCAAAACAGGTGTAAGGTGTCAGGCAAATCCAACACCTTCCATGAAAGCCCTGACATGATAAGCAAAACCAGTAGTATGTCACATAGCTCCGAATAAATCGTGACATTAAATTAACCAAAGTAATACGAGTAACGAGTGAGCAAATGGAATACCACAGACTAACACAAGAATGCCTAAATGCATGTCCTACCTAACCACCATGATACAAACGCAGTTCCGAGGGGAGAAACGAGAACAGAAGCCGAGAGCGGAACCGTGTTAAGCTAGAAGGCCCTACGATAAGCGACGGACTGGACACCCACGTTGCCAGCTAACCACTAGGACAACGCCAGCTGCAAGTTTTAGTGTGAGACTTTTTCGCGTCTCTGTTACGTCAAGGACCCCCCCCCCCCCCCCCCGCACATGTTAAAAGCTAGAGCCCTCCAGAAAAACAATATAGATCTTACGATAACGCTAAAAGGACCACAGCAGCTGCAAGTTTTAGCGTGAGACTTTTTCGCGTCTCTGTTACGTTGCAAACTTTAAAAACATTGCCCCACCACGAAAAGTATAACGTTTCTCATTGGATAGACAGAATTTTTGTAGGCGGAGCTTAAGGTTAACATTGAGACCGCGATTGGTCAGATGAAAACACAGCCAGATAGTTTTTTTTTTAACCAACTTCGGTAAATGGTAGTAAGGAGAAGCGAAGAGAGGTTAGTTAGTTCCGAGACGGCGAGCTGGATGGCTGCTGCGACGGCCGCTGCCCCCCTGAAGCTGCCTAACCAACGACAAGGTAATGAACGCACGCGATGCCTTATAACAGCGCATAAAGCTTCACTCAGAACTGCAGAAGTCTCATCTGTTACACCCCCTTTTTGCGTAATACTAGTGTCGATCGTAAATTAAAGCTCATGGTGTTCACATTTGCCACTTGAAGTAAAAATCTGAAACGCGATGATTTCTATGTTATATAATTATTGAGAAGCTACATCAGCCAATGTAATTTACGACAAGTTAGATAAGTAATTAAAGATAATTGATGGTCACTGTAGACCATTTTGATAGTTTTCTCTCTTTTGAAACTTAATTTAAACCTAGATTATAGATGTGATATGGCGTAGGTCATCCTTCGATCCATTGTAGAACTTGGAAACCCACTCAGGGAATATTCGTTCACATTTTTGATGAACGCAGTTGGTTTTTACCATCCTGTATTAAAACATTTCCTTTTATCAATAGTGCAATCTATAAACAATGTTTTGTGAGTAGAATAAAATTTCCAATGGTAAACTTAACTGCTTATTCGACGTTATTTTACGAGCTAAGTAAAAATAGGAAAGCATTGAACCCTTTCCACTAAATGTAGTTAGTATTAAGATTCTTTTACAGTGACGCTGAAATCATTAAGTATTTGGTTATATCATCGCTAGTCTCACTGAACTCTTCTGAATTCTACATGTCATGTGTGGTCTGGCGTCTCCTTACCCGCAACAGGTCTCAGGTTCAAACTAGTCAATTCCCTAAAAAAACACGCGCAGAGCGTCGTTGCGCGATAGTGGTAGGGAGACACGACATAGAACAGACAGACACCACGCAGAATGTTAGACAGGGACGAGCAGCACTGATATTAGCAGATGTCTGCTCGCTATAGCGATACCTACAACCGCCATCTGCCTGCCGCTTGAACAGCCGCTATAGCGAGCAGAAATCTTCCTATCAACACCTGTGTTGCTGGCCCCTTGTTTTGATCACAACCAAGGTGGAATCTTGCTACGTCGGTCAGGGCCTGAAGATGGCGTAGTAAATCGCTGAAACTGGTAGCCAAACAAAATAAGTTTGGGAACTAGACGGCTGGAAGGTTTAATTTGACATCCTGTATCAAAAAGTAGAGTCCCGCAACCATCTCTGAAAGATGGATATACTGAGATTCTCTGTCAAGTTACGAACCCGCGTTTTGATTGTGTGTGCAGAAGAAACTTGCCCATAGGCCGAGATCTTATAGTGGCGACGAAACACGCTTTTTGCAGCTGTCACACTGTCACTCAAGACAATCGCACGGTCCGAGCTGCTCCAGTACCCGACTGCAATTAAATATCCATTATTATTTGGCAGTTTGGCATTTTAGCCCCATTTATTGAAATCTATGCTGCCGCCAGCATCGGCTTCAAATATTCCCATTTCTCTGAGCCACCCAATATTTCATGCAGTGTCAGTGGTAATGTCTGGCGTTGGTTCAAAGTGATGACAAAACCGGTATACATAAACTGAACTAAGTATTTAATTTACTCGTTAACTGTAAAAGGAAAGAAATCTCAGACATGTCTAGGACCCGAGGACCTGCAGCCGTAGACCTTTTTTTCGTTTCCTTGTTATCATATCATTGCCTCATCCCGGAAGGGCAAGTGTGAGCTGCCTGTGGAAAAATACTCCACTCTTCAGCCAAAGAAGTTTAAGAGACACAATAACGGAGAATTTTTTCAATATGGTGAGTTGGTTCAAATGGCTCTGAGCACTATGGGACTTAACTTCTTAGTTCATCAGTCCCCTAGAACTTAGAACTAATTAAACCTAACCAACCTAATGATATCACACACACAACCATGCCCGAGGCAGGATTCGAAACTGCGGCCGTAGCGTTCGCACGGTTCCAGACTGTAGCGCCTAGAATCTCTCAGCCATTCCGGCCGGCTATGGTGAGCTGTATACAGATCTTTAAAGTCAGTACCACCATTAGACTGTTGTTTATTTACAGTGTTACATGTACACTTACACAATCATGATTTCGGCTTCAAAGTGCCATTATCAAGTGTTTTAAGAGTTATAAATTGCCTAAGATGGCATACTGTCGTATTAAAATACGGCAGTATGCCATCTTAGGCAATTTATAACACTTAAAACACTTGATAATGGCACTTTGAAGCCGAAATCATGATTGTGTGAATGTCACCATGCAATGGCGGTACTGACTTTAAAGAAAAATATTATGACTGTGGCCCCACATTATGAGAAAAATTATTAAGTGTATACAGATGTTTTAAAAATATGTTAAAAGAACCTAAATCAGGATGGTCGGAGACGGGATTGAACCGTCGTCCTCCCGAATGCGAGTCCAGTGTGCTAACAGAACAGCAGGACTGGTAATGATTGAGGGAAGCAGCTGTAGACGAGACATTGACGCTGAATATCAAAACATAAGTATTCTCTCCACGAGAGTTATGGATCTAAGTTTCTCCTGTTTCCGTATACTGGCGCTCGCAAAACTTGTTAAAGAACTTACGTAAACCGCAGTCATAGAGCGCTGATTGCAGCTAGCGTGTTTCTGCATACGCACGATGAGGCATTGTTAAGTGCTGTTCTTAGGGAATCTGCACGGTGTACATTAAGAAATTTACGGAAGACGAATAGAAATGCGAAAGGAAATAGAAACCATTGCTAAAGTACTAAGATGAAGTACAAGGGCCGTCTTTTTTTCCAACCTCCGATCAGTCGGGAAACGGAAACCATAGTGAAAAACCAAAACTGTTTTATTTGCAATATTTAGCAACACTTCGAGCTATCTCTAAGTAGTCGCCTCTCCGACTTAGACACCTGTCGTAGAGTGGTACCAGCTTTCCTATACCCTCTTTATAGAAAGCAGCCGCCTGTGATTTGCACCAATTCTCTGTGTTGAACTGCAGCTCCTTGGTAGTGTCAAAATGTTTTTCTCATAGGCAGCGGTTCATGTGAGTGAGGAGATGAAGAACAGAGGTAACCAACTCCTGCCTGTTGGTGGATGATCAGCACATCCCTTCGAAAACCGTTGCAGGAGCATCTGTATTGAGCCTGCAGTATGTGACCGAGAAATGTGAAGAAGAAAACCCATGACAGGTACGTTATGTGGGCTGCTTGAAATCAGGCGAAAGCCCTTAGCAGGACTTCACACTTGGCAGGGGACACTATTTTCTAGGCATCTTTATGTGCTCACTGTGCACTCAGAACTGAAAAGTGTGATGTGACGCAATACATGGGCATACAAGAGACTCTTCACGACACATATGCACAAAGCTTCACCGGATTTTGCCCTCGTAGTAGCTGTAATCGAACGTGAGGAAGATTTTGAGTTGTTAACTGGAATGGACAATTTATGTAAAATAGTCTACCACTCCAACTGTTGTTATTATAGTTAAAATAAAAATATCAGTTACAGTGACAAATATATTGCGGAATATAAAGCTATCTTCAACCCAGGCAATACAAGATGTTTATGAAGGAAATGACAAAGCCATCGCAGCTACTATTTTTTGGAAATGCTGGCCAGACACTGAAATGAAATGAACGAATCAACTCATGGGTCGATTAAAACACTATAGTGCTTTAATATGAACGGTGCTGCTGTAGATGGTATGGAGTTGCCACTTTCCTGCGACCCTTCAGCTGCCAGCTGGTGGAGGAGCACATAGTTTAATTTGAATGTGTCTCCTCTTCTCTCAGCGTAATATCAATTTGTGTTGGCAATTGGAGAAAATGTTCTTCCAACAGCCACATTCAGCAGAGTTTTGACTTCAATGGAAAATAGACACATGACTACGAGTCATTTGCTAATTTCATCTAAGACTTGAACATCTCTAGCTTTTTCCGTGAGATTAGTAGAATTTCACTTTGTAACTCGTTAAGACATTTCTTATTGTTCTGTTTGGTTTATTTGGTTAACATGGCGTTTGCCTTTTGTAGCTATCTATCAATAAGTTTTTGGACCAAGAGTATTTCCCCACTTCACAAGTTTGTTAGTCATACACTGATTAACCAGGACATCATGACCACAGACCTACTATCGATATAAACACGTTCAGGCGATAGCAGCATCACCTGGGGAGGATTGATTGTTGGCCAGACACATGCAACATGCATACACCATCACTGAGCGTGCTTTCCGTGTGTAGAATGGGGGAGGTGCACGATCTATCTGACTTTGACCGAGGACAGATAGTGATGGCCCAGAGGCTCTGCACGAGAATTTCGGAAACTGAACGGCTTATCGGGCGTTAGAGAAGTGCTTTGGTGAGTGTCTTCAACAGGTTGGAGAATAAATTAGACTAGATTAGATTAGTACGTGTTCCATAGATCATGAATACGACACTTCGTGATGATGTGGAACGTGTCAGGTTAATAAAAGATGTCTATACAAGATATTACATAACACAAAATATTACATGACACTTAATATTTTTTGGGGGTGGGGAAATTACCCAGTTACTATATCCAAAAATTCATCTAATGAGTGGGTCAGGGATTTTCTCTGGCTCATGATGACTGGGTGTTGTGTGATGTCCTTAGGTTAGTTAGGTTTAAGTAGTTTTAAGTTCTAGGGGACCGATGACCATAGATGTTAAGTCCCATAGGGCTCAGAGCCATTTTTCATCTAATGAGTAGAAGGAGTTGCCATTCAGAAATTCTTTTAATTTCCTTTTAAATGCTTTATCGCTACATGTCAGACTTTTGATGCTATAAGGTGGGTGACCAAAGGCTTTTGTGGTAGCATAATTTACTCCCTTCTGAGCCAAAGTTAGATTTAACCTTGAGTAGTGAAGATCATCCTTTCTCCTAGTGTTGTAGCCATATACACTGCTATTACTTTTGAATTCATTCGGATTGTTAATAACAAATTTCACAAGTGAATATATATATATTGGGAGGCTACAGTGAAGATCCATAGCTCTTTAAATGTCTGCAGGATGATCTTGGATGAGCTCTAGCAATTATTCTGATCACACGCTTTTGTGCAATGAACACTCTTTTACTCAATGATGAGTTACCCCAGAATATGATGCCATACGAAAGCAGAGAATGAAAATAGGCTTGGTAAGCTAATTTACTGAGATGTATATCGCCAAAATTTGCAGTGATCCTAATAGAATAAGCAGCTGAACTCAAACATTTCAACAGATCTTCAGCGTGTTTTTCCAGTTCAACCCCTCATCAGTGCATACACCTAGAAATTTTGAATATAATACCTTAGCCAGCGAATTCTGATCGAAGTCTATATTTATCAATGGTGTCATTCCACTTACTGCGTGGAACTGTATATACTGTGTTTTGTCAAAGTTTAATGAGAGCCTATTCGCGGAGAACCATTTAATGATTTTCTGAAAAACATCGTTTACAATTTCATCAGTTAATTCTTGTCTGTTGGGTGTGATAACTATACTTGTAGCATCGGCAAAAAGTACCAGCTTTGCATCTTCGTGAATACAGAATGGCAAGTCATTAATATATATTAAGAACAGCAGAGGACCCAAGACCGAACCTTGGGGCAACCCATTCTTCACTGTTCCCCAGTTTGAGAAATCACCAGCTTTTTCAATATTATGTGAACTGCTTATTTCAACTTTCTGTACTCTTCCAGTTAGGTATGACTAAAACATTTGAGCGCTGTCCCATTCATACCACAGTACTTGAGTTTATATAGAAGTATTCCATGATTTACAAAATCAAAAGCCTTTGAGAGATCACAAAAAATCCCAATGGGTGCCTTCCGGTTACTCAGAGCATTTAATATTTTATTCGTGAAAGTGTATATCTCGCTTTCCGTTGAAAACCCTTTCTGGAAAGCAAACTGAAATTTTGTTAAAACTTTTTTTTCAAAGATGTGAAGCTACTATACAATACCTTACTTTTTCAAGAATTTTGGATAAGGCCGTCAGAAGAGAGATTGGGAGGTAGTTGTTGACATCAGACGTATCTCCTTTTTTATGCAGTGGTTTAACATTGGCATACTTCAGTGCGTCTGGAGAAATACCCTGCTTCAGAGAGCTGTTAAATATGTGGCTAAGAATCCCATTTATCTCTTGAGAACAAGCTTTTATTATCCTGATGGAAATTCCATCAATTCCACGTGAGCTTTCATTCTTGAGAGAGTTTATTATCTTCCTAATTTCAGAAGGAGAGGTGGGTGGAATTTCAATTGTATCAAATGGTGTGGATAAGGCCTCTTCCATTAACTGCCTTGATTCTTCTAATGAACATTTAGATCCTATTTTCTCTACAACATTTAAACAATTATTATTCAAAATGTTTTCGACTTCCGGTTTGTTGTTTGTCAAGTTTCCATTCGCTTTGATGGTAAAGCCGTCATTCTGCACTCTTGGTTGCCCTGTCTCCCTAGTAATAATATTCAAAATTGTTTTAATTTTGTTATCAGAGGTTTTAATCTCAGATATGATGCACATGCTTCTGGATTTTTTAATAACCTTTCATAATGTAGCACAGTAGTTTTTATAATATTTGGCTGTTTCTGGATCATTATTCTTTTTTGTTGTTAGATACAGCTCCCTTTTATGGTTACAAGATATTTTTATTCCTTTAATGAGCCAAGATTTTTTACATGGTTTCTTATAATTAGATTTAACTACTTTCTTTGGGAAACAGTTTTCAAATTTTCTTACAAGTGTCTCATGATATAAGTTATATTTTAAATTAGCGTCGAGTTCGTTGTACACCTCATCCCAGTCTAACTGCTGAAGATTTTCCCTGAAATTTCTAATTGTTGAGTCATTAACTGAACGCACAACTTTGGAGGGTAGTTTTGATTTACTGAATGGAGTTATGTCATATACTGTAACTAGCTGAGCATTATGATCAGAAAGCCCATTCTCAACAGGACAATGTTTTTAAACTTATCTTGGTCTATAAAAATGTTATCTATCAACACGTGGCGAGGCCAAGGCGCGACCACGCCCAGACGTCGTGGGGTTGGGCGGCCAACCCTCATTGCAGACATCGGACGTCGTAGGCTGGGCAGACTGGTCAAACAGAACACGCGCTCCAACTGTGGCGGAAGTAACATCAGGCTTCAATGCTGGGCCGAATACAAGTGTGCCTGAGCACCCAGTGCGCCGAACACTCCTAACAATTGGCCTCAGCAGCGGACGACCCATGCATGTAATGAGGGCGCAAACCCGTCGTCTTCTGGGGGAACGGCTCCTTGACACCTGTACTGAAGGTCGGAGACAAGCTGGCGGCGACTCCATTACGCTGTGGGGAACACTCACGTGGACATCCGTAGGTCGAGTGGAGCTCGTGCAAGGCGCCATGAGGACCAAGCACTATCGTACACTGTTAGCAGACCACAGTGGTGAGTTACAGTTGATTTGCTGCCCCCCCCCCCCCCCTGCAAATCGCCAGATCGGAACCCGATCGAACATATGTGGGATGTGATTGAACGTGGCGTCGGAGGTCAGCGTCCCCTCCTCGGAATTTACGGGAAGTAGGTGAGTCGTGTGTGCAGGTGTGGCGCCAACTCCCTCCAGCGAACTAGCAAGGCTTCGCTGCTTGCAAGCCACTACTCGTCGCCGCAGTTATCTGTGCCAAAGGTGGAAAAACACGGCTATTATGCAGGCGGTCATAATGTTCTGCCTGGTCAATGTATCTGCTACAAAGCGTGAGTGTAATTGCCTCTGCAACAATGAGACACGCTGTTGACGTAATTCGTCTAGAAGAAAAAGGCAGGAAGTAGCAAATGAAGTCTTATAAGACCATGTATCACTAATTTCAATTAGTTATAGGTTGAGATTAAAGTAGCGCTCTCAGTTCTTTTCACGTTTTTTCACACTGCATAATTCCCATTACGAGAGAGAAGTGATGTGGCGGTGATACATGTAAAATATTGTTCATCTTTATTTTTTACGATACTCGTGTGACCTGCAGGCAGTGCGTTTTTTATAAGCGACTGGAGTCGTGAAAAGGAAATTTGTAGTTTACATCAGCAATACCCTTTTTTTTTAATGGAATGCAACGTTAGTATCAATATTACACAGGTAGTAAAGTTGACTAACTGGAATGCTTTAGACAGGGACTACTGGTTGGAAACAAGTATATATATATATAGCAACTGATAACAGTAATGGTTACCAGTCTCGAAGAACCCATTACTATATAACATGTTTACAGAACTGAGTTATTGGTTCCAAATAATCTGGCCCAACCACGCGTTGCTTGTGACATGGGCGTAACGATGCTCCACCAGTGCTTTACATACTGTATTCGTCGATGAGTAAACTTCACGGGAAAGCTGATGGATACTGTTCAATCTTTTTGTTTACTTTTCGCTGCTTATTCATCCAGGTTTCCGGAAAATGCATGCAGCCGCACCGTACAATAAATGAATGTAAGCAAATTCGAATAACGAGTAATGTATCATCTTCAACAATCAGTCAGGAACAGTAAATAGTGGTAAATTCCAATATGGACGTGTTACAGACGATTGTGGATTGTTTTTCAAGTCAGCGCCATTAACGTTAATGAGGGACACAGCTGTTTGTTGTGAAACCTGTCTGGAAAGACGCGCTTCGCATGTATCACTTATTAAGGATCTCGTTCGGCCTGAAATTCGTGCAGAGGTTGGACAAATATGTGGAAACACAAGAAACACATCGCTCTGCAATACGTAATACAGCGGAGAAAACCTGTTTGCTTTCGAAACAGCTTCCAGTCGTCTAGGAGTGGATAAACACAAGTCTTGTATGGTTTTGAAGAGGACCGTGCACCGTTCTTCCTACGAAATGGTCGCAAGTTCAGGTCACGACGGTGGAGGTGGACGGCCTCGCGACAGTGGACCACGGGGGCTCAGCGATGTTGAGGTCTGGTGACAGCAGTGGCCAGGGGGACGCAGCAGTTTGTCCTCGTGCCCACGAAAGACAGGCAGGTTTTGTGGCTTCGGCACAACGTTTTCCTATCACTGTCATTTCGATAACTGAAGTGTGGGTTTGGAATTGCAGCCCGACCTGCATTTCCGAGTTTACGGAGCTCCCTTAGTGTTGTTTTACTCAGAGGATGCGAGAGTAAGACATTCAGTTCTGAAGTGACTTTTGCAATTCTCTTCAAAGACCGTCTTTTACGATCACTTACCAAACACCTTCTTCCATGTTGTTACTTAGGGGATGGTGTTTTTACACTTTCGCAGCATGCGGTATAAACCTTCCACACTGAGCCTCCTGTAACACTAAACACCTTCGGCTCCCTGGTAACGGAAGTAGCCACCAAACGATCACCAGTAATTTGCCCGTGTTTGAATTCACTCAACTCCGACATGGTGCACTCGCAACTACACAGAAGACGGCTGACACGTGAAACACACTGAGGACACTGTACGGCTGCCGCCCGTGCTCCAGTAAAACAGCGCAACATGTAGGCTTGGCTCGCATCTGCATTTACGTTGTTGTTGTGGTCTTCAGTCCTGAAACTGGTTTGATGCAGCTCTCCATGCTACTTTGTCCTGTGCAAGCTTCTTCATCTCCCAGTACCTACTACAACCTACATCCTTCTGAATCTGCTTAGTGTAGTCATCTCTTGGTCTCCCTCTACGATTTTTACCCTCCACGTTGCCCTCCAATACTAAATTGGTGATCCCTTGATACCTCAGAACATGTCCTACCAACCGATCCCTTCTTCTGGTCAAGTTGTGCCACAAACTTCTCTTCTCCCCAATCCGATTCAATACTTCCTCATTAATTATGTGATCTACCCATCTAATCTTCACCATTCATCTGCAGCACCACATTTCGAAAGCTTCTATTCTCTTCTTGTCCAAACTATTTATCGTCCATGATTCAGTTCCATACCTGGCTACACTCCACACAAATACTTTCAGAAATGATTTCCTGACACTTAAATCTATACTCGATGTTAACAAACTTCTCTTCTTCAGAAACGTTTTTCTTGGGATTGCCAGTCTACATTTTATATCCTCTCTACTTCGACCATCATCAGTTATTTTGCTCCCCAAATAGCAAAACTCTTTTACTACTTTAAGTGCCTCACTTCCTAATCTAATTCCCTCAGCATCACCCGACTTAATTCGACTACATTCCATTATCCTCGTTTTGCTTTTGTTGATGTTCATCTTATATCCTCCTTTCATTCCGTTCAACTGCTCTTCCAAATCCTTTGCTGTTTCTGACAGAATTACGAAGTCATCGGTGAACCTCAAAGTTTTTATTTCTTCTCCCTGCATTTTAATACCTACTCCGAATTTTTCTTTTGTTTCCTTCACTGCTTGCTCAATATACAGATTGAATAACATCGGGGATAGACTACAGCCCTGTCTCACACCCTTCCCCACCACTGCTTCCCTTTTAAGTCCCTCGACTCTTATAACTGCCATCTGGTTTCTGTACAAATTGTAAATAGCCTTTCGCTCCCTGTATTTTACCCCTGCCACCTTCAGAATTTGAAAGAGAGTATTCCAGTCAACATTGTCAAAAGCTTTCTCTAAGTCTACAATTGGTAGAAACGTAGGTTTGCCCTTCCTTAATCTAGCTTCTAAGATAAGTCGTAGGGTCAGTATTACCTCACGTGTTCCAGCATTTCTACGGAATCCAAACTGATCTTCCCCGAGGTCGGCTTCTACTAGTTTTTCCATTCGTCTGTAAAGAACTCGCGTTAGTATTTTGCAGCTGTGACTTATTAAACTGATAGTTCGGTAATTTTCACATCTGTCAACACCTGGGATTGGAATTATTATATTCTTCTTGAAGTCTGAGGGTATTTCGCCTGTCTCATACATCTTGCTCACTAGATGGTAGAGTTTTGTCAGGACTGGCTCTCCCAAGGCCGTCAGTGGTTACAATGGAATGTTGTCTACTCCAGGGGCCTTGTTTCGACTCAGGTCTTTCAGTACTCTGTCAAACTCTTCACGCAGTATCGTATCTCCCATTTCATCTTCATCTACATCCTCTTCCAATTTTACGTTAAAGCATGCATTTCTCGAGGTGTTCCCATAGTTTTGTTCAAATCCTGTGGTTTAACCGTTGGATCCTTATCTCAAAACTTTCAGTTTAGAATCTGTCTTCTGCATAATTTACACACTATAAAGATTTATACACCCTATGTAATGTAAATTTATACTTCTGCGTTTCTGCCTTTCGCTAGTGTTATGGTGAAACTTGGCTAAAAAACCAATGGCAACGTAAAGCTTTACTGCAATAAATGAATGACAATGGCCTGGGTTGACAGTTTATCTGCATTACCGTTGACTGAAAAAAACACCTCATCGATGTGATTGGAAATCCCCTTTCGATCATCAAATTTTGGATGTTGCAGCTTTTGTTACTTTTACGGTTTGCAAATGGAAAACGGAGAATTTCTATCCAGTTTTCCTATGGTTAACTATGATACAAAGCAATGATATAGCAGTACTGCCTTAAAAATCATGCTATTAGGGCATGGGATGTGATTGAGTCTGCCTGTAACACCATAACTCTAGTACTTTACTGATTTAGTTTGCTTGTGTTTTATTTAATGTTACACCATTGAGATTCTGTAAATGTGTTTGTTTGAATTGGTAACATAAAATTGTATACTCCTTTCTTTTAAGAACTTTGATGTCATGATATGATTCTATGCAATGTAGTGTATCTGTCATTTAAATTCTTTGTCCCATTTGTAGGGAACAAAACTTACTGTATATAATCGTAATTTTTGTGTGAATAATTTTTGGTAGAAATGTTAATATGTGCAAATGTTCTGTTTTATTTAATGTATTTGGTTACTGTTACGTAAACTGCTGATCCTCACTTAGGGTTCTTAGTTATTCTGTATGTAAAAGTTGTTGTGGTTCCTCTCGGGAACGGAACTGTGTAGCGCGCGCAAATTGTGGCTGGCCAGGTAGAAAAGGTGGAACAAGAGTCAGTCGGGGACGAGCCACCAGTCGGGGACGAGCTACGAGACTGTGCATTGCCACGTAAAAGATGCATATTGTGCTGGTTCCGGGAGAGGCTTTTTCTGCCACTTTCCAATGCCTCGGATGGATGGATAAATAGCTGGAACTAGTCTGGATCTATCATGTATCTATCATCGCCGCCAAGAAATGACAGAGTCCAGCAATTCTACCTGCAAATCCATCCACCAACATGCAATTGCCACCACATTGCGCAATCACTGTATCGGAATGCTATAATAATGTACAGTGAAGGATCAGCTCATCGGATGTTTTAGTGTGCACAAATATAAGGTAACTTATAACTGAATTTGTGTACCTACCTTGATTTTTACCGAGTGTCCCTACTGAAATATCATTAAAGAACAGTGTTTTTGCTAATTAATGCCTCTTGAACATAGTAAAAAGAAAGTTAAAGTTAATGATGCTTGATGAAAGTAATTTTCCTAATAAAACTGCTTATTAATGTATTGTTGCCAACTTCAAATTAAGAGTTCGTAAGACTGAGGCTTATAAAGTTTTGCTTAGTAAATGAACACATTACTGCCTGTTGTAAATCTAAGAAGTTGAGTCAGTGTCTTACATATATGTTAATTTTGTCTCTCAATGTAGTAAAAGTGGAAAACTGCAGTGTGAAACGTTATATACTCACGTTTGCTAAGTGTTTGTCTCTCCTGCGTATTAGAAGTGCTTATTAATAATATAAAAGGATCCACAGTTTGTCTATTGGGTTAATGCTCGGTAACAAGTAACAGAAAGACCACTAATTAGGAAAACCTTAATTTCTTTAATCAAATGATAGTGAGAAGCAACCTGTTAGTGGTTTCCAATTAACTTTCATTTTAAATAGTAAAGTATTTAACTGAGAGAGACGTAACCTATATCCAATTAATGATTCTGCAGTGAATAGTAATAATAAATGTTAATCATTGTCTTGCATAGTTAGGATGGCGACCGTTTTCTTTATCCGTTGAACAGTGCAGATAGGCAAAATTTTGTTTGTTACTGTTCAAATGTTTACGTAATTCTGACTTTCATTTCCGATAAGCCACCTCCGTTAGGTACAACACGGTCAACATAACAAAATTCCTCTCAGAGGGTAACACTGCTCTGTTTCTTTATACCATAATTGCTTTAACAACATAGTTTTATTTCACGACCTGCTTCCAACTTTAATATTATGGTATAGCTGAAGCGGACAGGAGTGTTATATGCCTCATTTTGTAATTTTCTTACTCGCTCGGATTTCTGTGATTTCGAACTCTCTCCGTTTTTTTTTTATATTTTTGCCATGTGATAAAAGTACACGTCGCGTGCCGGGTAAACAGGTGTGTAACTTGGTAGTGTAGCTTAGACGGAACAAATTGATTGCGTTCGTCGATAAAAGCTGTATCATAGAACCTGATGTCCACCTGGCCTCTCTGTAAATCCTCTACCACCAGGAAACTGCTATCGTAGATCGAAGGGTAGAGAAAACGGCACAAATATATACGGTAAGAACCAAGAACACTGGCTCAGCTCGCAATATTACAATTTTTGTGTCAATCATTTTCGCTACTCCCAACATAACATCTTTAGATCAGAATTCATGCCACTTGGGAACAAGCATGTAATTCACAGCTTCAGCTCACCGCACTGTCGACAACTGAATTAAGTACTAATTGACTTAAAAACTATAAACTGACTTGTCCCATTCCATTATGATATATCACACGGGTTAATTAGCTTATCACATTTGCGAAGACAGACGTATAAAAATCGTTGACGATTGTTCATTTGCATAACGTTTTTGTTAGAACTGTGCATTTAGTCATTTATGAAACGCTTTTTTATTGTACAAAATTGTTCGACATGGAAGGATTTTCAGCGTTGTATCAAGCTCGAAGACAATACGAGATTACGCATTCTGTGCGAAATATGCGTTGCCCCTGTGCCCCTGTGCAGCTACCAAGGGCAAGAATTATTCAGCGTTGGAATTGGATTAAATTGTGAAATAGTGAAAAAGCTAATCGTTATTGAATAATAATTTTCTGCTTCCTTTTTCTCAGTGGTTACTGAACGTGTCTTGTAGCATAACCGTACACTTACAATAGAGTTTTTCGAAACTTGGTACTACAGGTGTTGGAATATGACCCTTAATACGACACTCATTGCTGACTCAGCCGACATAAAACATATTGCCATATCTCAAAGGTTCTGCTTTAACAAGTTCATCGTTGTATTAAAAGTACGAATAACGTGTTGTTACGGACTTTCAGATCCGGCATTGTAAAGGATTTAGATGTTTAACGGTTCGTTCTACAACTGTACTTCACTACACCGACGATCAAGAAATGGTTCGTTGCGAACAGTATCGGTGATAGCAGAAGCTTACGAGGTTAGCACTCACCAGCGTGGGTGTAGCAACAGCAGAGGGCTGATAGCGCTTTCCTGAGAGGCAGTTCTGTCAGCAGTGAGCGCCGAGACTGGCTGTTTACATGAAGCGATGCTCTACGGTTGGGTGACAGGGAAGGGGGGGGGGGGGGGAAGGGGAGTAATGGCCTGAGGAAAATCCGGGGGAGGGGAGGGGGGCGGCCACCAGAGCAGTAAACGCTACTCAGGGTCGACCTCCTACGCTCCCATAAAAAGTGACGCACTATCTCCTCTGATAAGCGGCGTAACCTAAAAAAACAACTTGTTCGAATGAAATGAGACTGCAGTAAACTGTAGTCCTTGCGTTTGCAAAGAGCAGGATTTGGACCCTCGTCATGTGATCTAACATCTACCTTACATGTTTTCGGAAATTCGTGTTTGGAGAAAGCTTATCAGTCCAGTGACAGAGCAGTCCTTATCGCAACGTTCCAGCGAGTTTCCTGTTCGTTATCTTATCAACAAATCTTTTGGTTTCATGCGACAGTGCAATGATTTTTTTCTAAACGAATAGATTTTCTGAGAAACAGCCATCACAGCAAGCTTTGTGCGCCTGAAACACAGCGTACGTTCATGTTTCACCTGGAAGTATCCCATTTTGAAATGATACCTCGATAATATTACTGCGACACCGCTATTCATATTACTTCGTTCGTTAGATGAGGGAGGTGCTACAACAACAGTTTCCTAAACTGCTGAACACAATTGAATCCTGGTGGTTTTGGTGGTTGCTGAAAAATCTAAGTGTACTGTGTCGGAGGAAGTTTGAACATCGGGGAGGGAAACGCGTGGAGCGTGGGAGGAGGGCAAGAGGTGCGTCTACCACTCCCCCCTCCCCTGCTACACCCTCTGAATTGCGGATTACAGATTTACTGTTCATTACAGAATTCTCAAACACTTCAACTGTCTGGGACGAAATAAGCTTTTTTGTGTTACCTATGAAATTTAGTTCTTGTGGGATGACACGTCTCATGGCTGAGCAACTTTATATGCAGGATGTCCTAGGGGCAATGGGCAGTATTCAGGGCTATGACAGGAACTATCATTCGACGCAAAAATGTGTGGTAAACATGAGCACCAAAATGCGTACCTTGAGAGATAGGAGCATTTCCTCATCTTTGATGTTGTGAAACAAATGTCTTCTGTTGCAAGTTCTTTGCATTCCATATTTTAAAAAGGCGTAGTCTGAACTAAAAGAAAAGGTCCAGTAAACATGGACTCTAACATGCATATCTTAAGCGGTATGGGTGCTTGGTACTTGTTCACCTTCGCCACTGTGAAACACATCTCTTCTACCTAACTAGTGCTTATGGTTCTTAAGGGATACATTTTAGGGCCCATGTGCGCTAGACAGTTTTTCTTGCTTTCGTTCATACTCCCTCCTCCCAAAATATGGATTTGCAGTAGAAGACTTTTGTTCCATAGTGGCGAAGGTGAAGGAGAGCTCACTGCTCTTAAAGTGTTGATTTTAGAGGCCATATGTGCTGGACTTCTTGCTTCGATTAATCGTTCCTGTGATATCCCCTAATATTTACCATTCCTTCTTTCACGCATGTATTTAAAAAAGGCAGCTTCTGCATCTACATATACACCTACATGGATACTCTGCAAATCATATTCAAGTGCCTGGCAGACGGTTCATAGAACCACCTTCACAATTCTCTACTTTTCCAATCTGGTACAGCGCGCGGAAAGAACACCTGTATCTTTCCGTACGATCTCCGATTTCCCTTAGTTTATCGTGGTGATCGTTGTGATCGTCTCCTGTCTCCTGTCCCTCTTCATCTTCTGGGTCACTCTTTATGGATGCCCATGAAAGAAAGCATAAGAATGTCAGGTGCACTTAACCTCCGAAGCGATCGTGAAATCAGATATGACTTTTGCTCTCCTCTGCCTGCCGAAAATCTACTAGCCTAGATTCCTGATGTACAAAATAAGCTACACTACTGGTCATTAAAATTGCTACACCGAGAAGAAATGCAGATGATAAACGGGTATTCATTGGACAAATATATTAAACTAGTACTGACTGGTGATTAAATTTTTACGCAGTTTGGGTGCATAGATCCTGTAGATTAAAACAGAAGAAACTGCAAAAAGGTGGGAATTTAAGGAGATTGGACCAGGATAAACTGAAAGAACCAGAGGTAGTACAGAGTTTCAGGGAGAGCATAAGGGAAGAATTGACAGGAATGGGGGAAAGAAATACAGTAGAAGAAGAATGGGTAGCTTTGAGAGATGAAGTAGTGAAGGCAGCAGAGGATCAAGTAGGTAAAAAGACGAGGGCTAGTAGAAATCCTTGGGTAACAGAAGAAATACTGAATTTAACTGATGAAAGGAGAAAATACAAAACTGCAGTAAGTGAAGCAGGCAAAAAGGAATACAAACGTCTCAAAAATGAGATCGACTGGAAGTGCAATATGGCTAAGCAGGGACAAATGTAAGGATGTAGAGGCTTGTCTCACTAGGGGTAAGATAGATACTGCCTACAGGAAAATTAAAGAGACCTTTGGAGAAAAGAGAACCACTTACATGAATGTCAAGAGCACAGATGGAAATCATGTTCTAAGCAAAGAAGGGAAAGCAGAAAGGTCGAAGGAGTATATAGAGGGTCCATAAGGGGCCAATGTTCTTGAGGACAATATTATGGAAATGGAAGAGGAGGTAGATGAAGATGAAATGGGAGAGATGATACTGCGTGAAGAGTTTGACAGAGCACTGAAAGACCTAAGTCGAAACAAGGTCTCGGGAGTAGACAACATTCCATTAGAACTACTGACAGCCTTGGGAAAGCCAGTCGTGACAAAACTCTACCATCTGGTGAGCAAGATGTGTGACACAGGCGAAATACCCTCAGACTTCAAGAAGAATATAATAATTCCAATCCCAAAGAAAGCAGGTGTTGACAGATGTGAAAATTACCGAACTATCAGCGAAATGTAGTGTGAGGAAGACTATGCGACAGGCGTTCAATGAATTCGAAAGTAAAGTTCTATGTACTGACTTGGCGGAAAATCCTAAGAAATTTCGGTCTTATGTCAAAGCGGTAGGTGGATCAAAACAAAATATCCAGTCACTCTGTGACCAAAATAGTACTGAAACAGAGGATGGCAGACTAAAGGCCGAAATACTAAATATCTTTTTCCAAAGCTGTTTCACAGAGGAAGACTGCACTGTAGTTCCTTCTCTAGATTGTCGCACAGATGTCAAAATGGTAGATATCGAAACAGACGACAGAGGGATAGAGAAACAATTAAAATCGCTCAAAAGAGGAAAGGCCGCTGGACCTGATGGGATACCACTTCGATTTTACACAGAGTACGCAAAGGAACTTGCCCCCTTCTTGCAGCGGTGTACCGTGGGTCTCTAGAAGAGCGTAGCGTTCCAAAAGATTGGAAAAGGGCACAGGTCATCCCCGTTTTCAAGAAGGGTTGTCGAACAGATGTGCAGAACTATAGACCTATATCTCTAAGGTCGATCAGGTGTAGAATTTTGGAACACGTATTATGTTCGAGTATAATGACTTTCCTGGAGTCTAGAAATCTACTCTGTGGGAATTAGCACGGGTTTCGAAAAAGATGGTCGTGTGAAACCCAGCTCACGCTATTCGTCCACGAAACTCAGAGGGCCATAGACACGGGTTCACAGGTAGATGCCGTGTTTCTTAACTTCCGCAAGGCGTTCGATACAGTTCCCCACAGTCGTTTAATGAACAAAGTAAGAGCATATGGACTATCAGAGCAATTGTGTGATTGTATTGAAGAGTTCCTAGATAACAGAACGCAGCATGTCCTTCTCAATAGAGAGAAGTCTTCCGAAGTAAGAGTGATTTCAGGTGTGCCGCAGGGGAGTGTCGTAGGACCGTTGCTATTCACAATATACATAAATGACCTTGTGGACGACATCTGAAGTTCACTGAGGCTTTTTGCGGATGATGCTGTGGTGTATCGAGAGGTTGTAACAATGGAAAATTGTACTGAAATGCAGGAGGATCTGCAGCGAATTGACGCATGGTGCAGGAAATGGCAACTGAATCTCAATGTAGACAAGTGTAATATGCTGCGAATACATAGAAAGAAAGATCCCTCATCATTTAGCTACAACATAGCAGGTCAGCAACTGGAAGCAGTTAATTCCATAAATTATCTGGGAGTACGCATTAGGAGTGATTTAAAATGGAATGATCATATAAAGTTGATCGTCGATAAGGCAGATGACAGACTTAGATTCATTGGAAGAATCCTAAGGAAATGCAATCCGAAAACAAAGGAAGTCGGTTACAGTACGCTTGTTCACCCACTGCTTGAATACTGTTGAGCAGTGTGGGATCCGTACCAGATAGGGTTGATAGAAGAGATAGAGAAGATCCAACAGAGAGCAGCGCGCTTCGTTACAGGATCATTTAGTAATCGCGAAAGCGTTACGGAGATGATAGATAAACTCCAGTGGATGACTCTGCAGGAGAGACGCTCAGTAGCTCGGTACGGGGTTTTGTTGAAGTTTCGAGAACATATCTTTATCGAAGAGTCAAGCAGTATACTGCTCCTTTCTACGTATATCTCGCGAAGAGACCATGAGGATAAAATCAGAGAAATTAGAGCCCACACAGTAGCATACCGACAGTCCTTCTTTCCACGAACAATACAAGACTGGAATAGAGGGGAGAACCGATAGAGGTACCCAAGGTACCCTCCGCCACACACCGTCAGGTATCTTGCGGTGTATGGATGAAGATGTAGATCAGTTTAACAAGTCACAGTTGCAAAATACTAACGCGAATTTTTTACAGATGAATGGAAAAACTGGTAGAAGCCGACCTCGGGGAAGATCAGTTTGGATTCTGTAGAAATGTTGGAACACGTGAGGCAATACTGACCTGCCACTTACCTTAGAAGAAAGATTTTGGAAAGGCAAACCTATGTTTCTAGCATTTGTGGACTTAGAGAAAGCTTTTGACAATGATGAATACTGTCTTTCAAATTCCGAAGGTGGCATTGGTAAAATACAGAGAGCGAAAGGCTATTTACAATTTGTACAGAAAGCAAATGGCAGTTATAAGAGTCAAGGGACATGAAAGGGAAGCAGTGGTTGGGAAGGGAGTGAGACAGGGTTGTAGCCTCTCCCCGATGTTATTCAATCTGTATATTGAGCAAGCAGTGAAGGAAACAAAAGAAAAATTCGGAGTAGGTATTAAAATCCATGGAGAAAAAATAAAAACTTTGAGGTTCGCCGATTACATTGTAATTCTGTCAGAGACAGCACTGGACTCGGATGCGCAGTTGAACAGAATAGATAATATCTTGATAGGAGGGTATAAGATGAACATCAACAAAAGCAAAACAAGGATTAAGTCGGGTGATGCTGAGGGAATTAGATAAGGAAATGAGACACTTAAAAGGAGTAAAGGAGTTTTGCTATTTGGGGAGCAAAATAACTAATGATGGTCGAAGTAGAGAGGGTATAAAATGTAGACTGGCAATGGTAAGGAAAGCGTTTCTGAAGAAGAGAAATTTGTTAACATTGAGTGTAGATTTAAGTGTCAGGAAGTCGCTTCTGAAAGTATTTGTATGGAGTGTAGCCATGTATGGAAGTGAAACATGGACGATAAATAGTTTGGACAAGAAGAGAATAGATGCTTTCGAAATGTGTTGCTACAGAAGAATGCTGAAGATTAGATGGGTAGATCACATAACTAATGAGGAGGTATTGAATAGAATTGGGGAGAAGAGGAGTTTGTGGCACAACTTGACCAGAAGGAGAGATCGGTTGGTAGGACATGTTCTGAGGCATCAAGGGATCACCAGTTTAGTACTGGAGGCAGCGTTGAGGGCAAAAATCGTAGAGGGAGACCAAGAGATGAAAACACTATGCAGATTCAGAAGGATGTAGGCTGCAGTAGGTACTGGGTGATGTAGAAGCTTGCAGCATCAAACCAGTCTCAGGACTTAAGACCACAACAACAACAACGGATCCTGAGAAATCAGTACCGAGAACAATCACCTCTGTCCTTAATAACGGCCTTGATACGTCTGGGCATTGAGTCAAACGGTACTTGGATGGCGTGTACAGGTACAGCTGCCCAATCAGCTTCAACACGATACCACAGTTTATCAAGAGTTACTGGAGTATTGTGACGAGCCAGTTGCTCGGCCACCATTGACCAGACGTTTTCAATTGGTGAGAGATCTGGAGAATGTGTTACGGAGGGCAGTGGTCGAACATTTTCTGTATCCAGAAACGCCCGTACAGGACCTGCAACATGCGGTCGTGCATTATCCTGCTGAAATGTACGGTTTCGCAGGGATCGAATGAAGGATAGTGCCACGGGTCGTAACACATCTGAAATGCAACGTCCACTGTTCAAAGTACTGTCAATGCGAGCAAGAGGTGACCGATACGTGTAACCAATGGCACCCCATACCATCACGCCGGGTGATACGCCAGTATCCGCGATTTCGCCGAACACGGATGCGACCATTATGATGCTGTAAACAGAACCTGGATTCACCCGAAAAAATGACGTTTTGCCATTCATGCACACAGGTTCGTCATTGAGTACACCATCGCAGGCGCTCTTGTCTGTGATGCAGCGTCAAGGGTAACCGCAGCCATTTTCTCCGAGCTGATAGTCTATGGTGCTACAAACGTCGTCGAACTGTTCGTGCAGATGGTTGATGTCTTGCAAACGTCCCCATCTGTTGTCTCAGGGATAGAGACGTGGCTGCACGATCCGTTACAGGCATGCGGATAAGATGCCTGTCATCTCGACTGCCAGCGATACGAGGCAGGTGGGATTCAGCACGGCGTTCCGTATTACCCTCCTCTAGCCACCGATTCCATATTCTGCTAACAGTCATTGGACCTCCACCAACGCGAGCAGCGATCTCGTGATACGATAAACCGCAATCGCGATAGGCTACAATCCATCCTTTATCAAAATCGGAAACGTGATGGTACGCACTTCTCCTCCTCACACGAGGCATAACAATAACGTTTCACCAGGCAACGCCGGTCAACTGCTGTTTGTGCATGAGAAATCGGTTGGAAATTTTTCTCATGTCAGCACGTTGTAGGTGTCGCCGCCGGCGCCAACCTTGTGTGAATGCTCTGAAAAGCTAATAATTTGCATATCACAGCATCTTCTTCCTGTCGGTTATATTTCGCGTCTGGAGCACGTCATCTTCGTGGTGTAGCAATTTTAATGGCCAGTAGTGTACACATTGAATAACTGTTACTAGATTTTATGTAATGTGTGTCCTAAGCACGTTGACTCGCATAACTTTTGTTGTGCTACTCATCGACTGGGACTCATGGGGGTAACATATCTTTCAAATCTCCCAATAGACTCATTAGTGAGGTCGCCGTGTTGAGAATACACGTGAGAGACGGGTGCCGGGAAGGCAGTAGTAGACAACATCAGCAACTGAGGGCGCATGCTCATTGGAAATACTTTTCTTTGTCTACTGCTTGACGGGGCTGTAGCGCTCCCGTAGCTACACAACATATTGCTGTCCCTATCTCTGTCGTCCACAGTTCGTTCTTTCCTTCGTTGACAAGAACAATGGCACAACATAATAACGTTGTCTATGACAATTTGACATTAGCGAAATACGAGTTCTAAATATTTCCTTAATCGAATACTGTCGGAACGTTTCTCTCATAATTTCTATAGGAAATATCGCAGTGTAGTGTGTATCAATCAAGTAAGTGCTCAAACACGCTTATTGCGGTATTTGAAATTTATGAAGGCAACAGAAAGTTCTTGCCGGATCGAAATTCCAACCCAGATCTCCTACAAATGGCGAGCAGTCGCACCAACCAATGAAATCGGCGGCACTCGTTGGGCTTGTCGCTTGTTGTCGAGCTTCTGACGCGGCTTGTGCAGCCAGAAGTTGTTGTACCGTCGCCGACAAGGCACCAGTTGTTTGAAATTTTTCTTTTTAAAATTCAGTCTTGATCGCACCACGTATGCTACAAGAACAGAGGAGACCGGTTTCAGTCATATCACATGACCATCATCAGACCCACGGCATCCTTCGAAGATGGTAGGTGGTGCACTCTTCTCAGCTGACATCACAGCAGCTGAAAAGAGTGCTCCGGTTGGCTTATGGTAATTATTTCGGCAGAAGAGGCAAGTTAATGGGCATGTTGCGATAGTACCTAACGGTTGCTGCTGCCGAGTGTAGTTTCAATTCCAAAACAGCAGTCCATATGAGCAAACTAGTTGCGTCTTTACCCTTAGGTATGGGCTATGCTCTGTTTAACAAGAATAGCTCGATGTAGTCGTAGGGTCGAGCCACTCACGGCTTCTTTCACGCCCCGCAGCTAATTAGCTGCAGATAATCACCTGTAACTGCGTTCCTTCAATCAAATAGTCTATGCATTGGTTAGAATTGTGAATTGATAAAATACACGGAGGTATAAAATAAAAGTTAAATGAATAATTAATAACAAGCGTTCTATTGTAACGTCGGCAATCGATGTAGACCACACGCAATTATACTGAATAATGTTTATTCAAGAATGGACCCATAAAATAAACGGGAAGTGGTTCTACTACAGGCAGTCAAAATACAGGCGTAAAATATCCTTATGAACTGCGGTAAAGTTTGCATTGAGAGCGTTACAAGAGTGATAGCAAAATTCCAAAACTAAACAGTCATCAAAAATACATGAAAACTATGTACATTATGTGTTCACAATACAGGAAATATTGACCAACTCAAAACAGTTCAGAGTTCAACATGAGGATTCACAAATGAACACATACTCTGTCTATTCTCAGTACCGTAAATCAAGTGTCAAAGGTTTAGTCTTACTCTGGCACAGTCACACTCTCGAAGTATAAAGTCCCTTCAGAAGCTAAAGTATGGTAGCGGCCGTTCACCGTCCAGAATCGATCGCCTCTACCAATGAATGACGCGCTTTACCACAGGCAGGTCTGCGCTTCATCTGGTTTGGCGGGAATCCATCGGCGGAGACGCAGTTTGAGTGTCACACGGCAGCCGCATTTTGCAGCCAGCAGATCCTCCAGCTCTGACGCTGCTCTCTGTGGGAGAGAGTCTGCATCTGTGATCTAATCTGTTTAGTTACTGCTCCAAAAGGCAGGTAAATATTGGTTGTATGATAGTCGAGCATTTCTGGTCAGATGGGAGTAGAGTATTACCAACAGCAGCATAAAATGGTATAACGGGAGTAGGATCCGTTATGAATAGGAACGTAAGACAAAAAATGAGTTGCTGTGTACAGTAGAGTCATAGGGTCGTTCTCAACAGAATCGGCAAGAAAGTATCACCGACAACAGTAGTCCATGCACATGTGCCGACGTCGCAAGCCGAAGATGAAGAGATAGAGAAAGTATATGAGAATATTGAACAGGTAATTCGATACGTAAAGGGAGATGAAAATCTCATAGTCAAGGGGGTTGGAATGCGGTCGTAGGGGAAGGAGCAGAAGTAAGGGTCACGGGAGAATATGGGTTTGGTATTTAGAGTGAAAGAGGAAAAAGACTAACTGAGTTCTGCACTAAATTTCAGCAAGTAGTAGCGAATACTTTATTCAAGAATCAGAAGAGGAGGCGGTATACTTGGAAAAGGCAGGGAAATATAAGAAGATTTAAATTAGATCACATTATGCTTAGGCAGTGTCCAAATTTAAATACTGGATTGTAAAGTGCACACAGAAGCATATGTAGATACAGATCACAATGTAGTAGGGATGAACGGTACGGTGATGTTTAAGATATTAATCAGGAAAAATCAGTGCGCGAAGAAGTGGGATGTGGAAGTACCAAGGAAGCAGGAGATACGCTTGAATTTTTCTGAGGCTATAGAAACTGCGATAAGGAATACGAGTAGCTCAGTAAGCAGTTCAGTTGAAGAGGAATAGATATCCTTAAAAGGGAAATCATGGAAGTTGAACAGGAAAACCATTGGTAACACAAGAAATGCTTCAGTTGATCGATGAAAGAAGGAAGTACAAAAATGTTCAGGGAAATTCAGGAATACTTAAATACAAGTCACTTAGAAATGAAATAAATAGGAAGTGCACAGAAGCTGAGGCGAAATGGCTACAGGAAAAATGTGAAGAAATCGGAAACATGATTGTGGAATGGACTGATTCAGCACACAGAAAAGTCAAAACAACTTTCATTGAAATTAAAAGCAAGGATCGTAACATTAAGAGTGGAATGGGAATTTCACTGCCAATTGTAGAGGAGAGAGAGAGAGAGAGAGAGAGAGAGAGAGAGAGAGAGAGAAAGAGCAGGTAGATGGAAGAGCTACACCGAAGACCTTTATGAAGGGCAGGACTTGTCTGATGACATGGGAGGAGAAGGAACAGTAGTCCATACACAAGATGTAGAGGATCCAGTATTAGAGATAGAATTTAAAGGACCTTTGGAAGACTTACGGTCGAATAAGGCAGAAGGATAGATAACAGTCCAATAGAATTTCTAAAATCAGAGGGGGAAATTGCAACAACACGACTGTTCACATTGGTATGGAGAATGTATGAGTCTGGCGTTATACCACATGAGTTTTGGAGAAAATATCATTCACACAATTTCGAAGACTGCAAGAGCCGACAAGTGTGACAATTATCTTACAATCAGCTTAACAGCTCATACAGCCAAGTTGCTGACCATAATAATATGCGGAAGAATGGAAAAGAAAACTGAGGCTGTGTTAGATGATGATCAGTTCGGGCTCAGGAGAGATAAAGGTACCAGAGGGATAATACTGACGTTGTCGTTGAGAATGAAAGCAAGACTGAAGAAAAATCAAGACACTCTTGTATGATCTGTCGACCTGGAAAAAGCGTTGGACAATGTAAAATGATGTAAGATGTTCGAAATTCTAGAATAATGGGCGTAAGTTATAGGGAGAGACGGGTAATATACAATGTGTACAAGAGCCAAGAGGGAATAATAAGAGTGGACGACCACAACGAAGTGCTCGGATTAAAGAGGCTGTTAAGATAGAGATGTAGTCTTTCACCACTAATGTTCAGTCTGTATATCAAAGAAACAGTGATTCAAATAAAAGAAAGGTTTCGATGTGGAATTAAGATTCGTGGTGAAAGGATAAAGATGCTATCCTGAGGCAAAGTCAAGAAGAATTACATGATCTGCTGAATGGAATCAACAGTCTAATGAGTATAGAATATGGACTGAGAGTAAATCGAAGAAAGACGAAAATAATGAGAAGTAGCACAAATAAGAAGAGCGACGAACTTAAAGTCAGGATTGGTGATCACTATGTAGATGAAATTAAGGGATTCTGCTACCTTGGCAGGAGAGTAGCTTATGACGGTCGGAGCAAGGAGGATATCAAAAGCGGACTGGCACTGGAAAAAAAGGGCACTCCTGGCCAAGAGAAGTCCACTAGTATCAAACATAGCTTTTCCTCTGAAGAAGGAAATTCTGAGAATGTACGTGTGGAGCACGGCATTGTATGGTAATGAAACATGGACTGTGAGAAAACCAGAAAAGAAAATCGAAGCATGTGCTGTTACAGAAGAATGTTGAAAATTAGGTGGACTGTTAAGGTAAGGAATGAGGAGGTTCTCCAGAGAATCGGCGAGGAGGGAGATATATGAAAAATACCGACAAGAAGCAAGGACAGGGTCGTATGATTAGTGGTCGTAGCAGGAGACACATTAAATATCATTTAGCGTCACCCATGACTTTTCGCACAGAGAATAAATCATGGTTCATTTAATACTTAGAAGAATAATTATTTTTGAGACAATGTGAATGTTTTTAACAAGGAGAGTAGACAGTTTACTTTTTCACCATTTATAGATGATCTTGGTAGAAGAAGAAATAACTACTAGAGTACAAGTAACTGGCAAAGCAAGTGCTCATTAACATCGTCAGTATCTTTATTTAACCGTGATTCTTGAAACTTAAATTCACATCTCTGTAGTAATCCATTAATCTCCACTGAAGTTGTTTCCAACATTGCTCACACGCAATTTACGTCATCCAAGATTTATCGCAGGAAGTTGTGTTAGACTCCGAGCCACGGAAACGTTCGAAGTTCGCCAAATGCCGGTAAGTTACAGAATGAAAATCCCAGTAAGACTGCAGCCCTGAAGAACCATCCAGCCAATCCCAAGAAAAGCTGAAATTTTTTATGCAATCGGTAAATGAGGCCTAAACAATTCCTTTGAAACGAAATACAACTATCGACGAGTGTAATTGATCTGAGGTTAGGTTTGGTGTTGCATTAATAAATCTATTTCGATATGTGTTGACTTCAACTTACCTTTTATTTGAAGACCAGTACTACGAGCTAAAAGGTGGAGTTGTGGTGGGAATCCCATTGTCATGTGTTATTGAAAATTTCCTTATGGAAGGCTTCGAGGAATGTGCATTCAATTCATGTGCGCAGACGATACTTTTGTAGCTTGACCTCACGACTGTGAGAGTTCGAACGACTTTTTAGACCACCTGAATTCGCTCCACCAGAATACAAGATAGCTGCCTTCCTTTCCTTAGCGCTTTGGTCAGAAGGAAGGTTGATGGTACATTGGGGCATGCCCTTTATAAGCTGCCTGCTCACACTGACTTCTGCCGGGTAAGAGTTGTCACCATCTGACTCAACATGAAGGTGTACTTTTTACCTTGGTTAACAGAGCCCATGTCACCTCGGACCCTGAGCGATTGTCAGCTGAGTCAGCTCATCTGGAGGTCACCTTTCGTCAGAACGGTTGTAATGACTGATTAAAAGATTTTTATTCTTGTAGAGACCTCAGAGATCATCTGAGGCATTAAGAAAGTCAATATTACACAGTATAAATGTTACACAAATAATTATAAAAACAAGAAAAATATTACACAATATAAATATTACACAAATAATTATAGTACCTTCACACAAATACAAAACAGAGAAATTTCTGGTGCAACTGATACTGCATAGTAAATTCAGCCAATTACAGACTTACTTAGATATACAAACTGATCTAGGCGCTCAGTCCGGAACCGCGTGACTGCTACGGTCGCAGGTTCGAATCCTGCCTCGGTCATGGATGTGTGTGATGTCCTTAGGTTACTTAGGTTTAAGTAGTTCTAAGTTCTAGGGGACTGATGACCACAGCTGTTAAGTCCCATAGTGCTCAGAGCCATTTGAACCATTTTTAACTACTGACGGCCTTGGGAGAGCCAGTCCTGACAAAACTCTACTATCTGGTGAGCAAGATGTACGAGACAGGCGAAATACACTCAGACTTCAAGAAGAATATAATAATTCCAATCCCAAAGAAAGCAGGTGTTGACAGATGTGAAAATTATCGATCTATCAGTTTAATAAGCCACAGCTGCAAAATACTAAAGCGAATTATTTACAGACGAATGCAAAAACTGGTAGAAGCCGACCCGGGGAAGATCTGTTTGGATTCCGTAGGAACGTTGGAACACGTGAGGCAATACTGACCCTGCCACTTACCTTAGGAGAAAGATTTAGGAAAGGCAAACCTATGTTTCTAGCATTTGTAGACTTAGAGAAAGCTTTTGACAATGTTGACTGGAATACTCTCTTTCAAATTCTAAAGGTGGCAGGGGTAAAACACAGGGAGCGAAAGGCTATTTACAATTTGCACAGAAACCAAATGGCAGTTATAAGAGTCGAGGGGCATGAAAGTGAAGCAGTGGTTGGGAAGGGAGTGAGACAGGGTTGTAGCTTCTCCCCGATGCTATTCACTCTGTATATTGAGCAAGCAGTTAAGGAAACAAAAGAAAAATTCGGAGTAGGTATTAAAATCCAGGGAGAAGAAATAAATAATTTGAGGTTGACCGATGACAATGTAATTCTGCCAGAGACAGCAAAGGACTTGGAAGAGCAGTTGAACGGTATGGAAAGTGTCTTGAAGGGAGGATATAAGATGAACATCAACAAAACTAAAACGAGGATAATGGAATGCAGTAGAATTAAGTCGGGTGATGCTGAGAGAATTAGATTAGGAAATGAGACACTTAAAGTAGTAAAGGAGTTTTGCTATTTGGGGAGCAAAATAACTGATTATGGCCGAAGTAGAGAGGATATAAAATGTAGGCTGACAATGGTAAGGAAACCGTTTCTGAAGAAGATAATTTGTTAACATTGAGTGTAGATTTAAGTGTCAGGAAGTCGTTTCTGAAAGTATTTGTATGGAGTGTAGCCATGTATGGAAGTGAAACATGGACAATAAATAGTTTGGACAAGGATAGAATAGAAGCTTTCGAAATGTGTTGCTACAGAAGAATGTTGAAGATTAGGTGGGTAGATCACATAACTAATGAGGAGGTACTGAAAAGGATTGGGGAGAAGAGGTTTGTGGCACAACGTGACTAGAAGAAAAGATCGGTTGGTAGGACATGTCCTGAGGCATCAAGGGATCACAAATTTAGCATTGGAGGGCAGCGTGGAGGGTAAAAAGCGTAGAGAGAGACAAGAGATGAATACACTAAGCAGATTCAGAAGGATGTAGGTTGCAGTAGGTACTGGGAGATGAAGAACCTTGCACAGGATAGAATAGCATGGAGAGCTGCATCAAACCGGTCTCAGGACTGCAGACGACAACAACAACAACAACAACAACATGAGATAAAGCATGAATGTTGTCATCACTGGTGTCATTTTCTTGTTCTGTCTGATGCGTTTACTAATGCTTCCAAATGCTCATCGGAAAGAATTCGTTTGTCATAATAACAATAAAGAAATTACTTCCATAGGTACGTGAACTGCGTCTCCACAAAACAGTTGACAAAACGTCACTGTTAGAAATAATGTGCTACAATAATCTGACCGCAGGGGACAAGTATTTTTTTAAATTTGAGGTTTAAGTCATTTAGAACGTTTAGAAAAACAGTCACCAGGCTTGCAGCAAAACCATTTAAATGTTAAAAGGTTGTGGAAGAACAAATTCCTTTTCAGTTCATATTGACCTGAAGGTAACAGCAGGATTAAATGACGATGTATGATCTAGGCTGACTCCCAAGTGTTTTGGTTTGGTTCAGCGTTGCTCTCTAACACCTCTCCAGTCTACTTAGGACTGTCTTCAGGCTTCTCGCTTATGCAGAAGACACATTGTTTTTCCACACTTCTACCGAGTCAGCAATAAGTACTCAATCTTAACTACTTTAGACGTGAACTATTCTTTTTGTAAATTGCAATGAAGAAACTAATTAAAAATAAGAAAATTTTGATGTTATCAGACTATAAGGTGCTCAGGCATGCAGCAGATTTCACACTATCTGCTAAAGGATATGAATGAATGAGTTAACTAATTGTAAATACTGTAAATATTTATTAACATTTTATTTAACTGGTCGAAGACAGCTGTAGGAAGATGGGTGGAGTTGGTTGGACTGCTGAGGAAAACGCGAGTAGTGTGTTCGATAAACTGCAAGTTGTCTTGACCTGAAGCAGAGGGAGAGCACAGGGAAACTGAAGAACAAACTTGTTTATAAAACAGGAACGGTGAATTGATGTATATTTGTGTAAGAAGTAGCGAGAAGAACGTCTCAGCTGATCAGTGATGTCCGTGACTTGCATGCTCTTGCAACCAGATGTAACCTATTGCGACCGTAGTAGCCTTGGGGAACAATTGGCAGGCAGATTATTTTATTGCTGTGACGTCTGGCCGTTGTGAAGGCACAATCGTGTTCTGACTGTAACAACATCGACCACGTCCTGGAGCCTGTGCGAAACACGAAGAACAGGGAGGCCGGGTTTAGGCTGACTTATATTCGGTATTTTTTATATTTCTTTGGCTGGATTTATCTTGTTTACGATTGTTTACTCTTATGACATGGTTACTAAAGTATAACTTGGTGTATATAATTCTCACTCAATATTACATTTAAGAGTGCAAAATAATTTTATATAGACTCAAGTCGATGCGTGAGTGCACCCCGATCACGGGGCACGTCTGCCCGCCTTAGGGTATCACGTTTACGCAGACATAGAACACAGCTAATGAGTAAATAAAACGCACTACTAAAATTTTAAAATATGTTTTACTGGCAGGAAACAAAATTACAGTCTTTCTTACACTAATGAACATGGTAACACAATTTGTCTGGTACCAAACAAATGTTTTGGTAAACTTCGACATGTTAGAAAAATATGGCCTACACAGAAATATGAATCTTAATTAAAGCCCTATTCATTATCACTGTTTTAGATGAAATTTATATACACCAAAAATAATGTATTTCCTGTAGCACAATCATCGTGAGCCCACCTTTTAGAAGTAAAGTCCTAGACCAATTCTTGATTTAATTTTGATTGGTTGTATTGTTTCAGTCACTAAATACAAAAGCAATTTTCATTCTCTTCATCAGACTACTTTTTTTGTAAGGGAAAGAAAGAAGAACTGGATGGGATTTTTTTGTTGAGACAGGAGTGCTTGGTAATAGACGCTTTGGAGGGACTAGTTTGTGGGAGCAGACTGAGAACACGCAGGAGATACAAGATGAAGACGACGTGAAGAGAAGCGGAAATTACAATAACCAGAAGAGTATCGCTGAAGATATAAGAGTTTACGATTTGAAAACCTGCCTTTGGTCAGAACAATAATGACATCAGAAGTAGACCTATCTACATTTTTCCTTGATCTTACTTTCAGCAATTTCTTTCCCTTATCAGTCCTTGATTCCGTAGAATTTCTTCTTTGAGAATCACTAGATTCAAGTAACGTTTTTAGCAATTGCTACCTTTTATTCTCATGTGACCTCACATTTTTATATTACGTTTCCAACTGATATTGTCTTAAAGTATCCTTCACTGGGATATCAATTAGGATCGCAATGCAAAACTCTGCGGAAACATTCCCACTCCGTGTGCCTTTTTTCTGTGGGGATACATTAAAGATCTGGTGTGTGTACCGCCTCTACCACGTGATCTAGCAGAGCTCCGGGAGAGAATACAGGAAGCAACTTCCACAGTCGACGACGCCATGTTGGAACGGATATGGCAAGAATTCAATTACCGTATTGACGTCTGCCGGGTCTCACATGGTTCGCATATCGAATGTTTGTAAAAAAAGAAGAAAACGACTTTAAGAGTTTCTCTTCAAATGCACTGTGTATGACATCTGAACAGTGTTTAGTTCTTGTGCAATAAATAATTGAAAATGTTCCCGGGCTTTATGTACACCCTTTAGTAGTAACGTGTTCCGTGCGTAAACGTCTTCAGTTACTTTGTGGCTGTATTGCAATCTCTTCTTCTAGAGTTTTTACTCCTTTCATTTATCTGTCTGAAATGTATACTGCTGTCTTTAGCTTACGTGACTTATGTTTTGCTTCTTACATCTGTAAACGGCTGCTTTTGGGTGGCCAGAAAGTAGTCCACTATTTCATTTCAAGAGCTTTACTGGCTTCATGTCAATTCTGACAAACAAAAATATCTGGATGATGAGACTTTGTTGAAAATCTTGTCATCGAAAAAAAAAACATTTTTGATTCGGACTGCACTATTTCTGTAGAACATTATCGTTGTATTAGCTTTATAAATTCCGTCGTGGTTTCCATCGGATAACTTCTTTAAATGATAGAATGCACTCTGTAAAGCGTCTTCCTACCCTTGAAGTATGCACAGAGTAAAACAAAAATTTGGTACCTTTATGATTAGAGATCCTACATCTATGAATGATATCGTTTGTATGAATTTTAAGTAGTTGGTACTAGGAACACTTACAGCGCATCTTTATTTATTAAAATTACTCTGTATTTGTGCTTTCTGTGTTCATGAAAGTCAGCGAGCATTGGCGGCCTCTATTAAATTGTTAGGATATTTATTATTTCCATTGTGAATTGTGGCAGCAATACTTTGAGAAACGTCTCTACGATTTCTTCTCAGCTTTTACAATAAATTCTACTCCCACGTCCACGAAACAAATTTCGTTTGGGCCCGGGGCAATGCAATTCACTTGGATTGTAGGAAACGGGAGAGGGCAAAGGGCGAGCTTATGGTGCCTTGAAAAGGATACTTCGGCTAATCATAGGAAGGCCCAGCAGAAAAATCCGACAGGTGTACAGGCCTAGAGATGACAGCGCTCTCGTTGAACTATTCTGGCGAAAGGCTGACGTTCTTTCCTGGCGGAACTTCACCGCAGTGCTAAAATTCATCACAAAAACAGACAGACGGAAATCAACCAGATTTATCTTTATCCTATTATGCTGTTGAAGGCTTACCACTGCATTTGTTTACAATCGCTTCTCCGGGGCCTCCACCGTAGTGGTTTACTGAACACGAAACAAAAAAACTTACACCTGGAAAGGCCGTTTCTCTCTTTTCACGTTATTTTCAGAACTTTGTACCATCCCAGTCCGTCTCTTGTGGTTGCCACAGAGGCTGTATCATGGACCAGACACAGCTCCTCAAGACGACTTCACGTGTACGGCCAGACGTCATTCGGAATGGATCTTCGTGATTCCCAGTTTTGTTTTACTGGTGCACTTCGCTATCTCATGCACAGGGCACGCGAACCCAAACAGCACGGATATCTCTGATTGTTTCTTCGCACAGATTTTTTGCCCCCGTTCAGTTGGAGATAAGAGATGGAGACGTCCACTGTTGACCCAGAAATGCAAACCGAGCTACGGGTCGCTTGCACGACCCGTCGTTGTTGCACGAACACCAGCTCTGGATTTTCGTTGCAGAGTAATTCTTGGCGAGACTCGAACCCATGACTTTTGTCTTCCGCGGGAAAATGCCCAACACATCGTCCCCCTCCTATCCGTCGCGTCACAGCTTTACGTCTGCCACTAGGGAGACTGCGGCACAATTACGAGGATTTTTTTCGGAATTAAAAAAAAAATTGGTTAGATTTTACATAGGCTGAGGTGGAGTGCGTAAACGTACAACGGGTATAGGGCAGGATTACGCACTTATGAGAGTCCATTTACGCGTATTATAGAACACACTAATGAGTAAATAAAATGCACTAGCAAAGTTTTTAAATTTATTTTATACAGGTTTACCTATATCAATTAACATAAAAAACACAATAATTATAGTGGAAATAATTATTTCCGCGAAATTCCAGCTGTTAGCATGCTATGGCCTACTCAGAAGTCTGAATGTTAATTAAACGGCCGTTCATTATCATTGTCCGAGTTGCACACGAAAAATGTGTTACCTATGATACATTCGTCGTGAGCTCACCTTTTACATCTAAAGCTGTGGAACCATTCGTGATTTTTTTTTGATTGGTTGTATCTTTTCAATCAATAAATACAAAGGCAGCATTCATTCTCTTAACCAGACTACTGCTGGTTGCAAACGAAAACAAGAAGAACTGTATGGGACATTCGTTGAGATGGGAGTGCTTGTTAAGTGACCCTTTGAAAGGATTGGTTCGAAAGAGGAGACGGAGATGAAGGAGGAGACAAAATGATAGACGACATAAAGTGAAGCGGTCCCGAAAAAGGTGGCAGAAGACAGGAGAGCTTGGAGAGTTACATCGTGAAAGAGCTGCCTTTCGACAGAACGCTAGCCTAGTGACATCAGGAGGAGGCCTACCCACATTTTTCCTTGTTCTTGCTTTTAGCAATTTCTTGCCGTTATCAGTCGTTGATCTCATAAAATTAATTCTTTCTGCTTGAGATTCATTACGTTCAAATACCTTTTTTCAGTAATTTCTCTCTCTTATTCTCCTGTGCTGCCACTTTTTTAGATTGTGCCTGCAACTGTCTTGAATTTTTCTTGACTGGCATATCAGTTTGGACTGCAAAGCAAAACAGTGCGTAAAAGTGCCAAATAGTCACGTTAGAATTAGTTTCGAAACTACAGTAGTAACTCTGAGGCTTTCACGTTATACAAATGTATCTTGTAATGTAGCACAATCTCCTGTAGACGCAGATACACTGATCAGCCAGAACATTATGACTATCGACCAGCTATCGATATAAACCCGTCCTGGCGATAGCACCGTCTCCTGGCGAGGACTGACTGCTGATCAGGTCCATGCACTGTGCATGTAGTACCAGTCAGCGTTCTGTCCGTGTGTAGAATGGGGAAATCGAGCGATCTGTCCGAGTCTGACCGAGGGCAGGCTGTGATGGCCTAGAGGGGCGGCACGAGCATTTAGGAAACTGCGTACGACCTGTCGGCTGTTCGAGCGTCATTAACACTTGCTGAAGCCAAGGTGAAGCCACGTACAGCTGTCGTGAGGTTGAGCGGCCAGCCCTCATTGCAGATGTTGGACCTCGTAGGCTGGGCAGACTGGTGCAACAGAACAGCCGGCGAACTGTGGCGGAACTGGCACCAGATTTTAGTGCTGGGCACAGCACAGGTGTGTCTGAATACACAGTGCGCCGAACACTCCTACCGATGGGCCTCCACAGCCTACGATCCGTGTATGTGCCAGTGTTACCAGCACGTCATCGGCAACTACGACTGAAATGGGCAGAAGACCATCGAAACTGGACACTGGCGCGGAGGCAGAGCGTTACATGGTCTAATGAATTCCGACACCTTCTTGCCGATGGGAGAGCGCGAATCTATTATCTTCTAGGTGAACAGTTCTTTCACGCCTGTACTGTGGGAAAAAGACAAGGTGGCGGCGGCTCCATTATGGTCTGGAGAACATTCACGTGCGCATCCATGGGTCCAAAGGAGCTCGTATAAGGCATCATGCCAGCTAAGTCATGACGATCATGTTTCCGACGGCAGTGGCATTTTTCAGCAAGATAATTCTCCATGTCACGAAGCCAGGAGTGTGACGGAATGGTTCGAGGAACACAGCGGAGAGGTGCAGTTGATGTGGTTGAACGTGGCGTCAGAGCTCGTCGGCCTTCTCCCCGGAATTTACGGAAACTAGGTGACTCTTGTGTGCTATTGATGTGCCACTTCCCTCCAGCGAGCCACCAGGGTCTCGCTGCTTCCATGTCACGACGTTCTGCCACTGTTATGCGTACCAACAGTGGACACATCGGCTATTAGGTAGGTGGTCCTAATGTACTGGCTGACCAGTGTAAGTTCACCTGTTGTCAATTCTAAAGGTGGTGCTCCCTAGGAGCTTCGATATTTGAGTATCAAAATTTACTCACCTTGCTCATACGAATATGATCTTCACGCTAAAATGTTCACTCTGCTGAAGTTCCCGAGAAAACTGCTCTGCCTAAAAGCGGACCTTGCGTAAATGTGCCTCAATTTACCCTACCTCTCTCCTATTCTGGAATACTAATTTCCTCTCACTCATTTAACGTAACTCAGCGAGTATAATGTCCTGAAACTTCTATCTTGATATAACTCCCTTTGTGGGATTAATTGGTTGAGCAAGTCTGATAATTTCCATACATTTCCCTTCTCCTTCCATATACTTCCATTCTGCTTGCCAAATACCGATCATCAATTATTTTGTAAGTGTTTACTCTTTATTACTTTTTCGTCAAAATCGTCGCACTGTCGCTGCAGTTTTAGTGCAGATGAATTTCTGTGATACCGCCAGCATTACCGGTAATATAGAGGCTGTGACTGAGTCTAAACTGGGACGTGAGGTGCTCATTGACGGCCTGTCCACCTGGTAGAGCAGCCACTTTTAAGCCATCACTTTTCTATGGAAAAACAACCCACCAGTAAGTAACGAGGCTGGTTGGCTTGTGGGCTAGCAGCACTCTCACGTAGCGAGATAATTAACAGCCGTCGTGTCCCTCCGTTTTACGGAACCGGGTGATAGGTAGCGTCTCAACTCCACTCCTCATCAACTCAGTCACCAAAACAAAATCTGTGAAACTCTATAAACCAGTTTGTTTCGTAACAAGATAGCGTAATCTGCAACATGTAACACATAATGTAGAAGACTCTAATTACAGTCATAAAACAGTATAAATAAGTTACATAGGCTAGAGATTAACAAAGATGTTTGTCAAATCAGGAATATCTCGTCTGAAAGCAAGAAAACTAATTACCTCGAAAATTCATCTGAGTGAATAATATGGCGGTATACTTCGAATATCCCTGGCTAATTTAAAACAGCAACGTTCAATTAATGTCATACGGCATATCAAGAAACTTTTCTTTGATCCAGCAAGTAAATATTTCAATAAGTGCCATTAACGTTCGGTTTCTCTTGTACACTACGCTTAATGTGACACAGTGCTGAGGTCGCCAGGGACTAAGTTTCGTTTCTGCACTCAGTCAGTTACGTTCGGCGTCGAAGGCCGAGCCAAGCGCCACCTTGGATCAAGAGATTTGGCTTTGGCTTAATTCTGAGCGGCACTGGAGTCTTGGGAACTGTTTGCAGGCTGAATTTGGACAGCATGTGCAGCAGTACCACCTTTGTCTCCATCAGTGCGAACCTCTGAGCTGCAACAACAAAACATGAGGAAGCAGGTGAGAAATATACGTAAAAACAGGAAAAAAGTTCGATAAAAGAACATCATTCACTCAGCTTCTTCCAATAGGGCTCGTTTTGCACGCAGGCGTATATTTTCCCATACTGAAGGGGGAGAAGAACTCCCGTGTTTTTTTCATTGGGGCTTAGGTACCATGTTTATTCTCTGAACGCCATCTTATGTCGTATGGCGGCTGGTACTGTTTGTACAACTGTCACTTTCCCCCACTTCTGTTCCGGTCTCGACTCGTGCGCGAGAAGAACGGTGGATGGTAGGCAGTTGTGTGAACTATATCTAATTTAAAAGCCATGGTCCCTTCGCCAGACAGGAAGGAGCAATGTGGGTAACTTTCTAGGAAAGAACGATCTCGGAATTTTAATAGCAAACGGTACAGTGATGCAAACGGCCTCTCCTGTAACGTCTATCTCTATAATTGGATGAGCATCGCCGTGAAGGTTTCTCTTACTAAAGAAACCTGTGACGAAACGCGTTGCTCTTATTTTGATCTTATTTTCTCTATCAGCCCTACCTGGAAAGCATCCCAGACTGACGAGCAATACTCAGGTGACGGTCGAAAGAGATTTTTGTCAGCTGTCTTCTTCGCGAGTGGACTACCCTCCCTGAGGATATTTCTAACAAATTCCAGTCTGACATTTGCCTATCCTACATTAGTTTTATGTGGTCATTCCACTATAAATCGTTCCGTACGCTTATTCCTAGATGTTTAATGGGTTTCAGAGTGATTCCGCTACAAACTTTCAGGTATGACGGAGGAGGGCAAATCAACCAGTTTGAGATAAGGCACCCTAGTCCGAAACCGGCCGAGTCGAAAATTATGAGCGAAAATCGTTCTGATACCTTTGGAAACTTGAACTGGTACTGTTGTCCCTAAAATTGTAATTTAGCCAAATTTCAGAGGTGGTAATATGGACCAAAACAAGAAAAAATGTTAAATAGGGGCTCTAAAATACATAACTTTGACCTATGTGCACTTTTTCGTCTTAGGTACTGTAAAACATATCTCTTCTTCTGAACGAGTGACTATAGTTTTTGACGTAAGCATTTTAGTGGCGATATTTACAGGAAATTTTTCGTTTTTTCGCGTTTACCGCCTCCTCCAAAAACATGGTAACCAAAGAGATTGCTGTAGAAGAGATGTGTTTACAGTTTCGAAGATGAACAAGTTGTATTAGCTCTAAACTTATGCATTTTAGAGCTCATGTTTACTAGGCATTTTTTAAAATGAAAGTTGCCTACCCACAATGCCGTTAAATGTATTGCATTCTCAATGGTGGCAGAACGATTTTTGCATGTAACGTTCGGTTCGATCGTTTCCGGAGCAGGGTCCCTTCATCAAACAGACACATTTTCCTTTCTCCATTACCCCTGGATGTTTGTAACATCCATACGGAATCACGCTGTATACGTCTTTGAAAATGTAGTTATAGTCAGTTACGTACATTTACAAATTTAGAACACGAAATATGAATAATCACGTAATAAAAAATAATTTAATCTTTAAATTGAGTGCACGCAACGAAGTGAATATTCTGGATACTAATGTTGATAAAAGAACATAGATATTCAGATAGAACTCGTAATATCTTGAAGGCAAACCTGTGTACTAAGAACCTGACCTTTATAGAAGAAAGACAGTAGCATCTGTGAGCCATGATATGTAACTGAGCATTAAAATACACTTGAAGTTTCAGTCCTGTTTTCTGATGGTAACACTGTGGCCATTATACTTTATTATTAATTATCAGATTAAAATTAATCATAATTGTTTACTTGATTCTCCAGTAATCCAAACTTTTTTTTGTTCTGACACGCAATGAAATATGGGTTAATGAACATAATACTTGTTGGTCATAAATTCTCGATCCATTTCTAAGAAATAATGGCTGCATTTATATAATACATAATTATAATATATTCCAGTGCCCATTTTTTTATTTTTTTAAGGGTAATCGAGCAGAATGCTTGCGGTAGAAGAATGTTATGACTTTACATCGAGATTTCACAAGCCAGCACCAACAAGAGGTGAGTCACGATCCGGAAGGCCTCCTGAACCACAAGACACTCTTCAGCGTGTCAGAGAAACAATCGAAACAAATCCCAACGCATCAAATCACCTTTAACCAACGACTTAGACGTGCTAAAATCACCGATTCTGGATGTTTTACTCTTCACGCTAAAGAAAAAAGCGTACCACTTTGAGATGCTTCACAAGTTAGGCCGCAAAAATTATGGAGCTTGCCAAACTGCTTCTTACGATTTGACAGAAGTTCCGCACAACGAACTCCTAATGGGTAATATTTTCTTTGTTTATTAACGAGACCACGTTCCACATTTGCGAAAAACGCAACTGCCGCATATGGGATATCGAGCCACCACACGCTGTCACTGAATGGCAAATAGGCACTCCAAAAGTAAATGTGTTATTTGGATTAATTTTTGCGGAAAAACAGTTACAGGAAACATATACCACGATATGCTGGAGCAACTCCTGAAACAACGATTTCAACAAGGAGGCATTGCTCATACTGTTTTTTTCCAACAGGAAGGCTCCATTTTGATGTCATAATGAGTACGTAAATGGAAAACTCGCCAGCAGAAGGATAGGTAAAGGTTCACCAAGACTATTGCGATCGCGTTCACCTGATTTGACACCCTCTGTCTTCTCTGCTTGGGAGTACCTGAAGTGAAGAATGAAAGAAACAAAGCGATCTTCAGACTCTAAGTGCACGAAACAGGGATGCAGCGTCGGTTATTAGATGAGGCGCGCTTCAGATTACACTCAAGTCTGCTCCTCAACGAAGGAAGCAATGCTTCTAAACGGACGGAGGTCGTGTTGAAGTACGATGAAAATGTATACACAGATTGTCAATAAACTTACATGTGCGTTATGTAAATTCATGCATTACTTCTTCGTTGGATCGACGCTTCACCCTGCATTATGTGACAGTCCTTACAAACGCTACCAGTTTCAAAATGTTTGAGAATGATAAAGAAAATAAATTGGACAAACTATGCAAGTCATTAATTTTTGCTCTCATATGAGACTCGTTTTGTAGATATGACATAGTGATAAAACAAATGTACAAGGAACAGAGCTAGATGTAGAAGAGATCCCAGCAAATGAAAAACAACTAGCCACGAGTTTCTGTGACGAGAAACAAATATGGGATGGTTCAAATGGCTCTGAGCACTGTGGGACTTAACTTCTTTGGTCATGAGTCCCCTAGAACTTAGAACTACTTAAACCTAACTAACCTAAGGACATCACACACGTCCATGCCCGAGGCAGGATTCGAACCTGCGACCGTAGCAGTCGCGCGGTTCCGGACTGCGCGCCTAGAACCGCTAGACCACCGCGGCCGGCAAATATGGGACTAAAGTAAGAAAGTGTTATAAATAAACAGTTAATTTTTTCATAATATAACATCTCCAACCGTTAACAGTTTATCAAAATTATATGATCGACGATTTTTAAAGAAATGCGGTCCAAACATATATATATATATATATATATATGATGATAAGTATTTCCTCTGGATGTCTAAGGAGAAAAAGATATTTGCACACGATTTTTTGAACTTTGGAATCTATATGAACACATTGCAAACTTTGTCAGTAATAATTTATTAAATGAAATTTCTAGTAATTTGCAACACTCTGAACGCAAAAATGCCACTTGTAATACCATCGTAGTACCGCGTGGTTCAAAATGAATGTCGGGATTTTAACGCTTTGTAGAATTTGTTACATTCAACTTCCAATTATAAGTAATACATCAATCGAAAGAACAACTCAAACAGTTTTTCTTAAAAGCATTCAATGTGAACACCATTCGTCCCACGACCCACATCTAGTCGACAGATGAGTTCCTCTCGAGCCTAAATCAGTGTGTCTTGAGTAAGTGCTGCGACGACTACTACAATCACGTCTCTCAGGTCGGGTCGACCAGCTGCTAGCGGACGCTCATACGTGTGAGCCTTTATGAGTCTCATAAGGTAGAAGTCGCACGGTGTTGGATCGAATGGACGTGGAGGCCGTGCGAAACAAGCTCGGCCATCCGGACCTTTCCAGCCATTCCAGCGCTCGGGTGCAAACAACGTCGTTTAACCAGTCACGTACTGAGCGACGCGAGTGAGGCGGCGCACCGGCATAAAGTTCTGTGGTTCAGGTTCTAACAAAGTTCTGTGGTTCAGGTTCTAACAAAGTCCTGTGGTTCAGGTTCTAACAAAGTCCTGTGGTTCAGTTGAGGCGAGAGGTACTGTTGTAGCGCATCAAGTTAACAAACACCACTGACAGTTGCTTTACAGAAAAGGAAAGGCCGATAAACTTTCCGTTGGGACATGGCACAAGAAACTTTCAATTTAGGGGAGTCTCGTTGCATTGCACCACCTTGTGGGGATTTGTTGACCGCCATGTAAGCAAGTTATGTTTGTTCACATTTCCGACCAACCGAAGTGGCGATGCATCACTGAAGAAGATACGATCCAGAAAATTTTTATGGTGAAGGAGCAACGAAACGTTTGCAAAGTTGCCACGCAAACTGTAGTCCGTAGGCTTCCGAGCTGTTAAAGTCGTAAACTGTAAGGCAGTAGCTTAAGCCTCTCCTTAAAACTCTCGATGCAGACGTCACTGAGATTGCTCATTCACAACTTGCGCTCCGAATCGGGTTCTTGCGGCTACACGTGAAAGCCCGATTGTTCAATGCGTCCTTTTGTCATTCTTGGTTGCTCTGTACTCTTACTTTTCCAAAGACAGTTAGTGTCTTCAAAATGATACAATCTACGGATCTTATTGTCACCTAGAGGATTATAATGGAACTTAATACACAGCGCACGTTGCACTGTAACAACATATTCAGTCCTTGCAAACTGCGAACGACAAAAAGCTTTTTGTTCAACATTCGCCATATTTGTTACTATAGGTGTCTAACGGAAGAAACAGGAAATAATGCATGAACGTGTGCTCAGTATACAAAGAAAACAATGTTATACCAGGTGCTTCGAAATGGATATCGGGGTTTTAAGGCTATGTGGCATTTATTTCATCCAACTTACAAAATACTACATCAACCCAACTCTAACAACCCAAGAATGGAAGAAAAAATACTAGGAGATAAGGCGCGAATAAAGTTGTTTCCTTTTCTAAATCACTTTGTAAGAGCATTACTGCTCAGCAAAGTCAAACATCTTTAAGTCTTTTGTGAATTGTTTTCATAACAGAACAAGAATTACACTGTACTGAGATATATTAATTATGTTGTGAGTGAACTGGAACTTTTGAAGACATTGAAAGTAACTTAACCTATTAGATGATACTCTTTTATGCAACGTGATAGGAATATGGGACTGATTGACACAAAATCAGTAGCTGATGTTCCAATCGACTGGGAGCGGGTTATGCTTGAAGCTGAGTGTAAACTATTGATGTTATAGTCGTCAATAGAGATACAACACTGGAAGACATTTCTGAAGAAGAAATATTCGTTCCTCAAAACACCCGACAGGCAGATAGTCATCACAAAAAACATCTCCGCATCATTCAAAATCGAGAAACTTGTAATGGAGTTTCGATTTCATTGGTGGTAAGAGCTTGATAGAGACTTCAAGAGCAGAAGTCTGGAGAATATCCATCTCCTGCTTACAGATGTAAACTATAAAAATATAATAAAATATTATTTTAGAATAATTTTATATAATGGTAATAATAATATTAATCATAATAAGTTATTATTATTATTGTCTTTACGCGACCTGTGGCAACACTGACAGAAAAGTTTGATGACCTCCAGGTGTTGGAGGAGTATAATGGACAAGAAGCTAGAGCGTTTTAGACGAGAATGTGTTTAAACAGAAGTTTCTGAGTTGTTTCGATCAGTCTTTTTCACAAAAAAATTATCTGACACAATATTTAACAAAAAATACAGTTTTACGTGGAATATCGTCTATTCTTCTACAAACAAACTAAACGTTTTTCTCTTGTAATGCATGCCATTACTGTACATATTTAGTCAATAAAACCAACATTTAAATGTTGAACAATCAATATGTACTGAATTTAATGTATATAACATGTCCTAATCACTTCAGTATTCATTAATTTTGTCCATTAGTACCCCTGAAATTCGGATTCAAGCTTTAAAATTGCTCTCCTGAACAGTTTCAGAATGTGGGAAAGCACGTTCTTTTCCTATGCTCTTCACGTGAGACAGTGGTAAGAAGAAAATACTTGTACAGAGGGGTCCGGAACGGAACAAAATGACATACCGTTGAAGCTTCTGCACGGGGGAAGGTTATTTTATGTGTTCAAAGTGATCCGCATTGCTACCAAACCAGGTCAATGCAGCTGAACTACTGACCGAGCTATCGCTGTCAGTGTTGCCGGTATGGTAGGCGCACTGGACGCCTCGATAGTTTCTCGTAGCCCGTTCAGTTAGCTGGGTTCCGTTGACGAAGTTCATTTCTTAAGGTCCCCCATAGGTAGAAGTCAAGAGTTGCAAAGTCTACAGACTGTGGTGGTTACTCAGCAGGTCCTCTCTGATCTATCTATCGTCCGCGTCGATTTTCATCCAAGCAGGCGGAGTGCTACCTTGTTGTAGGAAAATCTTTCGTTTCCAAACACCTATCGGATGACGGGTAAACTCGATGTTTTCAGCATATGAAGATACAGCTAACCAATTACGGAACCCTCAAAGAAGAATGGGCCAATCAAATCGCTCGATGACAGACCGCACCACACATTAACACTTGGCATATTAACATATTTGTCCACGTGAATTTGAGGGTTGTCAGGAGTCCAGTATATGCAATTGTGGCGGTTGACACTACCGTTCAGTTTGAAATGCGCCTCGTCAGACGAGATAACCATCCCTGAAAACCGCCCATTCTCGCAAAGCATGCCTTCAAACCACTCGCAGTACTCCAACGCTCGATCCGGCTCGTCCTCGTTCACAGCGTGCAGCGATATTGGGATGTGCACTTTCCACTTTGCAGTCTTCACAATTCGTCGCATGCTTGATTGGCTCACTTCTTTTCCATGTGCACCCTGCTTCACTGATTTTTGTGATAACCTAGTAAAATGTTGCAACGCTGTAGGACTGGAAGCTGATTTGTTGATGTTTTTAATTGGCCTGACCTTTCCTTATGCACATCCTGAACAGTAACGTCCGCTTCAAATTTAACCGGAATACAATAAATTGTTATAGCTATTGGCGGATGAGTTACGTACACGTTGCGCCATTGCCGTTGTACCTCCATCATATTTTCGTACTTCCAGTACCGCTTCAATACGGCCTTGCGCCGCTCAAACCACAATCTTACTCCATTCACTGCTCCACTGTCGTCTTCTGGAAAACGCGCGCCAGAAAACAATGGACTATGCTACCGCACAACATTGCAACGATATGTCATTTTGTTCCGAAGATATTGACTATCAAAGAGTCTCTACATTTTTCTGAACCCCTCTGCACATGATATGCCTCGTTCCCATGTATCGTGACCGGCAAAAAATAGGCCTAGGCGACAAGGAACGACTTGCTGTTCTCGTAATTACCCATGTACCAGGCAAGCTGGTAGTGGGGCAGAGGGAGCACTCTTCTTCTTCTTCTCCCTATCCGGTATTAGACCGTGTGAGCGTCATGGTCTCGGTCCATGCCCTCCTGGTCTTCCTGCATCTGTTCTACCGCAGGGCTGACAGTTGGAGATTTTTTGGGGATCCTGCCGGTCTTCATTCAGAGTATATGGTCTTTTCAAGATTTATGTAGTTCTATACCGTGTTCAGAACTGCTTTACTTTGAGTTCCTTGAGGATGTCATCAAACCTTTTTGCTACACTCCTGGAAATGGAAAAAAGAACACATTGACACCGGTGTGTCAGACCCACCATACTTGCTCCGGACACTGCGAGAGGGCTGTACAAGCAATGATCACATGCACGGCACTGCGGACACACCAGGAACCGCGGTGTTGGCCGTCGAATAGCGCTAGCTGCGCAGCATTTGTGCACCTCCGCCGTCAGTGTCAGCCAGTTTGCCGTGGCATACGGAGCTCCATCACAGTCTTTAACACTGGTAGCATGCCGCGACAGCGTGGACGTGAACCGAATGTGCAGTTGACGGACTTTGAGCGAGGGCGTATAGTGGGCATGCGGGAGGCCGGGTGGACGTACCGCCGAATTGCTCAACACGTGGAGCGTGAGGTCTCCACAGTACATCGATGTTGTCGCCAGTGGTCGGCGGAAGGTGCACGTGCCCGTCGACCTGGGACCGGACCACAGCGACGCACGGATGCACGCCAAGACCGTAGGATCCTACGCAGTGCCATAGGGGAACGCACCGCCACTTCCCAGCAAATTAGGGGCACTGTTGCTCCTGGGGTATCGGCGAGGACCATTCGCAACCGGCCATGAAGCTGGGCTACGGTCCCGCACACCGTTAGGCCGTCTTTCGCTCACGCCCCAACATCGTGCAGCCCGCCTCCAGTGGTGTCGCGACAGGCGTGAATGGAGGGACGAATGGAGACGTGTCGTCTTCAGCGACGAGAGTCGCTTCTGCCTTGGTGCCAATGATGGTCGTGTGCGTGTTTGGCGCCGTGCAGGTGAGCGCCACAAACAGGACTGCATACTACCGAGGCACACAGGACCAACACCCGGCATCATGGTGTGGGGAGCGATCTCCTACACTGGCCGTACACCTCTGGTGATCGTCGAGGGGACACTGAATAGTGCACGGTACATCCAAACCGTCATCGAACCCATCGTTCTACCATTCCTAGACCGGCAAGGGAACTTGCTGTTCCAACAGGACAATGCATGTCCGCATGTATCCCGTGCCACCCAACGTGCTCTAGAAGGTGTAAGTCAACTACCCTGGCCAGCAAGATCTCCGGATCTGTCCCCCATTGAGCATGTTTGGGACTGGATGAAGCGTCGTCTCACGCGGTCTGCACGTCCAGCACGAAGGCTGGTCCAACTGAGGCGCCAGGTGGAAATGGCATGGCAAGCCGTTCCACAGGACTACATCCAGCATCTCTACGATCGTCTCCATGGGAGAATAGCAGCGTGCATTGCTGCGAAAGGTGGATATACACTGTACTAGCGCCGACATTGTGCATGCTCTGTTGCCTGTGTCTATGTGCCTGTGGTTCTGTCAGTGTGATCATGTGATGTATCTGACCCCAGGAATGTGTCAATAAAGTTTCCCCTTCCTGGGACAATGAATTCACGGTGTTCTTATTTCAATTTCTAGGAGTGTATTATACAGTGTGCAGGCAGTTCTTCTCATTAATAGCGTATCTTAAGCCTCCGTTCGTCATCTCTATGGAGTGTCCAAGCTTCGCTGCTACACAAAAGGGTGTGTTCGGCCAGGGTGTTGTATAGTTGAGGTCTGGTGTACCGCTGTACAGGAGATGGTCTGAAGATGGCATTTATTAGTTCTGAGACTTTTTTGAAGTTTCTGGTTTTGTGTTGCATGTGGTTTTCTAGAGTGTAACCGCGCACGTTCATGATGAACCCTGTGTATCTGAATGTATTTGCTCGAAGGCCTTGTTGTCTATTTACTTTTTGATTCTCTTATAGTCTTCCCCATGAAGGTGTGCAACTTTAGTTTTATTGAACGAGACCTCCATGTTGCACATTTTTGCAGTTGTGTACAGGTTACACACTCAACCCTGTAGACTGTTAGTGAAAGTCGCAATTGGAAGATTTGGGCCTTACAGCCAAGAGAAACCCTCCCAAAGCCGTTGGTCAGGACAGGATAATTGGAGTTACTTTTAGTTTAATTCTGTGAAGATATGGCCCCAGACCAGAAAAGAAATCCCGGTGTATTTGTTTATGACTATACAGGGTAAAGTCGATGTCTTGCCTTGCCTGGGCAGTGTGCCAGCGTCGCTGTCAATCGCCTGCAATGGGAACAAGGAACGGTGAGTGAACCATATTAACTGGGGACAGCTGACCGAAACAAAAACTGGAATGTTACTAGTGTATGAAACAGGTTCATGGTAAAGCAACTGAATAAATTACCGGAGCGATCGGATAGCGGCTGTCACTAAACCTGCTCGATCTTTGCAGACGTCAGTAGGAAAGGTACCACATGAAGACGATGCTAAACGTTCTTGGGTATTAGTCCGCGGCATTCTTGCAGTATCTTCCGATCCGACGTTTTGTCCCATCGTTGACCCGCTTTTTCCGGGAACACGCTGCACACTTTTATCTTTTGAATATTGTGCAATCAGTTTAACCTGCATAGTTAACGAAGTAGGTCGCCATGGCTGATGTTATTATATGCCGGAAGTTTATTCAAGAGTCGAGCCACCAAAATTAAACAGTTCACCTTATTTGCGAATTACCGTTATCTAATAGCCAGTATCAATTTAATCTTTGAATTTCTTTTTCCTTAATCGATAACCGTACTACAATGTCCCAGTTAGGAATAAACACACGAGACAAATATTAGTTATCCTAAGGTGACACCACATTATGTTGTGTGGTCTCCAGGCCGAAGACTGGTTTAATGCAGATTTCCATGCCACTCTGTCCTGTGCATGTCTTTAAGTACGGCAACCTACATCCTTCTGAATTTCTTCACTGTAGGCATCTCTTAGTCTCTCTACAAGATTTTTACCCCCTACATTTCCCTCCGGTACTAAATTGGTGATCCTTTTGTGTCTCGATTTCTGCCCTATCAAACGATACTTTCTTTCAGCTGGTTTGTGCCACAATTTTTCCCCCTCACGCGCTTCTAATCTCCTCATTAGTTAGTCGACCTAATCTTTCGCATTCTTCTGCAGCACCACATTTCAGTAGCTTCCACTCAGTAGCCAAACAACGATAAGGGAATGCAGTCGAGCTAGACCAGGCGATGCTTAAAGAATTAGATTAGGAAACGAGACTCTTAAAGTAGTGGATGAGTTTCGCTATTTGGGCAGCAGAATAACTGATGATGGCCGAAGTAGAGAGGATATAAAATGTACAATAGCAATGGCAAGAAAAAAACGTTTCTGAAGAAGAGAAATATTTTAACATCGAATATAGATTTAAGTGTCACAAAGTCTTTCTTGAAAGTACTCATATGGAGTGCAGCCATTTATGTATGGGAAACGTAGACTATAAACAGTTTAGACAGGGAGAGAATAGAAAGCTATTGAAATGTGGTGCTATGAATATTAGGTGGGTAGATCACGTAACTAATACGGAGATACTGAATAGAAATGTTCGTCGAAGCAGGAACGTATTTGTACCACACTGTGAACGTCGCTGTTGTCATCTTGGAAGACTGATGTGCCTGCAGCATCCTCATGATGAAGATGCAGAAAAAAGAGTAACACAGGGTCATGGGGGATGTTAAATTAACATCCTGGTTCACCAGATTGATCCTGGTTCGGGCCTTGGTACGAAAAACACGTCAGAAACATCATAGACTCACGGCCACCGTGAACTACACTCCATAAACGGCGGATATGAAGTCTCATTGGGCCATCGATGCATTCGACGCCGGGATTACATATTACTCCTGCTTTTAGCTACCGTACATGTTCTGTCGTGTTTGCCTGCTGACGACGTGCAACGTTTTTTGGCAATGTGAGCATTGATCTTCTGCATGGTTCCCGACTCCAGACATCGAATTACATACAGGTCCCTTCACAATGGCCGCTGCTTCGAAGGTACCCCCGTCCAGCGGCAGTAGCATTACCTGTTGGGTTTGATACCGACTGTCATGGTCGATACATGTAACTAGTATCAAGATCCAGTCGGTTGGCGTGTTCTTACGCCCACTGACCTTAGACCATGTCGCGTGGTCACGATTGGTACATCAGCCCTTGTAATGGTGTTCGGCAGTCCGTTATGATACACCAAGAAACCGTCGTCCACAGTATTTTCATGGGTAGGTCCAAATACGGTAACTCCTTTCTGCCAATCTGCCACAGAGTGAGGTGGCGCAGTGGTTAGCACACTGGACTCGCATTCGGGAGGACGACGGTTCAAACCGTCGTCCGGCCATCCTGATTTAGGCTTTCCGTGATTTCCCCAAGATCGTTTCAGGCAAATGCAGGGATGGTTCCTGTGAAAGGGCAAGGCCGATTTCCTTCGCCATCCTTCCACTTTCAGATGAGACCGATGATCTCACTCTTTGGTTCCCTCACCCGAATCACCCATCCAACCAATCTGGCACGTTGGCCCATGTTACTGCGCTGATTCCATCCAATTACATACCATTTCATTGCCATCACCTACATCGGCGGCGGGAGGTCATGTAACCTGGAACCTCTTTTACACCATCAGTTTAAGGCAATTGTAAAATGCGTTTTAGACAGGTACGTGCCGAGTAAAACTGTGAGGGACGGGAAAAACCAACCGTGGTTCAACAGCAAAGTTAGGAAACTGCTGCGAAAGCAAAGACAGCTTCACTCCAAGTTTAAACACAGCCAAAACCTCTCAGACAAACAGAACCTAAACGATGTCAAAGTTAGCGTAAGGAGGGCTATGCGTGAAGCGTTCAGTGAATTCGAAAGTAAAACTCTATGTTCCGACTTGACAGAAAATCCTAGGAAGTTCTGGTCGTACGTTAAATCAGTAAGTGGCTCGAAACAGCATATCCAGACACTCCGGGATGATGACGACATTGAAACAGAGGATGACACGCGTAAAGCTGAAATACTAAACATCTTTTTTCAAAGCTGTTTCACAGAGGAAGACCGCACTCCAGTTCCTTCTCTAAATCCTGGCACAAACGAAAAAATGGCTGACATCGAAATAAGTGTCCAAGGAATAGGAAAGCAACTGGAATCACTCAACAGAGGAAAGTCCACTGGACCTGACGGAATACTAATTCGATTCTACACAGAGTACGCGAAAGAACTTGCCCCCCTTCTAACAGCCGTGTACCGCAAGTCTGTAGAGGAAAGGAAGCTTCCAAATGATTGGAAAAGAGCACAGGTAGTCCCAGTCTTCAAGAAGGGTCGTAGAGCAGATGCGCAAAACTATGGACCTATATCTCTGAAGTCAATCTGTTGTAGAATTTTAGAACATGTTTTTTTGCTCGAGTATCATGTCGTTTTTGGAAACCCAGAATCTACTCTGCAGGAATCAACATGGATTCCGGAAACAGCGATCGTGTGCGACCCAACTCGCTTTATTTGTTCATGAGACCCAGAAAATATTAGGTACAGGTTCCCAGGTAGATGCTATTTTCCTTGACTTCCGGAAGACGTTCGATACAGTTCCGCACTGTCGGCTGATAAAAAAAGTAAGAGCCTACGGAATATCAGGCCAGTTGTGTGGCTGGACTGAAGAGTTTTTAGCAAGCAGAACACAGCATGTTATTATCAATGGAGAGACGTCTACAGCAGTTAAAGTAACCTCTGGTGTGCCATAGGGGAGTGTTATGGGACCATTGCTTTTCACAATATATATAAATGACCTAGTAGATAGTGTCGGAAGTTCCATGCGGCTTTTCGCGGATGATGCTGTAGTACACAGAGAAGTTGCAGCATTAGAAAATTGTGTCGAAATGCAGGAACATTTGCAGCGGATAGGCACTTGGTGCAGGGAGTGGCAACTGACCCTTAACATAGACAAATGTAATGTATTGCGAATACATAGAAAGAAGGATCCTTTATTGTATGATTATATGAGAGCGGAACGAACACTGGTAGCAGTTACTTCTGTAAAATATCGGGGAGTATGCGTGCGGGACAATTTGAAGTGGAATGATCATATAAAATTAATTGTTGGTAAGGCGGGTACCAGGCTGAGATTCATTGGGAGAGTCCTTAGAAAATGTAGTCCATCAACAAAGGAGGTGGCTTACAAAACACTCGTTCGACGTATACTTGAGTATTGCTCATCAGTGTGGGATCCGTACCAGATCGAGTTGACGGAGGAGATAGAGAAGATCCAAAGAAGAGCGGCGCGTTTCGTCACAGGGTTATTTGGTAACCGTGATAGCGTTACGGAAATGTTTAGCAAACTGAAGTGGCAGACTCTGCAAGAGAGGCGCTCTGCGTCGCGGTGAAGCTTGCTGTCCAGGTTCCGAGAGGGTGCGTTTCTGGATGAGGTATCGAATATATTGCTGCCCCCTGCTTATACCTCCCGAGGAGATCACGAATGTAAAATCAGAGAGATTAGAGCGCGCACGGAGTCTTTCAGATAGTCGTTCTTCCCGCGAACCATACTCGACTGGAACAGAAAAGGGATGTAATGACAGTGGCACGTAAAGTGCCCTCCGCCACCCACCGTTGGGTGGCTTGAGGAGTATAAATGTAGATGTAGATCTAGATGTACAGCGCTCCAAAGCGACCAACGTACTCTTTTAAAGAGGTGACCATTAGTTTTGCTGGTGAGTTTACTAGACGGATGAACTCGCACTGTGTGTCTTGATACACACCTGTCAGAATTGTGAGAGTCGGTTGTGTATGTCTGAGACGGCCCCAGTCGTATGTTACACGGTATGATGCTGCTGGAATCACTCACGTCTTGAATCGAAACGAACGCGATATACAAACAGGAAAGCCAGGGAAAAAAAACTTACCGATGCAGAAACGCGGTCCACAGCCGAACGGAAAGTACGTGAACGGTTTGATGAGGTGCTTGTTCTCCGGACTGAAGCGTTCCGGGTCGAAGCGGTCGGGATCTGGAAAGTACTGAGCGTCGTGGTGGATGGCATGCACCGGCAGCCAGATCCCGTCTCCAGGCCGTAGCTCCAGCCCTGGACAGCTGCACCTCCCCGTCGCCGGCAGCCTGTAGGGGCGAACGCACTGGCGGTCCAGGGACGGCAGCGGCGCGTACATGCGCAGAGTCTCTGCGAACAGGAATTACACCCAGCAACTTAGAAGCGCTAGCACAGAGCTTCCATTTGGCACTGATGAAGACAGCAACGAGGCGTAGATTGGAGTCCGCGAGACGCTGCAAGTGGTGTGAGGTGGATGGAAACATCCTGATTGGTGGTCACGCAAACGTCGCGCAGAACATCGGAGACGGGTCGACGAAGAGTCAGAGATTGGAGACAGATTGTAAGACTATAGCCCATTGCCTCACGTACTTTTCAGATACTTGAATTGTCGAGTTTATAACCACTTTTTGTAAATATACCTATTAATGAATTTTTTCAGTAAGTAGTGTTTATCAAAATGTAATTGATAGGATATGTATTATTTTTCTCAAATCGCTGTAGTTAACACGCTGGCCATGTCAGTAAAGTCAGTTGGCGCAAGTGCGCGCAGTCGTAGAGATGAGGGAAGAGAAGCTATTGCGAAGAATCTACATCTACATTGAAATTCCGTACGGCAGATGGCGGACCGTACTCCGTACCACTGCTTTTCATTTCCTGGCGCAGGTGGTGAAGGCCTCTAGCCTTTCGCGAGGGGTGCAAGCAGAAATAGCAGTTTGCAGCATTGGTGCAGAGTTGATCGGGGTCCTTTGGTCTAGAGCCAAGTGGAGGAGCTCAACCAAACGTTTCTTAGAATCTGTGACTGCCTTGGACGCAAATTTGTTGACGTCCATTACGGAGTGCGCAAATGTAGGACTTCCACTGACAGGTCAGCGGTGCGTTACTCAAAGGAAGGAGCTGCTCAGGTAGCAGAGTACTTTCTGAAGGCATGCGTTTTTTTTATCTTAGGCAGTAGTTTGAGGTGCTCTGATCAACAACGCCAAACGACACGCACATGGACCACTTCGACTGTCAAAAAGTTTATCAGTAAATCGTCGAAGTATTCGTGCAAAGTTATCGAATTTACTGCCCTCCAGGAAAGTTCTCGCTCTCAAATTACTCTCGTTACTCAGAGCTAGCTGGAATACGAAGCGGAAAGCTCTAAGATATTTAGCGAGTCATGCTACCTATATCGGAAAGACAGTTTAGAGGCCATAGTAGGGGGAGTGCTCATTGCAACAGACAAAAATACTGTCTCCATTGAGGTCTAAGTTGAGTGTGACAGTGGAGTTAACTAGTCACCTGTAATAGGTCTAGCTGAAACCAAGTTGATTGTTGGATGTTATTACGGGGCACCCGATTCTGCTGATAGGTCTTGAGTCATTCAAAGAACGTCTACGGTCACATCACGCAATATTGGTTGGAGGCGACTTTACTCTACCGAGTATAAACTGGGATGTCTACGGATTCATTGCAGCGGGTATAAACAGACAGTCGTGCGAAGTACTTTTGAACACGTTTTCCGAAAACTGTCTTGAGCAACTAGTTCAGCAGCCCACACGCAAAGCAAATATTTTAGACCTGGTAGCTACATATAGGCCGGACCTTAACGACAATGTCGGTATAGAAACGATGATTCGCGACCCTTATGTCATTATAGCAAATTTGATTACGGAAGTTAATAAATCATTTAAGAATGCTAGGATATGTTTCTGCTAGAAAGAGCAGGTAAACAGTTGTCAGCAACTCACTTAGACAATGGACTGGCATTACTTATTTCCATTAGGATGGTCGTAGAGAAATTACAGGCTAGGTTTATACAGATTATAAATCGTAGACTGGAGAATTATGTGACTAGAAAGTGGATTAAGGACGTAAAAGACTCACCATGGTTTAATAGCGAGATACGGAAGCAGACGCTGTTGCACTCTAGGTTCAAAAGAGAACGCGTGGCCGGCCAGAGTGGCCGAGCGGTTCTTGGTGCTACAGTCTGGAACCGCGCGACCGCTACGGTCGCAGGTTCGAATCCTGCCTCGGGCATGGATGTGTGTGAAGTCCTTAGGTTTTTTTTGTCATGAGTCTACTGACTGGTTTGACGCGGCCCGCCACGAATTCCTTTCCTGTGTTAACCTCTTCATCTCAGAGTAGCACTTGCAACCTACGTCCTCAATTATATGCTTGGCGTATTCCAATCTCTGTCTTCCTCTACAGTTTTTGCCCTCTACAGCTCCCTCTAGTACCATGGAAGTCATTCCCTCATGTCTTAGCAGATGTCCTATCATCCTGTCCCTTCTCCTTATCAGTGTTTTCCACATATTACTTTCCTCTCCGATTCTGCGTAGAACCTCCAAATTCCTTACCTTATCAGTCCACCTAATTTTCAACATTCGTCTATAGCACCACATCTCAAATGCTTCGATTCTCTTCTGTTTCGGTTTTCCCACAGTCCATGTTTCACTACCATACAATGCTGTACTCCAGACGTACATCCTCAGAAATTTCTTCCTCAAATTAAAGCCGGTATTTGATATTAGTAGACTTCTCTTGGCCAGAAATGCCTTTTTTGCCATAGCGAGTCTGCTTTTGATGTCCTCCTTGCTCCGTCCGTCATTGGTTATTTTACTGCCTAGGTAGCAGAATTCCTTAACTTCATTGACTTCGTGACCATCAATCCTGATGTTATGTTTCTCGCTGTTCTCATTTCTACTACTTCTCATTACCTTCGTATTTCTCCGATTTACTCTCAAACCATACTGTGTACCCATTAGACTGTTCATTCCGTTCAGCAGATCATTTAATTCTTCTTCACTTTCACTCAGGATAGCAATGTCATCAGCGAATCGTATCATTGATATCCTTTCACCTTGTATTTTAATTCCACTCCTGAACCTTTCTTTTATTTCCATCATTGCTTCCTCGATGTACAGATTGAAGAGTAGGGGGGAAAGGCTACAGCCTTGTCTTACATCCTTCTTAATACGAGCACTTCGTTCTTTATCGTCCACTCTTGTTATTCCCTCTTGGTTGTTGTACATATTGTATATGACCCGTCTCTCCCTATAGCTTACCCCTACTTTTTTCAGAATCTCGAACAGCTTGCACCATTTTATATTGTCGAACGCTTTTTCCAGGTCGACAAATCCTATGAACGTGTCTTGATTTTTCTTTAGCCTTGCTTCCATTATTAGCCGTAACGTCAGAATTGCCTCTCTCGTGCCTTTACTTTTCCTGAATCCAGACTGATCGTCACCTAGCGCATTCTCAATTTTCTTTTCCATTCTTCTGTATATTATTCTTGTAAGCAGCTTCGATGCATGAGCTGTTAAGCTCTTGCACTTGTCAGCTCTTGCCGTCTTCGGAATTGTGTGGATGATACTTTTCCGAAAGTCAGTTGGTATGTCGCCAGACTCATATATTCAACACACCAACGTGAATAGTCGTTTTGTTGCCACTTCCCCTAATGATTTTAGAAATTCTGATGGAATGTTATCTTTCCCTTCTGCCTTATTTGACCGTAAGTCTTCCAATGCTCTTTTAAATTCCGATTCTAATACTGGATCCCCTATCTCTTCTAAATCGACTCCTGTTTCTTCTTCTATCACATCAGACAAATCTTCACCCTCATAGAGGCTTTAAATGTATTCTTTCCACCTATCTGCTCTCTCCTCTGCATTTAACAGTGGAATTCCCGTTGCACTCTTAATGTTACCACCGTTGCTTTTTTTAATGCCACCAAAGGTTGTTTTGACTTTCCTGTAAGCTGAGTCTGTCCTTCCGACAATCATATCTTTTTCGATGTCTTCACATTTTTCCTGCAGCCATTTCGTCTTAGCTTCCCTGCACTTCCTATTTACTTCATTCCTCAGCGACTTGTATTTCTGTATTCCTGATTTTCCCGGAACATGTTTGTACTTTCTCCTTTCATCAATCAACTGAAGTATTTCTTCTGTTACCCATGGTTTCTTCGCAGCTACCTTCTTTGTAGCTATGTTTTCCTTCCCAACTTCTGTGATGGCCCATTTTAGAGATGTCCATTCCTCTTCAACTGTGCTGCCTACTGCGCTATTCCTTATTGCTGTATCTATAGCGTTAGAGAACTTCAAACGTATCTTGTCATTCCTTAGAACTTCCGTATCCCACTTCTTTGCCTATTGGTTCTTCCTGACTAATGTCTTGAACTTCAGCCTACTCTTCATCACTACTATATTGTGATCTGAGTCTATATCTGCTCCTGGGTACGCCTTACAATCCAGTATCTAATTTCGGAATCTCTGTCTGACCATGATGTAATCTAATTGAAATCTTCCCGTATCTCCCAGCCTTTTCCAAGTATACCTCCTCCTCTTTTTATTCTTGAACAGGGTATTCGCTATTACTAGCTGAAACTTGTTACAGAACTCAATTAGTCTTTCTCCTCTTTCATTCCTTGTCCCAAGCCCATACTCTCCTGTAACCTTTTCTTCTACTCCTTCCCCTACAACTGCATTCCAGTCGCCCATGACTATTAGATTTTCGTCCCCCTTTACATACTGCATTACCCTTTCAATATCCTCATACACTTTCTCTATCTGTTCATCTTCAGCTTGCGACGTCGGCATGTATACCTGAACTCTACATGCATAAATGATTTGGCGTAGAGGGAGGGCAGCAACCTGAGCTTGTTTGCTGATGATGAGTTTGTGTACTGGAAAGTGTCGGAGGTGAGTGACTGTGGGAGAACATAAGGCAACTTAGGAATATATTTGGCGCTCAAATTCTAGAACTCTAAGATTTTGGAAATAATGAAGAGTACAGTGTGGCAAAATTTTATTGCAGCTGATAGCTAATCAAGAAGAGCCTGTTGCCAATAACGGGCATCATAGTAAACACTACTTCGCACCACAAGAAACTCATGAGAAAGTGAGATCCAGCCAGTACAATGTAGTGTGTTTAGTCAAGGAACAAATTTGTCGAGAGAAAATTCATTGGCCCGAGTCGTTAACCATCAGAAGGGTTTCATTTTTTCAGCATAAATTCTGAGGTAGTCCCAAGTGAAAGAAATAGTCAAAAGAAGCCAAAGGTGGTTAAATTTACAGTTGATTTTCAATCACTTACTTATTGTGTTCAAAAGCAGTTGTAACTACAGAGATTCAGAACGTATTGCACTACTATTGCAGATAATTAGCTTAAAATAAAAGTGATTTAATTTAAATTTATTTTCAATTGCTGAAGTATGTTGGCTTCCTTGTAGTCAGGGTAGTTTTAGAATTTTATGTTGTATTTTGTAAATGATATTATGTGCTCGTCTAAGTAACTTTGGTACCGAAAAATAGTTATTGCCATGAATGAAAGTAATTAGGGCATTAATCTAAGACGAAATCACTTGCAAAGTAATAAGTAAAGAATGATGAACAGTTTTTGTCACGTTCAGCTGTTGTTTGAAAGATAACAATCATGTATTACATAACACAGTACAGTTTCCATAAAGTGTTGCTAGTCATTGATGATTACTGGTTATGGCTAACGGTAACTAACATCATTACATTCCAAATTGTCTCTTGTGTTCATGGCACGTGTGTCTTTTACAAGTAAGCTAGCGCATGTGCATTTTGTCAAGTTGCTACTTTCCTACATGTTTTTAGAGTCATTACAATCTCTTACGAAAGATAAGTTTTTGCTCGTTTTGGAGCTGGCGACCATCTCATTCTGCAGTCTAAATTCAATCAAACCAAATTCTGGCATTCAAAATTCGGCTAATTACAGTGAAACTTTTATTTATTACAATTTTTTTTACATTTAGGTCATTGTTGTACGCAGTAACCCGAACGATAGCGATCAAGTTGTGACTATATGCGTTCTGTCAGTAAACACTGATCTTCGGATTCGACATCTTGTCTCCACTAACCAGGTGACATTAGATACATGTGTCACAGTAAAACCTTACATACACCTTAATTCTAAAAGGTACGTTATAAGGTGAACTAAAAGGCAAAAAGTAACAATCATTACTTTTGTTAGTCTCTCAAACCATTATGACACGATTCGGTAGTGAGGGTGTTGTGAATTGACTTGCTTCCCGTACGTGTCTGCAGTGGGATACTGCTGACGAACGAACTGGTGTGCGGTTCGTTTCAGTACCGTTCGCTGATGAGAGATGATGTCAGAGCTACCAGGGTCCCGTTTCAAAAGCCAGTATCTCACTCACACATCTGTGGGCCTCCACCACCCGTTTGAACGTTCGCCTGTCGTCAGAGGGTATGCATAGCCTCGTGCGGCTTTCGATGTTCTCGTGGCCTGTTATCAGCACATTATTGTACTTCTTTTTGTATTTATGGAATGTAAATCTGACGTTGGCTACTTCACTCCTAAAGTCTGCGGAGGAAGTGATTGGTCAATTATAATTCTTGCTCGTACATCTAGAGGAGATTGTTTTGGCATCGATGCTATGTGGACAACCATAAGAAAAAAAAAAATATTGTATGATTATTCACTGTGTATTGGGGACAGTATAGATAATATAGTACTACACAACATAAAAATTACAGAAAAAACCAGTAAAGTGAACGGACATCCGGCCTTATCCAGTCTACAGATCATAAAGAAACTTCACATGGAAGCCACCAGAAAGATTCATTCACCAAACAAGGGAACCATACAAGGTGACTCCTCCATATCAACCAGCCAACCAACCATAAAATATCGACCAAGGATGTAAGCAAAGCTGATTTGTGGGATGTGTAAAATGTAACATGTCAATAACAGAAAAATATTTGCACCTTAAGCATGAACGTATTATTAAAAGGCAGTAGGATAATGATAAATTGTTGTTACTACGATTTTTTTGTACTGTCAGTGGTAATTAATAACGAAATACTACAAAGCTAACATATTACATATTACAAAGTAGACATATATGTACACAAATTTACATATACAGATATTTGGACATCGCTATTAAGGATGTAGGATGCGGTAGGTACTGGGAGCTGCAGAAGCTTGCACAGGATAGAGTAGCATGGAGAGCTGCATCAAACCAATCTCAGGATTGAAGACCATCAAAAGACTGCACTCGTATAATCGTACCAAAAGACAATTTTTAAGTACAAATTCGATACAGTGTTTTGGAAGAGGTGCGCCATTAAGCCTTGGATGCACGAGTGGCATGATTCTGTAACACCCTTGTTTTGAAACAACTCTAAATGCTGTTATTAAAACAGATATTATCAAAATTAGAAGGGGTTAGTGATAGAGAATTAATAAGTGAGTATTTATTACGATATTGTGACCTTTGTTTTAGTATAATATGAAATACAGTAATATAAATTACATTATAATTTCCCTTAATTGAATAACTATCAGTTTTATTGATGCACAACAGAAGACTTGCTCATAAACAGTAAAGCACCTCACAAATAATTTCACTGAGTTCATTGCAAATAGTTTTTGTCCATTTGTAGGAAATGGACCACATTTCTGTCTAATCGATGTGTGCACCGGAGGCATCTTCTTCTTGATGATTTCCAGTTTCCGCAGTCTCCGTCTGTAAGCGAGTAACCTTGTTCTGAATGTGTGAGTATTTGGTTCTCCTCTCTGCATGAGGCAATTTTCATTTTATCAGATTGGCCTTCCATATCGGTTGCGATGTTGTGAAAATAACCACAAGATATTGATTGCTTCTATAGAAAATAAATTTGTCCATAAGGCAAAATACCTTCGTTTCAACTGTTAGTTTCAGGTATACATGCCTTCTGGTCGCCCAACTCCTGATTTAGATTCATCACGGAATAAAACTCTCTCTCAATTAAATGTTTTTACTTCCTTCATCCTCAGAGGTGCTGTGATGCAGTGAACTTTCGCAATATCATAATATTGTTCTTTTTGGCCGCACGAAGTACTCTTGTCAGATTGTCTTTCAAGCCAAAATAATAATCATATAACTTCTCTGGACGCTGAAGCCTTCATTCCGAGTAGAATTTCCTGTTTATTTTGTTACGGTACCTTTCATTGGAGCAGGTGTAGTTTTGAGGACACTGTTGATTTCATTGGCGGCAGTGTTTTACTCTGCTGAATTCCATCATGACTGATGAGAAAATCAGTAATTCTGTACTCTGTATCATCTGATTCACCACTGTTTGCTTCGCTTGGTACGCTAAAAGACATGGAGACCGTTAGTGTCCTAATCTCTGCTATCACTTTCATCTATGACAGCGTCATCTTCAAGCCACTCAGTAACGGTTCATTCAAAATTTCGATCACTTTGCTGACTTCAGATGTGCGGGTAGTGTGGTATCCATGTTATAAATGAAGAATAAAAGTTACTATGCTGTTTATAAAAAAAAAACCTAACGCTGATCTGAAAGTATTTCGGCATTGACAATGAGAAATACACCTACCTTCAAAAGAGTAGTTGGTTGTAGCTTTTGTAATACCTTTGAGCTCTCAGCAAAGAGTATTACTGTGCCTAACTGAGAATTGTTATCAGAAATCTAGCTACTTTAACGCACTATTCAGGTAAAAGGTAGATAAACCTAGGAAGACACTTAGTTTGCTGAGGGGTCTAAAAGACCCTGTCACGCGTTAGACGTGTAGGATTACTAAATTCAAAATGTAAATTAATTGTGCTACAACAAATAATGCTTTTTCTGAAGAAACTCTATTGTCTTTCCAATGACTGAACAGGACATAAACTACAGTATACATATTTTAATACTTTTTTTGTGAAAATGAAACGTGGCTAGGTATGAAAGATGTTTTTTTGAAAACGAAACGTTGCTGGGTCTAAAGGCATCTAAGGGTTAGAAAGACGAAGACCCTATGATATTTAGGAGAGACAAATCGTCAAAGACACTCACAAGAGATGTACAAATATCAGTAATGACCTAAGCCAAGAGCTTCCGATGCGTAAAGCAGCCCGGGAGGGACTCACACACAACCACACCCGACTTGCTGGAGCCAAGAACAGATGTTGAAAGAGGTTCACGAAACATGTTGAAGGCACAGAGAATATGAAATGATAAGAGTTTGAATAGAATTGTGTAACTTAACAGAGTGTAAAATCAGCGAGCAGCAAACACATCTGCAGCGCAGAGAATATGAAATGATAAGAGTTTGAATAGAATTGTGTAACTTAACAGAGTGTAAAATCAGCGAGCAACAAACACATCTGCAGCGCAGGATTCGCCGAGCGGTCTTAGGCGTTGCAGTCGTGGACTGTGCGGCTGATCCCGGCGGAGGTTCGAGTCCTCGCTCGGGCATGGGTGTGTGTGTTTGTCCTTCGGATGATTTAGGTTAAATAGTGTGTAAGCTTAGGGACTGACGACCTTAGCGGTTAAGTCCCATAAGATTTCTCACAAATTTGACCAGTTTTGAACAAACGCATCTACACTGAAGCGCCAAAGAAACTCGTATAGGCATGCAAAAACAGCGAGTAACAAACGCATCTAGAGTGAAGCGCCAAAGAAACTGGTATAGGCACGCATATTCAAATATGGAGATACGTAAACAGGCAGAATACGGCGCTGCGGGCGACAACGCCTATATAAGACAAAAACTTTGAAATCGTTCTGAGCATTATGGGACTTAACATCTGAGGTCATCAGTCACCTAAGACTTAGAACTACTTAAACCTAACTAACCTAAGGACATCACCCACATCCATGCTTGAGGCAGGATTCGAACCTGCGACCTTAGAGGTCACGCGGTTGCAGACTGAAGCGCCTAAAACCGTTCGGTGCCACCGGCCGGCAGACAACAAGTGTTTGGTGCAGCTGTTAGATCGGTTACTGCTGCTAAAATGGCACGTTATCAGGATTTGACGTGGTGTTATAGTGAGCGCACGAGCGAAGGGACGCAGTTTCTACGAGGTAAGGATGAAGTGGGGATTTTCCCGTACGACCATTTCACACGAGTGTACCGTGAATATCAGGAATCCGGTAAAACATGAAATCTCCATCACTGCGGCCGGAAAAGATAGTGCAAGAACGGAACCAACGACTACTGAAGAGAATCGTTCAATGTGACAGAAGTGCAAAACTTCCGCAAATTGCTGCAGATTTCAATGCTGGGCCATCAACACGTGTCAGCGTGCCAACAATTCAATGTGGGCTTTCAGAGCCGAAGGCCCACTCGTGTGCCCTTGATGACTGCACGACACAAAGCTGTACGCCTCACCTGGGCTGGGCAACACCGACAGTGGACTTTTGATGACTGGAGACATGTTGCCTCGTCGGGAGAGACTCATTTCAAATTGAATGGAGCGGATGGAGGTGTACGGGTATGGAGACAACCTCATGAATGCATGGACCCAGCATGTCAGCAAGAGACCGTTCAAGTTGTTGGAAGCTCTGTAATGATGGGTCGTGTGCAGTTGGAGTGATATTGGACCCCTGGTGCGTCTAGATACGACTTCCACAAGTGGCATCCTGTCTGATCGCTTGCATCCATTTGTGTCCATTGGGCATTAAGAGGGACTTGGGCAATTCCAGCGGGACAACCCACAGGTCCAGAATTGCTGCAGAGTGGCTCCAGGAACACTGACTGATTTTAAACACTTGCGCTGGCCACAAAACATCTTCCCAGAGATGAACATTAATGAGCTTATCTGGGCTGCCTTGCAACGTGCTGTTCAGAAGAGATTTCCACCCCCCTCGTACTCTTACGGATTTCTCGACAGGTCTGCAGGATTCATGGTGTCAGTTTCCTCCAGTACTACTTCAGACATTTGTCGCGTCCATTCCTCGTCGTGTTGCGGCACTTCAGCGTGCTCGCGGCGATTCTTCACGATATGAGGCAGTTGTACCAGTTTCTGTGGCTCTTCGGTGTAAGGCAAATATTTACGGCACAAGCTGCAGCCCACGACACGAGGCTTCTGCGAGCAGTGGCTTACCGGAGAGCACCATGTCGAGGTACTGGCATCCCAGGACCTCATCGTAGCTGGGCTTCCCGCCGCTCTTCTGCATGACGTCATCCACTTCTCTTTGCAGGCGCCGCTGCACGTCCGGATGCGTGGCCAACAGGTAGCTGCTGAACACCATCAGAGACGAAACGGTATCGAAGCCGCCGAAGAAGAATATAACCGCCTGCGCCGTCACGTCTTCATCGGTAAGGGGTGCTGTTACAGACAGAAATAAAAAAATGTGCGAATAAAGAAACGATCTCCTCATCTCAACAGTTTTGTTACAGCTTCCATGCATGTACCATCCGCAGACTAAAAAATTGAAATTTTAGGCAAATATTACTCATGAGCAACTGTTGTACACTATTTGATAAAAAGTATCTGGAGATCCCTATGTGAGGCGGAATTGACCACTAGACGTCACCAGATTTGGATCCGGTCGTGTAACAAGAGGCGGGGAGTATTGTGTTGTCAGTGGAGAGGCGGTGACAGCAGAATTGGTCAGTCGGAAGAGCTGAGTGGCTTCGAAAGTGGGTCAGTCATTGGATTCACCACGGAGTTTTAAATCTTTCAAAAATTTCCGAAGTCGACTGTAAGTGATGTGATTGTGAGGTGGGAACACGAGGGAACAACAAGTAGGCCTCCTGCGCTGACAGACGGGGACCGTCGTCGGGCGTTGAGGAAAAGTGGTTGTAAAAAAAAAAAAAAAAAAAAAAAAAGAATAGAATGAAATCAGCGGAAAGAGTTACTCGTGAGTTCTAAAGTGCTACCAGCACGATGACTGTGACCAAAGTTAAACAGAGTGAGGTGTAATAATGATCGAACACTTCCTCATAAGCCATAAATTTCTGCAGTCTGTGCTAAGCGACCCTTGAGGTATTGCAAAATACGAAGCTGCTGGACAGCGGATCAGTGGAGACTGGTGATTTGGAGTGATGAAGCACGCTGTGCCATGTGGCAATCCGAATGCCTGGAGAACGAGTCCTGCCGTCATGCCGCTCGGGTAGCTGCGCGGTCTTGGGGGGGGGGGGGGGGGGGGGGGCGCCTTGCCACGGTCTGCGTGGCTCCGCCTGTCGGAGGTTCGACTCCTACCTCGGGCATGGGTGTGTGTATTGTCCTCAGCGTAAGTTAGGTTAAGTTAGATTAGTTAGTGGGACCGATGATCTGAGCAGTTTGGTCCCATAGGTTCTTACAAAATATTTCCAAATTTTCCTGCCGTCATGTACAGTGGTAACGGTGGAGTATGGAGGATGTTGTCTTACGGAATGGGGATGTTGATCGTGTTGAGATGCGTCCCGTTTTTACACTTAAGGTAAAGCTAAATGCGGAAGCATATGAACTCAATTTACAGCACTGTTTACTCCTTCGATTACCTCTAACGACTGTCATATTTGGTTAATTTGTGTGTGTGTGTGTGTGCGTGCGTGTGTGTCATCTTTACGGAGTTTCTCTGAAAACTGTGGTTTTAAATTCGCTACACAGCGCTTACTTGATGCAGTTTCGCCTTGAAAATGGCAGGGTGTGCTCCTGTCGAAACAACGGCTGTTGCCAAAGACTTCACCCGGCTGCATTCCCGAAGTTATTTGCAGAGAGTTGAACCCTTTAGAAAGGCGAAGAGTGAACACACCACATATTAATGTCCACTAATAGGTGTTTGAACATTTTTGTTCGAATAGTGTACGTCTGTATTACTTCGTTATACGCAGAAGATATTTTACGACATTATCTCTTATATCAGACCCAGTGATCAATTCAATATCAAAATTGGTGTTATGTGGCGCTTTCATAGGAAGTACCTCTCGCCCCAGTAGATATCCATGGTGTGTGTCATGGCGTACCCTCTGTGTGGCCAAATGGAGGACCACCACGGCTAGACTTCTGGTTTCACTGGTTGTAGCTTCTTGTCCGTAACTTTCAGCCATTCATCGCTCCCTCCCCCAATCCGTCACCAGGCGACTGTTTCAGCAGCGAGGCAAAGTCTTGCAAGTGTTCGGCACGCTCCGCACAGGGTGTCCGCATCAAACTTCCTTGGCTACTACATCAAGTTTCTGATTACTGTGACTCCCGACATTCACTGGTACAAAGTCGGTTGTTATTTCCTTCCCCTGCTGCACTTGTTTTTCCTGAATCGTTTGAATTGAAGTCCAATGAGGAAGTGAAGCACAAGGAGAAATTTTTCTCTCAGTCGCACCTCCCGCTTCCTTGTCTTCACAACCACATACGTTTCTAGAGTGTAGCATTTGACTCGGCCGATGGATCGTCCTAGGTGGTCCAGTCACGTGACGCATCCAATCGACGGACATCGGCCCTTTACATCTATACCTGTGGGGCCGCTGAAAGAAGTCGTGTATGCAGAGACCACCTCAGATGCAAAGGCCATTCTGTCCGTGATACCAATCAGTTGCAGGGTGGCCCATTTTAACGTGTGCACCAGTCGCTGCCGCGTCGAGTTCGTGTATGCTCTGCTTTGCAGCAAACAGCACCTGGTCTAATGATAGCCTCATCGTAGAACGTCGTGCGCTGATTTGTACCGTACATGTATGATACATTGATATATACCCTATAGAAAGACACAATGTATTTTCGGACACATATGGCGTGGCAGTTGAAGGTAGCAAAACGAACTGCTTAAACTTTGCCCATAATTTCTCTTCGTCCATCTTACTGAAACTCAATTATGTCAATTCACTGTATAGGTGATACGTTAACAACTGCTTATCTGCTCTATCAAACAGAAACACTCCCGTAACCTTCTTAAGTGATTTATAAACTTCCGAAAGCACAGCTGCCATGACAACATCATGATCGCTAATTGCGTTTCTGTACTGACGTTTCCAACAAAGCCCGACCTATTTGCAGCTAAAAGGTCTAAGATTACAAGATACATCCATTGCGTGTGAGCTCCATGTTAGCTGCTAGAGATAGTTTTCAGAAAACAGGTCCACGTATTTTGCGTGACTGTTTGTCTGCACCCCCCGCAATGGATCCGTAGGCATCCTGCTCTATACTTGGTAGGTTAAATTCGCCTCCAACTAGTATTTCTTGATCTGGGTATTTACGAGGTACTGGCCGTAGACTTTCTTTTAATGACTCCCGAGCTGTCACAGCGGAACCGGGTGGCCGGTAGAAACAGCCAACAATGAACATTGGATCAGTTACACCTGTTATACTTATCCATATAACTTCACTGTCACACTACACTTCGACCTCAATAGAGACAATATTTTTGTGAACTGCAGTGAACACTCCCCCCCCCCCCCCCCCCCCCTCCAGGATATACGTCCCACGACTCGCTAAATATCTCAGCGCTTTCCACTTCGGGTTTTATCCAACTCCCGGTCCCAAGTACTTTTCTGGAGGGCAATAAGTTTCGGAACTTAATGAAAACTTTGATAGTCACAGTGTCGTTACTCTGGACGTCATCTGACTTCCTTTACCGCTTCACAGTAAGCATGTCTATGTGGATGTAAGTTACAGTTGTTATGTAAAGATGAAGAGCGTTTAATAGGACCGACTACTATGGGGAGATGAATCAAACCAATTTGCCGAATGAACAACATAAACAACAACATGGAACGCGTCAGTAGAATTAATATTCAAATGGTCAATAAAATCTTATTTGTCTTCCAGTTGTAGACGTGTTTTCACCTCCACAGAATCGACCTGTGGCTCGCCAACACGTGTCCCGCTACTGTCATCCAAAACTTCCTGACCGTCTCAAAGCATTGTGGTGTTGTACAGAATCAGCCTGGTAAGGATTCTCATTCAAGAACAGAAACTGTCATTGATATAATTTTACAAAGAGCAAAACGATCATGTTAAACCTCACTCTATTCGCAAGTAACATAGTGCTCCGTTATGGCACTGCCATTAGACTTGAGGTGATGACAGTTCAAATCTTCTCCCATGATCCAGATTTAGGTTTTTCTATTGCTTCCTTAAATCGCTTCATCAATTTCCCGAATGTCTTCTTTGAAATGGATACGGTCGATTTTCTGCTCTGTCCCTCCCTCTTCTGAGCCGGTGCTCACACAGTAAAAAATACTCGCCCCTTTACGTGCCCTTCCTTACCTAAAGTATTTTTTCAGTGTCGGGATGAGTTTACGACCATGTGACGTAGGAGACGACATAATACGATCTCTTACGCGTGTTCTAAACTTATCATTACCTAGAACGAGGAATGGTAAGGCACGCAGCTTTTTTTTTTCGCTCTGCTCACAGCACTGCTGACGCTGCCTGCCGTCTGAACTGCATAGCGTAACATTCAGTCGATACGAAGATTCAACCCTCTACAAATCTGAATAATCCATATTAGTTATTTTGTTCAAATTTGGTGGACAGCCTTTTGTTATTAATGGAATGATGTCAAAATTTCAGATTTTTCTTTATTATAGTTCTGCAGATAAAGAAAATTACCTAAAAGTCCTCAAACCTACGCTTGTTTTTTAAAATCAAGGTAGGAACAATAACAGATGGACTTTCATTATCATTTGAAGGCATTCCAAAGTTATCAATGCATAAAAATCAATTAATTAGAATTTAGTCACTGTCCATTACGTACTACAAAAATCAGTCAAAATTATTATTTGATTATGTTTTGCCGTATGAGTAAGTGAGAATTATTGAGAGAGTGTATGTGTGACATACGTTTAAATTTAATATCTCACTTTTCGTAAAACCTTGTACAAACGAACTGTGAGAAAATTATGTTGCAACCACGATTCAGGTGATCCATGTCGGTGTACGGTTTCTTTTGTATTAAAGTAGTCAGAATGGAAGGTAGAGGCGGAATAAGTTTATTTTTCAAATTGAAGAATATTTCACACTCGTTTATTTTAATTAAATAAAATACAAGAATTTAAAGTTTTGCTGATCAAGTTAGTGACTGGATAAGGCAAGATTTGCCTCGAGAATGATCTGGAAGGAACAGTTCACTTCTACAAGGAACGTCTAGATCAGCAGCCAATCAGAATTAAGCTATTCCCGTGCGAAAAGAGGAGTGTGCAAATAGGAGAGTACCTCAAGATGGGTCGCTTGCTAGCAGGTCTACGGATAACACGATGTCAGATCGGTCTTTACAAATACTCTGTGAGATGAGGAAATAGTGAGCTAATTTCGGTTTGGACATATCGTGACTGAAGCGACTGAAGTTACGAACATTTTAACGAAAGTGTGGTGTTTCTAAGTTAAATAGTTTGAGAGATATGAGCGTGTGAACTTCCTGGTCGTAGTAACATCTCCGAGTGGCGTGTTTCGTGCTCTGTACTGAATACTTCGGCGAGCACCTCTTACGAAGAAGACCACTGAAAAGACCGAATGTTGTGGGCCTGTGACTGGTAGAACGTGAAAATTAGTCGGGTCGGACTTACTAAAATTCTGGCCGCTTTTCGAGTGAATATTTGTTATACAGACAGTGAACCTCGAATGATAACGTTTTCCCACATTAAATACGGACTTGATAGCCATTTGACGTGTTTTAATATGAACAAAAAGCAGAGTTAATTTAATGTTAAACGCTTTTCTGTAAGTAGACCGAATACTCCGAACGCCCGATTTTGTGATCGTGAACTATCAGGAACTAACTTTCAGCTAGAGTTACGCGGCCTCTGTGCGGTTAGTGTTAGGTGGTGGTTTCATCGACGCTGCTTTACACTGCCTAGCACGTATCTGCTACCACAGAGTGAAACGACGTCGGCAAGAATCCGTTCGAGGTAGGATAATAGCGATAACAAAAACGGTGGCGACCGACCCCGCCCTGCAACTGGCAGAAACCCGGAAAGACGTCGTCGACTCTGATCCGATGAGGGCAGATGCCACACTGGGGACAGTAGATGAACTGGCCAGGCAACTGAGCGAGTCTGCAAGGGGTCCAATTGTGTGCTTTAGAGTGGCGGGATGATCCTTTTGGAAAACTGTCACTTTCGACGATGTTGGTATCAAGGGTGACGTGAACAGTTTCACACCCGTATACGAGATTCCGGGCGTGCACAGAGCACAGACGCCCGCAAAATCCGCCGTCTTGTAAGGAGAGCAGTGGCAGATGGCACAGCCACCACAGCACAGATAAGAGGTCTTGTGAGCCCAGGGACGTCAACACGAACTGTGGAGAACCAGTTGTTAGGGGTGGAGCTACGGGCGTGCACACCTCTACCCCGCCCTCCACTCACGCCACACAACCGACATTCTTGAACGTACAGGTGCCTCAGGGGATCACTTGGAACTGCGCACCGCGGTCTTCAGCGATGAAAGCAGATTCTGCCGACACGAAACTGACGGTGGTGGTTTGCACGTACAACGTTGACTGCGGAATGTCATTAGCCCTGCTCTTTTGCCATTCTTGCAACAGGAAGACGATGTGTTGTTCCAACAGGATAATGCTCGCCCACACACTGCCAGTGAAACTGAACGTGCTCTGCAAGAAGTGCAGCAAACTGTCACCAGTCGGGCACGTGATGGGTAGGATCAGAGCTGGCGTGGCGTAACGTATTCCAGGACACACTGTTCGCAGTCTGTACGAAAGACTGGACGCCAGAGTCAGCGCCTGCACTGCCGCCACACCACGTACTAACAGCCCTGTGGGTGTTTGAGCGTGCGTCGATACCTGGTATCTGAGAACCGCTCGTCCTGTTGGTCCGTAATTATAATTGTTTCTTGTACTCCAGATGTAATGTTACAACAGTAAATAGTGAGTGAATTGCAAACATCTAAAAGGGTTTACTAATTTAACTTAATCCGAATAGCAATCGCAGAATCACAGGATTAGTCAAACCTAATTAAATTGCTTATTACTATTTCCCAAGATTCTTCAAATTTGTCTCATACAGAGCATGGTAATAGCATAAACGCATAATACTGATTACGGTTCTGTCGTCCCACAGACGCGAGTAATACCTTTCACATACGAACTGAGCCATGCGTGCACCCATATCGATTCTGGACGCTGGTTCAACCTCTGTAGTTTCGTTCCGCAGCCACCGCCTTTTTGGCGTCTCGCTAGGGTCAGCCTTGCAGCGGCTCGAAGAATTTTAACACCACGAAAGGCTCTCTGTGAGTTTTGGTTTCGGGTACTCTCCCGCACGCTAAGGGGGTCGCTCGCCGAGGACAAGGTGGTGCCACTGTGGACGACAGCTGCTTACCGTAGAGAGTGAGTAGATGTCTCTGGAAGAGTTACCGCTCCCCGGTTGTCTTCATGAACACGTGAGTCCAATTCCCATTTCTGGTGCCCTGGTGAATGATTGTGATCTTGCCAGCATTCGTTCGACCCAGTATCAGTCGTAGAAATAAATGGCGAAATCCTCATTTGTGTGTGATTGAGAGTCGAGTGAGATCATTAACATTTTTGCTATTAAGACCGACTTGAATAAAAAATCAGTGCTGATATATATTGTTAAAAATTTGTAATCTATGATGCTGTAATAATTAACAACTCTCAGATGTGTAAATTACTTACGCTTTCCTTTGAGTTCCATGGTTCCGTTTACCTCTTCTTCCTGCAATGTTAGTTCGCCTCGTCGCGCCTGCATCATTAAATGGATCATATCGTGGCGAATGATTCCGTGTTTCTCTCTCGTTCGAATAGTTTCTGAGATTATGGACGTGAAGTAGTCCACGGCCTTTGGGTCCAAGAATGGTATGCGCAGTAGCTACAACACGAGGAAAGCCATAAACAACCTCTCTATTTGCTAAAGAGAATAAATGCGAATTTGTGTACTCTGTACAAGTTACTCACTTCCATTAGTTTCGGTGATATTAGATATCCAAAAGCGACCGTCGGTCTGAATGTGGTGAGATCACGACCCATCGTGTAGAAAGAGTTGTTGGGCTCCGAAAGCGAGTCCACCTTGACTCCAAATGCTGTAGTTGCAATAATGTCGTTGGTCATGCGTGTGAAGAAGTCCTTCATCTCCAGCGTGAGGATGCCTTCCCCGCCAGAAGAAACTTCAGGAAGAGAAATAAAAAGCGTGTACGTTACTATTTCTATGACAGTTGGTAAATACTATTTTTATAATCAAATCAGTACTCCATCACTCAGGAGAAGAAAATACTATTGCGTTTGTCTACTGAGGAGGAACCATAAGTAACCAGATCTGTTCTGCCTCTAGATGTCGGTGCTGCACGATGTTCTGAATAAATTAATTGTTACAGGATAGAGAAGGGTTGGTGAAAAGAGAAGCTGCCATATTCACGAGAAATTTTCATATATTTAAGGATGCACATATTCACAAATTTTGCTTAGAGCAGCATATGGGAGCAAGAGCGAAAGAAGTAGAATTTCATAATAGTCCTTCATGGTAGAAAGTACATATATACCGAGCACCCACGATAATTTTAATTTATTTATAAATCGCCATTAAGCTCTCATTGGCGTATTTAACAGTAAAAACTAACGAAATAGAGGTTACCAGCGCTTTTAATACAGATTATCGTAAAGATTTCTCTAGTACGACAACTTTTTATTGCAGTCGGTAACATTGTCATTAAATTAATTCGTACCGTAGAGTTCTCAAATAGGGTAACTAATTGCTCATTCATAATATCTTTAGAGAATGGTCTCATAAACAAAATTATACTACAAAACAAACAAAACCGTTAGTTAATGGTGTCTCAGACCATGACTTGAGTTTCTTATGTTAAACATGAATACCGATAGTACTGATTAGGTTACAAATCTACTACACCCGAGTTCAGGAGGGTGGTCAGAAAGCCATAAACAATCTTATGAAATTCAGCAAAGACATGAATTGGAGTTCATAACATGATAGAAAAATGTCTGTTCATCCAAACGTGCAGGTAAAAATATACAAGTAAAAAAAAAAATTAAACACTTCCAGTAGTGAAGTCCTTACCTTATAACAGCTGTTCACCCCCACAAGGAATGCAGGCTACAGCCAAAACAAAGACAAAAAAAAAAAAAAATGGTTCAAATGGCTCTGAGCACTATACGATTTAACTTCTGAGATCATCAGTCGCCTACAACTTGGAACTAATTAAACCTAACTAACCTAAGGACATCACACACATCCATGCCCGAGGCAGGATTTGAACCTGTGACCGTAGCGATCGCCCGGCTCCAGACTGCAGCGCCTAGAACCGCAAGGCCACTCCAGCCGGCCAAAACAAAGACATTGCTTACTCAGAAAATAACGGTATCATTTATGACATAAGGAAACTATAACTGCCAAGTTGGGTGATAGAGGTAAAATACAAGGAGGGAAAGGCTATTTACAATTTTTACAGAAACCAGATGGCAGTTATAAGTGTCAAGGGGCATGAAAGGGTAGCAGTGATTGAGAATGGGATGAGACAGGGTTGTAACCAATCCCAGATGTTATTCAATCTGTATACTGAGTAAGCAGTGATGCAAACAAAAGAAAAATGCATACAAAAGAAAAATGATGTTAGGAAATTAGATTAGGAAACGAGAGACTTAAAGTAGTGGATGAGTTTTGCTATTTAGGAAGCTACATAACTGATGACGGTCGAAGGAGAGAGGATATAAAATGTAGACTGTCTCTGGCAAGGAAAGCGCTTCTGAAGAAGAGAAATTGGTTAACATAGAGTACAGATTTATGTGTCAGGAAGTCGTTTCTGGAAGTATTTGTATGGAATGTTGCCATGTATGGAAGTGAAACATGATCGATAAATAGTTAAGACAAGAAGAGAAAAGAAGCTTTCGAAATGTGTTGCTACAGAAGAATGCTGAAGATTGGATGAGTGGATCACGTAACTAATGAGGAGGTACTGAATAGAATTGGGGAGAAGAGGAATTTGTGGTGCAACTTGAGTAGAAGAAGGAATCGTTTGGTACAACATATTCTGAGGCATCAAGGAATCATCAATTTAGTATTTGAGGAAAGTGTGGAGGGTAAAAATCGTAGAGGAAGATTTCAAAAAATGTTCAAATGGCTCTGAGCACTATGGGACTCAACTTCTGAGGTCATCAGTCCCCTAGAATTTAGAACTAGCCCGAGGCAGGATTTGAATCTGCGACCGTAGCGGCCTCGCGGTTCTAGACTGTAGCGCCTAGAACCGCACGGCCACTCCGGCCGGCGGTAGAGGAAGACCAAGAGATGAATACACTAAGCAGGTTCAGAAGGATGTAAGTTGTAGTAGTTGCTCGGCGTTGAAGAAGCTTGCACAGGCTAGAATAGCATGGAGAGCTGCATCAAACCAGTCTCTGGACTGAAGATCACAACAACAAGAACTGCCAATGGGAAACAGCTCTGAAGTTGATGTTATAGTTCGTTAAAATATATGCTGAAAAATACTCAAGATATTAATAGAGACATTAAAGCAAATGAATTACGAGGAACAGATAGTCATAACACGTACCAAAATAAAGACACTGTAGGATATAGGAAGAAAGTGATTAACACAACTAGAAATGGAAAGCACCAGCTAGAATTTACAGTAAGTAATACGATGGTGACAAATATGGGCAATGTAGAGAAAATTTTTAACAAGCATCTTATCAATGTTTCTGAAAAGTTATGGTTATCAGCGTCACTAGATGAAGCCAAGGAATAACTTGACCCAGCCAGTTCAAGTAACTTCTGTAATATGAATATGTCCGTCTCTACATATGGTTGACGTAAGCCATTGTATAAAAAAGACAAAGGAATACCGACCAACTTCACCAGGTTCACCTTTGTCTGAAATCTCAAACATTTTAGAAAAGGTAAAAGGCCAGTCAACAAATATAAGAAAAGGGCGAGTAGGAGAAAAATAATGGTGTAGTTTCTAATTTTTGTACATTGGTACGAGGGAGTCTCATGAACAACATATTAAAAATCCGCACTGGTGGGGTGTCAACGTCACGGTGGGTCACTTCTTTATGTTTTTCTTGAATAACTCGGAACCCGCGGTTTCGAGAAAAATTGTTTATCTACTACAAAAATTAACTACATTAAATTTGCTGTAAAAACATCCTATTCACTTTTCTTTTGAGACTAACAGTTTCCGCTTTGAAGGGGATGTAAATGTCTCAGATTATTAAAAATAGTAAGACTTTTATTCATTGTGGATGTGGAACACTGCGACTGTGGTGTGAAAAGGTTTTCAGAAATTACTGCAACCAGTCGCCTTTTATGTAGATGTATTTTATTTAACCATGACCGGTTTCGAGTTGCCTAGCAACTCATCATCAGATGGTATATACATTCAGTGCTTTTTTGTACCCATTGTGTGGGTGGTTGAGTATCTGTGGCTAGACAGAAACGAGAACAAATAATCGTTACATGTGGTACAGTAACACGAAATATTTACAGCATAATTTATGTTTAACGTATAAGAGCAAATAATCACTACATGTGGTACAGTTACACGAAATATTTACAGTTTAATTTACGTTTTGAGGTGTTACTTACAGATAAATCTTTCTGCAGGTATATATATCTCTTTTGGGACGTATTTTTGAAACCATTGTTGTTCTTGTTTTTCACAATTTCACAAGTTAAAACTTTCTCTAGATGTATATTACTTTTATGAGGCACTGTTGGAAACATATATCTTGTTTTTCGTAATCATCGCTGAACACACTTAGCCACAGATACGAATACAGGATTTACACATTATAAACAGAGACATTATTAGTCATCACTCACACTGACAAGAGATTTGTCTTTATTACATAGAAAATAAATGTAAATTAACTTAAACTAGTAAAATGTTTATTTATAAATTAACTGTGCAATTTTAACAGGTATATAAAACTAGATTTTTTACATTATATTTCAGTTACATTTAAGATTATTGGTATTGAGAGTATTATGACAGCTAATTTCTTGCTCCTTCCATTGGCTGATCTTGGCATATGATGTCTGGGATGAGAGGTTGATGGTTAACTTAAAATAATAAGTAATGCTGGTATTTGATAGGGTGTGGAAAAGGAGTTGGCGGTGGGGGGGGGTGTATAGGAAAATAGAGAGGGGGGTTGAGAGGGTGATGTGGAGAGAGAAGAGAGCTGAAGGGGGGGCAGAAGTGGTAGAAGCTTTTATGTGTGTGTGTGTGGGGAGGGGCATTTTCTTTCTGAATGACTGTTTAGTTTTTTAAGTTCAAAGAATCCTTAAAATTCTGAAAGAAGGAGTTATTCGCCAATTCTGTCTGCTCATTTAAAATGGTATGTGGGGAATTATGTTTGTGGGTGAAAATCTCTAATTGTTCGAGAAGATCCATCTTGATTTCCTTGTCTACAGTGTGTAGGATTTGAAGGTTAGTTTTAATGTCTGTTATGGAATGTTTATTATGTGCTAGATGGGTAGCAAAAGTGGATCTATTTAAGTTGTTTAGACGAAGTGCATCAGTGTGCTCTTTGTATCGGATCTCAAAATTTCTACCTGTTTGCCCTATGTAGTAGCAGGAGCAGCTGTCACATCTTAATTTATATATACCAGATTTTTGGTAGGGTGTGCTGGCTCTTTTGGTGTTGTGGGCTATTTTGTTCTGTATTTTGTTGTTAGTGTGAAAACTTATTTTGACATTATGTGGTTTGAATAGCTTAGCAAGTTTGTATGAGATATTGCCGAGAAAAGGCATACAAACGAATTTGGTTTCTTCTGCTACTGAGGTCTGGTTTGCTGGTTTTGCTTTGTTAGATATAATGTTTTTATCTAATTTTTCAATTATGCTTGGGTCATAAGCATTGTTTGATGCTATTGTTTTTAATATATTGATTTCATTAATTTTTGCAGTAGGATCAGCTTGAATCTTGTTGATACAGTTAAGTGCTGATTTGAAAAAAGCTAGTTTATGCTGATTTGGGTGGCATGATGTATTGTTTATTATGACATCTGAAGTGGTGGGTTTCCTATATATCTGAAATTTATGTTTGTTGTTGTGATGTGTTATGTTTAGGTCAAGAAAATAGATTCCTTTTTGGGTTTGGTGTTCTACTGTGAACTGTATTTTGGGGTGAACATTATTAAGTTTACCAGCTAAGGCCTCAATTTCAGTGGCTGTCCCATCATATAACAACAGGGTGTCATCAACATATCGTTTCTAATAAATGATTTTGTCTGTTTCTATTGGGTTTGCTTTAAAGAATTTAATTTCGAGATCATTAATGTAGATGTCAGCAAGAAGGCCAGCTAGACTACTGCCCATTGCTAGACCATCATGTTGAATATATATTTTGCTGTTGAAGGTGAAGTAATTGTGGGACAGCACTAATTCAAGTAAATCCATCAGCTCATAGATTTCCATGTCACTTAGCTTTTTATGTTGTAATAAGTTATTTTTTATTATTCGAAGTGTGTCTATTATAGGTATGTTTGTGTACAGGTTGACAATATCAAGGGATGCAAAGTTAGCTGCATTGGGAATGGAAATTTCTCTGATACTGTCAATCAAATCATAGGTGTTTTTTATGGAATAATTGGTTGGGAATGTATAATATTTCTTGAGTATTTCATGCAGTTTTTTAGTCACTTTGTACCCTGGGCTATTTATGGAATTCACAATCGGGCGTATCGGGTGTCCATCTTTATGAATTTTAGGTTGTGATCTAAGCTTTGGTGCTGTAGGGTTCATTATAACACATTGTTTGGCTTCAATGGATGTCAGGAGAAAATTACAATTTTTTAACATGTCTTTTATTTTAGCTTGGTATTTGGGAGTGGGGTCAGATTTCAACTCAGTTATGTTGTTATTCTGGAAAAATTCTAGGGTTTTCTTAATGTAATCAGACTCGTACATTATCACGGCTGTGCTGCCTTTGTTAGATTTAACAACAAGGGCACTACTGTTTGTTAGCTTTTTGTTAATTTGTTTCAGTGTTGCAGATTCATCATGTTTATTACTATGGAGCCTTTGTGCATCTATGTTTTTCTTTATTATTTTGTTTGCATCATGGGCTAGAGCATTTTGATCATTCTGATCTAGTTTTGATGCTATACAGGCTATTTTGGTGTTAGTTATTAGGTCTTTAACACTGTTGTAATCAAGTTTTGTGGCAATATTATGTTTAAGTCCCTTATTTAACAAATTTAATTCTGTGCTATTGAAATTAATGCTTGTTGTGTTAACTACTCTCTCAAAGAATTTATGTTGCACGGGAGGGCATTCATTTGGTGGAATGGGGGATTTTTTGGCAATCAGGAGTGAGAGCTTTTCTTTTTGTTTATGTGCAATTTTCAACATCTCTTTATCCACATTTAGTTGGGTTAGATCTAAGAAATTCGTGATTTGGCTTAGAGTGAGATAGTTGCTTAACTCTAAGTGCAGCATGTAGATGTCCCTGTTTAACAAGTCTTTTCGTTTGTAATGTGATCTAATTTCATTTTTGATCCATACAATTTCACATTTTCTCTTGGCTGCTTGTGCAGATTCACTCTGGTCTTTAACTACAACTCTTATGTAATCAGGTGTTACATTCTCTAAGATACATTGCTTATTAAATTTGATGGCAAGAATAGTTTTCATTAGTTTCACTTTGCACTTCCTGTATTTGTTCATTGTTCCTTTTACCTGGCTAGGTAGCAAAATAAGACTTTTATCCATTGTGGATGTGGAACACTGCGACTGTGGTGTGAAAAGGTTTTCAGAAATTACTGCAACCAGTCGCCTTTTATGTAGATGTATTTTATTTAACCATGACCGGTTTCGAGTTGCCTAGCAACTCATCAGATGGTATATACATTCAGTGCTTTTTTGTACCCATTGTGTGGGTGGTTGAGTATCTGTGGCTAGACAGAAACGAGAACAAATAATCGCTACATGTGTTACAGTAACACGAAATATTTACAGCGTAATTTATATTTAACGTATAAGAGCAAATAATCACTACATGTGGTACAGTTACACGAAATATTTACAGTTTAATTTACGTTTTGAGGTGTTACTTACAGATAAATCTTTCTGCAGGTATATATATCTCTTTTGGGACGTATTTTTGAAACCATTGTTGTTCTTGTTTTTCACAATTTCACAAGTTAAAACTTTCTCTAGATGTATATTACTTTTATGAGGCACTGTTGGAAACATATATCTTGTTTTTCGTAATCATCGCTGAACACACTTAGCCACAGATACGAATACAGGATTTACACATTATAAACAAGCCAAAGATTGCAATATAACTACAGTATCAAAGATTTCAAGTTGACCAGAGACATTTTAGTCATCACTCACACTGACAAGAGATTTGTCTTTTATACATAGAAAATAAATGTAAATTAGCTTAAACTAGTAAAATGTTTATTTATAAATTAACTGTGCAATTTTAACAGGTATATAAAACTAGATTTTTTACATTATATTTCAGTTACATTCAAGATTATTGGTATTGAGAGTATTATGACAGCTAATTTCTTGCTCCTTCCATTGGCTGATCTTGGCATATGATGTCTGGGATGAGAGGTTGATGGTTAACTTAAAATAATAAGTAATGCTGGTATTTGATAGGGTGTGAAAAAGGAGTTGGCGGTGGGGGGGGGGGTGTATAGGAAAATAGAGAGGGGGGTTGGGAGGGTGATGTGGAGAGAGAAGAGAGCTGAAGGGGGGGCAGAAGTGGTAGAAGCTTTTATGTGTGTGTGTGTGGGGGGGGGGGCATTTTCTTTCTGAATGACTGTTTAGTTTTTTAAGTTCAAAGAATCCTTAAAATTCTGAAAGAAGGAGTTATTCGCCAATCTGTCTGCTCATTTAAAATGGTATGTGGGGAATTATGTTTGTGGGTGAAAATCTCTAATTGTTCGAGAAGATCCATCTTGATTCCCTTGTCTACAGTGTGTAGGATTTGAAGGTTAGTTTTAATGTCTGTTATGGAATGTTTATTATGTGCTAGATGGGTAGCAAAAGTGGATCTATTTAAGTTGTTTAGACGAAGTGCATCAGTGTGCTCTTTGTATCGGATCTCAAAATTTCTACCTGTTTGCCCTGTGTAGTAGCAGGAGCAGCAGTCACATCTTAATTTATATATACCAGATTTTTGGTAGGGTGTGCTGGCTCTTTTGGTGTTGTGGGCTATTTTGTTCTGTATTTTGTTGTTAGTGTGAAAACTTATTTTGACATTATGTGGTTTGAATAGCTTAGCAAGTTTGTATGAGATATTGCCGAGAAAAGGCATACAAACGAATTTGGTTTCTTCTGCTACTGAGGTGTGGTTTGCTGGTTTTGCTTTGTTAGATATAATGTTTTTATCTAATTTTTCAATTATACTTGGGTCATAAGCATTGTTTGATGCTATTGTTTTCAATATATTGATTTCATTAATTTTTGCAGTAGGATCAGCTTGAATCTTGTTGATACAGTTAAGTGCTGATTTAAAAAAAGGTAGTTTATGCTGATTTGGGTGGCTCTAAGCAACTTAAATAGATCCACTTTTGCTACCCATCTAGCAGATAATAAACATTCCATAACAGACATTAAAACTAACCTTCAAATCCTACACACTGTAGACAAGGGAATCAAGATGGATCTTCTCGAACAATTAGAGATTTTCACCCACAAACATAATTCCCCACATACCATTTTAAATGAGCAGACAGAATTGGCGAATAACTCCTTCTTTCAGAATTTTAAGGATTCTTTGAACTTAAAAAACTAAACAGTCATTCAGAAAGAAAATGCCCCCCCCCCCCCCACACACACACACATAAAAGCTTCTACCACTTCTGCCCCCCCTTCAGCTCTCTTCTCTCTCCACATCACCCTCTCAACCCCCCTCTCTATTTTCCTATACACCCCCCCCCCCCCCACCGCCAACTCCTTTTCCACACCCTATCAAATACCAGCATTACTTATTATTTTAAGTTAACCATCAACCTCTCATCCCAGACATCATATGCCAAGATCATCCAATGGAAGGAGCAAGAAATTAGCTGTCATAATACTCTCAATACCAATAATCTTAAATGTAACTGAAATATAATGTAAAAAATCTAGTTTTATATACCTGTTAAAATTGCACAGTTAATTTATAAATAAACATTTTACTAGTTTAAGCTAATTTACATTTATTTTCTATGTAATAAAGACAAATCTCTTGTCAGTGTGAGTGATGACTAATAATGTCTCTGGTCAACTTGAAATCTTTGATACTGTAGTTATATTGCAATCTTTGGCTTGTTTATAATGTGTAAATCCTGTATTCGTATCTGTGGCTAAGTGTGTTCAGTGATGATTACGAAAAACAAGATATATGTTTCCAACAGTGCCTCATAAAAGTAATATACATCTAGAGAAAGTTTTAACTTGTGAAATTGTGAAAAACAAGAACAACAATGGTTTCAAAAATACGTCCCAAAAGAGATATATATACCTGCAGAAAGATTTATCTGTAAGTAACACCTCAAAACGTAAATTAAACTGTAAATATTTCGTGTAACTGTACCACATGTAGTGATTATTTGCTCTTATACGTTAAACATAAATTATGCTGTAAATATTTCGTGTTACTGTACCACATGTAACGATTATTTGTTCTCGTTTCTGTCTAGCCACAGATACTCAACCACCCATACAATGGGTACAAAAAAGCACTGAATGTATATACCATCTGATGATGAGTTGCTAGGCAACTCGAAACCGGTCATGGTTAAATAAAATACATCTACATAAAAGGCGACTGGTTGCAGTAATTTCTGAAAACCTTTTCACACCACAGTCGCAGTGTTCCACATCCACAATGGATAAAAGTCTTATTTTGCTACCTAGCCAGGTAAAAGGAACAATGAACAAATACAGGAAGTGCAAAGTGAAACTAATGAAAACTATTCTTGCCATCAAATTTAATAAGCAATGTATCTTAGAGAATGTAACACCTGATTACATAAGAGTTGTAGTTAAAGACCAGAGTGAATCTGCACAAGCAGCCAAGAGAAAATGTGAAATTGTATGGATCAAAAATGAAATTAGATCACATTACAAACGAAAAGACTTGTTAAACAGGGACATCTACATGCTGCACTTAGAGTTAAGCAACTATCTCACTCTAAGCCAAATCACGAATTTCTTAGATCTAACCCAACTAAATGTGGATAAAGAGATGTTGAAAATTGCACATAAACAAAAAGAAAAGCTCTCACTCCTGATTGCCAAAAAATCCCCCATTCCACCAAATGAATGCCCTCCCGTGCAACATAAATTCTTTGAGAGAGTAGTTAACACAACAAGCATTAATTTCAATAGCACAGAATTAAATTTGTTAAATAAGGGACTTAAACATAATATTGCCACAAAACTTGATTACAACAGTGTTAAAGACCTAATAACTAACACCAAAATAGCCTGTATAGCATCAAAACTAGATCAGAATGATCAAAATGCTCTAGCCCATGATGCAAACAAAATAATAAAGAAAAACATAGATGCACAAAGGCTCCATAGTAATAAACATGATGAATCTGCAACACTGAAACAAATTAACAAAAAGCTAACAAACAGTAGTGCCCTTGTTGTTAAATCTAACAAAGGCAGCACAGCCGTGATAATGTACGAGTCTGATTACATTAAGAAAACCCTAGAATTTTTCAAGAATAACAACATAACTGAGTTGAAATCTGACCCCACTCCCAAATACCAAGCTAAAATAAAAGACATGTTAAAAAATTGTAACTTTCTGCTGACATCCATTGAAGCCAAACAATGTGTTATAATGAACCCTACAGCACCAAAGCTTAGATCACAACCTAAAATTCATAAAGATGGACACCCGATACGCCCGATTGTGAATTCCATAAATAGCCCAGGGTACAAAGTGACTAAAAAACTGCATGAAATACTCAAGAAATATTATACATTCCCAACCAATTATTCCATAAAAAACACCTATGATTTGATTGACAGTATCAGAGAAATTTCCATTCCCAATGCAGCTAACTTTGCATCCCTTGATATTGTCAACCTGTACACAAACATACCTATAATAGACACACTTCGAATAATAAAAAATAACTTATTACAACATAAAAAGCTAAGTGACATGGAAATCTATGAGCTGATGGATTTACTTGAATTAGTGCTGTCCCACAATTACTTCACCTTCAACAGCAAAATATATATTCAACATGATGGTCTAGCAATGGGCAGTAGTCTAGCTGGCCTTCTTGCTGACATCTACATTAATGATCTCGAAATTAAATTCTTTAAAGCAAACCCAATAGAAACAGACAAAATCATTTATTAGAAACGATATGTTGATGACACCCTGTTGTTATATGATGGGACAGCCACTGAAATTGAGGCCTTAGCTGGTAAACTTAATAATGTTCACCCCAAAATACAGTTCACAGTAGAACACCAAACCCAAAAAGGAATCTATTTTCTTGACCTAAACATAACACATCACAACAACAAACATAAATTTCAGATATATAGGAAACCCACCACTTCAGATGTCATAATAAACAATACATCATGCCACCCAAATCAGCATAAACTAGCTTTTTTCAAATCAGCACTTAACCGTATCAACAAGATTCAAGCTGATCCTACTGCAAAAATTAATGAAATCAATATATTAAAAACAATAGCATCAAACAATGCTTATGACCCAAGCATAATTGAAAAATTAGATAAAAACATTATATCTAACAAAGCAAAACCAGCAAACCAGACCTCAGTAGCAGAAGAAACCAAATTCGTTTGTATGCCTTTTCTCGGCAATATCTCATACAAACTTGCTAAGCTATTCATACCACATAATGTCAAAATAAGTTTTCACACTAACAACAAAATACAGAACAAACCCCCTACCAAAAATCTGGTATATATAAATTAAGATGTGACAGCTGCTCCTGCTACTACATAGGGCAAACAGGTAGAAATTATGAGATCCGATACAAAGAGCACACTGATGCACTTCGTCTAAACAACTTAAATAGATCCACTTTTGCTACCCATCTAGCACATAATAAAAATTCCATAACAGACATTAAAACTAACCTTCAAATCCTACACACTGTAGACAAGGGAATCAAGATGGATCTTCTCGAACAATTAGAGATTTTCACCCACAAACATAATTCCCCACATACCATTTTAAATGGGCAGACAGAATTGGCGAATAACTCCTTCTTTCAGAATTTTAAGGATTCTTTGAACTTAAAAAACTAAACAGTCATTCAGAAAGAAAATGCCCCCCCCCCACACACACACATAAAAGCCTCTACCACTTCTGCCCCTCCTTCAGCTCTCTTCTCTCTCCACATCACCCTCTCAACCCCCCTCTCTATTTTCCTATACACCCTCCCCCCACCGCCAATGTTTGCTTCAAACATCCCAATTTTATGCGCAATTTTTTATCGCAGTGTTGTTCACTTAAGTAATATTTTTAATAATGCCTCAATTTTATTAAACCTACTTGCATTGTTATACTGTTTGCTACTTGCAGTGTTATACTGTTTGCTAAATATGTGTAGCAAGATAGCTTCTGTGTGTGTGTGTGTGTGTGTGTGTGTGTGTGTGTGTGTGTGTGTGTGTGTGTGTATGTGTGTGTGTATGTGGGTGGGATGAAGTGTGGCGCAGCACTGGGAATTTTGCCAGGCACAGAGCATTAGGTATTTTTGTCTTATGACATATTATAAATCCTTGAGGATAACGTCAGTTTGAATTTATGAAACATATAGTGCATCTAGCCTATAATGAATCTGACCATTTGCGTACAAGCAGTTGAATACGCTGGCTCATGAGTTACGTTATTTTCACGTTCTGATCATCACAGAACAATGTGATAGCTTCGAATTCTGGTTCTATAAGCTCTGCACGTGACCTCCGGTGACATCTGCTTGTTCTCTACGATAAAAAAGGACAAAAACAGAAACGTTTTTAGGATACTGAAGAGATTACATGGAAGTCACTGGGGGCATTATGTGGTGTATCTTCGAACGAATGCTCCAAAGATGTGGACAACACATTGGAATAAGTGAATTAGGTGGTGCAGATGGTGTAATTTTATGAATTCTGCATGAAGTACTAAATTTGTACTTGTTTTGTAGTCAGTCCTACATGTTACTGCGATTTGAAAATGGACGACTGTTTTACTAACATTCGCTGCATGAAATGAATGAAAATTTATAATCGATGCCCGTGGCCTTTAGTTACTCGGAATTTTTTCTTTATGAATAATGCTAATAGCATAGCCCTTCCCCCACCCCTTTCCCTCGTTTCTGTTGTGAACTGCAACTCTTCTAGTATCACATAAATATAAATGAAAATTTTTTCAAACAGTCCTCTATAGTATAGCATTCACCAAGAAATTTCAATTGATGGATTCTAGCAGCACAGATGTAGTTGACTTTACAAATATGTGCCACTTTGCACGTGACTTGCAGCATGTGCAGTTTTTTTAATTTTTGCAAAAGTGTGGAAAAGCTGATATGTTAGTAACCGAATTTAATATGAGTGCCGCATGAGAGATTTGACTTGAAATTGACCTTGTGTTTTTATCTCGACTCTTGAACATGACAGCAACGGATGTTCACCATCAAATTTGCGACGTTCTGTGCACAAGGCAATGCTTGAAGCAACGACTCTTAAGTTCGAAGGTTCACAGCGAAGGAGGTGGGTAATAGTCAAATGACGGAGGGACTGGCAGAGATGAAGTCTTTCTGCCCTACTGTTGAAGAAGCAATGACGGAAATAAAAGTTCCGGTGTGGGATTAAAATTTGTGGTGAGGTGATACTGTTGATAAGTTTCCCTGATGACATTGCTGTAATACACTCCTGGAAATGGAAAAAAGAACACATTGACACCGGTGTGTCAGACCCACCATACTTGCTCCGGACACTGCGAGAGGGCTGTACAAGCAATGATCACACGCACGGCACAGCGGACACACCAGGAACCGCGGTGTTGGCCGTCGAATGGCGCTAGCTGCGCAGCATTTGTGCACCGCCGCCGTCAGTGTCAGCCAGTTTGCCGTGGCATACGGAGCTCCATCGCAGTCTTTAACACTGGTAGCATGCCGCGACAGCGTGGACGTGAACCGTATGTGCAGTTGACGGACTTTGAGCGAGGGCGTATAGTGGGCATGCGGGAGGCCGGGTGGACGTACCGCCGAATTGCTCAACACGTGGGGCGTGAGGTCTCCACAGTACATCGATGTTGTCGCCAGTGGTCGGCGGAAGCTGCACGTGCCCGTCGACCTGGGACCGGACCGCAGCGACGCACGGATGCACGCCAAGACCGTAGGATCCTACGCAGTGCCGTAGAGGACAGCACCGCCACTTCCCAGCAAATTAGGGACACTGTTGCTCCTGGGGTATCGGCGAGGACCATTCGCAACCGTCTCCATGAAGCTGGGCTACGGTCCCGCACACCGTTAGGCCGTCTTCCGCTCACGCCCCAACATCGTGCAGCCCGCCTCCAAGACTTTTCCATGATTGCAGTTTATACTAAATCTGAATGGTTGCCTACCTCTACCATGGAAGAATTCCGGGACCGAGTAATGGAAATCATTTTCTTCCCAATTTCTTAAAAGTACAATTAAAAAAGGCTCTTTTCACATTTGATTTTACAATGCCGAAATTTTCTGCTGCTAGGGAACGATTTGTAGTGTTTTAACCTTGTTCCTCTAGAATTGTTGCCATTCTCAGCATCACAGGTGAATTGTAATCCTGTCATGTACGATATAACCACATTTACTGCTAGATACTACTCATAACATTTTTTCCATATTTGTATGTAACAATGTGGTGAACCTCATTCTTCATCCAAAACAGAGATTTAGCATCCTCTATAATACTGTGATTGTTAAGAAGAGCCAACCTAAAAAGATTTTAACGACAGAATGTCTGCAGTAATTATTGTATGCAGGAGGATTTGCGGTAAGTTCCTGAACCCGCAATCCTTACGGGAAGTAGAGGCGATAATTAGGCTATATTTATTTGCATAAATTAATATTTCGGTTAACACTAAATGAACCAAATAATTTTGGAAAAAGATATTGAATGAAAGTGATTGGTGATGTTAGTACAAAGGGAAAAATGACTAGTGGGCACACATAATCCTATACTTTTTCATGGTAACCCACATTAAACATATTCATAATAAAATAAAATAATATTAATAATAAAATAAGAACATATACTACTATTAACCCATGTGAAGTGTGTTTTCTATTATCATGTTGATTAGTACATTTAGTAAGTCCAATTTCCATCTCAAAGCTGCATCTGGTTAAAAGCGGGGACATCCGTTCGCATGTCCAAACAGATTTTGTTTGTTAGTCTCACATACTCACTCAAATGCTCTGCTGTTTTCTTCGTCAAATACTCGACCATCTGATGTCCGATCTCCGTCATTAGTAAGAACATGTTCTTCATCTTCATCGAAGAGAAAGCTGGGCTCAGGGTGCATCGCATGTCGTGCCACTCTTTACCTAAGGTGGAAAAATGACGTGAAGATTATGCAGTGCATTTGTTCCCTACAAAATGGGAAGAATTGTAACTGGAACAAAAGAATGCATTTTCTACGCTGCTCTTAGCCTTTAGCATCTGATTAAGGCCATGATGCTCTTTCCTTAAGATACAAAAACATTTTGTGGTTGTGTAGTGCATGTGGATTCTGTACAAAATAGGCAGTACTGCAACTACTTAGAGTAAGTTTTGATATCTGGTTAGGATGTATCATGGAGTGTAATTAAAAGAAGATACGAGACATGCCTTGTTAACTGTAATTACACTGAACAAAATTTATTATGTAATATAGTAATAGACTTAGAGAAAGATTCTCACGATGTTGACTGGAGTACTCTCTTTCAAATTCTGAAGATGGCAGGTGCCAAATATAGGGAGCTAAAGGCTATTTACAATGTGTACAGAAACCAAATGGCAGTTATAAGAGTCGAGGGGATGACAGGGAAGCAATCGTTGGGAAGGGAGTAAGACAGGTTTGTAGCCTATCCCCGATGTTATTCAATCTGTATATTGAGCAAGCAGTAAAGGAAACAAAAGAAAAATTGTAGGAATTAAAATCCATGGAAAAGAAATAGAAATTTTGAGAAACTTCCTGGCAGATTAAAACTGTGCGCCCGACCGAGACTCGAACTCGGGACCTTTGCCTTTCGCGGGCAAGTGCTCTACCATCTTTTTTTATTTTTTTTTATTTTTTTATACACAAAGCAACAGTTCTTCAAGGTACCAGTTAAACATATACAAATGAGTGTTAGGTAAACAAATTATTAGAATAACATTAAATACAACAAAATATAACATCCTTTTTTTTCTTTTTTTTTGTAATGATTTGTATTGAAGAAACTAAAAGTGCATATATATTCACTATGCAAGAGTTCTTCAAGGTACCATTCCATTTAAACATATACAAATAACTGTTAGTTAAGCAAAAAAATAAATAAATACATTAAAAAGAAAAAACATTAAATACAACAAAGTATAACATATTCTGTCTTTTCGCCTTTTTTAATTATTTATTATTATTATTATTATTATTTTTTTTTGTCGATGCATGGGAACGTGGATAAGGGTGTTGCATCATGTGACAGGTATGCATGGTACACCCCAGCTTTGAGGGGGGTCAAGGAAGACGCTGCGGAGATAACCGGCAAAAGTTTGTCGGTAAGATGGTTTGCGGGTGAGGGTGCTATGCGAGGTCACAACTTTGTACCAGAAGTCAAGGACTGTATGCGGACCATTTTGAAAGAGGTATTCTAAAGCCAGTCCTCGAAACCAGATGAGAGTATGGTGCTTAGCAAGAGGGTAGTGAAATGTCTGGGGCAACAACAGGAAATCCGGGGTTACCGTCGGTGGCGGGGCACGGAGGTAAAAGCCCACGATTCGTTGAATGAGGAGCCATACGTTTTGTTTCAGGGGGCACGTAAGACGGTGCTCGTCGGTGTCTTCGAGCTGACAGTCAGGGCAGAGTGGGAAGGTGGCCAGTCCTATGCGATAAAGTCGACTGTTAGTCGGGAACTTTCCATAAACTAAAACATACCAGAGTGCAGACACAGACGACGGTAAAAAGGGTTCATGCACACACCCCCAAACTGTGCGCCAGTTAATGTCAGGATGCCGTAGCACCATGGGGTCGCAAGGGTTGGACAGCATAAACAAACGATAATAATCTTTTGTACGGGGAGGACGGGCGACTGGAAGATCGGCCCGAACGTAGCTGAGTTCTATGAAACAATTGGCGACGTGGTACAATGATGGAGAAATAGGTGCCACATTGATCGGTGGATCGAGAGAAGCTGGTCGGAGGATATCTAAGAGACTACGTGTTAAGGACGGAACCGTCCCCTGCCAGTGCCGCAACAGAGTGTGGACAAAGAGTGCAGAAGATCGTGCCCGCACGTTGACGAGTCCGAGGCCACCTTTTGCAGGAGGCAATGTTAAAGTGCTGTAGCGGACTTTGAAAAGTGCCCCTGCTGACACGAAATATCCAAAGGCTGATTGGATGCGGCGGCCAAGGAGTAACGGCATTGCGAGGATTTGGGCGACGTGTACCAGTTTAGGGGCGACATACATGTTGACATAGGACACACGTTGGAGTTGGTTTAAGTTACGGTGCACTTGACCGCGCACATGGTGCCGAATCGACTGCAAAAGCCGCCAGTATGCCAGGGCCACTGTGCAGTGTGTGGAGCTCGTAAATTCGATACCCAAGTAACGAAGGGTGGTACTGACTGGGAGTGGGTTCGGCACCATAGCCGGGAGGCCGCGCCCAATGTGCATCATAGTCGATTTACGGACATTAAGAATGCTACCAGAAAGATGTCCATACTGGTGGATCCATTGGATGGCGTCATTGAGTTCCGTGGAGGAGCAGGTGAGAAAGAGGAGATCGTCCGCATAAGCCCTACAGTGAAAGGTGTAGTCACGCAAAGTGAGGCCCTGCAGTCTAGAGGTAAGTCCAGTGATGAGGGGCTCAAGTGCAATGGCATATAGTAAAGTAGACATAGGGCATCCTTGACGTACAGAGCGGCGTATAGGAATCGGTCCTACAAGCCTCCCATTGACTTGTACCATCGAGACGGCGGGAAGTAGTAAGCGGCGAATGGCATCGACAAAAAGTAATGGGAACCCCATACGTGTCGCCACCATGAGGAGGAATGGGTGTCGAACGCGATCAAAGGCACTCGTGAAATCGACGGATACCAGTGCTGCACGAAGGCGACAAACCGACGCCAGTGCAATGAGGTCACGGCATTCTCCTAGAGCTGTTTGTAAGGTGGCCCCACAACCACGTGCAGTCTGCTCAGGTGAAAGGACCGTAGGTAAGACGGTGCGCATGCGCGCTGCTAAGAGGTGTGCATAGATTTTATAGTCTGAATTCAGGAGTGTAAGGGGGCGATATGCAGAGACATGAGACCCTCCCTTCGGTTTAGGCACAGGTAGAAGAATGCCAGTGACGAATTCAGGTGGAATTGGGAAGGATGGAGTAAAGAGTTCCTGAATCATTTCCGTCCAGCGAGGAAGCATCAACGTGGTGAACGCCCGGTAAAACTCCACTGGGAGACCATCTGGTCCTGGTGATTTGTTCTTGGCCCCTCTGTTGATCGCATCTACTACCTCTTCTGCGGTGATTGCAGACATCATGGACGTTGACTCCGCTACGGTGAGTGTCCGGTCAGGAGAAGGACGGAGATCATCAGGAATGGGCGTCGCCATCTGTTCATCATCATAAAATTGGCGATAATGTTCAGCAAAGGCAGACACCACCGCCGCCTGTGTTGTGTGGTGAACACCATCGGAGGTCGTGATGTGGGAGACGAAGAGTCGACGTCGACGACTGTGGTCGGATGCGGCATGGATTGTGGATGGGGTTTCGTCGTGGAGGAGGTCTTGTCGTCGGGAACGCACCACGACACCATGCAGTCGTGCACGTTGAAGAGAGAGGAGACGAGCTTTGGTACGTTGTCGTTCCCTATGGGTGTCAGGTGATGGAGGGAGTGCATCGAGCTCACGGAGGACGGCGTAGTAAAAATTTGTGGTGTCTCGATGCCATGCTGCTGCTTCCTTGCCACATTGTATGAAGGCCTTTCTGATCGCAGGTTTGGCACATTTGAGCCACCAATGGAACGTGGATGTGTACTGCGGAAGGCGTCTTTCGCAAGACGCCCACGTAGTGGCAATACATTGTCGGCAGTGTGGATCATTAAGGAGGGAGGTATTAAGCTTCCAGTAACCTCTCCTGCGCCACACTGACTGAGGTGGCAGAGCCAGGGAGCAAATGACAGCGCAGTGGTCCGAGAATGCAAGGGGCCACCGTTCAGCTTGGGCGACGTCATTGCCAAGGTGGGCAGAGACATATAACCGGTCCAGTCTGCTCGCAGAATGTGCTGTATAATGGGTGAAACCGGGGGTATTGCCATGAATTTTCTCCCAAACGTCCACTAGGTGAAAATCATCGATTAAGGTGAGAAGCGCCGGGCATGGCGAATAACTAGGCATTTGGTCCTGCGGATGGAGGACACAGTTGAAATCGCCTCCCATGATAAGGCGATCATAGCTTCCAGAAAACAGGGGCGCCACGTCATGTCCGAAGAAAGTGGACCGCTGCCGACGGTTCGTGGAGCCAGACGGAGCGTAGATATTGATGACGCGCGTGTCGAAGATGGTAACAGCCATGCCTCTTCCACAGGGAAGGATTGTCGTGTCCTTGAGTGGGATTCCTTCGCGTATGTAGAAAGCCACTCCACGCCCTGATTGATCACATGTGGACGTGTATGAGTCGTAGCCGTAGACTGGTGGTAGTGTGGCAACGCGTACTTCCTGAAGAAGGGCGACGTCGACGTCAGAGGCCCGAAGCATGTCACATAGGAGTTGCAGCTTGGGTACAGTGCCGATCATGTTGATGTTCAGCGTGGCAAACCGATACGTTTGTTTCAGTGGTGGTGGACGCGCATCTACCATCACCAAGGCAAGTAATAGGAGGGCACCGACAGGAAGTCCCGTCCCATCAGGTGCAGGGCCTCGCTTTTGATGTTAACAGGCAGCCTTGTCCGGCGGAGGCAACTCATCCGGAGGAGGGGGCGTATCTTCCTCAATCTCGTCGGCCCATGCTCCTATGCCATGGGTCCGTCCAATGTCCATGGGAATTGCGTCGTGGTGAGAGAGATCTGGAGTTGTCGGCGGGGAGACAGGCGTCTCAACCGGCGCACCGATCGTTACATTGTGCGTGGCGACCTCCATAGAGGTCCCGTCCTGCGAAATGTCTTGATCATCGTGAAAGTTGTCCGCCGACCTCTGCATGGAAATGTCGGTTGGTTGGGTGTCGTCTTCGTCGTCGCGGGTGGCGACGCTTTGAGAGCCCGTGGGTGAACGGCGACGGCGTTTGCGCCTACGTGGCGAGCGTTGTTTGCGCACGTGTTCCTCAGTGTCGGACGACGGCAAGGAAGAGCGTCGACCTGGTTCGAATGCGTCGGTGGGTACAATGAAATTGTCAAACAGGTGTTGTGAAGAAGTACTGTTCTCCTCAGTGTCCGGTGCGGGAGCCTGTTTGGCGGCAAGGTTGTCAGGTGGGACGTCCGCACCGTCCATAGGTGACTGGGACGGTGGGACGTGCCGATCGGAAGGAACGGGCGACGGACTGGACGAAACTGTAGACGTGGCAAGAGCCGCTGCGTAAGTGACCGGTAGGGCGGTCATAGTGGGTGTGACGGACGCTTCCGACAACGGGAGCTGCGCGACACGTCGTTGAATGCATTCAGACCGTAGGTGACCTTCTTTCCCGCAACCGGAACAGGTTCGAGGTTGGCCGTCGTACATTATAATGGCACGGCAGCCTCCGATACGTAGATAAGAAGGCACGTGTTTCTGCAACTCGATGCGGACCTGTCTAACACCGTTCAAAACGGGATAGGTCTGAAATTGTACCCATCGTTCGGCAACATGTTCCAGAACGTTGCCATAGGGACGGAGCGCCTCGATGACGACGTCTGCAGGTAGTTCGAACGGCAGTTCGAATATCCTTATCGTCCGTGTGCCGAGACCTGCGTGATCGACGGTAACGGGTCCGACGTTGCCGTCGGAATGGCAGAAGCGCAGTTCACGTTTTCCCTCTTGAAGCACCTTGTCGCACGCCGCATCGTTGATCATTTTGACGTAGACGGTACTGCTAACTATCGACAAGTGGATGCCAATTAGATCCGTTGGTGGTATCTTAACTTCATCGCGAATAATTCGTTCTACCTCCAGGGCCTTGGGTCGGGCGAAGTCGGAACAAAAGTTGAAACGTAATGTCTTCTTCCGATAGTTGTGCGCCATGGTGGTCTAGAAGGGAAAACGGCACTTACAGCGGCCGAAGTAAACACAAACACACCGTGCGCGCCTCGCCCGCAGCGCTCTGGCGCGTGACCGCCTCGCAGCACTGCCGGCTGCAGACTGCCATCTGAGCTACCGAAGCACGACTCACGCCCGGTACTAACAGCTTTACTTCTGCCAGTATCCGTCTGCTACCTTCCAAACTTTACAGAAGAATGTTCGCAGGAGAGCTTCTGTAAAGTTTGGAAGGTAGGAGACGGATACTGGCAGAAGTAAAGCTGTGAGTACCCGGCGTGAGTCGTGCTTCGGTAGCTCAGATGATAGAGCACTTGCCCGCAAAAGGCAAAGGTCCCGAGTTCGAGTCTCGGTCGGGCACACGGTTTTAATCTGCCAGGAAGTTTCATATCAGCGCACACTCCGCTGCAGAGTGAAAATCTCATTCTGGAAACATCCCCCAGGCTGTGGCTAAGCCATGTCTCCGCAATATCCTTTCTTTCAGGAGTGCTAGTTCTGCAAGGTTCGCAGGAGAGCTTCTGTAAAGTTTGGAAGGTAGGAGACGGATACTGGCAGAAGTAAAGCTGAGAGTACCGGCCGTGAGTCTTGCTTCGGTAGCTCAGATGGTAGAGCACTTGACCGTGAAAGGCAAAGGTCCCGAGTTCGAGTCTCGGTCGGGCACACAGTTTTAATCTGCCAGGAAGTTTCATATCAGCGCACACTCCGCTGCAGAGTGAAAATCTCATTCTAGAAATTTTGAGGTTCACTGATGACATTGTAATTCTGTCAGAGACAGCAAAGAGCCTGGAAGAGCGCTTGAACGGAATGGACACTGTCTTCAAAGGAGGATTTAAGATGAACATCAACAAAAGCAAAACAGGGATAATGGAATGTAGTCGAATTAAGTCGGGTGATGCTGAGGGAATTAGATTAGGTAATGAGACACCTAAAGTCGTAAATGAGTTTTGCTATTTGGGGAGCAAAATAGCTGATGATGGTCGAAATAGAGAGGATATAAAATGTAGACTGGCAATGGCAAGGAAAACGTTTCTGAAGAAGAGAAATTTGTTAACGTCGAGTATATATTTAAGTGTCAGGAAGTCGTTTCTGAAAGTATTTGTATGGAGTGTAGCCATGTATGGAAGTGAAACAAGGATAAATAGTTTAGACAAGAAGAAAATAGAAACTTTCGAAATGTGGTGCTACAGAAGAACGCTGAAGATTAGATAGGAACACCACATAACTAATGAGCAAGTATTGAATAGAATTGAGGAGAAGGGATCGCGTGGTAGGACATGTTCTGAGGCATCAAGGGATCACCAATTTAGTATTGGAGGGCAGCATGAAGGGTAAAAATCGTGGAGGGAGGCCAAGAGATGAATACACTAAGCAGATTCAGAAGGATGCAGGCTGTAGTAGGTACAGGGAGATGAAGAAGCTTGCACAGGATAGATTGGCACGCAGATCAGTCTCAAACCAGTCTCTGGACTGAAGACCACAACAACAACATGGTAATAATTTCAGAAACAAAGCCTTTGCTCAGTGATAAGGCCGTAATTTGACGTAAATAGCTTATAATCGTTTTGCTACGATTGGACTCTCCTGTCGACGATTTTTTTCCGTGTTTGCGTGTTAAATATGGGTTTTTAAAATTCAGGTTCTGAAAAACACGCTTTTTGTGTTTACTCCAACATTATTCGACACTCATGTATCACCTTCCGTATATCTCGATTTATTTCTGTAAAAAAATAAACCACTTCAGTGGTGGTTTTTCTATTTAGAACCTAAAAACTGTAGCATTTGCATTTTATTTTTTTGTTTCGATTGATCACCTGAAAATTACGTTAATTGTGGTATTTAATTTGTAGATGTCGGCTAGTTTTTATTCCTTTTTATCGTTTCATATAGCGTCATCTGCAAAGTAGTCGGAAGAATTTGCATAAGAGGTTGTTTATCTTGAAAATACCTTTTCACGAGTAATAGTTGTGTGTGCCTTCTACTAACGTTTCAGTTCAGTTGTCTCTCTTTGGGGTGTTTAGTTTTTCTATTGTAGGTATATACTTTTTTCCTCATATGTTAGATAAAAAACGAGGTCGGACAAAACACTTACGTCGCTACACGCATCGAGAGACGCTTATTACTGTGGCCGCTCGTTTGTTGGTTTTGTTTCTGTTCAATTTGGTGCTAGTTTCGACTGTTTGACGCAAGTTGTAGTGATGGCTGCTGAAGGAAAAATTATCTGACGTCTGTGCACGTGTGTGTAATCAGAGAGAGAGAGAGAGAGGGAGAGAGAGAGAGAGAGAGAGAGAGAGAGAGAGAGAGAGAGAGAGAGAGAGAGAGGGGGAGGAGGACGGAGAGAGAGAGAGAGAGAGAGAGAGAGAGAGAGAGAGAGAGAGAGAGAGATAGAGCTAGGGGTGGGGAGAGACTGAGAAGCGTCAGAAGTTTTTATCAATCGAGAATGCTTGATATACTCTTATTTCATTCGATGAAGTGTGTTTAATTCATCAAGTATTGGAAACTTTTTTTTGCACAGTGTCACGTCTGTTTTTAAAACATTATTTACGTGAAATTATAGGTTTTGATGTGCTATTTTTCGTCTATTGCAAGTTTTCCTTAGAGTAATTGCTTTCTTTGAGCATGTTGAGATCAGTCGTGGATTTCCTATATGAGGCAGTCTGGAACAGTGGAATGTGTACCGTTACTTTTTGAGGCTCTGAGGTATTCGGAATTCTTAGTATTAACATTCCTGTATGTTTCTCATATGTAGACAGACTGGCATGAACTACACCTTAGATGACAGAATCCATCTTTGATAAATTTATATGTGGAGGTTCAAAAATGGTTCAAATGGCTCTGAGCACTATGGGACTCAACTGCTGTGGTCATTAGTCCCCTAGAACTTAGAACTACTTAAACCTAACTAACCTAAGGACATCACACACATCCATGCCCGAGGCAGGATTCGAACCTGCGACCGTAGCAGTCGCACGGTTCCGGACTGCGCGCCTAGAACCGCGAGACCACCGCGGCCGGCTATATGTGGAGGCTTCGTTACTTTTTAGATTTTCTGTAACAAACTTGTTTGGGAGGAATGGTATTTGTAATCCTTATTTTTGCAGAATGTTCCCCAATTTGTGGACATTTTTGTTGTTGTTGTAATGTTCCTTGCAACGTGTTCCTGTTTCCTTTTGTCCAACACATGAAAAATGCAGGTTCGTCACTGGGTCCCAACCTCCGATGATCAAAGTTGATTCAAGGTGAGACAGGGTTTCGTTACACTAGTCACACCCTATTTACAACACAGTGTTGATTTACTTTTAGCAAGCACAGGTTAAATACTAAACCTATAACTTATAGTAAAACGGCTGAACGACGAGCTGATAACTGTTATATAACATCTCAAGAAAGTTGTGCATCGCCACGCGAAGTGTAAATGGTTGCGAAAACACACTTGACCTCTTAGCCACAAACAATCCAGAGCTGATAGAGAGCATCATGACTGATATAGGGATTAGTGATCACAAGGTCTTTGTAGCTAGGTTCAATACCGTTTCTTCCAAATCCACCAGAAACAAACCCAAAATAATTTTATTTAAAAAAGCGGATAAAGTGTCACTAGAAGCCTTCCTAAGAGACAATCTCCATTCCTTCCGAACTGACTATGCAAATGGAGACGAGATGTGGCTCAAATTCAAAGATATAGTAGCAACAGCAATTGAGAGATTCGTACCTCATAAATTGGTAAGAGATGGAATTGATCCCTCGTGGTACACAAAACAGGTCCGAATGCTGTTGCAGAGGCAACGGAAAAACCATGCGAAGTTCAGAAGAACGCGAAATCCCGAAGATTGGCTAAAATTTACAGACGCACGAAATTTGGTACGGACTTCAAAGCGAGATGCCTTTAATAGATTCCACAACGATACATTGTCTCGAAATTTGGTAGAAAATCCGAAGAATTTGTAAAGTACACAAGCGGCAAGACGCAGTCAATACCTACGCTGCGCAGTGCCGATGGTACTGTTACCGACGACTGTGCCGCTAAAGCGGAGTTATTGAACGCGGGTTTCCGAAATTCCTTCACCAGGGAAGACGAATGGAATATTCCAGAATTTGAAACACCAACAGCTGCTAGCATGAGTTTCTTAGAAGTAGATACCTTAGGGGTTGCGAAGCAACTCAAATCGCTTGATACGGGCAAGTCTTCAGGTCCAGATTGTATACCGATTAGGTTCCTTTCAGATTACGCTGATACTATAGCTCCCTACTTAGCACTCATATACAACCGCTCGCTCAACGATAGATCTGTACCTACAGATTGGAAAATTGCGCAGGTCGCACCAGTTTTTAAGAAGGGTAGTAGGAGTAATCCATGGAACTACAGACGTATATCATTGACGTCGATTTGCAGTAGGGTTTTGTAGTATATACTGTATTCAAACGTTATGAATCACCTCGAAGGGAAAGATCTATTGATAAGTAATCAGCATGCTTTCAGAAAACTTCGTTCTTGTGCAACGCAGCTAGCTCTTTATTCGCACGACGTAATGACCGCTATCGACAGGGGATCTCAAGTTGATTCCGTATTTCTGGATTTTCGGAAGGCTATTGACATCGTTCCTCACAAGCGACTTCTAATCATGCTGCGGGCCTATGGCGTATCGTCTCAGTTGTGCGACTGGATTCGTGATTTCCTGTCATGAAGGTCGCAGTTCGTAGTAATAGACGGGAAATCATCGAGGAAAACTGAATTGATATTAGGTGTTCCCCTGGGAAGCGTCCTGGGACCTCTGCTGTTCCTGATCTATATAAATGACCTGGGTGACAATCTGAGCAGTTCTCTTAGGTTGTTCGCAGATGATGTTGTAAAGCGATTTATAAAAGATTGCTGTATGGTGTGGCAGGTGGCAGTTGACGCTAAATAACGAAAAGTGTGAGGTGATCCACATGAGTTCCAAAAGAATTCGTTGGAATTCGATTACTCGATAAGTAGTACAATTCCCAAGGCTGTCAATTCAACTGAGTACCTGGGTGTTAAAATTACGAACAACTTCAGTTGGAAAGACCACATAGATAATACCTGTATTGTGGGGAAGGCGAGCCAAAGGTTGCGTTTCATTGGCAGGGCTCTTAGAAGATGCAACAAGTCCACTAAAGAGACGGCTTACACTACACTCGTTCGTCCTCTGGTAGAATATTGTTGCGCGGTGTGGGACCCTTACCAGGTGGGATTGACGGAGGACATCGAAAGGGTGCAAAAAAGGGCAGCTCGTTTTGTATTATCACGTAATAGGGGAGAGATTGTGGCAGATATGATACGCGAATTGGGATGGAAGTCATCAAAGCAAAGACGTTTTTCGGCGCGGCGAGATCTATTTACGAAATTTCAGTCACCAACTTTCTCTTCCGAATGCGAAAATATTTTGTTGAGCCCAACCTACATAAGTAGGAAAGATCATCAAAATAAAAATAAGAGAAATCAGAGATGGAACAGAAAGGTTTAGGTGTTCGTTTTCCCCGCGCGCTGGTCGGGAGTGGAATGGTAGAGAGATAGTATGATTGTGGTTCGATGAACCCTCTGCCAAGCACTTAAATGTGAATTGCAGAGTAATCGTGTAGATGTAGATAGTGAAACCTACCTGTTAATTCACAAGTATGAACGGAGACGTTTTGAGCGCTCACCACTCACTAGGAGTTAGGAAGAAGTGTTTTCGAGCGGTTTCGTATCAAGACTGGCACAGCGACTGTTCCTCCCGGCCAATCAGGGGCCGTATCTCCTTCCCTCCACACTATTTTAGCTTTTAATATCATTTTGCACTAGTAACTGCGGCTTAGAAAAATGATGACTTGGTGGAAACAGACCCTCTTTGCCTAAATGTCTTAAATATTTCGATTTTTCTTTGTAGTAAACAGGATGTATAAAATTTAAATCTAGGGCTGTGATTCGTCGATTTCGTTTCAATGCGGAGTCTAGTCTCTTCCGCGTGCAAGGCAGATGGACCGTTGCCTGTTTCATCGCGAGATGTCTGGTGCCATCTTGTCGGTGCAATTTGCAAAGGGCTGTTGTGTTTGTGCAGGCCCTCGCTAGTCAATCCAGCAGCATACGCCCACAAGTCAGTTTGCAATATCCCCACAGCACATGACAATAACTGGCTGTGTCCTTGTTTATTTTCTCTATGTATCAACTATCTGTTTTAACTTTTTTGCTTTTAATGTCCACTTGTCGCCTACCGGAATATTGACTTCTTGGGATACCGTGTATACTTTTCTACAAGCCCACATACTTTGTTCTTTTCGTCGTCAACCTTAAGGTTAGTTTGATGCAGCTGTCAAACTCCCGTTATATGTCAGCTTTCCTCTCCATTTTAGCATAAATGCTGCATCTCACATCATAATCCGCCTCATGTACCCCCACCTATCACACCATCTAACCTGAGAAGAAAGAGAATTTGCTGCCACCAGCAGCTGCCAGCTCATTAGGACATACCTATTATCTGAGTCAACAGTCTTCGCTCACGACATTCCAACCTCAGAACAGCTAGAAACCTGGTTAACCTAACTTCAGTCACCACGAAACTTTAGGGAAAGAATGGTGCAGTAATACTCTATAGATCGGTACACCTTTCTCCAAGGCAGCAACAAGCATGTGAGCTTGACCTACCCCAGGGGACATGGTGTACACTCAACAGGATCCCCAGACTAACCGTGGGAGATACAGTGACCTGGTGTACAGATGGGGGAACGGTATGACTGCATTATAGCTTCCCAAGGCAGACTGTCAGGCACACTGAGCAGAGTGCTTTGAAAATTCGTGTCTTGGAAACCGCTCGGACTTATTCGACGCTTTAGTCGATGTGATAAATTATGTAAATGATACGTTCATATACTTGCAAATTATATGCATATGTTATTTGTATTTATGAAGTGATGTGTAGTTGGCACGCAATTAATATTAATAATATGCGTGCCCAGCGATTCCTTTTTCCACCATTCCTTTAAATATAGCTTCCAACAACTATCCAGGTAAATGGGTCCCAGCATTCTATCTCTTCAGTTCATTATGTTCTGTATTGGTCTTCTTTATCGTTCCCCCATTGCACGACTTCATTTTCCATTAGCTGATTAATCCAGCTGATATTACACATCGACCGTTTCGCAACCAAACAGTGCATGTTTGAACACAGTTCTTGGCGAATCTTTTCTTCGTCTCAGGTTTTATATTTTTGGATTTTACCAGCTCTTTTATAGAAATGGGTTTTACCTTGTACAAAACGGCAGTTACATCTTTCTTGCATCTTTATCTGTTCCAGTAACAAGGCAGCAAAATTCGTCCACTTCGTCCAGTGTGTCTTGTGTAAGTTTAGCATTTAGTGATCCGGAATGTTCACCTTTTGTTCACATCATTACCTTAGAATTAGTTGCGTTTGCATGCATAAAATAGATGTTAGCTTAGACAAGTCCAATTTCATTAAGGATTTGACTTCATTGTTTTTAACTTTAGGCGACTAATGCTAAGTCATCGGTAAACCATATCGTGCCAGTTTTCAGTCTACATCTACATCTACATCCATATTCCGCAAGCCACCTGACGGTGTGTGGCGGAGGGTACTTTGAGTACCTCTATCGGTTCTCTCTTCTATTCCAGTCTCGTATTGTTCGTGAAAACAAAGATTGTCGTTATGCCACTGTGTGGGCTCTAATCTCTCTGATTTTATCCTCACGGTCTCTTCGCGAGAACTACGTAGGGGGGAGCAATATACTGCTTGATTCCTCGGTGAAGGAATGTTCTCGAAACTTCAACAAAAGCCCGTACCGAGCTACTGAGCGTCTCTCCTGCAAAGTCTTCCACTGGAGTTTATCTATCATCTTTCGCGATTACTAAATGATCCTGTAACGAAGCTAGCTGTTCTCCGTTGGATCTTTTCTATCAACCCTATCTGGTTCGGATCCCACACTGCTGAGCAATAGTGAAGCAGTAGGAGAACAAGTGTACTGTAACCTACTTCCTTTTTTTTCGGATTGCATTTCCTTAGGATTCTTCCAATGAATCTGAGTCTGGCATCTGCTTTACCGACGATCAACTTTATATGATCATTCCATTTTAAATCACTCCTAATGCGTACTCCCAGATAATTTATGGAATTAACTGCTTCCAGTTGCTGGCCTGTTATATTGTAGCTAAATGATAAAGGATCTTTCTTTCTATGTGTTCGCAGCACATTGCACTTGTCTACATTGAGATTCAATTGCGATTCCCTGCACCATGCGTCAATTCTTTGCAGATCCTCCTGCATTTCAGTACAATTTTCCATTGTTACAACCTCTCGATATACTAAAGCATCATCTGCAAAAAGTCTCAGTGAACTTCCGATGTTATCCACAAGGTCATCTATGTATATTGTGAATTTCTCGGTCCTACGACACTCCCCTGCGGCACACCTGAAATCACTCTTACTTCGGAACACTTCTCTCCATTGAGAATGACATGCTGCGTTCTGTTATCTAGGAACTCTTCAATCCAATTACACAATTGCTCTGATAGTCCATATGCTCTTACTTTGTTCATTAAACGACTGTGGGGAACTGTATCGAACGGCTTGCGGAAGTCAACTAACACGGCATATACCTGGTAACCGGTGTCTATGGCCCTCGGAGTCTCGTGGACGAATAGCGTGAGCTGGGTTTCACATGATCGTCTTTTTCGAAACCCATGCTGATTCCTACAGAGTAAATTTCTAGGCTCCAGAAAAGTCATTATACTCGAACATAATACGTGTTCCAAAACTCTACAGCTGATCGACGTTAGAGATATAGGTCTATAGTTCTGCACATCTGTTCGACTCCCTTCCTCTAAACGGGGATGACCTGTGCCCTTTTCCAATCCTTTGGAACGCTATGCTGTTCTGGAGACCTACGGTACACCCCTGCAAGAGGGGGGGGGGGGGGGCAAGTTCCTTCGCATAGTCTGTGTAAAATGGAAATGGTGTCCCATCAGGTCCAGCCCCCTTTCCTCTTTTGAGCAATTTTAATTGTTTTTTTTAATTGTTTTTCTATCCCTCTGTGGTCTATTTTGATATCTACCATTTTGTCATCTGTGCGACAATCTAGAGAGGGAACTACAGTGCAGTCTTCCTCTGTGAAACAGCTTTGGAAAAAGATATTTAGTATTTCGGCCTTTAGTCTGTCATCCTCTGTTTCAGTACCATTTTGGTCTCAGAGTGTCTGGACATTTGATCCACCTGCCGCTTTGACATAAGACCAAAATTTCTTACGATTTTCGGCGAAGTCAGTACATAGAAATTTACTTGAGAATTCATTGAAAGCCTCTCGCATAGCCCTCCTCACACTATATTTCGCTTCGCGTAATTTTTGTTTGTCTGCAACGCTTTGGCTATGTTTATGTTTGCTGTGAAGTTCCCTTTGCTTCCGCAGCAGTTTTCTAACTCGGTTGTTGTACCACGGTGGCTCTTTTCCACCTCTTACGATCTTGCTTGGCACATACTCATCTAATGCATATTGTACGATGGTTTTGAGCTTTGTCCACTGATCCTCAACACTATCTGTATTTGAGACAAAACTTTTGCGTTGAGTGGTCAAGTACTCTGAAATCCGCTTATTGTCACTTTTGCTAAACAGAAAAATCTTCCTACCTTTTTTAATATTTCTATTTACGGCTGAAATCATCGATGCAGTAACCGCTTTATGATTGCTGATTCCCTGTTCTGCGTTAACTGTTTCAAATAGTTCCTGTCTGTTTGTCACCAGAAGGTCTAGTATGTTATCGCTACTGCAGGTAGCTCGTATTTTGAGATCTATACTTCGCTAACTGCCTCTTCAAGTTAACCTCATGGTTGACAACGTACAGTCTCGCCTTCCACGACTGCTGATTTGGCCCTCTTTTATCAATCCCTTGGTACTGCGTACTCCAGTCTACTTTGCATGGTTTGACTTACATTTTATTCCCTGCAACTGATACTACACAACCTTAGAATGAAAAAAAATTACCCCGTTCGACATTATTAAAAGCCTTCTCTAAGTCTGTGAATGCGAAGTCACAAGTGTACGGCGAGCATTGCATGACACTTGCGAGTGTCAACGCGCGGCCCAAGCGCTCCAGGGAAGGACGGGCGTGTTCAGCCGATGATGCACGGTCTGGAGCACCACACCGCATTACCGATGACGTCGCCCAGCTGGCGGGTCCAGTCATCAGCCGAGCCGCCGAGTGGCAGCGGAAGCCAAAGTCCACCCGGAAAGGCTCTTCAGGGGCGAACGACTCACCTCGGACGACGACGTCCAGCGGCACGTGCGGACCTGGTCGGCATCGCAGCCCCGGGAATCTTATGAGACGGCCACTCACCGCCTTGTCTCACAGTGGGACAAGTACTTCTAACATACAGGTAATGGTTTCTGTAATTATGCCTCCGGCTCGTTTCTTTTTTGAACGTCCCTTATAACGAGAGGCTGCACAGCTACCAAAAACGTATTACGAAAAACCGCACATACCCGCCGAATAAATTGCAGCCTGGCAACTAACATAAAACAGGAAGATTGTGGGTGAAGTAAATTTTGTTTGTTTTCTTACATAACAAATGCATATAACGTAGGCTAGCAAATTTTGTATATCCACGTGACGCGTGCGTACGTCATAGGCTAGTACATTGAAACAGAGTCAAAGAGATTCCTCCACCATAAAACAAACTAAAATACCGTAAGTAAGGAAATCCAGGACTAAAACAGATGATGATGAAATCGATTTCCGTATTATGATGCATCATACAATATATATATATATATATATATATATATATATATATATATATATATATATATATATATATATATGACACATTATACAAACAGAAATCTATTTCATGATCATGTGGCCGGTCGTGGTGGCCGAGCGGTTCTAGGCGCTACAGTCTGGAACCGCGCGACCGCTACGGTCGCAGGTCCGAATCCTGCCTCGGGCATGGATGTGTGTGATGTCCTTAGGTTAGTTAGGTTTAATTAGTTCTAAGTTCTAGGGGACTGATGACCTCAGAAGTTAAGTCCCATAGTGCTCAGAGCCATTTGAACCATTATCATCTGACTACAAAAAATTTCACATATGCTCCTGACTACAATAATTTTTTCCCAACCCAGAACCTGTCTACGAGTATAAAGGCAAGGCTTCCGATCCACATTCTATACCAGTCAGATTCCTTTCAGACTATGCTGATACAATAGCCAGACTCAGCAATCACATACAACCCCTCGCTCGTAGAAAGATCCGCACCCAAAGACTGGAAAGTTGCACAGGTCACTCCAGTGCCCAAGAAATGAAACGGGAGTAATCTGCTGAGTTACAGACCCGTACCACTCAACGTCGATTTGCGCGGGGATTTTGGAACTTATACTGTGCTCGGACATGATGTTCTAGCACACGGCATTTCCCGATGCAAGCGAGAAATCAGTCGAAAAGTACCAACCAACCTATTGTTAACGAACTGTTTTTCGATCTAAAAAGCAATTCAAAATGTAACTAACTTAATTACAGACCACTGATGATGCTCTACCTCAACAAAGCGAAACGTATCTGGTGAAAAACACTCATTTTTGTAGTTGAAACGACGGATCAAAAATACCATCATAAATTATGAATCACTTCGAAGAAACGATTTATTGACAAACAGCCAACAAGGATTCAGAAACCATTGTCCTCCTGAAACACAACTAGCTCTTTATTGTCGCGAGGTAGTGATTGCTATCGACAGTGGACGTCAAATTGATTCCATATTTTTAGATGTCCAGAAGATTTTTGACACCATTCCTCACAAGCGGTTTCTAATTAAGTTTCCTGTCTATGGAGTCTCGTCTCAGTTTTGTGACTGGATACGTGATTTCCTGTCAGAAAGGTCACAGTTTGTGATAACTGACAGGAAGTTAGCAAGTGAAACGGAAGTAATATCTGACGTTCCTCAAGGAAGTCTTGTACGCTTCCTGTTGTTTCAGATCCGCATAAACGATATATGACACAATCTGAACAGTCGTCTTATACTTTTTGCAGATCCTGTAATTTACCTTCATGAAATGTCATCAGATGATGAGAAAGAATTGCCAAATTATGTAGATAAAACATGTCTACGGTGTAAAAAGCGGTACTTGACACTAGATGATGAAAAGTGTGAAGTTATCCACATGGGCACTAAAATCAATCCGCTAAATTTCAGTTACACGATTAATCACTGAAATCTAAAGGCTGTAAACACTACTGACACTGAACCGTCCGCGAGGCAGGCACTTCATTGCAGAGGAATCACGTAGATGTAGATCTTACGTTAGTTGACAAACTGTACTTGGCGGCGCCTGGTACGAGTGGGTTCTCATAATGTTTTGTTGGTAATTGTGCAGCCTGTGATGGTTGTGATACTAACGTCACATTTTTGTAACCATTTGCAGTTGCTTCTTTTACCTGTAATAATTAAAACTGAAGATGGTGTACAGCGCAGACTGAAACTGGTAGTCGGTAGTAAAAGAAGTGGTCCAGATGGTGTTTATTTATTGTAACAACAGAGATAACGGTTTCCTACGACACAGTGTCATTTATAAGAATAAAATAACATTGATGTAAGCAGCTAATCACGAAAAGAAATCACGAAGTAAAACATGCGTAATCTGTAGTTTATTGTACACGGAATACCCTTTTGTACCAATGTGTTCCTCTTACCTTTCAACGAAAACAGCATCCGCCGCAACATTGGATTATGTTTACTGTTGCCGAAAAGCACAAAGTGGTCTGTGAAGTGGTCAAACTCTTTAACAGTGACAGTCCGTATGATTTCAGGGTCTCTTATCATTACTAGTGGCACAGAAAACAGGAAGAATCCTCCGTAGGCGTGAGATCCGAGTTTCTGGTACAGCTGGATGACGATGTCGTGCATGGACAACTTGCGAACGCCAGCGGCAGCATGTTCCCCACGAAAGGCAGCGGCCGCAGGAACGGCGCCGCCCGCCGCGCAAAGTGTCTGCTCCAGCGGTGCCACCACACCACCACCACCACCACCACCACCACCAACAGCACCACCAGCAGCGTCCACCAGTCAAGCGACATCCTCTGCAGAAAGCAGACGCATGCCGAGCGATTTGTGAGAATAATCTGGCAATATGATCAAAGAATGATTCACTAGAGACAAGATCATCATTATCAGTAATTGGACATCGGTTGCTGGATAAAGGCCTCCAGCAGATTTTCTCATGTATTTTCACCTACAAGTGAATATGATACTATTGCATATTTTTTAATGTCATTAGGCTGGTCGAGGGATAACGTCTTTAGCTACGAATCCAAACGACGCGGGTCTTAGGTTCGAGAACCACCCGGGTAGCCGCTCGTGTTAACCTGAGCGCTTCTGGCAAGGGCAGGCATGCCAGCGCCGGGTATTTTTGCTCTCTATAAGGTTTTCCCGCTGCTGCTTACTGTCCCAGTGACGATTGGTTTTTGCATTAACTGGTCGTTAAAGAACCGAGTAAAAGAAAACACGTCAAACAGCCGTAAACGCTCTAAAGAAACCTCAATATTAATGGATTATAATCAGTAACATCACTGCACTAATTATTCATGAAGAATTATTTGGCCACATGTTTGAACTATAAATGACATGATGAAAATTTTTGTCATGGATCTGGACAGAAACCCAGCAGACGTAGCGACTACTAACTAAAATACACTTTCGCACCTGCTCGTTACTTGATCAAGGCAACGATCATGAATGCTGACTAGCCGTAAAAAGGCGTGAAATATAAAGGTTTTCACCAGTATTACTTAACATATATGAACTTCAAAAGAGATGAAATTATTTCTGCTACATCAAAACCATTATCGCCCTGTTAACTAACTATGAAAGATGTTTAATATATTTTCCTTCACAAGTGATCAAGTATGCATGTGCTGAAAATAGAAAAGCTATGATTTAAAATGTTGTGACGGGATTTTCTACGTAGCACATTATCGGATTGTTAACTAAGTAAAATCAGATGTTAGAAGTCCAATTTATTTACCAGCAGCGAGCTGTATCAATATGAGATGAGTGTGCAATTTGTTTTGCTTGCCCGAGAATCGAACCCGGCACGTAAAATAATTTTTATGACTTACGGTTTCTTTCGCACTACTTCCCACGAAAAAATCCTGCATGGAGCAATCAATTGGAGAAGTGACATTGATGCAGAAACTGCCTCGTATCACACACTAATACCCGGCTTGCGAGATGTAGATGAAACACTGTGTTATTCCCAGCTTATGAGATGTCTTTCTTGATGTTCGTGTCTTGTAATCAGTGTTATATTGTGGTTTCATCTGTTTTATTCTGTGTCAGCAGTAGTGTGAAAGATACCGTAAGTCATAAAAATTATTTTCACATATTTAATACCGACAAGAATATTATTTGCTTATTCTGTTAACGGCGTCAGATGGTACTACAGAACCTAATCGCTCCTGGAGGATAACTTTTTTTAGTTAGCAGTTCTTATAAGACATAATAACAAAAAATGCGACGACAGCTACTTAAAAGGAGGGCCCCGTAAATTATTCCCCCGATATTTATATCTGATGTTCAAGTTGCAATCGGTAGATAATTGGCCTTTACGTTTGTCAATTCAGGTCCCCGTCAAAGTAGCAGCAACCGGCGCTAACGCCAACGGCGGCCCTGTCACATCTGTGTTTAGCGAGCTTCTCCTGTGGTTACAAGCTGAAGAGACTTTTCGAGATAGCAGGTGTCTTCTGCCTGTCACCAGACTAATGGAGAATTGGCAACATTCCTGCATACATTTGGCAGCAATGTGGCCTTCGAATTAATCATCTTATTATGCAGTTCTTCTTCTTGTGTCTCCGTGCTTGCTAAGAAAATGGGATGAGAAGTTCAGCCTTATGCAAGACACCTATTTTGTTTCGTTTCACCCATACATGTTTCAGCACTTTTGTGCTATGGTCAGTGGGTTCTATTTTTATTTTTAACTGTAAAGTTGTTGTTAACAAATGAACATTTGTGTTGTTTACAATATTATGTAGAAGTGGCATTTATAACTTAATTGGCGAAAAGTATGTATAAGCATTAGTTAGGTACTATTTTATAAGCCAAGCATAGTTTCGAATTACTTCCTGGACTTATGCAAAAGTTTCCTTCTAAATTCACTTTCTAATATACACTCCTGGAAATTGAAATAAGAACACCGTGAATTCATTGTCCCAGGAAGGGGAAACTTTATTGACACATTCCTGGGGTCAGATACATCACATGATCACACTGACAGAACCACAGGCACATAAACACAGGCAACAGAGCATGCACAATGTCGGCACTAGTACAGTGTATATCCACCTTTCGCAGCAATGCACGCTGCTATTCTCCCATGGAGACGATCGTAGAGATGCTGGATGTAGTCCTGTGGAACGGCTTGCCATGCCATTTCCACCTGGCGCCTCAGTTGGACCAGCGTTCGTGCTGGACTTGCAGACCGCGTGAGACGACGCTTCATCCAGTCCCAAACATGCTCAATGGGGGACAGATCCGGAGATCTTGCTGGCCAGGGTAGTTGACTTACACCTTCTAGAGCACGGTGGGTGGCACGGGATACATGCGGACGTGCATTGTCCTGTTGGAACAGCAAGTTCCCTTGCCGGTCTAGGAATGGAAGAACGATGGGTTCGATGACGGTTTGGATGTACCGTGCACTATTCAGTGTCCCCTCGACGATCACCAGAGGTGTACGGCCAGTGTAGGAGATCGCTCCCCACACCATGATGCCGGGTGTTGGTCCTGTGTGCCTCGGTCGTATGCAGTCCTGATTGTGGCGCTCACCTGCACGGTGCCAAACACGCATATGACCATCATTGGCATCAAGGCAGAAGCGACTCTCATCGCTGAAGACGACACGTCTCCATTCGTCCCTCCATTCACGCCTGTCGCGACACCACTGGAGGCGGGCTGTACGATGTTGGGGCGTGAGCGGGAGACGGCCTAACGGTGTGCGGGACCGTAGCCCAGCTTCATGGAGACGGTTGCGAATGGTCCTCGCCGATACCCCAGGAGCAACAGTGTCCCTAATTTGCTGGGAAGTGGCGGTGCGGTCCCCTACGGCACTGCGTAGGATCCTACGGTCTTGGCGTGCATCCGTGCGTCGCTGCGGTCCGGTCCCAGGACGACAGGCACGTGCACCTTCCGCCGACCACTGGCGACAACATCGATGTACTGTGGAGACCTCACGCCCCACGTGTTGAGCAATTCGGCGGTACGTCCACCCGGCCTCCCGCAAGCCCACTATACGCCCTCGCTCAAAGTCCGTCAACTGCACATACGGTTCACGTCCACGCTATCGCGGCATGCTACCAGTGTTAAAGACTGCGATGGAGCTCCGTATGCCACGGCAAACTGGCTGACACTGACGGCGGCGGTGCACAAATGCTGCGCAGCTAGCGCCATTCTGATCATTGCTTGTACAGCCCTCTCGCAGTGTCCGGAGCAAGTATGGTGGGTCTGACACACCGATGTCAATGTGTTCTTTTTTCATTTCCAGGACTGTATAATCATTTTCATGAAATATCCGAAATGATTCTCCCTTAGAGGATGATACAGAAGGTTTCAAATGAATAATTTTCAACAAAAACTGCAGCTGGTTTCGCTATTTACGTCGCTGTTTAGCTGACGAATCTACGCTTGAGGCGACGAGGAGGCAAGGTTTATTGCGGATTGCTGCTGGCATGGGGGTAAAAGTGTTTGGACATGAAATTACAAACTGTGCTTGCTGTTGGTTCAAATACTGGTGAGGACATTTCTTCTCCCTCCTCTGTAAAATAGAATCTCGAAGGCAGGTCAACACTCAGTAAAGACATTGAATGAAAACCTACCTCTATTCTCTAGCCTGTGGATGTACAAACATAACCTTCACAGAATTGCACACATGTTAATACTTTTTTTCTGCTTCTGTCAATGACATTGGCTCAAGTGTGCCACTGAATGTTTTTTTAACTTTTTCTTGCTAATTACTAACGATTTGGGGTATTTTGCCTTAAGAAGGCAGACTTTTTTGTACCGTTATCATGATAAGTTGTAATCAGTTTTTATGACTATATGGCATACTGCGTATGGTCTTTCCATTAGTTTATTAAACACGACACACAAAAATGAGGGAGATATTAATCAGAAGCAATGTAACTCCCATATGATTCACAACAGTCTGACCAAGTCATCTCTAAACTATACATTTTGATTTTAACCGCAGAAATTTACATCCCTCCATTTTGAATAGTGTTTTACCTCCAGATTTCACATATTACGTGCATTGTTGCTAAGCGCAAATAATTAAAGAAAGGCAACACGATTTCTACTTTCAAACAAAGGTTTCAGCAATTAACTTAATTTAAATGTGATTAACGACGAACTGGAGGTTTACGACATTAAATCGAAAAGTATTCCCTATATATGAAAGGAACTACATAATTACTATATTTGAGCAGATGGCTCTAAAAATGACCAAAGAGCATATACCTTTCCTTCAGTCAAATGCGTAGTAGCGGCATAATGAAGATAATAAAAGCAATCATGACAGCAATCATCAGATTATCTGGTAACCTCACACGTTGCAGTTGTACTTCTCGAACTAAAACATTTGTTGCGATAGAAAAAAATACACATTGTTACCAAATGAGAGCCAGGAAGACTAGAATTGTCCTTATATCACGCAGTCATGAGATTAGAATAATACATGCATTAGCACTAGCAGGTAATTAACCAGTTAATCGAGAGTTCCGGATCTTTTTACAGCTTCTAGGCGCATTGTTGGACACAACAACACAATTAGGTCTTTGCAACCTGGGAGTTGCAGTAGTCTGTTGGGTTGATCGTAGTTTGATAATTGCGGCGTATAGGTTCGATTGTCACTCATGGCGTCCATTTTTAACATTCACGGAAAGATCTAATTCACCTATGGTAACGCCAAGTCCAGAATGTTAGGTCGCACAGTGGTTCAGAATCTGCTTTAAACACAATATCCCTTCACTACTAACAGCGTCAGAGCCTGTTTAAATGGCGCCATAACAAAGGCGGCAGCCGCCGAAGGCACAAACTCCGTCGCCAGTAAACTAGCACTAAAAGTTTATTTCATTTAATTTAGGAATGGTTATTTCGATCAAAGTGTTCATATTTAATATGAACTTGAGACGTTGCAACTTTCGGTCCTCTACTGGAATTCGAATTCGGATCTCGAGGAATGGAACGTATATGGGTTGCAATTCTGGTCCAGCACAAACAAATTCATAATTTCATTTTACGCCCTAGCACATGCACACTAATCTACCACCGAAAAAAATAATTTGCATAAATAATGTCTGTTCACGAATAGTCAACAATAACGTTAGGTACTGTTATTTCTAGTGAAACATGCGAGCATCTTGCTACTCGTCAGCAAGCAATTGATACTTAACGTCTATTTATGGATGACAAACAGCGACAGTATGCACTGGGTTCGATTCCCAGGGAAGCAAAACAAATTGTACCCTCATCTCATATTGATACAGCTCGCTGCTGGTAAATAAATTCGATTTTAACATCTGATTTTACTCAGTTAACAATCCGATAACGTGCTACGTAGAAAATCACAACATTTTAAATCATAGCTTTTCAATTTTCAGCACATGCATACTTGGTCACTTGTGAAGGAAAGTACACTCCTGGAAATCGAAAAAAGAACACATAGACACCGGTGTGTCAGACCCACCATACTTGCTCCGGACACTGCGAGAGGGCTGTACAAGCAATGATCACACGCACGGCACAGCGGACACACCAGGAACCGCGGTGTTGGCCTTCGAATGGGGCTAGCTGCGCAGCATTTGTGCACGGCCGCCGTCAGTGTCAGCCAGTTTGCCGTGGCATACGGAGCTCCATCGCAGTCTTTAACACTGGTCGCATGCCGCGACAGCGTGGACGTGAACCGTATGTGCAGTTGACGGACTTTGAGCGAGGGCGTATAGTGGGCATGCGGGAGGCCGGGTGGACGTACCGCCGAATTGCTCAACACGTGGGGCGTGAGGTCTCCACAGTACATCGATGTTGTCGCCAGTGGTCGGCGGAAGCTGCACGTGCCCTTCGACCTGGGACCGGACCGCAGCGACGCACGGATGCACGCCAAGACCGTAGGATCCTACGCAGTGCCGTAGGGGACCGCACAGCCACTTCCCAGCAAATTAGGGACACTGTTGCTCCTGGGGTATCGGCGAGGACCATTCGCAACCGTCTCCATGAAGATGGGCTACGGTCCCGCACACCGTTAGGCCGTCTTCCGCTCGCGCCCCAACATCGTACAGCCCGCCTCCAGTGGTGTCGCGACTGGCGTGAATGGAGGGACGAATGGAGACGTGTCGTCTTCAGCGATGAGAGTCTCTTCTGTCTTGGTGCCAATGATGGTCGTATGCGTGTTTGGCACCGTGCAGGTGAGCGCCACAATCAGGACTGCATACGACCGAGGCACACAGGACCAACACCCGGCATCATGGTGTGGGGAGCGATCTCCTACACTGGCCGTACACCTCTGGTGATCGTCGAGGGGACACTGAATAGTGCACGGTACATCCAAACCGTCATCGAACCCATCGTTCTACCATTCCTAGACCGGCAAGCGAACTTGCTGTTCCAACAGGACAATGCACGTCCGCATGTATCCCGTGCCACCCAACGTGCTCTAGAAGGTGTAAGTCAACTACCCTGTAAGTCAGCAAGATCTCCGAATCTGTCCCCCATTGAGCATGTTTGGGACTGAATGAAGCGTCGTCTCACGCGGTCTGCAAGTCCAGCACGATCGCTGGTCCAACTGAGGCGCCAAGTGGAAATGGCATGGCAAGCCGTTCCACAGGACTACATCCAGCATCTCTACGATCATCTCCATGGGAGAATAGCAGCCTGCATTGCTGCGAAAGGTGGATATACACTGTACTAGTGCCGACATTGTGCATGCTCTGTTGCCTGTGTCTTTGTGCCTGTGGTTCTGTCAGTGTGATCATGTGATGTATCTGACCCCAGGAATGCGTCAATAAAGTTTCCCCTTCCTGGGACAATGAATTCACGGTGTTCTTATTTTAATTTCCAAGAGTGTATATTAAACGTCTTTCATAGTTAGTTAACAGGGCCATAATGGTTTTGATGTAGCAGAAATAATTTCGTCATCTCTTTTCAAGTTCACATATGTTAAGCAATACTGGTGAAAACCTTTATATTTCACGCCTCTTTACGGCTAGTCAGCATTCATGATTGTTGCCTTGATCAAGTAACGAGCAGGTGCGAAAGTGTATTTTAGTTAGTAGTCGCTACGTCTGCTGGGTTTTTGTCCAGATCCATAACAAAAAATTCATCATGTCTTTTATAGTTAAATCATGTGGCCAGATAATTCTTCATGAATAATTAGTGCAGTGATGATACTGATTATAATCCATTAATGTTGAAGTTTCTTTAGAGCATTCACCGCTATTTGTCGTGTTTTTTTAAGAAGGTCCCTTAACGACCAGTTAACGCAAAAACCAATCGTCACTGTGACATTTAGCTGGAGTGGGAAAAATACTTCAAACTGTCATAGACCTTTATTAGTACTGACATTGTCTCAGAAATCTTGTTCATTCAAATATTTACTTTGTTGCTACATAGTTTATGTGCATAGTCAATTGTTTCAGATTGTAATGAGATGGTAATACTTTTGAAAATAATTGTTACCTGTACAAGCGTTAGGGACTAACTCATCTCTAATTAAGAGTTTTTCAAGTTTTTACAGTATCATGGAGTGATGTTACATCGCACTGATTGCCTGAAAGAACAGTGTTGTCTAGTGGCCTCTCGTGGTATCCCGCTAGACAGCTATGTTATGTTGGTTGCGTGCAAATCAGGCGGATCACAATCCAGGTCGTTCGGATACTTTTGCGCATGATAGTACAGTCGGAAGAAGACTGGGATCCGGACGGCCACGTGTCACTACCGAGGGCGAAGACCATCGTGTTCGGCGTGGGGCTCTGAATCTGCGAACTGCTTCTGCAGCAGCAGCTTGAGCTGCAGTTGGCACCAGAGCGACAGAACGAACTGTTACAGATCGGTTACTTCGAGAATAGCTCCGAGCCAGACGCCTTATAGCGTGCATTTATCGACCCCAAACCACCACCGTTTGCAACTTCAGTGATGGCGAGGGAGTGTTCATTGGAGGGCAGGGTGGAGATCTGTTGTATTTTGCTCATGAAAGCCGATTCTATCTCTGCGTCAGAGTGCCCCTGAGAGCTACAACACCAAGAAGAATCGCTTCTCGGCTTTTGACAAGATCAATATGTAGGTTTTTTGTTTTAAAAAAAATTGTACGAAAGGAAAATAATATATTTATTAGTCTCAAACATTACAATAATAAAACATAATATCTCCTTGAACATTACAATCATTACCCAAGGAACCACCACTCTTACACCATAGATATACAGACTCAGAACTTTCAAGTTTACGACACACATGACTTCTGAAAACTAGTGGTTCATCACTAGACAGATAACTTCCTCCATATGCTTTATTAGACTGATGTACAATATTAAAAGTCTTCCAAGCAATTACATCACGAGTTGGAAAGGAATCCAAGGAACTCTTCTTAGCATCACTAGATCGAACAAAGGCAATAGTAATCCAACCATTACCCGTTCCTTGCACTGACATAGCCAAACTAAATCTTGCAACAAAACCCATCCACTTGTGGGCACCAGAAAGTATAGAAGCCTCGTCGGTAGCTTTTGGAGAAAGATTGACACTTTAACAAGCTTTAAAAACAGAGGGCCTAAAGCGCCTTCTAACATAACGACGACGAGGCATCGTGCGGCTGCTCGTGCGGCTGCAGGCTGACTGACGTCATCTTCCAGAAGCGATTCTTCTTGGTGTTGTAAGAAGAAGGTCAGTTGACGGCCTGCACACAATCTGTCTGCGTGGTTGATACACTGAGCTACGCCTCGAGTTATGGTCTGGGGTGCGATTCCGTATGACAGCAGGAGAACTATCTCGGTTATCCCACGCACCATGACTGCAAAATTGTACATTAGTTTGGTGATTCGACCTCTAGAGCTGCCATTCACGGACAGAATACAAGGGGGTGTTTTCCAACAAGATAACGCTTGCCGCAGACCACTGCTGTAACCCAACGTGCTCTACAGAGTGTCTATGTGTTCCCTCAGCTTGCTCGATCACCAGATCTTTCTCCAATCGAGAATATAAGGGACATCATTGGACAAAAACTTCAGCTTGAGCCACAAAGAGCATGAACCGTTCCTTTATCGACCGACCAAGTGCGACAGGCGAGGAACTGCATCCCACGAACCGACATCCGGAATCTGTACAGTACTATGCATGCTTCCATTCAACAGCCTGGAGTTTACACCGGTTAGTGATGTATCAGCATTGGGTATTTCCAATGGTTTACCTCTCGCTTACATTAACCTCTGATCTTGCAATGTTAATCACATAGGTATGTTAACTATTCAAATGTATTCCCGAAATTTAATTACTCTACATTAATCATTTTTTGGAGTTGGGACTTTTTTCCGTCAATGTAGTTTTCGAACTGTGTTCATGCTCCTTCTCTTTATGTACGTAACCTGAGTGTAATTTTCAGGTGGTACTACACTCTTTATAGGTAAACATCGAACTGTTTGGGTGGAACAAAATATGGTGTAGGGTTCCAAACCACAATTCTTCTAATACCAATTTTATTCTTCAAATTTACTACAGTAAATGTGTGCAGCCGTCGTATTGTAATGAAATCTTAATTCTTGGCCTCCTTTTGCTGTCGTGCTCCTCATACTCCTTTGCTGCTGCTCTCCACTCTGGTCCGTCGTATGCATTGTCCCTCATCTCTGCATATCGATTGCGACAAATTTGCATTTTATTCTGCTTACTGTTGTCTAGCCTTTTACCACCACCCACCCACACACACACACACACACACACACACACACACACACACACACACACTTTCCTTCATCACCGAAATGACTATTCCCTCAAGTCTCAGGATGTGTCCCTTCAACTGATCCCTTCCCTTATTTAAGTTGCCCCATAGATTTTTTTTTTCCTTTCCGAGTCGATTAATTACTTCTTCGTTAGTTATCCGATATGTGCATCTGATGTGCATTAATCATCTGTACAACTAAATCTTGCAATGCGGTATTCGTTTTATGCCTGTGTTGCTCACCGTCCGCATTCCACTTCTGTACAATGCTCCTCTCAAAAGAATACTTTCAGGAAAGACTTCCTAACACTTGAGTTATTTTAGACGTTAACGTGTTTCCATTGTTCAGATACGCTTTTATTGCCATAGTCAGTCTGTAGTACGCATGCTACCCCGCCATCGCTAATTATTGTAACCCCCAAAACAGTTGAACTCGTTTACTGTTTTCAGTTTCTAATTTCATAGATCCCTCAGCATCACGCGATTTAATTAGTAGCCTAACCCAATAATGATTAATATGTCAATGAACTAAGAACACTCTGATGATTTCACAAATTTTCTGAAACATGTTTAGACAAGAAAAATGACATAAAAAGTTGTCGTTTGCGTAAACATGTGGAAACCAATACCATAATAAGTTAGAATAAGAATACACTCAGAACAAATGTCATACGAGTTGCAGGGAGACGATGCACCCGGCTATCTTCATTGCGAGTGACTGATGCCTGTGTCGACAAGTTCATCTAGCTACAGAATTGAGATAAAAATAGACCCGAATGTCTACTTGCTGGCCATTAGCAAAAGTTCATTATGAGCTACAGAAAGGGTTGATGGGTGAAGCGGTGAACCGCCTAAATTCGATAATGAAGGTACATGCTGACAAAGATAACTGGTGTGCTTCAAGAAATTACCTTGAAACTCTCTGAGTAACAGACCTTGCCTTGGTATTCATTCCAATTATGTACTAGTCTCATCTTCTCGTTCATAGCCTCTCTGTCCTCCTCCAGTCCCCTCTCTGTCCACCACCTCCACCTCCTTCTCTCTCTGTCCATCTACTCCTCACACCTCTGTCCATTCTCTCCTACCTCCTCATCTATCTTCTCCTGCTCCTCTCTAATTCCATCTTCTCCTCCCCTCACTTTTTCCGTCTTCTCCTCCCACCTCTCTCTGTGTATCACTTCCTCTCCCGCTCTCTGCTCAACTCCTCCTCTCCCCTCTCTCTGCCGCCCCTCCCCCCCAACCCTATCTGTCCATTTCACCCATTCCCGTCTCTGTCTGTCTCTTCGTTTCCCTTTCCATCTCCGCATTATCACACTCACCCCAATACGAGGCTGGTAGTTTTTACCCTCCCCCCCTCCCCTCCCTGAGAATTTATTTCTCAGATCTTAAGTAAGTGTGTATAATTTGGTTGAAATAGTTCTGTGGATCTCGGACAAGCCATTTTAGCCATGGCTTCACTCACGTACGCATATATCAAATATATTCCACGTATTTTAACACACTTCATATGTAAACGTACACATATTTCACATGTACCTCCAGCGAATTTGGCCCTGCAGTTTCATTTTCACTCAACTCTACTGAACTGTATGCCGTAAAAATGATATAGCTTGCAGGTACATCATGTGGTATATGTGAATACTATACGTGAAATGTATTCTGAGTAGAGCCGGTAGTAAGGAAGTAATAAATGAAAACGTCGTCCATGATACAGCAGTTTCTCATGCACCTCAGTGTCTATGACGTCATATTTCCTGCACTAAGTGCCGTATACTGATATAATTTTGCTGGTACTTTTAGTACTACATGTGTCGGTTAGACCGTCAGCGAGAGCGCACCGCGAGTTCCTGCTACTAATAAAGCCAGTACACCGTTCGTTTGTTACATATTTTTACGAACTTCAAACAGGAGCTAGTGCAGTAATGAAAAGGAACTGTGATTGCTGTGCACAGATGCGAGATGAGTTGGCCACCCAGATCCAGGCTGCGATGGCTTCTGTAACACAGCTTGAGGTTGCTGCCAGGGGGCGTCGCTGTGGGGGATCGAACGCGGGGATGCGAGGGACATAGAGCACCTCTCCGATCGGTCCACTGCTGTGACTGCCCTGGATGCTGCCTGCACTGTGGTTGACCCCTCACCCGTGCACGAGTGGGAGATCTTTCCAAAGTCTGGCAGGCAGCGAAAAACTTTCAGAGGGGCCAATTGTAGGGCCTCCCGAGTTCGTTTGATGAACAGGTGTCGGGCGTTATCTGTGGCTGACCATGTCTCTGAGCCGGATGGAGTAGTCCACCCAGTTCCAGAGGAAGCTTCTCGGTCCGAAAGGTCTGGGCATTCACAGAGGGTGGGTTTGCTGGTAGTTGGGAGCTCCAATGTTAGGCGTGTAATGGGGCCACTTGGGAACAGGGCTGCCATAGAGGGGAAGGAAGCCAATGTGCACTCAGTGTGCATTCTGCGGAGGAGTCATTCCTGATGTGTAAAGGGTGCTTCTGGATGCCATGAAGAGCACAGGATGCAGCCAACTGCACGTGGTGGGTCATGCCAGTACCAATGACATGTGTCGCTTTGGATCAGAGCAGTTTCTGTCTGGTTTCGGGCGGCTAGCGGATTGCCAGTCTTGCTTCCGAGATTAAGGCGGAGCTCACCATCTGCAGAATCGTCGATAGAACCGACTGAGGTCCTTTGGTGCAGAGCCGAGTGGAGGGTCTGAATCAGAGGCTCAGGCGGTTCTGTGACCGTGTAGGCTGCAGATTCCTTGACCTGCGCCATCTGGTGGTGGGTTTCCCGGTTCCGCTTAGTAGGTCAGGAGTCCATTACACACAGGAGGCAGCTACACGGGTTCTTGTGTGGAAGGGACTGAGCGGTTTTTTGGGTTAGAGGGTCTCAGGGAACCACAGAATGGGAGTCCAGCTAAGCGTGGGCAGGTAAAACACAGTAAGGTAGTTGTAGAAACGATTGGTATTGTACTTGTAAATTGACGTAGCTGTGTTGGGAAAGAACCAGGGCTCCAAGCCCTAACAGAAAGCACTGAAGCACAAATACTTATAGGTACAGGGAGCTGGCTAAAGCCAGAAATATGTTCAGCTGAAATTTTTTCAAACGATCTAACAGTGTTCAGAAAAGATAGATTAAATACATTTGGTGGTGCAGTATTTATTGATGTCAGAGGCAGTTTGCCTTGTAGCGAAATTGAAGTAGATAGTTCGTGTGGAACAGTCGTACATAAGGCACACCAGTGGCAAGACACAAGCAATACCTTCACTGCGCGATAACAACGGTGAAGTCACACATGGCAGTGCCACTAAAGCAGAGTCAATAAACATGATCTTCTGAAACTCCTTCACCAAAGAAGACGAAGTAAATATTCCTGAATTCAAATCAAGAACAACTGCCAAGATGAGAAACATAAAAGTAGATATTCTTGGTGTAACAAAGCAACTTAAATCACTTAATAAAGGCAAGATCTTCCGGTCAGGATTGTATACCAGTCAGGTTCCTCTCAGAGTATGCTGATAAAATAGCTCCATATTTACCAGTTACATACAACCACTCGCTCACAGAAAGATCCGTACCTAAAGACTGGGGCGGCCGGAGTTGCCGAGCCGTTCTAGGCGCTGCAGTCTGGAACCGCGCGACCGCTACGGTCGCAGGTTCGAATCCTGCCTCCGGCATGGATGTGTGTGATGTCCTTAGGTTAGTTAGGTTTAAGTAGTTCTAAGTTCTAGGGGACAGATGACCTCAGAAGTTAAGTCCCATAGTGTTCACAGCCATTTGAACCTAAAGACTGGAAAATTGCTCAAGTCACACCATTACCCAAAAAGCGAAGTAGGAGTAATCCGCTTAATTACAGGCCTATATAACTTAGGTCGATTTGCAATAGGGTTTTGGAACATATACTGTATTCGAACATTATGAAGTTCTTCAAAGAAAACGATTTATTGACACATAGTAAGCATGGATTCAGAAAATATCGTTCTTGTGAAACACAACTAGCTCTTTATACTCATGAAGTAATAAATCCTATCGGCAGAGGATGTTAAATTGATTCCATATTTTTAGATTTCCAGAATTCTTTCGACACCCTTCCTCACAAGCATCTTCTAACCAAACTGCATGCCTACGCCTCATTCGTGATTTCCTGTGAGAAGCGTCACAGTTCGTAGTAACAGACGGAAAACCATCGAGTAAAACGTATGTATTATCCGTCGTTCCCCAGGGAAGTGTTATAGGCCCTCTATCGTTCCTGATCTATATTAACGACATAGGAGACACTTTGAGTAGCCGTCTTAGATTGTTTGCAGATGATTCAGTCATTTATCGTCTTGTAAAGTCATCAGATGATCAAAACGTCTCGCAAAATGATTTAGAGAAGATATCTCTACGGTGCGAAAAGTGACAATTGACCCCGAATAAAGAAAAGTGTGAAGTTATTCACATGCGTACTACAGGAAATCAGTTAAATTTCGATTACGCGATAAGTCACACAAATCTGAAGGCTGTAAATTCAGCTAAATACTCAGGGATAACAATTACAAGTAACCTAAATTGAAACGATCACGTAGATAATATTGTGGGTAGAGCAAACCAAAGAGTGCGATTCATTGGCAGAACACTTAGAAGGTGCAACAGGTCTACTAAAGAGACTGCTTATATCACGCTTGTCCACCCTATTCTGGAGTATTGCTGTGCGGTGTGGGATCCGCATCAGGTGGGACTAACGGATGACATCGAAAAAGTACAAAGAAGGGCAGCTCGTTTTTTGTTATGGCGAAATAGGGGAGATAGTGTCACAGACATGATACATGAATTGGAGTGGCAATATTTAAAACAAGGGCGTTTTTCGATGCGGCAGGATCTTCTCGCGAAATTTCAATCACCGGTTTTCTCCTCCGATTTCGAAAACCTTCTGTTGGCAGGGAGAATTGATTTTCAAGATAAAATAAGAGAAATCAGGGGTCGCACAGAAACATTCAAGTGCTCTTTTTTCCTGCGTGCCGTTCGAGAGTGGAACGGTAGCGAGACAGCTTGAAGGTGGTTCATTGAACCCTCTGCCAGGCACTTTATTGTGATTAGCAGAGTAATCACGTAGATGTAGAAATAGATGAATAGTATCCGAAAAATGTGTCGTGAATACAGTTAGCAGTAATAAATAAGTAATAAATTAAAATGTCATGAGGCAGGTTTATTGTTTGAAATGTGGCAAATGTTCATATTTTCCCTTTTATCATTTTGTGAAGGTTTGAAATTATGTGTTAAGTTTGTTGCAAGTCTCTGTGTGCTCTCATTGTCAAATAGTGGATTACTGAAGTATAGGTATTCACACGGCGAATTCCACACTGCCTTTTCACTCCCCCCACTATACTTTGATAGGTTGGTGGTTCTTACCGCACAGTGATACTTAACAGATAGCATGTGATATGTGTACCATGTTTAGTTGAAACCGGTCTAGTGGTTTATGAGAAGACGTGTAACCTAGATATACACCAAGAAAAAAATACCATTTCAGAAAAACTGGATAAGAGAAAGATCTTCAGAAGTGAGTAAGTCAATAACACGTTGGTCCACCTTTGGTCTTCATGGAAACAGTTATTCGACTTAGAGTTCTTAAGTATCCTCCTGAGAGACATCGTGCTACATCCTGTCCAACTGGAGCATTGGAATTTTGTACGATAGCCCTCAGGGCATCCAACAACTCTGTTAATCAATGCCAAGTCGAATAAATGCTTCCATAAGGGCCAGAGATGGACCAATGCGTTACTGAGTTGCTGAATTTGTGAAACACATACTCTTGAATATATTATCAAATTGTTCTTAAATTGTAATCATTTGTTTGTCTGTATATGTACATCACATCTACCCATTTCCGTCCCATTCAAATAATTCCTTCGTATGCGTCTGTCTTAGAGTGTACATATATACACACATACATGCGTACACACGTTATTGTAATACTTATGGACTACCATCTTACAACAAAATTGTGAAAATATGTATCGTACGGTGTTCTAACCCAAAACTAAGGATATGTCTTCGAAGTGACTCGCCTTACATCTGCGATTTATCCATCAGTGAGAACAACTCTTCCATGAGAACGTCTGAGAATTTCGCTGCACATGATGAACGTTGCATGACGGCCTGTCAGCACGCGTGGGGAGCAGTACGCCAGCAGGCGAGGCAGCGGCCGTTTGCCTTGACTACCTGCCGCGCCCAGGGAGCCTTGACCGACTCTCCGGCTCTCAGATGGCGTTTCTTCTCTGCAAACACTGTTCCTGCTGCTATGATTCCTTTATATATGTCCATACCAATCTCATCAACTATGTATAACTGCTACATCCAATATCCTTAGCAGTAGGTGGCGTATGTACAGCAAAATATAGTCTAACAGTCCATGAGTCACAAGACATTTCTTCGTCGTATGTTAGTTCACAGAAAAATATATACGTCAGTACTAAACTTCCTATCAGACTTAATCAGACTCTTGGGAAATTCACAACTGAAAGTGGAATCAGGCAGAAATATCCATAACGCCAAAACTGCATTCAGCAGCCATAGTTTTTAAGTTCTAACTGGGTAAAGGAAGAAGAAATACTTGTTAGTGGACATAGCGAAATTACCTTCATCTTGCTCGTGAAACTGTACTGTTTGAATCTAGTGCAGATAAACGACAACACTGAATGGAGGAACTTCAGATCCAAAATCTGAAAGCACACCTAAAAATATGGGACTATTTGTTGGCAGAATGTGGAGATAAACTGATCTAACTAACTCTTACTAAATTTATGGTCAGCACTTCTTTCCGCCTCTCCTTTGGTTTAACAGGATTTAAAACAAATCTGTTGATGTCCCTTGAGATGAAAGTAGCTCTTCCACCAGTTGCCCTCAGTGATACGTTGGATGTATTCCAGTCTCCGTCCTCCCCTGCAGTTTCTACCCTCTACAGCTTCCTGTAGTATCATGGGAGTTATACCTTCATGCCTTAAGACGTGTCATATCATCCTATCCCTTTTTTATTGTTGATGTTTTTCACACGTTTCTCTCCTCGCCGATTCTGCTCAGAACATAGCCATTTCTTATCTTATCTGTGCAGCCCTAAGGCAACAACTGCACACCGACCAGCGCAGCGCCGCGAAACTGCGTGAAGGGGCGCTGACCAGCGCGATAGATGCAGGAGCAGACGGCGACGGCCGCGCCTCCAGGAAGGAGAGGGCTCAGCGCCCCCTGTCGACGCGGACCCAAGCAGCCACCCGTCGCTGGTAGACCCAGTTCAGTCGCAGGGTTCGAGAGCATCAGCACTAACTTATAGGAAGACGATACTTGGCCTTCGCTCTGCGTGTAGTAATAATAGATAAAAGTAAACTGCACCCACTCAGGCCCCCATGATGAACAAAAAGAAATTAACATTATCAAAGAAATTGCTTGTAGAAATAGATATGGATACAACCCTGATGTAACTGATAAACTTAACATCAAAATCAAAAACAAACAATTCGCACCTCCTAAATCAGATTCACAAGAAGGTAAAAGCACAATTGCCCGCTTACCCTTTATAGGTAATTCCAATCCTCTTTCGGAAGACTGGTATTCAAATTTCTTTCAGCACTAACAACAAGCTACAACAGCACATTATCCAAAAAGTAAGACAAGTAACCAACGCCAACATAAGTCATATATTTACAAACTCTTATGTGACAGTCGCCCACAGTTCTACATGCGCCAAACCGGAAGGAGTTTCACTACAAGAGACTGCGAGCATATGGAAGTCTTCTGGCTAAATAAATTTAATATATCCACTTTTGCAATGCATCTACAAGACCATGGTCACTCAGCCGCAGCCATTACAGACAAGCAACAAATACTACACACACTCAACAAAGGAAAGAAAATGAATTTACTCGAAGAGCTCGAAGTTTACATCCACAGCTTTAATCACCACACCTTTCTCAACGAATTAGTGGAGCTCTCAATTTCATGAAATATTCAGAAACAAAAACTCATTATCCTCTGATATCTAATAACAAAGTAATATGTTGTGGAAATCCGACGTAGCAATCATACAACAGTTCAACTCTCATTATCGTAATTCGTAAAAGTCATATTCTGAACACAAGTTTTAACTGTCGTTTTCGCGATTTGTAATAGCTTTCAAATTTTCATGTGTTGAACATCATTGTACTTCCTAGATCTAAGTTCTCTGACAACAGTGTAGCTCAAAAGAGTTCTGCCATTTTCGTCATTTGTAATAGCTCTCAGTATATTCATGTGTATAACGTCATAGTACTTCCCATGTCTAAAGTTCTGACAAAATTTTGGATTAAAAATTTCGCAATTCATAATAGCTTTTTAAGTGTATATGTGCGCATCTTCTTTGCAGTCCCTATGTATAAGTTCTTTGACCATAACCTACATGTTTCTGTATGAGCAATATCGTTGCACCTCCTATGTCGAAGTTCTTTGACCATCATCTACATGTTTGAATGTAAACACGGGGTATGTCACGAGTTCATAACACAGTAGAGAAATATGCAGCTAAATTTTAAAAAAACTGAAACATTGACGTGAAAATGGTAAAAACTGTACAACTCAATGGAAAAACTGTCGCCACAACATAATTATAATAGGGATACCGATACTTGATATTTATGTAAGTGCAGATACATTTTCGACAGATACTGGGTTTGCCAGTTAACAATTGTTCCACTCGTATCTGATTAGTCACCAGTAAATAATTTTCTTTGTATTCAGTGATATCCAGCAATATGAACATGTACATGAATGTATAAACACCTGAGGATGGGCACAAGCCCGAAACCGTTCGTGTAACGAATAAATAGTCTTATTATGACTGGTAGCGGAAATTTTCCTATATCCTATAAAGTATTCCATAACTGGAAAGTGTTATGCACAGATCATTTTGATTCCTCCCACTGGCCATGGCAACTTTTGTCCTTTCTTTCTTGTGTCAATGCTGAATCCTACAGTAGCCGACACAACATTATCAGTGCACATAGTTTTCAACATCTCTGTGGCTAAGGAAAATGAAATGGTTGTGAGTGGGACATAAAGCCACGCTGATTGATGGAAGACGAATGAAGTAAACTCTTTGCTGAATTAAAAGGGGGAATAGCAGAATCAGACGGAGCCTAATGGATGGTATGTAGGTGTCATACCAATCATGCAGGAGCGACGCCGACACGTATAGATGAAGAGTGTGATAGAAGAAGACACCGTCCAGAGTAGGAAGTCAAATAGATGATGGCAACGATGTGTATTGTATCTAGCAGGCTGTTTGAAATGCGCGCGCAACGACGTTATTGACTAACTTCAATGCTAATGGAAACAGCCTTTTCTCCTTAATTATTTCTCAGCACAATCTACGCTGCAACACCCTTACAGACTTTTCAGACTGTCTCTGACCACCCTTTATAAGGCGCGTGAACAGCTTCAAATGTTGCGGGACCACTCTGGAGGACACAGAGAAGCTTGTCCACGCTTGCCACGACTTCTGTAAACTATCTATCGGCGTGATGTTGAGATACTCCCTTGGCCAGCAAGCACCTCAGACCTGTTCTTGGATACAACTTGTGTGCGACTAACTCGGACGCCAACTCCGTTCAGTCCCAGTATATACGATACCAATGGCCAGTAACCGCAGCTGTGGGTTAGCTTGAATCGTGAGAGGATACAACGGCTTTGTAGCTCGCTTCTCAGCTAAACCAGTGTATGCACATCGTACTGGCAAGTGGCTTCATACTGAAAAGTTCTTTGTAAATTTGACTCGATTTCTTAAGCACCAAAATAACATGGCACACCCTGTCAACCGATGAAGTAATTTCGTTTCCTCCTTCCCTTCTCTGGACTCGCATTCGGAAGGACGACGGTTCCATACCGCGTCCGGCCATCCTGATTTAGGTTTCCCGTGATTTCCCTAAATCGCTCCAGGCAAATGCCGGGATGGTTCCTCTGAAAGGGCACGGCCCACTTCCTTCCCCATCCTTCCCTAATCAGATGAGACCGATGATCCCGCTGTCTGGTCTCCTTTCTCAAACAACCCAACCCTTCCCTTCTCGGAGCCGTCATGTTGCCTGGTACTGCATACTGTCTGATTACACTATCACAATCAAATGTTAAGAGCTCATCACGACATTCAAATAGACAGAGGTTACCGTCTGGATTGGAAAAGATGAAACAGTCGCATAGGTATAGCTACTTCGAAATCAGTTATCGAGATTCATCTGAAGGTCTATCAACAAGTACTGCTGCTATTCAAAACATGTTGTTTAAGCATACTACCACCAACACATTTGGGAAATTTGTTCCTAATCTCTGCAAAGGATACCAAACATAGATTATATAAAAACAAAAAACTTTTAACAAGGGACAGCGCGGTTTAAAATTGGTTTCTTTGTTCCCAGTCGAAGATTGTATCAAATGTTACAGTGGTTTATTAGGTACGGCCTTGTTCGTAACTGATATGTTCTTGCCTTTCTCTGACCTTTGAAATGACTTAAGTAGTGATTTATAGTTGGATCTACCTTTTGAAGTGAACTCTGAACATGTGGTGTTTTTCACTCTAACAAATCATTGATAGAAAAAAAGTCTTAGAAACTACCGGGGGTCGATTGCCACGCCTATGGATTTGTAATCTGGCACTTATCTTCTACGTCATGCCAGTTAGTGTGAAAAACACGAGTGGGATGTATTTCGGTGTAAGATAGTGTCATCCCCTAAAATGAATTAGAGCATGTAAACCAAATCACAGGTTCCATCAGCCTGAAGGGAATCGCTTCTGATCAATAAAACTTCGGATTTAGTTTAATAGTTCACATAGAATGATACGCTGTTCCATACGAAAGAATTTAATTCGATTAGGCGTTGTCTGTGCAAGCCTAAGCAATTGTGCAAAAACAAGCTTACTGTAGTCCACATTAATCCTAAGAAAAAAATATGCTGATGTCTGAGGAATATCTTATTGCTCCGATCCATACCGGCATTCACGAACAGATATGCTGTGCATCTGAGGAATATCTTATTACACCGAACAAGATCGAATTCCAGAAACAAAGATGTGGGCAACTGATGAATAGGTTGCTGCACCGATCGAGAACGAGACTCAGAAACAAAGATGTTGCGTTCCTGGGGAATATCCAACTGTAGAGTGGATCTCTGTTTGTGCTGTTTGCGAAGATTTCGTTTCGTGCCACCAAATTCTTAAGAACTAAATCAAATGAAATTCTAACGAATAATGTAAGGCTTTTCAATGATACCTTCCTAACTATACTAGGAAGTATATCGTGACAACCGAAAAGTAGCGATGAAAAAAGAGAGGAGAAAGTACCAGCATCTGAGGATATTCCAAACCGCTTACAATATCTGGTGGACATCCTTTTGCTTAATACCAGTAATCTTTAGGAAATCAGGTACTGTAGAGAACGATAGGCTCTTTTTCTTCAGAAAGAAAAAGTAATTAATTAAAAGAACTGATATATAATTTATAGTGGAAAGCTCACTTTCACCCTGTCTCGTAATAAAGTCAAATTAAGACTATTAAATGATTTAGTAATGTTACAAACGAAAGTTCTGTGAACACAATGTCGTGGCGCTCTTGCTCTAGGAGCGGCACAGCAGATGCTTGCGAGCCATGTCTGTTTGTTTGGAATTCCTTTCACGAGCTATTTCGGCCCGTGAGGGGGCTTGGAGGGGTTCTGAGTATGAAGAAGTTCTGGCAACGAACATTCTGTGCTGGATGTTAAGCCTGAGCTGTAGAGCCAATCTGGGGGTCAAAACTCCTGTTGGTGAATTTTTGTTGTAGTTCAATCAAATTAGACGTTAAGTTGAGCATTTACATAAAAAAGGGAAGCTTGGCGGAAACGTTCAGGATAATGTCCAGATCAAAATACCGCAAGTCCCAAAAAATCCACTTTGTGGAAAATCCACCATCTTGAAAAGATCTCCGCTATAGTGGAATTTTCGAGCTTTAAACATACGAGGGCTGTCCAGAAAGTAAGTTAAGATTGATCGCGAAATGAAAATCGCAGTGAAAATCAGAAATGTTTCATTTGTAACAGTTAGCTACATCTCTCAGCTACTTCTCTACGTAGTCGCCGTTCTGACTCAGACATTCGTCGTAGCGTTGTACCAACTTTCCAATACCCTCATCATAGAAGGCAGCCGCGAGTGCTTTCTGCCAATTCTCTACGCTGGCCTAAAGCTCGTTGTCTGTGCCAAAATGTTTTCATAGCCAGCGGTTCGTTTGAGAAAAGATGAAACTCAGTGGGAGACAATTACGGGCTGTATTGTGGGTAACCAAACATTTCCTATTGAAACGATGCCGGAATGTCTTCATTGCCCCTGCAGAATGAGGCTGAGAAATGCCTTGAAGAAGTACCGCACGACAGTTATGTAATGCTGGTTGCATAGCTTCAGGGGAAAATTCTACCCGGCCCTCGTACTTGGCGGGAGACACTATTTTCTATAACATCTTTAGGCGCCCACTAAGAGCTCAGGAATGAAGAGAGCGACGTAATTCTACCTAGAGTCATACTGGAGACACTGCCCAACACATCTTCGCAAAGCTTTATCGGATTTTCATAGTCGTTTCCATCGTAACTTACTTTCTGGACAGCCCTCGTAGTAACTCAACCAAGCGTCCGATTGGGTTAATTTTTGTGCCAAATGAATGAATTCACGCATCACTATCTACTAAAAATTATTTACTATAGTCCAGTTTTGCTTTTCAGTTATATTTCCTTTAACTCAACTAGCGCTGAGAAAAATTGAACTAAAAGTTTGCAACTTTTATCACACTTTGCTGATTTTTTTAAATTACAAGTAATGTTGTAACGTACAATAAAAACACAAAACAATGTAAATAATTTATGTGAGAGGGAAAAATAGCAACAAAAGTAGGCAGAGTTGCTGTAAGCTAAAATGGTTGACTCACTGGCCAAAAATTAATGATAGGAGAACGTTATCTGAAAAAAACTAGTTCCAGAACTGCTTTTATAAAAATGGAAGAAACAGTGGACAGACCTTTTTGCATTTTGTGGTTATTACCGTGTTTTACCGTGTAACACTTCAGTTACCGTTTCGACTTTGTGTTCGATGTGAGTCGGCGAAGTTCACCCAATTTGTGCACCCACATGGCAAGCGCAGTAGCCACACACACTAGTACAGCTTAAGCAGCTTGTCCTGCCTATCCAGATTTACAATTGCATTACATAATGTGAGGTACTTGCTCCGGTGCTGGTTCGTCTTGAGTCGGAATTGCCCATTGCTGACCGGCAAAAACGCCTCTACCCATCACCATTCTTTTTCCGGAACGTGGTTTCCCATTCGTATTTGAACCCAAAGGGAATAATACAAATCAGTTAAAGATCCCGTGGTTTGTGTCTATATTAGGCAAGATTAATGAAGATAACGCCTTCCTCACCTGGTGGTGAGCTCCGTATAAATGATGTTTGTCCACAGCGGATAATCAAATGTTGCTGTGATGGACTGCTTTGCAGCACTCACAAGGTTTTCAGGATGCATTTTCTTTAGATAGATGTGAGCATATTTCGCTTTCGAGAGGAGACCACAACATTGGGATCGCAGATTTACTTGAAACTTTTTACACATTTAGTAAGCCATTAAAACAACATAATATGCAAGTAGTAAGGTGCACTACTCTGGCAATTCCGAGAAGACCGCGAGAGAAGTTTTTCGCGTCTGTTATGTGACTGGTGTGGCTGTGCGTAGTGCCAGACACCAGAGATCATGGTGGTCAAGCGATTGCCGGCACGGTAGCTCAGCGTGTTTGTCAGAGGGCAGCAATGCAACGAAAGATAACGAAAAAAAAATGATCAATAAAAAGAAGTCGTTAGCGTACGAGCTACATGAGACGAATTTGTATGGGGAGATGGTTCGACTCCCACTCAAACATAATTTTTGACGTATACTTTTTTCAACACTGGTCATATGATTTAACTTATGACATTTGAGAGCTAATATAATTAAGAAACCACGTGTATTTGCATGAAGTTTTACTTAATTTCATGTTATTTGACTACTTACTATTTTTAATTAAATTTGACTATTAGAACAAACACATTTATAACTATAGACAAATAAAGGAAGAAACGCATAGTTTTCCTGAAAATATGTGCTTGCTGATTTGCTATATTCCTTTTACATGCAATCTGGCAAGGCACCTGGAACTACTTTGCAACTCAACACTTCGAGCTGCAGACACAGAGGCAGGCTCCATTTGGCAGTGAACCTGCGTAGCGGTCAGACATAGCTAGTCTAGCAAACAGGAATAGTGTAGGTGTAAATTTTCTGAGTATCACGTGATTTACACTTGTACTACAAAAGTGGTGATTCGGAGGGGGGGGAGGTAGCTGAACTATCACCTCATACACGTTCTCCTTTGCATGTAAAAAAATGACATTGCTGGAAATACTCTTACGTTATTTGATTTTCAAACAGCTGAGCAAAACTAAACGCACTGAGATTATTTTATCTTTACTTATTCTGATCATCACTAAACTGACACACAATATTTTAGCGCAACGCAATCTGACTTTCAATAATCCCTACAAAAGAACAGCCCTGACTAAGAAAACCTATACCTTTCATGAATCACTTATCTCACAAAAATCTTCGTTACTCGAACTACTGCAATACAGAGAGCGCCAATACTGCCAGCTAAATAAAAGATTCTAAGTAGTAAGGCACTACTGATAGGCATAGTTAGCAAATGAAAGATTTTGATAGAGAACAAAGACTGTATTTACCTTAATATAGTTCAAAAGTCATGATTAATATATATAATTTTGTGGCATACAATTAAACAAATTTCCTTTTTCTGACGGACACACGTCCAGATCGTCCGCTCATAGTAACCTCTCAAAACTCTTCCATCTCTCTCCCCACATTCACCACTGCTGGCGGCTGACCAACTGCCCAACGCTACGCGCTATTCACATCCAACTGCCCAACGCTACACTAGCGAATATTCCAACAATGAGTCCAACCAGCCACAGACTGCACACAGCGCAGCCAGCGACTGTCATACAGAGCATTACGTGGCGTTACCAATATAAAAACCTAAACAGCCTACTTACAACACCTAAGACATCTCTTGCGGCTACCTAAAATTTGCCAGAGTAGCGCACTTACTATTTGGACATCATGTTGTTTTGACGGCATACTAAAGGTTTACAAAGTTCGAATAAAATCCGTGCTCCCAACGACGTGGCCTCCCTTGTTAGCTGAAGTGTCTCGCACAGTAAAGAAATGGAATCAAGCCTTCGACGCAGAACAGGCCAAGTTCTGCTCTGATAGACAGTTGCGTGATGCTTACCATTTAGAAGCATGCCACCCAAAGTTGCACAGCGTGCCATCAAGATGACGTAAGGAGATTTAGTTTTACGTCGATCAAATCTGCTGCTTGGTGGTGAATTCTGACATAGGAAAAACAGAAATCTCTCCAGAAAAGAGGTCCAAGTGCGTTTGTTTCAAACGATCAATGAGACAACAGTCGACTTGTTCCATTTTCTTAATGATCAAGTTCGCATAAGCATGTCCGGTCATCATGTGGGTCACGGTATTCCTCAAGTACACAATCTCTACATATACATAGATACCCCGCAAGCCACACTACGGCGTGTGTCGGAGGGTACCCTGTACCACGACATTTCATTTACTTTCCTGTTCCACTCGCAAATCGATCGAGGGAAAGACGACTGTCTCCATGCCTTCGTGGGAGTCCTAATTTCTAGTATCTTATCTTCGTGGTCCTTACCCAAAGTGTATGTTGAAGTCAGTAGAATCGTTCGGCAGTCAGTTTCAGATGCCGGGTCTCTAAATTTTCTTAGTAATGTTTCTCGAAAAGAACGGCGCCTTCTCTCCGTGGATTCCCATTTGAGTTCACGAAGCAAGTCCGTAACACTTACCGGTTGTTCTAACAGACCGTTAACAAATCTAGCAGCCCGCCTCTGAACAGTTTCGATGCCTTCCCTCAATCCGACCTGGTACGGATCCCAAGCACTCGAGCAGTACTCAGGAAAAGGTTGCACCAGCGTCCTATATTCGGTTTCCTTTACAGGCGAACTACTCTTTCCCAAAATTCTCCCAATAAATCGAAGTCGACCATTTGACTTCCCTGTTCCACCTCACATCGTTTCGCATCGTTATGCCCAGATGTTTAAGCGACTTGACTGTGTCTACTAGGACACTAGTAATACTGTATCCCAACATTGCAGGTTTGATTTTCCTACTTATCTGCATTAACTTACATTTTTCCACATTTAGGGCTAGCTGCCATTCATCACACCAACTGGAAATTTTGTCTAAGTCGTCTTATGTTTATCTACTGTCACTCAACTTCGACACTTTGCCGTACACCACGACATCATTAGCAACCATCTGCAGATTGCTGATCACCCTGTCAGCCAAATCATATAGGGAACAACAGCGGTCCTGTCACACTTCCCTGAGACACTCCTAACGCTACCCTCGCCGTAGCGAACAACATACTGGATGCTATTATTAAGAAGTCTTCGAGCTACTCACATATCTGTGAACCTTCGTTATGAGCCTGCAACGTGGCACCGTGTCAAATGCCTTTCGGAACTAGAAATATACAAGCTACCTGTTGCTCTTCGCTGGCCGGAGTGGCCGAGCGGTTCTAGGCGCTACACTCTGGAACTGCGCCACCTCTACGGTCGCAGGTTCGAATCCTGCCACGGGTATGGCTTTGTGTGGTTTCCTTAGGTGATTTAGGTTTAAGTAGTTCTAAATTCTAGGGGGCTGATGACTTCAGAAGTTGAGTACCATAGTGCTCAGAGCCATTTGAACCATTTGTTGCTCTTCATCCATAGTTCTCCGTATGTCATGTGAGATTAGGACAAGGTGAGTTTCGCACGAACGGTGTTGTCTATACCCACGATGATTCGTGAACATACGCTTCTCCTTCTCAAGAAAGTTTATTGTATTCGAACTGAGAACATGTCCAAGGATTCTGCAGCAACAGAAGTTAGGGATATTGGTCTTAAATTTTTCGGATCCGTTCTTTTTTAGCTTTCTTATATACTGGAGAAACATGCAATTTTTCCAGTTGCTAGGGACTTTGTGCTGGACGAGAGATGCAAGACAGCTAACGGGTCAATCTCGTAGAGTACGCTTTGTAATAGCGAACTGGGATTCCATCCGGACGTGCTGATTTACTTGCTTTGAAGTTTTTCAGTTGTTCCTCTACGCCAGATGTGCTTATTACTGTGCCACCCATACGGGGAGATGACATCATGATAGCTAATCCCCGTTTCTGTACTGACATTGTCGATAAGGTGCGGCGTATTTGTAGCTACAAGGTCTAAGATATTGCCACTGCGTGGGGGCTGCCAAGCTAGCTGCTGATCAAGACAGTTTTCAGAAAACGTGTCCTAAACTATTTCGCATGACAGTGTCTGTAACCCCCCCCCCCCCCCCCCCCCCCCGCCAACGAATCCATGGACATCCCAGTCTGTACTCGGGAGGCTAAAGTCGTCTCCAACCAGTACTGCATGATCTGTGTATTTACGTATTATTGACCTTAGATTTTCTTTGAATGTCTCTTGAACTATCACAGCAGAATCGGGTGCCCGGAAAAACATCCAACAATTAACTTGGTTGCACCCAGACCTGTTACACGCGATCACGTGACTTCACTGTCACACTCATATTCGACCTCAACAGAGACAGTATTTTTGTCAACTGCAGTGAACACTCCCACTGCTATGGCCTCCATCTTTCCGATATACGTTCCACGAATCACTAAATATGTCTAAGAGACCCTCCATTCCGCTTCCTGACGATTGTCCCAACGCTTCCCAAGAACGACCTGAGCCTGTGAAACCCACCGTGACGCGAAACACAAGAAAATGGGCTGTCTGTCTTCCCCAGCTGAAAAAAACAATGTCCAAGAAACAGTGTTGATCGAACGTCACCACACATGATGAGTGCTTTCTACCTTTCCACATCTCGAAGACAGAAAGAACACGGGGATGAGCGGTGGTAGGGTTGGAAGGAGCTAGACTGATGAATGGCAATGGATGAACTTCAGACTTTTTGCACATATATTAACCGGTATTAACAACTGCGTCTGTTAATCCATTCCAGTCACATCATGGCGTGTTATGAGGCTGGCACCGCCACATCCACAGGATGTTAACGAGACGAGATTTTGTTATGGGTGCTGGAATTGTGGAGCTGACGTCGTGCACAGCAATGTGTGCAGTTCCGAGACTGAGGTCAGGGCCAGGTGAGGGCTGCTGATATTTTACAAATATCGGAAATCCGATACATCGATATTTTAAGAATTAGTACAATCGGTAATCGATAAATTGAAAATTAATGTCGACATTTCGACGGCAAACATATTGACGTTCCGGCCTGTAAAAATATTAGCTCCACATAAATATATTACCTGTTTTAGTGCTGTATTTTTAAGTATTGATTCATTATTAGATATTCTGTACATTAACAAGCTAGCAGCCTGTTTATCCTCCTTAGAGCAAGAGTTGAAAGGAAAACTAGGCACGTTCACCCTTCGCGATAACCACTTTGCTAACAATGGTTATTGCACGTAAGTGGCACAATAAAAGATGTTCGATGGGTCCGTCGTTCGGTTTCGTCACATGTCGGATTTCTCCTATATAGTTCATGTCAACATACCTGTTTTTTTTATTATTTCTGCAAAAGTCAGCGACCTAGCAGTTGTGTCAAAACTGCGTGGTGAAGTTAAACGTTGCTCTTTCTGCTGGTAGCGCTGAGCGCTGATTACGCCAGAGTTTTTCCTGACACGTCTCCAACCATGGCAAAGAGCAGTCTTGTCATTTAGACTTCTGTACATAATTTTCAGCAACTGTTTTTGAAGAATACCGACGTGAAGAAGTAGTACACTAGCTACGATAAAAATAGCTTTTCCAAGCGTCTGATATGGTATTTCTTCACGTCACAACTCTTTGTTATACCATTCGCACCACCACGCCCCATTCCAATCGGATTCCTTATTCTGCCACCTATCTTTGCTTCACGCAATCAGAAAGACTAGACGTGATGAAAGCTCAAAAACTAGTAAGAGTCCTTCACCCGGTGAAAGTAAAATTATGTTCTACTACAATTTATATATTTATCGAAAATTTCGAAAAAAATATAAAAAAATAAAAATATCGGTCCTCGATGTTGCATTTAGATATTGATATATCGATACGTATAGTGCTGAAATGATATAGCCGATATACATCGACATATCCTGGACAAAATATCGAAATGTTGATATTTTATTAACAGTGTAAGCACCGATAACAGATCGAGTGAACTTGAGACGCTCTAACTCTGCTGTCGAAGGTGGCTTGTTGCTTCTTGGGAACGGATCGCTTGCTTGAACAGCCCTTGCAGGCGTGATGCAGCAAATGCCTCCCTTAACGTTAAAGGAACTGTGACCATCAAATGCCCTCTGGATGTGATATATTCTTTCACTTTGGGTTGACCGTGCTGCGCATAGGAGGTCTCAAAACTTGTTTGAGACTGCAACGAGCGTACACCAACTTCTGATAGCACATCAGGCAAGAGCTTCGAGCCACAGCGTCTATGAAGAATTATCCATAGTCCAAATTGCAATCGAGAAATGAACGAACGAGGGCGGGCAGCAGCAACTATCGAACTAGTGACGGTTGTGGTATTTCTTTTCGTAACAGTGCTTTCTTCCAATGGTTTCCAAGTTTCAAGAACAACTCTCAGGGAACTCTGAAGGGTCGGCGGCATCAGTTCTGCATTTACAGATGAAATTAGTTCTACCGCTGGATAGGTGAAACGCTCGTTAACTTGGGAGCGAATGTCCTCACGGAAAACTGTTGCCGCTGTTTCGACGATTCTCATTCTTTCGTTTCGTTTGTATCACGCTTCAATGAAAACGTGATAATCATTTCCCGTAAAACAGGTAATGCTTTCTCTTTCAACTACTCGGGAATTGGGCGCAAAAATGAAGCCAATTGCACACTTCATCAGTTACACAGGTTAAAATGAAAAAAATTCAAGATGGTGGACTTTAGGTAAAGTATATTTTTGGGGATCATTGGGATTTTGATCTGGACATCATCCTGAGCGTTTATGCCAGTTTTTAGCTTATTTTCTAAAAGGTCCATCTTAGGGGGGGATTTTTGTTTAATTTGACTGCACCCTGTGAACTACAAAGGAAATTAACAGGGGATGTTTTCTTTATAAAAATCTGCTACGAAATCATTTGTTACACGATAGATACTAATACGGCAGAAGCGTGGGTGGTGGGAGTGGAGTGTGATGGTTTTACTGGACATATCCTTAATTCATCATCAAAAACGGAATCTGAACATTGCACTTCATTGTAAGAGCAATTTCACTATAGGTGATCATAATGCGGGAGTGACAATAAAAACATATCCTGATGACATTTTCATAATAAAGAATTTTAGGACAAATATCGAAAGATACGGTAACAGCAACCTCGCAACAGGTAGCACTTTGCCCTTAAGAATCACGAAAGACAGCTACAAGTAGTTAGAAATGTCCTTAAAAATAAATGTTTGACACAAAACTCTCGAAATAAACAATTATATTGGCACACATTGAAGTGTTCACATAGCCTTGACGCAACTGGAACACTAAACATTACAGAATTAAGTGCCGAAAATCTGAAGTCACTAGCTTCACGTATTTCGAACCATCAATTCTAACAAGGTGATCTCTGTGCTACCATTACAGTAAACATTTAAGGGCAATCTAATGAGGGCAAGCTCCAAATTTAATTTCTCAAAAAAAAAAAAAAATCACTTAAAATACCTACGGTAGAGTCATGTAAACAAAAAACAAGCCAAACTTAAAACTAATTTTAAAACGAGAGACGAACGAGAAGTAAGCTTGACATTGCAAAACAAGCCCTTCACTTATACTATACACTAGAGTGCTCACATACACGGTTTCACAAAAACACAACTCACATGAAGAGGCAACGTTAACTCAACCCACCAAATTATACAAACATATCTAACAGACACAACTAAAAACGAAACACAATGACAGGCAAAATAATGTCGCCCATGTACAGAATCAATCAGAATGACAGGCAAAACAAGGTCGGTCATGCACATGATCAACCACAATATATGACCAGCGATGTCACCCAACTAACAATCAACGATAATGTCTAAGGAACAACATCATACAAACGCTAAGGAAGAGAGTTTTACACCAGTCACACTGCTGCACCACCCCACGACAGTAAGGAGCAAAACACGGTAAGTAGGCCCTACCGTAACAGAACCCACGGTGAAGCACTGTGAACGAGCAGACAGTGACTTGAGTCAGGTGACATCAGTCTTCTGACTGGTCCAATGCGACCCGCCACAAGTTCCTCTCCTGAGCCAACCTCTCCGTCTCAGAGTAGAACTTACGTCCTCGATTCACTGCTGGATGTATTTCTATGTCTGCCTTCCTTTACAGTTTTTGCTCACTACAACTCCCTGCAGTCCCGCGAGAGTAATTCCTTAATGTCTTCACAGATGTCTTCTTCTTGTCAGTATTTTCCATAATTCCTTTCCTTTTTGCGGACGACCTCCACATTCCTTACTTCATCAGTCCGCCTAATTTTCAAAATTCTTCTGTAGAATCATTTCTCAAATGCTTTGATTCTCTTCTGCCCCAGTTTTCCCACAGTCTATGTTTCACTACCGTACGATGCTGTGCTCCAAACGCACAGACTCTAAGAATTCTTCCTCAAGTTAAGGCCTATGTTTGGTGATAGTAGGCTTCTCTTGGTCAGGAACGCCCTCTTTGTCAGTGCTAGTTTGCTTTTGATGTTCTCATTGCAGCGACCGTCATTAGGTATTTTGCTGCCTAAGTAGTAGATTTGCTTAACATCATCTACTTCGTGACCATCAGTCCTAACATCCAGTTTCTCGTTGTTCTCATTTCTGCTCATTTTCATTACTTTCGTCTTTCTTCGATTTACTCTCAGTCCATATTCTTTACTCATTAGACAGTTAATTCCATTCAGCAGATCCGGTAATTCCTCTTCACTTTTCCTAAGCCAAACTGATAGCCATCTAACAGATCCTTAATTTTTTCCCATTCTTCTGTATATTAAACTTGTCAGTATCTTGGGTGTATGACCTGTTAAGGTAATTGTGGGATAATTCTCGCACTTGTTGGCTCTAGCATTCTTAGGAAATTTTTGAATGATGTATTTTGAAAGTCAGATGGTATATCACCAGAGTCAAACATTCTACACACCACTGTGAACACTCGTTTTGTTGCTACCTCCCCCAGTGACTTCAGGAATTCAGATGGAATATTATCTATTTCTTCTGCGTTATTTGATCTTAAGTCTTCCAATGCTCTTTCAGTTTCTGTGTTTAATACTGGATCAACCATCTCTTCCATCTCGACTTCCGTTTCTTCTTCAATCACTTCAGACAAGTCTTTCCCTTCATAGACGCTTTCAATGTACTCTTTTCACAAATCAACTCTCTCCTCTGCTTTTAACAGTGGAATTCCCGTTGCACTCTTATTGTTACGACCCCTTGTTTGTAATACCACCGAAGGCTGTTTTGACTTTTCTGTGTGCTGAGTCAGTCGATTTCTTTTTCGTTTTCTTCACATTTTTCATGGAGTCATTTCGCCATATCTTCCCTCCACTTCCTTTTTATTTCATTGCTAAGCGACTTGTATTTCTGTATTCCTGAATTTCCCTAAGTATTTTTGTACTTTCTTCTTTCATCGGTCAACTGAAGCATTTCTTGTGTTACCATGGTTTCTTCGTAGATATCTTCTGTGCAGCTACGTTTTCTTTCCAACTTCTGTGACTGCCCGTTTCAGAGATGCCTTTTCCTTTTCAGCTGAACTGTCTACTGAGATACTCCTTACCACAGTATCTAAATGGTTGAAATGGCTCTAAGCACTATGGGACTTAACATCTGAGGTCATCAGTGCCCTAGACGTAAAACTAATTAAACCTAACTAACCTAAGTACATCACACACATCCATCCCCGAGGCAGGATTCGAACCTGCGACCGTAGCAGCAGCGCGGCTTCGGACTAAAGTGCCTAGAACCACCCGGCCACAGCAGCCGGCTATCGCAGTATCTATACCCGTGCAGAACATCAACAGTACTTCTTCATTCCATAGTGCTTCCGTATCACACTTCTTTGCGTATTGATTCTTCCTGACTATTCTCTTAAACTAAAGCTTCAGCCACCGCGTAGCACCATGATAATATGATCCTGTCACTCCCGCATCCACAATTTTAGGAACACGGTAAGCATAGCCCCCACATGGGTGCCATACTCCATACAAGGCAGCGCGATGGTGGCTGGCAGACAAACTGCACTCGTTTTCTTAACTCCGCAGCGCCCGTCTCGGCGGTGTACTCCATACGTGGCAGCCACAAGTGGCGAACAGCCTGCACTCGATGCCCAGAGCTCGTCTCTGCGCTGGCGGTTCTGTGGTCACACCTGCGTGATTCTAATACATAGGCTGGCCGCTACCCAACGCACTCCGGCCCACCGTGTGCTCAGTTCCTCGTCCCCAGGCAGTTTCGTGACGGAGATCCGACATTAGCTGACGATGGTTCACTTCCTAGTTGTCCACAGATAACATGGGTCACATCACACACTTGGCAAGCTTCTCCTCTATCAGCTGTGAGAGACGATCCTGACATGGGTTAGGTCTGAGAATGAAATACGTACTACAACTGATCTAATGTTTTCTCCTTCATTGAACGCTGAGTAGCTAAAGGTATAGGAAAGCTGCTGGGTGAGACGTCACGACGCTCATCCAGGAGCCCTCAAAACTGCAGTAACACATTGAGGCAGGGATTCTAAGAAGTGTTGGAAACTTAATGGAGATATATTGTTCCACACCTGTTGTTATACCATTCAAATTATTCTTGTGTATTTAATTTTCTATTCATGGAACATACATGGTCATCCACAGTACGGTCGTGAAGGGTTGACTGGGTTAAGATCGAGTGACCTAGGTAGCAAATATCAAACTGATTGGAGTGTTCACCAAGCCACCTACATGCACAAAAACACCAGAGGCATGTCGAATTTTCCTCTTGAAACATGGTCTGTTCATTGGGATGCTCTCATCCAAGAAAGGGATGCAACGGGTCTACAGGATTGTCCACATAGGATGTAACTGTCAATGGTCCCCGAAAACGCTCAGTAGGGTCAAGCTCAGACATGGTGAGCACAACTCAGACCATAACTAAGCAACCTCCTGCCTGGAAAAGACCTTGTTGACACTCAACACCCACTGCATCATAGGGTATGCACCATATTCTCAAGTGCCTCTCAGCTCAGTACCTCTAAAAGCAGGATTCATTGGCTCAAGCTAAACACTGCCATTGTACGATGGTCCAAAGACAATGCCCAATAGCCCACACAGCTCAGTCTTGAGGTGCCCTCAGATGGACATGAGGCAGTCGTTGGCTGCCGAAGCCAAGCGCCGTACAGTCCTGGTAGAAACTGGTTCCTTATACCACACACTGAAACCGGCTGCTTTCTCACCCACAGTGGACCGTCACTCGCCCCGTACAGTTCAGTGGAGGAGGTAAGGTGATGTCCTTTCGTCAAACACTTGTGGTCATCGTCTCTGAGATATTCAAGATCCGCCCTACACGCTGTTAATGTCGGAAACCCTATACTTGCGCTATCTTAGGTACGCTGTAATAACCCATGGGCATTGAACTGAGTGCACAGGTCTGTAAATGTATACTAGGCACTTTTTCTTAATCATCTTAGGTGATTATTGGCGGTGTTCAATAAGTAATGGAATCAGATTTTGTTCTGAAAGCAGGTTGATTTTACCTAGGATTGCAAACACCGTATTATTGCTCTACTGTTTTTGCTACAAATCCTGTTTATCACCATAATCCTTAGGCCACCTTACTGGGAGGGCCTGCACGCTCACAAGGTACCACTCAACTGGTCAACGTCGGAGCCAGAGTCTTGCTGCGTCAATGACCTCCCATCGTCCACGCACTGCCTCTCGCTGAAGGCGTCCTCCATTGGGCCAGACAGACGGTCCTTCGCTGTTCTTTATGGTCCTCTGTTAGCCAGTGAGGAACCCAGTGGGCATTCAGTACCCCAGCAGGTGGACGAGTGTGTCAGCACTACCAACACAGACGTCCAGTTTAGCGGAGAGGTGTTCAATTGTGATCTGTCTGTCACCTCGAATGAGAGTGTTCGCACGTTCCAACACTGCAGGAGTCGCAGCTGTGTGCGGCAGGCGGCAGAGTGGAAAGGTTTGCACGACCTTGTTGCGATGATGAAAGACACCTCGCCCAACGACTCATCGTGCTTTTGTTCTCTGCCAGGACACCACAGACATTCTGCAAGCGCCTAGTCGTGCTCCGGTTTTCCGTCAAAAGGATCTCAAGGCAGCTCTCTGTTTGAAACGAACCTTCGTTTCAGAGACGTTTTGAAGGCTACGTATAGCATCACAACCTATGGAACTTAGGGGTAGTATTCCACGACGTTGCACTAGAAATTGCGCACTTTCTTCAACCGGACTTGGCCAAGAAAAAGATGTGTTTCATCACTTATTGAATGCCCTTCTTACCATATTCAGAAATGCTAAGGGTTTCCCGCTGTCTGAAGTGGAATCTATCCGTGAAGGCCTCGGGAAGCCGAACAGTACCGACCGACCGCCGTGTCATCTTCTACTGACTGGTGGATATGGAGAGGTGTGGGGTCAACATAACGCTCTCCCAGCCATTCTCAGTTTGCGTGACGTGGAGCTACTATTGATCGGTAAAGTAGATCCTCAACTGGCATTGCGAGGCTGAGTGCAGGCCGGTAGGTCATGAGCGCGTGGCGGCCGATATGCCACCCATACAAATGCAAATCGTGCCCGACACTACTTAGCTTTGGTGATTTGACAAGAACCAGTGTACCCATCACGACACGGTCGTTGACCTTTTCTCTACCACACAAGGTTTATGATGAAGATCCATAAAATCCATACAAAACACGTAAGTTTACTTTCACAAAATTTTATTAAAAACATGATGAAGTAACTCACTCCTAACAATATAATGGAGTATTAAATTCTTCACGACTAATATAAAGGCATAAATGTAAATGTCTCTTCTTTTCCCCCTCAAATCTCCACTGCGTTTTCTTCGGTGCCTAGTGTATATCACAGCCCACAATGAAGACACTCCTTTCCACAATTAATCATCGGCCACCAAGGTTACTGAATTCTAGGGACAACATTAATATGGCTCTTAAGTGAGAAGCAGTGTTGAGAATTAGCTCCTAAAGCTCCACGGAGGTGGCCGAACTTTGACACGAGTGGGACAATGGGATTTGCAAACAAAGGGGTGTGCGGTCAGCTGTTGCCAAATAACGCCCAAAGGGATTTGAGCAGCTCACTTCTCTAGGCTGAAGCAATACATCGCCTGAAAGGCTGAGAGACAAGTGGTGACAGAGACGCCGATGTAGACGCCTCAGCGAAGTGACATGACCTGGAACTTTCTGCATCTGTTTGCAGCAAGAATAAGGAACAATCTACAAGAAGAACAGAGACTAAGAACAAAAATCATTTTACTACAACATTTATGATTGACGAGGACACCAAACATTGCTGTCCATTCGCAAACTTCAACCACGTGACATTATCTTATCATTTGTAGAATAGAATTTGGCAAAATGATACACAATTTTCAATCGTCCTTGTACCAGACTCCTCTTTTTTTTTTTAAAAAAAAGAACGACGAATACTGTATTTATTAGCTAACGGGTAATGAGACGTCTTAAATCGAAGTTTTTTTTATAGTATACAATGTAATTCTGTTTTTTATGTTTCGTACTTAAACTCATTCCGCTGCAATTGTAATTTTATCTGCGCTGCTGTTTCTAATGACGTCATAGTTAACTACGTATTACTTTGGTACTGTTTTCTATGCTGTGCTGTGAACTAATGTGTTGTAATATAGTGATTGGTTGCATTAATATATCGTATTTCATCTTTTCCTTCAAATGAAATTTTGTTTGCAAGCATAACATGAAGCATTCGAAAGTTATTGTTTATATTATTAATTATTTATATTATTAATGTGTTTCAGTGTTATTTTAATTTTAAAACGTAGACCAGTTCCTCTACTAAATACGTTCAGCTCATTCATATCTTTAGTACGTTGTATCTTTGTACCGACTTTAGTTGTTAAACCTACTCAAACCACGACTTTTGATATGCCGTAGCTCTTGATGTTCACCTGAGTTCCTACGCCTAGCTGCCAGAGGAGAATTCACGTCGCACGCAATCCAAGCGCGTCGTTGGATTGTCACACACACTAATTTCGTCGTGCACTGATTGCATAGTTTCATGGTTAAGAAAATGCTTTACAGTGACTCGATTAATTTATACAAATGAAGTGAGATAAGGAAAATACACACAAACTGAATTGACTAGACAAGTCAGAAAAACCTTCACTTGGCAAGCAATTTGAAGTGAGCCTCTCTGTATTTCACTTACTCACCTATTCACTCAGAATATCATATTTCTATGTCGCCAGTAACGCCCAAAATCGGGTATGGTGGTGGAGATCGTTACAGGATTGGGGTTGTACAAAATAGTTACTTTTGCTTGTCATCTTGTTCTGAAGTTATCTTGGCATTGCTGTATGTCACCCTGTAGCGCTGTCTGCAGTCCGGTATTACATAAATGTTTCGGATCTGTAGCCCGTGTTGATTATACTATTGCCTCAAAGTCTTGCTGACATAGGAAAGTTTCCAGGCATTACTAACTGACGTAATGCTACGAATTTGTTTCTGCGATATGTAGTTAATTTTAGGCAATGGCTATAATAAATGTTACACCTACATATGAGTTCGTATCACGCCTTATTTAATATCGTTCTACATTGTATTCACTGCGTGCATCATCCTGCTCCTTTTAGACGTGCTCATATTGCCTAATTAGACTCTCACTAACGATGAACTGCACTGTGAAATCAGTGTAGGTAGACAACTGTATGAGCTCCAAGTAAAAGTGACGCAGAATTACAGTATTTCTTGAGTGGTATGAACTGTTAGTGTGTACAGAAAATGGACTGTAAGCAAACCAAAGAAAGACGGAAGTAATGAGGCGTACCATCAATGAGACAAGCGATAAACTTAACATAAAAATTGGGGATACTTAGAAGACGAAGAGAAGGAATTGTGCTTCCTTAGAAGCAAAATAACACATGGAGTACGAAAACAGGAGGGCATAAAAAGCAGACTAGAATAAGCAAAGAGAGTATTTACTGTTATCAAACATAGGCCTTAATATGAGGAAGAGATTCTTGAGAATGTACGCTTGGAGTCCAGCACTGTATGGAAGTGAATCATGGATGAAGCCTTATAGATGTGGTGCTACTTAAGAGGACTGAAAATTTAGCTAATTCGTTAGATAAGAAATGACGGGGCTCCCCGCAAATTCGGTAAGGAATGGAATACATGAAAAATTCTGACAAGAATAATGGGGACCTTTATAGGACTCACTTTAAGACATCAGGGAATTAATTTCTTTGCGAGTAGAGCGATCGCTAGAAGGGAAAAAGCTACTATTGGGGAAGGCAAGAGACTGGAATACATTCAACAAATAATTGAGACGCTGGTTGCTTGGTAGTGCTGCTCCGAGATCCAAAGGGTAGTGCAGGAGAGGACATTGCGCATTAAACCAGTTAGGAGGGAAAAAGAAAAAAAAATGTGAATTATCACAACACATGTCACTTTCGACCTAAAACTGGTCCTTGTTGGTGAACTGCGCAACCAGCCGCAAATACTTTTTAAATGATTTTTTTAGTGCGATAATCATTTTCGGCCTACCATGCTCATTTTCGGATGGCTAATATTTTTCGTTACATACCATACATGTTTTGGTCAACAGCGTGTCAAAATGGTTCAGATGACTCTGAGCACTATGAGGTCATCAGTCCCCCAGAACATAGAACTACTTAAACCTAACTAACCTAAGGACATCACACACATCCATGCCCGAGGCAGGATTCGAACCTGCGACCGTAGCGGTCGCACGGCTCCAGACTGTAGCGCCTAGAACCGCTCGGCCACTCTGGCCGGCAACAGTGTGTCGTACGCTCCACACTGCACAAGAATATTTCAATATTTAGTGCCACTTTATCAGTTGTTTTATTCATAAAAATACGCTAAAGCGCACTTATGATGGCGATTTATTTTGTTGTCGTCCATGCGAAGTTCTATGGAAACAACTGATAAAATACTCAAATATGATTGTGCAGTGTGGAACAGACGACGTGCTGTTGATCAAAACAGCTATGTAAAGAAAAATATTAGCATTTTAAGATAGGTATCTTGGCCTGAAACCGGTAATGGCACTGAAATAAAAGATTTAAATGGTATTTGTGGCTGGTTGTGTCATTCACGGCTATCGGCCGCGGATTTCACAAGATCCAACTTGGAAAAATAAAATGGTCTTTATTCTAACTTTATCCTTTGCACATTAAATAAGAGTGATGTTGCTCAAAAGACCCTCTCCCAAGAAGCACATCACCACTTACTAAAAACAGTAAATTAATACTAACCTCCGCAGCGAGTGTGCGGACAAGAGACTCACAGCGTGCGTGACGTTCGTCTGTAGTGGGAGGGCCTAAGTCGCGCACGTCAGTGCCAACAGAGGGAATGGGGGGGGGGGGGGGGGAGGGAGGGGCGGTAGGGCTACACCAAGGTCAATTCAGTTGGCCGCAGATGACGCAACGCAGCAATGGATTAGATACGGGCGCACGTGACGGAGAGAAAAGGTTCTGGTTCTGTGAGGATGCTTGGCTAATGCTGACATTCGTTTACAGTTTCTTCAGCCTCCTTTGAACAAAGCGGTATTGGGGAAGGTAACTGACACGTCCTTATTATCATCGTTTCATGTCGCTAGTAAGAAGGATCTGCTTGTTGTTAAGACTTTTTTTTTCTAAAGAGCGCCAATGTTACATTAGATACCACTGGGCACGATACTTTGTGCGAAGTTTTCCCCCGATATTCTGATACACGTAAGTAAAAGGGCTTTGACATCAAGTTGGCCCTTTTAAAAGCGACCTACAAGCGATGATAGGGACGTGGACAGTCATTCATTTAATGCTCACAGCCCTACGCGACGTTACATCGGAAGTTAAACAAAAGGCGGAGGTGATATGCATCTTAGAAGGAAGATCAATCGCAAGGCGTTGCATTGGATTTAGTGTTTAGTGTAATATACAGATCCTCCCTGTGAGAGAAGGCAACGCTTCTCAAACTGTTTTTGCTTTTTGCTTTATTTTCGGGCAAGGTAAAATTGGCTCCGAAAATAAATGGTTACACACCCGAAGGACTGAATTCCTCACAGGCTTGTGCAGTAGAATGGCGGCTGATATCTCTGGCTTACTCTTCATGACGAAATATAGTTTCGTCACTTGCCGCTGATCTGCCATCGCTTGGAGTGTGTTGTATGTCGCAGCCAGTCTGTTTTACTAAACTATTCATAGAGGTCCCAGATTTCATTAATGAGACGTGCTTTCGACAGCTGAGGCATATTCTGAAAGAAAGGGACATAAAACAAAATGGTTATTTGTGATAGGATACAGTGAATACTTACCTCTCATATGTCTGAATAACAACCTGATTCTAATATGCAAGTATTTCTGAATATAATGGGTACTACTACTAAGTAAATCTTTCTATAATATTATGTTTTAATGTGAAGAATAATATTTCTGATAAAAACTTATAGTTCTTTTCCTGATAAATCAGTGGCAGTAGGTTATAATGAGCAAACATTTCATTAATAAAGTGTTATTTAACCCTCAGAGAACATTAACACACAACAGTAACATTATTCTTAATAATATGTACGATCATGGAATCTTCAGAAACGTACATAAACAAAATAACAGAAAGTAAATTGAAAATAATTACAACTATACAAATAAAATATCGCTTTGTAGTCCTGACGTCCATACATTATGATGGCCAGTTTCTCTGATATAGTTCCTAGCTACTGACCTTTTGTTCCTGTTCTTCTTCCTGTTCTGCATGAATGTCTATTTTATAAATAAACATATGGTGTAATGACGAACTATTTTCTTCACCCATGCGCTTAAATAAATCCCTGACATCCTTTTATTTTTCTGGTTTCGCTGAATTAAATGGCACTGTTGATAATTTCAGGTTTTTCGGTACTCCTTTACTGTATTTCTGTTTCCAAACTCGGAATGATATATATGTTGTATGTTAACGAGACCAGTTGTATGTTGGTAAGTCTAGTACTGAACCATCAGCTTTGTATTTCAGAATGAAATTCTACCGAAATTTAAACATAGTTCCCTTGGCGATATGTTTCACAAGCTCTCTCTACCTTAAACTGAAAGAGAGATGCACGCATCAAGAAAACTCTGCCCTGACCTTTAACTTTGAGATTATGAAAGAAAAGCTTGGAAGCATAATCTCGTAACACCGTGATTAATTTAAAACACTTTCCCGAAATAGGGCACGTACACCTATAGATCCTTCTTTCCGACAGTGCCTCAATTTTAATAACTGACATGCCTGATTCTGCCGATATGTGTGCTGTCAAAACGTTAACCCTATAATCTACAGAAATAATTTTTCTCTGTTTGCAATGGCTAAAGAAAACTTTTGTAGAATTTAACTCTTATACAGAATGGTCTGCACAAATACCTCATCCTTACGCTTTATCGTACAGATAAGAAAAATCCCATTTTCTGAGATTGGAATTTATTTGTGTGTACTAAAAATATTTCACACGTTCATACTACAAAATTAATAGAAGGAAAATTATTTAATTACACTTGTTTTGATATGAGATGACTAGTGATTCTTGGCAGTTCATTTAAATAGTCTATTCCTACTTATATATATAGTTGTAAATAGGAACAGATCTAAACGAGCTGCCAAGACTCACCACACGTCTCGTATTATGGTAAAGTGTAAATCAGTTTGAATATTGTTCTTCTGTTATTGGTCTTATGTTCACTGACCATATTTTAATTTTTACTTGTGATCCCTGTATGAAATATTCTTTGTGTACAGTGAGTTTTCCCTTTCTTTTTTGTTGAGGCATAAGATTTCCACGCCTGTTTTTATCCCAGGGTGATTAGATGTTCTGCGTATGTGGAAGGGGTACATTCACTTTTCAGTTATCTCGTTCTGTGTAAATCATTTTAAAATTTGCCATCATCTCAATATAAGTAGAGTTGCATCTGTTACATGTTGATTCATACATTCCCGAACTGTTGTATTTACCTTTCTCTTGTGTCACAGTTTCCCATCTACATCTACATCTACATTTACATCTACGTAATTACTCTGCAGTTCACAATGAAGTGCCTGGCAGAGGGTTTAATGAACCACCTTCAAGCTGTTTCTCTACCGCCGTTCCACTCTCGAAGGGCACGCGGGAAAAACGAGCACTTAAATTTTTCTGTGCGAGCACTGATTTCTCTTATTTTATCGTAATAATCATTTCTCCCTATATAGGTGGCTGCCAACGGAGGAGAAAACCGGTGATTGAAATTTCGTGAGAAGATCCCGTTGCAAGGTAAAACGCCTTTGTTTTAATGATTGCCACTCCATTTCATACAGAAGAATACTGAAGATAAGGTGGATAGAGCACGTAACTAATGAGGAGGTATTGAATAGGATTGGGGAGAAGAGAAGTTTGTGGCACAACTTGACCAGAAGAAGGGATCGGTTGGTAGGACATCTTTTGAGGCATCAAGGGATCACAAATTTAGCATTGGAGGGCAGCGTGGAGGGTAAAAATCGTAGAGGGAGACCGAGAGATGAGTACACTAAGCAGATTCAGAAGGATGTAGGTTGCAGTACGTACTGATAGATGAAGCAGCTTGCACAGGATAGAGTAGGATGGAGAGCTGCATCAAACCAGTCTCAGGACTGAAGACAACAACAACAACAACAACTCCATTTCACGTATCATGTCTGTGACCTATCTCCCCTATTTCGCGATAACACAAAACAAACTGCCCTTCTTTGTACTTTTTCGATATCATCTGCCAGTCCCACCTGATGCGGATCCCACACCGCACAGCAATACTCCAGAATAGGGTGGACAAGCGTGATATAAGCAGTCTCTTTAGTAGACCTGTTGCACCTTCTAAGTGTTCTACCAATGAATCGCAGTCTTTGGTTTGCTCTACCCACAATATTATGTACATCTACATTTATACTCCGCAAGCCACCCAACTGTGTGTGGCGGAGAGTACTTTACGTGTCACTGTCATTATTTCCATTTTCTGTTCCAGAAGCGTATGGTCCGCGGGAAGAACGACTGTCTGAAAGCCCTAATTTCACATTCGTGATCTCCTCGGGAGGTATAAATAGGGGGAAGCAATATATTCTATACCTCATCCAGAAACGTACCCTCTCGAAACCCTGCGAGCAAGCTACACCGCGATGCAGAGCGCCTCTCTTGCAGAGTCTGCCACTTGAGTTTGCTAAACATCTCCGTAACGCTATCACGGTTACCAAATAACCCTGTGACGAAACGCGCCGCTATTATCTATGTGATCGTTCTGATTTAGGTTATTTGTAATTGTAATCCCTAACTGTTAAGTTGAACTTGCAACCTTCAGATTTGTGTGACTTATTGCGTAATCGAAATTTAGTGTATTTCTTTTAGTACTCATGTGATAACTTCACACTTTTCTTTTCAGCGTCAATTATCACTTTTCGCACCAACAGATATCTTAACGAAATCATTCTGCAATTCTTTTTGGTCATCTGATGACTTTACAAGACGGTAAACTAAGATGGCTACTCAGAGTATCTCCTATGCCGTTAATATATATCAGAAACAATAGAGGGCCTATAACACTTCCTTGGGGAACGCAGGATATTACTTCTGTTTTACTCGATGACTTGCCGTCTACTACTACGAACTGTGACGTTTACGACAGGAAATCACGAATCCAGTCGCACAACTGAGGCGATATTCCACAGGCAACTCTATACTACATGAGTGTAAAGAGCTAGTCGCGGATCACAAGAACGATATTTTCTGTTATCCGTGCTGACTACGTGTCAATAAATCGTTTTCTTCGAGGTAATTCATGATATTCGAATGCTACAAAACGACGTTAGTGATACGGGCCTGTAATTCAGCAGATTACTCCTATTTCCCTTTTTCGGTATTGTGACTTGAGCAATCTTCCAGTATTTAGGTACGGACCTTTCTGTGAGTGAGCGGTTCTATATAATTGCTAAATATGGAGCTATTGTATCAGTATACTCTGAAAGGAACCTGACTGGTATACAATCTGGAACAGGAGGCCTTGGTTCCAAATGATTGGAAAAGAGCACAGGTAGTCCCAGTCTTCAAGAAGGGTCGTCGAGCAGATGCGCAAAACTATAGACCTATATCTCTGACGTCGATCTGTTGTAGAATTTTAGAACATGTTTTTTGCTCGAGTATCAAGTCGTTTTTGGAAACCCAGAATCCACTCTGTAGGAATTAACATGGATTCCGGAAACAGCGATCGTGTGAGACCCAACTCGCTTTATTTGTTCATGTGACCCAGAAAATATTAGATACAGGCTCCCAGGTAAATGTTATTTTCCTTGACTTCCGGAAGGCGTTCGATACAGTTCCGCACTGTCGCCTGATAAACAAAGTAAGAGCCTACGGAATATCAGACCAGCTGTGTGGCTGGATTGAAGAGTTTTTAGCAAACAGAACACAGCATGTTATTATCAATGGAGAGACGTCTACAGACGTTAAAGTCACCTCTGATGTGCCACAGGGGAGTGTTATGGGACCATTGATTTTCACAATATATATAAATGACCTAGTAGATAGTGTCGGAAGTTCCATGCGGCTTTTCACGGATGATGCTGTAGTATACAGAGAAGTTGCAGCATTAGAAAATTGTAGCGAAATGCAGGAAGATCTGCAGCGGATAGGCACTTGGTGCAGGGAGTGTCAACTGACCCTTAACATAGACAAATGTAATGTATTGCGAATACATAGAAAGAAGTATCCTTTATTGTATGATTATATGATAGCGAAACAAACACTGGTAGCAGTTACTTCTGTAAAATATCTGGGAATATGCGTGTGGAACGATTTGAAGTGGAATGATCATACAAAATTAATTGTTGGTAAGGCGGGTACCAGGTTGAGTTCCATTGGGAGAGTCCTTAGAAAATGTAGTCCATCAACAAAGGAGGTGGCTTACAAAACACTCGTTCGACCTATACTTGAGTATTGCTCATCAGTGTGGGATCTGTACCAGATCAGGTTGACGGAGGAGATAGAGAAGATCCAAAGATCAGCGGCGCGTTTCGTCACAGGGTTATTTGGTAACCGTGATAGCGTTACGGAGATGTTTAGCAAACTCAAGTGGCAGACTCTGCAAGAGAGGAAATCTGCATCGCGATGTATCTTGCTCACCAGGTTTCGAGAGGGTGCGTTCCTAGATGAGGTATCGAATATATTGCTTCCCCGTACTTATGCCTCCCGAGGAGATCACGAATGTAAAATTAGAGAGATTCGAGCACGCACGGAGGCTTTCAGACAGTCGTTCTTCACGCGAACCATACGCGACTGGAACAGAAAAGGGAGGTAATGACAGTGGCACGTAAAGTGCCCTCCGCCACGCACCGTTAGGTGGCTTGCGGAGTATAAATGTAGATGTATTAAACGATTTAAGCTCCTTTGTTACACTGAGGAGATCTACTTCTATGTTTCTCATGTTGGTAGTTGTTCTTGATTGGAATTCAAGAATATTTACTTCGTATTCTTTGGTGAACGTGTTTCGGAAAACCGTGTTTAATAACTCTGCTTTAGTGGCACTGTCGTCAGTGACTTCACCGTTGTTATCGAGTAGGGAAGGTATTGATTGCGTCTTGCCACTGGTGTGCTTTATGTATATTATATGGTTGTGGGTGTTACAATGTTCAGCCTAGCATTATCTGCCTTGTGGTCGCTAATCTCTGTATCGTCACGATACTCCCTATTTGTCCAGTATTATTTTTTGCTAAGAGATCAGGTATGCTTTCGCAAGCATTTACGCTTCGAGTTGGCTCACGAACTAATTGTTCAAAATAATTTTCTGAGAAACCATTCAGTACAATTTCGGATGACGTTTAATGCCTGCCGCCGGGTTTAAACGTATAATTTTTTCAGCATATCGAGGGTAGATTGAAGTTGCCCCCGACTATAATTGTATGAGTGGAGTACCTATTTAAAATGTGACTCAAGTTTCCTTGAACTTCAGCAACTATTTCTTCTGAGTCTGGGGGGGGGGGGGGGGGGGGGGGGGTCGGTAAAACGATCTAATTAATAGTTTAATCCGATTGTCCCAAGTATAGCCTCTACCAATACTATTTCGCAGGAACTATCTACTTCAGTTTCACTACAAGGCAAACTACTTCTGATAGCAATAAATACTCCAGCACCAACTACATTTAATCTGTCTTTATGAACGCTGTTTGGTCGCTGAAAAAAGTTCGGCTGAACTTATATCCGGCTTTATCCAGCTTTCTGTACCTGTAACTATCTGAGCTTGAGTGCTTTCTATTAGGGCTCGGAGCTGTGGTTCTTTCCCAACACAGCTACGACAATTTACAACTACAGTACCGATCGTTTCTACAACCACCTTACTGTTAGTGTCATTTCTCTTAAGCGCATGCGAGATGGAATCCAAAATTTTTGTAACTAGTGCTGCCATCTGGAAAGCAGCAGTAGCAGATCTTTCCACTGCTAGGTGGCGAGAGCTTCATATCTCATGAGTCAGTGTGCAGAGTGGGAGACGTGTTGTGTGTCCACAGTCATTTCCGGTATACTCTGTTTGGTGTGTGGCGATTTTACGATGTCACACCACATCTGATGACCCAATTTTCTTGTCACGGGTTATCACCGGCGACGAGAGCTGGATTTACGATTATGACCCAGAGACAAAGCAACACTCGTCCCAGTGGAAGAGCCCGGACTCACCAAGACCCAAGCAAGCGAGACAGGTGATTGCTTCTTTGATAGCAAGGGAATTGCCCACAAAGAATTCGTCCTACCCAACCAGACACTGAATTCTGAAGACTACTGTGACGTTTTGTGACGGCTCCATGAAAACGTGCGGCGACGACGGCCCGAACTTTGGCGTCAAAGGGAACTGGCTGCTGCATCACGACAACACACCCTGTTACACGTCCTTGCTCACCAGGTGCTTTTTGGCAAAAAACAATATGGCGGTTGTACCCCACCCACCGTACTCGCCAGATTTGACACCTTGCGACTTCACACTATTCCCAAAACTGAAACTCTAGTTGAAAGGCTGTCGGTTCGACACTCTAGAGAGGATTCAGGAAGCTTCACCGTCGGTGATAAACAACCTCAAAGAAGAGGACTTCCAGAAAACGCCTGACCACTGGCAGAAGCGCTGGGACCAGTGTGTACGTGTGGACGGAAACTACTTCGAGGGTGTTCGATGAGATTTCGGCATTGCAGCTGGATCATGTTGACTTCTTGCCACGATATTTCGACTGGCAATGGTCCAGCCGAAATATCGTGACAAGAAGTCAACATGATCCAGCTGCAATCCCGAAATCTCATCGAACATCCAGTACGTCGGGAAAACTTCAACATTACTTAGAGGGTGATGGTGACCATTAGTCAAAAGGTAAGGTTTTCAACAGATGGCAGCACCAGTCCCGAAAATTTTGGACAGCACTTCGTATCAATTTTTAGAAGATATTCCTAACTCTGTGTGCGAGTTGGTTGTCGTAAGTTGTGGAATGCCATTTTGTGTACACACACACACACACACACACACACACACACACACACACACACACGTTAACACAGAGGCTCACCACAGACCATCCATCCGTACGCCAATGCCCCATTCCATTCTCATCCTCTACAGCTCCCGTGATCCCTCACTCAGCCCTGAAGCATGTGAGCCAGGACATGTGCAGTGTGGTACAGACTAGGTTACGTGTAGGGAAGTATTTGAATGTGACATATGAGCTGGAAGAAACCTGTTCTACGTGCATTTAGTACATACGGAAACGATGGAAGCGTGAATAGGACAATAGGACATAAAATAAACGTAAGTGCAATTAAAAAAGGAACCCAGATAGTTGCAGATGTCAATAGTTAGATTTAAATGGCCTGCAAAGAATCACTACAGACATATCAAAATATGTATAATTAAATTTTTTAAATGTTGTATACCACTGAAGATGAGTAGCATCGATTGTCGAAATATTTTTGGCACACGCCCGTGAATTCAGGTGCAACACATGGAAATTTTATTATCGTTATAATAAAGTATATCTGAAATTGCACACTACGCACAATGGCTGAAAATAGTCAAATAATTCCTTCAGTTTGTGAGCTTTCCAAATTTATCGACAGTAGCAGAAAATTTGCACGAAATCTACAATTACTTTTTTCCACTTGCAAACAAAATGGCTTTGTGACCACCTCATGGGAAAACCTCATACTTTGGCGCGCGGGATTAGCCAAGCGGTCTCGGGCGCTGCAGGCATGGACTGTGAGGCTGATCCCGGCGGAGGTTCGAGTCCTCTCTCGGGCATAGGTGTGTGTGTTTGTCCTTAGGATAATTTAGGTTAAGTACTGTGTAAGCTTAAGGACTCATGACCTTAGCAGTTAAGTCCCATAAAATTTCACAGACATTTGAACATTTTTTTCAACCTCGTACTTTCGGCTTCCATCGCTAATGGTAGCACTATGCGAGAATACACATCAAGAGAACTATATGTTGAATGTTGATCCGATTTACTGTATTTAAGAATATAAATGTGTCCACACTCTGAAGGAGAATCATCATCGGAGCTACATGAGATATCTGGTATGACACCACTCACAGTACCTCAAAAACCATAAACTTTAAGTTTCTCCAAAATAATATGTTTTGCATAATCAAACAGATACGTGAAATCTTCTGTCTCTCTTATTTTAAAACGTGGTCAGTAATGCAGAAAATGGCATTTTCAGTGGAGGAACCCTTTTAAATCCAAACTGTGACTGACTTTCTTAAGAAGGTAATGTATTAAAACGAACAATTGCAGTTTTATAAGCTAGTGTTCTCTAGACATGGTTATGAATAAATAAAAGATGAGTCTTAAGTGCGGAGCAAACACCGATTCGGATTTCTAACAACGCTTCAGAGGAACGTATCTCGGAAGCACAAAAGAAATAACGTTACAGATCGCTTGAAAACATGGTTGCAGGTAGGTGAAGCTGTATGTAAGTGACATGAATTTACAGGTGAATAGGCAGGTTCCGATCACACGTGTTTTCGAACCAGTTTCAAAAGGGACTGTCGCTGGGGGTATATTATTTGAAACTGATTGTGGCAAAAGTTGCCTTCATTACAAGTTATCTGTTCGTGTGGAAATTATCTGTTCTTAGTTATAGGTATATTTAAGGATATTTTACTTTCTTTAACGACAAGGAAGAATTTTGCAATTAGTTTACACTGCTTTTCTGTCATAGGTACTCAGAAACCTCCATCTGTATTACAGCCCTCTATGGGTGTGGATACTGAATACGCTGGTCCACGGCCAGTGGAAACCGAGAAGACTACCGGAAATTATGGCAGTGTCTAACGATATTTAGGCCCTGATTGGTAATAATGCGCAACGGATTCTTTTGGAGGGATCAATGAAGGAGTTTTCCATACCTATTGGCAGTCTGTGCCATTAATATTTATAATTGTTAAAGGGGTATATGGCTTGTTCAAGCATAGCATACTGAAGTTATTCTGAATAAATCTGCTTTATTTCTTTCACAGATGTTTCTCCTAATTTAATATAATGTTAGGTGGAGGTGAAGCCTCTTATTATTTTACACGACTGCACGCAACACGCACACTGTTTCTGGGAAAGGTGGGATTCTTAACAGACGGGATTGCATCTCATCAGCCACTAGTAATGTTCCCGCTACTTTAATACTGAAACACCTAGGACAGGATAGACAAGAGCTCAAACTGGCACCTAGTGCACAGATTCAATACTAGCTTGCAATGGAGTGAGGACAGAGATCGGCTTGGCATTAGACGATAAAGCTTTCTTTTCTATACTCCTATTCTGTACTGCAAAGCAACTTCACTTGGAATTTAATCAGTATCAAAGGATACCGCATGTACACGTCGTGGCTATGACCATGTGAGTTCAGAGAGGCTTTCCACATGCTTACAAGATTTTAATCAAACGGCTGAAACTGTGTAAATGCCTGTACCGTGAGGCGGTAGCAGTTTATTTAAATAGTCTATCGCTTCTACTCGATTTTCTCTGTAGGCGAGCGTAGCTATCTTGTTGCTAGTTCGTCACACGTGGAGCACGTGGCCCCTATTTGTAATACAAAGAAAACACACATTAAAAATCAATAAAGACTTCCAAAAATCCTAACAAACATAAATAAATTGAAAGTCACACGGTTTGTTACCTAACTCTATCGTATAGATGGACAATTTCACTATCCGAGCCTAATGTTGCCTACCCCGTGCCGTGAACCCCAAGACATACATACATCAGTATCAATACACAAAAATCTACAACAGAAAATAATCAAAATAACCATGAGTGGAATCATTGCTTTCCCTATTCAACGCTGGGCTGAAAAACAGTGGGTTAGTCACAAATATCTAGTATTCAAATACCTTTTTCCATTACCAACCGAGACGGACTTGCTGAAGGCACGTCCACTCGCTTACCCTTTCTTCGCAGAACAGCCCCTTACCATGGCGGAGCTCCTGAGAGCCTCTGGTATTCGGTGGAGGGGGTAACCTGACCAGCCTCTCCCAGCTAAACCCTATGTTCTCACATTCTCTTTGACAAAGTTTTGCCTGTGGTCGATCTCTGCCACTCAAGCCTAAGGAAACAAAGTTGGCACTACTACAGTCTACCAAGAGTTGTCTGCTTCCAAACTCATGGCTGACATCGCTTCAGGAAAGATGGGAATAGGTTGTAAACAATATTTCACGTGCGTGAACATGTTAACATTAAATAAATATTCTACAACATAATAAATCAACGTTCCATTCTACATGATGGGAGTTTCATGGCGCCCTCGGTGCGGCCGCGTTACGAGAGAGAGAAGAACGGCACGTGGCCGCACCCGTGGATGTCTGTCGATGATGCTGTCCCTTTAAGGAGGTACGATTGCAAAACATCGTATTTAATCGTGGAACGTTTCAAGTTTAAAACGAGAATACCCGGCATTCTGCAAGTGACGTCCTCACGTAAAAGACAGCGCGATAAGGACACGATTTTAAACTAACTTTGACGTCAGTCGTATGGATGCAACTGAAGTTCTCGCTTCTTGTATGCCACGGGTTCGTCGTTACATCCTAGGTTAGTGTTCGAATGCCTCTATATAAAACACAAGTCGAATTTCTGAAATACTGCTTTCTGCTGAGATCTGGTTTTGCCAAGGGATGAGATGAGAGTCACGACATGAAAGAAGAGTGTGCGTTTGTGTGCAAAGTGTGTCGGAACTGAAACGAACTCTGCTGGCTGGCGTTCTCACTGGCCGGGTGTGGTCAAAGCTTTTGCATCGCGATGAGTAACTCTTTGGTTCGGCTACGATGAATCTCACTCGCGGACAGAGGCGACCACGGAGATATATAATACGGGGACGTGTCATGTTGCCACAAACTTGAAGCCAATATCTTCCATGTTAGATGCTCTAAACATTAGCTTCTGGACTCTGGTGGAAGTCTTTAGATCGAAACTGCCAGCTTGCGTCATTCACGGGGATACTGACCTTTCTGATTATTGTCTAAAGTGCAGAAGAATCACATTTCGTTCGTAAGTGGACTCGTTCAAGCGATATATACTTTCACATATACGAAGTCTCTATTTGTAATTTACATATTCTGTCATTGTTTTATTTCTGTCATTTGGCTTCTGATTTCCTATAAACCCTTCGTGAAAGGTTCTCCAGATGAACTCTTTGAGAAGGAATTACTGGAAACCGTGCAAGTGTAGCAAAGTATGATCTCAGCATTTTCGGAAAGGGGACTTAGACATAACATTAGTTACGTCACTCTGAGGAACACACTGGATAACGAAAGCAGCCTTTTTATCCCAGATGCTTCTTTTCTTGGTTATTAGAAATTTACAAGAAACAGAAAGTTACATTTGCGAGGTGAAATGCGTCGTATGATTGAATCATATACGTGTTTGGAATTGTTTATCAGATGCTGTGTTATTCACGTATTCTAATTAAAGCAACTGTCGGGTGTACACGACAGAAACTAAGGACAAAAAGCAGTCGTAAACTGTAGTCTGCTAATTACAAGGGGCATCTAAGATGGCGGCGCCTGCGTCAATACAACGTACAGCGTACGTCTGTAGCGTCACCTTCGCTTATTATACGGTGGTACCTCCATGGAGGCGAGTCGTCACTGATTGTGATCTACAAGCGACTTAACGCCGAGCAAGGTGCAGCTCTGCAGTATATGAAAGGCACTCGTCACGAATCAGCCGTCTTTCAGCTTCGAAACATCATTCTGTGTCAAGGTAAGATATCAAAGTATTCATTTTGTGTGTCTGCCTGGTATTAAGGTAAGAAATCAAAGTATTCATTTTGTGTGTCTGCCTGGTGTTAAGGTAAGAAATCAAAGTATTCATTTGTCTGCCTGGTGTCAAGGTAAGAAATCAAAGTATTCATTTTGTGTGTCTGCCTGGTGTTAAGGTAAGAAATCAAAGTATTCATTTTGTGTATCTGCCTGGTGTTAAGGTAAGAAATCAAAGTATTCATTTTGTGTATCTGCCTGGTGTTAAGGTAAGAAATCAAAGTATTCATTTTGTGTATCTGCCTGGTGTTAAGGTAAGAAATCAAAGTATTCATTTTGTGTGTCTGCCTGGTGTTAAGGTAAGAAATCAAAGTATTCATTCTGTGTATCTGCCTGGTGTTAAAGTAAGAAATCAAAGTATTCATTTTGTGTGTCTGCCTGGTGTTAAGGTAAGAAATCAAAGTATTCATTCTGTGTGTCTGCCTGGTGTTAAGGTAAGAAATCAAAGTATTCATTTTGTGTGTCTGCCTGGTGTTAAGGTAAGAAATCAAAGTATTCATTTTGTGTGTCTGCCTGGTGTTAAGGTAGGAAATCTAAGTATTCATTTTGTGTGTCTGCCTGGTGTTAAGGTAAGAAATCAAAGTATTCATTTTGTGTATCTGCCTGGTTTTACGGTAAGAAATCAAAGTATTCATTTTGTGTATCTGCCTGGTGCTCACTGTAAACTCTGGTCACAGAGGAAGCTGTACTCAGATTATGGAACCATTTTGAGTAGGTTGCATTCACGAAAGGTCTCACTCGCGGAAATTTGGAAAATACTCCAAGACATCGACTAGATTTTTTTCCGATTTCACTTCTCCAGACAAATATTTTCAGAAAATACCCATTGAATCTTAAATTTGTATTCGATTTTAACATATCTCTCATTTCAGGTAAACTTCTCGGTATTACCAGCTACATTTTACATCCTTCAATGACTATCGAAGCAGTATCTTAGTGTAAGATCTTTCACAAAATCTGAAGAAATTCTGTTCACATGTAAAGGCTTTCAGTGGTATTGACAGTCAGACTTAACACAGGAACCCAAATTGTTGATAGCAGAGCAAATACTGAAATATGTTTTCAAATATTCTTTTACTAAGGAAGACATAGATCTATTGCAGCAGTTTACTTCCCGCATCACTTCGAAGATGAGTGGTGGTGTTAAGTTGCAATGGGACCAAACTGCTGAGGTCATCGGTTCCTAGGCTTACACACTACTTAATTTAGCTTAAACTAACTTACGCCAAGGACAATACACATACCCATGCCCGAGGGAGGACTCGAACCTCCGACGGGGAGAGTCGCGCAAACCGTGGCAAGGCGCCCAAGATCACGCGGTACCCCCCGCGGCTCGAAGATGAGTGAGACACGAATTAATGGAGAGACAGCAAAAACTATAAAATTAAACAAGGCTGCAGACCCTTATGGAACCCTGTCACACGCAGCAAAGTGAGTTACCTCCCATTTTAGCCATACGCCAATGATTAGGAGAAACCACAGGTCACACCCCTTACAAGAAATGTAGCAGTGGTGACCCACAAACCTACCGTCATATTTCACTGATGTTCAACTGTTATAGAATCTTAAAAAGCGTTATGAGCTCACACTTACTGAAGTATCTCGAACAGAATGGTCTCGTTCATGGCAGCTGGCAAAAATTTTGGGATCATCGCTTATGCAAAACCCAGCTTGTGCTTGTCTCACATGATATTCCTGAAAGCCCTGAGTCAGCGCAATCAGGTGATTGCAGTAATTCTAGAATTCCGGAAAGGATTTGACTCGGAAAAACAACAACAATTTTAACAAAAAGTGCGATCATACAGGGTGACCCAGGAGAAAATGTCAGTATTGAGGGATACGACACCATTCGAAGTAAAAAAGTCTAGTAAACACGAGCACTAAAGTGCTAGGCTTCTTAAGAGTTATGTTTATTGCTTCATCTTCAGAAATGTGAAACAAGTCTCTTCCAAAGCAAGCTCTTTTCTGTCCGTGTTTTGATAGGTAGTAGCATGGAGCAAAATGTTTACTAGACAAGTTTTTTTCTTATTTTGGGCCATAGTACATCCTTCCAAAATATGGAAAGCAAACAATTGCAGATTAAGAGATTGGTTTCTGTTCATTTCATAGAACGCAGAAGTGCAGTATTCTATGACTACATAGTCAGTAAGTCATAATTGGAATATTTAGGAGTAATAATTTGGAGCGATATGAAATGGAATAATCACAGAGTCTCAATATTAAGCAAGGCGATGGCAGTCTTCGATTCGTTGGCAGAAAATGAAGCCATAGAGGGAACCATACCAAATAACACTAACTAGGGGAACTGTACGTGTATAAAGTAGGACAAGACGAATGACCGCAGCTTTGTTTCACTACGGGAGAGTGTCGTGGATATGTTGAAAAACTAAACTGGTAGACTCTTTCAGATAGGCGTCAATTATCGCGAAAGCATAATGTTAAGTCAAAAATTTAGTGATATTCTTCATCCCCCTCCAGCCCCACCACTCGTGAAGAAAAGAAAAAGACGTTTAAGCAAAAACCCTGAGGTGTCTTACACTAACCGAGCCCATGTATTTCCCAGTGGTATGCCAAGTATGGACATAGATGTAGGTACTGTTGCTGTTGTCAGTTATACTGCCCAAACAATAAAACTAGTCTACCACTTTCAGCGTCATATTTCCTGGTCTAATACACTCAGAATCACCTGACTTAATCCTGTTGCACTCCCCTTCCATCGTTTTACTTTTTTGTGTTGATGTTGAACCTGTTTCCAAGGTAACATGTATTGCGTTCATTAGATATTATAAGATCTTGGTCCGTCGCCGCGTGACTTATAACTCATGGGCGGATTTCTAAGTTTTTATTTCTTTTCCTTAATCTTTAACACTAAGGAACATAAATTTCAGAAAGGAAATTTCTTTTACAGTTTTGAGTGGGTGGTTCTGTGGGCAGGAACCTTTAAGTCAATAAAAGTGCGAAAATAAGTGATATATTCGAAGTGGCTGTATTATAGGATACAGTTTATATATTGATGCTGAGTGTTAGATTTAATCGTCGTGTTTACTTCGTGGGATTGTGGGTATTAAAACTGGCAGGTTGACGCTCTAAGTGAAGGACTCAGGATTACCTCGATATGACGCCAAGCCGTCCCCTTTGCCAACTTTCTCTCCTTTTACTCTCTGTCTCTCTCTCTCTCTCGCTTTCTCTCTCTCTGTCCATCCCTCCCTCCGCCCCTCCCTTACCCCACTCCCATCTTATCCCCTCCATGAAAGCCTAATAACTATCTCCCGACTGCGGTTCTTACACCGCAATAAATGCCCCCTCGTGGTTACTTCTTCGGCGACTTCAGTTACCGCATTTAGAGAGGTAAGCGCCGGCGTAATGCAATTACTGTTCCTCCGCTGCCGGTCGCTCATTCTGTTCCCGCATACATTTGTTTGTTTGACTAAGAGGTACCAACATCTAAAATTCTTTTATGCAATGTGTCGGTGCTTCTGTTCAGAACTTGATGCTGCAGAAGTCGAGTGTCGCGTACAGGGTAGAGTACCTATTTTTTTTTCATTTCAAATACCTTATGGCACTTTAAAGACTTTGACAATCTGTCTTCTCGAAGACAAATGAACATGAGATTCAAAAATTAAAGCACGTTGTGTGTATTCAGTCAACGATGTCTCTATTTTAAACTCTAATGTGTCTCGGAACTCTATTGTTCTTACGGCAGACTGAATCGTAGTGTACTCCTCACTCTCAGCGGAAAGATATGTTACTGAAATAAGAAATACGAGTACTTATGTCATTAGCTTTTCAGGCTTCTTATTTGAATACGTCCATCGTGAAATACTTGTGTTTTTAAAATCATTGTTAATTTATAAGTCTTTGTAAAGATATTTTTTTTAAATGAAGGATAGGATGACGTGCTGCCACCTGATGAACAGATCACCAGTATACAGCAAGAGTGTCGTAACTGCGTGCAGAACAGTTTCTTGGTAGTCACGATCCGTCTGATCTCACACCCCGGAATCTGTCAAGAGGCTACAAGTTTTCCTCCGCGGAAAGTATTCGTAGTTGAATGGTATCATGCAGTAGACCAACTCTTTTGTAGTTTCTGCGTTAATACGTAGGGAGAATGATATCAATGATAGATTGGTGCTTGAATTCTGTACGGACGTAAATATCATTGTATATATACCTCAACAATTATACTACACTGAGTTTCAATATCTACTGAAGTGCTGGCGATAAAATATGTAGACAGTGATTGTAGTAGTCAATAGTTCCTGTTAACTTCAAATTATCTCAAAGACGGACATGATTGATCACGTATGTCTTAGGTAGCGACGCATATTTCGTTGGACAGCGGTATAAACTTCTAATCACGTAAATGTATATTCACTCTCAAATTTCTTGTCAGACCTACAATCAGTTGCATCACCGAATTTCACTAATTGAACTTCTACTAAGGATGAAGAGACAACTGAGCTCTACTTGGTTACTTAGATTGTGAAATAACTTTGGTCATTTCCTTAGTTGCCCTGATGTGACACTTGATTCTTAAACCTATTTGTCAACACGTTATTTAAATCGTATCGTGAGAAATATTATTCTTAGATGTACAAATTTGGCGTCCCACACTGTGCATTTCGTTGTAATGGAGGGTTAATCGTTCGTTTCTGGTATTTTACTTCCTAGGAGTAGCACAATTTTTGTGGTTTACTGATTTACTTTCCTTTGTCCAGGTATTTCAAGCACTAATCATTATGTAAAATCAGGATAGTGTTACCAAACTTCAGTAGACGTCGATGTGTATTTTTACTCGTTGGTCTAGTGAACTGACTGGTCAAGTAGCGCCACAGACAAGAAATGTAATGGTTCCTTGAGTTGTTGACGCAATGCCAATTAATTGTGCAGTTCGTAACATCTTCATATTTTACAACTGTATGCCGAAAGCCGTTGTATTGTGTGTGGCGGAGGACACATAACGCACATTACTGATTCACCCCCACCCCTTTAACCCTATCCTCACCCCACATCGATATAGTTTTTAGATGATTTTCCTTAACAATTTGAGGCAAATGCCGGGATGGTTCCTTCGGAAGGGTACTGCTAGTTTTCTTTCACACACTAGCCCATTCCGAGCTGCCGCTCCGGCACTAATGACCTCTTCATCGATGGAACGGTAAACTGTAATCTTCCTTTCACTCCTCGTTTCTCACGCTACATGCACACCCTTCTCTATTCGCATATGTAATGGCCTCAGTTTTTCAACTTTCAGTACGACAGATGTATGTGGCAGCAAGAAGTATCTTACCTGTCTTATCTGGGAACCAATACTTTCAAGATTTTAACAGAGAGTCAATAAGGAACTGTCACGTTACACTTCAACATTTTACAGTGGGTTTAATGTTTATAGTGAAGCGTGGTTGCAGTTAAATTCATTTTAACAGCTGCAGAATTATTGATACTTTTTTCTGGATTGGGGTTTACCGACAGATGGCGGGCGACAAGTTTGATCCTTGACGCAGTGGTACTGATGCGCGAGAGGTCACTGTGCTCCAATGGAGGTAGGACCGAACGTGAAGTACTTCAGGGTATGTGACCGCGTTGTCAGTGTACAAAATCCCTCCAACGTTATGGCAGCCGTTGCAAATAGCCTTCCTCAAGCTCTTTTGCAGCAGTGACTGACACGCTGGAGGAATTTTATAAACTGACAGTGGGCTCACGTACCCTGAAGAATTTAATGGATAGTGACAGCGGCTGCGGAGGCCTACGTTTAGTTGGCAATAATTATTAAGCTCCTATATAATGTTTTTGGACTGTAGGTTTTGGTGACTGAACTGTATCGTAGCCCAAGATCTACGTTAAGTAGAAAACCGCCAGTCGGTTTGTGAGTTAACGAAACTAATGACTGTCAGTACGAAACTTTAGTTGTGTCCTGTAGCGTAGCCAGACGTCTGTGTTAGCTTGCAAGGTGGCTCATTCTTTGAGAGTTGTCGAAGCCAACGAATGTGATGTCATGACGGTAGCTACGTCGACTGAACCAGAAATATCGCACCTGACGTACAGATAGCGGTTGTTGTTTAAACAGATGACTGTCGTAGAAGGTACCAACATTATAAAGTTTAAATCTGATGTTTGACGATGCTACGTTGTTTAGTGTTTGTTCGGCAGCCACCAACAGTGAACGCTCTCAGGAACCTTTGAACATTAGTAAAACTGATCACTGTTATGTGACATAATACTTTTATTTTAAATGTCTTAGTCAAAATAATATTAACGCTAGATCCTACTCTGGGGGAGACTGTTCCTTCGTTTGCAACGGTAAAATATTGCATCGCAGACACGAAGTGAGGCGATATGTGCTGTTAAGATGAACATCGCTGTGGGTCGCCAAATAAGGTGACTACACTAGAAATAATAAAAAATCCACAAAATGGTTTTAGATGACCGTCGACTGTACGTAGCGAGACGGCAAACATCAGAGTCATTTCAAAAGCTCTGCACGTCATGCACCGTCAATTTGGACCTGAGAAAGCTGAGTGCGAAATGGGCGAAGCGTTTACTCACAACGGAACGAGAACAGCGTCTTGCGGATGTGTCAGTCAAATGTTTGGCGATGGTTCGCTACAATAAAGGCTAGTTTTTGCGTCGACTGATGAAACATGGGTCCATCACCTGACACGTCATCTCATCGTATATGGAATGGTGAACTGTAATCTTCCTTTCACTCTTCGTTTCTCACACTACATCCATATCCTCCTCTATTCGCATACGCATTAGCCCAAGAGTCAAAACAGTGGACTGAAAGGGGAGTGTTGGCTCCCAAAAAGACCAAGACAGTCCCATCTACAGGCAAGATCATGGCAACCTTTTTTTAGGATGCATACGGTATAATTTTGACTGATTGTCTTCAAAATGAGAAAGCAATTAATTGTAAGTATTATGCGATCTTAGTGCAGCATTTGAGTGATGAAATCAAGCAAAAATATCTGCAATTATGGAAAAAGTAAGTTTTGTTTCATCTTGAAAATGCACCAGTTCACAAACAACTGTTATCGCGTAGACCAAAATTTGCATCCTGATGGACCCTATTCGCCAGATTCAGCCCCTCTGCTGACTTTCTGTTGCCAAACTTGAAGAAATGGCTCGACACTAGAGATTTGCAAAAATTGAGGATGTCGAGTCTTCAGTTGATGGTAATCTTGCGGAGCTCAACAATTCCCACTACACACCGTGGTGACGAAAGTTATCGGACAGCGATAGGCACACATGCAGGTGGCGCTAGTGTCGCTTACACGAAATATAAAAGAGCAGTGCATTGGGGGAGCTGTCATTCGTATTCAGCTGGGTCGTGCGAAAAGGTTTCCGACGAGACCGTGACAGCATCAAGGGCATTAACAGACTCTGAACGCGGGATCGTAGTTATAGCTAGAAGCTTGGGACATTCCATTTCGGAAATCGTTAGGAAATTCGGTATTCCGAGATTCGCAGCGTCACGAGTCCGCCGAGAGTACCATATTTCGGCCATGAGCTCTCACCGATGACAGCGCAGTCACTTAACGCCTGCCGGCGGATGCCTTTGCCTAGAGCTGTCAGTGCTGCTAACAGACGAGGAACATTGCATGAAACGACAGCAGAAATCAATGCGGGACGTACGACGAACGTATCCGTTAGCACACTGAGGCAAAATTTCGCGTTAATGAGCTGTGGAGGCAGACGAACTTTCTTCACACAACAGCATCGCCTGCAGCGCCTCTCCGGAGCTTGTGGCCATGTCGGTTGGACCCTAGGCGACTGGCAAACCGTGGCCTGAGTAGAGGAGTCAACATCTCAGCTGGTAGGAGCTGCCGGTAGGATCCGAGAGTGGCCCAGTCCCCACGAAGCTGCAGGCCCAAATTGTGAAACAGGCACAACAAACTGGTGGTGGCTCCATAATGGTACGGGCTGTGTTGACGCGGAATAAACTGGGTCTCTTGGTCCAGTTGAACCGTTCACTGACTGGGAATGACTGTGTCCGGCTACTTGTCCCTGGACGACGGTGGAATTTTTATGGATAGCAACGCGCCATGTCACCGGGCCAGAATAGTTCGTGACTGGTTCAACTGTCGGACGTCCAGGCTTTGCCTGACTCTCGGGCGCCCACAGGGCACGTTTCGACCCCTACGATTTAAAAAAAGGTTTCTGGACTATTGTTTAGAAATTTTAAGCATTTATTATATTTTATTGTTTACTAGATTTATAGTCATTTTACAAACATAGTTGTGAATAAAAAGAACAGACAGAAATTATATTATTTATTGACATCTAAACAAATTTCACTGAACCTAGTAATACTCAATCAAGTGTAAACAAGTCACAGGCTTTACTTTGTTCTAAATTCATAAAAAATTGAATTTTTCATAAGCTACTTCATTATTTTACACAATGGACACATTTTTATTCAGATTCCTTTGTAAATTTTCCTCAGATCATCTTCTTACAAACACTGCACTAGGAAATAGTTTTATTACATTTGCGGAATTTGAGAACTTGTCATTTACGGCGATTCTGTGACATTTCGTCTTCATCTTCATTTTTATTCTTTTCATACTTGTCTGTTGTCTTACAAGGAAAGCGACTCTTCACATACTCAGAGCGTAGTATCATCTGCAAACTGCTGAATAAAATGTTTCTTTTGATCTTCTTCCCAGTAACGGCCCTAAATACTACATATGCATTACTTCCTGCTAGGTCAAGGATATTGTAGAAGGAGTGCACTGGCTATCTTCTTGAGGAAGCCTTGAGTGAATACTGCATCGCCATTTTGTCTACTGTGTCAACACCAAATTTTGTTTTGTTGTGTTAATATAGGCCTACAGTTTGCGGAGTTTTTTTTCTCATTTGTATTTATGGTAACACTAGGATAAAGAGAAGCCATTACTAGCAACATTTTTTGCTTTCTTTCCTTGATAGACTGTCAAGGAAATACCATCATGTTTTAAAACTTTTGTGGAATACAGAGGACTCTTCGAGGAATTCGGAGCATGTAATGTCTGTCATCAGACGATGAAGAAGCAATCACTTATTCTACACTCCGAGGAACAAACTTATTTCCTGTTATATGGTTCTTCTCGATCTACAGAGCACGAATAATAGAACAAATGTAAAAAAGCCATCATAAAATTTAAATTAAGTACAGTAAAATTATATGTAGATAAGAATATGATGATTATAAATTAGTAGCGATAATAACAATAATAATATACTTACGAGACTGTAAACTTCCATTATCTGTATCTGAAGAATCAGAATCATTAGTACTAGATGATTCATCTTCTCTCAATGCCTGCAGTAAAAACTCTTCCTCTTTCTAACTCTGCAAGAATCGATTCCTCCCGTAAATATTCTTTCTGATTCATTTTAATCTTCAGTTCACAGTCACCTTTGAAAGACTGGTTATTACAAGGGAATGACGAACAACGATGAAACAAGTCCATTGTTGTCATTTCATACGGCAATAATACGAACGAAAGTAAGTTATTGCACTACAGAGTAAAGTAGCCGAGGCTTGAGGATGCATGAGGTAAATGTATGACATAAATATAAACAAAATTATAGCTTTTTTCTAAAGGGGTCAATATGACCCCTCTGGACGTTCAAGGTAAAACTGGGAAAAGGTGCTTATCAGTTAGGCGAAATGCACTGTTTTTTTAATATAATGAGAGCACATGCGAAATAAATATATGACACGAAAGTAAATGTCGCTTGAATCACTCTTCAAAACATAGCTTGCACTTAAAAACTTAAAAGAGTGATTTTGAGCCCTATGGGCGTTCGAGTGTTAAAGAACATCCTGAAAATTCGAGCGAATGAATTGTCCACCCATATCACCCGACATGAATCCCATCGAAAATTTATGGAACATATTCGAGAAATTAGTTTGTGCACGAAATCCTCCGACGGTAACATTCCGCAGTTATAGGTGGCTGTACAGGCAGAAGGGCACAACATTTCTGGAGGGGGCGTAAAATGACTTGTTGAGTCTCTGCTACATCGAGTAGCTGCCCTGTGCCGGGCGAAAGGGCATCCGACGCCATGTTAGGAGATAGGCCTACCTCACGACTTTCACCGCCTCATTGTGAGTAGGGTACTAAAGCTATTGAACTTTGTTGGGAAGTTATCGTGCTGAAAGTTTTTAACTCAGACTGTTTGTATTTTCTTTGGTAGGTTCGGTACTTCTGCGGCAGGTCTTGTGAAGTTATTGTTATAGCGCGTATTTTACGGATGTTTGGTTTCGATGAGTTTTTATTTCCACCATTTTAGTGATGTCATTGTCAAAGCATGCCTGTGCTACCGGTAGCTTCAATATTTCAATATTTACGTTTGCTTCTATATGACGCGTTGATTTTACGTTGTTAGAGACATTAGTACGTCTCGAGAGACGTGTAACGGAACGAGCGACTGGCTGTGCTCGGCAGGAGATGGCGCCGCTGCTGTGGTGGCTGCCCCTGGCGATGCTGGGAGCCGCCTGCGCCTCGCTGGCGCTGCACCGCTGGCGCCGCTATTTGGCGTTCTTCTGGCGCCGCGGCGTCCCCTGCGCCCTCCCGCTGCCGCTGGTCGGCAACATGCTGGACGTGTTGCTCGGCAGGAGGTCCTTCGCCGACGTCGCTGCCGGCCTGTACCGCCAGCTGGAGCCCTACCCTTATGCAGGGGTCTACAATTTAGCGAGCCCAGTGTTGCTGGTGAGGGATCCCGAAATCGTCCACGCCATCACCACCACCGATTTCGACCACTTCACCGATCACGCCGACTTCATGAGCGTCGACGGGTGCAACCCACTACTGCAGCGAATGATTCTCGCACTGAAAGGTATGGTGAAATGTTCAGAGATAATTTCTGCACGAAGAGGATAACATCGAGTTCTGTAACAACAGTGGTAGAGTTGGTTAAAGTTACGGAAATTTCTGAAAATAACCGTGTTACACCTTGAATGTGAGCTTGTGTCTGTCGTCCTGTAGAAGCGTGAGTTCTTGAGAGTATTGTCTGTGAGAATCCAAGACATCTACCTTGTATTCACTGACCAACTATTCCAGTAGAGTTTTCAGAATAGTACTCACACAGTTAAACGTCCTGGGGTCAAAAACGCCAGGCATAAGGTTTTTGCACGGCCTGTACATTTCTTTACAAAAACATTTGTTTAAGATCGGTCGTAAGGATACAGTGATCGATATCCTTGCAGCGAACTACTTAGCAGCAGCTGCTAGCTGGCGAGCCTTAGCCTCTATAGGTTTTTGCTGTCTCCCGCCTTTTTAGGCGGGCGGGCATTGTAGTGTTGCGTTAACAACGGTTTATATAAGCAAAACAGATTGGCCAATGCGCCATCGTATTTGAAGCCAACTGGAAACCTAGCCGCCTCATCTTGCAACGTCTTGTTAGGTGATACTAGCCGCCTGTTAGAACGGATTCGTATGTTTGTTAATCAACGGTATTTGTTCCTGTCACTCACAGAAACGACTCGTTTCTAAATGATTCCCATTATGAAGTGTGCTTATCTTGTGATGTGTCATCTTAAGCATGATATTCATGAGGTGCGAGCTACTAAATTATTTTCATGATTTTACTGTAATGTAAACAAGTTTAATTTTGTAATTACCGATGTGTATTTCCACGTAGATTTCTTGATTTGTTTATTGATTAACATTCGGATATTCTACTGATAACTCGAACGACAATTCAAGCTCGGAAGCACTGTCTTAGATATTTTACAGCAGTACGTTTAACAGACCGTTCGTATCTATAGCGAACGCAAACGATAGTCGAATAAACAAGCCTCTGAGCAGCCCTAACAGAAGTCAGGACTGACTGTTTTATCTCTTACTGCGTTAGGAGATTTGTTTCTCGGATAAGAGCAACTACCATGTCCCCTATAATCAGATCATTGAAATTCAAAATTCATTTATTTGTGTAACCTGTTGGATGATTCAGCATACTACCGGACACCACAAATCTGATGTCAGCTTGCTGCTGTCATTGTGTAAACGAAAGTATTACAGCTTAACAAGCAAAATCTTTATTTTTACAGTCGCAGACTTTCAAGAACCATTTGATAACGAATAAAACTCAATGATATTACTGTACGTTGTGCACTGAATTAAAAACATCGCTGATGACAATCTAATATTTCTATTTAAAAGGCAACAGAAATGAAGAGAAAGTAAATAAAACACGTTTATGCAGTACAGTAATTGACTAGTTTAGTAATGGTTCAAAAGTGATCCAAATTGCTCTGAGCACTATGGGACATAACGTCTGAGGTCATCAGTCCCCTAGAACTTAGAACTACTTAAACCTAACTAACCTAAGAACATCACACACATCCACGCCCGAGGATTCGAACCTGCGACAGTGGCGGTGGCGCGATTCCAGACTGTAGCGCCTAGAACCGCCCGGCCACCCCGGCCGGCTGTTTAATGTCAGTGGCGTCTGCTGTGTATGAGCACAAGAGCATGTGAACACCGTAACTTTCGACACCTTGGGGATATATTGGTTATTTTCCTTTGAATGAGGTTAATCGTAACACAGATGCTGCACTCTGAAACACACAACACTGGTGTGTGGATTCTTAAGGGACCAAACTGCTGAGGTCACCGGTACATCCATGGCCGAGGGAGGACTCGAACGACGGCGGGAGGGGTGGGGGGGGGGTGCAAACTTTGACATGACCAATCAAACCGCGCGGTCACTCTAGCGCTGTACACGGCACTTAAATCTAACGCGCTACTGCTTCTCTATTTTGTTGTTGTGGTCTTCAGTCCTGAGACTGGTTTGTTGCAGCTATCCATGCTACTCTATCCTGTGCAAGCTTCTTCATCTCCCAATTCTTACTGCAACCTACATTATTCTGAACCTGCTTAGTGTATTCGTCTCTTGGTCTCCCTCTACGATTTTTAACCTCCACGCAGCCCTCCAATGCTAAATTTGTGATCCCTTGATGCCTCAAAACATGTCCTACCAACCAGTACCTTCTTTTTGTCAAGTTGTGCCACAAACTCCTCATCTCCCCAATTCTACTCAATACCTTCTCATTAGTTATGTGATCTACCCATCTAATCTTCAGCATTCTTCTGTAGCACCACATTTCGAAAGCTTCTATTCTCTTCTTCTCCAAAGTATTTATCATTCATGTTTCACTTCCATACATGGCTACACTCCATACATATACTTTGAGAAACGACTTTCAGACACTTAAATCTATACTCGATATTAACAAATTTCTCTTTTTCAGAAACGCTTTCCTTGCCATTGCCAGTCTACAGTTTATATCCTCTCTACTTCGACCATCATCAGTTATTTTACTCCCTAAATGGCAAAACTCATTTACTACTTTGTCTCATTTCCTAATCTAATTCCCTCAGCATCACCCGATTTCATTTGACTACATTCCATTATCCTCGTTTTGCTTTTGTTGATGTTTTCTTATAACCTCCTTTCAAGGCACTGTACATTCCGTTCAACTGTTCTTCCAAGTCCTTTGCTGTCTCTGACAGAATTACAATGTCATCGGCGAACCTCAAAGTTTTTATTTCTTCTCCATGAATTTTAATACCTACTCCGAATTTTTCTTTTGTTTCCTTTACTGCTAGCTCAATATACAGATTGAATAACACCGGGGAGAGGCCACAATCCTGTCTCACTCCCTTCCCAACCACTGCTTCCCTTTCATGCCCCTCGACTCTTATAACTGCCATCTGGCTTCTGTACAAATTGTAAATAGCCTTACGCTCCCTGTATTTTACCCCTGCCACCTTTAGAATTTGAAAGAGAGTATTCCAGTTAACATTGTCAAAAGATTTCTCTAAGTCTACAAATGCTAGAAACGTAGGTTTGGCTTTTCTTAATCTTTCTTCTAAGATAAGTCGTAAGGTTAGTATTGTCTCACGTGTTCCAACATTTTTGCGGAATCCAAACTGATCTTCCCCAAGGTCCGCTTCTACCAGTTTTTCCATTCGTCTGTAAAGAATTCGCGTTAGTATTTTGCAGCTGTGACTTATTAAACTGATAGTTCGGTAATTTTCACATCTGTCAACACCTGCTTTCTTTGGGACTGGAATTATTATATTCTTCTTGAAGTCTGAGGGTATTTCGCCTGTCTCATACATCTTGCTCACCAGATGGTAGAGTTTTGTAATGACTGGCTTTCCCAAGTCTGTCAGTAGTTCTAATGGAATGTATCGACTCAGGTCTTTCAGTGCTCTTTCAAACTCTTCACACTGTATCTTATCTCCCATTTCGTCTTCATCTACATCCTGTTCCATTTCCATAATATTGTCCTCAAGTACATCGCCCTTGTATAAACCCTCATATGCTCCTTCCACCTTTCCGCCTTCCCTTCTTTGCATAGAACTGGGTTTCCATCTGAGCTCTTGATGTTGATACAAGTGGTTCTCTTTTCTCCAAAGGTCTCTTTAATTTTTCCGTAGGCAGTATCTAACTTGCCCCTAGTGAGATAAGCCTCTACATCCTTACATTTGTCCTCTAGCCATCCCTGCTTAGCCATTTTGCACTTCCTGTCGATCTCATTTTTGAGACGTTTGTATTCCTTTTTGCCTGCTTCGTTTACTGCATTTTTATATTTTCTCCTTTCATCAATTAAATTCAATATTTCTTCTGTTACCCAAGGATTTCTACTAGTCTTCGTCTTTTTACCTACTTGATCTTCTGCTGCCTTCACTACTTCATCCCTCAGAGTTACCCATTCTTCTTCTACTGCATTTCTTTCCTCCATTCCTGTCAATTGTTCCCTTATGCTCTCCCTGAAACTCTGTACAACCTATAGTTCTTTCAGTTTATCCATATCCCATCTCCTTAAATTAGCACCTTTTTGTAGTTTCTTCAGTTTTAATCTACAGTTCATAACCAATAGATTGTGGTCAGAGTCCACATCTGCCCCTGGAAATGTCTTACAGTTTAAAACCTGATTCCTAAATCTCTGTCTTACCATTGTATAATCTATCTAATACCTTCTAGTATTTCCCGGATTCTTACATGTATACAACCTTCTTTCATGATTTTTGAACCAAGTGTTAGCTATGATTAAGTTATGTTCTCTGCGAAATTCTACCAGACAGCTTCCTCTTTCATTTCTTACCCCCAATCCATATTCACCTACTATGTTTCCTTCTCTGCCTTTTCCTACTCTCGAATTCCAGTCACCCATGACTATTAAATTTTCGTATCCCTTCACTACCTGAATAATTTCTTTTATCTCATCATACATTTCCTCAATTTCTTCATCATCTGCAGAGCTAGTTGGCATACAAACTTGTACTACTGTAGTAGGTGTGGGCTTTGTGTCTACCTTGGCCCCAATAATGCGTTCACTATACTGTTTGTAGTAGCTTACCAGAACTCCTATTTTTTTTATTCATTATTAAACCTACTCCCTATTTGATTTTGTATTTATAACCCTGCATTCACTTGACCAAACGTCTTGTTCCTCCTGCCACCGAACTTCACTAATTCCCACTATATCTAACTTTAACCTATCCATTTCCCTTTTTAAATTTTCTAACCTAACTCCCCGATTAAGGGATCTGACATTCCACGCTCCGATCTGTAGAACGCCAGTTTTCTTTCTCCTGATAACGACCGGGGATCCGAATGGGGGACTATTTTACCTCCGGAATATTTTACCCAAGAGGACGCCATCATCATTTAGCCATACAGTAAAGCTGCATGCCCTCGGGAAAAATTATGGCTGTAGTTTCCCCTTGCTTTCAGCCGTTCGCAGTACCAGCACAGCGAAGCCATATTGATTAATGTTACAAGGCCAGATCAGTCAATCATCCAGACTGTTGCCCCTGCAACTACTGAAAAGGCTGCTGCCCCTCTTCAGGAACCACACGTTTGTCTGGACTCTCAACAGACACCCCTTCGTTGTGGTTGCATCCACGGTATGGCCATCTGTATCGCTGACGCACGCAAGCCTCCCCACCAACGGCGAGGTCCATGGTTCATGGGGGGGGGACTGCTTCTCAAGGCTTCGTGAAACTTGGCAACAGGGTCACGAGCGCACACTGTCAGTTGTGCACGTTTTAGTTAGCTCTTGCGAATGCGCATGCGCAACTCGCGTGACGTATTAGCACTAAGGGTCAAATACAACGGGATTTGATAAACAACATGCTCGCCTCACGATGTGCCACTCAACTAGAAGTTTACGTCAGTGCCAGCAGATGGTTGAACACTGCGGCAGACTTTTCTCCCTGTTTCCTTGACGTAAATCCTGTTATGTGATAAAGCAAACTTTTCAGGCATACTGATTCACTAACTATATACTATAGATCGGACGTCAGTATACGTTAAAAGTTGTACTGAAAGTAACCTATGTTATAAATTTTGTCGTACAGTATTTGGGGCGTTGTGAATCAGTCGTAAGGGCGTAAAGCACATCGGCGTCGATTGTGAGACTGTAGCATTTATTAATGCTTCTGAAATATGTTGATTTTACAGTGAGTCAGGGTTACCTTTTCTGTAGGCCCATATTGCAAATATGAAAATTAAGGGAAATCTGTATCACAGGTTTCTCTCATATTTACTTAAATGTGGAATCGACGGCGGTGTGCCATAGACCTTTACAGATCTCAACGCGTCAATTGTATTCTACTCAAGTGACAAACTTGGTAGACATTACTACTTCAGTTTCATCATTTCCACAAATGGCACTTTCTCTTTGGAGCTAATTGCTTACTGTGTGGGAATCAGCTTTCATGTGCAGTGTAAACATGAACTGCGTTGAATCTATGTAAAATGCTAATAGAAAAGTAAAACTGTGAGGGTCGGTTGTGCTTCGTGCTTGGGTAGCTCAGTCGATAGAGCATTTACCCGCGAAAGGCAAAGATCTCGAGGTCGAGTCCCGGTCCGGCTCACAGCTTTAATCTGCCAGGAATTTTCATATTAGCGTAATCTCCGCAGCACGGAAAAAAGTCTCATTCTAGGAACGGAAAAGTAAATTACACGGAAAAGTTAGGCACAAAACAACTAGAGCCTCCGTGAACAGATCCTTTGATAGAGAGAGTGACCAAATCAAATAAGCGTGACTACAAGGAACGTTTAGCAAGGAGAGGTACAATTAGTACAAGATTATTTTCGGGTGCAGCACAAGTCTGATTTTCAGCCGAGACGTCAATTCGTGAACTGATACATCTCTTAGGAATCTTGGACATTCATCCTAAAAAACGGAAAAGCACGAAAACTCCCACTTACACAAATGCGAAATGGAGAATTGCGAAAGCTTACGCATTATTTCGCCATTGCCATAAACTGAACTTAATTATATACAAACCAACAAAATTCAGACAAGTTATAAATATTATTACTGTTAAAATTATACTGTTACTATTTTTAATGTTTGTTGGTCGATTTTGGATTAACAGTACTGGAAGGTAGCCCAACAGCTAATACATATAATATGAAACGGTATGAAATTTACGTAATGAGAGATAGTTACTGAAACTTCCTGGCAGATTAAAACTGTGTGCCCTACCAAGACTCGGACTAGACACCTTTGCCTTTACTGGGCAAGTGCCCTACCAACTGAGCTACCGAAGCACGACTCACGCCCGGTACTCACAGCTTTACTTCTGCCAGTACCTCGTCTCCTACCTTCCAAACTTTACAGAAGCTCTCCTGCGAACCTTGCAGAAGTAGCACTCCTGAAAGAAAGGATACTCCGGAGACATGGCTTAGCCACAGCCTAGGGGATGTTTCCAGAATGAGATTTTCACTCTGCAGCGGAGTGTGCGCTGATATGAAACTTACTGGCAGATTAAAACTGTGTGCCCTACCGAGACTCGAACTAGGCACTTTTGCCTTTCGCGGGCAAGTGCTCTACCAACTGAGCTACCGAAGCACGACTCACGCCCGGTACTCACAGCTTTACTTCTGCCAGTACCTCGTCTCCTACCTTCCAAACTTTACAGAAGCTCTCCTGCGAACCTTGCAGAACTAGCTCTCCTGAAAGAAAGGATATTGCGGAGACATGGCTTAGCCACAGCCTGGGGGATGTTCACAGAATGAGATTTTCACTCTGCAGCGGAGTGTGCGCTGATATGAAACTTCCTGGCAGATTAAAACTGTGTGCCCTACCGACACTCGAACTAGGCACCTTTGCCTTTCGCGGGCAAGTGCTCTACCAACTGAGCTACCGAAGCACGACTCACGCCCGGTACTCACAGCTTTACTTCTGCCAGTACCTCGTCTCCTACCTTCCAAACTTTACAGAAGCTCTCCTGCGAACCTTGCAGAACTAGCTCTCCTGAAAGACAGGATATTGTGGAGACATGGCTTAGCCACAGCCTGGGGGATGTTTACAGAATGAGATTTTCACTCTGCAGCGGAGTGTGCGCTGATATGAAACTTCCTGGCAGATTAAAACTGTGTGCCCTACCGAGACTCGAACTAGGCACCTTTGCCTTTCGCGGGCAAGTGCTCTACCAACTGAGCTACCGAAGCACGACTCGCGTCCAGTACTCACAGCTTTACTTCTGCCAGTACCTCGTCTACTACCTTCCAAACTTTACAGAAGCTCTCCTGCGAAAAATTGCAGAACTAGCACTCCTGAAAGAAAGGATACTCCGGAGACATGGCTTAGCCACAGCCTAGGGGATGTTTCCAGAATGAGATTTTCACTCTGGAGCGGTGTGTGGGCTGATATGAAACTTCCTGGCAGATTAAAACTGTGTGCCCTACCGAGACTCGAACTAGGCACCTTTGCCTTTCGCGGGCAAGTGCTCTACCAACTGAGCTACCGAAGCACGACTCACGCCCGGTACTCACAGCTTTACTTCTGCCAGTACCTCGTCTCCTACCTTCCAGACTATACAGAAGTTCTACTGCGAAACTTGCAGAATTAGCACTCCTGAAAGAAAGGATATTGCGGAGACATGGCTTAGCCACAGCCTAGGGGATGTTTCCAGAATGAGATTTTCACTCTGCAGCGGAGTGTGCGCTGATATGAAACTTCGTGGCAGATTAAAACTGTGTGCCCTACCGAGTCTCGAACTAGGCACCTTTGCCTTTCGCGGGCAAGTGCTCTACCAACTGAGCTACCGAAGCACGACTCGCGTCCAGTACTCACAGCTTTACTTCTGCCAGTACCTCATCTACTACCTTCCAAACTTTACAGAAGCTCTCCTGCGAAAATTGCAGAACTAGCACTCCTGCAAGAAAGGATACTCCAGAGACATGGCTTAGCCACAGCCTAGGGGATGTTTCCAGAATGAGATTTTCACTCTGGAGCGGTGTGTGGGCTGATATGAAACTTCCTGGCAGATTAAAACTGTGTGCCCTACGGAGACTCGAACTAGGGACCTTTGCCTTTCGCAGGCAAGTGCTCTACCAACTGAGCTACCGAAGCACGACTCACGCCCGGTACTCACAGCTTTACTTCTGCCAGTACCTCGTCTCCTACCTTCCAGACTATACAGAAGTTCTACTGCGAACCTTGCAGAATTAGCACTCCTGAAAAAAAGGATATTGCGGAGACATGGCTTAGCCACAGCCTAGGGGATGTTTCCAGAATGAGATTTTCACTCTGCAGCGGAGTGTGCGCTGATATGAAACTTCCTGGCAGATTAAAACTGTGTGCCCTACCAAGACTCGAACTAGCCACCTTTGCCTTTCGCGGGCAAGTGCTCTACCAACTGAGCTACCGAAGCACGACTCGCGTCCAGTACTCACAGGTTTACATCTGCCAGTACCTCGTCTACTACCTTCCAAACTTTACAGAAGCTCTCCTGCGAACCTTGCAGAAGTAGCACTCCTGAAAGAAAGGATATTGCGGAGACATGGCTTAGCCACAGCCTAGGGGATGTTTCCAGAATGAGATTTTCACTCTGGAGCGGTGTGTGGGCTGATATGAAACTTCCTGGCAGATTAAAACTGTGTGCCCTACCGAGACTCGAACTAGGCACCTTTGCCTTTCGCAGGCAAGTGCTCTACCAACTGAGCTACCGAAGCACGACTCACGCCCGGTACTCACAGCTTTACTTCTGCCAGTACCTCATCTCCTACCTTCCAGACTATACAGAAGTTCTACTGCGAACCTTGCAGAATTAGCACTCCTGAAAGAAACTATATTGCGGAGACATGGCTTAGCCACAGCCTGGGGGATGTTTCCAGAATGAGATTTTCACTCTGCAACGGACTGTGCGCTGATATGAAACTTCCTGGCAGATTAAAAGTGTGTGCCCGACCGAGACTCGAACTCGGGACCTTTGCCTTTCGCGGGCAAGTGCTCTACCAACTGAGCTACCGAAGCACGACTCACGCCCGGTACTCACAGCTTTACTTCTGCCAGTACCTCGTCTCCTACCTTCCAAAGTTTACAGAAGCTCTCCTGCGAACCTTGCAGAACTAGCACTCCTGAAAGAAAGGATATTGCGAAGACATGGCTTAGCCACAGCCTAGGGGATGTTTCCAGAATGAGATTTTCACTCTGCAGCGGAGTGTGCGCTGATATGAAACTTCCTGGCAGATTAAAACTGTGTGCCCTACCGAGACTCGAACTAGGGACCTTTGCCTTTCGCAGGCAAGTGCTCTACCAACTGAGCTACCGAAGCACGACTCACGCCCGGTACTCACAGCTTTACTTCTGCCAGTACCTCGTCTCCTACCTTCCAAAGTTTACAGAAGCTCTCCTGCGAACCTTGCAGAACTAGCACTCCTGAAAGAAAGGATATTGCGGAGACATGGCTTAGCCACAGCCTAGGGGATGTTTCCAGAATGAGATTTTCACTCTGGAGCGGTGTGTGGGCTGATATGAAACTTCCTGGCAGATTAAAACTGTGTGCCCTACCGAGACTCGAACTAGGCACCTTTGCCTTTCGCGGGCAAGTGCTCTACCAACTGAGCTACCGAAGCACGACTCGCGTCCAGTACTCACAGCTTTACTTCTGCCAGTACCTCGTCTACTACCTTCCAAACTTTACAGAAGCTCTCCTGCGAACCTTGCAGAACTAGCACTCCTGAAAGAAAGGATACTCCGGAGACATGGCTTAGCCACAGCCTAGGGGATGTTTCCAGAATGAGATTTTCACTCTGCAGCGGAGTGTGCGCTGATATGAAACTTCCTGGCAGATTAAAACTGTGTGCCCTACCGAGACTCGAACTAGGCACCTTTGCCTTTCGCGGGCAAGTGCTCTACCAACTGAGCTACCGAAGCACGACTCACGCCCGGTACTCACAGCTTTACTTCTGCCAGTACCTCGTCTCCTACCTTCCAAACTTTACAGAAGCTCTCCTGCGAACCTTGCAGAACTAGCACTCCTGAAAGAAAGGATACTCCGGAGACATGGCTTAGCCACAGCCTAGGGGATGTTTCCAGAATGAGATTTTCACTCTGCAGCGGAGTGTGCGCTGATATGAAACTTCGTGGCAGATTAAAACTGTGTGCCCTACCGAGACTCGAACTAGGCACCTTTGCCTTTCGCGGGCAAGTGCTCTACCAACTTTTTTTTTTTTTTATCTGGACAGGAAAGGAAAAACTACAAAAAAATGTCTATTTGCCACCGCCACTTGTATTCTAACAAAAAAATAAAATCAAATGCACCTCTTCAGGCGTTGGCACCTATCTAAACCTATTCCAAAACAACTAACCTATTACTGCAAAGGTGTAGGAAAGGAAGAAAGTAGGGGGGAAGAGACATAGAGAGTAGCGATAAAAAAAAATGAAATTTGTTGTGAACAGGAACTTTTTTTTGTTTTTAGTTTATTGTATTGCATTTTTGTTTTCTTTATTTTTCTTTGTTCTTTTTTTTTGTATGTATGTTTTTATTTATTCATTTTTTTTGTATTATGGCAGTCGTTGCACCAGAATTCTAGGAGTCGCTTGCGCCGTCTGATTGGCGGAACATCCAAACGTGTCTTCTCGAAATTTTAGTGGGGATTCCGTGTGTAGTACGTTCAGAACATCATATCGGCAAAAAAGCATCAGCATCTCATGGCTTGGACGTTCCAGCTGGAAGGCGGGTCATGAAAGGCGCTCCGTAGAAAATTGGAAAAGAACTGCTTGTATCTGGGGTTGCGAACAAGTGCACAATGTCGATCGTTAAGGTACGTCCAATAACCTAGTTCTGATTTCTCATCGGGCCCAAAAAGGTAGCGGACTGTATGACCGCGTATCCAATTCACGGCATTAGTTTTTGTTGTGGGGTAATGAATCACATCCGGGAATAGAAGCGTCAGGAAAATAATCTGAGCAGGCGGCTGTCGGGTGAGGAAAGCCAGGATACGCTGCGCGAGCCTCCAGACGTCAGCAGACGGACCACATGAGAACCGATGAGCGTCCGTGTCCTCTATACCACAGTGAACACAGAGTGGTGTGTCAGCAAGGCGGATGCGGTGCAAACGAGACTAGTTGACCTGTTTGCCATTGACGGTGATATACCAGGTGGACTGAACGCTGGTGTCGAGGTAACCAGCATGCACTGCTTTCCACACACGGCGCCATATGATCTGGGGAAACTTGTGTTCAATGGGGTTGGGGGTTTGACACATTTGTAAGGTGTCGTATACAGTCTTTGTCTGGAGTATACGGAGAAGGGGTAAGGAGTGCAGAATGTAACTGATTTCAAAGAAGAAGTACCGAAAGTGATAAAAGGGGGGTGGAATGTCGGATAACATGACCGGGGCTGACATGGAGACTGGTGCGTATTCACGCAAAAGCAGTCCGGTCAGGCTCGTCGGGCAGCGACGCCAGACTTTCAGTTGGGAGCTAACAAAAAGTGCGGTAACTCTGTCTGGCACATGGAATAAGCCCACTCCACCACGCTCCCGCGGGAGGGCAAGGGAGGAATATTGAACTTTAAATAACATCCCGGCACAGACAAAGGATCCCATCGCCATCAACATACGACGTGCGAGGGTAATCGGAACCGGGAACACTTGTGCCACATGGGGGACGCCTGAGGCGTGATAAACATTCACGTATTGCGCGCGCTGTATAATGTCGAGGGATCGAAGCCGGTGGTCCACAAGGCCAGCCCTGATCGTTTGTAGGAGACGTCGACCGTTGGTTGCCGCTGAGCGACGGAGGTCATTCATAAAATCAATGCCCAAACAGCGGACGCTGGTGGCCACACTTAGAGGAGCGACAGATCTTTCTGGTAGACCCTCACCAATGAGCAGAACCTTCGATTTGGAAATGTTAAGAGAACTGCCCGATGCCTCCCCATAAGTCGTCACCCAAGTCAGAGCAGCGCGAACATCGTCTTCATTGCGGAAGTAGAGGACTAGATCGTCAGCATAGGCTGTACAACAGAAGCGGTGCCCATGCAATGTCAGGCCCACCAGGCGTTGGCGAAGCCCCTGTAGGAGGGGCTCTAATGCCAAAGCATACAGTATCGTGGAAAGTGGGCATCCCTGTCGGACAGAGCGCTCGATCGCTAGAGGCGCGGTGAGGCGACCATTACAGAGTATTCTTGAAGTTGCGCCGCTCAAGAGCCGCATTACCACGGTGATTGTACGAACCGGAAAACCCATGTGTTGAAGGACCGATTTCAGAAAAGTATGGTCGACACGGTCGAAAGCTTGACGGAAGTCAAGCGATGCCAATGCGCCAGGTAAATGTCGCGAGCGCGCGAGCGCAATCATGTCCCTATAACGGCAAAGGGCCGTATGGATGTTGTTGTCACCGCCCAACGAAGTCTGATCAAGGGAGGTGACGGATCTTGCTGCCTTCTTGAGGCGTGAGGCCAACAAACGGGTGAAAATTTTCATGTCACTGTTGAGTAGAGTGATGGGCCGGTAATCACAGATCCGTGATCGCCCATGTGGCTTAGGGACCAGGATGATGACTCCATCAAGGAAGGTGGCTGGGATCATCGTTGTGGGTGACATCAATTCACGACAGATGGACGTCCAAGCAGGTAACAAAAGGTAGCTAAAATACTTGTAAAAGTCGAGGGGGAGGCCGTCAGGTCCAGGGGACTTGTTGGCAGCCCCCACCTTGATAGCATCTAGGACTTCATCAGAGGTCACTTGTTCCTGAAGTTCTTGAGCCACATCCTCTGGCATGGTGTTGACAGTCATTGCTGCCACCTCCTCAATTAAGGTCGGGGGATGAGGGACGGCAGCGAACAGTTGACGGAAATGAGAATAGAAAGCGTGACCAATGTCGCATTGCGTAGTGTGTCGTCGTCCTTCCGCATCTGTGAGATCGTGGATGAGGGTTCGACGACGACGTCGGCGTTCCCTGAGAAGGTGGTACATCGATGGCGTTTCATGAGGCATATGGTCACGGGTGCAGGATCTGACAAGAGTCCCTTCTAAGCGCCGTCGCGTGAGGGAAGTGATCTGCGCTTTAGCACGATGCACCATCATCTGACGATCAGGAGAGAAGGCCATCGAAGTGCAGTCACGAAGGACTGCATAATAAAAGTCCATGGTGCTCGCTTGCCAGGCTTTGAAGTCTTTGCCATATCCTATCAGCGCCCTGCGCAGAGCTGGTTTCGCGCATGATACCCACCACGATAAGGTGGATGCGTAGGCGGGGCGACGACGATGACAGAGGGCCCACGCATCCTCAACGATTCGTCGGCAGTCAGGGACAGTCAGGTGGGAAACGTTGAATTTCCACAAGCCGCGGCTGTGCCACACTTGTTGGCGGGCGAGGACGACATCGCAGATGTAGGCGTCATGGTCAGAGAAAGCCAGAGGCCATACTTCGGCATGTCGAGTGTCGGCAGCAAGGGAACGTGTGAGGTATATACGATCGAGACGACTAGATGAATGCGCCGTATAATATGTGAAACCTGCACGGGTGCCATGCACCTTTGTCCATGTGTCAACAAGCTGGAGTCTGTCGATGATGACGGAGAGGGCCGCACAAGGGGAATGATGCGGTAATTGATCTTCAGGCCTTTGCGTGGAGTTGAAATCGCCACCGAGGACCATATCATCTAGGGGACCCTCAAACAGCGGCGTTACCTCGTCAGCAAAGAAAGTGTGTCGATCACGACGTCGACTGGAGCCGGACGGCGCATATACATTGAGGATACGGACGCCGAACAGCGTGAGAGCCATACCCCTAGCATTAGCAAGGTACACTACATCTTCAGCAGGGAGTCCAGAACGGAGGAGGATGGCAACTCCACTACCGTTGTCAGAAGCATGGGAGATGTGTGCCACGTAGCCAGTGGGGGCATGGAAATCGGCGACAAACACTTCTTGGAGGAGGGCAATGTCGACATCAGCAGCATAAATGGTCTCACGGAACATTGCCAGTTTATGGGGGGCCCGAATGGTGGCCAGATTCATCGTCACTATGCGGTAATGTTGGGGGCGTGCTCCCACCATTGGCACAGATGTTCCGGCAGAGATGTCTGGCTGGCGTGTAACATCTGACGTAGTCACCGTTGTCGTAATCACTGGCTGGAAGGTGGGTCAGGCACCTCCATGGGGCACTGCCTGATGGGAGGACCACCATCTCGAACTGCTCCTTCGTCGATATCATCAGCCCATGAGACTGGAACAGACGGTGAGCGACTGTCACACTCCTCGAGGGCGAGTTGTAGCGACGCTGCTGTAGTGGGGTCCAGGGAGGCACCCTCCTTGGAATCCGTCATATTCTGATATCCATCAGGAGCAGCCTCTCCTGTCGTCAGAACGCTCGAAGGGAGATCACTGTCGTGTATCAGCTCCACTGCCTGTAATGCCACATGAAGAAGTGTGTCGTCAGATGGCGTTTGACTCCTCTTCTTCCGTTTTCTGGGCGACCGTTGCTTTCGGAGGTGCTGTTCTGAATCAGAATGTGGATGTTCGATGTCCGAGGTCGCGCCAGTCTGAAGAAAGGCAGAGGTAGGCACCACATTCGCGTCGATGTCCATCGTGCTCTGGAGAGTTGGTGGTGTCGTAGCCGTCAGAGGAGATGGTGCCAGTGAGGCCATGGCAGCACCGTCATTTCCAGTGGGGAGTGCCGGGTGGAGAAGAGGTGCTGCCTGAAGTGACGCATCGGGGCTGCGTACGGCTGTGGCGTAGCTATCTGGTAAAGAAGCGGCCGTCACTTTGGGAGCTGAGTCACTGGTCGGGACCTGGAGCAAACGTCGGCGGAGACATTCTGACCGAACATGGCCCTCCTGTCCGCAACCGGCACACGTCCGCGGCTGGCCATCATACATAACGATGGCTCGCACGCCACCTATCAGCAGATAGGATGGTACATGTTTGGAGAGTTCGATTTTGATTTGGCGGACACCATTCAACACGTTGTATGTCGTGAATGTCTGCCATTTCTCCGCGATGTGCCCCACAACATTGCCATAGGGTCGGAAAGCTTCGACGACCACATCTTGCGGCACTTCGAAAGGGAGCTCAAAAACCCGGATTGTTCGAAGTCCGAAACCAGCGTGATCGACCGTCACCTCTCCAATATGCCCGTCAGAATGTTTGAACTTGAGTCCGCGTGCGTGTTGTCGAACTACGTTAGCACACGCTTCCTCCGTCGTCATCTTAATATAGACGATGCTGCTAGTGATAGAGAAATGAATACCTATCACTTCCTGAGGGTCCAGACGTAGCTCTTCGCGAATGAATTGCTCAATTTCAAAAGCGCGTGGTCTAGCATGTTCGGCTTGGAATGTTACTTTAACTGTCGCTCGGCGGTAACAGTGCGCCATGAGGTGCAATAGAAATGGACGCTACACAACACGAAATACCGCGACGCGGAAGTAAACAAACTACGGTGCGCTGTCCGGCGCGCGGAGCCGGTCCGCACGCGACCACGGCCGAAGCCGACTACCCAACTGAGCTACCGAAGCACGACTCACGCCCGGTACTCACAGCTTTACTTCTGCCAGTACCTCGTCTCCTACCTTCCAGACTATACAGAAGTCCTACTGCGAACCTTGCAGAACTAGCACTCCTGAAAGAAAGGATACTCCGGAGACATGGCTTAGCCACAGCCTAGGGGATGTTTCCAGAATGAGATTTTCACTCTGCAGCGGAGTGTGCGCTGATATGAAACTTCCTGGCAGATAAAAACTGTGTGCCCTACCGAGACTCGAACTAGGCACCTTTGCCTTTCGCGGGCAAGTGCTCTATCAACTGAGCTACCGAAGCACGACTCGCGTCCAGTACTCACAGCTTTACTTCTGCCAGTACCTCGTCTACTACCTTCCAAACTTTACAGAAGCTCTCCTGCGAACCTTGCAGAACTAGCACTCCTGAAAGAAAGGATACTCCGGAGACATGGCTTAGCCACAGCCTAGGGGATGTTTCCAGAATGAGATTTTCACTCTGGAGCGGTGTGTGGGCTGATATGAAACTTCCTGGCAGATTAAAACTGTGTGCCCTACCGAGACTCGAACTAGGCACCTTTGCCTTTCGCGGGCAAGGGCTCTATCAACAGAGCTACCGAAGCACGACTCGCGTCCAGTACTCACAGCTTTACTTCTGCCAGTACCTCGTCTCCTACTTTCCAGACTATACAGAAGTTCTACTGCGAACCTTGCAGAACTAGCACTCCTGAAAGAAAGGATACTCCGGAGACATGGCTTAGCCACAGCCTAGGGGATGTTTCCAGAATGAGATTTTCACTCTGGAGCGGTGTGTGGGCTGATATGAAACTTCCTGGCAGATTAAAACTGTGTGCCCTACCGAGACTCGAACTAGGCACCTTTGCCTTTCGCGGGCAAGTGCTCTACCAACTGAGCTACCGAAGCACGACTCACGCCCGGTACTCACAGCTTTACTTCTGCCAGTACCTCGTCTCCTACCTTCCAAAGTTTACAGAAGCTCTCCTGCGAACCTTGCAGAAGTAGCACTCCTGAAAGAAAGGATATTGCGGAGACATGGCTTAGCCACAGCCTAGGGGATGTTTCCAGAATGAAATTTTCACTCTGCAGCGGAGTGTGCGCTGATATGAAACTTCCTGGCAGATTAAAACTGTGTGCCCTACCGAGACTCGAACTAGGCACCTTTGCCTTTCGCGGGCAAGTGCTCTACCAACTGAGCTACCGAAGCACGACTCACGCCCGGTACTCACAGCTTTACTTCTGCCAGTACCTCGTCTCCTACCTTCCAGACTATACAGAAGTTCTACTGCGAACCTTGCAGAATTAGCACTCCTGAAAGAAAGGATATTGCGGAGACATGGCTTAGCCACAGCCTAGGGGATGTTTCCAGAATGAGATTTTCACTCTGCAGCGGAGTGTGCGCTGATATGAAACTTCCTGGCAGATTAAAACTGTGTGCCCTACCGAGACTCGAACTAGGCACCTTTGCCTTACGCGGGCAAGTGCTCTACCAACTGAGCTACTGAAGCACGACTCACGCCCGGTACTCACAGCTTTACTTCTGCCAGTACCTCGTCTCCTACCTTCCAGACTATACAGAAGTTCTACTGCGAACCTTGCAGAATTAGCACTCCTGAAAGAAAGGATATTGCGGAGACATGGCTTAGCCACAGCCTAGGGGATGTTTCCAGAATGAGATTTTCACTCTGCAGCGGAGTGTGCGCTGATATGAAACTTCCTGGCAGATTAAAACTGTGTGCCCTACCGAGACTTGAACTAGGCACCTTTGCCTTTCGCGGGCAAGTGCTCTACCAACTGAGCTACCGACGCACGACTCACGCCCGGTACTCACAGCCTTACTTCTGCCAGTACCTCGTCTCCTACCTTCCAGACTATACAGAAGCTCTACTGCGAACCTTGCAGAAGTAGCACTCCTGAAAGAAAGGATATTGCGGAGACATGGCTTAGCCACAGCCTAGGGGATGTTTCCAGAATGAGATTTTCACTCTGCAGCGGAGTGTGCGCTGATATGAAACTTCGTGGCAGATTAAAACTGTGTGCCCTACCGAGACTCGAACTAGGCACCTTTGCCTTTCACGGGCAAGTGCTCTACCAACTGAGCTACCGAAGCACGACTCACGCCCGGTACTCACAGCTTTACTTCTGCCAGTACCTCGTCTCCTACCTTCGAAAGTTTACAGAAACTCTCCTGCGAACCTTGCAGAAGTAGCACTCCTGAAAGAAAGGATATTGCGGAGACATGGCTTAGCCACAGCCTAGGGGATGTTTCCAGAATGAGATTTTCACTCTGCAGCGGAGTGTGCGCTGATATGAAACTTCCTGGCAGATTAAAACTGTGTGCCCTACCGAGACTCGAACTAGGCACCTTTGCCTTTCGCGGGCAAGTGCTCTACCAACTGAGCTACCGAAGCACGACTCACGCCCGGTACTCACAGCTTTACTTCTGCCAGTACCTCGTCTCCTACCTTCCAAACTTTACAGAAGCTCTCCTGCGAACCTTGCAGAACTAGCACTCCTGAAAGAAAGGATATTGCGGAGACATGGCTTAGCCACAGCCTAGGGGATGTTTCCAGAATGAGATTTTCACTCTGCAGCGGAGTGTGCGCTGATATGAAACTTCCTGGCAGATTAAAACTGTGTGCCCTACCGAGACTCGAACTAGGCACCTTTGCCTTTCGCGGGCAAGTGCTCTACCAACTGAGCTACTGAAGCACGACTCACGCCCGGTACTCACAGCTTTACTTCTGCCAGTACCTCGTCTCCTACCTTCCAGACTATACAGAAGTTCTACTGCGAACCTTGCAGAATTAGCACTCCTGAAAGAAAGGATATTGCGGAGACATGGCTTAGCCACAGCCTAGGGGATGTTTCCAGAATGAGATTTTCACTCTGCAGCGGAGTGTGCGCTGATATGAAACTTCCTGGCAGATTAAAACTGTGTGCCCTACCGAGACTTGAACTAGGCACCTTTGCCTTTCGCGGGCAAGTGCTCTACCAACTGAGCTACCGACGCACGACTCACGCCCGGTACTCACAGCTTTACTTCTGCCAGTACCTCGTCTCCTACCTTCCAGACTATACAGAAGCTCTACTGCGAACCTTGCAGAAGTAGCACTCCTGAAAGAAAGGATATTGCGGAGACATGGCTTAGCCACAGCCTAGGAGATGTTTCCAGAATGAGATTTTCACTCTGCAGCGGAGTGTGCGCTGATATGAAACTTCGTGGCAGATTAAAACTGTGTGCCCTACCGAGACTCGAACTAGGCACCTTTGCCTTTCGCGGGCAAGTGCTCTACCAACTGAGCTACCGAAGCACGACTCACGCCCGGTACTCACAGCTTTACTTCTGCCAGTACCTCGTCTCCTACCTTCGAAAGTTTACAGAAGCTCTCCTGCGAACCTTGCAGAAGTAGCACTCCTGAAAGAAAGGATATTGCGGAGACATGGCTTAGCCACAGCCTAGGGGATGTTTCCAGAATGAGATTTTCACTCTGCAGCGGAGTGTGCGCTGATATGAAACTTCCTGGCAGATTAAAACTGTGTGCCCTACCGAGACTCGAACTAGGCACCTTTGCCTTTCGCGGGCAAGTGCTCTACCAACTGAGCTACCGAAGCACGACTCACGCCCGGTACTCACAGCTTTACTTCTGCCAGTACCTCGTCTCCTACCTTCCAAACTTTACAGAAGCTCTCCTGCGAACCTTGCAGAACTAGCACTCCTGAAAGAAAGGATATTGCGGAGACATGGCTTAGCCACAGCCTAGGGGATGTTTCCAGAATGAGATTTTCACTCTGCAGCGGAGTGTGCGCTGATATGAAACTTCCTGGCAGATTAAAACTGTGTGCCCGACCGAGACTCGAACTAGGCACCTTTGCCTTTAGCGGGCAAGTGCTCTACCAACTGAGCTACCAAAGCACGATTCACGCCCGGTACTCACAGCTTTACTTCTGCCAGTACCTCGTCTCCTACCTTCCAAACTTTACAGAAGCTCTCCTGCAAACTTTGCATAACTAGCACTCCTGAAAGAAAGGATATTGCGGAGACATGGCTTAGCCACAGCCTGGGGGATGTTTACAGAATGAGATTTTCACTCTGCAGCGGAGTGTGTGCTGATATGAAACTTCCTGGCAGATTAAAATTGTGTGACCTACCGAGACTCGAACTAGGCACCTTTGCCTTTCGCGGGCAAGTGCTCTACCAACTGAGCTACCGAAGCACGACTCCCGCCCGGTACTCACAGCTTTACTTCTACCAGTACCTCGTCTCCTACCTTCCAAACTTTACAGAAGCTCTCCTGCGAACCTTGCAGAAGTAGCACTCCTGAAAGAAAGGATATTGCGGAGACATGGCTTTAGCCACAGCCTAGGGGATGTTTCCAGAATGAGATTTTCACTCTGCAGCGGAGTGTGCGCTGATATGAAACTTCCTGGCAGATTAAAACTGTGTGCCCTACCGAGACTCGAACTAGGCACCTTTGCCTTTCGTGGGCAAGTGCTCTACCATCTGAGCTACCGAAGCACGACTCACGCCCGGTACTCACTGCTTTACTTCTGGCAGTACCTCGTCTCCTACCTTCCAAAGTTTACAGAAGCTCTCCTGCGAACCTTGCAGAACTAGCACTCCTGAAAGAAAGGATATTGCGGAGACATGGCTTAGCCACAGCCTGGGGGATGTTTCCAGAATGAGATTTTCACTCTGTAGCGGAGTGTGCGCTGATATGAAACTTCCTGGCAGATTAAAATTGTGTGCCCTACCGAGACTCGAACTAGGCACCTTTGCCTTTCGCGGGGAGGTGCTCTACCAACTGAGCTACCGAAGCACGACTCACGCCCGGTACTCACAGCTTTACTTCTGCCAGTACCTCGTCTCCTACCTTCCAAACTTTAATGAAGCTCTCCTGCTAACATTGCAGAACTAGCACTCCTGAAAGAAAGGATATTGCGGAGACATGGCTTAGCCACAGCCTGGGGGATGTTTCCAGAATGAGATTTTCACTCTGCAGCGGAGTGTGCGCTGATATGAAACTTCCTGGCAGATTAGAACTGTGTGCCCTACCGAGACTCGAACTAGGCACCTTTGCCTTTCGTGGGCAAGTGCTCTACCATCTGAGCTACCGAAGCACGACTCACGCCCGGATCTCACAGCTTTACTTCTGCCAGTACCTCGTCTCCTACCTTCCAAAGTTTACAGAAGCTCTCCTGCGAACCTTGCAGAACTAGCACTCCTGAAAGAAAGGATATTGCGGAGACGTGGCTTAGCCACAGCCTGGGGGATGTTTCCAGAATGAGATTTTCACTCTGTAGCGGAGTGTACGCTGATATGAAACTTCCTGGCAGATTAAAATTGTGTGCCCTACCGAGACTCGAACTAGGCACCTTTGCCTTTCGCGGGCAAGTGCTCTACCAACTGAGCTACCGAAGCACGACTCACGCCCGGTACTCACAGCTTTACTTCTGCCAGTACCTCGTCTCCTACCTTCCAGACTATACAGAAGTTCTACTGCGAACCTTGCAGAATTAGCACTCCTGAAAGAAAGGATATTGCGGAGACATGGCTTAGCCACAGCCTAGGGGATGTTTCCAGAATGAGATTTTCACTCTGCAGCGGAGTGTGCGCTGATATGAAACTTCCTGGCAGATTAAAACTGTGTGCCCTACCGAGACTCGAACTAGGCACCTTTGCCTTACGCGGGCAAGTGCTCTACCATCTGAGCTACCGAAGCACGACTCACGCCCGGTACTCACTGCTTTACTTCTGGCAGTACCTCGTCTCCTACCTTCCAAAGTTTACAGAAGCTCTCCTGCGAACCTTGCAGAACTAGCACTCCTGAAAGAAAGGATATTGCGGAGACATGGCTTAGCCACAGCCTGGGGGATGTTTCCAGAATGAGATTTTCACTCTGTAGCGGAGTGTGCGCTGATATGAAACTTCCTGGCAGATTAAAATTGTGTGCCCTACCGAGACTCGAACTAGGCATCTTTGCCTTTCGCGGGCAAGTGCTCTACCAACTGAGCTACCGAAGCACGACTCACGCCCGGTACTCACAGCTTTACTTCTGCCAGTACCTCGTCTCCTACCTTCCAAACTTTACAGAAGCTCTCCTGCGAACCTTGCAGAACTAGCACTCCTGAAAGAAAGGATATTGCGGAGACATGGCTTAGCCACAGCCTGGGGGATGTTTCCAGAATGAGAGTTTCACTCTGCAGCGGAGTGTGTCTTGCATCTATGATAACTCTTAATGTATAGGTATTTTTCCTTTTTGGATTTTTATCACAAATGGCATACACTACACTCATTGTTAACGCAGGTGTAAAAATTACACATCCTTTTCATGTGAGATGTAAAACACAAGTACTCTTAAGCGAAATTGAAACAAAAATTGTTGAAAAATTGAATATACTCCGGACATTGCTCTTTTGTTACAGAGAGAATTTTGAAAGCCTATCTTTCAAAATGGTTCAAATGGCTCTGAGCACTATGGGACTTAACAGCTATGGTCATCAGTCCCGTAGAACTTAGAACTACTTAAACCTAACGAACCTAAGGACATCACACACATACATGCTCGAGGCAGGATTCGAACCTGGGACCGTAGAAGTCCCGCGGTAAAGCTTATCTTTGCTGCCTTCTGCGGGGGCACAGCACAATTGCCCCCCACTGTACAATGGCGTCGTGTGGGGGTGTACAGTGTTAGGCAGTATCGTATGATTAATCGATTGCTATCCAGTATCGATGTGATGGGGGAGGGTGGGGTGTGGTCAAAGCCCTTTAAGCATTTCATTTCTTGGTCTTTTAGAAAGACTAATGTCATGTTAAGTGGACACATCAGTTTTACCTTATATCTACATATATTAATACAAATAATTACAAGGAAAACAGTATATAAAAAGGGGGTGAACACTGTGCATATTCGACAACGCTTCATCAAGTCCTGTTCATTATTGCCCCCACGTGCGTGGCAAGCAGTTGGCGGCATGTCACTGAGACTGTACCGGTTGCGTCCTCGCTGAATTCTTTTAACTCGTGCGTGTCCATTTCTTGCGGAGTGAAACAGCGAAGTCGTCGTGTGTTTCACAGTGTATTCCTCCACAAATACTTGTTCATTTCGTGGAAACGGTGTGCTTGCTTCCGGTAATTTCGATGCTGTCTCAGAAGACTCCAATTTTACGCCCCGGGATCCATTGTTTACCTGTCATAACGTGCTTATTGAGCAGAGAGGAAATTCGTCGATGAGCACCCAACGATAAGGTAAGTTCCTAGTAAAACACTTTTGCATTTATTCAGAGGTGAACATAGTTTAGTAAAAAATTTTGTAGGTTTGTACACGAGTAGTAATCGTTCAGCTGTGAAAAAAAAATCACTTTTACATAGGTCCCTTGCCGATTTGTCGTCCAACTCTATTAGTCACTTACTTATTTTTCATAAAGTGTCTGCTTTCTGTGCTGTTACTCTTTAAACCAACTGTTATTAACAAAATTAGATTTAATACATTCGGCCGGCCGGTGCGGCCGAGCGGTTCTAGGCGCTTCAGTCTGGAGCCGCGCGACCGGTACGATTGTCAATCCTCATTTCAGTGCAAATGTTCTCTTTACGGATGAGACTTTATGTACCCTCGCTAACGGAGGATATTTTAAACATTTCCTGTAACAAAGTGTTTGAAGTCACGCTGATACGTTCTGTTGCTGTGTGGGCCGGCCGCGGTGGTCGTGCGGTTCTTGCGCTGCAGTCCGGAGCCGCGCGACTGCTACGGTCGTAGGTTCGAATCCTGCCTCGCGCATGGATGTGTGTGATGTGGTTAGGTTAGTTAGGTTTAAGTAGTTATAAGTTCTAGGGGACTGATGACCTCAGATGTTAAAGTCTCATAGCGCTCAGAACCATTTGAACCATTTTTAATACATTCACATATTACATACTATTGCTGACATTCCATTCACACTTACTTCATAAACAGTCATATAAATTTAGTTTGTAAATAACAGTCTCACTTGCATTCACATTATGGAATAAACATGTGTAACCTCAGTTATGTCTATCATCCTCAAATACATATATACATCCGTGTGTTTATCACAAATCTTTACATAAGAAACATTACATATACTTCCTTTCACATTATTCATGCGAACTTGTTATTTAGTTATGGAGCAGGTGGGAAAGCATCGGCATCTACTTCAAATACACTAAGCGATGCTTGTCTAACTACGTTTAGCATCACCTTTAGGAATGAAGGAAGGAATCTGTTTGACTACAGGCCCATCGGATTACTAAGGAAACAGTATATGACTCATATATCGTTTAAGAAGACTCTCAATCAGCACTGTTCATGGTAGATTCTTGTTATGCTCCAACTACAAAAAAAAATAGACGTTGTTTACTTAAGACGACGTCTAACTGAAGTACTCATGACAAGTATTTAATTGCCATAGATGTTGTTGTCATTCGACGTGTAGAAATGATAATGCTGTTTATAAATATCACGTTCATACACATGTTATAGAGAGAAAACTGAGTGTTGAGAGTTTCTAGTTATTCCTTCTTTCTTCCTAGACGTGTATAATTCCTATAAATACGTGTTTGCGTTCGCTGGCAGTCGTCTATCATGTCAGCTGTCTAAGAATTAAATCTCCTGTGGCAATGTTTACACGGGCAGTCGGTATAAATCATCTTTTCACGTCACCTTGTTCGTCGTATCTCACAAAACGTGTGTTCGTGTGTTGCCACCACTCCTTCGCGTGTCAGCAGCGTGGGGCCTCTCTGTGCCTGGTTGGAGAGTTCCGCCGGTGCACGAGCGTTGACGTCGGTGAGCGGAGTAATTTCAGAGAGCTGTACAGCGCGTTGTGTTACGCCAATTCGGCGCGTGACCCATCTTCGCGGGAATTTGCGTTGGTAGTTGCGATACTATAGTCCGCGCTGTTACGTTGTCCAAAGGTTGGCTGCGGCACAGCCCGTGGCATTTGACTGTTGGCGACCGCTTGCCACTGCAGTGGAGGGCGACGGGTGTCTTGTACTGGCGGACCGTTGTAATTGTTGCTGTTGTCCTGATTGCCACATCCATTCCGTTTTTGTAAGTACTGTGTCGGATACGGTTGCCATGCCTGTTGTGTAGCAACATTATTATTTACAGGTTAGTTTCGAAAGACGGGCTGAGGTGTTTGTATATTTGCTGCTTTATGTAGCCACGGTGGCTCTTCATGAATGAGGTCAATGGAAACCAAAACTGCGGTTACTAATTTTTCCCTTATGTATGACAGCAGTCTGTTCTTTAATATCTTCAGTACATTCACTTGTGATATGGGGTTGGCCCAATATCCGGCCTTATTTAAATACTTTTCGAAATAACCCCGCAAGCTTCTACGTTTGCCTATTAAATGGAGCCGGGTTAAAGATTTTACGTCTTAATCTTTCTTGAACGGCTTCCGGCCAGCACTTGTTCAAGAAAGTACGTTCATATTGCTCGTAACTGTGACAACGCTCTCCCATTTCAGTGACCCACAAAAGAACGTCATCTTGGATGCAACCAACAACAAATCTTATCTTTTGAGTCTCTGTCCAGTTACGCGGAAATACTTTGCGGAACGCACTGATAAAAACTACCGGGCTGACCCACTTTCCATCTGCCGAATACGAGGGAAACTACCTATGCGTAAGCAACTCTTCCACAGGGAAGATGGATGTTAAACATGCGGCCTTATCTGGCATCGTTATGTTGTTACATCTGTGCGCAGCAAGTGCTGTAGGTATTGCTGTAGTTAAATTACGGATTTTGTATGGCTCTGAGCACTAAGGGACATAACATCTGAGGTCATGAGTCCCCTAGAACTTACAACTACTGAAACCAAACTAACCTAACGACATCACACACATCCATGGCCGAGGCAGGATTCGAACCTGCGACCGCAGCAGTCGCGCGGTTCCCGACTGAAGCGCCTAGAACCGCTCGGCCACCGCGGCCGGCTACGAATTTTCCAGTCTTCACTTGCGCTCGATGTCGGCCTTGTGACAGGATGTGGGTAACTATCACATGCATCTGCCTTGGGCGCAGGTAGTTGAACATCAGCGACGTCGCCTACTTCTCTCCGTGGCCTTTTCTACTGCGTGTACATTTACTTCGCTATTTTTTTCTAAGGTACCTGCTTTTGCTCTTTTCGTTATTATCATCTAAAATTTCCCCTGTCTCAGTTCTTTAGCTTCTGACACAGTCAGACTCTAATTCCTGGCTTTCTACTCTTAATGTTAGCTCCTCTACTGCCATTGGTAAACCTTCATAGTCCTTGTGTAGCTTGTTGACGGTAGTGGTCACTTTATTTCTAGTATTATATATTTGGTTTTGATTTGCTCTTATACTATCATTCGTGTCCGTGATTTTCTGTAATTCACTTTCTACATGTTCTAGATTGTCACTAATTGAACCTACCTTTTCGTTCAAAACATCAATACTTTCTCTGACGTCAGAAATAACCATCTGTTTTAATTGTATTCTCATTTCTTCGTAATTTTCATATATCTCTGTGTGTGGATTTTCTTTCAGATAATTGAATTTTTGTGTGACACTGTTTTGAAAATCTTCCAACACCCGTTTTTGCTCTGTTTTGAAGTGTGAAAAACCTTGTGAGAAATTGTTACATTTTGTGTTCAAGTTACTAAGCTGTTGTGTAACTGTATTGAAATTTGTGTCCATATTGTCACGTAGAAGAAGGTGTAATTAGATGAATGACGAACACTAACTTCTCTTAACGAAGGTTTATTTAGCACTTGCACATACAAGAACCCGGAGCGAACTGCCTCCGGTCAGGACACATATGGTGTATAGAGGGTGTTACAAAAAGGTACGGCCAAACTTTCAGGAAACATTCCTCACACACAAAGAATGAAAATATGTTATGTGGACATCGGAAACGCGTACTTTCCATGTTAGAGCTCATTTAATTACTTCTCTTCAAATCACATTAATCATGGAATGGAAACACACAACAACAACAACAAAAAAATTGGTTCAAATGGCTCTGAGCACTATGGGACTCAACATCTTAGGTCATAAGTCCCCTAGAACTTAGAACTACTTAAACCTAACTAACCTAAGGACATCACACACACCCATGCCCGAGGCAGGATTCGAACCTACGACCGTAGCAGTCGCGCGGCTCCGGACTGCAGCGCCAGAACCGCACGACCACCGCGGCCGGCCCACACAGCAACAGAACGTATCAGCGTGACTTCAAACACTTTGTTACAGGAAATGTTTAAAATATCCTCCGTTAGCGAGAGTACATGAAGCCTCATCCGTAAAGAGAACATTTGCACTGAAATGAGGATTGACACATTGTTGGATGAACCATTCGCAGAACTGTACCCGTGGAGGCCAATCAGCTGCTGATAGTGCCTGCACACGCTGTACATGGTACGGAAACAATTGGTTCTCCCGTAGCACTCTCCATACAGTGACGTGGTCAACGTTACCTTTTACAGCAACAACTTCTCTGACGCTGACATTTGGGTTATCGTCAACTGCACGAAGAATTGCCTCGTCCATTGCAGGTGTCCTCGTCGTTCTAGGTCTTCCCCAGTCGCGAGTCATAGGCTGGAATGTTCCGTGCTCCCTAAGACGCCGATCAATTGCTTCGAACGTCTTCCTGTCGGGACACCTTCGTTCTGGAAATCTGTCTCGATACAAACATACCGCGCCACGGCTATTGCCCCGTGCTAATCCATACATCAAATAGGCATCTGCCAACTCCGCATTTGTAAACATTGCACTGACTGCAAAACCACGTTCGTGGTGAACACTAACCTGCTGATGCTACGTACTGATGTGCTTGATGCTAGTACTGTAGAGCAAAGAGTCGCATGTCAACACAAGCACCGAAGTCAACATTACCTTCCTTCAATTGGGCCAACTGGCGGTGAATCGAGGAAGTACAGTACATACTGACGAAACTAAAATGAGCTCTAACATGGAAATTAAGCGTTTCCGTACACGTGTCCACATAACATTTTTCTTTATTTGTGTGTGAGGAATGTTTCCTGAAAGTTTGGCCGTACCTTTTTGTAACACTCTGTATACAGTTACACAACATTCCAGTACAATGATTCTTGATATTTGTGGATACTTGAGCGGCCGTGCGCTTCTAGGCGCTACACTCTGGAGCCGAGCGACCGCTCCGGTCCCAGGTTAGGATCCCGCCTTGGGCATGGATGTGTTTGCTGTCCTTATGTTAGTTATGTTTAATTAGTTCTAAGTTCTAGGCGACTGATGGCTTGAGAAGTTAAGTCGCATAGTGCTCAGAGCCATTTGAAACATTTGTGGATACTTCTAGAATGTCCTCGAACCGAACATAAAAATTAAAATTTTAGAGTTCACCTTCCATATAACAGTCTACTGTCATAACTCCTACACCACACCGACGGTGCTACTCAGTTTCTTCTGCGACATTGCTCCCTCCTCAAGAGAACAGCGTCTGGGTGTTACGTCGTCCTAGCCCGGGAACGAGTCTTCGGTCCTGCATACTTCGACTCCCGATGATTGATGTTCGCCCTGGCGGTGATCTAAAGAACTTCTTTTGCCGCTACGCTCTTCGTCACCTTTACGATTGTTGCCTGTTACTGGAACGTCGAATTTACCCTGGGTTGCAGGATCCTTATAGGGCTTCATTCGAAGGACGTGGATTGTATCTCTGATCTTTCGTCGTCTTGTGTCGGGGTCGAAATCTTCAACTTCATAAGTAACATCAGACAACTGTCTTACAACCTTACAAGGTCCAAAATAGCTCTTGAGGAGCTTCTCAAAGAGACCAACCTTCCGAACAGGACTGGAGATCCAGACGAGATCAGCAGGCTGGTACACAACAGGGTAGTGGGTCGCGTCATACCTTCGGCGATCGTTTTCTTGAGCCTGCAGCATGAGGAGTCAAACTTCCTCAGCTCTGGTCAACCTGGCCGATGTAGTCGTCGTCCACGTCATCAGGATGTAACGGAAACACGGTGTCCATCGTCGTAGTCGCCTCACGGCCATGCACCAGGAAAAATGGCGGAAATCCTGTGGTGTCTTGTTTGGCGGTGTTGTAGGCAAACTTCACGGAAGGTGGCACCTCGTCGCAGTTGCTCTGCTTAGCATTGACGAGCATTGATAGCATGTCGGCCAAGGTCTTATTAAGGCGTGACTCCGAAGACTTTCCCGGCGTGATAGTTGATAATATTCTTCTCGGGTGTGCAGCCGGATCAGAACGACAACCTGACACTGTCAAGATGACGTTAAGATCCGACTGCACATCCGACAAGAATGTTGCCTTATTAAGGCGTTCAGTAAGCCCGTTAGTTTGCGAATGGTAGGCGGTCGTCATGTGGAGTAATGTTGCACAGACGGTTTATCTCTGTCACGAGATTAGCTTGAAAAACTTTCCCTCGATCCGTAATTAACGACCTTGGGGCACCGTGTTTTAATACAATGTCTTCTGCAATGAATTTGTCTACCTTGGATGCTTCGGCTGTTTTCACGGCTTTTGTAATGGCATAGCTCGTCAGATAATCAGTGCAAACAATAATCCATCTATCGCCACTAGCAGATGTTGGAAATCGTCCGAGGAGGTCAATCCCAACACGCTGGAAAGGCGTTTGGCTTGGTGGAATTGCTATGAGTCGGCCAGGTGGTTTCTGAGGAACTGCCTTTCTCCTCCGGCGCTCTCGACAGTGTGACACATGGTGACGGACACTCCTAAATAAACCTGGCCACAAAAATCTCTTGCGAATTCTATCGTACATCTTAATAAACCCTAAATGTCCGGCCTCAGGTGTGTCATGGAATTTCTGTAGAACATCTAAGCGCATGTGTTTAGGAATCATTGGTAGCCATATCTTTCCAAACGGATCAAAGTTTTTCTTGCAAAGTAATCCTTAAATTGTCCTTTAACATCCTCTGACCGATTTAAGGCAAGCATAATTTGAGATATCTTGGCGTCCTTCTTCTGTGTGTTCATAAAATGTCTCTGAGAACACTATAATGTAATCTAAATAACAATGGCACATCGTACACTTTGCTGGCTGTTGTGACCGAGCAGTTCTAGGCTCTTCAGTGTGGAACAGCGTGACGGCCACGGTCGCAGGCTCGAATCCTGCCTCTGACATGGATGTGTGTGATGTCCTTAGGTTAGTTAGGTTTAAGTAGTTCTAAGTTCTTAGGGACTGATGACCTCAGATGTTAGGTCCCACAGTGCTCAGAGACATTTGAACTATCGTCCACTTCAATTGACTTAGAAGATTATCCATCATCCATTCAAAAGTTGCTGATGAATTACATTACCTTAAACTCATACAGGCCCTCAGAGGTGATGAATGCAGTTTTCTCACGATCAGCCTCATCTACTTCGATTTGCCAGTATATGTCCACTGTTGAGAATGACTTAGCCCCTTTCAGACAACCTAGTGTAACACTAACTGCGACATGGTCACGTATACAAACAGTGATCCAATACTGTCAGTCTTTGATCACAATATGAATTCTTTATACGATGACCAGTTTCAGTCCGTAATGACCATCCTCAGATCTTTTTTACACCATGTCCTAAAGTGATAAGGTCATAATGGCATCGTCAAAACATATAAATGTAATCAGCATAGCACGTCATACAGATCTAAAATAAGGTGTATAATAGGCCGCATCGCCCACACAGTCATTATTGCAACTCTTGAGGAGTGGCAAGTAGCTTCTTCTGTTGTTCCGTAGTGAGATCTGGTGATAGTCGAACTAGAAGATCTTGTCTCGTACTGGTTGCGCTAATTTCGCCCACAGACTCGGTATGGGAGGTTTCTGTGACGCTCAGCTGTTCTGCAATTAATGGCTCAGCGTTTGGTACGCACATGCTTCTTGGAAGGATCTGCGGTTCTCGGTGACAGTTAACTATCCACAATTCACCGAATCCGCTCTTAAACGAGACGACAGAGGCTGGGATGACCAAGTTATTATTCAGTGGTATGCTTGTCTTACATTCCGCTACAAGACCCGTGGATTGATTGATACATGGCATGACAAAAAATGTTTCAAATGGCTCTGAACGTGGACTTCTGAGGTCATAAGTCCCCTAGAACTTAGAACAACTGAAACGTCCCCTTAGAAAAATTGTATAAGACTGTACTTAAACTGACACACAATATTTTTAGCGCAACGCAATCTTACTTTCAAAAATCCATACAAAAGAATGGCCCTGACTAACATTAACCTACACGTTTCACAAATCACTTACCTCACAAAAATCTTCGTTACTCGAACTACTGCAAGAGAGCGAGCGCCACTACTGCCAGCTAAATAAAAGATTCAAACTAACTACTGATAGGCATAGTTAGCAAATGAAAGATTTTAATAGAGAACAAACAATGTATTTACCTTAATAGTCATCAAAAGTCATAATATATATAAAGCAGTTCATGACATCCAGTCTTACAAATTTCAAAACTCCGCCATTTCTCTCCCCACATCCACCACTGCTGGCGGCTCACCTCCAACTGCGCTACGCTACGTGCTGGTAACAGCCAACTGCCCAACACTACAATGGCAGACAACAATGCAAACCAGCCACAGACCGCACAGAGCACAACCAGTGATTTTCATACAGAGCGCTACGTGGCGTTACCAATAAGAAAACCTAAACAGCCTACTTACACTACTTAAACCTAACTAACCTAAGGACATCACACACATCCATGCCCGAAGCAGGATTCGAACTTGCGACTGTAGCAGTCGCGCGGTTCCAGACTGTAGCGCCTAGAACCGCTCGGCCACCCCGGCCGGCCATGGCATGACACATGACAGTTACCTTTCTAGCGCTGACTGCAGGAATGTTTACTTCATCCAGAACACATAATCTCCACAGACTCCGATGCTCATCTTTCTGATCAGAGTATCTTATCTCGTCTAGCATAATCTTTGAGCTACCACAATCTATAACTGCCTGAGAAGCTTTCAAGAAGTCCCATCCGACAATGACGTCATGATTACACTCTTGTAGGACGATGAATTCCAAGGGCTGTGTATGGTCACTTATACCCACACGAATGACACATCTTCTTGTAGGTTTTACATATTTCCCATCAGCCACCTTCAGCAGAGATGTTTTGCTGTCGACGATACGGTTTTCTGCAACTGGTGACGGTACTTCTCCGAAACGACTGAATATGATGCTCCAGAGTCCACAAGAGCCTGGGATGGTCGCCCGTCCATGAGGATATCGACGTAGTTTCCTATCATTTTTGTAGTGATCGGCGGCGGAGGATTTTTCTCTTCAGCTGCCTCACCTCCAAGGAAGGTCGCACGTTTTAGTTTTCCAGGTTGCGGTGGTTAGGTAGGTGATCGGTTGGAGCTTCTAAGCGGCGATGGAGGCCTTTATGAGCGTGTTGGGGAGCGTCCCCTCCTGCGGCTAGTTTGGGGCGATGGTGACCTACGTCGTCCTGCAGCCACATCTTCTTGTTCATCTTCGTCGTCCCGGATTTGGCGTCGGCTAAGATCGGTCTGCTGTCTTCTGGTGCGGGCGTCATCGAATATCCGCCGCCTTTCTCGACAATATCGCACTACATGTGCCGGTCGTCCGCAGTGGAAACATACTGGTTGGTTATCCTGGGTCCTCCAGACGTCCGCCTTCCTTGATGCCCAAACAGGTTCCTCATGCGGCATTGTAGGAACGTAACTTCGCCTGAGTCTGGACTTTTTCGCCGTTTTAAAGGGAAATGAAGGACGAGAGATTGGGTTCAGTGTCTGTTCCACTTCCTCCCTTATGACCTCTTGAAGCGTCTCGGTTTTTTGCTCGGCGTGCAATCCATGTGCCTTCCGAACTTCCTCTCTCACTATCTGACAAAGAACACTTGTGGAATCAGTTCCTTCCTGCATCACAGACACATATACGACGTTTGGAAGCCGTTCACACTTCTTGCGTGTAACTCTTTTTTGATGCAATGTCTCGAATTACTGGCACCATTTTATGAAGTCGTCTGCTGTCGAAATCTCCTTCATGAGTAGGGCTTGATACATGTCCTCAGAAACGCCCTTCATGAGATGTGCAACCTTATCTTCCTCCTTCATCCTAGGATCCACTATTTTACACAGCTCCAAGACGTCTTGAATGCAGGATGCAGTAGTCTCTCCTGGACGCTGTGACCTTCACTTTAATTTATCTTCAGCCTTGCACTTCTGTCGTTGTGTGTCGGCGAAATACTTGTGCAGTTCCTCCTGGAATACTTCCCAGCTTATGAACTTCTGCTCGTTGTTCTCATACCATTTCTTGGCAGTGTCATCTAAGTAGAAAATACGTTAGCCAAACACACGGGGTCATCCCATTTGTTAAATTTGGCTATGCGCTCATAAACCTTCAGCCACTTGTTTGGATCTTGGCCATCGGCACCAGAGAACCCGGAAGGAGGTCTCATGTGGTGGCATACAGCTGCTGTCGTCGTAACGTCCTCTTCTTCTTCTGTCTCCGATAGATTGCGATCTGTTGAATATGGCTCGAACTCGGCTCTCTCTCCACGTAAGCGGCGGCTCTGTCGTGGCCTGATGGGAGCCACTGTGTCGTCGATAACGTGCGTTATCACAAGTTCCAATACCCAGCGCCTCCACCAGAATAATGTCACGCTGAAGAAGGTGTGGTTAGATGAATGACGAACACTAACTTCACTGAACGAAGCTTTATTCAGCACTTGCACACACAAGAGCTCGGACCGAACTGCACCCGGCCACAGTACATACGGCATATATACAGTTACAGAACATTCCGGTACAAAGGTTCTTGATATTTGTGGATTTGTGAAACAATCTCATCGATAGCCGTCATAGTATCATCATAATCCGTAGGCGTATCTGTGCTGTCATTTGTTACCTCTGATTCACGAGTATGTCGGCTTTCTGCTAGCTGCTCGGTTGGCGCTTTGTTTTGATTTACCTGTTGGTGCAAATCGTCACCGTCTTGGCCGATAGCGTGTTCTACATTACCATCAACAATGGGTAATTTGTGGTCAGCCATTTTGATCGTGCTAGCAATTGCCAAAAAATTAATAAAAATCAGTATAAACATTTTTATGCAAATAAATCTTACACCTGAAATCGCGTTTCGATTAATTCCTGTGAATTTGCAGGAAAGTATTGCGACGCAAATGATTGAATTTTTTGTAATAATTTACACTATACTGATGAGTCTAAGTTTGGTATGGTTTTTGACTCCTTTCGATTAATAAATTTTCTATTAGGGAAACGGTGTGGAAAACGGAAAGAAAGCTAAATACGCCAAGAGAGGCGCTACTAAGCATAATCATGCAAGCTGTTGCGCAAATTTCGTATCTTCTCTGCATAGTCAAGCTCTCCCGCTGGTGGATAAATACGTTCTTTTAATTCTCTGCTCCTCATTTTCATTTAATATGCCTTTTGTTGCACTCGTATCCATGCAAAAAGAAAATAAACAAAAATTAGTTTTCCCTTTACAAAATAATGACAAAATTCTTTCTTATTTTCATTTAACATCCGCTATAAAAAGTCTGTTGATGTTTAGCTATGACTTTGTCCTGGAAAAGCATGACTGTTATACAGAAGATGCAATTAATTTCACACTCTCAAATTTATCTGAATCTAAAAATTCGTGAACACCTAGAATGTATACTCACGAACCGCTACTGCCAACAGTTGTTGCCAATATACAAGAAAGACCCATTATTTTCATTTAAACAGTATTAACTTTGTGTACATTCATCTGATGTTCCAATGATTTAGTTTTGCACAAATGATGTAACGTGCAAGTGAAGTAATGTTTTAACTGCAACGTTATCAGAATGTAGTTATGACATTCCTGTCTAATTTCAGAGGAGACTGCTACGGGATAAAAATCAAAAAAGGCTCTGAGCACTATGGGACTTAACTTCTAAGGTCATCAGTCCCCTAGAACATAGAACTACTTAAATCTAACTAACCTAAGGACAGCACACACATCCATGCCCGAGGCAGGATTCGAATCTGCGACCGTAGCAGCAGCGCGGTTCAGGACTGAAAGTTGGGCTACAGCTTAGTTTTTCGTGCGTTCGTGTCTGAAGTTAAATCTCTCACCCAACATTAGATCTTTTTAAAACTACGGAGGAGGGCTTACACAGTGTTTGGAACTGAATCATGGACGTTGCGAGAACCAGAAAAGAAGAGAATCGAAGTGTTTGAGCTATGTGGCGTTACAGAAAGATACTGAAAATTAGGTCGACTCGCAACAAATGAGGAAATTCTCCGCAGAATAGGCGAGGAAAATAAATATGTGGAAAACACTGATTAGAAACAGAGACAGGATGATAGGTGTTGTTAAGACATCAGGGAATGATGTTTATAGAACTAGAAGGACTCGTAGATGGGAAAGAAACTGTAGATCGGATGTAACTGCTCAACTGAGATAATAAGATTGCCAGAAGAGGAGAAGGCATGGCGGACCACATCAAACGAACCATAAGGCTGACTACGAAAAAGGAAGTACTTTTTGTTACTTTACTTAATGCTGCAGTGCGCCGCTGTGTGTAAAGTATGTACGTCGCACGACAAGCACAATGTCCTCATTACTCCTTCTGGGCATTTTGCGTAAAAAATTACAAGATTAACCTGTTAGCCAATCAGGAGAAAACACATTTCCGATTACACTGTTTACTGCCACATCTGAGCACACATTGCCTCTGAACTGTACGTGGTGCCGTGTGCGAAGAGTTTAAGATATGCCTGTCATAATATCCGAATCGTTATTAAAGTTGCACGGCAGGGCATACCTTACATGTTTGTTGGTCGAGACATTTTTATGACATTCATCTATTTTATCGCCATTATTGGGTGTCACCTGCGAGACACAGGAGGATCAAATCCAATAATGGACATTTCCAAAGCTGCTTAATTAGAAATAAATGTTGTACTGATTCATAAACAACACTGCATCTCTACTCTATCACTAACCGTCAACAAACAACACTTAAATTGATGTCTCTACAACTATCTGCTGTTTCGCCAAAGTAAATCAGAATTGAACAGTGCCTACGAGGAACTAATCCGTGGCCACGTCTCACGTATACACCTGCAACTCAAACGAGAGTTTACACACACTCCGTCACTGCTAGATAAACAGATAAAACATTACACAAAGATTTAGAATTTGCTTAGGTTGAATAACATTAATTTATTTGAATGTTGTGGTGTCACTTTATTTATAGCTTACATTTTCGGATCAACGTGTGCTATGGCCTTCACGGTACACCATTTTAACAAACATTGCACTGTTGCAAGACTAGTTTCAGTGGCATAAAGTTAGCTGAACAGTTACTGCTGTACCGTCTGCACATTCATCGTAACTGTTTATCCGCTTGTCTTAGTCAAAATAATAGCTGCTATCATCTCAGTACAAAGTCGCTGCTATGTACAATTCATTCTCGTTTCTTTGATGAAACTCGCACAATTCTTGCCCATCTGATGTCTTGGACTTTTCGATTCTTCCACCATCTTCAGCATCTCTCTAATCTTCCGGTTCTTATGTCCTCCGTTTTCTGTATCTTTGCACGTCAGGTTCTCTCCTCCGACGAAATTTCGAAACTCCTTGTGTTGACCTAAAATTTAACGACTCATTACAATGACACCATGATCAATATCTACAACTAGTGACGGAAGATTGGTAGTGCTCCACGGAAACTAGCGCAAACAAAATATGAAAATTGTGAAGCAAAAAAATTCGTAACATGAGAACGCACCTTTGTTTCGTAAGTGAAGATAGTGTGACTTCCAGAAAGTGCCCAGCTGATAAGAAACGCAGTTGCGAGCCACAGGATTACGAAAAATATATACAACGCTAATTAAAACGGGAAAAAATTTCCGTCACAGCACCGACATTTGCCTTTAGCTCCGGCGTCTTTGATAGTGTTTGTCGAATTGTTTTTCGCTTCCTTAAGTAACCTATTGCTTGGATATTTCTAGAACAGCTTTGTGACGTAAGTCCCACACACTTTATGAATTGTAATTTATTGGTACGCAAAAACAATATTTTGAAATGCATGCTAATTTGGCACCACTTTCGTTTTTAATAAAGAAAAGAGGAACTGATTAAGGCCGAATGTTAGGGACAACGACGATATTAGTACTGATAAAATAGAGCAGGTGGGGGCCACTGACTGTCGTGCTTCGTAGTGGCGATCCAGATGTAGGACTGACGGAGCTTCGCCTTCGCAAAAGGCAGAGTTCAATCACAACACGACTCTGCCAAATTATTACTGCAGGAGAAGCAAAACCCAGAAGAATTACATAAGTAGTAATCTGCCGTTGTAGCCTTGACGCAAACGTTTCATATAGTAAAAAAGCGAATTTGTTTCTCCTACGGTCGTGCGAATCTTTAAGACATTATCTTGTTTCATTTATTATTAGGCTTCAGACAGATGACTGCATTAACATCCTAAGAATGCCCCTAAGATACTATTTCGGTGATATAGCTACCCATAATTTCTCTGAACTCTAAATAACAGCGATTCTGCGTATACTGCTAAACAAAAAAGTTACAGAGCACAGAATGCTAGGAACAGAAGAGATGGCCGACGAATTTTTTTTAACAAGTGTATTGCCATTCTACGTTTCCAGAAAATCGAAAGGTGGACGAAGTCGTAACTGTAACAGGAAGTGGCAAGTAAAAAGCTAACAGGCTTATAAATTTTATAACTCAGTCTGCAATGTCGGATCCATAACAAAGTTTCGAAAACAGCTTTTAGTAAGGGAAAATCGTAGCGCTAATTCGAATATAAGATGCCCAGTTTGACTAACTGCGCGGAACCTTTTCAATAAAACTCCCTTTGTATTGGCCTGGCCAAGAGTTATATACGTTTCTACTGTGACAATGTTTGCCTACAGAGTCTCTGATAATCTACAGCGGATTTGATATTGCTATGAGAACGGGTATTGTTTACCACCTGAAAATATGGAGTTGTCTGTGACCTTGTTGAAGGAACAGACTAGTTATTCGGCCACGTTTCATTGCTAACTCTGGAAATATAATTATGATGCCGTGTGTGCAAAAATCTGAATCAGTCCTAGAGCCAAGAAGGAACGATGAAAGGAATTGTGCTTAATAGCTGCGAACGTTGTTGAATAAGGAGAGTCAACTTTAACCACGTGCCAAAGGACTTGTTCCTCGTACCTTTACGATGCGCAGCACGTCACCGGACTGCTCCAACTGTTTACAAACAATCAACAATCGCTGCTCCCTACAATCTGTAGTTGCCTAAGTAACAGCACATTGTGTTCCATTTCCAATGGTCTTCTGTCAATGCAGATACTCTTAACATTTTTCAAGTGAATAGATTCCATCATAGTTGTACGAGACTGGAAAGTTTGTGAACAGTCATCTGCAGCTGTTATAACAGCTTCATTAAACTGATAATGATTTCCGGTTCCAAATTTACTTAGGTGTTAGAGAGTGCTAAACCTGATAAATAAGAGGAGCGATTCATAAATCCAGGTGTAATATTTTCGAGTTATTGTTCTATCTTTTTTAAGGTAATCAGTAATAAAATAGCTTTTGCTTCCCGAAAGAAGTGGCGACAGCCCTGCCGGCAAATTAAACAGTCTTTAATTACATTAGAGTAGAAGCACGTTTTGTTCCACAGATTCAGAAAGAGGAGAACCTCAAAGATGTTAAAAATAAAAAAAGCTTTAATACGTATTTAAAAAATAGGACGGTATACTAATGTCCTTCCGCATAACCAAAAAAAGTGGTCCTGACTGATGTGAAGTAAGTTAAAAAATCTTAAACGTATTTTCTTTTTAAAGGCAATGAGAAAGTAGTAACAAAATATGTAAATATACAGTACACTGAGGTGCATAAGATAATTATTTGGCTCCTGTAGCTACGCATCGTTCAAGGGGAAATCAGTTTACAACACATATTTACATGATCACGTCTCTACACTGAAAATGTGCGAAAGTCAGATTATACGCAACATTCACATTATTTGACTTTATTAATAACATGCACACACCAGTTGGTCCTACTAACGAATACGTCAACAGAATGGAAGGAGTTGGCCACCCATAAGCCATTTAGGCTCCTCTTAAACTGATCTGTATTACTGATCAAACTTTTTATGGGTATTGGCAAGTTACTGAAAGTGTGTGTCCTCGAATAATGGACATCATTCTGGACCAAAGCAAGAGACTTTAAATCTTTCAGAAAGTTATTCTTATTTCTAGTACAGATTCCATGAAATAACCTGTTCGTTTGAAGAGCCATATTCTTTTTAACAAATTTCACACCGGAATAATTATGTCTGGAAGTGGTAGTAAGTATCCCCAGTTTCTTGAACAGACTTTCGCAGAATGTTCTTGAGTTCCCACTACAAGTAATTCGTACCAAACGATTTTGGACTGGGAAAAATTAAGCGTGGCGTGTTGAGTTTCTCCAAGAAATTGTCACATAAGATAAATAAAATGAATGTAAGCGAAGCATAGTTGCGTTTTATTTTTATGTCACCTTTTTTTGACCACATCTGCAATCCACGTGAAGAGTTCTTTCGTTGATATGATCCTCCCGTACTGAATTTACGATTAAGTTGTAAACCCAAGAATTTAACACTGCTAACTTCGTTTATCTCCTTCTTATCATATTATGGTCTTGTACTGGGGGGCACCTCTTGCAATTTCAAAACTGCTTTTAGTAATTCCATTAACGAATCTTTCTAAAACTATTTTTGATTTCATAGCTATGGCAATGTCTGTATCATCTGCAAACAGAACAGACTTGGCCTCTGTTAATAGTCACTAATAAGTCATTAATAGAAACAAGAAAAGGTAAGAGCAATAAGATGGAAGTTTGTGGCACATTATATGTAATTAGCTCCTCATTGATTACTAATACAAGACTCTTCTCCGTTGATACTCTTTGTTTCCCGTCAGACAGATACGATCTGAAACGTTTTGCAGCATTTCCTGTGACACCATTATATACTAATTTACTTAAAAGGATGTTGTGGTTTACACATATGGCTTTGACTGATCACAGACTATACCAATAACGTGTAGTGTATTAGCTAACGAACTAAGTACATACAGTACTTGCTATAAACTTTGTCAATATTGGAAACCTTTAACAATCCATACTGCGATTTTGACAATATATGATTTGTAATTAGATTGTTAAGAAACCGATTTATTATTCTAAAATGTCTAAAATTTAATGTAAAAAATGAATATCATAGTCTGAGAGGGCATAGTTTTGCCCTTTATATAAATATATAATCAATAGCTGTTCTTGAGCGTTTGTCACCGTAGTTGGTTGGTTTACAGAATGAATTAAGCTCACTGTTGATGTTACTGATTACAATGAATTCTTATTTGAAGGGATTTTAAGAAAATCTTTAGTAAACTATTTCTTCATTTTTTTTTACATTAAAGAGGCCAATAGCGCTTCGATCTGATTCATGAACAGATTAAAATCACCTGCAGTTGTTTGGTATACAGTCAGTATTCTAAAATATTGCACGAAATAGTACTTCTGTTGTACATGTTTCCACATGCTGCTCTAAACACACATAGGTTCTTAAACTTATGATAATTCCTGGCGAAAGTGAAATTTCTTCCTTTATCTATTTTCGCCTTCCAAAGTTCGATGGTAAACTAAAATACGTATACGATTGGACACATGACGTTCAGAGACACAGCAGTTTAACAACTTTGATTAATCAGTGGAAATAAGTAGTTCAATAATTCCACCCCTGAGTCCACTAACATTCTGATCTAGCAAAATACTCAGTCGACGAATATTCTGATCCAGTAAAATAGATGGCATTCCACATCGATACAAACAGGTGTCAATAAAATTTCTGGCGATTGTTGAAAATTTTCAGTCAACAGCTGTTTGCTCTGGTGCAGTCTGTTAGATATCTCTCTCAAACTAAAGGTTTGATCTTAAAACTTGTTTTTTTTCTGTTCTCTCTAACTTAAAAATGATACTGCTCTGGCGCAGGTAAGCCCTAGTATTTTACCACTCATGACTGTGCCTCCGAACCTTACGTTTTCTCCTATTTTCCGTCGTCAGTACATGATTATCCGTTCCAAAAACTATTTTTGAAGCTAGGTCGTGAACCCATATTTCTTCCACAGCACCAAAATAGGTCAGGAAATAGATCAGATTATTATTAAAGAAACTTTTGTACATGGCTGCACGTTCAGAGACCGTGAATAGTTGTAATTGAAAGAAAACAGCCCTCAGTCACTATTTTTAACGAAATTAATCGGGTCTCTACACTGCTAGGAGCATCTTCCTCAGAATTTAAATCAAAGAATGGTCTGTAACATGGTCACAGAATTGCGACTAAAAACGTATGATACAGAGTATAAGTACAGAATTATCGTGATAGATTGGTAGTACTTATTTGTCATTTATAAAATAGTAAATATGCCACAAGGGCATTAGTCACTAAGAAATTTAAGATAAAAATTGTGATGGCGAGTCACTAAGGGCTGCTCGTTCCTTGCGTGGTTACAGGTTGCAAACGGACTGAAGGTGCCCGCGTTGCCAAATGCGGCCAGGAGAACATGGCACTGCTTAGGCGGCAGAATTCCTTTAACTTCGTCTACTTTATGATCACCAACCTTGATGTTTAGTTACGCGCTGTTCCTATTGCTGCTACTTCTCCTTAGTTTAGTCTGTCTTCGATTTGTTCTCAGTCCATAAATTGTACTCATTAGACTGTTCATTCCATTCAGCACAGCCTGTAATTCTTCTTCGCTTTCAATGAGGATAGCAAAGTCATAATCGAATCTTAGCACTGATATCCGCTTACCTAGAATTTTAATTCCACTCTTGAACTTTTCTTTTGTTTCCGACATTGCTCCTTCGATATATAGATCGAACGGTAGGGGCGAAACACTAGATACCTATCTTATTGAGTGTGATAAGTTGATGTAGTGTAATGTCGTGTTTGTGTTGTATTGTGATGGGAGAAGCCAGCTCCTCTCGACCAGCACTAAAGGTGTCGCCCGCATCTCGTGGTCGTGCGGTAGCGTTCTCGCTTCCCACACCCGGGTTCCCGGGTTCGATTCCAGGCGGGGTCAGGGATTTTCTCTGCCTCGTGATGGCTGGGTGTTGTGTGATGTCCTTAGGTTAGTTGGGTTTAAGTAGTTGAAAGTTCTAGGGGACTGATGACCATAGATGTTAAGTCCCGTAGCGCTCAGAGCCTTTTGAACCATTTTGAAAGGTGTCACTGAACTTAACGTCTCCATCCGACAGATGTACCACCGGCAACAGCGCATATGCCCTTACGCCACGAGAAAATGCAGAGAGTTTTGTAATTTAACCTGGGACATTAAGGAAATATCTGGCAATTGGGAACCTTACGCCAGCAATTCTCTGCTGGCCTGTCAAATTCTCATGGTGCAATCTTTTCCACCATCAAGATTCAAACAAAATACCTCTGAGCCGAGCAGCACAGTTCAGGCGTACGACAGCGACCTCGGCTAATGAGGCGGGCTCTTTTTCCGTGTTTTCCGTGACTGTCGACGGTACATTAAACCATTAATCATCGTTCCTATTTCGTAGTCACATTTCTAAACTCTTAAAGAATCATTACAAGTGTCCGTGATTGTCTACAAAAGGACAGACACATCTGAACATGTGGAGCATGGCTTATTAGACGCGAACGATGAGACGATTTTCTTCAAAAAGACATCGACGTGCTCCTCTCTAATGATCCTGTTGTCGACGGTACATTAAACCATTAATCATCGTTACTATTTCGTAGTCACATTTCCAAACTCTTAAAAAAATGAATAAACAGAATCATTACAAGTCTTCAAAAACTCTGTACGTATTTGTTCGCAGACAATGCGCCAAGGTAAAGAAATTTGATATCTTCTTGGGCTATCAGCAGTCTGTCCATTGTGAGTACACATAATTTGTTGGCAGACTCGTTGCTTGGGTGGAAGACTCTTGTAGTCACAGACAACGCAGTTTATTATTTTAAGTGTGATGCTGCAGTAGCGCTGACAGCTGAGTTTAGGAGAGTAGGAATTTTTTAATTAAGAAAAGTACTTGACTTTGTGGACTAGGCAATATTTTTGCATAAGTTGAAAGTTTGTGGGATTAGGGAGACAGTTCAACAATCGTTCAGTTCACTTCTGGGAGATAGAAAGCAGAACTTTGTTCTCCAGCGCCAACAAATAAGGAAGAGATTTGAAGCTGACTGGAGTCATGAAAAGTGGGGGTGCCACTAGATTATATTTTGGATCCATTACTTTTCTTGATAAATATCCGCGCCACTAAAAGTGTCAGGTGATGCAAAAACTTTTCCGTCTGCAGATGAGATAACTGTTTTCCTGAGAAACGTGGACCTAATGTAAATGACATATTTAATCCCATATTCGGTAAAATCACCGTACGGCTTTCAGAGAACAGGTTAATGCTTTCCTTTAACAAAACGCAACTACGAAACTCCCATAAAAGCGAGATATTAGTACCCCAAGCTAGTGAAGGAATCAGTGAAATTTAACATTTTAAATTGTTGGGACTGAGGGTAGATGCAAAGATTTTTGCAGATGTCACGGTCAAGACTTTGCATGGAAGCTGAAGGATGCCGTCTTCACTGTAGCACTAATCTGTATTGTCTCTCACCCTCAAGCCAAGGCTTATTTACTTTGGTTGCTTTCCCTCTATTACCTCCTATGGTATCGTAATTTTGCTTTGAATTGCATGGTACAGCGGAACCTGATAATTAAATGCACAAAGACTAATGTACTCGTTTACTTAATAGATACGTATCGTGCGCCCACTAGATATTTGTCTATAATTGTACTATACGTAATTTTGTTAATTATACAGGTTTTCAAACATGTGAATCACTTGCCATAAATTGTACCGAAATAGCAACATGTATGATTTTTCTCCGCAGCTTGTTCGGAACTAACTCTGCGAGAGGAGGGAAGTGTATCAGAATTTTTTGTATCTTGTGTTTCGCACATTGTAAACAGATATTTAATAGTTATAGTTATTTCATACTTTTTAGGAACAGAATGGCGTCATATGCGGACCATATTAACTCCTGCATTTTCCGTAGTGAAGATGAAGAGCATGTTTTTGCCGATGTCAGAGATTTGCCAGCAGATGATTGATTATCTAGACAAGAAAGTTGCCGAATATCCAGGTAAGTAACTGTACAATCAGAGAACAGTGTTATTTTCATAGCATAGCAAACTCTCCTGTTTTATACCGGGTCAGGAGTCGCCAGGAGCATTTTCTCTGGTGTTTTGACAATTATTTACATTTCGCTTTTGCATTGTGTAGCTAGAGTCAGCGCAAACATTTACAGCTCGTATCGTCTTTCTAGCGCGTCCCGGTGTCAACTGCAAACAAAATTATTTTTAAATCGGAGGTTTACATGCCAATTCGCTAGAACGCTCGAAAATTAGTCTAGTCTAATATTCGTTTTATCGATATGTATTAACAAGGACGATAAAACACGAAAAGTAGGCAGCCACCCAGCAGCGACTGAGAAGCGCTGCATGCCTGCGGGTAGCAGTCAGCGCGGGCCAGGGTGCAGTGCTGCCTCTGTTGGGGTACTTGGAGTTTTACTCTCATTGTTGATACAAGCTGATAGAACGAATCTCGCTCTAGACTAAACTGGGACAGCTCTATCGAATGAGCACGTGAAATTCTGCTTTAAAAATAATTTTCTTTGTAACGAGAAACAAGCCGACGCTCTTCGTCGATACTCGGCGTTGCATGGGTGACATGATGAACACTTTGCTTGAGCTGACTACTGCTAGACAACGCAGAAACGAAATTGCAAGTATTTGATTGAGCACCTGATGTTTAGTTTAGTTATGTCATGTTCCGTAGATCATTTTCACGATTATTTTATCGATGTGATGTTGGAACAAGTCAGATTTCAAGATATATATACACACATGAATAGTGCTAATATTAATATGACTGAAATGTTTAGTTCTACACATGCGACTACATTTAGAGCTAATTATTTTACCAGTTCTGAAACAGAAACTTGTCCATGGAATAGAAAGAGTTGTCCAAAAGAAATGATTTTAAGCTAGATTTAAAACTTGATCTGCTACCTGCCAGACACTTTATGTTGTTGGGCAAATGATCAAAGATTTTTGTTGCTGAATCATCTACTCCTTTTTGAGAAACTGACAGCTTCAATGTCGGGTAGGAAAGGTCATTTTTCCTCTTGTGTTGTACGTATGAACATCACTCTTCTTCGCGAATTGAGATGGATTATTTATAACGAATTTCATTAGCGGATGTATGTACTCTGATGATGTAGTTAAAATAACTAACTACTTGAACAGGTGCCTACATGACGTCCTTGGATAAACATCACTAATAATTCACACTGCTCTCTTTTGTTCTAACAATACATTATGTCTAAGTGGTGAATTACCCTAGAAAACTATTCCGTAAGACGTTATTGAGTGGAAATAGCAAAGTACGTTAGGATGCTGATCTGTTTATTACCAAGACTAGCGATTATATGAAGAGCGAAAGAAGCTGAACTTAATTGTTTGAGAAGCTCAGTAATATGCTTCTTCCAGTTCAAGCTGTCATCAATGTGAACATCCAAAAATTTGGAGAAATGTATCCTATTGACTGAGCCCTGTTTGTATGCTACATCAATTATCGGTATGACTGTTCGGTGTACGGAACTGGATATGGTGAATTTTTTTCAAAATTAAGGGAGAATCCATTTTCTGAGAACCACTTAATAATTCTTTGAAAGACATCCTTAACAATATTTTCAACTGCTTTTCTTGGAATGGGATTTATTATAACACTCGTGTCATCTGTGAAAAGTACTAATTTTGCTTGCTGATCGTTAAGTGAGAGCTCATTCACATGAAGAAGGAACTGCAGAAGAGCCTAAATTGATAACTCCACAGTCACTAGAATTTACCACCCTCCCAGCATTGTTTGTCTTATTCAGAACAGCTTTTTGATTTCTGTTGGTTAAGTATGACTCAAACGATCTGTGTGTATAGCCTTCAATTCCATAAAACCTGAGTTTTTCTAAGAGTGTGACATGATCCATACAGTCAAATGCCTTGGATAGATCACAGAAAATACCAGCTGGGGATAATTTGTTATTTAGGGCTTGTACTATTTGATGGTTAAATGTGTAGATAGCATTCTCAGTCGAGTTACCCTTCCGGAATCCAACTGTGCCATGCAGAGTAAATTATTTTCACTTAAATGTAAGACTCTTGAGTACATAACTTTTTCGAATATTTTAGAAAATGAAGTCAGCAATGAGACTGGTCTACAATTATTTAAGCTACTCTTGTCCCCTCTATTATGAAGAGATTTGACAACTGCGTATTTCAATCTGTCTGGAAAAATTCCCTCTGCCAGTGAAGCACTACATATATCAGTAAGGACTCTACTTATTAAATTAGAATAACACTTCTGAATTCTGTCAGAGACTCCATCAACACCACACGAGCTCTTGTTTTTCAGTGTATTTATAATTCCCTTAATTTCAGTGTGGTATGTTGGTGTTATTTTTAAAGGCCTAAACCTGGGGAATGACATTTTTAACATTTCTTCTCCTTCTCCAACTCTTTATGACTATACCAGAGAACAGCTCCTGACGACCCTTATTGGATGATGATGATGGAGATGGAGAGGGTTATATGGGCGTACGACGGAAAGGTCTTCAGTGGCCGCTCAGTAACAGATTGAGACGGGTGTCAAGAAAATACTCAGAACAGTAAGATAAAACAGAGCGTAAAACACAGGTAACCAGGTTGGAAAATTTGTGCTTACCCACACCGAAGCGTGGGACGAAGAATGCCGACAGCAGTAAAACATGGACAACACATGAAAGAAACTGGTAGAGGGAGCTAAAACAATATAGAAGATGGAAGTGGCCGGCTGACTGCAAGGAAAAAAGGGAGGAGCCAGCCACTCTGCAATACACTAAAACCTCCAGCCTAAAAGTTTAGGCCAGAGTCCAGACACATCACAAAACTTTAAAACCCTACACACACACGTCTCATCATTAGCTAAAACACAGGGCAGATCCCCATCAATTTGTGCTTCTGCCCATGCATCACGGTATAAAATGCAATCTGTTAAAATGTGGTGGACAGAGATGTGCACACGACAAGCATCACAAAACTGGGGATCCTCCCGCAGTAATAGAAAGCTTGTGTGAGAGGACAGTGCCCGATCCGAAGACGCGTAAGGGTCACCTCTTCCCGCCTGAGCAACCGGCAGAAGGAACGCCACGGCCGAGTCGTTGACTTTACCAACCGCAGTTTATTGGCCATCACAGCCAGCCATTCGTCCTCCCACAACTGTAGAGTGCAGAACTGACAGACTGCAAGAGGATAGGACACTGGACCACATTCTACTCTCTGCAGGCCTCCTTGGCAGCCCGATCGGCCTGTTAAGTGCCCCATATTCCCATATAACCAGGCACCCACCAGAATGACACCTCCTTACCCCGCCGTTGGAGCAAGTACAGTTGGTCATATATCAGCTGGACCATCTCCTTAGCTGGGTACAGGTTCTACAGTGATTGTAAGGCACTAAGAGAATCGGAGCAGAGGAGAAATAGATTGCCCCGAACACGATTCATCTGCTCCAGTGCCTCCAGGATCGGGTGGAGCTCCGCTAAGAAAACGGAATATTCATCAGGGAGGCGAATCCGGGTAATATGATCAGGGAGCACTACAGAACAGCCAAGGAAATTCTCTTGTTTGGAGCCATTAGTGTAAACGACGGTAAATCCGTTATACACATCTAAAATGTTAAAAAACTGAGATAGGAATGTAACATCTGATGTACTATCTTTCTTAAAATTAGTCAAATCTAAAATAAGGCTTGGTCCCCGGAGCAGTCAAGGTGGAAACCTGCTCCAACCGCGACGGAAAACATGAAGGCCAGCCATATACATCGCAGAGAGGCAATCCTGTGCGCGAATCCCATAGGGCCGCGTCGCTCGATGCCTGTTATGAAATAGCCGTGGCAGAGGAAGCTGAGCAACGGTATGGTATGCAGGTGTGTATGGTGTGGACAAAGTCTTATACGCCTGGAGCACCGTAAGCAGCAGCCTCTCCACAGAGACTCGGTATGGGGCTAGTTCTGAATGCCCCGGTGGCCAACCGAAGCCCTTCACGGTGCACGACGTCCAACATCTTTAAGTAAGTGGGCCTCGCAGACCCATACACCGCGCACCCACAATGGAGCCGAGATCGCACAAACTCCCTGTAACACTGGAGCAGACAAGTTCTGTCGGCTCCCCGTGTACTAAGACCGTCGTTTCAGGTCTTTAAGATGAGGTAACCACGTAAGCTTCGAGCCAAAAATGAGTCCCAGAAATCTCACATCTTTAAAACTAATGACAGTGTCCCTCATCCTCAACTCAGGAAGCGTTAAAATCGAACGAGAACGGTGAAAAAGAACACATACGGACTTCTCGGTGTAAAACTTAAAACCACTCTTCTGCGTCCCTTCTCCCAAACGTCTAACAGTAAGTTGTAACTGAGCAACAACAGCAAAACAAAGAGAAATCATCCACAAACAAGGAACACTAGACACGACTTTTCGCTATAGAGGTAATGTTATTAACAGCTATGGGAAAGACAGTCACACTTAAAACACTACCCTGAGGGACACCATTCTCCTGCTCATAGCAGTCAGACAGGATGTCACCAATTCTGTATCTAAGATATCGTGGCGAGAGGAAAGAGTGAATAAAAAGTGGAAGACAACCACGGAAACCCCATTCGTGAAGCTGCTTCAGGATGAGACGCCTCCAAGTGGTATCGTAGGCCTTTTCGATGTCAAAAAATACACCTAGAAGGTGATGACGGGATAGGAAAGCCAGGAGGGCAAGGTTATCGAAGGTGGAACGAAACGTCCTGAACCCACACTGAAAGCGACTAAGGAGTTGCCGGGATTCTAACATCCAGACAAGGCGGCGGTTGACCATCCGCTCCAAGGTCTTCCCCATGAGGGCAACACTACTGTAGCTACTCGGGCTCGTGCGGTCTTTTCCAGGTTTTAAAAAAGGAATTAAAACTGCCTCACACCACGAGTCAGGAAAGTGACCTGACGCCCAAATGGCATTAAACAGTGGGAGGAGGATTTCTTTGTTGCGACTTATGTGGTACTGTAGCATACTGTAATGGATCCTGTTGTGACCAGGGGATGTGCCACGAGCTGCAGACAATGCAGAATCCAGCTCCCACATAGAAAATGGGCAGACTACACACCTCGACAAACGCTGTATGGCGCTGGAAACCCGGATCGTGACTGGCTGTTTCAGTAACCGTGGCAAAATACTCTGCCATAGTCTGGGCAATGTCTCGCGGATCTGTCTGGAGAGTGCCGTTAACCATTACAGAAGCCATGGAGCACCTCCCCCCTCTCCCAGAAATTCTCCTGATGGTCTCCGACACAATGGAACTTTTGGTGGAACGATTGATGCTGTTCAGGAATTCTTGGCACGACCTCTGCTTCCTCTCTCGAATAATGAGGCGACATTTTGCCCTCGCCACCCGAAGGGCTGCAAGATTCTCAGCAGTCGGTCGAGCCTGGAACCTAGACACAGCCGCACGCCAGGTCCTGATTGCAGAGCGGCATTCGGTACTCCACCAAGGGACAGGTTGTCTCTTCCGGTGGCCTGTGAAGTGTGGCATGGATGCTGCAGCGGCGTGGTGGACCGTTTTGGTACTATGATACACCCACGCCTCAACATTCGCACAGTGTTCGAACTGGGCCAACTGGCTATAAAGTGTCCAGTCGGCCCCACTGAGCACCCAACGTGGTGGCCTCGTTTCGGGACCCACGCCATCTGGCAGGTGAATCCAGATTGTGAAGTGATAACTGCCGTGCAAGTCAGCGACCACTTTCCATTGAGCACTGGCGGCAAGAGCTGGAGAGCAAAGCGAGAGATCAATGGCAGAGAAAGACCCAGTCGCTGTACAGAAGAGAGTGCTCTGTCGTGCATTGAGGAAGTAGGCCCAGGATGACAGGAGAAGCCTCATGATTGCTCTATCCCTGGTACAGGTACTTGCAGAGCCCCAAAGTACATTGTGGGCATTCAAATCACCCCAAATAAAAAACGGTTGTGGGAGTTGTGTAAGAAGGTCGGTGAGGGCCGAAGTGTATCATGTGTGGGCAAGTAAAGAGAACATACAGTCAATGGATGACGCACGTGCATGGACACAGAAACAGCTTGTAAACTCGTAAGCGAGAGAGGCGAGGAGTGGAAGTCCGTCCTGGTGAAAATACCTACGCCTCCTCTAGCTCTCTCCCCACGCAGGTCATCCTTTTTGTGGAGTGTATAGCCTCGTAGCTCAGGGGAGTAAGATGGATGGCTTCATCTGACTCTTCCCCAGAGCTGATGGAATGCTACATATGTGTGGGGCAGTCATCTCGTCCTACGACTGCCCATCCACCTGCTGCAGTTTCCCCGCCCCGTCGGAGAGACAGGATGAAGGTGCTACCCCCGACATAGATGGCTCCCATACTTCAGTGGAACTTGCAAGAGTTCACGACGCATGTGGAAGAACTTCGTCTACTCTGTGTCCGTGTGTCCAGGAGACCCTTAGTGGAGACACCCTACATTCTATGTGGTCATCTGTGTAAGGAAATTCCTGTGTACGTACACTTGTCTCGTAGGAACATACCGTAGAGAATATGCGAGATGTATCAGTGAACGTGATAAAAGATTCCAGTGTCGAACGACAAGTGTATCAATTTCAGGTAGAACTCCAAGTCCAGAAACGATTGCCTCGAAATTTGTAAGCGAATTTTTTTAAAACTGTTAATGGTTTACTCTTGGTCGTCCTTAATTATAAAAACAAAAGAAGACCCATTTTCGTATTAATTTTACCATCTGCACAATTTACACAAGGTGTAACATTCCCAACAGTTATTCAAAGTTGCGTCCTATAACTTCTACGTAGGCTTGACATCATAGCACAAACTTCTGCTGTACTCGTTGGAACAATGCCTATGATGTTAGAACGGTACCACAGGCACCAAGAATTCTTGTCAGGAGATCCTCTGAACTTTCGACAATTTTGCTGCGCACAATACTTTTCACGTGACCCCTTAACAGCAAATGAAGTACAATCAAATTAGGTGTACAAGTTGACCAAAAATCAGGATCATCTCTTCCTTGCTATCTCTGTGGGAACGTTAAATGTTCACGAGCGATACTCTACACTCCTTGGTTTGAGCGTGTCAATGATTATTCGTGATAATTCGGAAATTTGTGGTAAATTCGTAAGGGACAAAACTGCTGAGGTCATCGGAAGCTAGGCTTATACATTACCCACGCTAACTTAAACTAACTTACTCTAAGGACAATACATATTCCCCTGCCCGAGGCAGGACTCGAACCTCTGACGGGAGGAGCTGCGCGAACCGTCGCAAGACGTCCTAGACCGCGCGGTGTGTAAATGGTTTTTTGATCCTCTACCGCTAACGTAAGGGCAGGGCAGTAGAGTTGTATGTACCCGTCCGCTGCACACAATCAGTGCAGTAAGACGTTTTTATGTGGCGACTTGAAGGAATTCTAGAAAAGATCCCATGGACTACACCGTGAATGAACTTTCATGATGTGGTGGTGCATAAAGTCGAACTCTACAACGTGTATAGAAGGCATGGCGCACCACACTCAGCCATCTACCAATGTTGTTCACCAAAGACCGAGACTAATTTTTAGATGTGTTTGAAAGGAACTGCCATATAGCAGCTGCTCTGTGCACTACTGAGTACCCTCAACTGCCACCAGGCGCCACCCTTGCCTGATCTCAATCGTTCTTCGGCAGTAGCGTCTTGAATGAGGTTGTAGCTTGAGCGGACTCTAAAGTTTACAATGTAAAAAAGTCGACAGCAACGTTACACATAGAACTTTTTAGTTTTGCTGAAGACGACTGCTTCAGAAACGCTTCAAAATCTTCCCAGAGCTCATGGTGAGTCTACAACGTGTTTTGCTGCTTGTTTCCGGTGGCATAAGGCTTTCAAAAATGGAACAGGCGTTGTGAGTTGAAAAGAAAAGAGAGAGCCCTCAGGACTGTCCTTACTCACGCCAAAATCAACAATGCGACAGCAATCATGTATGAAGACTCTCTTGTGATTGTTATACAATTTTTAAAAATGCAGGAAATTCCGGTGATATGTACTCAAACCAGTCTGACGAACCGTTTAAACCTGTCACGACTGTGTGTTTGCTGGATTCCCAGAATAGTGAGTCCTGCTCTGAAGTACAACACAGTTCACGTTTGATACTTTTGGAAACGATGTGTCCAAGATGAAAGGGGCGATTGATGGAAGCCATCATCACTGCCGATGAATCTAGGTTCTACAGCTGTGACCGTGAAGGAAGTGAAAAGACAAGAGTACAGACTGGGTTCAAGAGGCATAGTCTCGCGCGAAAATAGCACAGGTCCAAATGTCAGCCAATAAGACGTCAGTGGTCACATATTTTATGAGGGTTGGAACTTCAATAATGGTAACTATTTATTTACAGTTCACACAAAATAGAGACGTGTTTCAACTTTTACTGACCTTCAAGGCAGTCACCAGCATTATGTATAACCCGTTGCCAGCGATGTGGAAGTTGTAGGATACTCTTAGCAGTGGCAGTTGCGTTGACAGTTCGAGCGGCGCGGTCTACTGGCCGACGAATTTGTAGCAGTTCTGAAGCGAATATCGTGAAGTGCTTCCTTCAGTTTAGAAATCGAGTTGAACTCACGAGAGCTTAAGTCAGGGGAGTGCAGTAGGTGGTATAGCACTTAGCAACCCCATCTGTCAAACAAATCAGCAACAGCTGGCACTGTACGTCCTTGAGCATTGTCCTCCAAAATGATGGTCAGGTCTTGCAGAAAGTGTCATCACTTCTGTCTCATTGCTGTTCATTTTTGGAACACATCCAACAACTACCGCAGTGATACCACAATACGTTCCGCTTCGTAGCTGTTGATAGTTGTTTTCGGACTTGGGTTTGCTACTCAGGTACAGCAGTATTATTCCGTCATCTCTGGAAATTTTTTAGTCACTACAGAGAGAGTATTCACTCAGGTTTTTTTTGCCTCAGAGTGCCACTTGATACCTATGTCCTCAATTATTTCGTGATGACTGGGTGCTGTGTGATGTCCTTAGGTTAGTTAGGTTTAAGCAGTTCTAAGTTCTAGGGGACTGATGACCATAGATGTTAAGTCCCATTGTGCTCAGAGCCATTTGAACCATTTGAACCTCAATTACTTGCTGGATGTATTCCAATTTCTGTCTTCCTCTACAGGTTTTGCCCTCTACAGCTCCCTCTAGCACCGTGGAAGTTATTTCCTCATGTCTTGCTGGCCGGAGTGGCCGAGCGGTTCTAGGCGCTACAGTCTGGGAACAGGCGACCACTACGTTCGCAGGTTCGAATCGTGCCTCGGGCACGGATGTGTGTGATGTCCTTAGGTTAGTTAGGTTTAAGTAGTTCTAAGTTCTAGGGGACTGATGACCTCAGAGGTTAAGTCCCATAGTGCTCATAGCCATTTTTGAACCTCATGTCTTAACAATGTCCTATCATCCTGTCCTTCTCATCAGTGTTTTCCACATATTCCTTTCCTCGCCGATTCTGCACAGAACCTCCTGATTTCTTACCTTATCAGCCCACCTAATTTTCAACATTTGTCTGCAGCACGAAATCTCAAATGTTTCCATTCTCTTCTGTTCCGGTTTTCCCACAGTCCATGTTTCACTGCCATACAATGCTGTACTCCAGACGTACATCTCATAAATTTCGTCCTCAAATTAAGGCCTATGTTTGATACTAGTAGACTTCTCTTGGCAAGGAATGTCCTTTCTGCCATTGCTAGTCTACTTTTGATGTCCTCTTTGCTCCGCCCATCACTGGTTATTTTACTGCATAGGCAGCAGAATTCCTTAACTTCATCTACTTTGTGACCATCAATCCAGATGTTAAATTTCTCGCTGTTCTCATTTCTACTCCTTCTCATTACTTTCGTCTTTCTTCGATTTACTCTCAACCCATACTCTGTATTCATTAGATGTTCATTCCGTTAAGCATACCGTGTAATTCTTCTTCACTTTCGCTCAGGATAAGAATGTCATCAGCGATTCTTTTCATTGATGTCCTTTTACCTTGAATTTTAATTCCACTGCTGCACCTTCCTTTTATTTTCATCATTGTTTCTTCGATGTACAGATTGAACAGTAGGGGCGAAAGACTACATCGCTGTCTTCCGCCCTTTTTAATCCTAATACTTCGTTCTTAGTCGTCCACTTTTATTATTCCCTCTTGTCTCTTGTACATGTTGTATATTACCAGTCTCTCCCTATAGTTTACCCCTATTTTTCTAAGAATTTCGAACATCTAGCACCATCTTACAATGTCTAACGCTTTTTCCAGGTCGACAGATCCAGTGAATATGTCTTGACTTTTCTGCAGTCTTGCTCTTACTGTCAACCGCAACGTCAGAATTGCCTCTGTCACGCCTTTACCTTTCCTAAAGCCAAACTGATCCTCATCCAGTGCATCCTCAACTTTCTTTTCCATTCTTCTGTATATTATTCTTATATTCAGCTTGGATGCATGAGCTGTTAAACATATTTTGCGATAATTCTCGCACTTGTTAGCTCTTGCCATCTTCGGAAATGTGTGGATGATGCTTTTCAGAAAGTCAGATGGTATGTCGCCACACTCATACATTCTACACACCAACGTGAATAGTCGTTTTGTTGCCACTTCCCCCAATGATTTTTAGAAATTCTGATGGAATTTTATCTATCCCTTCTGCCTTATTTTATCTTAAGTCCTCCAAAGCTCTTTTTAATTCTGATTCTAACACTGGGTACCCTATTTCTTCTAAATCGACTCCTGTTTCCTCTTCTGTCACATCAGACAAATCTCCCCCCTCACAGAGGTTTCAATGTATTCTTTCTGCCTATCCGCTCTCTCCTCTGCATTTAACAGTGGAATTCCCGATGCTCCCATGCTTTTAATGTCACCGAAGGTTGGTTTGACTTTCCTGTATGCTGAGTCTGTCCTTCGGACAATCATTTCTTTTTCGATTTCTTCACATTTTTCCTGCAGCCATTTCCTTAGCTTTCCTGCACTTCCTATTTATTTCATTCCTCAGCGACTTGTTTTTCTGTATTCCTGAGTTTCCTGCAACAGTTTTGTACTTCCTCCTTTCATTGATCAATTGAAGTATTTCTTCTGCTGCCCATGCTTTTTCACAGTTATCCACTTTGTACCTATGTTTTCTTCCCCAACTTCTGTGATGGCCCTTTTTAGAGATGTTCATTCCTCTTGAACTGTATTGCCTACTGAGCTATTCCTTATTGCTGCATCTATAGCCTTTGAGAAATTGAACTGTAGCTCGTCATTCCTTAGTACTTCCGTATCCACTTCTTTGCATATTGATTCTTCCTGAATAATGTCCTAAACTTCAGCCTACTCTTCATCACTACTATACTGTGATCTATATCTGCTGCTGGGTACGCCTTACAATCCAGTACCTGATTTCGGATCTCTGTCTGACCATGACCATAATGTAATCTAACTGAAATATTCCCGTATCACCCGGCGTTTTCCAAGTATACCTCCTCCTCTTGTGATTCTTGAACAGAGTATAAGCTGTTACTAGATCAAACTTGTTACAGAACTCAGTTAGTCTTTCTCCTCTCTCATTCTTTGTCCCAAGCTCATATTCTCCTGTAACCTTTTCTTCTACTCATTCCTCCTACAACGCTACAGTCGCAGGTTCGAATCCTGCCTCGGGCATGGATGTGTGTTATATCCTTAGGTTAGTTAGGTTTAAGTAGTTCTACGTTCTATGGGGCTGATGACCTCAGAGGTTAAGTCCCATAGTGCTCAGAGCCATTCAACCATTCTCGTCACCTGCAACTTGAGACATCGGCATGTGTGCCTGAACTGTCGTTGTCGGTGTCGGTTTACTGTCGATTCTGATAAGAACAACCCTTTCACTGAACTGTTCACAACAAGACGCTCTCTGCCCTACCTTTCTATTCTTAACGAATCCTACTCGCCTTATACCATTTTCTGCTGCTGTTGATATTACGCTGTACTCTTGTGTCAAGAAATCCTTGTCTTGTTTCCATTTATTATTTCACCTACTATATTTAGATTGAGTCTTTGCATTTCCCACTTCAGATTTTCTAGCTTCTCCACTACATTCAGGCTTCTCACATTCCACGCCCAGAGTCGTAGAACGTTGTCCTTTCGTTGGTTGTTCAATCTCTTTTCCTTGGTCGCCAGCCCTTTGGCTGTTCCCTCCCGGCGATCCGAATGAGTGACTATTCCAGAATCTTTTGCCAGTGGAGAGATCATCATGCCGATTTTTCAACTACAGGTCATATGACCTGTGGATACATGTTATGTGTCTCTAATGGAGTGGTTTTCATTGCCTTCTGCATTCTCATGCCGTTGATCATTGCTGATTCTGCCACCTTTAGGGGCAGTTCCGCACCCCAAGGACGTCTGTTCACTGCTTCGCCACCTCTGACAAGGCCGCTGGCAGAATAAGGGTGACTTCTTGTGCCGGAAGGCTTCGGCCACCTATGCTGATTATTAATCAAAATTACAGCAGGGGCGAGATTCGAACCTGGGACAGCAGGCGTTTTGTTTATGAATGAAAGCCGTTATGCCGTCTGCTATTTATTTTATTTTTATTGAAATGAATTAGATTGTGGGGTGGCGGAGTAAGGTGGACAGTGCTCGCAACCCGAGGCCTGGCCACGATGTCTCCTCCCTCCCATCCTGGGGGTGTGGTACAAAGGATGCAATGGGTTTTTGTTTCGAATGGTTTTTGTTGTTTCATTTGGCTTTTATTTTTGGTTTTACTTTTTTTGTTTTTTTAACAGTAAGTAAGTAACTGAAACTACTAAGTACACTGGTTGCGTCGAGCTGGGATCGCACATAACTGAAAGCATACTTATAGTTGCAGCAAAGGGCGTAAAGAGAGCAAAGTGTGAGGCTAAGGAAGTCATGAAACAAAACCGATACTATATCTTGCACCGGATGGGAAACAAAAACTGAGGAAATGGGGCAAATACTGTTACAGAGTGCGAGGGGGTACGATGTCACTGTCTGTCTGCTGCATCATCTAGGTATGACTTCTCACAGTGACCAAGATAGATCCCACGTTGTACGGTGTAGTGTTCTATCATCATCTTGTAATTTCAGCTTCTCTTAACCGTGATGTTCCAACTACGTGGAGGGTCGTGGAACGTACTCCACAAATAATTGGAAAAATATTGTCGATACTTTGGGCTACGGAGGATCTTGCAACATCGTTCCTGCAAATAGTTCCAAAAGTCTAAAGTGTCCTTAGTGCCGTCTGGAAACAAATAATGCACTGCATGTCCACGAAGCTGCGTCATGGCATTAGTTTTTGTGGGTGGGTAATACGTCTCATCAGGGACAAGATAGTCTTGGGGTCGATATGATTCGGCGTCACTCGAAGGAAGTATGCTGATATTTGCTTCACTAAGTGGCACAGTGCCATAGACTCGCTACAGCTAAGACGGTGTTCATCGTCGTCTTTAACGCAACAGTTGGTGCACATGGGTGAGGCCTCCATATGGTTCTCATTTAGCCTTGACCTGGTCACCTGCTTACCTTTGACAGTGATATACCACATCGCCGTGACGGCAGTCTCCAGTGCTACGTGGTGAATTGTACTCCATACTACTCGCAAGTTGACGTTCGGGTGCTTCCTCTCCACGACGTCATCGGGTCTTCCACGTTGCAGGACCCGGTAAACCGTCTTTGTCGTCACCAGTTGAATCGCTGGTAAGGTAAGTCGAACGTAATTGAGTTCGAGGTAAGAGACACCGATGCAGAAGAGCGAAGAGGGGACGTGGTGTGTCGGCACAGGTGGCAACAGGGAGGGCGGTGCTAGTTCTTCTATTAACAAACTGGTCAGACTGTCCGGACGGCGGTGCCATAGTTTGACTAACGCGCTCACAAATAGGGCGACCGCTCTGTCATGAACGTGATAAAGGCCAAGCCGTCCCCGCTCCGGGGGGTGAGAGTCTCATATTTGATCTTGTAAAGCATTCCCGAACTCACGAAGGACCCAAAAGCCGCCAGTATACGGCGAGCTAACATCATCGGTATAGATAATACCTGGGCGATGTGCGGAATGCGTGACGCTAAATGTGTGTTGACATACCGGGTCCGTTGGACGATGTCTCGTAGGCGGTTGCTGGCTATCCCAGTCCGAACATTTCGTTAAAGCCGTCGAAAGTTGTGAGCAGCGGTCGTCGTATATCGTCTGTGAAATCAATGCCGAGACATTTCAAAGTATCTCTGAGCTGTAAGCGAGTGACTCTGTCTTCCGACAGTCCGACTTTGCGACGTCGATATGACTACCAGTGGCCATGCTATATGTAGCTATCCAATTCAGTGCGCTGGCGGTGTCGTCGCCGTTGCGGATGACAATCACTAGGTCGTCAGCGTACGCTTTACGTCGGAAAGTGTGGCCTCGTAGCGTCATACCCGTTGGTCGTTGGAGCAGGCCGCATAGGAGTGGTTGCATGGCCACAGCGTAGAGTAAAGTGGACAGAGGGCAGCCTTGGCGTATCGATCGAGAAATTGTGAGGGGCTGCGAAGGTCGGCCGCTGACGATCACCTTGGACGTCGCGCCACAGAGTAGTCGCATGACGACAGCGACCAATGGCTCTGGGTACCGCATATGTTGGAGGACCGCTTCCACATAGACGTGGTCCACGCGATCGAAAGCTTGACTGAAATCGATTGCCACCAGCGCACCCTTCAGACGACATCAAGTCACGATATTCACTGAGTCCTATTTGAATATTATTGTCGCCTCCTAATGACGTTTGATCGGGTGAGATGACGTGGCGTAAGGTTTGGTGTGTGCGCGCTGCCAACAGTCGAGAAAAGATCTTAAAGTCGCAGTTCAATAGCGTTAGTGGGTGGTAGTCCTGCAGCCGTGAGCAACCGGACAGTTTGTGAATACGAGTAATCATCCGTTCCACAAGGGCCGCAGGAATCGGCACTTCCGGGGATGGTAGTTCACGACATATATCCGTCCATCGGGTGGCTAATAAATATTGAAAAGTCCACTAAAATTCCAAGAGGAGGCCGTCAGGACCCGGAGACTTGTTGACAGCTCCTTTTCTAATGGCGTAAATCACTTCTTCTTCTGTAATTTTTCCATCAACGCCGCTTCCATTGCCAGGGTGACGGTGCCGTAAATCGTCTGAGAGACGTCTTCCAGTGCTGTCGGATCAGGAGTCTGAGCTGTATAGAGCTGGGACTAATGATCGTAGAACGCTGTGTTTATGTTTTGTTGCGTGGTGAGGCAACGAACGTCCTCCGTATCGATGAAGCGTATCAGCGCGCTTTGGCGTCGTTTACGTTCACGAAGTACGTGCAACATCGACTGGCGTTCGCTCGGTATCCGATCCTTCGTCCTCGAGCGGGTGACCGCCCCCTCTAGGTGGCGCCGCGTGTGAGCGACGATCTGAGCCTTAGCACGGTGGACCGCCGTTTGTCGTTCCGGAGACGGCGCCATAGCATCGCAGTCACGCAGTGCCCTGAAGTAAAAATCGAGTGTACGTTTATGCCAAGCAGCGTGGTCGTGACCGTAGGTTATCAACGTTCGCCTCAGTGCCGGTTTGGCGCAGTCCAACCACCAGCGGATCGTTGTGGGATATGCACGGAGGCGATTTTCACACGAATGCCACGTATCCTCAACGGCTTGGCAACAATCCGGGTACGACAGGTGAGTGATGTTTAGTTTCCATGGGCTGCAGCTTCTCCACACTCTCTGCCGCCGCAGGGTGACGGCGCAGATGTAAGCTGAGTGGTCCGAGAAAGCTGCAGGGCACAGTTCCACATCCTGTGTCTCAGCGGCAAGACAGCGTGAGACATAAATCCGGTCGATGTGACTGGAAGAGTGACTCGTGAAGTGTGTGAATCCCGGTCGGTGACCGTGGAGATATTCCCAAGTGTCCACCATCTGCAGGTCTTGAGTTCCGGGGACGGATTATATCGTGGGAGTTGGTCTCTGGGCGCCATTGCGCAATTGTAGTCACCTCCAAAAGCCAGATGGTCGTGGCGGCCTTGGAAGAGCGGAGCGACGTCTTCCGCAAAGAATCGTGAACGTTCGCGACGTTTGTCCGTCCCGGAAGGTGCGTAGATATCGATAAGGCGGACACCTACTAGTGTGAGTGCCATTCCTCTTGCCCCAGGCAGAAAGAGGATATCGACCGCCACTATCTCTTCCCGAAGAAGTACACCGACACCGCTGCCTGTAGGGGAAGCTGGAGAGACGCAATCATCGTAACCGTACTGGACTGGGAAGTCGTCGACGTACAATTCCTGGAGAAGGGCTATGTCGATGGAAGCACAGTTCAACATATCCTGAAGCAAGGATAACTTAGCACGCTTCCGTATAGTGTTATGTTTATAGTCACAACACGATAAGTTTGAGGTCTGTCCACAGAACCCGTGTTGGCCATCAACACCCTTGTAAGGCTGTCTCGTCGCTGTATATGATGGTGGAAAAAGATCAGTGGTGGTGGGGTGAATTACCCCGCCTGTTGTCCCGTTGTGCGAGGAGGTTACCTCGCCGTCGTCCGCCTAGTCGCCATGAAATACCACCGGCTGTTGGTGGCTTTTTGTGGTTGCTGCGGCACTCGGCTCAGACTCCTTCGGCGCTACTGGCTGGGAATCGTGTGAAGACATTGCATCCCCGAGAGTCGATAATATTTATTTTTCATTTGTGCATTACCTTGTCATAGTACGTATGTATCATTTATTTCAACTATACTATATTTGTTAATACGTCACATTGTTTCCTCATTCATTTTGCTACTGTTTTATATTTTATATTGTACGAATATGAATGTTCTGGTTCTATACGCTTTGTTAAACTTCGGTTAGGCTAGGAGAAGTACTGTGTTAGAGAGAGAGCGAACGACTATCGAAAGAGAGCGTGCGAGTTGTGGTGGTACGTGGCCGGTTCGCGGGTGGAAAAACTTGGCAAAGTTCGGCGTGAAAGACGGTGATACTCGGAGGAACAATTAATTACAGTGCATAAGCTGTGTTAATTGGAGATCGTGCATTATTAAGTGAACAGTAAAACCTGAAAAGTATATCGAGTGTTTGCGGTGACGATTTTACAAACTGTGTGAACTTGTGACAATTAGCCATGAATCAGACACTATTGCCGTGTGGAGACACTAACTGTTAGAATTGCGTGAAAGTGGAACAAACCAAAATGTTAAGTAAAATAAGAGTGCTGTGATTTGATAAGGAAGCATTTATTATATCGTCCAAACTGTCTTAAAGACGACGACGAAAGTTGAACTGATGCTTAACGGACTGTTTTCCAGTGGCAACACGGTGAAAGAACTTTTCGAAGTAATGGCATTAACCGGCTATATATCTTAAATACTGAAGACATTGCGTAATTCCGACCTACCCGCACAGCGTGATTAATAAACGTTTAATAATAAGACGTGGCGCGCCTAACGACAACGCACACACTGGAACTATTATTATGGCGCCAGTGCTGCCGGCTGATTCGACCACAACGGAGACGTGGACCGCCGCCGTAACTGGAATGTTAACGAAACAGGAGGATCCATCTTCATCTTCGCGCCACGAACCAGTATTCACTTCACATATTTTCCACGCGGACCACCGCTGAAGTCATCGCACTGCCTGCAGCAACAGTTTAGACAATTAAAAAAAATTATTACGCTCTCCTGGCATCCAGGCTTTCTTGCAAGGTCGGTCGATAATTATCCTCAGGAGAGGGCGCCGTTGTTGAGGCCGGATCCGGTACTGTAGACTCCGTCATGGCCTCACTATCTGGGGCGGCTATCGGACGAGTGTGGTCAGCGTCGGAAAGGGCTGCTGCCCGTGCTGCCTCGGTGGAATTGAGAGGAACCGTCGTCACCATAGAAGGAGGCATAGATTGGCTGAAATGGCTCTGAGCACTATGGGGCTTAACATCTGAGGACTTAAACCTGACTAACCTAAGGACTTCACACACATCCATACCCGAGGCAGGATTCGAACCTGCGACCGTAACAATCGTGTGGTGCCGGACTGAAGCGCCTAGAACCGCTCGGCCACCGCTCCCGCGAGGCATAGGTTCAGCCATCGGAATTTAAGTAAGCCGTCGTTCGGATGGCTATTTTAATGCTTCAGGTATTATGTAGTCTGCCCCTCCCCCTCCCCCGCCCCACTTCAGTAAAAGGCGCAGAAAATTCATAAAACTACGTGAAACTCCTAGAAAAGTTTTTTGTGACGCATCACATTGTCTCTATATCCAATGTCTAGGCGTTGACCGTCGACCCGAATTTCTGCGTTTTGTCGCTTTATGGTAGATTCCTATTGATAACAACAAGTTTCGTCACCCACTACGATTTTCTTTATCAGGGAACTGCTGTCCGTGTTTTGCATTTCAATCATGTCGTGACTGCCGTCCACGCGTCGTTGTTTTGTTTCGGAGTCGTGGTATGGGGAACTAATTTTGCACACACTCTGCTCTGTTAAGGAAGCTCTGGAGGTGTTGTAGGACTGCGATTCGTGACACAGCAACGCTGTAACACTACGTCCGCACGTCCACTATGAAAACTGTCGGCTCATAGCCAAGTGATCGAGTACATATCTCTTATTTACATTCGTTAGTTCATGGGTGGTTTATTCTGTTGACGTCTTTCATATGCTAGGAATAAAATCGGTCTCGGGACTTTTTTGGCAGTCTGTGCACATGTCTACGTGTTAGAGAACTAACAGACGGAAGTTACATGTGGCCAAGTCTACTTCAACTACACCATGGAGAATCGGAAACATGAGGAAGACTAAAACGACTAGTCGACTATGAGGTCATCATAAATGGAGCACGATCTAGGATTGAGGAAAAGACTTTGATGCAGCTGTCCATGCTGCTCTAACCTGTGCAAGCATCATCTCTCGGTCTCATCTATACGAGTTTTACCCCTCATCACCCCCCCCCCCCCCCTTCAGCCCCCTAAGCATCCTTCCATTACTAAATTGGTGATCCCTTGATGCCGCAGAATGTATCCTATCAACCGACTCCTTCTTCTAGCCTCATTAGTTATGTGATCTACTCTTCTGATTGTCAGAATTCTTCTGTAGTACCACATTTCAAAAGTCTCTGTTGTCTCTAAACTGTTTATCGTCCATATTTCATTTCTTCAGAAATTGTTATTTTACCATTGCCAGTCTACATTTTATATCCATCGTTCTTCGACCATCTTCAGCTATTTTGCTCCCCAAATAGCAAAACTGATTTACTACTTTAAGTGTCGCATTTCCTAATCTAATTCCCTCAGCATCACCTGATTTAATTCGATTACATTCCATTATCCTCGTTTTGTTTTTCTTGATGTTCATCTTATATCCTCCTTTCAAGAAACTGACCACTCCATCCAACTGCTCTTTCAAATTCTTTGCTGTTTCTGACAGAATTACAATGTCATCGGCAAACCGTAAAGTATTTATTTCTTCTCCCTGGATATTGAATCTTGCTCCAAATTTTTCTTTTGTTTCCTTTACTGTTTGCTCGCTATACAGACTGAATAACATCGGCGATAGGCTGCAACTCTGTCTCACTCCCTTCCAAACCACTTCTTCCCTTTCGTGTATCTCGACTTCTTTTTGCCTTCTAACGTAAGACGTGGGGTCACTATTGCCTCGCGTTTTCCAAACTGATCTTCCTCGAGGTCAGCATCTACCAGTTTTCCCATTCATCTGTAAAGAATTCGTATTAGTATTTTACAGCCGTGACTTATTAAACTGATAGTTTGGTAATTTTCACACCTGTCAACACCTGCTTTCTTTCGGATCGGTATTACTGTAATCTTCGTGAAGTGGGAGGGTATTTCGCCTGTATCGTACGTCTTGCTCTCGAGATGGAAGAGTTTTGTCGTCGCTGGCTCTCCCAAGACGATCAGTAACTCTAACGGAATGCTGTATACTCCTGGGCCCTTGTTTCCACTTAGCCTTCCAGTTCTTTGTAAAATTCTTCTCGCAGTATCATATCTCTTTTGTCATCTTCCTCTGCGTCCGTTTTCTTTTCCCTTCCTTCCACCTATCTGCTTTCCCTTCTTTGCTTAGGACAGGTTTTCCACCTGTGCTCTTGATATTCATACAGGTGGTTCTCTTTTCTCCAAAGGTCTCTTTAATTTTCCTGTAGGCATTATCTATCTTACCCCTAGTAATATATGCTTCTACATCTTTAGGCTTATTCTCCAGCCATTCGTGCTTAGGCATTCAGCATTTCCTATCGATCTCGTTTTTGAGACGTTTGTATTTCATTTCGCCTGTATCATTTGTTACATTTTTTAAATTTCCTCCTTTCATCGATGAAATTCAACATCTCTTGTGTAACCTAACGATATCTACTGACCCTCGTCTCTTCAACTATCTGATCCTCTGCTGCTTTCACTATTTCATCTATCAAAGGTTGTACGGTGCCAGGCAAATCCAACACCTTCCATGAAAACCCTGACATGATAAGCAAATCCAGTAGTATGTCACATAGCTCCGAATAAATCGTGACATTAAATTAACCAAAGTAATACGAGTAATGAGTGAGCAAATGGCATACCACAGACTAACACAAGAATGCCTAAATGCATGTTGTACCTTCCCACCGTGAGACAAACGCAGTTCCGAGGAAGAAACGAGAACAGAAGCCGAGAGCAGAACCGTGTTAAGCTAGAAGGCCCTACGATAAGAAACGGACTGGACACCCACGTCGCCAGCTCACCACTAGGGCCTCACCACTCGCACGTTTTAGCGTGAGACTTTTTAGCGTCTCTGTTACGTCAAGGACCACCCCCGAGCGCATGTTAAAAGCTAGAGCCCTCCAGAAAAACAGTATAGATCTTACGATAACACAAAAAGGGCCACTACCACCCACAAGTTTTAGCGTGAGCCTTTTCGCGTGTCTGTTACATTAGGACCACTCCCCAGCCAATGTTAAAAGATAGAGCCCTCCAGAAGAACAGTATAGATCTTACGATAACGGTAAAAGGACCACACCACCCGCACGTTTTAGCGTGAGACTTTTTAGCGTCTCTGTTACGTTGCAAACTTTAAAAACATTGCCCCACCACGAAAAGTATAACGTTTCTCATTGGATAGACAGAATTTTTGTAGGCGGAGCTTAAGGTTAACATTGAGACCCTGATTGGTCAGATGAAAACACAGCCAGACAGTTTTTTTAAACCAATTTCGGTAAATTATAGTAAGGAGAAGAGAGAGTTGCTTCCGAGATGGCGAGGTGAGCGGAGCTGTGCTGCCCGCTGCCGCCCTGACGCTGCCTATAACACCGACAAGGTAATGAACGCACGCGATGCCGTATTTTTGAGCGCATAAGGCTTCACTCAGAACTGCAGAAGTCTCATCTGTTACACCCCCTTTTTGCGTAATACTAGTGTCGATCGTTAATTAAAACTCACGGTGTTCACATTTGCCACCTAAAGTAAAAATCTGAAACGCGATAATTTCTCTGTTATATAGTTATTGAGAAGCCACATCAGCCACTGTAATTTACGACAAGTTAGATACGTAATTAAAGATAATTGAGGGTCACTGTAGACCATTTTTATAGTTTTATCTTTTGTGAAACTTAATTTAAACCAAGATTATAGATGTGATGTGGCATAGGTCATCCTACGATCCATTGTAGAACTTGGAAACCCATTTAGGGAATATTCGTTCACATTTTTGTTGAACGCAGTTGGTTTTTACCATCCTGTATTAAAACATTTCCTTTTATCAATAGTGCAATTTATAAACGATGTTTTGTGATTAGAATAAATTTCCAATGTTAAACTTAACTGCTTTTTCGACGTTATTTTACCAGCTAACTAAAAATAGGAAAGCCTTGAACCCCTTCCACTAAATTTAGTTAGTATTAAGATTCTTTTACAGGGAGTGCATTGGAGCTGACGCTGAGATCATTAAGTATTTGGTTATATCATCGCTAGTCTCACTGAACTCTTCTGAATTCTACATGTCTCGTGTGGTCTGGCGTCTCCTTACCAGCAACAGGTCCCAGGTTCAAACTAGCCAATTCCCTAAAAAACACGCTCAGAGCGTCGTTGCGCGAAAGTGGTATGGAGACACAATATAGAACAAACAGACACCACCATGAATGTTTAGATGGTACCCATGCTTCTTCTACCGTATCCCTTTATCCTGTTTTGGCGATCGTTGCTTAATTCTCCCTCTGAAACTCTCTACAACCTCTTGTGCTTTCAGTTTACTCAGGTTCCATCTTCTTAAATTCCTGACTTTTTGCAGTTTCTTCAGTTTTAATCCGGAGTTCTAACCAATAAATTGTGGTCAGAGACCATATCTGCCTCTGGAAATTACAATTCAAAATCTGGTTCCTAAATCTCTGTATAACCATTATATCATTAATCCAAAACCGTACGGTGTCTCCGAGTCTCTTCCACATGTATGCAACCTTCTCTCAAGATTCTTTAACGAAGTGTTGGCTATGATTAAATTATGCTCTGTTTAAAATTCTACCAGGTGGCTTCCTCTTTCATTCCTTTCCCCCAGTCCACATTCTCCTACTACTTTTCCTTCGCATCCTTTTCCTACTGTCGAATTCCAGTCCCCAGTGACTATTAAATTTTCAGGTCCCTTAACGTCTGAATAGTTTCTTGAGGAAATATGGGTAAGAAAATCGGCCATATCCTCTTCAAAGGCACAACCTCAGCATTTGCTTTAAATTGTTAAGGAAATCCATGTAAACGACCAAACTCTGGATATCATGGTGGGGACCTAAACTCCATTCTTCCGGATACGAATCTAATGTCTCGTCACAGCATCATGTTGCTCATCAGAGTATCAATGAACCCAGTCATCCGTAAGTAAGGTCTAACAAATTAGATTACAAGTATCACCGACCTCTCACCATTACGTGCAAACCAGAAGTCAGAAAAGGCGATTCTTTAAAGTCCCTAAGAGGGTTCTAGAGAGATATGTTTAAAATGGTATATTATATCTGTTAAACGCTCTCGGCAATCAAACAGACCTCTAATCATTGGCGGAACCCTTCATTTTACACGCTGTAAGTCTCATGTTAATCCAGCATGATAAGACTACTATACTTTTAGGCAGTACTAAAGTGTCAGCCTCAGTAATATATGTCCTCTCTTTTGTAGACAATTTTTCCTATTAATGTTTCATAGACTGCCATTTGCTTTTCTGGTAACTGAGATTAGGTCGTTTCTCCATTTCATATACCTATTTAATGCTAATTACAAATACTTATATGGCATGGCTAATTCCAATGTCTCAGTAATCCGGAAGTCAAAGCGTACCACACTCTTACGTTTCATGAACATCACTGTAAGAAATAACTCTCGATCTTTGCACCAGGCTGACATTTTGTCATGATCTAACAAGAGATTACTAGTGTGTAATCAACGCTGTCATTTTTCCATGGAGCTGTGGATGAAAATTTTGTCAAGCTATGCGCAGTGGATGCCTGTCGCTCACACGGACGTGTGTGGCACCGACTATTCACCTTTGCGATTCGTAACAACTCGATTGTTGTGATGGCGTGGAACTTCTAACGCTATCTCTCCCAGATTTGGGCCTCTGACTATATTTTTCACTGGTCGACAGACCGAACGCAGGAATGTAGAAATTTCAGGAATTGGGATGATACGAATGTTATTACATTGTGTAATATAGAACGCCAATGATTTATGAAGCCGTAAGTTGTGTTTCCAATAAGTGCAGTTCTGTAGCGGATAAGAATGGATCACGCCATTAAAAATATTGCATGAAGAGAAATCAATAAAGGATGTAGGATATTTTAAAGTATTAGGTGTTGACATTAACAAGAAACTGAACTGGTAGGCACTTTTTACAAGTGGCCATTAACATCTAATCTGTGTAACTGTTACATTACGGATACCAGGAGATTTTGGGAATAGAAATTTCAGAAACTGACTTACATTTACTATTTTTTCTAACTGATATCTTATGGTACCGTATTTTGGGTAACTTGTCACTGAGGAAGAGATTTTTCGTTGCACAGAACCCTTTAATAACGACAACATATGGTGTACTGTATACAATGTCTTGTAGAGAGCATTTAAATAGCTGGACATATCTACAACAGCTTCACAATACATTTATCCCTTATAAAGCTTGTTGGCAGCAAGCAGTCACAGCTCGAAAAAAAGCTAACATCCATATTCATATAAATAATACCAGAAGAAGAAATGATTTACACTGTCTTTCATTCCGGTTTGTTCATGTAGCACGGGAAGAAGCGAGATATTCGCAAATAAAAAATCTTTGACTATTTACTCAGTGATGTAAAGGATCTACTAAACAATCATATTACTTCAAACATAAACGGCAATTATATCTGCTTGAGAGCTCCCTGTGTCTGTCTGTTTAATAACATAATGTGCCTGTGCGTGCGTGTGTGTGTGTGTGTGTGTGTGTGTGTGTGTGTGTGTGTGTGTGTGTGGTGTGTCTCAGATTGAGACAGAGAGAGAGAGAGAGAGAGAGAGAGAGAGAGTGTTTAACATAGTATATCCGAAAAATAGTAAAAAGAAATGGTATATTAAGACAACCATGTAACTGATCACCATGTTACCGTATTTTTAATTGAGAAACTATGTGGAAAGTCATACCCTCATGCATTGCGTATCGTAATGAGAAAAGGCAATTAAAATCCATGGAACACATAAACAATTCACTAACAAACCAGCTAGATTGCACTCACTCAATACTTACCACTCTTTAGATTTCAGTTTCAAATCGTATCCAACGTTTACTAGAAACTGAGTGAAATACAGCACAGGGAATCCTTTCAGTTGCCTTAAAATATATTCTGTATTTGAACGTTCAGAATCTTATTACGAAATTTGTGAAACACATTGATGAATTACTCATGATAGGGAAATACTTTTCTCAGTCTAGGAGTTGAAAGTGAGACACAAATAATTCTCCTAACTAATACAGTGGTGTGCGAAAATTAAGGCCGAAACTATCTGTAGAATGATGTGTCACTGTCAACTAACTTTTAAAAACTTTGTGCTGTGCCTTACGGCAGGTTTTGTCATGGGGGAAGTCACGTCAGAGAGATCCACCGCATGAGCGACCAGGGAAGTGATCCCAGTGGTGGTTTCCCGTTGCCTTCCACTGATTATGATGAAATGATAATGAGGACAACACATCACCCAGTCCCTGAGCGGAGAAAATATCCGACCCAGCCGGGAATCGAACGCGGGCCCGTTGGCGTGACAGACAACCGTGCTAACCACTTTTTTTACGTTGTTGATCGTTTGGTTTGGTCGTTGCGGACGTCACATGACATCCGTTTAAGTTCGTTTGTTGATCCTTCCACTCAGTTTTTTTTTTAATTACAGAGGCTAACCAGCTCTCTGACCGAACACGCTGAGCTAACGTGCCGGCCATCACTCAGCTATCGGGGCGGACTGTCAAATAACAACCTGACGAACCTTGGAACGTAAATGGAAGGAACTGCTACACTACAGAAGATAACTGAAAGAATCACGCAGTCAAACAGAAATGACAACTTTATTCAGAGACAAGTGTTACACTGACCACCACGGACAGCGGTGCCTGATCTGCGACGAGTTCCCGTGCTGGCCGCCGGAGTGGTGAGGGCGCTTGTGGTGGGGCGCTGCACTGCTCCACCAGCGCGGTCGGCTGGTCGGCTGGTCGGCTGGTGAGCTGCTGGGTGATCGTGGGCGTGCTGCCACGGGTCTCCCCAACACATCTGTGGGACTGAAGTCGGGGGACGCACAGACCAGTCCATTCACAGAATACCCTGTAGTTCCAAGAAGTTGCTCCACCTCGTCACGCATTGTCATCAATACAAAATTAGGCCAGGATCGAATGTACCCCTGAAAAGATGCACATTGAGAAGGAATACAGTCTCACAATCTCACCGTTTACTGTACCGTGTTGAAAGATTTGGATGTCAGTACGCCCATGTAACGTTATGTCTCCCGGAAATATACCACCTGGTGCGGTATGCACCATTTCCTGGGTACATTATGTACCCTTATATGGCGCCAGGTGCCAACAAGTAATGCATCGAGGAACACTATCGAAAAAGCGATACTGGAGTGCCTGTGTTATTCCGAATTACGAGCCAGTGTTCATCTCGACTTACATGCATGTCTGAAGGAGCAATGCATTGTAATCTGGAATAAAATAGGCACTGCAATATCGTATTTATCCGCCGACACCGGGCAAGCGACTTTCAAGTAAAATGACTCCCCAGGACGGTAATATACGTAATGGATCTACGAGTACAAGTTGTAAACACATGGTTGACGACAAATGGAAGTTTGAGACAGGCCGTGAGTCCCATTCGGATGGCCAGATCGTGAGGCGACCGCTCGAATTAAGAGGGAGGTCCAAGTTCGAGTGACGGTCCGCTACAAATTTTCACAGTCGTCCATCCACTATACAGATGATGGTTGCGCATATTCGCAACTGAGGATACATATGGTGTAATACCGAACGTGATCGCTTTGGCGGTGCAGGTGTAATGGTGCGGGGAGACAGTGTGTTGCATGAGTTTACTGACCTCCAAAGCGGTACACTCACCGGTCATCGTTTTTCCGACACTGCACTGTTTTCCCATTTGCATCTTTTCATGATTGACAGTGCGCGACCGCATCGAACAGATCAATTGGAGGAGCTCTTGGAACGAGAGGATAGCCGTCGAATGGACTGGCCTTCCCTTCCCCGAATTAAGTCACATCGAGTACATGAGGGATCCGCTGGGAAGACATACTGCAGCAACTTCACTCGCACCGAGACCACACAGCGGTTGTCATCCGCGATGGGGGAGGCGCGGGACGCGCTTACCGGTCATTGGGTCAGCGTGGGGACATGCTGCAGAGAGTACACTGCCGGCCATGCTGAACACGCACGCTTTTAAGAACCGTGTCCCGCGTTTTGTAATGCCCAGGGAATCATCAAGAGTCGCGATGACTTGAGCGTAATTATTGTCAGTAAATAAATGTGTCATTCCTGTTCGTCTCATTGATTAAATATTTACGTTAGCTGCTGTACTATATAGTAACAGTTCTTTTTATGTATTGTCCAAGTTTCATCGAGCTATACTACTTGACAGTGTCACGTCGTAGGAAGATAATTTTCATTCTTAAGTTTTGCACACAAGTGTATTTCGAATTATACTTTAAACTGATTGAAAATAAAACAGTATTCCACATTTGAAAGCTTTACAGTAATTATATCCACCTGCTGACAGTTAATTATAACTTTGTCCTAGCTTCCTCAAGAAAAGAAGACATTTTCACCGTAGAGATGAAGGATCTCTTCACCCGGGTGGCGAACGACATAATAGCAACGACGGCTTTTGGTATCAAGGTGGATTCGCTGATGGACCGCGACAACAGTTTTTACCGCATGGGCCGCAGACTGACGAAGGTAAACCCCCTCACCGCTGCTGGTTACTTCATATCGCCGAGGATCATGCAGGTAGGTTCGACGAGTACTCTACTGAGCTGCCTTAGTCGCGCTTACACCGATTTCCAACTTTCCTTCTCTTACAATGTTATTGCAGGTGCTGGGCATCCCATTCTTCGACCGAAAGTCGGTGCAATTCTTCAGATCAATGGTAACGGACGCAATTCAGTCCAGAGAGAGGGAGGGTATTGTTCGTGCGGACGTGATAAATTTGCTACTGCAAGCACGCCGAGGTGACCTAAGCTCTGAGGAACAAGAGAAGATCGGACCTACAAAACGCGATGTTTTGAGTAAGTACATAGCATCAACGACCGTAACATCTTCACGAAGTGACAGAGCTTGAGTTCACAAGTTTTTTCGCAATGCTTTGGAGTTTTTCTTGAGATTTTGAGTAAAATTTCCGCTACAGCTGTTCTTTTCAGTAAATGTAGCTGATTTCTCGTGTCACCAAGCCTTTACGTATTTTAGCTCGCAGAAGAGTTTAGATTTATAATCAATTATCTGCTCTCAGTAACTTAAAGTAACCAGTTTGAAATTGTATTACAAATTGCTGCTTCCTCCCAACGCTAGATACAAACATCAATTATATATTAAGGCTAGTAAAACACACAAGGTTAATAAACTACGCGTAAATCGAAATTTCAGATATACGAGGGCTATTCGGAAAGTAAGGAACGATGCATCGTGAAATGGAAACCACAGTACAAAACAAAACTGTTTTATTTTCAACAGTTAGCTACAACTTCCAGCTATTTATCTCCATAATCGCCGATACGACTTAGACGTTTGTCGTAACGTTGTACCAACTTTCCAATACCCTCGTTACAGAAGGCAGCCGCCAGTGCTTTCCGCCAATTCTCTACGCTGGCCTACAGCTTGTTGTCCATGCCGTGCGGTTCGTGTGAGCAGGGAAGAAACTCAGAGAGAGACAATTACGGGCTGTATTGTGGGCAACAAAACATTTAAATTGAAAACGATGCAGGAGCATCTTCATTGTCCCCGCAGAATGCGGCTGAGACTGGTCTTCAAGAAGAAAACGCACGACAGTTATGTAATGTTGGCTACATAGCTTCAGACGAAATTTCTCACCAGACCTTCGTACTTGGCGGGAGACACTATTGTTCTAGGTATCTTTATGTTCTCCCTGTGTGCTCAGAACTGAAAAAACGACGTAAAGTGATCGACGGGCATACTAGGGACACTGTCCAACACACCTGTGCAAAACGTCATCGCATTTTCACTTTGGTTTCCATTTCGCGACCGATCGTTCCTTACTTCCCGAATAACCCTCGTACTACGATTTCTCCCAAGCCGTATAGTCTAACCGTGAAGCTGTTATCCCAAGTCTCCAAGAAAAGTTCTGTTTTGAGAAAACCTAATTAGACTCTGGTTACAAATAATTTATACTACACACTAATTTCCTAATGTTATCTGCTTAACATTTCAAGTCAGCGAGAAATTTCTTATTTGTATTTATTGTATATCTAAATATATCTGTCAATAAATAAATATCTTTGTCAGCACCTGCGATCGGAAGAAGCGGTAGACCTTGCTATGTTTAATAGATACTATTGAAGAAGAAATTAAGTTTTGCTGCCTTTGTGAGGAATGAGTAGATTACATTAATAATGTTTATGGATGTAGAGGAAGCTTTCCATAATGTCAATAGATAGAATGTGTTCAAAACTTTGAAGAAAATTATGATGGAGTAGTCACAGTTTCAGAACAGTTATGTTATGTTTGCGTTATCAACAGCGAATGAAAAAAAGAAGGAAACCAAGGTTGGTGAGTCTGTTACTTCTAACGGAATTTATGCGATAGCCATTTTGTTCCTCTGAAACGATTTTACCTGGGAGTTTATAAGATGAGGGCGTGCTGAAAATTAACACCTCCGAATTTTTTATCTTGAAACTCTTATAGCATTTCAAATAAAAAAAAGCGTTATTAACTTTCTAAATCTTCATTCTTCACGTCTACAGATATATTCCTCAACATGGTCAATCCCAACGAGAGACCAATTTGTTGATACCCTCACTGCAGACTGTTTGGCTTCGTTGACGGAAGCACAACCTCACCTGTGCTTGGAACGCTTCATCAGCATCAAAGTTAAGTCCTCGAAGGTGTTCTGTAAGTTTTGGAAACATGAAAATCTGATGGGGCCAAGTCGGGAATTTATGCAGGATGATCGATGACAGTAAAATCAAGGGGTCGGGTTGTTGCACATGTCGCGACGTTCGTGTGTCGTTTGTCATTGTCACGCTGAAAGAGAGGACGAGTGGAGAAATTCTTCGAATTTGAAACTCCGTTACAGCACGCTGTTGCTCACGAACCGACGCAGTTACACCACATACCTACTTACGCTACACACCGCCTTGTTACGCGCTACAGTTCGGATTCTCCTAGCAGCAAAGGGCTCCAAATATGTAGACATAAAGAATAAAGATACACAATGTTAATAACGTTGGTTTTCCTTAAGACGTTTTTAAGAGTTTTCACATAAATTCGGAATTTTACTTTCCAGCGCACCCTCGTGTAACAGTAATCTTATTAAAACAAGTTGAAAATCCCATAGCAGCTGTTATAAAGTAGCACAGTATTGTGTTACGGCATGTATAAAATTAGAGCGATCCATCGCTAGTATAAATAGGAATGTAGAATGCAAAACTTTCAAAAGAATACAAAAAAACTTAGAACTACTTAAACCTAACTAACCTAAGTACATCACACACATCCATGCCCGAGGCAGGATTCGAATCTGCGAACGTAGCAGTCGCACGGTTCCAGAATGCAGCGCCTAGAGCCGCGAGACCACCGCGGCCGGCAAAAGAATACAGATTAAGTGGAGAAATAGACGAGTAATTTTGACTTGCCTGTACAATCTGGGTGAAAACAAACATGGTTAAATTTCAGAGACCCGAGTTCCTGTATATATGTGTGATAAATTGACTTATTGCCGACTGAATATAATGTATGGTTTTCATGAATTAGATCTTCTGAATATGTGGAATGGATTCTGATATGCTCTTTGTACCTGATATTAAAGCTTGTAACATTCTTTATAACATATGCACAGCTATTATATTTGAATTAATAATCTGTGAAACTATTATACAGATCTTTTTCTTCTGTTATTGATAGGCCATTTTGACATTTTTGTGTCTGGCTGATACGGTGTTTTCATCACGTTTCGTTTCGTTTTTCTGGTATGAAAGTCTTTTTTGATCTGCACATCTATATGTATAATGTGTTCGCAACTTTGCTGATTTCTGTTTCAGTTTTTCCCTTTATGTATCTTGTGTTTTCCTCCAATTGCATCCATTGTTTAAGCAGCATTCATAATCGTGTTCTGTTTTTCTTGTTAGTAATTTTTGTTGTCGGTTTGTCACGCGTCAAGTGGCCGCAAGGTTTAGAAGAAATACCTAGTTCGATACCTTGTGCAATTGCTGAATTTAAAGATACAACAAGAAAATAATTTAATATACACTTATGCTCATAAATTAACGATAAAGCTGATACATGGTAAAACATCGCTCTGGTGGCAGTTTGCGGGTTTAAATCACCTCGGGTATGACCGTGCGGTGCATTAGACGTGCGGTCGTCGCACGGTGGCGCTGGCAGCCGCCTACATATGCAGAGGTGTGTTCGTGCATGTCAGAGTACGGTGCAGCTAATGTGTGCAGACGTTTTGGGTCGTGCTAATGCTGACTGTGGGCAGAGAGAACACATATTGATGACGTTATGAGGGGTAGAATACTAGGGCGACTGGAGGCTGGTCAACCACTACATCTACATCTACATGATTACTCTGCAATTCACATTTAAGTGCTTGGCAGAGGGTTCATCGAACCACAATCATACTATCTCCCTACCATTCCACTCCCCAACAGCGCACGGGAAAAACGAACACCTAAACCTTTCTGTTCCAGCTCTGATTTCTCTTATTTTATTTTGATGATCATTCCTACCTACGTAGGTTGGGCTCAACAAAATATTTTGGCATTCGGAAGAGAAAGTTGATGACTGAAATTTCGTAAATAGATCTCGCCGCGCCGAAAAACGTCTTTGCTTTGAAGACTTCCATCCCAACTCGCGTATAATATCTGCCACACTCTCTCCCCTATTACGTGATAATACAAAACGAGCTGCCCTTTTTTGCATCCTTTCGATGTCCTCCGTCAATTCCACTTGGTAAGGATCCCACACCGCCCAGCAGTATTCTAACAGAGGACGAACGAGTGTAGTGTAAGCTGTCTCTTTAGTGGACTTGTTGCATCTTCTAAGTGTCCTGCCAATGAAACGCAACCTTTGGCTCGACGTCCCCACAATGTTATCTATGTGGTCTTTCCAACTGAAGTTGTTCGTAATTTTTACACCCAGGTACTTAGTTGAATTGACAGCCTTGAGAATTGTACTATTTATCGAGTAATCGAATTCCAACGGATTTCTTTTGGAACTCATGCGGATCACCTCATACTTTTCATTATTTAGCGTCAACTGCCACCTGCCACACCATACAGCAATATTTTCTAAATCGCTTTGCAACTGATACTGGTCTTCGGTTGACGTTACTAGACGGTAAATTACAGCATCATCTGCGAACAACCTAAGAGAACGGCTCAGATTGTCACCCAAGTCATTTATATAGATCAGGAACAGCAGAGGTCCCAGGACGCTTCCCTGGGGAACACCTGATATCACTTCAGTTTTCCTCGATGATTTGCCGTCTATTACTAGCAACTGCGACATTCCAGACAGGAAATCACGAATCCAGTCACACAACTGAGACGAAACCCTATAGGCCCGCAACTTGATTAGAAGTCGCTTGTGAGGAACGGTGTCAAAAGCTTTCCGGAAATCTAGAAATACGGAATCAACTTGAGATCCCCTGTCGATAGCGGCCATTACTTCGTGCGAATAAAGAGCTAGCTGCGTTTTACAACAACGATGTTTTCTGAAACCTTGCTAATTACTTATCAATTGATCGTTCCCTTCGAGGTGATTCATAATGCTTGAATACAGTATATGCTCCAAAACCCTACTGCAAACCGATGTCAATGATATAGGTCTTCAGTTAAATGGATTACTCCTACTACCCTTCTTAAACACTGGTGCGACCCGCGCAATTTTCCTATCTGTAAGTACAGATCTGTCGGTGAGCAATCGGTTGTATATGATTGCTAAGTAGGGAGCTATTGTAACAGTGTAATCTGAAAGTAACCTAATCGTAGCATGGGCCCTCCGTGTGCCACAAAGTGTGATGTCAGGATTATGGCAACGATTCTAGCAGACAGGAAACATGTCCAGGCGCTACAGTACGGGACGTCCACAGTGTAAAACACCACAAGAAGACCGATGTCTCACCATCAGTGCCCGCAGACGGCCACAGACTACTGCAGGTAGCCTTGCTCGGGACCTTACCGCAGCCACTGTAACAGTTGTGTCCAAACACACAGTGTACAGACGACTGGACAGGCATGGTTTATTCGCCCAGAGACCTGCAAGGTGCATTCCACTGACCCCTGGTCGCAGGAGGGCATGTAAATCCTGGTGTCAAGAACATAGTACATTGTCATTGGAATAGTGGTCCCATGTTCACGGACGAGACCAGGTGTTGTCTGAACAGTGATTCTCGCCGGGTTTTCATCTGACGTGAACCAGGAACCAGATACCAACCCCTTAATGTCCTTGAAAGGGACCTGTATGGAGGTCGTGGTTTGATGGTGTGGGCTGGGATTATGATTGGTGCATGTACACCCCTGCAGGTATTTGACAGAGGAACTGTAACAGTTCAGGTGTATTAGGACGCCATTTGCACCAGTATGTCCGCCTCTTCAGGGCTGCACTGGGTCGCACCTTCCTCCTGATGGATGATAATGCACGGCCCCACCGAGCTGCCATCGTGGAGGAGTACCCTGAAACAGAAGACATCTGGCGAATGGAGTGGCCTGCCTATTACCATGGAACAGAAGATATCGGGCCAATGGAGTGGCCTGCCTGTTCTCCAGACGTACGCTCCTTCGAGCACCTCTGGTACGTTCTCGGTCGACGTATCGCTGCACGTCTTCAAACCCCTACGACACTTCAGGAGCTCCGAGAGGCACTGGTGCAAGAATGGGAGGCTATACTCCAGCAGCTGCTCGACCACCTGATCCAGAGTATGCCAAACCGTTTTGCGGCCTGTGTACGTGTGCATGGTGATCATGTCCCGTATTGATGTTGGGGTACATGCGCAGAAAGCAGTGGCGTTTTGTACCACATGTGTTTCGCGACGGTTTTCTCAACTTATCACCAATATCGTGGACTTACAGATCTGTGTCGTGTGTGTTCCCTGTGTGCTCATGCTATTAGAGCCATTTTTATGTGGTGCCACGTTGTGTGGCCCCACATTCTGCAATTATCTTTAATTTATGAGCATGAGTGTTATTTGTGCCTCATATCTTTTGGGATAGTCTTGAAATACATTAAGGTGAGAGAAGTCGTGTCGGACCTCCTGTCGTGCGGCGTGGATCAGGAACTGGACTCACTTCTATACTGCGTCCTATAAATATTTGATGGGAATCATGTCGAGTGATTTGGGTGGCCAAGTCATTCGCTCGACTTTTCCAGAATGTCCTTCAAACGAATCGCAAACAATTCTGGCGCGGTGGCATGACCAATTGTCATTCATAAAAATTCCATCTTTTCTTGGGAACACGAAGTCCGTGGATGGCTTCAAAGGGTCTCGAAGCAGTCGAATAGAAACATTTCCAGTCAATGAGTAGTTGCGTTGGACCGCAGCATCCAGGCCATTACATGCAAATAGAGTCCACACCATTATGAAGCCACCACCAGCTTGCACAGTGCCTCGTTGACAAACTGGGTCCATGGCATCGCGGGGTCTACACCAAAAATTGAACCCCCCCCCCCCTCCCCATCAGCTCTTACCAAATGATATCGGGACTTAACTCATAAGGCCACGGTTTTCCGGTCATCTAAGGTTGACTCGATATAATCACGAGGTCTGGAGAGGCGCTGCAGGCGATGTCGTACTGTTACAAAACGTACTCCTCTCGGTCGTCTGCTGCCATATCCCGTTAACATCAGATTTCGTCGCTCTGTCCTAATGGATATGTTCATCATACGTCCCACGTTGACTGCTGCAGTTACTTCACGAAGTGTTGCTTGTCTATTGGCACTAACAACTCTACGCACACGCCGCTAGTCTCGGCGAAGGCCTCGGTCACAGCATTGTCCGTGATGAGAGGTAATGTAATGCCTGGAATTTGGTATTCTCTGTGCACTATTGACGCGTCTAGCTGCAACTGCCATTCGGCGTTCGAAGTCTGTTACATCCCGTCGTGCGGTCATAATCACGTCGGAAACGTTTACACTTGTATCACCTCAGTACAAACGACAACTCCAGCAGTGCGCTGCCCTCTTTGTACCTTGTATACGTGATACTAAGGCCATCTGTGTACGACTTTTGTCGTCTCAGTGTACTGTGTCCTGGTGATGACGGCACTCTTGACCTGCTGTTGCGCATCTTTATTTGTTTTTTCTTTCCCGGCGACAGCTCTGACTGACGACGACATCGCGGCGCAGGCTCTGATATTTTTCTTCGGTGGCTTCGAAAACGTGTCAACAGCGCTGGCCTTCTGCAGCTACCTGCTGGCTACGCACGCGGAGGTGCAGCGGCGGCTGCAGAGGGAGGTGGACGATCTGGTGCGGAGCAGCGGCGGCCAGCCCGGCTACGAGCAGGTCATGGCCAGCCAGTACCTCGACATGGTTGTCTGCGGTAAGCGGAACTCTTCCTAGGACCTTGACATTATTTTCCAAGTCATTAACCGTCTGTTTCATCATTTACGTAATTTTGTCACCTAGTATACCGATCAAAGTTTCACCACCTGCTAAACCAGTTGTGACTAAATGCAAAGCTATTTGAGGGTTATATGCGTGGCATCATGGACCCTATAAAAATACATGGAAGTCATAAATTGTGTTGTGACAATTTTCTTTAATTACGCTTTTAGATTTATGCATCATCAGATTAATCTGAAAAAGTCCGTAAGGAACCACAAGTAATATATAATACATAATAGTAGTTACTGACCATTAAAAGTAAAGAGAGAAAATATACCAAAATACAGTGTGAAAACATACCAAGATTTTTGTGATCACTTATCGGTATGGACTCATCCATCTTTTCCTTAAGAAAATGCCAAACTGGGTGATTAGGGCAACTGCTCCGTACAGGAGGGCAATTAGGCCACCAGGCGGCAGTAGTGGTGAGGCTTAATACCAATACTTAAGACTTGAATACGATTGTTATAATCCCAAACTGGAGGCCGAGTATAGTTACAAAATAAATATACATGTCGAAAACCATAAAAAACCTGTTTTAGAGAGAGAATCAAATCTCCCCTATTGGCTTCACTCCCCTTCAACTGGTGGCAGTAATGGCAAACCTTGTTGTCATACCCTTCAATGCCGGGATAGAAAATATCATATTGAACCAGGATAATGAAAGACTCCATACTTCATTTCACAGGAGAAATGCCGTGTGTGGTTCCGTAGGAGCTTTGAGCCACCAATCACCATGAATCATTGGCATGTGCTTCAGGCATGACTAGAAATTCCTCAAGATGACATTCGGAGGCTGTTTGGTTCTGTGGCACAACAAATACTGCAGTGAATTCGTGTCCTTGGGGGACCCAGTTCATACTAGTTTTGATGGCTATGTCTCGAATAGAATGGAAGTTTAATCATCTAATAACCGTTACGTGATGAATTTCTCTACAATGTTGCACAAATATCAGACTTTTGCTACATGTTTTGACTCTTTCCGTTCCCATGAGTGTATACTGAGACACACTGGACGCCATCGAGCGAGATGTAAGTAATCTGAACAGTGATAGCAATAATCTTCTAGAGTAATGAGCGTCACCGGAGTTAGCATGGGTTACGATTACTCCCATTGCTTCTCGTGTCTCGAGGAGTCCACAGCACGACACGTCGGCGCTACCTTCACGGCGAAGGGGAATGCTACACGATGCTATATATGTGCTAGGTATGTGCCTTTATTTTATTTGTTCACGATACTGATATTATAGATCGACTGGACAAAGTTCACGTATGGATTAACCCTCCTGCCGTAGATGACTTGGTACGTTCTCCGGCCAGTGGAAGCGTGCAGTCGACTAAAATCAAAGTTTTCATGCTTCTTGCTAGTATTTATTGTTATCAATCTTAAAAATGATTGAGCGTGTTCGCTCGACTATTCCATCGTCTCTGGTATTTCTCGCTGAATTATCAATATAAATTAAAACTGATAAATTTCCTCCGTTGATCAATAATTAATCTAGACGATGAACCCAACTTATGACTAAACTTTTACGTACAGTTTTTCAAAAGTTTTTGTCATTTTAACAGATGTTTGAATTCTTAGTATGTGGAGAAATGATCGAACGTGCTTGCATTTGTTCCCTTTTTATTCTTAGGTATTGATCCAATAATTCCCAAGTCTACTCTTGCAAAAGTCTCGTGCACCTCTTCCAGTGGTTCATACGTTTCACATATTAATCTTCGCCTTGTAGGAGTTACATTGTTGAACATCAGATTTACGACTTGTTCACTACAACGATTGGACTCTTCTGCTACTCGTTGTTTTCTTTACACAATGGCCGGGGAACAAATAACGTTACTATTCTTGTGTAAAATTCCACTCTTCTTGAGTAACTACCCACGCTATTTCCTTTATTACAGATTTTGTGTGACAACCCATCTATGTCTTCATAAATAAAATTCTTTTTTACTTTTCATTCCCTGTTCATTATTGTCTTCATTTGCCTCTAACTCTCCTTGGCTTTCGTCAGCGTCCACATGTTGCCTACGTAATCGGTGAATTCTCTTGAACTGGAATTCGCTGACTCATTATCATAAACTCTCTTCCTCCTAAGAACCAGTTGATGTGAGACAAAGCAATTTTCTATAGTAGTGCCTTAGTGCAGTTATATTCCAGTTTCTTTACTTGATAGAAAGCGAAAAATACTGGGTGTTCACAATCGTAATGTGACAGAATAGCAGCAACAGCAGAATTCAGCGGTTAAGCTACATAAATTCAGGGAAGGGAAAGTAAGATTTAAAATCCCGTGCGACGAAGTCATTAAGAGACGCAGCTCCAGCTCGGGTTGGGGAATAATGACGAAGGAGCCCGGGAGTTTCTTCTTCAAAGAGTTCATCGAAGCATTTGTTAAAGCGGTTGAGGAAATCGCGGAAACCCTAACCCAGATGGCTGGACGGTGCGAATGCACGAACAATCACTGGGCCTCCTCACTCAGTTCGTGTTGTTAGAAGAACAGGCTCTCCAAAACATGGGCACGCTAGCACAGACACTACTGTTAAACAAGTTTATGTTGTTTTCTTTTTATCTTTCGATGGACAGATGAATGTTTGGAATCCTATGATTTGCTAGTCTGAAGAATATGTGTAGTTTGTTAACATTCCGCAGTTCAGAGAAGTTCGTGATAACTTCAGTTAATTTGTGATCAGAACCAGTGCAGTCGCTCGTTGTAAACGCGCAGATCTGTTTGCTTGACTGAGTGCAAGGGGACGTTCATCTATAGATACAATCACGCAGTAGACTAACTGAACTCTCTTGCATCGCTGTTTTGTGTCTTCGCTCAAAATGGTTACGTCTAAGAGGTGAACACGGGGTTGTGTTCGGGTGAGCCGTAAATCCATCCCCTGTAAACAAATGGCATGTGAAAGTATGTGTACAATCCTGTTGGCGCAAAAAAAGGAATGGTTTTCACTACTTAGATCGTAAGCGGAAAAATAATACGAAAAATTTTGTCATTTCTTAAAATTTCCGCTTGTTTACTTACTCGTATCTCACTTGTAATTACAATATTATTCTGGTAAGATCTTTTTAAATTAAATAATAGTAACATACGTCATTGTCTTAGCTGATAACATCCTGCACGGTGATGCAGAAGTGCTTCAACAAACAAGTGCGGTCAACGTAACATCCTTTCTCCGCCCCGAGGCAGCTGTTTAACCTTATCCTACTTTTGCATAAAATATTTGGTTCGTGGCCTTCCCGTAACTTCCAAAAGTGTCCACGTGTGTTTGACAAGGACAGTTCCACCCGTTGTGTGTTCTCAGAGTCGCTCCGGATGTACCCGTCTGCCTTCGTCCTCGACCGCCAGTGCGTGCGACCCTACCGCCTGCCGGCCACAGAGCACTGCCGGGGAGTCGAACTGCGGCCCGGGGACGACGTCTGGGTGTTTGTCCACGCCATCCATAACGACCCCAAGTACTTTCCACAGCCAGAGCGCTTCGACCCGCAGCGCTTTAGCCCCGAGAAAAGGCGCAGCATGAAGAAGTCCAGTTACTTCCCCTTCGGATCTGGGCCTCGCATGTGCATTGGTAAGCGTCTAATATTCTGCGTGGTGTCTGTTTGTTCTGTATCGTGTCTCCCTACCACTTTCGTGCAACGACGCTCTGATATAACCAAATACTTAATGATTTCAGCTTCATCTCCACTGCACTCCCTGTAAAAGAATCTTAATACTAACTACATTTAGTGGAAGGGGTTCAAGGTTTTCCTATTTTTAGTTAGCTGGTAAAATAACGTCGAAAAAAGCAGTTAAGTTTACGATTGGAAATTTTATTCTACTCACAAAACATTGCTTATAAGTTGCACTATTGATAAAAGGAAATGTTTTAATACAGGATGATAAAAACCAACGGCGTTCAACAAAAATGTGAACGAATATTCCCTGAGTGGGTTTCCAAGTTCTACAGTGGATCGAAGGATGACCTATGCCAATCACATCTATAATCTGGGTTTAAATTAAGTTTCACAAGAGAGAAAACTATCAAAATGGTCTACAGTGACCCAAAATTATCTTTAATTACGTATCTAACTTGTTGTAAATTACAGTGGCTAATGTGGCTTCTCAATAACTACATAACAGAAAAATTAGATTTTTACTTCAAGTGGCAAATGTGAACACCAGGTGTGCAGTATATTGCTGCATCAATTTTCAATAAGCTGTCACTCGAATTCAAAAATCTTAGCAGCAATCCACACGCTTTCAAATTGAAACTGAAGAGTTTCCTCTTGGGTCACTCCTTCTATTCTGTCGAGGAGTTCCTTGAAAAATTAAGATGATTCTCGTTGTATTGCTGATAACGTTTGCTTAAACTTATGGAATGATTTTCATTCAGGTTCTTGAACTTTTATTTTTATCTGTTATTACTTTTTATGTTGTAAGTTCATGTAATGGCACGTTCCATGAGCTTGGAGATTTGCTCCTCAATTTGGTCCTACGGAACTTGACATATAAATATTTAAAAAAATTAATTTACGATCGACACTAGTACTACACAAAAAGGGGTTGTAACAGATGAGACTTCTGCAGTTCTGAGTGAAGCTGTCTGTATGCGCTGTTATGCGGCCTCGCGTGCGTTCATTATCTTGTCGGTGTTCGTCAGGGGGCGGCGGACAGCACAGCTCCGCTCACCTCGCCATCTTGGAAGCAACTCTCTCTTCTCCTTACTACAATTTACCGAAATTGGTTTAAAAAAAACTATCTGGCTGTGTTTTCATTTGACCAATCAGGGTCTCAATGTTAACCTTAAGCTCCGCCTACAAAAAAATCTGTGTATCCAATGAGAAACGCTATACCTTTCGTGGTGGGGCAATGTTTTTTAAAGTTTGCAACGTAACAGAGACGCGAAAAACTCTCACGCTAAAACCTGCAGCTGGTGTGGTCCTTTTTGTATTATCGTAAGATCTATACTGTTCTTCTGGAGGGCTCTAGCTTTTAACGTGGGCTGGGGATTGGTCCTTGACGTAACAGAGACGTGAAAAAGTCTCACTCTAAAACTTGTAGCTGGGGTATAGTCCTAGCGATTAGCTAGCAACGTGGGTGTCCGTCCCTTATCGTAGGGCCTCCCAGCTGAACATGGTTCTGCTCTCGGCTTCTGTTCTCGTTTCTCCCATGGGATCTGCGTCTGTCTCACGGTGGGAAGGTATGACATGCATTTAGGCATTCTTGTGTTAGTCTGTGGTATTCCATTTGCTCACTCGTTACTCGTATTACTTTGGTTAATTTAATGTCGGAGCTATGTGACATACTACTGGATTTGCTTATCATGTCACGGTTTTCATGGAAGGTGTTGGATTTGCCTGACACCTTACAAGCGTTTTTCTCGTGTTGCAACCAACTATTTCGCGGCGATATCCGTTAGTAAAACATTGTCTGGTTTCAAGCGGCGTCAAGTGGTTTACTGCCGAAAGCTCGTGGGCAGTAAACCACTTGACGCCGCCTGAAACACGGGAATATTTTATTAATGAAACTTCATGATCGTCTGGTCACTGTTTATATTGGTGACCTCAGCTTCTTCACTGGTTTACTTCCAGGGATAAGGGGTGCAGTAGTGTGGCGTTGTTTGCCGAAGTCTCTTTACTCACATTAAAAAAATAATTGCTAGATTCTCTTGCATTGTGAATTTTCATTGCACAGTACACGGGGTACATTGAAAGTCAATTCACTGACCATGCAGGAAGAACACATGGGTCAAATAACTTTCTCGTAAACAGAATGACGCTCCTTAGACAAACGTAAATATAATTAACAGATTGCTTCGGCCCCTTGTCGTGTTATTGTCGTCGTTTTCACTCCAAAGACTGGTTTGATGCAGCTCTCCACGCTGTTCTATTCTGTGCAAGCCTCTTCATCTCTGAGTAACTACTGCAACCTACATCCTGTTGAATCTGCTTACTGCATTCATCTCCTGACCTCCCCCTACGATTCCCCGTCCCCCCCACGCTTCCTCCAATACTAAATTGGTGACACCTTGATGCCTCAGAAAGAGTCCTACCAACCGACACCTTTTTCTAGTGAGCTTGTGCCACAAATTTCTAAGAGAAATTCTATTCAGTATCTCCTCATTAGGTACGTGAGCTAGCCATCTAATCTTCAGCTTTCTTCTGTAGTAACACATTTCAAAAGCCTCTATTCTCTTCTTGTATCAACTGTTTATCGTCCATGTTTCATTTCCACACATGGCTACACTCTGCACAAATACTTTCAAAAAGGTCTTCCAGACACTTAAATCTATACTTGATGTTAACAAATTTCTCTTCTTCAGGAACGCTTGTCTTGCCATTGCCAGTCTACATTTATATCCTCTCTACTTTGGACATCATCAGTTAGTTTGCTTCCCAAACAGCAAAACTCACCTACTACTTGAAGTGTCTCGTTTTCTATTGTAATTCCCTCAGCATCACCTGTTGTAATTTGACTAAATTCCATTATCGTCGTCTTGCTTTGGTTAATGTCCGTCTTATATGCTCTTTTCAAGACACTGTCCATGCCATTCGACTTCGCTTCCAAGTCCTTTGCTGTTTCTGACCGAATTACAATGAAGCAGCAGACCTCAAAGTTTTTATTTCTTCTGCCTGGACTTTAATTCTTACTCCAAATTTTTCTTTCTTTCCCTTAGTGCTTGCTCAATATACAGATTGAATAACATCGGGGATAGGCTACAATCCTGTCTCACTCCCTTCTCAACCACTGCTCCCCTTTCGTGCCCGTTGACTCTTATAACTCCCATTTGGTTTCTGTACAAATTGTAAACAGCCTTTCGCTCCCTGTATATTACTCCTGTCATCTTTAGAATTTGAAAGAGAGTATTACAGTCAAAATTGTCAAAAGCTTTTTCTAAGTCTACAAATGACATAAATGTAGGTTTGCTTTTCATTAACCTATCTTCTTTGAGAAGTCGTAGAGTTAGCATTGCTTCACGTGTTCCTAGATTTCTCATGAATCCAAACTGATCTTCCCCGAGGTCGGCTTCTACCAGTTTTCCGTTCTGCTGTAAAGGATTCGTGTACGTATTTTGCAGCTGTGACTTATTAAATTGATAGCTCGGTAATTTTCACACCTGTCAGTACCTTTCTTCTTTGGAACTGGAATTATTTTATTCTTCTTGAAGTCTGAGGGTATTCCGCCCGTCTCACGTCTCTTGCTCACCAGATGGAAGAGTTTTGTCATGGCAGGCTCTGCCTAGGTAACAATAGCTCTGACGGAATGCTGTGTACTCGCGGGGCCTTGTTCTGGCTTAGGTCTTTCGGTGCTTTGTAAAATTTTTCACGCAGTATCATAATTACCTTCTCATCTTCATCTACGTCCTTTTCCATTTCCATAATATTGCCGCTTGTATAAACCATCCATATATTCCTTCCACCTTCCTGCTTTCCATTCTTTGCTTAGCACTGTTTCCGAAACCTCAGTCTTACCATTATACAATCAATCTGAAACCTTCCTGTGTCTCCAGGTTTTTTCCACGTATACAACCTCTTTCATGGTTCCTGAACCAAGTATTATCTATGATTAAATTATGCTCTGTGCAAAATTCTGCCAGGTAGCCTCCTCTTTCATTCCTTTTCCTCAGTCCATATTCACTTACTACTATTCCTTCTCTTCCTTTTCCCACTATCGAATTCCAGTTCCCCCATAACTATTAAATTTTCAGCTCCCTTGACTGTCTGAATAATTTCTTTTATCTCATAATGTATTTCCTCGATGTCCTCCTCATCTGCGGGGCTAGTTGGGATATAACTTTGGATACAGCTGTTTATTAAAAAAAAGGATTGTCTCAAAAGAGGAACGACACAAATGACATCAGCGCTCAGAGTTCAGAATAACGTGTTTCAGCTATCTGGCCGAAAGCAATGAGTATCCGCAAGTAGGAGGCAGACTTCAAATTTCTAATGACCACACAACAGGCAATAATGATGAATACAAGGTATTTAATCAGCGATAGCTGCTGTATTGCAGACCACCTGTTCCACGGCAAAAACAGTGGTTTGCCGTATCATGTGATTGGGTTATCGTACACTGACGCATGATACTGGCAGGTTTTGTCTGGCGCAGCAAGCAGGCGCCAAACCTATGGGGCTCTCTCTCTCTCTTTAATGGGAAGAACGTTGGAACGATCATTTTTGAGTTGATGAAGTTGAATTTCTGAAGTGGTACACAATCTCAGCGTGAAGACCCGGGATTTGCGAGAGGAGACCCGGGTTCTCGAAGACAAGCGCGCCGTAATCGAGACAATAGCTGAAAAAGTGAAAAATCACTGATGGATGAATTTTCGACATCTTGCACGACGTTTCCAACATAATAAGTATCACCGGTTGCTGTGTTCCGCGACTGCTAACATCCATTCACTATCTCGATTGACCTCGATGTCGACGGGACGTTATAGCGTAATCTTCCTTCATTTCCACACTCGTTCAAAAAGGCCGCCGAACGGAGGCAGCAATGGATATCAGCTGTGTCAAGACTGTTCTCAGGCTTCAGACGCCTCTGGATGCAACATTATAACCCCGACACAGAGGACGAAAGCAACCAGTGACAATATGTGCGTTCCTCGCCACCGAAACGGGCGATACCCAACCAATGTAGAGTCAGGGGCAAACTGTAACACTAGCATACTACCAAAATCTCCTCACTGTAAACTTTCCAAGGGGCCGATTTTGATCCACGACAATTTCCCGCAACATTCTGCACAGGACACAATTGTGCATGCTTCTCCTTTGGACTATACACAGACCTGTAAAATTAGAGTAGTCTATCATAGACTATCATAATTAAGCGTTGACTGTAGTAGATTTCCTAGCAGCTTTGGTCAGTTACCTGTACGTTAGGTGTGTTGCATACGTATAGTGTGTTACCCCATCACACACGCTTTCTTTACATGTGCGATCGGCGTCTCACTAGATTCTACATCTACATCTACATCTACATCCATACTCCGCAAGCCACCTGACGGTGGCCAGAAGCGCTGAACCGTCTGGACACTCAATGAGGATTTATAAAGGGCCGTGTAACCTACGGAATATTTTTCTTCTACATAGTTGTCCTCTTGTCTGTTAGTTAAAAATAGCAGTATTTATAGCAAAACACAAATTGCCAATGTTTAATTTAGGTTTCATTCGAAATTTTTTGGTTTGTAATGTGAGACAGACGTTGTAGTAAAAATAAGGAAAACAATACACGTTTATCATACAGCGTTAGAAAACGAAATTTTCACAACAAAAATATAAAATAAAAAAAGCTGCGACACAAAATTATATCAATCTTAGCTTCAAAACTTATTCGATTATATGAAATATATTTCTACTACTCATAAATAACTTTCGCGTTTATCAGTAATAACAGGAATCTCCTGCCCCGAGTACAAGATAACAACAATAATTATATATTTTTATATCTGTGGGTGTAAACTATGATTGCATCAAAAGAAATTGCTTTGGATACATAAAAGCGCGGAAATTACACAATCAGCTGATTTATATTACTTACAAAATGCAGTTTATATTCTGCTTATACAAAACAAACAGGCAAACAAAGAGAAGTTGTTGGCGTCCAGATCCTCCCTTACACATCCATTTGTATTTCCTTCCTTACCAAAACTGCCTGTAGTCCTACCATTTACTACACCATTTATGTAGTGTAATAAAACTGACAACTATACTATTAGTAGACCGCAGCTAATAAAACTTTGAATCAGTGCGCTATATTCTCCTAACATGGCGTCCAGTGAGTACTTGAAGGAAACATTGGTTACGAGGCATTTTCGGAATAACGACGAGGTGATTTTCAGGTTGGAACATTTTCTGGACAACCAAAACGCAGACAACCAAAGCGCCTGCCATGTAATGATATGAAGATAAAAAAAAGATGTTTTACAAAACAATGACTGTACCGAGTTAACAAAAAACAGCGAAACTTTGGCAGTTAAGAAATGTTTGAGAGTTCAGTCCACAGAAATAAGATTTTTGTTCGAACTGTTAAGAAAATAAGATTTTTTTTCGAACTGTTAAGAAATTTCTAGGACTGATAGTGAACTTGGAGTTAAATTAACACGGGTACGCCAAAAATATGGAAACAGCAAAAACACAACACGTTACCATGCCTAATATGGAGTAAGAGACGAACTGTCTTTCAAAATAACTTCCAGTCGTCTGAGAAGAGACAGGTCACGTACGGTTTTAAAGGGAATCTTATTGTTCTGCGAAATTTTGTCAAGTTGAGGTAACGATGATGGAGGTGGAAAGCGATGGCACACCCATCTCTCCAAAGTAGGCCACAAAGGCTTAGTAATATTAGATATGGTGTCTGTTCCAGCCACAGGGGATGCTACAATTCATCCAGCCCTGGACGACGTGAGCTTAGTGAATAGAGGTCCTGTTATCTGGGAACAAAGCACCACAACTAGGGCGGGGGAGGGGGGGGGGAGTTTTACCGTGAGATGGACTGATAAGCCAAAGGTGATTAGGCCTTGGCAGCAATGTCACCTTCCAGGTTAACCACGGAGCCAATGGAATGCCACGATATGGATGCCCAAATCATCGGCCACCTGGTTCAGTTCTGGGGCCTAAAGTCGGGCAGAAGTCAGGAACTGCGTGGAAAAAGACTCCTCTTACCGAACGACTCCTTCCATTGCCCCACGGTCGAGGTTTCATCGCTTTGGCACCATGTTTTATGTTACAGACATTTCCGCCAGTGACGAGCGGCTTTGCAGCTCTACTTTGCTCCTGCTGACATAGTTCGCGAGTGGGCCATCCACTTCTGCATGGACTTGTTACTGTTGTCCTCTTATTATTCGGCACAGTCCTCGTCAATCACCATCTGCGACGATCACTCAACACACAGCCTCGTTGGTGTTTCGACTTGGCGGATGATATTTTTTCGCTTTCCCTCTATGTGTTACAAAGGATGCTCTTGAAACACCAAACACTTTGGCTCCCTTTGTCTCGGAAACACCCATCATACGAGCAGAAACAATTTGCCCACGTTCGAATTCACTCGGCTCTTACACGAGGCACTTACAGCTACACAGAACACTGCTGTTGGCACGAGTGACATTTGTACCGTACTGAGGACACAGCAAGGCTGCCATTTGTGGTCAGGTACAACAAGGCGAGCTGCAGGCTTGGCTAGCATCTGCATTTATGATTAACAACGTATTTCTGGCAGTCCTCCCGTATTTTTGTCCAACCTCTGTACGAGCATATGCAGCGTTAAGTGAGTATACTGAAGTAGGAAATTCTGGTAAAGAAATCATCTGGGCTGCCAAAATTCTCCTATACCGCTCTGCACAAGCACAATCGGAATCAGCCAGTCACGAAGATCTGGACCACCGTTACTGTGGCTGTGAAGTCGTCGCATATGCTTAATGTGTCGACTGCAGATTCTGATGAAGACGCTTGTAAATGGCTCTGCGAGATCATCTGTTTAATTGTGACTGTCCAGAATTATAAATTAGAGCTTGGGCAGCCGAGGCGGTTTCGTTTATCGAGATTTCTTACTTTATGGATGGCTGCGGCATCGAGAGAAACGTGATTACAAGATACGTTCGACTGATAGTTTAAACCCCAGTCCTCACAGGATCACCACGTGGAACCCTATAAACTAGGTAAATGGTGTGTACCGAGAAATGTTTCCTTTAAATGAAGACCATGACGAGCTACAAATAGCTAATCTTTAGATATATTAGAATGGAACATCGGTAAGCACCTCCTGAAAGATACACATGTTCTTTTTGGGCTAATTGTTTCTTCTACACAACTGAAGAATAGGAAAGTAAGTAATACTAACTCCTTGAGAACACCAGTAGGCAGCAACTTACGAGCACAGAGTATGCCTCTGACTGCGGTCTTCTTGCTGCAGCCCAGAGCTTCGCGCTGATGGAGGTGAAGCTGGTTCTGGTGCAGCTGCTGGCGCGGTTCAGCCTGGTGGCAGTCGCCGAAACGCCGGCGCCTCTCCAGACGGACCCCAGCAGTCTGACGATGGCCATCAAGGGCGGCAGCTGGCTCGGAGTGCAGCGTAGATGTCGAACACAATTGGACAGCGAAGTTGCCTCGTTCGAGGGCTCTCGTGAGAGCGCGTCAATGAGAAATTTGTAATTGGTACTACTCTAGTACAAGAGTCTTGTATTCTGTAGAATATGAGAGCAGACGGGGATCACAGGTAGTCCGTGGAGATCTTTTCAGCAGTCGTGCAACACTTGCGATATACAAATTCAAGGTCTGTAAATACGTAATGACTCAGATTTTGTACGAGAATCTTAAGAACAAAATAGAGCTGTCTCCAACTCTAAGGATCATCTTAACACCGCAGTGCTTTATTAGGCGTTGTTAAATTGAAGAGAATATGTTTTTGCCTTTCTCCAATTTTTCGACAGGTAACTAGCCAGCTACAGAATTACCTGCAGTGGCCTCCCAACCACAATGAAGCTTCATCATCAACAGTGGTGAAAGCTGTGATAGCAGGGAAGTCTGAACATCGCCTGACGATAAAATTGGGGCAAGTGGAGTCTGACAACCACACAGTTACACACAGAATACGTACAGTAAACTACAAATTTAGTCTGCCGCTTTCAAATTACTCCTCTTGGAAAGTACCTGCTATAGTAATGATCCCTCTATTACTCGCCCACAGTGTTATTGCACCTGGGAGTTTGGGCCTTTCGGTCAGTTTATCGAGAGTTTTTATCCCTATAATTCTCGAGGCTACGCTCAACCACTTGGTAAGACATGCACAGCTGAGACGAACACATTCATAGAGCATGCGGTTTCCTTGGCCATCAAATCACCGTGCCTGTGACGTCACCACATGTTTCCTGCAACAGCGGTGGGAGTCCAGGTACAATGATATCGTGGTCAGGTAGTACACTTATATTCTGAAAATACCTTACGGTGCGTTGTGGAGGGTAGTTGCGGCTCCACTATCGTTTGTTCTCCTTTCTCCTTTCCATCCCTGAATTGCAAGTGGGAATAACAGCAGCAGTAAACCTCTGTAACGGCTCCAATTTATCTAACGTATCTTGTTGTAGTCATTTCGCGTGAAACATAGCAGGAAATAATACGTTCACGGAATGTTAGTTTTCTAAATTTCAATAGTAAACCTCTTCTTGATACTCAACTCTTATCTTGTAAAATCTTGCATTTTAGTAATCATATCTATGACGCCTTCGCGCTTCTTAAACGATACCATAACAAAACGTGACACACTTATTTGCATTTTCTCAATTTCTTCTATTAATCCAGCCTGGAAATGGTCCCAGACTCACGAAAAACATTCAACAAAAAGTTTTACAATTGTTCTGAAAGCCACTTATTTTGTGGATGAATTCTATTTTCAAATTTCCTCTAAACCACTTCAAGAAAACATTGCAATAGTTCGTGCTCTCAGTCCATGACCAACCACTCGTCCCATCCTTGTCGAACCATATCTGTGAGTATATAAATGTCTACACATATAAATCTTGCTATTTCTTAAATTGTAATGCCACAATATGTCCAATACCCTTGTAAAGGTGAGGCTGAGGCTACTGTTCATTTTATGCCGCCGTTTCACTTGGGTCTGTCCGGTCGGACATTTACTCCTTGGTATCTTACATCTGGTACTGTTTCCAGCGGTTTACCACTGATATTGTAGTAGTAGTATTAGATCACTTTTATATGGAGAATTGGACATATTGTGGCATTACAATTTAAGAAATAGCAAGATTTATATATATAGACATTTATATACTCACAGATATGGTTTGACAGGAATGGGACGAGTGGTTGGTCATGGACTGAGAGCACGAACTATTGCAATGTTTTCTTCAAGTGGTTTAGAGGAAACAAGGAAAACAAAATCAGGATGGTAATATGAAGACTGAATCTTTTACTCTCCCAAGTACAAGACTGGCTCAGACTCATTGGAATAATAATTAGGAAGTAAAAATTCATGCAGAAAAGAAGTAGTCGACAAAACATTGTTCAAAACAGTGCTATCTTATTCGGTTTATCCCTAGAACAAGTGCTATTTCTCAAAGAAGATATTTAATAATTGACACACTGTACAACACTACTTCTCACTCTCATTGACTGTACTCACTTACACACTACATATAATACATAGAAATTATTTCCTAACAGTGTACACAGTATCAGCTGACATCATGACATTAGTGATGATGTTTGTTTCCATTTTGTGTACCACAACTCATTTGCTAGCCTCAAAAACCGACTCCCTGTCCTTCTACATGGAGTCAGATGTTCAACTTAGAGAGAGGATGAAATACTAATATTATACAGTGTTCTATTTGAGAGCAAGTATTTCCAAATAAGAGAAAGAAAAAAGAAAGAAAACAAAGTTTGTTTATAAGTGTTATTTGAAATCAGGTTTTAGTACTATTATAGTTATAATTGTCTACTTGTGTTATATTTTTTGCCAAATCCCTAACCAGAGTTATTTACGTAATCCTTCATTGTATAAAACACATTGGTTAACAGGTTTTTTAACCGCCTTTTTAAATAACTTAGTCTTAGTAATCTCTTTAATCTCCTTGGTCAATCTATTGTACAATTTTATTCGTATGTAGAAAACTTTTCTGATTTCTATTGGTTTTTTGTAATTGTAAATTCAGTGTAGATCTCGTTCCATGGTCATGACAGAGCTGTTTATGCAGTAATTATCATATTTTATATACATGCAAGCAACTGATTATGTACTCACACGCTGTCTTTAAAATGTCGACTGTTTCTTACATATCTTTACAATAAACTCTGCTACTATGGCCCTTTTCTGTCGTTCGAAAACTGTGTTCTTTTTTGTGTGACTTTATTGTTCAGAAACTAATTCCATAGTTAAGAACTGAGTGTACATTTGAATAGTCTTTAACTTAAAGATACTGGCTGTTACATAATTATGACAGGATTCTAAGAATATAACGTACTGACGTCATCCTGTTTCAGGTACCTTTGTCTGTTCAACCACTTAAACTGAGAACCAGTATTCATCCACAGAAATTCTGTGATTGTTATTCAGTCTGTAGAGATACCGCCTATATTTAGTTTAAGTGTCTTTTTTTTCCTCTTCAAACTAAAATTTGTGGCATTTGTTTTCCTTACGTTCACTGTCACATTATTACATATTGACCTGTTCTAAACTTCTTGAAGATTTCAACTGCTTGCTCAGCTAGGATTTCTCTTGTTTTTTGAGTAACTATAATATTACTGTTACCAACAAATGGAATTTTTATCCCATAACTAAAACTACTGGGAAACTCACTGATGTATATCATGAACAGTATTGGTCCTAATACCCTACCCTGAGGAATATTTAATGTATTTTTCTAGTTATAAGTGTTTCACTAAATGTTTAGACTTATTTGACGTATATGTGTGTACTGTTTTTACCTTATCTGCTGGGTTTATAATTCTAATCAATCATTACCTTTGCCTTTTATTCCTAATGATTCTAGCTTATTTAATAGAATGTTATGGTCAACAGCAACAAAAGCCTTAAGAAGGTCTAAGAATATGGCTATGAAATATTTATCCTTGTCACAAGAATCAGCTACCACTTTTGTGAAGTCCACAGTGGCTGATTCCATACGTCTACCATTCTGAATATAAACTGTGGTTCACATAGAAAATTGCTTATGTACAAACAATTCTTTAAGCTATTATTTTTGAGAATGATGACAGCATGGAAATGGGCAAGCCAATAGCTACCTGTGTCTTCTGCATGACATTTCTTTACCGTGGGAACAACTGTTGTTGCATATATGCTACTTTAAATATTCTGGAAATTCCCCTGACGGAAATGACTCATTTATTACGTTTGTGAAGGAACCGTGTATCAACACACATATTGGTACTTTATTTAAACCTACAAATGTTTTTATTTTCAGATATTGCACAATTTTACTGCCTTTCTATTATGTGGCTGGTAGAAACCTCACTGCACTTAATGCATAATTGTTAAAAGCTGCTACGTATTTTTTCGGAATTTTTACTGTAATTTCTCTACATAACTTGAAATATGTTCACCCATATAATTTGGCAGGTTATGTGGATCAATTATAACTCCAACCCTCCACTTAATGGCATGTTGATATGGGTTTGTCTCTTCCTGTTTCCTGTTTAATGACTTCACAGAGTGCTTTGCATATATTCTCTGCAATTTGTATTTTTTCCCATTAAACGATATTTTTGCAGCGAACCTCGGTTTCGTCTAAATCTTTGTGTACCCATGATAAAATTTTAAGCACCCTCTTTCATTATGACACTTTTCAATGGAACTGAGCTGCCTAACGGTTTGGGAGGGCTTCTTAACACTTGTGAGAGTTTAGAGAATTTCGAATTTACTCTTGTTTCTCTACACACTTCACCCCATCTTTGGTTTGCTATCTCTCTTAAAATCTTGTATTCTGATTTCTGATAAATATATTTAATAAGTCAGTACTGTACAGAGACTTTTTAGATGTGTGATTTTATTATTTTTATTAAGAGTCAATGATCCATCCTCCCCCCATGAACCATGGACCTTGCCGTTGGTGGGGAGGCTTGCGTGCCTCAGCGATACAGATGGCCGTACCATAGGTACAACCACAACGGAGGGGTATCTGTTGAGAGGCCAGACAAACGTGTGGTTCCTGAAGAGGGGCAGCAGCCTTTTCAGTAGTTGCAGGGGCAACAGTCTGGATGATTGACTGATCTGGCCTTGCAACATTAACCAAAACGGCCTTGCTGTGCTGGTACTGCGAATGGCTGAAAGCAAGGGGAAACTACAGCCGTAATTTTTCCCGAGGACATGCAGCTTTACTGTATGATTAAATGATGATGGCATCCTCTTGGGTAAAATATTCCGGAGGTAAAATAGTCCCCCATTCGGATCTCCGGGCGGGGACTACTCAGGAGGATGTCGTTATCAGGAGAAAGAAAACTGGCGTTCTACGGATCGGAGCGTGGAATGTCAGATCCCTTAATCGGGCAGGTAGGTTAGAAAATTTAAAAAGGGAAATGGATAGGTTAAAGTTAGATATAGTGGGAATTAGTGAAGTTCGGTGGCAGGAGGAACAAGACTTCTGGTCAGGTGACTACAGGGTTATAAACACAAAATCAAATAGGGGTAATGCAGGAGTAGGTTTAATAATGAATAGGAAAATAGGAATGCGGGTAAGCTACTACAAACAGCATAGTGAACGCATTATTGTGGCCAAGATAGATACGAAGCCCACACTTACTACAGTAGTACAAGTTTATATGCCAACTAGCTCTGCAGATGACGAAGAAATTGAAGAAATGTACGATGAAATAAAAGAAATTATTCAGATAGTGAAGGGAGACGAAAATTTAATAGTAATGGGTGACTGGAATTCGAGTGTAGGAAAAGGGAGAGAAGGAAACATAATAGGTGAATATGGATTGGGGCTAAGAAATGAAAGAGGAAGCCGCCTAATAGAATTTTGCACAGAGCACAACTTAATCATAGCTAACACTTGGTTTAAGAATCATGAAAGAAGGTTGTATACGTGGAAGAACCCTGGAGATACTAAAAGGTATCAGATAGATTATATAATGGTAAGACAGAGATTTAGGAACCAGGTTTTAAGTTGTAAGACATTTCCAGGGGCAGATGTGGACTCTGACCACAATCTATTGGTTATGACCTGTAGATTAAAACTGAAGAAACTGCAAAAAGGTGGGAAATTAAGGAGATGGGACCTGGATAAACTGAAAGAACCAGAGGTTGTACAGAGTTTCAGAGAGAGCATAAGGGAACAATTGACAGGAATAGGGGAAAGAAATACAGTAGAAGAAGAATGGGTAGCTCTGAGGGATGTAGTAGTGAAGGCAGCAGAGGATAAAGTAGGTACAAAGACGAGGGCTGCTAGAAATCCTTGGGTAACAGAAGAAATATTGAATTTAATTGATGAAAGGAGAAAATATAAAAATGCAGTAAATGAAGCAGGCAAAAAGGAATACAAACGTCTCAAAAATGAGATCGACAGGAAGTGCAAAATGGCTAAACAGGGATGGCTAGAGGACAAATGTAAGGATGTAGAAGCTTATCTCACTAGGGGTAAGATAGATACTGCCTACAGGAAAATTAAAGAGACCTTTGGAGAGAAGATAACCACGTGTATGAATATCAAGAGCTCAGATGGCAGCCCAGTTCTAAGCAAAGAAGGGAAGGCAGAAAGGTGGAAGGAGTATATAGAAGGTTTATACAAGGGCGATGTACTTGAGGACAATATTATGGAAATAGAAGAGGATGTAGATGAAGACGAAATGGGAGATACGATACTGCGTGAAGAGTTTGACAGAGCACTGAAAGACCTGAGTCGAAACAAGGCCCCCGGAGTAGACAACATTCCATTAGAACTACTGACGGCCTTGGGAGAGCCAGTCATGACAAAACTCTACCAGCTGGTGAGCAAGATGTATGAGACAGGCGAAATACCCTCAGACTTCAAGAAGAATATAATAATTCCAATCCCAAAGAAAGCAGGTGTTGACAGATGTGAAAATTACCGAACTATCAGTTTAATAAGCCACGGCTGCAAAATACTAACGCGAATTCTTTACAGACGAATGGAAAAACTGGTAGATGCAGACCTCGGGGAGGATCAGTTTGGATTCCGTCGAAATGTTGGAACACGTGAGGCAATACTGACCTTACGACTTATCTTAGAAGAAAGATTAAGAAAAGGCAAACCTACGTTTCTAGCATTTGTAGACTTAGAGAAAGCTTTTGACAATGTTGACTGGAATACTCTTTTTCAAATTCTAAAGGTGGCAGGGGTAAAATACAGGGAGCGAAAGGCTATTTATAATTTGTACAGAAACCAGATGGCAGTAATAAGAGTCGAGGGGCATGAAAGGGAAGCAGTGGTTGGGAAAGGAGTGAGACAGGGTTGTAGCCTCTCCCCGATGTTATTCAATCTGTATAATGAGCAAGCAGTAAAGGAAACAAAAGAAAAATTTGGAGTAGGTATTAAAATTCATGGAGACGAAGTAAAAACCTTGAGGTTCGCCGATGACATTGTAATTCTGTCAGAGACGGCAAAGGACTTGGAAGAGCAGTTGAACGGAATGGACAGTGTCTTGAAAGGAGGATATAAGATGAACATTAACAAAAGCAAAACGAGGATAATGGAATGTAGTCAAATTAAATCGGGTGATGCTGAGGGAATTAGATTAGGAAATGAGACACTTAAAGTAGTAAAGGAGTTTTGCTATTTAGGAAGTAAAATAACTGATGATGGTCGAAGTAGAGAGGATATAAAATGTAGACTGGCAATGGCAAGGAAAGCGTTTCTGAAGAAGAGAAATTTGTTAACATCGAATATAGATTTATGTATCAGGAAGTCGTTTCTGAAAGTATTTGTTTGGAGTGTAGCCATGTATGGAAGTGAAACATGGACGATAACTAGTTTGGACAAGAAGAGAATAGAAGCTTTCGAAATGTGGTGCTACAGAAGAATACTGAAGATAAGGTGGATAGATCACGTAACTAATGAGGAGGTATTGAATAGGATTGGGGAGAAGAGAAGTTTGTGGCACAACTTGACTAGAAGAAGGGATCGGTTGGTAGGACATGTTTTGAGGCATCAAGGGATCACAAATTTAGCATTGGAGGGCAGCGTGGAGGGTAAAAATCGTAGAGGGAGACCGAGAGATGAGTACACTAAGCAGATTCAGAAGGATGTAGGTTGCAGTAGGTACTGGGAGATGAAGCAGCTTGCACAGGATAGAGTAGCATGGAGAGCTGCATCAAACCAGTCTCAGGACTGAAGACAACAACAACAACAACAACAATGATCCATTATAGCTTATAACACAGTTTTTACTATTTACAAGATTATGCTACATTGTATAAGGAATCCTTTTTTTTAATGCAAACTTGTAAATCACATGACTTTTACAAGATTAATTAACGGTGGGTACCGTGTGCAGTTAGGCCACCCTCTCCCCAGGGCAATGGCGGGTTCAACGGCGTTCGCGTCGCACGAGGCGGAGGGTTAACGTGGAGGCTGGCTGTGTGGGATCGCCCGCTCTGTCTGTGAGTGGACATGTGGCCACTCCTTCAGCAAGGTCCGAGCAGGCACACGGGGGGAGGAGTTTTTTCAGTGATAGGGAGCTCCAATGTTAGGTGGGTGATGGAGCCCCTTAGGGAAATAGCAGAAAGGTCGGGGAAGAAGGCCAGTGTTTACTCTGCTTGCCGGGGGGTCTCATCCGAGCTGTGGAGGAGGCCCTACCGGCGGCGATAGAGAGCACTGGGTGCACCCGACTGCAAATTGTTGCTCATGTCGGCACCAATGAATCCTGCCGTCTGGGTTCAGAGGTCATCCTCAGTTCACACAGGTGGTTGTCGGAGTTGGTGAAGGCGGAAAGCCTCGCTCATGGGATGGAATATGAGCTCATTCCCAGAACCAATCACAGTCTTCTGGCTTGGAACCGAGTGGAAGGCTTAAACCACAGGCTCAGGCAATACTGGGGTGCAAATTTCTCGACCTCGGCTATTGGGTGGAGAAATGTTGGGTCTCCCTGAATAGGTCAGGTATGCACTACACGCAGGAAGCGGCTACAAGGGTAGTGGAGTACGTGTGGAGTGCACATGTGGGTTTTGTAGGTTAGAGAATTCCCTCCATAGGCCCAACAAGACGCCTCCTGACACGTGACAAGGTAGCAGTAGGAAAAACGCAACAGGGAATAACAATATTAATGTGGTAATAGTAAACTGCAGGATCGTCTATAGAAAGGTCCCAGAACTGCTCTCATTAATAAACCACATAGTACTAGGGACAGAAAGTTGGCTGAAACTAGATGTAAACAGTAATGAAATTCTAAACTCAGATTGGAGTGTATACCACAGAGACAGGCCGGAGAGTGAAGAGGGAGGTGTTTTTATAGCGATAAAAAATGCAATAGTATCGAAGGAAATTGACGGAGATCCGAAATTTGAAATAATTTGGGTGAAGGTCATGGTTAACGCGGGCTCAAACATGGTAATAGTATGTCTCTATACACCCCTTGGCTGAGCAGCTGTTGTGGCAGAACACCTGAAAGAAAATTTGGAAAATATTTCGAGTAGATTTCCCGACCATGTTATAGTTTTGGGTGGAGATTTTAATTTACCAGATATAGACTGGGAGACTCAAACGTTTATAACGGGTGGCAGGGACAAAGACTCCAGTGAAATTTTTTTGAGTGCATTATCTGAAAACTACCTTGAGCAGTTAAACAGAGAACTGACTCGTGGCGATAACGTATTAGACCTTCTGGTGACAAGTAGACCCGAACTATTTGAAACAGTTAACGCAGAACACGGGATCAGGGATCAAAAAGCGGTTACACCATCGGCGACAATAAACAGAAATTTTAAAAATGGTAGGAAGATTTTTCTGTTTAGCGAAAGCGACAAAAAACAGATTTCAGAGTCGTTGACGGCTCAACACAAAAGTTTTATCTTAAGAACAGATAATGTTGAGGATCAGTGGACAAAGTTCAAAACCATCGTACAATATGCATTAGATGAGTATGTGCCAAGCAAATCGTGAGAGATGGAAAGAGGCAAAGTGGAGCAACAACCGAGTTAGAAAACTTCTACGGAAGCAAAGGGAACTTCACAGCAAACATAAACATTACCAAAGCCTTGCAGACAAACAAAAATTACACGATGCGAAATGTAGTGTGAGGAGGGCTATGCGAGAGGCGTTCAACGAATCCGAAAGTAAAGTTCTGTGTACTGACTTGGCAGAAAATCCTAAGAAATTTTGTTCTTATGTCAAAACGGTAGGTGGCTCAAAAAAAAAAAAAAATCCAGTCACTCTGTGACCAAAATAGTATTGAAACAGAGGATGACAGACTAAAGGCCGAAATACTAAATGTCTTTTCCCAAAGCTGTTTCACAGAGGAAGACTGCACAGTAGTTCCTTCTCTAGATTGTCGCACAGATGACAAAATGGTAGATATCGAAATAAATGACAGAGGGATAGAAAAACAATTAAAATCGCTAAAAGAGGAAAGGCCACTGGACCTGATGGGATACCATTTCGATTTTACTCAAAGTATGCGAAGGAACTAGACCCCCTTCTTGCGGCGGTGTACCATAGGTCTCTAGAAGAGCGTAGCGTTCCAAAAGATTGGGAAAGGGCACAGGTCATCTCCGTTTTGATGAAGGGACGTCGAACAGATGTGCGGAACTATAGACCTGTATCTCTAACGATGATGCCGGACTGAGATTCATTGGAAGAACCCTAAGGAAATGCAGTCCGAAAACAAAGGAAGTAGGTTACAGTACACTTGCTGGCCCACTGCTTGAATACTGCTCACTGGAGTGGGATCCGTACCAGATAGGATTGATAGAAGATATAGAGAACATCCAATGGAGAGGAGCGCGCTTCGTTACAAGATCATTTGCTAATAGCGAAAGCATTACTGAGATGATAAATAAACTCCAGTGGAAGACTCTGTAAAAGAGACGCTCAGTAGCTTGGTACAGGCTTTTGTTGAAGTTTTGAGAACATACCTTCACCGAGGAGTCAAGCAGTATATTGGTCCCTTCTATGTATATCTCGCGAAGAGACCATGAGGATAAAATCAGAGAGAATAGAGCCCACACAGAGACATACCGACAATCTTTGTTTCCATGAACAATACGAGACTGGAATAGAAGGGAGAACCGATAGAGGTACTCAAGGTACCCTCCGCCACACACTGTCAGGTGGCTTTTGGAGTATGGATGTACCTGTAGATGTAGATGTTCATCTATCTAAAGTGTTAAAACAATGGTGCCGTTAACATAGTTTCCTAACAGTGCATTCTGTTGAAAAGTGAAAAGACACAGTAAAGTGGACTCGAAACTAGGTTCCTGTAAGCGGTTTAACAGTATGTGACGAAATAAACAAAACGGTAGCCAATCCAAATTGGACAAATAATTTCAGAGTAAGTGTTAGTAACATTTCTTTCTTTACTTTTGGAGTCGAGAAAGAAAATGGTTGCTCTTACAATCGGAATGAAATGAGGACATGCTATCTACACCAATCACTCACTACATCTCTTACATTCCCTATTATTAAGAAAGGACAATGTAATAAATCCTTTACTAGCTGATCAGCTTAATCAACATAATAGGTTTTAATGAAAATTGAATAGTCACTTATCGACACAGTGCCTAGAATATTCGGAAAGTAAAACTTTTATCGCATTCAACAATACCTTTTAGAAGCAATTTCTGTACACAGAAACATACAACAAACAAATTTGGCAACACTGGTTTTAGCAAATGTAAGTAAATTTGAACCAAGTAATTTTTGCAGTTTTTTGATTTTTAGAAAACTTTGAGCAATTTGTATCCTGAAATATGTTTTAGACTAAATGAATAATTTGATTCAAAATTTGAAAATTTTAGTTATTAATGTTATCAAAATTTGATATAATTTTCATCAGTTTTATGGATAGTCATAAATTCTCTGGATTACAAGCTTGATCTTAATACTGGATCTGTGATTCAGGTCAATATGTTCTCCTAAGACATGTGCATTAAAATTCATACATAATTCACTACAATAAAACGACTGACTCGTGCACTAGTACAGTTCCAATCAGTTTGGTTATTGCCTGGAGGTGCCAAAATGATGTCCTTTTGTGGCGATGGAGCTGGACAGCGTTAAGCTATCATGGCTCTTCATATGAATTTGCTCTATTAAATTTCCTCCTTGCAACGTCAAACAATTCAGAACATTCCACATTACGCCACGTAGCAGTATGTACAGTGTACAGTGTAAGTGTAGACTGGCCCAGATCTGAGGATGAGGGGGAGCGGGAACCGGGGTATCTACCCTTGTGGCAATTTCAAGAGGGTGTCGAATTCATGTTCTTGAAGAAAAACCATTGTTCCATAAAGCGCCTAGGATCCAGCGCACATTACTGTATAGATCATTCATATCATTTTGAAACGCATCCCAGTTGGTTTTTTGAACAGTTTTGAACACATTCAGAGCTGATTTCTGAACGAAACAACAGCTAGAAACAAAAAACTTTCCCACAGATAAAAGGGGACGCTATACGAGCTGAGCCAAAGAAACCTGAATGGGTGAGGCCAGTTACTGTTTGTTTATGTGGTTGATTGGGTGTGTGAATCATCGGCGTTATAATAATTATTGTCAGATCCCTAGATTCAGACTGCAATGGTGGAAATAGACGAATAACAGAAATAACAGGTAAGAAAGATTACATATTATCTTCTCGTTGCATCCAAGAAAAAGAAATTTTGACAGAAAATTTTTGCCAGATCGCTACACTACCAGTTCTACAGTCCCCGGTTAGCAGTCTCTTTAAGTTCTATTCTCGGTATAGCGAGGAAAACGCGTTGTACGAATATGTAGCAGCGCCTAACCAGAGATTAAACGTGGGATAACTGAACAGGTGATTCTGGGAAGATTAGTGAAGTTAACCAGGAAATAAATTTTCATAATGACAAGAATAGTTACAGAATTAGTGATGACGAGATTGTTTCTTAGAACGAGGAAGGATAAGAAAAGAGGAAATCACTCAAATTATATTGAAGAATATGAAGATTCCCAATTTCCATAAATACTTCGTGCTACTCCTTTTGGACCTTGTGCTTAAGAAATGCAGCGTGTTAATGAAATGTGACACTATTTTCTAACATAAAACTTGCTTGTAGTAGGCTTAACAGGCATTTGATATTGGCACTTTGTGAATTATGTTCTGTGACTTATGTTATGTCTGTTATTTAAGTAAATGAAGTACAAAAATGTCGTTTTGGGCCAAAACAGCCTTGCTTATTTGGCGTGTGTTACAATTGCTGTGATATTAGAAGGGTATATTTTGTTATATTCAGCAGACAGTGAGAAAGGTGATGTAATCACACCGAGAAAACAAACCAGTCTTAGATGCTGTTTTTATTAACAGCTTATAAGCTCCAGTCTCCTTGGAGATTATATGGGTTAATTAACGATCACTATGTTACACTCCTCTTGTTTTAGTTGGCCATGTATTTCGAGACTTCGTTCATTGTTAAATGCAATGGTGTGGCACTAACTTATGGAGACATTAAGAACTGGTAAAATTTAATTTATTTTCTTTATCACACTGCACAAACACAAACACACTGTGATTCAAACTGTTTGCTACTGCTATTAAACATACAGATAAATCCTTCGCTACGCAACCGCCTTTGGCTCACGCAGCCTACACCTTCCACAGCCTCTCAACAACTGCCTCTGCTTGCGACTCTCTGCGTCACTGGGCATTGTCGCCCTCCAAAGAACAACCACTTACAGATATTACACATCAGTACCCTCACATCCCTACCAAAACAAAACTAGAGCTAGGTTACCTTTTGAGGGGACTCAGAAGTTCTAGCAAAAGTTATACAATAAAAAAATCAAAATTAGAAAATTACACTAATTAGTATTTCATGTTAAAGTAGTAGGAATAAGTATCTGACCCTGAGAACAAATGACTTTCAAAATATAACTAATGTCAATTAACCTTATCTTCATTCACATAAAACATGATCAATGAATATAGCAATTTGAAAATTATTTAATGACAGCAAGAACTTTACACAGAATTTACTAACTGTCTGTCAATCAGCAAGGAAAATGTAAAAAATATAAGATAATGTGACTGACACAGTTTCCCTTTTGTTGGAGATATAAAAAAAATTAGTAAAGGTTACTGTTAACTACACACATGAATCACAGTAAAGAACATAATTGACACTAAGGAATGGAATCTGAATAAGTGAGTCTAATTTTAAATAACCTAATACAAATGTAAAACTTATATACACAAAGGCATTGACACTATGCATCTGTCAAAACTACAGTTACAGGCATAAAACATTTTATCAATTAACTATTGAAATTTGTAAATTGGCTCACAGCACACAGACTACTTATACAAAAATCAGTACATACCTTAAAGAAATGTTTTCCATTTACGGCCAGGCTACATTGAGTGGATCATTTATAAACAAAAGACATTTTGTTGGCTTGAGCAGTTTTCACACCATAAGGAAACATTGGGTGCTCTGCTTTGGGGCCCTACCTATCAGCTGAACAGAACTTCACACGATTTCTCTAGAGGGAGTGGCATCGTCGCCGCTGAGGACTCACAAACACTATACGTAACACAGAACTTGTTACTCTGCTTTTATCACTGTCCTATGAGTTGAGCTGGTCGTCGCACGCAGTTACGACGTTTGATGCAAGGGAAGAGTGACATCGACGCCTCCGGAGACAGTAAGATCTAGATGCTATTGTTACGCCCACGAAGAGTCGCCGCATTCCGCCGTACGGTTCGTGGACGGCACGTTCCCGTTATGTTGACAAGTGTTGTATGCCAGTCGCTTCTTCGTGACGTCAGCCACCTCCGCCTTCCTCCCAAACCATAGCGCACCGGGCGTCGAAGGTCATTGGCAGACAGGCATGAAAACAATAAAATAACATTACGGCGGCAGCGTGAGGTAACAAAAGACTAACGCGCTGCGCGCTTAGCTATGCACTGTTGCCCGCTTCCTGAAAACCAAAACACACGCTACAAGCGTCGAGTCGTTGTCCACTGCTGCGCCTGTCACAGGACACAAGAGAAGGTCACACGATATCAAACAGAGAATAAAATGTGCTCACTACAGCTACCGACTACAGTCTTCAACATCTCACAGTAGCTAGCGACTATTGTCCGAAGGTTTGTCCATCAGTAACGTAGCATATTTATAACTAAACACGGTTCACTAATTGACATTTCCTATTGATAGTTCCGGGCACTTATACAACTTAATGATCTCAACATGTTGTAGGCTATGATATTTGCCAGATTGAATCACTTCTACCTCCACTGAATTCGGGTGAACCAGCTTTCTAATCTTGAATGGTCCTTTGTAATAATGATTGAACATTTTTATCTCCTCATTCACATAGATGACTTTGGGTGCGTCCAAATTAGGATCAGATTTCCAACCTTGTACGTGATAGGTTTGACTATTTTGTCGTGGGCTTTCTTCTTTTTTTTCTGCTTTTCTCTTCGCTAAAGGTATTGCATGCGATTTGCTGCGAAATGGTTCATATTCCTTGACTTTAGTTTTGCAAACGCATCCTTTAATTAATCCAGGTAATTTTGAAAACAGGTCAACTTCACGTATCAGCACTTCCATTAATTCCTCTCTTTGCGCTTCCGTCAAGTTCACTGACGTCTGAATCTTGATTCGAATACCAGTCACAGCATCTTCATCATTATTCTTTTGTCGCAGAGCAGGATCTTCCTCAGAATCATCATAAGTCGCCAGTTCCTCTTCTCCTCGGAACGCATTAGCCTCATTTTCACGCACGCAGCGCCATTATTTTCTTCATTAATAAATCCTTTAAACATTATCTTCTTATCGACATTATTTATTCTCGTCCGCAGACAACCCTTTCCAAATTCAATACTGCACCTCATTTCAGTCAACCAATCGATTCCAAGAACTAATCCGACATTAAGAGATCCAACAATTAATACGCTCTGCTCATACTCGTCTTCATTGATTCTAAACTTCAATAGAGCTTGACCTTTGATGGGTTTGCTCCTATTACCTACAGCACTGACAATACGTACGCCGTTCACGGGGAATGTTGGAAATGCCACCAGACTATTTAATTGTGAAAACAGATTTTCTGAAATTACACTCGCTTCGCTCGCTGAGTCCAGGAGTGCGTCCACAATAATTCCGCATACCTCAGCCTCTACAAAAGGCATTAAGATTTCTTGATCATTATTTTCATGCACTCGGTACAAATCGTCTTTGAAATCAGCTACTCGTTCTCGCTTGATGCGCTAATCGCTACATGCGACCTCTTTCTGGTAACTTGAGATTCATATCGGGTCGTCTTCGAAACTTGATTTAGTTTAACCGTTCACGTTCCTGTGGATTACGCTCTGGGCTCATTTCTTGTTCCGGCGATCGTTGTTGCCTTCTGTTTCTTCATACTGTTATCGATCTGAGTACCGATTGTAATGAAACCTGTTCGGTGCGTCATACTCATTTCTTCTTTGTTTTCCGTCCCCTCTTCTATCAAATCTGCTTGGTCTTCCATCAGTCTTAAATTGTTGTCGCGGTGGGCCACTACCACGCCAATGACGATCGCCATTATTTCTCTCGCGGTGTTGCCTTTCATGGTTAAGTACGTCGATTCTGTTGATCATTAGGCAGGTCTGCTCCATGTTCAATTTTGGAGTGAGTGCTAACTTTTCACGTACCGCGAAAGGTAGCTTCGGTATCAAAATAACTTCAATTCCTCTTCCTTGATCGGATCATCGAGATAGGCATTGTAGCTCCAATATTTCTGCATATGTTCACGCATTGTTCCATAATGTCTTGCGTAATTCCGCGGTGTAAGAATCTTTGATTTTACATCCCATTGTTTTTCTCGGGACCAAAATTTACTAAACATGCAGATTCAAATTCTTTGTACTGTGAATAATTTTCTGAAACACTGATGACCCAGGTATGTGCTTCGCCTTTCATGTGGCTAATACACGTATCAATTTTCGCACGTTCCGAATAATGTCTTGGAAACGCGTGTTTAAATTGCTTAGTAAACGCAACTGCATGGATACATTGTTTCGGATCATAATCTTGAACGTTGCGTACCGGTACGCTCAATCCATCATCTACAATCACTTGAGGAAAGTTAACCATACTGTTATCAACTTCGCGTAACGCTGCATTGATTTCCTGGCGTATAAGGTCTTTATTGGCATTGTTCAAACCACTTTCGGATGACATTACCTTCTGGCGAATTTCGCCTTTTTCGGTACTCAGTTCGGTACATTGCGTCTGTACGCCTTGAACTAACTTAACAGTTGTTTCTTTATTGCCTTTACATGTACACTTAATTTTAAAAATTTCATCAGTTTGACCCTTAACTGTTTCTTGAACTTGGTTAAGTAACGTGTTCGATTGTTTAACTTTTGTGTTAAGCTCTTGCATTTTACTTTCAAGTTCGTCATGCTTGGTATCACATTCCTTATGTTCCTGACTGAGTGAATTAGTGAGCTCAGTTGGCCAGTTAACCACTGCATTCGGTAAATTCTCTACTTCTCCGTCGGCGTTCCCACTTTCCCGTTTGGTTCCCCTCACCGCCTGCACTACCAGGTCGTCAGTGCCAACTCTCGTTCCCCTGGTGCAGAACTAAGAGCCGTCGAGTCGAAATTAGCTGCACCACTGTCTTCCATTACGTTAAGCGTGGCATTCTCAAGTCCAAACTCGCATTCTACATTGACTAAAGCATTAACTTGTCCCTCCTCATTAATAACTTCACTGGTATTTTGCGTTGTGTCGGCCATGTTAACGATGTTCACAAAACTTACTATCCGTTAATAATTAATTACAACACTTCATTTAAAAGATCATATTATAAGTATCACAGTCTCTAACATAGTTCAGACGTCCTTTCCTAATTTCTCCTGTGCAGCGTGGAAAACAATTAGAAACGATGCGCCGCAGTCGCAATTAGCTGCTCCATTCACCGTCTGTTGTGCCGTCTTCTCCGACGATTGGAAGATTGCGAAGGAACCGACGTCCGACACACGCTTCGCCAAATATAAGCTCCCTTCTCCTTGGAGATTATATGGGTTAATTACTGATTACTATGTTACATTCCTCTTGTTTTACTTGACCGTGTATATCGAGACTTCGTTCATTGTTAAATGCAATGGTGTGGTACTAACTGATGGAAACGCATTAAGAACTGGTAAAATGTAATTTATTTCCTTTATCACACTGCACAAACATAAACACACTATTATTCAAACTGTGTGCCACTACTACTAAACATAGAGATAAATCCTTCGCTACGCAACCGCCTTCGGCTCACGCAGCCTACACCTTCCACAGCCTCTCAACAACTGCCTCTGCTTGCGACTCTCTGCGTCACTGGGCATCGTCGCCCTCCAAAGAACAACCACTTACACTTACTACACACCAGTACCCTTACAAGCGTTTTCAATAATAGACAACGAGATTTTGATTTTTCATGTAGTTGAACATTTGATGAACTTTGATGAAGTACTATATTCTTTCGCAGAAAGGAAAGCATGCCGTGTAAAGCTGTAGCAAGACGGAGAGAAAAAAAATGCTGAGACCTAAGGACTGAAGAAATGTGTAATGTCTTGCTTGTCTCTTGTCTTTAGTGGTTTTAGGTTTTTACATTTAATTTTATGTCACAGAAAAGAGAAAGTTATTAGCTAATAGGCAATAAAGAGTGGAAGTTTTCTGAGGCGTTCTTATTCTTCCGGTCACAAATAACCCCACTCACTATTAATTGTGAATTTTTTATGGAGGGTAGGGCGTCAAACCGGCCGGCTGGGAGCACGAGAGGCATCACACGACACTTTAACTTCCACTGTCCCGAATACAGGCTTGATGGCTCCCATTGCTACATACACACGCTTGAACTCCACAGAGCGAAATACAGTGACGTGCAATAGAAAGATTGTATGCAAAGAGGTGTGCTACTGCATCTTGGTACACTTAAAACTAAATAACATTTCTTACATTTCCTTTTATATATAAAACTCTTCAGAAACATGTGCACTACAAAAACAACATATTTTTTAATTTTTTAAAAATTTTTGGTACTATCTTAAACGCTCGAGGTGGGGGGTCACTATCAATTTTTTGCTCTGGTTCAGAAATATCGTAGATCCAGAGCTGATTGTAGACCAGATGTGGCTTGAATTCAAAGAAATAGTATCAGCGGCAGTTGAGAGATTTATACCAAACAAATTGACAAACGACGGAGATGGTCCCCCACAGAACACAAAACAAGTCAGAACACTGTTGCGGAAACGACGAAAAAAATGTGCCAAATTTAAACGAACGCAAAATCTCCCAGATTGGCGAAGTTTTACAGAAGCTCGAAATTTAATGTGGACATCATTGCCGGATGCTTATAATAGTTTCCACAACGGAACTTTGTCTCGAATCCTGGTAGAAAATCCAAAGAGATTCTCGTCGTATGTAAAGTATGCTAGCGGAAGACGCAGTCAGTGCCTTCTCTGTACTGTATGAATGGAAATACTATCGCCGACAGTGGTGCCAAAGCAGAGCTACTAAATACAGCATTTATAAATTCCTTCACCAGAGAAAATGAAGTAAACAGTCCAGAATTCGAATCCTGAACAGCTGCCAAATGAGTAACGTAGAAGTAGATGTCCTCAGAGAAGTGAAGCAAATCACATAATAAAAGTAAGTCTTCTGGTCTAGGCTGTGTATCAGTTACGTTCCTTTCAGAGTATGCTGATGCAATATCTCCATACTTAACAATCAAATACAACCGCTCCCTCGATGGAACATCCGTACCCAAGACTCGAAAGCTGTACAGGTCACACCAATATTCAAGAAAGGTAGCACGAGTAATCCACTAAATTATAGCCCCATTTCATTAACGTCGATATGGAACAGGGTTTTGGAACATATGTTTTCGACCATTATAAATTACTTCGAAGAGAGCGGTCTATTGACACACAGTCAACACAGATTTAGAAAACATCGTTCTTGTAAAACACAACTAAATCTCTACACACAAAAAGTGTTGAGTGCTTTGACAAGGGATTTCAAATTGATTGCGTATTTCTCGATTTCCAATGGCTTTTGACACTGTACCACAGAATCGGATTGTAGTGAAATTGCGTGCTTATGGAATATCAGCTATGTGACTGGATTCGTGATTTCCTGTCAGAGAGATCACAGTTCGTAGTAACTGACGGAAAGTCATCACGTAAAACAGAAGGGATTTCTTGCGTTCTCCAAGGTAGTGTTACAGGCCCTTTGCTGTTCATTATCTACATAAAGGATTTAGGAGACAATCTGACTAGCCGTCTTAGGTTGTTTGCAGATGATACCGTCGTTTATCGTCTAGTAAACTCATCAGAAGACTACAACCAAATTGCAAAACTGTTCAGGAAACGTATCTGAATGGTGCATAAATTGTCAATTAAAACAAAGAAAATGTTGAGGTCATCCACCTAAGTGCTAAGAGATTCCGTTAAACTTCGGTCATCCGCGTGGAGTGGCTGCTCGGTTAGAGGCGCCATGTCACGGACTGCGGGGTCCCCCCCCCGCCGGACGTTCGACTCCTCCCTCGGGCGTGGATGTGTGTCTTGTTACTAGCGGAAGTTAGTTTAAGTAGTGTGTAAGGCTAGGCACCAACGACCTCAGCAGTTTGGTCCCTTAGAAATTCCCACACATTTGAACATTTGTAACTTGGTTACGCGGTAAATCAGTCAAATCTTAAGGCCATGGGTTCAACTAAATAGCTAGGAATTACTATCACGAACAATTTAAATTGGAATGAACATACAGAAAATGTTATGGGGAAGGCAAACCGAAGACTGCCTTTTATTGGCAGAGCACTTACATAATGTGACAGATCTACTAGAGAGGCTGCTTGCACTAATCTTGTTCGTCCTCTTTTGGAGTGCTGTTGCACGGTCTGGGTTCCTTGCCAAATAAGATTTAACTGATTACATCGAGAAAGTTCAATCAAGAGCAGCATGTTTCCTATAACAGCGAAGTAAGGAGGAGAGTGTCATTGACATGAAAGAGGATTTGAGGTGGACACCACTAAAACAAAGGCGTTTTTCGTTGCGACGGGATTTTCTCAGGAAATTTTAATCACCAACTGTCTCCTCCGAATGCGAAAATATTTTGTTGATGCCGACCTACATAGAGAGAAACGACCATGATAATAAAATAAGGGAAATGAGAGATCGCACGGATATATATACGTGTTCGAGATTAGAATAACAGAGAATTATTGTGAAGGTGGTTCGATGAACCCCCTTCCAGGCACTTAAGTAGGTTTTGCATAATATCCATATAGATGTAGATGAAATGAAATCCTTAAAAGCGCTGTAATATATTGAATTATAACAATGAACACGTCTTTTTTGACGCAGTCTCTCTGAACTCGAATGCACGTATTCCACCACTAGGTAAGTGCACATATACCACGATGAAAGAATTCTTTTGATCGTCTGTGTAGCCAGTGGTGTCGATTGGTTTTCACCGGCGTCCCCCACCCACCCATTCCGACTGCTTCTTTGAGTGCACCGAAAAAATTAAAGTCACTAGGAGTGAGGTCTAGTGGATAAGATCGATATACCAGACATTCAGATTTAATTTCCTGAACAGTCCCAACTATCTTATGGACTGCATGCGGTCGAGTGTTGTCATCTGTAGCAATACTCCTGAAGTCAGAAGTCTTACTCATTTACTCCTGATTGCAGGGTGAAGTCGATTTTACAGCATGTCTGAATAAGATGTACTGGTTACCATCCCTCCTCTAGCCATGTAATGCTCCAAAATTATTCCAGTTGCATTTCAGAAGAGATTGAGCATGATTTGTTCGAGCAGACAGTTGAGTCCAGATTTTTTTTTTTTTTTTTTGGTTTCGACAGTGAGCTGTGGCTCCATATCTTGTACGATCTTCTCATTTCTGGTTGGTGATGGGGGACCTATGTGTCATCGTCTGCAGCAATTTCCCCCGCAAATGTATCACCTTTGATGTGAAAATGATGCAAGAGTTTTTCACAGGTATCGACGTGCTGGCCTTTCAATTCGGCAGTCAGCTGATTTGGCACCCGTCCTGGAGACACCTTATTGAAATACAGTACCTTGTGAACAATATTCTCCACTTAACCACTGCTAGGCTTCAACCTTGTGGCTATTTCATTCACAGCTGTGCGTCTGCTCCCCTTTACAGGCTTCTCCACTAATGCAACGTCCTCGTGCGCCACTACACTGTAAACATGTCTTGAGGCATCCTCCACAGAAGTTACACCACACTTAAACGTCCGATACCATACGTACACTTTCTGCAACGACAAAGAGGAATCACCGTACTGTGCTACCATTCTGCGATAAATTTCCATCGGATTGGAACCTTCACTACGAAAAAACGCGTCTCAGATCGCTGCACATCCGCAGTGCATGTTGACGGCGGGTCGGCCATCTTGTTGTGGACACTGCTGCCCTCTTCTGCTTGTAGCATCACTTCATCGCCACCTGCCACCCGTCGGTAACTTTCTGAACCTCAAGGAGGACTACTGGCACCTACCAACTTCATCACAAAATTTTTCGAAATCTTATGGAGCTTTTAAGATTATAATTTGAATCATCTTCACACCTAGAACTCCCATCCGTGGCTCATTCATAATTATTTGAATTCATGGAACAGATTCTGCGATGCCTAGTTTCTTACTGACTCTTGTATTCTTAGCATGTTAAGTTAGCACCATTCCACGTTTATCTTCTAACTAGCAATTTCCTGTGCACGATTCACTGGAAATACAAAATTATTTTCCTTTTTATTTGAATCATAAAAGAGCTACATGTCTCAAAACATTCAATAAAAGGAATACATATATAAGATGACATACAATAACATTGCTACATTAGTATTTGACTATATGATGTGTGAGTGTTAGCGCCTTAACATCAGTGATATAAAATATTCGAGTTCTAAGCTATACCACACATTCCATGTGCATATTTGTTGCCACATGGTCGATTTCCGTTGGAGTAGGTGTAATTACCACTGCCAGATACAGACTCGAGTTTTGGACCTGTGCCTCAGTCGGTAGAGCACTTGTACATGAAAGGCAGAGGTCCCTAGTAAAGTCTCTGTCCCTAGTAAAGTCTCGATCCACCATAGAGTTTTAATCTGCCAAGAAGTTTCACATCAGCACACACTCCGCTGCAGAGTTAAAATTACATTCATTAGTTACCATTGTTGCACTATTGGTCAACAGGATCATGCCAAAACTCTCTAGTATGTTTATGACGGTGTTATTAGTTTCATTTCAGACACTTGTTTTGACATTTATTTCTTCACTCAAAATACCGTATCTCAGTTTACAGTGTTGAGCCTTGCTGCGGCTCGCGTGGGTGCCATTGGCAGGTTGGCATCATGTAATAGTGGCGTCTCGTTTTCTTCTTGTGTTTCCTGGCGCCAATACGTTTTCTAGCATTGTCGGTCTGCGAGTGGCAGCAGCAGCGGTTATCGATACCTAGTACCGTGGTACTGTCTTTGGGACGACGTCAAGCGTTTTCTAGGTTGTTGTGTGTCCGGCAGTCTGGTTGTAACAGAAGAACAATGAGGTCCAACAGCCCGAGGACATGCCGCGACCGCTGGGGGCACGCAGGCACTGCCAGATGGAGGGGCTGTAGTTGCGAGGGCCACAGCCTCATTGTCCACCGGAACCGGGACGTTTGAGTTGACTGAACACTGACCCAGTAGTGAACCCTCCACTATTTTGAGATCACCCCATTTGTTCGTGCGTTGCTGCTCACAGGGTTGCTGAGATGAAGAGCAATGAGTGGAGTGTTTGGAGTTGGTGAAATTAATTAGCCGTCCTCCACCTTTTTTTTTATTAATCATTGAATTCCTTGAGTTTATTGATGAAGTTAAACCAGTGGCGTTTTTTGCTTAGTGGCCGCTAACGCCCCAGTTACCTGCCCTGGAAGTTAACGTATTTTCGCAGCAGTGTACCTTTCGACGCCTTGGTACTGCTGTCCGGTGAGGCGTGTAGTCCGACAGCCTCCTTGACTGTGGTTCGGGTATTCCTCTCTTTTGGACTACTTTGGTCTTAATGAGTCCTTCTGCTTCTGGATGTTCTAACATCAGATTCAGAAGACGCAGTGCTGTCCACCCCTCCGCCTTCCCTGGGTTATTCCATCGTTGTGATGATTGTCAATAAGGTCTTCAGTCGTGAATGCAATTTGTCTTAAGAACTTGTAACGTGCGCGTGGGGCACACAATACTCCTTAAAGCCTGTCCTACGGTAAGTGAACGGGCTTCACCTTATGAGAAAGGATTTTCGTATAGATATCGACCGCGTGTACCTGAATGGTGGCAAATCAGACTTACACCCACTCTGTAAATACAATGATCCGTCAAGTAAGTTCAAAAATGCAATTACACATCAAGATGGACCAAAGGTAACACTGAAGATGCTACCAACTTGATAAAAATACGATCGCCAGCCTAATTAGGCATTAACTGAGTTTCTTCCCTGTACAAGTTGGTGTATATTCATGCAAGACAACACGTAGTAACACAGCGTGATACAGTGTAATTTTAGAACCAGAAAATCTATTGAACTGGTAGTTTCACGTTCTGTGCTGATATGGAAAAACCATGAATACATAACACTACACTATAATGTATACTATAAAACTTCGTACGGTCTATTGATCTGATTAAAATCGGGTATAGGTTACCCCAGAAATAGCACTTTCGAGCCACACACAAAATGTCAATTTTGATAAAGATAAAACACTGATAAATTTTGACTTATATATTGACTAACTTTTACTGGTCAAACCAATGTGGAACACTTCAGAATTCAAGTGAAAAAAAGGGGGGGGGGGCGGACCCTGAAACTGTTATGATCACTATATTAAAAAAATGATTACTGAAATTATCACGCGTTAAAGATTTCCAGTATATGAGTTACTACTCTTTTTATCTTATCTACTTCTCATTTAAATACACTCCTGGAAATGGAAAAAAGAACACATTGACACCGGTGTGTCAGACCCACCATACTTGCTCCGGACACTGCGAGAGGGCTGTACAAGCAATGATCACACGCACGGCACAGCGGACACACCAGGAACCGCGGTGTTGGCCGTCGAATGGCGCTAGCTGCGCAGCATTTGTGCACCGCCGCCGTCAGTGTCAGCCAGTTTGCCGTGGCATATGGAGCTCCATCGCAGTCTTTAACACTGGTAGCATGCCGCGACAGCGTGGACGTGAACCGTATGTGCAGTTGACGGACTTTGAGCGAGGGCGTATAGTGGGCATGCGGGAGGCCGGGTGGACGTACCGCCGAATTGCTCAACATGTGGGGCGTGAGGTCTCCACAGTACATCGATGTTGTCGCCAGTGGTCGGCGGAAGGTGCACGTGCCCGTCGACCTGGGACCGGACCGCAACGACGCACGGATGCACGCCAAGACCATAGAATCCTACGCAGTGCCGTGGACGACCGCACCGCCACTTCCCAGCAAATTAGGAACACTGTTGCTCCTGGGGTATCGGCGAGGACCATTCGCAACCGTCTCCATGAAGCTGGGCTACGGTCCCGCACACTGTTAGGCCGTCTTCCGCTCACGCCCCAACATCATGCAGCCCGCCTCCAGTGGTGTCGCGACAGGCGTGAATGGAGGGACGAATGGAGACGTGTCGTCTTCAGCGATGACAGTCGCTTCTGCCTTGGTGCCAATTATGGTCGTATGCGTGTTTGGCGCCGTGCAGGTGAGCGCCACAATCAGGACTTCATACGACCGAGGCACACAGAGCAAACACCCGGCATCATGGTGTGGGGAGCGATCTCCTACACTGGCATGTATCCCGTGCCACCCAACGTGCTCTAGAAGGTGTAAGTCAACTACCCTGGCCAGCAAGATCTCCGGATCTGTCCCCCATTGTGCATGTTTGGGACTGGATGAAGCGTCGTCTCACGCGGTCTGCACGTCCAGCACGAACGCTGGTCCAACTGAGGCGCCAGGTGGAAATGGCATGGCAAGCCGTTCCACAGGACTACATCCAGCATCTCTACGATCGTCTCCATGGGAGAATAGCAGCCTGCATTGCTGCGAGAGGTGGATATACACTGTACTAGTGCCGACATTGTGCATGCTCTGTTGCCTGTGTTTATGTGCCTGTGGTTCTGTCAGTGTGATCATGTGATGTATCTGACCCCAGGAATGTGTCAATAAAGTTTCCCCTTCCTGGGACAATGAATTCACGGTGTTCTTATTTCAGTTTCCAGGAGTGTACCTTTATACCTGTCTCGAAATAATTAAACTTCATTACTATATCAATATTAAAGGTATCTTTCAACTTCGTTAGATCTTCGTTATTCATTTACTGGTTCATTAACAAAACAGTTCTTTAAACGCCATTCTAACATAACTAGGTCTGCAAGTAATCATTATTAACACAATATTTAATTTTTCATTTCGGGACACTCGGATTGCACAATATTTGGAAAGGACCCGGTCTAGGTTAGTTGTGAGGATAATTAAATTATGGTAAAGTTCTGGTAAAATTTAGGTTATTATTGAACAGTTCACTCTGTGGTCCATACGAATACATTACTAAAAGTTTCAACCTGCTAGTATCGATGCGGCGGTTGGTGAGCGGCGAGATGGCGAGGCACAGAGCACACATACAACCACAGCTATGGGTCTTGACGTATCGGCATTTTAATTCTTCTTAACGTCGCAATACTTTTGCGTTTAGTGCCTATGGACTTTTACCATGCTGCGTGGGCGTTGGAACGGCATACCCGAGGCTGAGTGGAGCTACGTCTTCCAGGAGAGCCTCTTCGCTCCAGAAGGTGTTGCTCAGACCAGTGCCAAACTCCAACCAACTACTGCTGCTGAGCCCGCTGTGCCGTGCAGTGCCCGCGTGCATTTCCCCGCGCTCGCCTGCCATCCACCTTTCACCGCTCCCTTACAGGCCGGGTATTCACCCGAGGTTTTGCATTCTACATATCCTAACACATTGCCTACGTATGGACCAGACGCACAGTTACAATTTTAAACATCTTACAACAGTTTCAACATTTGTTACGTATCTGTTCTATTACAATATTTTTTGACATTTGACATAAACATTAGTCTTCACATTGAAACTTGTTTACAGTTTTCTTAACACAGTGGCGTGAAACAAAAAAACAAATGAAATCAGAACATCAATTACACTAGTTTATCGAAAAATCAGATGGAAAAAAATTTACTTATATGTACAATAGTACAGCGTCGTTGTTGTTACAAACTTTTAAGTAGATAGTCTTAACAGTCAAATTTGATAATTGTTCCTTATTGTAAACCTTATATGCAATTTGTGCCAAATAAAGTGTACGGGATTGAAAAAAAATTAACAACTAACGGTAACTGAGTAAGGCCCCGTCCACACCTTTTCCTCCCTTCCCTAAGTAAACACGTCGCAAGTGTGTTCCTTTTCTGATATAAATGGATAATCATCCATGTTTTGAAGTAGTCCTTTCATATAGCGGTAGTGTTACATGATGGATTTCTGTGTTTCTGCACTAGCGCTCTGTGACACAAACCACTGTGCACTTTAAAGATTGGAGCTTCAAATTACTGTATTTTAATTTTCTATTGATTGCATATTTCGATGAAGGATTGTTAACTCTGTGAAATCTCTCTTTATGCTTTCTCCAATGGTTTCTTTTCTTTATATGTAGTAAGCGTGCCGTTTGGTATGTCAGAATCTGCGTTGTGATTGCTTAGGACAGAATTTTTTAGACTGTGGTGGAAACTGTTTAGGCAGAGGAACATGTCCGGATTCATCCTAAACAGGACCTACTTATCGTACCCACGATGCATGCCTCGTATTTTCCTGAATAAGTTGTACCAAACGTCGCTGTCCAGTCTCAATTATGTGAAGGCCATACTTAATGGAACGCCATCTATTAGTGGTCTCTACTGGTATCGGAGCAGCACGTTCCAAATCGACAGGCAATCGAGCACTGATGATTCTTTTTGCAAACCTATGCCCAAAATATTACATTTATTTACGTTTATGGCCAACTACCGATCCCTGCATCAATCCTCTATCCTACACATGTCTTTCTTCATTTCGCTACAGTTTTCAGGCGTTGAAACTTTCTCGTAGGCAAGAGAATCGCTTCCAAACGTCCTCAAGCAACTTCCTTTTGGCACTTTCCATTATTTAGGGTCGATTGCCAGTTTTTCGCCATGTGGATATCTTATAAAATCGTTTTGCATTTGGTTTCGATCTTCTGATGGCCTCACTAGAAGATAAAACGACAGCATTATCTGCAAACAAAATAAGACGGTTCTCAGATTGTCGCATAATTCTTTTATGTACATAAGAAACAGTAGAGGGTCTGTAAGACAACCTTGGGGAACGCCAGAAATAAATTCTGTTTTACTCGATGACTTTCCTTCAATTTCTACGAACTCCTCTGCGACAGGAAATCATGAATCCAGTCGCATAACTGAGATGATATTCCATAAGCAGCCAATTTCATTACAAGCCGCTTATAAACAATTCTGCAAAAGCCGTCTGGAAATCTAAAAATACGGAATCGATTTAAGATCCCCTTTTTACTTCTCGCGAATAAAGAGTTCATTGTGTGTCACAAGAACGATGTTTCCTAAATCCGTGTTGACTGTGTCAACACACCGTTCTCTTCAGGTAATTCACAAAGTTCGAACATCCTCAAGGAGCTTCTGACGTGTTCCACTGGATCATCTATGTACTATTATCTGGTCGATTGCAGCTGTTTTAATTCTCTAAGCTCGTCGAATTATATCTCTTCTGGTGAATTTCCCAAGAAGAGGAAAAAATTAGCATGGACTTAGATGTTGGGAAATGATGCAGGGAGGGAAAGATTAGGAAACACAGAGACGCTCTCATTCATTACTCTTTTCCCAGAGAAGGAACTGTCATAGGATGCATTGGCGGCACAAACCTACCACTTACTCTGTGGTGAAAAAAGAAATTGAATACCTCCTAATATCGTGTAGGACCTCCTTTTGAAAGGTGTAGTGCCCCTACTCCACGTGGAAAGGATCTCATTAAGTCGTTGACAGTCCGCTGCAGAAATATTCCATAACTGCGAAAATGTTGCAGGTGGCAGATTTTGTACACGAACCGAGCTTTAGATTATATCTGAGAAATGCCTGGATGATCTGGGTGACCAAATCATGCGCTCGAATTGTCCAGAATGTTCTTAAGCAAATCGCGAGTAGCTCTGCCCGGTGACATGACGTCGTTGTTTTGGATCCCAAAATCCATTGATGGCTACAGATGGTCTCCTAGTAGACATATATAACCGTTTCCAGTCAATAGTCGGTCCAATTGGATCAGAGGACCCATTCCATTCAATGTAAACAAAGCCCACACCATTCTGTAGCCACCACCGACCTGCAGAGTGCCTTGTTAACAACTTGGATCCATGGCTTCATGGGTCCACACTCGAACCCTACCATCAGCACTTACCAACTAAAATCGCGACTCATCTGAGCAGATGACGGTTTTCCAATCGTCTACAATCCAACCAACATAGTCAAGACCTCAGGAGAGTCGCTGCAGGCTATGTCGTGATTTTAGCAAATCCACTCGCGTCCGTAGTCTGCTGCCACAGCCCATTAACGCCAAATTTCGCAGCACTGTCCTAACGTATACGTTCGCGTACGTCTCACATTGACTTTTGCGGTTATTTCACGCAGTGTTCCTTGTCTGTTTGCACTGACAACTGTACGCAAACGCCGCTGCTCTTGGTGGCTAACTGAAGGCCGTCGGCTACTTCATTGTCCGTGGTGAGTTGTAATGCCTGAAACGTGCTATTCTCGGCACACTCTTCACAGCGTGTATCTCAGAATACTGAATTGTCCCACGATTTCCTAAATGAAATGTCCCATGCGTCTGGCTAAAGTACGATTCTGCGTTCAAGGGGCTAATTCTCATCGTTTGGCCATAATCACTTCGGAATTCTTTTCACATGAATCACCTGAGTACAAAAGACAGCTCCGCTAATGCACTGCCCTTTTTTACTTTGTGCACGCGACACCACTGCCATCTGTATATGTGCGTATCGGTATCCCATGACTTTTGTCACGTCAGTGCCATGATACAGCAGTACACAGTTTGACCTGTAATAGATTAAATGATGTTACACTCCAGCTACACCCGTTACGTCTTCTGTAAGTGTCTAAAAATACCTGAAAAATATGGCGCTTTACACATTATACTCTGTAGAGTGTGCTGCGATGGCAGGTGGCGGTCGCTGTCGGTTAAATTGCAGATCCAACAATTGAGAAAGGCGTTGAAGAGCTTCAGTGCCACTTCATTGACAACTTATGCCAGGGGTAACACCGAGAGAAGGGCGTGGGAGTGACTAACAATATCTCATATACCGGGCGGCTGTAATTAAAATGGAGCTACTCAGAAACGACCAGTGAGAGCTGTAATTATGGTCTTGCAGGTAAACTTGGTAGATGTTCTAATGTGTTAATGCAGAATTGATTCACGCAGAAAAAAAAATAGTAGTTCCAGTTTTTACCACCAAGTGCAATCCTGGCGGTGTGAGTGCAAGAAAGACGTATATAAATGTTTCCGGATGTAATGGATGAGGAATGGGACGTGAGGAGAAGCGGTCAGACAAGTGACAGAGGCGTAATGTCGATTTTATAGTCACTCATCGCTTACACAATTTGTTCAGTATGAACATCGGAGACGTCGCCGAGATGCTGCATCCGTAAAACGACGTGATCAACAGTTACTCGCAGGAGTTCCGGTGGAATATGAGCAGCGTTTTCCTGCATACATCTCCAGAGCCAAACGTCACATGAATTCAGATCAGGTGATCTTGCAGGCCACATATTTGGAAAACCTCTGGAGATAACACGTTCGTGGAAGGTTGCATTAAGTATATCTTTCACTGGGCGAGTGACATGGGGTGTTGCCCCATCTTGCATGAAAACAGCGGTTTCCACACTGTTGCACTCTTGAAAATCGGGAAAGACACACCGTCCAAGAAAGTCTTGATGACGTGCAGATGTCACAGTATACGTGAGGGAAAGTTTAGGCGTAATCTCTTCAGAGAAGAACGGAGCGAGAATACAGCTGCTTGCGGATGCACATCGCTCACTCACTTACGGCGAGTGCAATGGCTTTTTGCGCACAGTACGCGCTTTAACAGCACTCAAAAATCTGTAATTCTGTGTATTCACTGCGCCCTCTAGTGTAAAATATACCTTGTCACTCCGCAGAACACTGTCCGGCCATATGTCATCAAGTTCGATCCGTGCCAGAAACCGAAGAGAAAATGCAAAACTGTGCTGTAGATCGTGAGGTTTCAGTTGTTGCTCCGTCTGGATATTGTACGGATGCCAGCGTAAAACAGATGGCAAAACTTTCTGTGTTGTTGACCATGGGATGGACGGTTCTAGTGATACAGCACGAGCAACAGCACTACAAGGTACACGTGCTGTATGGTCAGTTACGCTAACAGGAACCTGGTCAATAACTTACACCGAGATAGGACGCCTTCCTCCATCAGGTACCACAAAGAGCTCACCCGTCTTTTTAATTTCATTATCATCTTCTTTCAACCTTTTGATGACATCGGGCCTCTCCTTTGACTTTTCAGTCGGATAACACAGATTCATTAACAGTGCACGCTCTCTCTTATCTATAGCCACAAACGACAATTTGTATGTCACACCGCCATACAAACAGTGTGACAGTCTACAGCGCCAGATTTGTACTTGACAACCAAAATTGGGACTAATTGTTTTCAGCGTAACTCGATGCTGCGCTAACGCATTAGCATATCAAGCAAGTTTACTGCCATACGATAATTACAGCACACACTGGACCTCTGTAAGTACCTGCACTTTAATTAGAACCGCCTGGTATACTTCTAAATGTACAAACCTGCTCAGGGCTTACCACTACACAGCATTCGCATGCAGTGCACGTAAATAGTAATTGGATTTGAATTCGCAAGCAAGCAGTTTCTATCGTGCTGGTCAGGGTGGCCATGCTAGAGTAGAACAAGGACTGTTTTTCTGGTGGCTATCGGAAGTTAGAGGACTTACTTGGATGGTAATAGCATGGGTATTAAGAGCCCTCGAACAGCTTGTAGTAGCGCTCCCAGCGGATCATTAGTTTATATGCGGATATTGGTGATACTATCCAAGAAAGTCTGGAGTAGCTTGGCAATTGCTAATTCTGCATTCATGTTGTCTAGGCGGTCATTTAGTACGCCAAAGTTGTGGTTGGTGGCATCCGCTGTGGACTGCACATGGATCAACAATGTTGTTGCCAAGGACCCAGTTACCAGTGTTACTTACTCATCATTTTCATGCCTGGCGAGGTGGGTGGTGACCAAGTCTGTTCTGTTCCGATTAGCATCTTCATCATCTCGCAGCTGTCACAAACTTTCGCTGATCTTTTGAGTGTCCTCTGAGGCAGCTGTTCCGAAGACGGTTTATAACATGCAGCTGCCCGCGCCTATCCAACCACTTTTTCGTCGTGTCCGTGAGACTGTCTTCATGATTTGGCGAATCTGGCTCTGTAGCTGAGTAAAACCTGATAACAGCAACTGATACTCTCCCTGGTCGTGTGTGAACTCTGTCATGTTACCTTGAATATCTTCATGCTCCTTTTGCCCACCGCCCCAACTGGCTAGAGTTGCTACCTCTGGATCATGGGGTCCTACATTCTATTCCCGACCGGGTTGGGGATTTTGTCTGTCTGGGGACTGGGTGTTTGTGTTATCCTCATCATCTCATCATCATTCGCGAAGTGGTGAGATTGGACCTGGAAAGACTGAGAACTAGTACGGGCGCTGGTGACCTCGATGTCGAGCGCCCGACAAATCAGTGTCATCACCATCCTCGATGGCTGCCGCTGGAACTGCCTTTCGTTGTCCCGTGGTCGGACCACGCTAGGAGTAAAACATAGTGTCAGCTTGCTGTCTCGATTCGCGGGTAAAGCAGACAGAGAAGAGTCGGGTTAGTGACCGCACCTTCCTCTATTCATTCTCCAAGTAACCTCAGATCCCTCCCCTCTCCCCACCCCCCTCCCTGATCCGTTCCCCTTCCGCGGAAACTGCTACGAAGAAGGTAGCGTATCTACGACACCTGCAAAAGGGAGGACGTGATTGATGTGAGCAATCGTATTACGATTTTGAAGCTGTAGCTGTATGTTTATTTGTGACTGCACCTCGATGACTTGAAACGACCCATGACACCACGCCACGAATCTGTTTTCGGTACCATGACCCATTGGCCTATCCGACATCTTGGTAACACAGTTTTTTTTTGGGGGGGGGGGGGGGGGTCCCTTCCTGCCGCTCTGAAGCTTTCGTGCTCCTTTTCTGTACCTGCCGACAAATCGTTTTCAAGCTTTTAGACAATTTCTTCCATGGGAAACGTCTTCCTCTTCGGAAACTTGATAAAGTCAAAACGTGAAGGTATCTTTCGTCTAAAAATAACCTCCTGCTCTGACGGACGTTTGAATTGTACACCCCAATTACAAAAGGAAATAGACCGTCCCAATCTGTGTGCTGTGAATTAACAAAATAACTTAACGTTTTACCTATCGTTCTATGCACTAGGAACCACTTGAGTGTGAGGTCACGAGGTCAGTCTTTAGTGACACTCACTTGAAAGAGATGTGTTACAAATACGACAAAGGAAGTATTAGCTGCTAATGACCATGTCCAGCAGGAGGGCGGCAGAAAATGAGTGTCTGGGAGGTCAAGAGATCAAGCTTCTATGTGATGTATGTATTATACCTCAAAAAATGGTCGTCGTCGACATTCAAGAAATGTTCAAAACAAACCATTAACTTTCTCTATGAACACCCGATGAAAAATGCCACCCCACAGTTTACGCACCATTAAGATAGAAGGCGAACACCTTGGGAGTTACAAACCGTGCAGGAGGTTCAGCTAACTCTCCACTCTTTAAGAGTGGTTTAATGGGGTGATCAGAACTGATAGACTGTGATAGCATGCAAGCGAATGCGAAACAGTCTGTCATGGAGCTTATCGTGAAACATTCTTTCCTTTATGGCATAGCTACAGATAGAGCGATAATATGTTTTACAAGCAGGGAATAAACAAATACCCAGAGGCTGAAATTGTCCAGTCGTTCCAGTGGTATTAATTGCAATGTCAAACACGTTTCAGGGGGTATAGTTTGCTTTAGGCGTAGAGGAGTATGATTTTTATACGCATACCAGATATCAAACAAAAGCAAATTATTTTGACCAGCTATTGGCCAAAAGCAGTGACCATACCATAGTTGTAGTTTTCTTACGTCAATTACTGCGCTCTTGGTTGTTGTGACGTAAATATCCCCTACTCCCCTCGCAAGAGCACGTACACGAGAATGAATCGTAGGTGGCAGAGCACCTCCAACGTTTCTCAGCACAATAAATAACTTTGTGGGCAATTTAACACTCAGATAGGAATGTGTTAAGGCATTGATGTTAGTTAATCTTGATACAACTCTCTCGGTACCTCTAATTTCCAGGGGCAGGTTTCCTTTCAAATGCATTTCCTCTTCAGATCCCAATTAGTCGGTGTTGAAAACTAAATTCTTTCGAAACTATGGAATAAGTTTTTTTTATCTCTCTACAAGTTCTCTAGCCGATGCGGCAATTTGACTGTGTATCATCAAGTCGTCGCTTTGTTATAAATTATATCATCTTACGTCTACCAATTCCGTGTCAATGCTTGAAGTCATGCAACCATCTACTGCTTCCCTTGAAAACAATATAATCTGTGTCGAAAGCAATCTGATGTGCATAACGTATTAGGTAACTATGATGCACATCACGTAAATTGTGTCGAGCATATCTGAAACGGGTAAACACCAATTTTGGTAACAGATGCCCCTTAACTTCCCTTGAGTATCAGTAGTTTTTCTTATGCTCTACGCGGGCATATTGTTGCAAACTTATTCGGAATCTGTTCGTATTTTTTTCTTCTATGCTGAGGACGATCTTCCACGTAAGTAACTATGTTTAGTACCCTCTCCTAGGACAGCTGTTGTCCTTTACTACGTGTCACTGGACACCGGATATGTGGCTCCCTGTCCGACAAGAAGGATGAATTACGTGACTCTCGACACCTTTTTCAGTATCACTTTCACTTGTTAAGCACGAATCGTCGTCATTGGGCGCCTCGTGTATATTGCACCGTCGAGCGTATGCGACACCACACACTGCACTGACTCAACTTGCCGAAAATTTAGTATTTCATCTCCCACATCTTTCTCATTTTACGAAATTCCTTGGTTTTTTTCTGACGAAATGTCAACTATGGATACTGTTATTGTAGACATAAGACAATGTTCCCATTGTTTATCGTTGCCATTGCTCTCCTTCACATAGACACCACTAGCACTGTAGCATTGTTGTGAGTTAGTCGTCGACGAAACACGTCAGCTACTCTCTGTAGCCTCATGCGATGCTCACCATTGAATACCTCCGGTCCTGGCTCCTGTTGCCATTAACAGTCAATATTGTGGCTGTGTGGGAGACAATATGTGGGGCGTCAAAAATCGTAAACATCATAGGCATTTTACAATCTCTCACTCAAGGGGTTGCTTGCCAGTATTGTCATTCGCATTTGGGTGCAAACCACGGGTTTGTGGTTTCTTAATACACGATAAACGGCACAAGTGCTTCATTAGGTCGGACAAGAAATTTGCCCCATGATCAGATCCCGCAGGTATTCCTGAGCTATGCCTTGAATGCCTGCTGACTTTCAGCAAAGTATTCACTTAAGGTTCACCAATTATTAAACAAACTTTCATCAACCATCGTTGCTGTACACAGAATTCTATGTTTTATATCTTACGGTTTTCTTTACACACCTTGTACACCTAAGGTATTTCTTTAGAAACTGCTATAGCATTCTGCATGGCGTAAGTTGTCTTTGACAAAAGCCATGTGCTATCCTATGTTTCCTCGTGTTTATAAAATACACTGGCTAAGTGTTTGCACCATTGGCCTAGGGGTTATAAATTGAAACAACCCCGGTTCAGATTTGCAGCCACGCCACCGCTTAGATTGTGAATAAAAATCATCAGCATTGGCGGCCGAAGACTCCCAGCTTAAGGAGTCACCCTCATTCTACCAACGCCCTCGTCACAGAGGGCGGAGGCGTGGACAGAGGTTCGGGGCACTCCTTTTCCCTTGGGGTGGGAAACTGCCCCTGCAAGCGAAAGAATTAGCAACGATAAACGGCATGAGGATGCAGAAGGAAATGGAAAATGCTGCATTAAAGAAACTTGTGACCTGTAAATGAAAAAGTGTCATGATGATCTCTCCATTCCGGTATAGTTCCCCATTCGGGTCTTCGGGAGGCGGCTGCCAAGGGGAAAATGAGCACGAGAAAAAGCTTGAATAATAACCAAGGAAAGAATGACGTTCTACGGGTGGAATGTCAAAAGTCTGAACGTGGTAGGGAAGCTAGAAAATGTGTACAGGGAAATGCAAAGGCTCAATCTAGATACAGTAAGGGTCATTGAAGTGAAATGGAAATGATTTCTGGTCAGATGAGTATAGAGTAGTACCAACAGCAACAGAAATGGTATAACGGGAGTAAGATTCGTTATGAGTAGGTAAGTAGGCCAGAGCCAGGTACTATGAACAGTTTAGTTCGTAATGTTATACTTGTCAGAATCGACAGCAAACCAACACCGACGACGACAGTTCAGGTATAATCCTGACGTCACAAGCCGATGATGAAGAGCTAGAGAAAGTAAATGGAGATGAAAATCTAATAGTCACGGAGGACTGGAATGTATTTGTAGGGGAGGGATTGGAAGAAACTGTTACGAGGAATACGGGCTTGGTACTAGGAATAGGAGAGAAGGAAGACTAATTGCGTTCTGTGGTAAATTTCAGCTAGTAATAGCGAATACTTTGCTCAAGAATCACATGAGGAGGAGGTATACTTGGGAAAGGTCAGTTAGATCATATCATGGTCAGACAGATCCCAAAATCAGATACTACATTATAAGGCCGCCATAGACAAAGGATCTCAGGTTGATTCCGTATTTCTGCTTTTCCGGAAAGCTTTTGCCACCGTTCCTCACAAGCGACTTCTAATCAAGCTGCGGGCATATAGGGTTTCGTCTCTGTTGTGCGAGTGGATTCGTGATTTCCTGTCAGGAAGGTCGCAGTTCGTAGGAATAAACGGCAAATCATCGAGTAAAACTGAAGTGATATCAGGTGTTCCCCAGGGAAGCGTCCTGGGACCTCTGCTGTTCGTGATCTATATAAATGACCTGGGTGACAATCTGAGCAGTTCTCTTAGGTTGTTCACAGATGATGCTGTAATTTGCCGTCTAGTAAGGTCAACCGAAGACCAGTATCAGTTGCAAAGCGATTTAGAAAAGATTGCTGTATGGTGTGGCAGGTGACATTTGACGCTAAATAACGAAAAGTGTGAGGTGATCGACATGAGTTCCAAAAGAAATCCGTTGGAATTCGATTACTTGATAAATAGCACAATTCTCAAGGCTGTCAATTCAACTAAGTACCTGGGTGTTAAAATTACGAACAAATTCAATTGGAAAGACCACATAGACAAAATTGTGGGGAAGGCGAGCCAAAGGTTTCGTTTCATTGGCAGAACACTTAGAAGATGCAATAAGTCCACTAAAGAGACGGCTTACACTATACTCGTTCGTCCTCTGCTAGAATATTGCTGCGAGGTGTGGGATCCTTACCAGGTGGGATTGACGGAGGACATCGAAAGGGTGCAAAAAAGGGCAGCTCGTTTTGTATTATCACGTAATGGCGGAGAGAGTGTGGCAGATATGATACGCGAGTTGGGATGGAAGTAATTAAAGCAAAGACGTTTCTCGTTGCGTCGAGATCTATTTACGAAATTTCAGTCACCAACTTTCTCTTCCGAATGCAAAAATATTTTGTTGAGCACAATCTACATAGGTTGGAATGATCATCAAAATAAAATAAGAGAAATCAGAGCTCGAACAGAAAGGTTCAGGCTTTCGTTTTTCCCGCGCGCTTTTCGGGAGTGAAATGGTAGATAGTGTGATTGTGGTTCAATGAACCCTCTGCCAAGCACATAATGTGAATTGCAGAGTAGTCATGTAGATGTAGTAGTAGTGCTATTACTAGTAGTAGCTTTACTCATCTGTAGATCTCTTTTTACAAGCATGTAGGATATATCAAAGTTTTTATGGTTTTAGATCAATTTAAAATAAGCTAATTCATATACACATATACTACAAACTTATAGTTAGAGACAGTCATTAGACTTACACCTGGTACACAATACTTTGATTACAAGTAACTTGTTAAATAATGTAATGACACACTGTTCACTCATATCTCACCATCAGTCACTGCACATATTATACACACATTATTTCATAACACTTCACTCATTACACACACACACACACACACACACACACACACACACACAGACACACACACTGGTGATCTCTAGGCCATTTTCTGTGCTCCAACTTTCGATTTGATATCATGAAAAACAGAGTCAGCATCCCTCCATAATGAGTGAGATGTTGAGCTCAGAAAGAGGAAGAGGTGTTAGTGTTGTGCAATGCATAGCTTGGGGATAAGTATTTCTAGAAAGGAAGAAAGAAGAAAAAAAACATAAAGTATTATGTGGAATGTTGGATGTTTTATAATCATTATTATTATTTATTTGCATAACTTTTTTTATCAAATCCGTACTGTGTTTTATCTAAGTAATCCTTCAATGTATAAAATGTATTGCATAACAGGACTTTTTAGCTGCCGTTTTAAATAAGTGTTTTTTCCAATTTCTTTAATCTCTTTTGGTAATTTATAATACAGTTTTATTCCTTGGTAGAAAATGTTGTTTTGAGTTTTATGTTTATTTTTCCTGGGTAAATTATTATTGCTTATTGACCAATCAAACTTCCCTGAGAGTTTCATTTGCTTCCACAGCAAGGAGTTCTCTTGTTTTCTCAGTGGCTATAAGGTTGCTTTCATCAGCAAGGAGAATTTTTTCACTATGAGTAACACTTTTGGGAAAGTAATTGATGTATATGAGGAACAGTATTGGTCCTAACAAGCTAATTTCTGGAACCCCTGTATTAATGTGTTTTGATTCTGATAAGTGTTTTACTAAATGTTTAGATCTATTTGAAGTATGTGTTATTAGTACTTTTTGTACCCTATCTGTTAGGTATGATTGAAACCAGTCATTAGCTACCCCCCCCTTAGTCCTAATGCTTCTAATTTATTTAATAGAACCTTCAGTAAACTGTCTTTCATAATTGCTTCTATTATTTTTGAGAGTGCTGACAGCAGATAAATGGGCCGGTAATTTTCTATGTCTTTTGCATTACCTTTCTTAAGCAAAGATACAACTCTTACCTGTTTTAACTTTTTATTTTTTTTATTTTTGAACAGTTTTATTGACTTCATTCTCTGTGGTTGGAAGTAAGATCATTGTATTTAGTGCAACATTATTTACAGGTGTTATTTTTGTTTTGGGGATTTTTTGCTGTAACTTCTCTGCAGTACTTCAAAAATGCTCATTTACGTAGTTTTCTAAGTGTTGTGGATCATTTATTACATTATTCCCCTCCTTAGCAGAAAGTTATTCTGTATTTGTTTGCCTCTCCCCAGTTCCTTTTTTATAACATACCAGACTGTTTTGCTTTTACTCTCTGAATTATGTATTATTTTGTCATTAAATGACTTTGTGTAGCAATCAGCACCTTCCTATAGATCTTTTTGTATCTATGATGAAAATTTAAGGTTTCTGGATCATTGTGAATACTTTTTTTATGAAACTGAGGTGTTTAAGTGTTTGGGAGGACTTATTAATACCTGCTGCCATCCATCTGTTTTGTGAGATGGGGATACAAACATGCATACTTTTGGAAATGCATTTTAAAAGTTCAATTTAAAGAATATGCAGAATTTAGAGAATTTCATATTCCCATTGGTTTCCTTATACACTTCATCACAGCTTTTTTCTCTTGTTCTTTTGAAAAATCTTTTATTTTGATTTCTGATGGATGGCATTTGTAGGCTTGTAGTTTACGGAATGATTCAATGCCTGATTTTACTGTTGTTATTTGACAGAGATGGTCTGATAGTCAGAAATCTTTCACAGCTACATCGCATTTTTCCCTGTCCATATTTATGGCCACATGGTCAATTACTGATGCAGTCATTGTAGTAACCTTTGTTGCAATATGGACGAATAGGGACATGTCAAAACTTTGAAGGATGTTTATAAAAGTGCTGCTGGATTCATTTATGATAATAGTGTTGATGTGCATGTCCGCACATAGAATTATATTGACCTTTGTGCTTCAGACTTTATCTAGAATTTCTGTTAATTTACTGAAAAAGTGTCCACACTATCACTGGGAGATCTATACACCCACAAAATGATTGATTTCTCGGTGATATCAAGCCCTGTTAATTCAATAGCTGATATTTCAAAGTGTTTGTCTTATCTTACTGTACTGAGGTCATGTCTTTATTTGAACTGGGAGCAGATGTAGACTCAGATCAAAATATAGTAGTGATAAAGAGTAGGCTGAAGTTTAAAATATTAGTCAGGAAGAATCAATACGCAAAGAATTGGGATTCGAAAGTGTAAGGAATGAAGAGGTATGTCTGAAGTTCTCTAACACTCTATGTTCTGTGACAAGGAGCAGCTCATCAGGCAGTTCACTTAAAGAGAGATGGGAAGGGCAATCATGGGTGCTTGAAAGAAAACATAGGAACAAAGAAGGTAACTGTGAAGAAAACATGGGTAACGTAAGAAATACTTCAGTTGATGAATTAAAAAAGAAAATACAAAAATGTTCAGAAAAATTCAGAAACACAGAAATAGAAGTCGCAGAGAAGTGAAATCAATATTAACAGCATGGAAGCTAAGATGAAATGGCTGCATGAAAAATGTGAGGAAATCGAAACAGAAATGATTGTCAGGACAAACTCAATATGCAAGAATGTCAAAACAACCTTCAGTGACATAAAAAGCAAGAGTGGTAACATGAAGAATGCAATGGAAATTCCATTGTTAAATGCAGAGGAGAGAGGGGATAGGTGGAAAGTGTACAATGAAGGACTCTATGAAGGGAAGAAGAAACAAGAGTCGATATAGAAGAGATAGGGATCCACTATTAGAATCAGAATTTAAGACAGCATTGGAAGACATAAATTTAAATAAGACAGAAAGGACAGGTAATATAGCAGAAGAATTTCTAAAATCATTCAGGGATGTAGCAACAAAACGATTATTCACGTTGTTGTGTAGAACGTATGAGTCTGGCGATATACCATCTGACTTTTGGGTAAAATATCATCCACATAGTTCCAAAGACTGCAAGAGCTGACAAGCGTGTGATTTATCTCACAATCTGCTTAACAACACATTAATTCAAGTTATTCACGATAATAATACACAGAAGAACGGAAAATAAAATGGGAGATTTTTAAGATGACGATCAGTTTAATTTTAGGAAAGATAAAGGCGCAAGAGAGTCAGTTCTGACGTTGCGATTGATAATGGAAGCAAGACTTGTAAGGTGTCAAGCAAATCCAACACCTTCCATGAAAACACTGACATGATAAGCAAATCCAGTACTATGTCACATAGCTCCGAATAAATCGTGACATTAAATTAACCAAAGTAATACGTGTAACAAGTGAGCAAATGGAATACCACAGACTAACACAAGAATGCCTAAATGCATGTTGTACCTTCCCACCATGAGAAAGACGCAGTTCCGAGAGGAGAAACGAGGACAGAAGCCGAGAGCAGAACCGTGTTAAGCTAGAAGGCCCTACGATAAGGGACAGACTGGACACCCACGTCGCCAGCCTTCCTCTAAGACTACCACCCGCACGTTTTAGCGTGAGACTTTTTCGCGTCCCTGTTAGGTCAAGGACCACCCCCGAGCCCATGTTAAAAGCTAGAGCCCTCCAGAAAAACAGTATAGATCTTACGATAACACAAAAAGGGCCACTACCACCCGCAAGTTTTAGCGTCAGACTTTTTCCCGTCTCAGGTACGTCAAGGACCACCTGCCAGCCCATGTTAAAAGATAGAGCCCTCCAGAAGAACAGTATAGATCTTACGATAACGCTAAAACGACCACACCAGCTGCAGGTTTTAACGTGAGACTTTTTAGCGTCTCTGTTACGTTGCAAACTTTAAAAACATTTCCCCACCACGAAAAGTATAACGTTTCTCATTGGACGGACAGAATTCTTGTAGGCGGAGCTTAAGGTTAACATGGAGACCCTGATTGGTCAGATGAAAACACAGCCAGATAGTTTTTTTAAACCAACTTCGGTAAATTGTAGTAAGGAGAAGAGAGAGTTGCTTCCGAGATGGCGAGGTGAGCGGAGCTGTGCTGCCCGCCGCTGCCCTGACGCTGCCTAAACACCGAGAAGGCAATGACCGCACGCGATGCCGCATTTTTGAGCGCATAAGGCTTCACTCAGAACTGCAGAAGTCTCATCTGTTACAGCCCCTTTTTCCCGTAATACTAGTGTCGATCGTTAATTAAAACTCATGGTGTTCGCATTTGCCACTTGAAGAACAGATCTGAAACGCGATGATTTTTCTTTTATATAGTTATTGAGAAGCCACATCAGCCACTGTAATTTACGACAAGGTAGGTAAGTAATTAAAGATAACTGAGGGTCACTGTAGACCATTTTGATAGTTTTTTCTTTTGTGAAACTTAAATTTAAACTAGATTATAGATGTGATATGGCATAGGTCATCCTTCGATCGATTGTAGAACTTGGAAACCCATTCAGCGAATATTCGTTCACATTTTTGTTGAACGCAGTTGGTTTTTACCATCGTGTATTAAAACATTTCCTTTTATCAATAGTGCAATTTATAAACGATGTTTTGAGAGTAGAATAAAATTTCCAATGGTAAACTTAACTGCTTTTTCGACGTTATTTTACCAGCTAACTAAAAATAGGAAAGCCTTGAACCCTTTCCACTAAATTTAGTTAGTATTACGAATATTTTACAGGGAGTGCAGTGGAGCTGACGCTGAAATCATTTAGTATTTGGTTATATCATCGCTAGTCTCACTGAACTCTTCTGAATTCTACATGTCATGTGTGGTCTGGCGTCTCCTTACCAGCAACAGGTCCCAGGTTCAAACTAGTCAATTCCCTAAAAAACACGCTCAGAGCGTCGTTGCGCGAAAGTGGTAGGGAGACACGATACAGGACAAACAGAGACCACCATGAATGTTAAGAGACTGAAGAAAAATCAAGATCCGTTCGTAGGATTGTCAACTTAGACAAAGCGTTCGACAATGTGAAATGGTGCAAGATGTTCGAAATTCTAGGTAAAATAGAGATCAGCTATAGGGAAACAAGGATAATATACAACATGTACAAGAGGCAAGAATGAATATTAAGAGTAGAAGAGCAAGAACGAAGTGCTCGGATTAGAAAGGGGTAAGACAGGGATGTAGCCTTTTGCCCCTACTGTTTAGTTTATACGCCGAAGTAGAAATGGTGGAAATAATTGGAAGGTTCAAGGGGAAACAAAATTCCATTAACTAGAAGATTCGCTGATGGCATCGCTATCCTCAGTGAGAGTGAAGAAGAATTGCAGGATTTGCTGAGCGGAATGAACAGTCTAATGATTACAGAATATGGACTGAAAGTAAATCGAAGGAATAAGAAAGTAATGAAACGTTGCAGAAATGAGAACAGCTAGAAACTTAACGTCAGGACTGATGATCCCGAAGTAGATGAAGTTAAGAAATTCTGACACCTAGGCAGAAAAATAGCCAATGGCAGACGGAGCAACGAGGGCGGCAAAAAGGGCATCCCTAGCCAAGAGAAGTCTACTACTGTCAAACACTGGATTTAATTTGAGGAAGGAATTCCTGAGAATGTACGATTGGAGCAGAGAATTGTATGGTAGTGAAACATGGGCTTTGAGACTGTTGGAGTGTGGGAATGAGGGAATGACTTCCATGGACTGGAGGGAGCTGTAGAGGGCAAAAACACTTAGAGGAAGACACAGATGGGAATACATAAAGCAAGTTATTCAGGACGTAGGTTGCAAGTGCTACTCTGATATGAAGAGGTGGTTACTGGATAGACATTCGTGGCGGACTGCTTCAAGCCACTCAAAAGACTGATGACCCAAAAAAATAAAATAAAAGCCACCTGCAGGGGCGTCAGGTCGTCTGTGGTGGAGTGATGTCTTTTGAACCCCGCACCCGAAGTGCATGTCTGCATTCAAGACGCTAGATAAGACAGTAGTTCACCATCTGCCTCAAGGTCTTTGCGGCACAGCTGTTGACGATTCGCCAGATTATATTGTTTTTGGTTGAGGAGGGCAAGGAAGGTTCTTCGTGATTCCTGGCAGATGCCGTAACATGGTGTACAACATCTTTCATGACAACATACTGTGTAACGAGCTGTAAACAATGCCGAACCCACCCTGCACAACGAGAATGGGTTGTTATAAAGTTGTTGGGACCCTGCTTCCTGCTACCTTCTCATCCCAAGCCGTAGAGGGAGAACGCTGCATAGTGATTGGAAAATGAGTAAAGTTTGTGGGCGAGATTTAAGGTTGATGGCTTCTCATGTATGAGTAAGAGCTACACTTCAAATTTAACTGATAGGAAGCAAAATGATCAGATAGCAGATACAGTCCTCATGATGAATCTTCTCTGAATGGGGCAAAATACTACATGAGTTCCGCAGAATTCAGAAATTGTCCTCTTTTGTAATGATGGCACAAGGAAATATATATTATCTAGAACAATGCAGCATTGGGAGTAAAAGAAATATCTAAAACAGACTGTCCAGAATTACTGAATACGCATACTGATCGGAAGATGGAATATACTACAGATCTTAAACGCTTGAGTTCAGCAACATTTGCTCTATGTGTTTTTGCTGATAGTCGTGAGGAAAGCATTAGAAAATCGCCTTACTATTAATACCTCCATCCATTCATTTCTTATGGAGTAATTTCTGGTGTAAATCCGGACACATAGGCACTAAGAATTCGTCGCCCAGAAACTTGCTCTAAGGAAACAGTCTGGTGTCCATCTCTGAACTTTATGTAGACAACTGTTCAAAGAGTCACACATACTATCAACCGTCTCTCTGTACATTTACTCTCTTACGAAGTTTGTTGTAAAGAATCACGCTTTATATGAAAACAATAGCAATATTCATAAAAATAACTGAAATCTGGTTTCGCAGGACACAGCGGATCACGTTGTGGAAAGGGGCCAAGATCAATTACTGTTAGTTATACGATAACACACACAACTTTATTGTTCAAACCAATGCACAGTTTTCCCCTTAAAACAGCAAAGATCTATTCACAGCTGAGGGCCCAAGTAACTCCTCTGGAATAAGGTTTAGAACACCAGGATTTAAAGTAATGGCTGAACGCCTTACTTAAGCAAAATAGCAATATCTTCTAGGCTAAAAGGCCGAAATTATACTTTAGATCAGTTAAGGAATTCTTTAAGAGCCAAGCATTTACAAATTCCAGCTGAAGGTTATATTAAGGAAAATTCTAGTTAATTCTTCGGCTCAAGGCCCAATAAAAAAAATTCCCTTCCATAATAAAAGAGAGGCTTTAAAGATAAAAGCTTTTACACAGTACAACAGAAAAACATCTTACGAAAACTTGAAGTATCTTATTGGCTGAAGGCCCAAACAATTACTCAAGAACAAATAAAGACAACCTTAAAACAAACATTTACAGAACACGACTGAAGGCAGTTTCACCAATTCCAGATAATTAAAAGGGAAACTTTAGAGACAAGGATTTACATATTAAAACCACAGATTCTGAAACAAACTCGGCTGAAGGCCTAAATACAGAGCAACAAGAATTCTAAATGAAACACGGGTGAAGGCCTAATCTTAAAGTTGGTGTGAAGTTCTGCTTAAGGCCATGTACTAAACATAAAACAGACAACATTAATACATGGCTGAAGGCCTGCCATAGTACCTGTGACCAGATAAAATGACAATTACAAACAACAAACAGTGGTGCTCAGAAGTGTACAAGAGTCGGCCTGGGGAGGAAACTCTAACTGCACTTTAGGTGACACACACAGCCAAGCGTAACTCTAAAATCTGGTTGCAGCACGACCTATGGACGGCTGACGAACCAACCAACCACCAAATCAATTCCCTTCCACCCGACCAACAGCATGACAACCAAAATTATCAACGAAGACGAGGAGCACAGCACGATTACGTTTTAATAATTGGCATAAAGCATAGTCAAGGCACAATAAACACCCAATAAAAAAAATAAAAAAAAGGAGAACAACTCCAAGCAGCTGAACTACACGCCGTGCCGGATAGGATCAACACGGCGAGGAAAACACACTGGCTCAAAACTAGGCTAACGACCAGGGCAGGTAACCAGAACGATAACGGCCACAAGGCAGAAGATACCGCTGGTGCACTTCACTAATAAGTTATAATCATTTCAAAGGTTAAAAACCATGCAGCAGCAGAGTTTGCCCAGTCCAACATGCCATCAGGTTGCTGTTTGTGGGGACAGTCCTGGATGCAACAACCAGAAATCAATGAAGAGATGTCACAACGGCTGAGCTTCCACGACAGGTTCGCTGTTTACCCAACTCCACTATGCAGGTGAAGTGCGGACGAATTCGGCAGTTCTTCCAGCTAGTGCCACGCAATTGCGGCTGTGCGTGCACAGCCCGATCACACGCCGCAGAGGCTTCCTCGCTGCTCTGCCGCAACCGACCAACTGCGCCACACACACCATGATACGGAAATATAGCTGCCACACCAAAGACGTCGCTGCAGTACTGGTATCGATAAACGCAGCGTTGCTGCTGCCACTGATGGATTCTGTTCTGACGATACCATCCACAATCAGTAACTTAGTTGTTGCCCGATAAAGCGAACATTTGCTGCGTGAGCAACATTATTAATCTAATTTCTAATCTACTTTGCAAGTTGTGGTATTGTTTGAAACTCGGATATTAATACAGAAAGACCCCAGCCATTTACTGGCCACAGCAGTGAAATTTCGTAGGGTACTACTGTGACATACATGCATTAATAGACAAAAAAAACAGTATACAAGGTAGGTCACTAACTATTGCCACCAAGAGCAGCACCGAAAGTATGACAGGAGCTGAAACGTTTGTGGGACAAACGGTGTATGGGACAATGGAGGCCACAATATGACGTTGGTTTTTTGTTGCTGGAAGTTGTCCCTTCAGAGGTATGAAGGGCAACTTTATTTTTTTTAAATGGTATGCTATATTTTTGTACATATTTTCTGATAGCAGCTATCGAGACGAATCCGTTGATGTGTGACAGTAAGGTTTTTGAAACTCAATGAAGGTCACAAAGGCGGCATGAAGGTCCATTTTCAGAAGCTGTTCGAAGTGATGATCATTGGTATCAGTGCATTGTTGCAATCTCCTTTTCATGGATTGAGTGGTATTCCTTATCACATCGGCACTTATCGAAGCGTATGCTCTGACAATTTTCTCCCACATATCTTAAGGTGTAGCTGGAACGTCTTTATAAACAATTTTTACTAATTCCAACAAGAAAAAAATCCAGGGGCATCAATTCTGGTGAACGAGCAGGCCACGACACATCTCTTCCGCGTCCAAACCAACGATTTAGGAATTGTCTCTGCAACTCATTTCTAGCATTGAGCGAAAAATGTGCCAGAGAGCCATCGTGTTGATACCACATTCTATTCCTTGTTCCTAAAGGTATTTCTTCCAATAATGGACCTAATGTTTCTTGCAGGAATGTGGTGTACTTCCAGTCCTTAAGATTTCCTTCGATGAAATAGGGGCCTATAATTCTATCCTCCAGAATCCCACATCATTCATTCACCGACCACGGTTTTTAGTGTGCAACTTGCCGCAGCCCACATGGTTTTTCAGTTACCCAGTAATGCGTATTATAGAAATTAACATTTCCATGATTCGTAAAAGTAGCCCTGTCAGTAAATAAAATCAAATTAATAAGCTTGTCATCCTTCTGAATCTGAAGTTGAGCGATCGGCAGAATTCTATGCGACGCATACAATCCCTACCAGTTAATTATTGATGGAGAGTGATAAGTAAGGATGATATTTATGGAGATGCAGAACACGGACAACACTACTCTGGCTCATGCCAGATTTCTTGGCGAACTAAAAGAAGGATCTCGAACCATCAAATGCGAAAATATTATGTTGAAATCAACCTATGTAGAGAGAAATGATAACCACGATAAAATAAGGAAAAGCAGAGCTCGTACGGAAAGATTTCTGCAGGCTATACGAGATTGGAATAATAGAGAATTGTGAAGGTGGTTCGACGAACCCTATGCCGGACACGTAAATGTGATTTGCAGGGTATGGCAAGATTACCAATTTCCATTTCGTTATTCGTAACTTTCCTTGCTCGATATGTTTCCAATGCGTTAAAGATCCAGTTGTTCTCAATTTATCATACACATTTGTAAATGTACGACATGTAGGGTGAGTACATTGAGGATATCTTTTAGCGTATAAGTCTCTAGCTCTCACTAAATTTCGTTGCCATTCTCTGTAAATGAGAAGCATATCGATCACTTCAAGATAACTTTCAGCTATTCAGCTATTCATAGAGGCACTATTGCGCTACCTGTCTGACAAAAAGAAGCAGTTAGTGGTTTGTGGTGATTTTAATGTAGATTTCTTAAAAGATACTGATAGTAAAAATGAGCTAGAATCTTTGTTTGGTTGTTTCAATCAAGTATCTATCGTAAATTTTCCAGCTCGTGTGCAGGAGGATAGGAGGTCACTTATCGATAACGTAGTCATAGACAGTGCTCAGGCAGAAACAATTAATGGGTAACCAGTTGTTAATGGGCTATCTGATCATGATACACAGTTAATGCAAATAACACATATAGCACCTTACAGGCTTCAGGCTGGTTTATACAAGGCAGGGAGACTTATTGATGCGAACAGGGTACAGACTTTTAAGAGCAGCCAAGAAGAGATAGAATGGGATGAACTATACACAAAAAATGATGCTGATGCCAAGTCCAATTTATTCCACTGTAAATTTGCCTCAATATTTGAGAGTCGCTTTGCAGAAACGTTATCCTAAAAGCCATAACAAAGTCAAGTAAGCCATGGATTACTAAGGGAATTAAGATATCATGTAAGAGAAAGAGGGAAATATTTGGACAGACCAGAATCAAGATCTGACATTACTTACTTACTACCAAAGATACTGTAATATTTTAAGGAAAGTCATTAAGAAGTCGAGAAGCTCATGTGTTCTGATGGAAATTAATAATGCGGTTAATAACATTAAAACTGTATGGAATATTGTCAAACGGGTGTCGGGGCAGCCTGACAGTGTTCAGCATACCACAGCAATAAAGCCAAATGATGATGTTGTGAGTGATAATTCACAAGTTGCAAGTATTTTTAACAATCACTTTCTGAAAGCAGCAGCAAAACTATGGTTAAAGGTTTCGATTGACGAAGCAAAAGAATATGTTAAAAATGTCATTCCCCATGACTTTAGGCCTTTAGAAATAGCACCAACATCCCCCACTGAAATTAAAGGAATTATAAATATACTGAAAAACAAGAGCTCGTGTGGTGTTGATGGAGTCTCTAACAGAATTTTGGCGTGTTATTCTGATTTAATAAGTGGAATCCTTAGTGATATATGTAATGCTTCACTGGCACAGAGATTTTTTCTAGACAGATTGAAATACGCAATTGTCAAACCTATTCATAACAAAGGGGACAAGAGTGACTTAAATAATTGTAGACCAATCAATCCCTAAAATAGACCATTCTCTAAAATATTCGAAAAAGTTATGTATTCACGAGTAGACTTACATTTAAGTGAAAATAATTTACTCTGCATGTTACAGTTTGGATTCCGGAAGGGTAACTCCACTGAGAATGCTATCTACACATTTACCCATCAAATAGTACAAGCCCTAAATAACAAATTATCGACAGCTGGTATTTTTGTGATCTATCCAAGGCATTGGACTGTGTGGATCATGTCACACTCTTAGAAAAACTCAGGTTTTATGAAATTGAAGGCTATACACACAGATCGTTTGAATCATACTTAACGAACAGAATGCAATAAGTTGTTCTGAATAAGACAAATAATGTTCGGAGGGTGGTAAATTCTAGTGAATGTGGAGTTATTAATTTGGGGTCTTGTGCAGTTCCTTCTTGATGTGAATGACCTCTCACTTAATGATCAGCAAGCAAAACTAGTACTTTTTACAGATAACACGAGTGTTATAATAAATCCCATTTCAGAAAAAGCAGTTGAAGATATTGTTAAGGATGTCTTTCAAAGAATTATTAAGTGGTTCTCAGAAAATGGACTCTCCCTTGATTTTGAAGAAATTCACTATATCCAGGTCTGTAGACCTGCACTGAATAGTCATACCGACAATTGATGTAGCATGTGAACAGTGCTCAGTTAACATGATGATTTTTCCAAATTTTTGGGTGTTCATATTAATGACAACTTGAACTGGAAGAAGCATATTACTGAGCTTCTCAAACAATTAAGTTCAGCTTCTTTCGCGCTTCATATAATCGCTTGGCTTGGTAATAAACAGATTAGCCTCCTAATGTATTTCGCTATTTCCACTCTGTAATGTCTTACGGAATAGTTTTCTAGGGTAACTCACCACTCAGACATAATGTATTGTTTGAACAAAAGAGAGCAGTGAGAATAATTAGTGGTGTTCAGCCAAGGACGTCATGTAGGCACCTGTTTAACTGCACCATCATAGTCCATATATTCGCTAATGAAATTCGTTATAAATAATTTATCTCAATTCACAGAGAACAGTGATGTTCACATGTACAACACTAGAGGGAAAAATGACCTCTGCTATGCGTTATTGAAGCTGTCATTTGCTCAAAAAGGAGTACATTGTTCAGGAACAAAAATATTTGATCATTTGCCCAACAACATAAAGTGTCTGGCAGGTAGCAGATCAAGTTTTAAATCTAGCTTAAAAGCGTTTCTTTTAGACAACTCCTTCTATTCCCAGGACAAGTATCTGTTTCAGAACAGGTAAAGAAAAAAGAATGAAATTTTGTACCTGTAAATGTAGTTGCAAGAGTAGAACTAAAAATTTCAGTAACATTAATATTAGCACTATTCATATATATATATATATATATATATATATATATATATATATATATATATATATATATATATATATAGCGTTGAGAGGCCCAGGCAAAGTGTAGAACTCTATGTCGTCCAGGCATAAGGGTACACGATTGAGCCTTCAGCTACAAAAGCCCATATCGATGATGTTTCGTTGAATGGTTAGCATGCTGGCACTTCTTGATGGCCCAGCATTGAAATCTGCAGCATCTTGAGGAAGGGTTGTATTTTGTGAGTTAACGAGCATTTTCCTCTCATTTAAGTTTATGGCCGAAAGAGCCAGCCTCAAGAAAATGTGAAACTAACGCTGCCGTCCCGGACCGCGCGCCACGACGAGCACAGACCCGCCACGAGGTGGGGAAACTCACAGGCGACTGTTGTGCTGAGTGAGGCCTGAGCACTTCATCACTACCTTGGAGATGTTCTGTGCCATCGCTAGTGCGTCGACCATAACACCATGTTAAGACTCATTCAAATCTTTCAAATAACTTCCGGGAATTCAGCCAGGTAACACTTTCAGCGATCGACGATATTTCGGCGGGAGAACACCCCGCCATTTTCAAGGACTGTCTGATTTTTCCTTGAAAATGGAGGGGTGTTCTCCCGCCGAAATATCGACGGTCGCTGAAAATGTTACCTGGCTGAATTCCCGGAAGTTATTTGAAAGTTTTATACGCCAGGAGAAACTCAGGTCTCTCATTTAACTCTTGATAACCTGCCATTGTAGCAGCAGTAACCGATGTAGCAACTGCACCAGACGTTTGTCTCATATAGGCGTTGCCGACCGCAGCATCGTATTCTGCCGGTTTACATTCCTCTGTATTTGAATACACATGCCTTTAGAAGTTTCTTTGGCGCTTCAGTGTACATAGGACGGTCAGAAACAGTCTGAAACCTTGTAAGGGTGTTGCAGATAAGACTGTGCTGAGAAATTATTGTTAAGAAAAATCCGATTTGTTGCCCCATTTCCAAATTATTTAGCATTGAAGTTAGTCAGTCAGATCTTCGTGCGCGCAAATTCAAACAGCATACCAGATGCGTTGTCTCCATTCTTGTCCTTTATTTGGTTTCCGCACCTAGCTTAAAATAATCATTTCCGACGGGAGCACATTTTAACTGGTAACAACAAGTGGTAACCCACAGACTTGCAGATGTCTGTGAATTACCGCATTTTAGCGCGAGCAAGTGCTTCTATTTCTGAGCGCTACGCCTAGACTGACTAACTTAGCGTTAAATAACTCAGAAACGGCGCAGGGTATACAACAGTTTCTCAACGATTATTTTCCAGCACATCCTTCCTGCAACACTCTTGGACGGCTTTCAGACTGTTCCCTTTCACCCCGGAGAGGCACTGTGAGTCATGTCACACATCAGGAAGAAAACGTGCCCACCAGAAGCCAAGCAGTGATTTGCAGACTGTGGCCAGTCACTGACAAGGTGGACAGATCACGAATAGCTGACTTCATACTTTCTCCCTTTCGTCATGAATAGTCTGCTGTATTCTAGGGCCAATAAAGTTTCACAGATGTGATGTACTGATACGGACTACTTTCAGTAAAACAGAGTGACTACTTTCAGTAAACAGAGTCATCTCGCCTTCTCCAGAACCAGTCTTGCTCTGAGGATGGCTGTTGAAATATGGCCAAATAGTTTACAATTAAAGTATTTTATACAAATAAGTGGACATTGTTGTTTTGGTATTCAGTCTGAAGACTGATCTGAATTAATTCTCCATGCTACTCTATCCTGTGGAAGCTTCTTCATCTCTGATTAACTGCTGCCACTTTCATCTTTCAGAATCTGCTTACTGTATTGAACTGTCCGTGTTACTTACAATTTTCGCCCTCCCCCCTCCCCCTATGTTTCCCTCCAATACTAAATTGGTGATCCCGTGATGTCACCGAATGTGTTCTATTAACAGATCCCTCCTTCATGTCAGGTTGCGGCACAAAATTTCTTTTCTCTCCATTTCTATTCAAAATCTTCCTATAAGTTACGCCATCTAGTCGTCTCATCTTCAGCATTCTTTTGCATCACAATATTTTAAAAGCTTCTATTCTTGTCTAAATGTTTATCGTTCATGTTGAGAGGCACTCACATGCCTTGCTCATACTGTGGCATCAAGCAGTCAGGCCTGCAAGATGAGCGGTCTGCCAAGCGAGTGGACTCATTCTTATTTATCGAGTAACATGAACTCTAGTACTCACAATTAAGTTACAAGTTATTCTCCTGTTTGAATATTACGCAACGGAAACGGATAACGCACATCTGACTATTAAAAATTTACACAACTCTGATTGTTCACTACGCACTGGCGATACCACATTTTCTTTCTTATTCAACGGCTTTGGTCAACACGTGGCCATCGCAGTGAATATGAATGGCGCACACATTATAAATTCTGGGTATCATGAGATCATACTATTCGAAGGAAAAGGCCACCAATCTCTTTCTTTTCTCTATCTTATTTATTCCGATAAATTCTATAACCTAAAAACACAAGTTCTTTAACCTACAACAATAACACATGAGAAATTCCACCCAGTGGGCATGGCTTTACATTGGTGATTCTCTATCTTATGGTCTCGTAATTATTTAATGCTACAGTGCACTTTCTGGATAGGATGGTAAATCTTTTTCTATATCTCACACTATGACTCTCACACCCATCATTACGAAACTTTCCTCCACATCGAGCGGTAGAAAAAGGAACATGCATAACCTACTGCCTCTGAAAGTATCTTGTTACTCTCCCGTGCCGACCACACATACTTGAATTTCATGAGATACATCATGCTGACATATACAATACAAAGAATAGTCACAGTGTTATAATCACATCACTTTCAGCTTTGCCACTTCAATTAATATTTATCCCAGTTTCACACACCACTGCCCCACTTCGTAATTTTTCTTTCCTACTATGAACTCTGGAGGATATATGCAGGTCTTCCTGTGCAATGCAAGCCAAGTGGCGTTGCTGGATAGACGGCTGACTCACCTTGCTTCTCTCTCAGAGCATTATAGTATGAATCAAGCGTCACACGGAAACATAACACGCAAAGTAATATTAAGAACATATTCATGACACACGTGAATCCTCAACTGATACCATGGACGAGTACTTCTCTTTATCCTTTGTCTCATACATACATTGAGACTCACACAGTACTCACCACGTGGAAGTACTTGTCTCTAATTTCAAGTCCTGCACACGCCATTTCTTAAATATTTCCAACTTATAGTACACACACTAGTAATTCAGCTTAACTTAAGCACTCGGAAGTATTTCAACCTATCGCTACATGTGGTTTCATTCTGACTGTTGGTCACTTCCAAAGATTACTATGATCCCCTGAACATTACCTGCCTGACATTTAGTTCTCCCCTATACCAAACTACTCTTAAGTATTGTACATGCATACCATGTCTACACTCTTTTGTCTTTACAGAGCACACCTAAGACAGGTCTTACCAACACTAGATCCAGCGGCAGAGTGCTGAAACATGTCCATTCTTCAGGTCATCTCGCACCTCCGTGAGGTGGGGGAAGACCATGCTACCCATTGGTGAGCCAAATTTCAGGCGCTCAAAGCTCCGGTAAATTTCATCTCTTTGGTTCCACCAAAGGTGACCAAAAGATCGTCTCAAAGATGATCATATATTCACATTTACTATGTGCGGATAGCAGACGACCATACATTCATTCATTTCACAGATCTCACCAAACTGGATGTAGGGATTTATTTTGTGGGAGTGCACATGCGATCAATTAAACAAATAAATTGTCATTCTTTCCCACACAGGTATCCGGCTTCACTGTATTAATTGGAATTGAGTTATTATTAGAAAAAAATATGTTGTTCTGACAAGAATAATGAAGTATGCTGTACCTATTTTCAATGTCGGGCGGTACTGTACCCTTTCAATGTTTCATTTTCATACATGGCTACACTGCATACGAAAACATTTAGGAAAGCCTTCCTAACACAAAACTACATTTAGTGTTAACAAATTTCTTTTCTTCAGAAACACTTTTCTTGCCATCAACAGTATATATTTTACATACATGTTTCCTTTCCTAATCTAATTACCTCAGCATCACCTGATTTAATTCGAATACATTACGTTATCCTTGTCTCGCTTTTCGTGATGTTCATCTTATCTCCTCCTTTTAAGATACTCTTTACTCCATTCAATTGCTCTTGCAAGTTCTTTGCAGTCTTTGATAGAATTGCATTGTCATCGGGGAACTCAAAATTTTTGTTTCTTTTCTTTTAGCTTAAATTTTTCCTTTGTTTCCTTTACTCTTGTTCAATGTACATATGAAATAATCTTGGGTATAGGCTACAATCCTGTCTCACTCCCTTCCCATCCACTGCTTCCCTTTCATGCCCCGCAACCCTCATAACTGCCATCTGGTGTCTGTACAAATTGCAAGTAGCCTGTCGCTCCCTGTATTTTACCTATGCCACCTTCACAATTTGAAAGAGAGTATTCTATTCAACACTGTCAAAACCTTTCTCTAAGCCTACAAATGCTAGAAACGTGAGTTTGCCTTTCCTTAATCTGTCTTCTAAGATTATTAGTACGATCATTTCACCAAAATCCAAACTGATGTTCCCCGACGTCGGCTGCTACCAGTTTTTCCATTCATCTGTGCAGAATTCTTTTTAGTGTTTTGAAACCATGACTTATTGAACCTGCTCTTTTTTTGGAATTGTGATTATTAAATTTTTCTTGAAATTTAAGGGTATTTCGCCGTTTTGTACATCTTGCACGCTACATGTAATAGTTTTGTCGTGGTTGGCTCTGCCAATGCTGTTAATAGTTCTAATGCAATGTCGTCAACCCACGGGGCCTTGCTTCGAATTAGTTCTTTCACTGATTTGTCAAACTATTCTCCCAATATCATAACCCCTGCCTCATTCTCATCTGCTCCTCTTCTATTTCGATAATATTTCCGTCAAGTCCATCTCTCTTGTGTAGACTTCACTCATTCCACGTTTCAGCTTTCCATTCTTTCTTAGGAATGGTTTTCCATCTGAGCTCTTGATATTCATACACAACTTTTTTTTCTCCAAAAGCCTCTTCTTTCTTTCTGTAGGTGGTATCTATCTTTCCCCTAGTGAAATACGCTTCCAAGCCCTTAAATTTGATTACCAAGACGCGGTACAGCACCAAAACAGATTTAAACCATGATGACACTGAATGTGGACGTCTACGCCGTTACGTCATTTTCAATCGACGTACACTGTGATCAAAAGTATACGGACACCGCCTAAAATTTACGTTCTTCATATTAGGGGCATTGTGCAGCCACCTACTGCCAGGTTTTCCATGTCAGCGACCTCAGTAGTCATTAGACATTTTTAGAGTTGGGGCCGTTTGTGCACTCACAGACTTCGAATGTGGTCAGGTGATTGGGTGGCACTTGCGTCAGACGTCTGTACGAGAGATTTCCACACTCCTAAACATTCCTATGTCCACAGTTTCCGATGTGATAGTGAAGAGGAAACTTGAAGGGACATGTACAGCACAAAAGTGTACAGGCCGACCTTGTCTGTTGACTGGCATAGACCACCAACAGTTGAAGAGGGTCTAATCTGTAATAGGCAGACATCTATCCAGACCATCACACAGGAATTCCAAACTGCATCAGGATCCACTGCAAGTACTATGACAGGCAGGAAGTGAGAAATGGCTCTGAGCACTATGGGAATAAACTTCTGAAGTCATCAGTCCCCTAGCACTTAGAACTACTTAAACCTAACTAACCTAAGAACATCATACACATCCATGCCCGAGGCTGGATTCGAACCTGCAACCGCAGCGGTTGATGTTTTAAGCATCTTCTTCCTTCCCACTGTTGAAGAGCAACTTGGGGATCGAGATTTCATCTTATAACATGATAGAGCACCTGTTCATAATGCAAGGCCTCTGGAGGAGTGGTTACACGATAATAACATCCCTGTAATGGACTGGCCTGCACAGAGCCCTGAACTGAATCCTATAGAACACCTTTGGGATGTTTTGGGACGCCGAATTCATATCAGGTCTCATCGACAGACATCAATACCACTCCTCAGTGCAGTACTTCGTGAATTTTCATTTCTCTATTTATCTACTGTAACTAAACACTTTTTATTGAACTTATTCTTGATACTGTTTGTGTATTGCGGTACATGTATAATTTATAACAATCTTCATTGTGTTATCTCCTCACATGATATCCTACAAGCCACGGATGGAGGACAACAGCACTCAGTGTAGCAGCTCTGTCTAGGGAATGTTGCCATGGTTCATGTGGTTCTCCCCATCGGAGGTTAGAGTCCTCCTCATGGGGGTGTTTCTTGTCCTTAGCGTAAATTACTTTGAATTAGATTAGGAAATGTGTAAGCCTAGGAACCGATGACTTCAGCAGTTTGCTTCCATAGGGACTTACCACCAATTTCCAATTTCCAATGGAGGGCACCAGGCAGATTCTATAATCTCATATTTCTGGAAAGCATTTGACATGATGTCCAACATCAGACCCTTGAAGAAGGTCCTGACATACGTATTAGGCCTTATGGTCCAAGGAATATGAATGGCTCGAAAAATATTTAAATAATAGAACCCAGTAAGTCTTCTCAAAGGTGAGTATTCATCAGAGACAATGGTATCGTCCAGAGTGCCCTAGAGAAGAGTATAGGACTTATTCCATATACGCATAAATTGATAAATGATCTGATTGACAGGATGAGCAGTAGGTCAAATCTGTTTGCTAATGACACTGTGGCACATATGAAGCTGTTGTCGAAGACTAACTGCAGGAAGATACAAGACAGAACTTCAGGTTTGTCAGTTGAATGGCAGCTTGTTCTAAGTGCAGAAAAATGTAGGTTAATCCAAACAAGTAGCAGAAATAATCCTGTTACGTTCGAATATATCAGTAGTGGTGTGCTGCTTGAATAAATTAAATATCTAGGTATAATGCTTGGAACCTCCTCCCAGTTTTGCATTGAACTATATTGTTCACATATGTAATTATTTGAGCATAATATATATCTTTCTTCCTTGTCATGAGACTCATTGGTGTCCCCTTCTGTTATTGTGAAAATTACTAAATGATAACATCTGCTTTCTTAAATGCTGGAATTTACTAATTAAATCACTCAATTTATAAACATTTATGAACATCAAACAGTGTGTACCATTCTGCCACTCATCTCCGGTCTTGCTACCGAGCAACCTCCCTCTCCAGCCTCACACCAGTAGTACGAGGGCCACTTGAGTGCAGTTGCAGACAAAAATTTTCAACTAAAATTCTATGTTGTGAATCTTATGTCAAATTCTTTTACCATACATTACTACATACATAAGCATAGCTTTAGGAATTTTATCAGCAAAATTTGCACACAACTTCATTGTAGTTTTATGTGTAGCTAATACATTCATTCTTGTAGATATATTTATAAGATAAAGCACTTCGTCTTCAGGCCACAAGTGGCCCACCGGGACCATCCGACCGCCGAGTCATCCTCAGCTGAGGAAGCGGATAGGAGGGGCATGTGGTCAGCACACTGCTCTCCCGGTCGTTATGATGGTTTTTTTGACTGGAGCCGCTACTATTCGGCAAAGTAGCTCCTCAATTGGCATCATGAGGCTGAGTGCACCCCGAAAGTGCCGACCACGCCCGACAGCGCTTAACTTCGGTGATCTGATGGGAACCGGTGTTTCCACTGCGGCAAGGCTGTTACCATATTTATAACATAGATAGAACAATTTTCAATAAAGATGAATGGACTCACATTAACATAACCATTCAGTTGTGTAGTTCTCTTAAAATCTAAGAAAGCATCATAAGCTTTTAAATAATTATTTGGTGGATCTAGATTCCACATTTCTTGAGGAAAAATCTCATTTCTTCCATTATTAATTTAGATATTCTGTAATTTCACATGATTGACTAAGGAACAGTCAGTGAGCTGTTTATTTTTCCTTTTTGTCTGGAAAACAACAAAATGAAATAATGCATATAAAATTCTGCAGTTATATAAATTTGTAATATCTAACTCAAAATTTATTTTTTCATCTAATCCAACAATCTCTACAGTCTGTGGTTCAAAGAAAGATATGAGAATTTTTGGATTTTTAAGTCTGTCTTGTTCTAATTAAAGTGAATATTCTGGTTCAAATTTAACAACAGGAACACGAATTTCCATTGCTTCTACAACAATTTTACCTTCTTTTGGCAGTGTAGTCACATCTTCAACACCAGCAGCATTTGTATCAGGCCAACAAAGAATACAATCTGCAGCACTTGATGACCATGTAAAAATAACTGTTAAATCTCCTTCCCACATTGTTTCTTTATAATCTTTAAAAAATCCACTTAATTATTCTAATGGATAAAGTACTTCATTTTTCTTACTTGTTATCTCTCCATTACTGAGAATATGACCTTCCATGGTTAACTCATTAGCTATAGTTGAAGTCAATCGAATAAGAGCCGATGAAGAAATAAATGGAAATTCCATTCTAGACAAAATATTGTTACCTTTCTTTAGGGTGATAATCTCAAAAAAATTTGCTACATAATTATCAATTAATTTTTGATTGGATTTTCCATCATAAGTTTGATAATCTGTACCATCAGTTCCAATATACTGAAATTCATGTACAATTCAGCATAATTTGGATGAACCCAACCATCTACAATATTTGTATTAATCTCCGTCTTCTTGTCAGGGAGATTCAAATTATTTTTAGTCTTTTCATTCACAGGGAATGAATAAAACTGATAACTTTCTACTTTGTTCATGATTTATTTAGGAATGAAAAATATTAAGAAATTTCTAAAATAACTGTTACACAAACACCATTAAAGTCAATCAAATTATCGTTTTCATCAGTTACAGTAATTTCCAAGTTCTGATTGGATCAAAAATAGGAATATTTACAGCGTAATTCGGTTCATGAATTACTGGTCCACCAAATTCTGCATTAGGCTTGAATGAAACAATAATATTAGTTTCTCTGCGAAAATGATCAGTGTGCTTTACATACAGTCCATCAGCAAGATTGAAATTTATATTTATTAATTCAAATGGAATAATTTTACGAATATCTTTAGCAATAGCTTTTTCTTTAGCTTGAACAACTTGATTACTAAGTCCAAGCATAATTCCAATAGTATCTTTTATATCCATATACACTTTTAGATCATTTTCATTAACAATTCTGTTTAAAATTTCTTCTGATTTAATGTGGATATTTGCCTTCTTTCAATGAATAAATTTTTCCAAGTTTTTCAAACTATACTGACCTACAAGAATGTCTATCGTTTCACTATCACAATAAAGTTCATTATTTCTCCATGTAATATTTGGAGTTAGGAAAGTTGAATAAAAATCAACTAATGAGAAAGTTCCCTTATTGGAACAGTTAATCTTTTTTGAGATCAGATGACTTACCACTTAATTGAAATAATCTACACATTTACCATTAAAAAAATTTATTAATAAATGAGCAAAACAGATTGGGTACCAAAAATAAGACTTCCAGAAAAGAAGTCGAAGAATAAACATGGTAAACTTTTACCAAATTCTATTTGATGTGCGATAATTGGACCAAGTGGTTGTGGAAAAACTACATCAATGATTCATAATTATATTTTAGCTCCAGGACGGTTAAATTGGAATAAAAGTAATCATTTATGTGTTTATCCAAAAACCTTAGATCAACCAAAATACTTGTAATTTATGAAAGGATGTGAAAAAATTGAAGAAAAAATAGCTACATTCATCGGAAATAATGAAGAAATTGTCACATTAGATCAATGCCTAGACAATTCAGTTGTTATATTTGATGATTTTATTCTTGAGAATCAGGACATTGTTAGAGAATATTTCACTAGAGGAAGACACAAAGGTATAATTTGTTTTTACTTAGCTCAAACTTATTCAAAAATACCAAAACAGTTAGTTAGAGATAATTTAAACTTTTTAAAAATATTTAGACAGGATGATACACATTTAAATCATATTTACCATGAGTTTATTGGTGGAGATTTAAAGTTTGATAATTTTAAAGAAATGTGTAGTAAATGTTGGAACGATCACATTGTATTTTTCACAATAGACATGACTAGAAAATCAAATGAAGGTAAATTTAGAAATAAAAGACAACATTTCTTTTTTAATTAATGTTTTTCATTCTTAAATAAATGTTTGTAAAATACGATGCAGACATCGTTAAAAAAGCTAGACAGAACAGGAAAGTAAAAGAACAGTTACAAGAAGAGTTTAGAAAATGGAAAAAACAATGAAGAACAGAGTATGAAAAATTTTAAAGAGATCAACCAGTTATCGATGACATTGAACAAGTCAAACTAGGAATTGGAGGCTTAGTTGACAATCTTTTGAAGCAATTGAAGAAAGTAGAGAAGTTGAAAAATAAATGATTACTTATTATTTTGTTCAATTTAACGATCCAGCTATTAAGCATGATGAAAGTGATAAAAGAGGTTCTTCATCAAGCGAATCTGAAATAACAAAGTTGTTAGATAACTATGATAAAGAAATCAACAGAAAGATGTTAAAAAATAAACATAAGTGAAAGAATGTTAGAACACATTATTCATAATAAAGATAAAGTTTTTGGGTTAAAGCCTGTTGGCATATTTAAATTTGTTGGAAGATTGCCTGTAAAATTTGAAGGCAATTAATTAACATTTGGTAATAGAACAATTGAAGGAACTGATGGATTAATGAATCTTTTAAGTAAAAAACAAATAACAATGGATGCAGATATATTGATTGAATCAGGAGCATGAAGGAACTGATGGATTAATGAATCTTTTAAGTAAAAAACAAATAACTATGGATGCAGATATACTGATTGAATCAGGAGCATTATATTCTGACAATAATCCAAATAAAATAAAAAAAGTAAAGGTAATAAATATTAACATTTGATAATACAGATTGTAGAACTAAATTTTTTCAAAAAATAGCACCATCAGATTCAAATGAAAATACTGGCGAAGGCTTTGTTAAAAAATATACAGAAAAACCAATTAAATATGTTTGGATGAATGATGTTAGCCAATTAACTGATAGATTAGCTGTAATTTGTGGTGAAGAATTAGCTGGAAATAAGAAATATCACAATGAAGAAGTTGGAATAATGCAAATGGTGACTAATAAATTTAGTGATTTCGTTGTCAACAATCCAAAAGGAATTCCATACTTAATTAGAATTTTGAATAATCTTCCTCACACATTTTGGAAAAACAGGGTGAAGGATTAGAGAATTGGGTTTTAAGTAGTGTTCCAATGCCTGAGATGCATTTACCAGGATATAATCACTGTGGACCATTCACTAAACTTGAAGGAATAAATCCATTAGATGAAACTTGCAAAAAACATGACATTGCTTATAGAGATAATAAAGATGTAGAAAAAAGACGTATAGCTCATAAAGAACTTCAATTAGCTACAAAAGAACGAATACATGCATGTGATGCTTCTTTAGGAGAAAAAGTCGCAGTAACAGCAGGTTGAGGAATAATGTATGGAAACTGAAAATTAGGAATGGGCTTAGGCGTGGATGACAATGGATGGGGAGTTTAATCTTTATTAAATTTTTAATCTATATAAAAGAACAATTTTACAATTGATTATATTTTGCAACCTAGTGGCAAAACAAAACAAAAGTCAATTAAATTAAAGTTAAATAAGGAACAATTAAATCTAATTGAACCATTTTAACAGATGTTCAAAAATAGGAGAAAAGAAAAGAAAGTTGGTAGAAATTTGCTTCTAACTTTAGGTATTCCTGTTGCTAAAAAAATTATTGAATACTTTACGAAAAAGAAAGATGGTCGAGGTTTAACAGAACATGAAGGCGGATTTTTACCATTATTATTTGCTGCTTTACCGTATTTAGCAACAACTGGTTCTTTAGCTAACAGATCTGTAGCAATTGCAAATGCAGTTACAAACAAAAAGAAAGCTGATAAAGAATTAGAAGAAAAAAAGGTATTTAGAATTGGAAAAGAAAGCAGGAACTGAAATAAAAAAAAATTCGAAAAAGTAATTAATAAATATCCTGTTGTATTAAGTAATTTTGATATAGAGGAACTTACTAAACAACTAAAAATTAAACATTTTTGTGGTTTATATATGATTAATGAATTACAAAATAAGCCATTTAAAGCTGAATATGGTATAGTAAATTTATATACATCTGATAATCCTGGTACACACTGCATTTGTTATTACAAAATAAAAAATAAAATAGTTGTTTCTGATTCAGTTGGTGGTAATATACCAAAACAATTATTTAACTACTTAGGAAAAATCGAATTATTTACGATACAGAAAATTGCTTTGTGAATATTATAATTTAATGATGTTTTAGATTTAATAAATGGACATTTTTGGAAATAAGATACATCAAAGTGAACATGTAGTTAATACATCTACATTCGATTAAGAAAAATTGGAAATTTGATTAAACAATTTGATCCAAAGAGAACTAATGCAATTAAACAATTTCAAAAAGAATTTAATGCTATTTTTAAGCTAACTAAAGGTTATATTGGTTTTAAAGGCAGAAGACTTGCTAATGTAAATGATCCAATTGATGGAAAAGATGTAGCTAACAAACATTATTTTGTTAATATACTATAAAAATTTTTATAAAACCAGAACACACAAGTGTTTTAATGCAATTTAATATCTATATTAATAAAGAAGAATATAACAAGTTTCTTTTAGACTTAAAGAAAAGAAATAGTATTATAGATGGTATTATGACACATAATAATAAAGAAATAAACGATTTTAAAAGAAATCTTATTAATGCTTTAAATAAAATTGATTCTGTAGAAAGTTATGTTAAATCATCAGAATCCAAATATAAAAGTGCTTGGACAAAAAAGTAGGTAATGATCTAGAAGTATTGGAAACATTAGATTAATTTAAACTTAATTAAATTTTTTATCTATATAAATGAACAACTACACTTTGCATGACTATCACATTTATTGCTTGAAGTGTAAAAATTTACTGATACACATAATCCATATAGATTAAAAACAGACTTTACACAGTTTGTAAAAAGAAGAAAAGTAAATTCGTCAAAAAAATTGTAGGCAAAGGTCTATATAATTTTCTTGAAGAAATTAATAATGAATTACATAAACTAATGAAAAAGAATTTTACATGAAGAAATGTAATTTCTCTCGGTATATATTATTTATGGCAAGCCGACTTAATAGACATGGAATCAGGGAAGTTGAAATGAATATCTAAAATAAACAAAGGATATAAATATTTATTGACTGTTAACGACGTATTTTCGAAATTTGTCTGGGCTGTTCCTGCTAAAGACAAAACAGCTAAGAATGTGGCTGATGAGTCGAAAAAATATTCGGTTCCACGAGACCAAAAATCTGCAGACAGATAATGGTAAGGAATTTTATAACAAAGAATTTAAAGAACTAATGAGGAAATATAACATTAATCATTATTCAACTTTTTCAGAATTAAAAGCAACTGTTGTTGAAAGATTCAACAGGATGTTAATAGAAAAATGTCGAAACTATTTTCTATTCAAGGAAATTACAAGTGGATAGACATTACCTCAGAATTAGTTGATAAATATAATAAACATAAAACAGTGAACTACAAAAATGAAGCTAACAGAAGTTAATGAGAACCTAATGGAATGGTTATGTATCCAGCTAAAGCAAAGTATTCTATTGGTGATAAAGTTAGAATGATAAAAACTGAAAGGAATATGTGAAAAAGGTTACACTGTTAATTGATGTATAGAAATATTTGAAATTCAAGATGCGATTCATTCTAATCCAATCACGTATAAGTTAAAAGACATAAAAGGAAATTTTTATGAACAAGAACTACAGAAAACGTAAATCCAGATGTATATTTAGTTGAAAAAGTTTTAAGAAAGAAAGGAGATTAATTTTATGTTAAATGGTTAGGTTTTGATAATTTGCACAACAGTTGGGTAAATAAATATAAAGTAATAGTCAGTTGATCACAATCTATTAATAATTTTTCTATATAACTGTACCAAATTGTACAAATGAGGAAACTTACACTTTCATTCTTCCTATCTGTATGTTATCCTGATGATGATTATATAATTTCTACATTCATAAATCAATTAACAGATGAATGAGTGAATTATTTATACAATCTCAAAGGAGGAAGTTTGTAATGTTTATGAATGCATTAAATAACAGTACTGACTTTTTAGATCGATTAATAAGTGACTGTAATTTTAACTTCTTTATGTGTAATTGGTGCTTTACTGATTTTTCATTGCTTTAGTTCTTTAAATCAGTTCCAAATCTTTGCAATGTTAATGTGATGTTCAACTTTTACTTGACCCAACAATTTAGATCTAGTTAAACTTAAACAATTTTCTTTTACGCAATCGTCAAGAGCTTGATTTTTTTTCTTTCAATTGTTCTTCATCAAATAATTCTACTATTTCAGGTGTTATTGGGCCTAAAGAATACACTTGCTCAGAAGTTATTTTTAGTTAAATCATTAATGTAATCGAAAGGCTCGTTTATATTTTAATGGTTAATTTAACAATCTCAAGCAGTGGCATATACTGTAAAACGAAGATTTCCTTATTCTTTTTATCTCTGAAATCATCGAATAACTCGTAAATAGTCTTTTCTGTTTTATTAACATCATACCCTTTATCGTAGAAGCAGATATAAAATTTATCTTGCTCATTGTGTGAAGAATTGAAATTCGAGTTTTGAATAGACAAGTTCTCTGTTTTTCCCCACTTAAGAGTTGTTGATTAAAGAATATCTTTTTGAAGTAGCTATACAGAGGTAACCATTTTTTGTTTTCTGTTTCATTTTGTCGATAAAGATCTTCATGTTCATGTTGAATTGTTTGAGTCATTTGTTTTCCTCTTTTAATTCTTCTTTCTCTGTTGAGTGTGTTTTGAAAGACGATGGTGAGTTGCTCCTTTTATTTAATTGTTTGTTGAAGTTTAAATTCGCCGAATTTTCGGCTTCTTTTTTTTAGAAGATAAAATTAGTGAATATAATTCTGATTCATTAATGAATGTAGTTAGTTTTTCATTATAAGTTAACCCTATCTGGCAGACGGGTCTGAAATTTTCTAAGGAAATAGTATCATCTGTATCGCTATTTTTTCTAATTGTATGATCTGTGTCTTTATATTCTAATATCTGTGCAACATCTTTAGCTTCAAACCATGGATTATTTTCTTCATCTATAATCATGACAAGTTACTTATTGTTGTAAGTAAGCTTGTTGTTGAACATATCTACAATCGACTGCATTTATATAGAATATAAAACATTATTTATATCAACTCAGTCTGATGAAGATTCATTATATCATCAACCAATTTTTCTTGTGTATAGTCATCCAAATTATTGAAATAATGTCGATAGCAAACAAGTCTCAAATTTTCTTTCATTCGTTGATATAAATTTATTGAATTAGGATTATAGTTCAATCTTAACATTGCCTCTGTTCAATTTTATATCGTTGCTTCTGTAAATTTTTTTGTTGTGCTCTAATGACATAATAAGTATAATCACATTCATCATCAAGTAACTTAAAAATTACGAAAGCAAGTTTTACGTATTTATTATTTGTTTGTGGAACAACATTACATAATGTTGTATATATTTCTCCATTTCTTGTGTTTATTACATCAAAAGCCATATAACCTGTTTCTATCATACTTTCGATTTGTTTTTTATCCAATTTATGTATTTCATGTGAAGATTCTATTTAATATCTATAGGCAACAATCTTATATTCGCCATGTTCGCAAATTTTCGGTAAATCCTCATGTGTAACATTTTCTGAATGTTTTTGCTTCTTATTTTTTTCCTTTTAATATTAAGCAATATAATCCTGGCTCATTAATAAATATAGTTTTTATATCTGCATTTTGGATGCCATGTTTTATAGCTTTTGGAAAATCTTTAAATTTTTTGTATATCTTCATATCCACATGTTTTTTAATAGCACCCCTACATTTTCTACAGTCTAATATTTTAGCAACATCTTTCGCTTTTAACCATGGTTCATTATTTTCATCAACAATTACAAAAAAAATTCTTGTTATAAGTGAGCTTATTATTTTTTAGATAAATATGTACCTCCATTTATATAGAATTAAAATACATTAGAAAATTAAAATTCTACAGCAGACACAGTTAAAATTTCATCATAAATACTTTTCATTGCCTCTTATGGTGAACTATTCATTCAAAATTAGAAATTTTCATTTAATATAGAATAATAATACATAAGTAGATTAAAATTTTTCAGGCATCTGCAACTTCCTTAAGAGTGTGTCATTGAAGATAACAATTTCCTTTTCTTGTAATGTGTATTGTACTGATAACTCATTAATAAAATGAAAAACAATCAGTAGAAATACTTGTGAGAGAAGGAAAATTATGAGGGTAAATATTTTATTTATACAGCTATCAATCCCACAACAACATGAAAGAGGATTCATTTAGTAAGGAAAAATTTTAATTGTTAACGAAAATTTATCTCAATAAATGGAAGCACACAAGAAGTATAAGAAATGTGAAGTAGAGAAATCAATTGATAACTTTTATCAACGCAAATACTCAAAGGATAAGCTTTCATATATGTGTAAAAAATGTCATAAAACGATTACAAAAATACACATAATAACAAAAAGAATGTTTTGTACAGATTATATCTACTTATAAGAGTTATTTAGCAATGTTTAAGGATATGACAGACTTTTTTCATTTTTACAAACAACAACAACAGGAGTAACACATTTTAAAAAATGTATTTGTTGTCAAGAAAGTAAAGATCTTGGCTGTTTTTATGTAAGTCATACAACTAGGAAGAAGCTCGCAAGTAGATGTAAGACTAGTCAACAAGAATATATACAAAAAAGAAAAATAGTGTGTGAGTGTGGAAAGGAAATAGTTAAAAGTGATCTCAAAAACATTTACAGACACATCAAATATGAACTACGTACTTAGAGTATTAAAATAAATTTGAAAAATCTCTGCAATTTTTCAAATCTATTAAAATTTGTCTTTAATAAATTAGAACAATCTCTGCAATTTCTCAAATCTATTAGATATTTATCTCTACTAAATTAGAACTATCTTTGCTGCTGCTCTCCAATTTTAAAGTCTACTAAAAATTAGAAGTCACCTTGGTGTTGATCTTCAATTTTTTCAAATCTATTAAAAATTTGTCTTTAATAAATGGAAACCTTTCTGAGAAAGTTTCTAGTCACTCAACTTCGTGTTTATTGCAGAAGGAATAATTTACAAAGATATAGTGGACTTAGAAATGATGGTCTTATCAACTTAATTGTTTTGAATAATTTGCCACCACCACCACCCATTTTCTCAAAAGATAATGAAAATTTTTCTATAATAAAAGTAAGAAAAATGAAAGGCTCCGTTAGAGATTTTACAGTTTTCAACTTTGCGATTATTGCAAAAAGAATAAGTTACTAGGATATAGTGCACTTAAAAAGGATGGTCTTATCAACTTCATTATTTCATATAATTCGCAAGTTCCTACAAGATCTCCAGAAAATTTGAAAGTAAGTGATCTCAAGGATAAAGCTAAAGATCATGGTATTAAAGGATGCAATACATTGAAGAAATCAGAGTCAATTAATGCCATTGTGTTACAAGAGTTTAATTTTCATCAAGATGTATTTCAAAAAACTAGATTAAGACCAAAACGGGTACCAAATATAAATTACTTTTACAGATTTGATGATAATATTAATGAAAAGCCTCGTCCACCAAGAGAGGAAAAATAGTAAGGCTAGACCAATTTTATCCATTTTGTAGTAAATTATTTGATAACAAAAAGGAAGCTGAGCCATCTGAAAAGTATTTTTTTGTGATAAAAGGAATTAGATTGAAATTTAATGAAAAATTTAAAGCATGGACTGTTGACTATAAAATTGTCTTTAACGATGTTATTGTTGGCAAACTCGATACTGTTAGTGTGAAAATAGATTATATAACTAAAGCACTCAATTCCATGATAGATGTAGCTAAAAAGAGTATTAATTTCAGGAAGGGAGGTAAGCTGCATATATCAACCTACAACCCAAAAATGTTTTATCCAATTTCTACAGGTTTTAATGCATCAAATAATGCACAAGAGTCTGTTCAAATTTTGTGCAAGAAAATGAGGGATATCTGAACATCAGATGAAACTGTTGATATAGTAGAAACATCATTTAATATTCAGATATTAGCAATTCCTAGAGGTAGTGGATATGAAAAAAAAATTAGCTGAAGACAAAAAGACTAAGAAATGCATCACAAGAATTAAAAATGACGATAATCTGTGTTGTCCTAGACCTGTAATTGTAGCTTTGACATATCACACAAATAATATTTTGGGAAGAGAACTAACTAACGAGATTAAGAAAAATCAGAGAAGCAGATATATACAAATTACAGAAAGAGTTAACTAATATATTATGTGATCTGGTTTGTGAATACAATGAAGAAGGATTTACTTTAGATGGCATTAAAAATATTGAAGAATTGTTGGATTTTCAATAAATGTTATATGTACTGAATATTTCAATACAGTTATCTATAGTGGTTGTGAGAAATAAATAAATATTTACCTGTAAAAAACTTACAACCATTTCGATGTAATTAACGGTATAACTGCTTTCTTAGGATTTTCATATTTCTGTGATAAGTGCAAGAAACCATATCACAACAAAGAGAAACATAGATGTAAAATAGATCGAAAAGTGTGTATATTATGCAAAAGACCAGAACATGAAAGTGAAGAAAATAACATTTATTGTGAGAAATGCAATAGATACTGTTAGAATGAAGAATGCTTGAACAATCACGAAAGAAGTCTGTGATACAGCTTAGAAGTGTGAAGGATGTAAAAAGATTTGTTTAAGATCTAAAGAACATAACTGCGGTTTTGAACTTTGTAGTAATTGTAACCAAGTAGTGGAAATTGGAAATCATAAATGTAATATGCAACCCGTATTGGAAAAGGTGGTATCTGTGAAGGAAAAGTTGGTGGTGAATGTATAGTGCAAGGTTCCTCAAATTATAATAAAGAAGGTTGCTATATTAATGGAGAATTCCAAGATTTTTATATTTACCAGTGCTTCGTGTGTAATAAAATAGTTGGTGGTAAAGAGGTTAAATGTTATGAAAAAGGCTTTCCAAAGAAAGATACATGTGGTTTGATTATGAAGCAACTCAAGAAACTGGAAAACACATTCCAAATCTTATAATTTTTCACAATTGTAAAGGTGATACAGCTTATAAACTTAAGACAAATGATGAATTCTGTAAGTCGATGATATCTCAAAAGAACAGTTATCACACATTCATAGCTCACTGTGCAAAAGGTTGTGATTCCCAATTCATTTTGAAGTACTGTGTTGAAAACACAATGCCATATACCATCTACACAGGAACTAAACTAATGTTACTGGAGATCAAACGGTTAGGCATAAAAATTATAGACAGCAGTAATTTTGGACAAGGTCCACTTAGCAGTTTTCCAAAAACTTTTGATTTGAAAGAATTGAAGAAAGGCTACTTCCCACAATTATTTAGTATGCTAGGAAATGAAAACTATCTAGGACTGATTCCTGTTACTGAATATTGTGTTGACAGTATGAAGCCAAAAGATCGAGAAGCATTTCTCAAATGGCACAGCTCTAGAGTTAAAGACAACTATGTGTTCAATATGAAGAAAGAAATTAACGAGTACTGTAATTCTGATGTAGATATATTAAGACGAGGATGTTTAGAATTAAGAAAACAGTTTCTGGAAATTGCTAACATTGATCCATTCTGATATTTAACAATTGCTGGCGTTTGTATGGCAATTTACAGATCGAAATATTCACGGAAAAATACAATCGCTGTATTTGACAAACAACAGAAGGAGAATTACAGTAAACAATCGGTAGCTTGGTTGAATAGCTTAAATAATAGCAACTTCTCACTTGCTCTTAATGGTGGAGAAGTCAGAATTGCAGGAGCAAAAGTAGATGGATTTGATGAAGCAACTAATACTGTTTATTAATATCATGGTTGCTTCTGGCATGATTGTAAAAAACGTTTTAAAAGTGAAACAATTGACAACAGAAATAAGGAAACTATGGGTGATCTTTATAAAAAGAGTTTAACAAGAAGTGCAGAAATACGAAATGCAGGATACAATCTGATGGAAATGTGGGGATGTGTTTGGGTGAACTCAGTAGAGTATAAAAATCTTAAACAGTTACCTAAAATTGTTGAACCATTGAATCCAAGAGATCCAAGAGATGGTGGATGAGCAAATGCAATAAAATTAAAAGGTAAAGCAGATGGTATTAGCTCAAAAATAAAATATATTGATGTATGTAGTCTTTAGCCAAGCATGCAATATTATGATTATTATCCCGAACAACATCGAAGGAAAATATATAGACCAAGATATTATTCTAAAAATTGGTATGGGTTAATAAAATGTAAAGTATTGGCTCCTAGAAGATTGTATCATCCTGTTTTACCTGTAGGCATGCAAATCGATAAAAATGATAAACTATTGTTTCCTCTGTGTGTCAAATGTGCAGAAGAACAACTATGTAAATGCAATCACTGTGATAAAGAAAGAAGTTTTATTGGAATGTGGTGGACAGATGAAGTAAAGAGAGCTGTAGAAAAAGGATTTAAAGTTTTAGAAGTTTATTAAGTATGGGACTTTAAAAATAAAATCAATATGCTGTTTAAAAATTGTGAAAGACTTTATGAAAATAAAATTAGAAACTAGTTCACATAATTATGAAAATGACGAAGAATACATCAAAACAGTTAAAGAAAAGTTGGTTATTGACTTGGATCGTGATAGAATAAAAGAAAATCCTGGATAGCTGGCTGTTCCTATGATCTGTCTAAATTCATTACGGGGCAAATTTGGACAAAGACAAAACATGAGTCAAACAGAAAATGTTACAAATTTGCAACCATTTTTTGAGATACTGTTGGATGATCAATTAGATAACATAGATGTAAATTTTATTACAGAGGAAATGGTCCAGGTGAGGTATAATTTCAAAGATTATTATGTGGGAAACAATGCAGCTACCAATATTTTTATAGCTGCATTCACTACATCAAATGCAAGACTTAGATTGTATGATATGTTAGATAAACTAGGAGAATCTGTTATATGTTTCGATATATATGGATGATGATAAAAATACTGTGGAAACAGGTTGTATGTTAGGTGAATGGACAGAGGAATTGAGAAATAATTGGATTGTAGATTGGGCTTCAACAGGTCCAAAAAGTTATTATTATCAGAAAAACGATAAAGAGACAGAAATGAAGGTAAAAGGATTCACATTAAACTACAAGAATATTCAAAAGTTGAATGGCGCATCTATGATAAGATTAATTGAGACTGAAGTGAAAGAAAAGATACAACTAGAATACAATCAGATAACTAGAGATGTTGATACTAATAATCTAGTAAACAAACAGTTTAAGAAAGAGTTTTCATTTCAGAATGATAAAAGAATTGTTCTAGATAGCTATGATACAGTGCCTTATGGATACTAAAAATTATCTATATCTTCTAATGTAAATAAAAAATTCATACCACATGCATTATACAGATAGAATAAATTAGTTAGTTGCATTTTGTTGTATTCTAATATGTCTAACTTTTTATTTATGGAATGATAAACTGCTTAAAAATAATAAATAAGCTTTAATGTATTTTTGTAATTTTGTAGGTAAATAATTAATTGGTAAATTAGAATCTAATATTTGTTTTAATGTCGTAGAAAAGAGAGAATTAGAATTTTCTATTTCTTTCCATATTCCTATATCCGTAACCTCATAGTTATCAAAGTACTTTTCGTATTCTTCTTTATAAATTCTCTTTAATGCACTTACATGTTTAGTATGCTTCTGACTTCTCAAGTGTTCTATAATTAATGGTGGTTTAAAATATTCTGTACAAGTATTACACTCTACTTCTTTCTCTCTTACTTCTCTCGACAAAGATGTCAAACTTAAATTCATCCCATACATTAGTCTTATTTATATAGAATAAAAATTTAAAAGATTATTAAAATTTTATTCTGTATAAATGGACAATCTACTGAAGATGCTCAATAATGATAGCAATTCTAATCTGATTAAAAAGATTAGTGAGCTTGATGTAAATGAGCGTTATTACATTACTGACTGTGAACGTTTAAAAACTAGATATGGTGATAAAATTTGTCTAGAGGTCGATAGTAAATTTAAAATTATTTTGCCAGAAAGGTTCAATAAAATAACTGGAACTACTAATTTTTTAAAGGTGCTGAAATTGAACTAAAATATAAAGGAATGAAGAGAACTAAAAATAATGATAAGTAATTTCATGATCTAGAGTTTGTTGTGTAGAATTTTTTTAAAAATAATCAGCTCATTGACTCTTCCTTATTCGATCATATTAAATTACAGAATATCTATGTTAAAAATGGCAGAAACAAGATTTTTCCTCCAGAAATGTGGAATATTGATCCGCCAAATAATTATTTAAAAGCTTATGATGCTTTCTTAAATTTTGAGAGAACTACACAAATTGAATGGTGGTGTTAATGTGAGTCCATTCAGATTTATTTAAAGTCATCCTATCTATGTTATAAATATGTCTAAAAGAATGAATGCATTAACTACACAGAAAACTACAATGAAGTTATGTGGAAATTTTACTGATAAAATCCTGAAAGATACGCCTATGTATGTAATAATGTATGGTGAAAAGAATTGGACATATGATTAACAGCATACAATTTTTGTTGAAAATTTTAAAAAAAATTTTATGGTTTGAATCCGTTTGTAAAAATTTTAGTAGCTAGTGTGCGCAGTCTAGCAGTTTATAAGGCAATGATGGATGCATTAAAAAAAATATCTGCAACTGCGCTACTACTCACATCCGACTTCCACCCAGGAATTCCAACACTCGACTACTGCTTACCCACTTGCACATTGTTGACTGCACTGCAATCTTTGCTTAAACCATGTATGATCTCTGCATAGTGCATAATCGATACTGTGTAAGGGTACTGTGCCCTTACACGCTACAAAGCGGTATGAAATGAAATGAGCAACTCAGGTTGGTAGTAGGCTTATTGGGGGCGACTTTGGGAAAATACAGCTGATGTAGAGATTAGAGCCCACACAAAAGCATACCGACAATCCTTCTTTCCACATACAATATGAGACTGGAATAGAAGGGAGGACCGATAGCGGTACTCAGGGTACCCTCCACCACACACCGTCAGGTAGCTTGCAGAGTATGGATGTAGATGTAGATGTAGATGTATAGAGGAGAATGCGTGTAGAACGTTAGTGCGACCCGTTCTTGAGTTCTGCTTGGGTACTTGGGGTCCCACCAGGTTGGATTACAGGAAGACATCGAAGTAATTCAGAAGCATTCTGCTAGATTCGTTGTCCATAGGGTGACCAGCTCACAGGTATTACTGAGATATTTCGTGAGCTGAAATGGGAATCACTGGAGGGTCTATTGCGGAAATTTAGAGAAGCGGCATCTTTGGGTGACTACGGAACGATTCTACGCCACTAACGTACATTTCGTGTAATGATAACAAAGATACAATGAGATAAATTAGGGATTGCACGGAGGCTTATAGACTGCAACTCATTTGCAGTTGGAAAATGAAATGAGATGACTAATAATGTGGTACGTAGTGCCCTCAAGCGTGTGAAGTGTGTGTGTAGATGTAGATGTAGATGTAAAAATATCAGTTGTACGGATACTACACACAGCATGAAATGTATTCGCAGTTGAGAGTACTACCAACCACCAGCTATATGAGGGGATGGCGACAATGAAAAAGGGTGCCAGAATGAGATTCGAACTCGTATTTCCAGCTTTACGTGAGCACTTGCCCTTAACTGCTTTGGGTATTCGTACAGGAATGAAGGCCACACCCTGCCTTCCGTATATCGTTCCTGCGTCACAAGCCGCACTCGTACACACATCATGTAAGTCCATTTCGGGGGAGGACGTGTTAGTTGAAAGTCGCTGCCTGGTGTGGATGAATAAACAAGAGACCACAGCGCCTGTAATGTCAAGAAGAACGGTGCACCGAGCGAGGTGTCTCAGTGGCTGGCACACTGGACTCGCATTCAAGAGGACGACAGTTCAAATCCCTAAATCACTTCAGGCAAATGCCGGTATGGTTACTCTGAAAGAGCACGGCCGACTTCCTTCCTAATCCGATGGGACTGATGAACTCACTATTCGGTCCCTCTTCCGCAAAAGCAACCATCCAACCAGTCAAGCACGATGCAGTGCTTCTTAGAACACGCATGCATGTCCAAAGGATCATGCAGCGTTTTTCTTAAGGACACAGGCACTGTAACATCGTACCACATGCAGTGGTTTTGACTCAAAACGAAAGAACTCTTCTAGAACTTAGCATCGTTTTTCTTAAGGACAGAGGCACTGTAATATCGTACCACATGCAGTGGTTTTGATTCATAACAAAGGAACTCTTCTAGCATTTAGCAGATGAGAATTTACAATCACTGCTAGCTGCAGTATTTCTCTCAAGTTAGTATAGATTATAAACGAAATTATTCATTTCGTTGTTCACCATAAAATATTACAGTATAGATTGCATTTATAATTAAGAAAAATTTTCTTTTAGATTTTTGTAATTGTATTCTTGGTTAGCAAACAAGTTTTCGTTTGCAGTATTAACTACAAGAGACTAAACCTGTGATAACATAAATGGAAAAATCAATCAATACACAAATTTATATAAAAGTAAGCAATTTTTTTTATTAAGGAGTTGATGTAGCATAACTGCTTGAACAACTTGGAGCAACAGTGTGCTCCAGTTTTTAACACATAGAAGAATATTGACACAATATATTTTATGCCATAGCAACCGGAAGGAACTTACTGAATGGTATAGTTAGGTACTGATTGTAACAGAGTTTGTAAACAAAAATATAGCGACATTTACTCCTGAATTATTTGTATTTCGTTATTCTGTGAAACCATTTAATTTTCTTACATATTTTCAGTAACCTCAGTTACAGAAAATCAAATAGAAACATCAGATCACTGAAGAATTTATGCAGAAGCTATACCCACAGACAGACAGCAGTGTGAGTGGTGTAGCACATCAAGACTGAAAAAAAGGACTGACATTAACTAATGGTCGTCAAAACTACGTAGCAGGTTAATAATGCATCTAGCAACGTGATATCGAAGCTATCAGGCAGCATTCAAATTGAACAACACTTGCTACGACATTTTGATCTTAAAACAAATCAAAGTCTATATGAGTGTTAATATTTCACGGCAGTGTATGCGTCTGGAAGAACATTAGCATCCTTTCTCTGCAACACAACAGACAACATTAATAGTCAGAGTCTGTGGTCACACAATTTTATCCCGCAACTAGTGTGAAATTCACGTCACTATAGTTCTTCTTTGGGAACTATGGAATGGTCCCATAAATCTGGCATAATTTCGTTATTACATATTGTTGTTTGCACCATAAAGTAATGTAAAACGAATTTTCTGGAGGCACATCAAAATGTCATTTATTGCACTAGCTGCGTTCTTAAGTAGTTCTCATTATATCCTCAAAGGAAAAAAATTATGAAACCTCAGTAAAGCCTATAAAGCCTCGATCAATAATTGAATCACTTCCTATAATCTACTTAAATTAACAGTAAGGTATAGAAGTCAAACAGTGCAGGTGTAGAAAAGTAATGGAATAATGTTTAGAGGCTATTTAATAAATCACAGTAGAAACTGCACATGTAAATACGAAAGAGCAACATACCAGTCTGTGATGTAGCAACCGTTTTGCTGTGACATGTACGATTTCACAGGCACAGTACTTTTTACATGTGCGAGTAACGTTTGTGTCGTGAGGAGCGGCTGGGGCGCTGGCCTAGACCCTGCTTCGGATCCCGAGCCAGGCGCCGCCCTTGACGGAGAGTGTGGTGCTGTCCGGCTGGAGTCTGAGCGGCACCGGCGTCTTGGCGACCGCCTGGAGGCTGAACCTGGACAGCAGCTGGACGAGCACCACCTTGGACTCCATCAGCGCGAATCTCTGGGCTGCAAAAGCGTAAGTCAGCAGTGAACTACACGGAGACTCTATAGGTGAGCAACAAGAGGGTGGTAGGAAACCGATTTGGATGGATGAGATGAAAAAAGAAACACCTTGAAAGAAGTATTCAAGACATTCAAAGTGTAATTTTTGTACTTATAGTCTTCAGTCTGAGTGGTTTAATGCAACACTCCAGGCGAATCCATCTGGCGAAGCTTCTTCGTTACTGCTACCTACATCTATTTCAGTCTTATAACTGTAGTGAAGATTTGGTCTCCCTCTCTTCTTTTGAAGCCCCATACCTCCCTCCACTTACAAATATACAGTTTCTAGATGCCTGAGCAAGTGTCCTATAAACTGACCCCCTCCATTAGTCAAGATGTGTCACGAATTTCGTCCCCAATTCGGCTCAGTACCATGTTAGTTATCCGATCTACCTATACAGTCTTCAGCATTCTTCTGTAACACCCTATTTATAACGTTTATATTCTCTTCTAGTCTGAAATGTATATCTTGGACGTTTCACTTTCCTAAAAGGCTACTCTCCCGACGAATACAACGAAGCATTAGAGAAACTGGTATAGACATGCGTATTCAAATACAGACATATGTAAACATGCAGAATACGGCGCTGCGGTAGGAAACGCTTATATAAAACAACAAGTGTCTGGGGAAGTTGTTAAGATCGGTTACTGCTGCTACAGTCGCAAATTATGAAGATGTAAATGTGTTTGAACGTGGTATTGCAGTCGGTGCTCAAGTGATGGGACACAGTATCTCCGAGTTTCTATGAAGTGGGGATTTTTCCCGTACCACCATTTCACGACTGTGCCGTGAATATCAGGAATTCGGTGAAATGTCAAAACTGTGATGGCGCTGCGGCCGGAAAAAGATCCTGCAAGAGTGGGAGCGACGACGACTGAAGAGAATCGTTCAACGTGACAGAAGTGCAAACCTTCCGCAAATTGCTGCAGATTTTAATTCTGGACCATGAGCAAGTGTCAGCGTGCGAACAATTCAACGAAAAGTCGTAGACATGGGCTTCCGAAGCCGAAAGCTCACTCGTGTACCCTTGGTGACTGCTTTACGTCTCGCCTGGGTCCGTCAACACCGGCATTGGACTGTCAATGACTGTCATCATGTTGCCTGGTCAGATGAGTCTCGTTTGAAATTGCATCGAATGAATGGACCCGCACTGGTTTGGAGACAACCTCATGAATTCATGGATCCTGTATTAATACCTTCAGCTGCTGACTGGCGTTGATATATTTCAACGGGGACAGGTAAAAATGTGTGCCCAGATCGAGACTCGAACCCAGGATCTCCTGCTTACATGGCATACGCTCTATCCATCGGAGCCACCGAGTGCACAGAGGATAGTGCGACTGCAGGGACTATCTCGGGCACTATCCCCTGTGCCCTGGTTCGAGTCTCGGTTGGGGAACACATTTTCACCCGTCCCCGTTGATATATATCAGCACCCGTCAGTATAGACAGCCGTGCAGGATTCATGGTGTCAGTTCCCTCCAGCACTTCTTCAGAATTTAGTCGGCTCCATCCCACGTCGTGTTGCGACGCTACACGATATTACGCAGGTGTACCAGTTTCTTTGGCTCTCATTTACTACTTATAGTGCTTCGTTTCTAATCCAGTTCTATTTTAATCGCTTGATTTAATCCAACACCCTTGTTTTACTTTTGTTAATATTAATCTCATAGCTCTGCACATGACGAAGAGAGTGATGAAATATATGATGAGATATAAGAAATCATTCAGACAGTGAAGGGAGACGAAAATTTAGTAGTCATGGGTGACTGGAATTCGATAGTAGGAAAAGGAAGAGAAGGAAACGTAGTAGGTGAATATGGAATGGCGGTAAGAAATGAAAGAGGAAGCCGCCTGGCAGAATTTTGCACAGACCATAACTTAATCATAGCTTACACTTGGTTTAGGAATCATGAAAAAAGATTGTACATATGGAAGAGGCCTGGAGATAATGGACTTTTTCAGATAGATTATACAATGGTAAGACAGAGATTTAAGAACTAGGTTTTAAATTTTATGACATGTCCAGGAGCAGATGTAGTCTCTGACCACAATTTATTGGTTACGAAATGTAGATTAAAATCGAAGAAAGTGCAAAAAGTTGGGAATTTAAGGAGATAGGACCTGGATAAAATGATAGAACCAGAGGTTGTAGAGAGTTTCATGGAGAGTGTAAGAGAAAAATTGACAGGAATGGGGGAAAGAAATACAGTAAAAGAAGAATATGTAGCTTTGAGGAATGAAATAGTGAAGGCAGAGAAGACGAGGGCTAGTAGAAATCCTTGGGTAACAGAATAAATATTGAATTTAATTGATGAAAGGAGAAAAAACAAAAATGCAGTAAATAAGCAGGCAAAAAGGAATTCCAACGTCTCAGAAATGAGATCGACAGGAAGTGCAAAATGGCTAAGGAGGGATGGCTCGAGGACAAATGTAATGATGCCGAGGCTTATCTCACTAGGGGTAAGATAGATACTGCCTACAGGGAAAATTAAAGAGACCTTTGGAAAAAGAGAATCACTTATATGAACGTCAAGAGCTCATATGGAAACCCAGATCTAAGAAAAGAAGGGAAAGCAGAAAGGTGGAAGGTGTATGCAGAGGGTCTACACAAGGTCGATGTACTTGAGGACACTATTATGGAAATAGAAGAGGATGTAGATGAAGATGAAATGGGAGTTATGATACTGCGTGAAGAGTTTGACAGAGCACTGAAAGACCTAAGTGGAAACAAGGCTCCATGAGTAGACAACATTCCATTAGAACTACTGACAGCCTAGGGAGAGCCAGTCCTGACAAAATTCTACCATCTGGTGAGCAAGATGTATGAGACAGAAGAAATACCCTCAGTCTTTAAGAAGAATATAATAATTTCTATCCCAAAGAAAGCAGCTCCTGACAGATTTGAAAATTACGAACTATTAGTTTAAAAAGCCACGGCTGCAAAATACTAACGCGAATTCTTTACAGACGAATGGAAAAACTGGTAGATGCCGACCTCGTGGAAGATCAGTTCGGATTCCGTAGAAATGTTAGAACACGTGAGGCAACACTGACCCTATGACTCATCTTAGAAGAAAGATTAAGGAAAGGCAAACCTACGTTTCTAGTATTTGTAGACTTAGAGAAAGCTTTTGACAATGTTGAGTGCAATAATCTCTTTCATATTCAAAAGGTGGCAGGGGTAAAATACAGGGAGCGAAAGGCTATTTACATTTTGTACAGAAAACAGGTGGCAGTTATAAGAGTCGAGGGGCATGAAAGGGAAGCAGTGGTTGGGAAGGGAGTGAGACAAGGTTGTAGCCTGTCCCCGATGTTATTCAATCTGTATATTGAGCAAGCAGTAAAGGAAACAAAAGAAAAAGTTGGAGTAGGTATTAAAATCCAGGGAGAAGAAATAAAAACTTTGAGGTTCTCCGATGACATTGTAATTCTGTCAGAGACAGCAAAGGACTTGAAAGAGCAGTTGAACGGAATGGATAATGTCTTGAAAAGAGGGTATAAGACGAACATCAACAAAAGCAAGCCAAGGATAATGGAATGTAGTCGAATTAAGTCGGGTGATGCTGAGGGAATTAGATTATGAAATGAGACACTTAAAGTAATAAATGAGTTAACTATTTGAGGAGCAAAGTAACTGATGATGGTCGAAGTAGAGAGGATATAAAATGTAGACTGGCAATGGCAAGGAAAGAGTTTCTGAAGAAGATAAATTTGTTAACATCGAGTATAGATGTAAGTGTAAGTGTAATAAAGTTGTTTCTGAAAGTATATGTATGGAATGTAGCCATGTGTGGATGTGAAACATGGGCGATAAATAGTTGGACAAGAAGAGAACAGAAGCGTTGGAAATGTGATGTTACAGAAGAATGCTGATGTTCAGATCGGTAGATCACATAACTAACGAGGAGGTATTGAACAGAATTGGGGAGAAGAGAAATTTGTGGCAAAACTTGAGAAGTAAAAGGGATTGGATGGTAGGAGATATTCTGAGGCATCAAGGACTCACCAATTTAGTATTGGAGGGCAGCGTGGAGGGTAAAAGTCGTAGAGGGAGACCAAGAGATCAATACGTTAAACAGATTCAGAAGGATGTAGGCTGCAGTAGCTGCTGGGAGGTGAAGAAGCTTGCACAGGATAGAGTACGAGTAGCATGGAGAGCTGCATCAACCAGTCTCAGGACTGAAGAGAACAACAACAATCCCATAACCGCATTTTAAGATACTATCCATTCTGTTCAATTTATCTTCGGTGTCCTTTGCTGTCTCCAGTAGAATTTAATGTCATGCTCAGATCAAATTGTTTTTATTTCTTCTCTTAACTTTAATTTCAAGACTTTCTTATTTTTTTCCATTTTCTGCTCCTTTAATGTACAAACTGAATAACATGAAGGATGGTGTTCTACCCTTTCTCACTCCCTTCTCGGCTACTGCCTCTATTTCATATCCTTCGAATCCTATAACTACAGACCGGATTCTGTAGTAGGTAACCTTACGACATGCATAATTATTAAGCGCTAAAGAGCGTGAGGACTATAACATCACTAAAAATAGCCCGAATAAATCCAAAATCCGATTTGAGTAACCAGAAGATGGTTAACGGCGCAGAAAGGTGGCATACATATAGGCTCACAGTAAAGAGCAGAAACGAAACTAAAACGTAAAAGAAAGTGGCAGTGCTCCCAGCCACGTGAAAGGGCACAGTGGCAGCGCGAGAGGAAATGTGCACGGGACACACTGATCAGACTGCGGGGCCATAGAGTGGTATTTCGGCATTTTGCTACAACCATGGTGCGTTCGTTAAACCAGTTGACAGGTCTGGGCTGTGCGCAGCGTGCGTGCTAGACAATGCAGCGTGAGCACAGCGAGAGGTAGACGCTCCTGCGCACGCGCGAGGCCCCAGCGGATGGTACAGCGTCACTCAAGTCCCGTTCCGACGCTGGAGTGCAGTAAATCTGCCTTTGTCCACGGATCGACTCCGTCTACTGTGCTCTTGCCTTTGCATCGGCTTAAATTTCCCAGGAACCATGAAAACCTCGGAATACACTGTACACGTGGACGTTGTCTGTCGGTGGCTCTTGGATTGGGAAAATGTAGTGTACGAGATGTGACTGAGAAATTCTCGGCCCACCCAAGAAATACTTGTCCTAGCCGAATATAGTTCAGCAACTAATAGCACAGTCCTTGCTAGGTTACATACCAAATTTTCGTTAAATCTTTTTTTTCAGATACTGTAGTTCGAAGTGTCCAAGGTGTACTCATTTTGAAAAATGGATAAAGAGAGCAAGCGTGCAATCATCCAATAATTGCTGAAAAAAGGGCATGCCTGCATGGGAGATCTGTAATGACATGATGGAAACGTTAGGGGAGAGTTGCCCTTTCTATTTCACTGTGAAAAAGTTGGTATCGGAATTCAGTACCAAGATGCACCTCGCAGTGGAAGACCGTTCACGGCCAATACGAAGGAAAACATCAGTGCAATCCAAGATACACTCCTGGAAATGGAAAAAAGAACACATTGACACCGGTGTGTCAGACCCACCATACTTGCTCCGAATACTGCGAGAGGGCTGTACAAGCAATGATCACACGCACGGCACAGCGGACACACCAGGAACCGCGGTGTTGGCCGTCGAATGGCGCTAGCTGCGCAGCATTTGTGCACCGCCGCCGTCAGTGTCAGCCAGTTTGCCGTGGCATACGGAGCTCCATCGCAGTCTTTAACACTGGTAGCATGCCGCGACAGCGTGGACGTGAACCGTATGTGCAGCTGACGGACTTTGAGCGAGGGCGTATAGTGGGCATGCGGGAGGCAGGGTGGACGTACCGCCGAATTGCTCAACACGTGGGGCGTGAGGTCTCCACAGTACATCGATGTTGTCGCCAGTGGTCGGCGGAAGGTGCACGTGCCCGTCGACCTGGGACCGGACCGCAGCGACGCACGGATGCACGCCAAGACCGTAGGATCCAACGCACTGCCGTAGGGGACCGCACCGCCACTTCCCACCAAATTAGGGACACTGTTGCTCCTGGGGTATCGGCGAGGACCATTCGCAATCGTCTCCATGAAGCTGGGCTACGGTCCCGCACACCGTTAGGCCGTCTTCCGCTCACGCCCCAACATCGTGCAGCCCACCTCCAGTGGTGTCGCGACAGGCGTGAATGGAGGGACGAATGGAGACGTGTCGTCTTCAGCGATGAGAGTCGCTTCTGCCTTGGTGCCAATGATGGTCGTATGCGTGTTTGGCGCCGTGTAGGTGAGCGCCACAATCAGGACTGCATACGACCGAGGCACACAGGGCCAACACCCGGCGTCATGTTCTGGGGAGCGATCTCCTACACTGGCCGTACACCTCTTGTGATCGTCGAGGGGACACTGAATAGTGCATGATACATCCAAACCGTCATCGAACCCATCGTTCTACCATTCCTAGACCGGCAAGGGAACTTGCTGTTTCAACAGGACAATGCACTTCCGCATGTATCCCGTGCCACCCAATGTGCTCTAGAAGGTGTAAGTCAACTACCCTGGCCAGCAAGATCTCCGGATCTGTCCCCCATTGAGCATGTTTGAGAGTGGATGAAGCGTCGTCTCACGCGGTCTGCACGTCCAGCACGAACGCTGGTCCAACTGAGGCGCCAGGTGGAAATGGCATGGCAAGCCGTTCCACAGGACTACATCCAGCATCTCTACGATCGTCTCCATGTGAGAATAGCAGCCTGCATTGCTGCGAAAGGTGGATATACACTGTACTAGTGCCGACATTGTGCATGCTCTGTTGCCTGTGTTTATGTGCTTGTGGTTCTGTCAGTGTGATCATGTGATGTATCTGACCCCAGGAATGTGTCAATAAAGTTTCCCCTTCCTGGGACAATGAATTCACGGTGTTCTTATTTCAATTTCCAGGAGTGTATCATCATGGCAGATGGGCGTGTGACAGAACGTTACAGTACATTTCTGAGAGAGTGGGCCAATCTCAGGAACGCGTTGGACAAATCATAGGAGTTGTATTTGAAATGCAAAATGCCTCATGTCGAAGTGTTCCAAAAAAAAGAAAATATGTTGTACTCGACAGGCAAAATGTCTCATGTCGAAGTGTCTAAAAAAAGGTTACAGGCATGTCATGTCCACTGAAAACTTGACCTTTTTTGAGACAGATCCTGTAACATTTCTCAAACATTTTCTGGCATGGGGTTCACCACTTTCATACCAGATCCAGGGCCTGTTATCCTCGCTGAGGACCTCACCGAAGGTGGACAGTGAATGGAACGTATTATGCTGCTCAACTAGTGCGTTTGACGAAGGACATGACAGTAAAGGCGTCAGGCTAGAACGACTGCTCTCTTCATCAGGACAATGCGGCCACGCAAACATCCGTCGTTGTGACGCCTGCCATCGAGTCCTGCGGTTTCTTCCTGCCTCGGCAGCCATGTTATACACACAATTTGCCCCGTCTGACTTTTTTGTCTTCCCTAAGCTCAGGAAACATCTAATTAACCAATTTCCGATCAGATGGTTACAATGAAAGTTTTTTTCTTTTTTTTTTTTTGGCCACGCAGGAAGTAATTATCTACAGGGAAGATACAACGGGCCTCCAGCACTGGTGTCAAAAATGGGTGGTCCTGAAAAGTGACTACGTTGAAAGATAGCCATCAACATTTGAACTATTGTAAACCTTCATTTGATTGCCAAGGACGTTTCACTCACCGTCGTATTCGGAAGGGGGCTCCTCCAAGCAGACATGGACAGACCTCAGCCTGTGACTTACGGATTTCGACGAGCTTATAAATACCAGTTGGTGGTCTCTCGAATAAAACAACTGCCTTTAAACAGTCTAGATCACTATGCTCCCGTTTATGAAGTAATCGAGGAAGATGATAGCGTGGGATTCGGTTCGCACAAGGAGGAATCGCTAGAAGGCTCATAAACAAGGTAATTGTACTTATATGTGTCAGGCCTGTGACCAAATTGTTCTCGAGGAATCTTGGAATTTCTGATTTCGATGTGTTGCAGAAATGCTCGAAGAGGAAAGCCCCTGCTAACACTGGAGGTGGCAAAGTGAAATAAAACAATAAAAAGTAATAAAAGGCCTGAACTTAGATCACGACCAAATGCTGTGCTAATGAGCTCGCATCTCGCATCTGGCAATACGTTTTACTCTTTTCCTAGAGAATGGAAGCTTTCTCTTTCTGTTTCTCGAAGGCTCACTTATTTTCTCCCCAACGTGGTAAGAGACCACAGTGCGTTCGATTGCCTACGTCCTAGAGGCAAACATAGAAATTCTCTGTACCAGACATAGTGAATGAAACTCGTTTTCCTTCGTGCTTCTATTTCCCCCTGGGTACGCTAAGAGAAGCATTCTTTGTTCACGTAGTGTAGACAACGTCTCTTGGGTAACAATTATCACACGTTCATGATACATGGAGATAAAAATTTTATAGCGTTCTAACGACCCCATCCTCATCGTAGCATTTGATCTCGGTTATTTCAGAATTGACGTTAAGTATGGTAGTGACGTAAACCTATCCCAAGAGTTACTTTCGAGTGTCGAAGGTCTTCGAAACTTATGGATAGCATAATATGACCCCACCTTGGAGCTGCAGTGATGGTACCATTCTGTGCACAGAGGGACGGAGAATACAGTATAGTGTGGATTAGCCGTTCCCCTGTCTGACCCACACCACACTCCAGCCGCTGCGTGCTCTGAGACGTGGTCATGCGAGGATAATCACCATGTAGGACTACTGTTCATCTTTCTGACTCTCCGCAGAAAAATTTATATCCTCTGAAAACTATCACTGCCATTCGTTAACATAATAAAAGAAAAGTAAATTGAGAAATTCTAGAAGAATTTCCAGAATTCGCACTGGAGCGACGTGCGCAACATTCCTGTGTAAATAAAAACTGTAGTGTGTCTGCAACGTAGTGACAGGGTACTTTGAAAACGGTTTTTCTTCAAAATTAACTGGTGGAAACAGGTTAAAGGCGTCTAAACCGTGGATTACATATAGGATCAGAATATCAAGCACAAATACGAAGAGTCTCTGCATGCCATTAAGGGACACAGATGATCACAAGATTAAATCTCATTACAATCAGTATTCTAAAATTCACAGGTAAGTCATCAAAGCATCAGAAATTATGTACTTACAAAAAAAAAACTCCAGCAATATCATAAAAACTGTTTAGAACGAAGTGAACCTTGAGACAGGAAAAAAAGACAGAAAAAAGAAGAAAGTAGATAATGAACTGATGAAAGTTAGCCATAACATTATAGAATTTTAGTAAATATTTTCTGTCAGCAGGTCATTTATGTCTGATCATTTTCTTAGCAGATAGCCTACTGTTCCTGAGAAAAACCTTCCAAAACCATCTTGTTAAAACTAAACTTCATCCAATATCTGCAAAAGAAGTTTTCATTGTTGTCAGCGAGTTTCAAAATAAATGTTCTAGTTGTTATGATGAAATCATTAGTAAAATTATGAAATGAAATTCAGCTGAAGTTAGTAATATACTGTGTTATTTATGCAATGAGACTCTTCTGGGAGTATTTTTGGGAGAGACTTAAGCATGCTGTTGGCAAGCTACTTTACAAAAAAAGGAGACACAACGTAAGTCATTAGCGCTCGTATTTAAAAAGATCGTGACGATAGTGCTCAAAACACTTTATAAACGCTTATTACAGGATAATATACTTAGTAGCGAATAGTTTATATTTAAAAAATGTATAGAACTGAACAGGCTGCATTTACCTTGAAAAAAGGTGTACTAGGATCAATAAATCACAAATTATTACCATTGCTAGTATTTCGTGTCTTGGTTAAGGCTTTGATTGCATTAAACGTTATATCCTAATGCAAAAATATTACAAAATACCAGGCACAGCAGATTCACAGTTTTTATCTTATCTGCATGACATAAAGCAATGTCAGTCGCATGATTTAGGTACTCAGAATTTCAAGCAGTCAAACATGGGATACCACAAGGTTCTATTTTGAACCCTCAGTTATTTCTGACATACATAAATGATCTTCCTCTTGGTTTCACAAGATAATAGTTTCGTATTTTTACTGATGGCATAAGCATGGGAATAAAAAATAATACCAGTTCCCCAACCGAAGAGGCAGGTAATGAATATTTTAAAACAACGACAAATGGTTCAAGGTAAATGGATTATTGAATTTTTGCAGCACTCAGTGCACACAGTTTAATGATTTTCACAGAACTCAGCAAAATATAACGATTTCTCAGACAATGAATTAAAGAAGTACAAAGTGTTAAGTTTTGGAATTACAAACAGACTAGACAATTGCAAAACCCACGGCCTCGAACTAAATTAGCTCCTAGGTTTGCAGTGCACATGATTACTGCTACAAGAATGTTTAAAAATGAGGAATTGCCTTTATTCTGCATATTTCCGTTCACCAATGAATGTGGAATCATTTATTGAGGAGATTCAAGTTACACAGTCACTGCTTTCAGAATATAGGAGCGCGCTATAAGAATTATCTCTGTAATTAGTTGATAAACATTCTGCAGAGACCTCTTAAAAAAACTAGGTATTTTGCCAACTTATTCACAATACATCTATACTTTAATGACTTTCATCATTACCAATATTTCTCTTTTCACACAAAATAGTGAAAAATATGAATATAACACTACGACTAAGAACAACTTCTGCAAAGGCTTCAAGGAGTTTAAAGTAGTACAGAAAGGACTCATACACGGATACGCATGTGTTCAACAAACCTCCAGATCACGTTTAACATCAAGGTGATAATGTGGTGGAGTTAAAGACTGCATTAAAGAACTTGGACAGATCCTTCAAGCCCATAGAAACTCTTAAATTTAATCCTTTAGGAAGTCGTGTAATTAGAATTAGAACTGTAATATACTGATTTAATGACGTTTCGTTGTTTTGTGCTTAAATTAAATGTGCATCTTTGACATCTTTCACACATCAGACATAAAAAATGTAATATTTACTAAGTTTTATTGTGTCCATAATCATCACAACAATAGCTATGTAAGTCCACCATACCTATACTAACACAAAAATCAACGCCAAACCCCAGAGGGCACACTACAGACAGACACAGCTAAATGACGCTATTGGCTGGAGCTTTTTATGATACACTACTACTGCCACCCCCCAACCTCCCCCCCCCCCCCCGCCATCCCTCCACCCGAAACCAACTTTCTTGGTTGCAATATCGTAATCTGCATCGGTGTAGGACATGGCGTACAACTACGTTATAGGGCAGTTTGGGACGACACTGGATCACAAAACGATCTCGATTCCTATACATTACAGACCATTGGAATAGCAATTACTGTATCAGAGCGATATTGGACTCTTACCTGCAGCTCTTCCTTCAGGCAACTCAACACGCTCCACGTGCGTGGTTTCAGTAGTACGATAGCCAGTTGTGTTGCAAAACCAGCGATGTTTCTACGAAGAACGGATGGTACCACTGCTTCCGCAGCCTCCACACTGCATGATATGCTGCCCGTCGAACACGTCTACAATACAGCTGTAAGGTAATTTGCCCTCACAGTTGTCCACTAAACGCTACCGATTCTTCGCTGACTCTCTTGTAAACCGTGTGGAGACGGGTTCCCCAGGTTCTCATGCTGGCCGATTTTTTGCCACGGTCTTTAGAGGTTCTGAGTGTAATGTGCGAGGGACTTGCGCCTCACTGATATCTGAGAGATCAGGTACGGTTCTACCAGGAGCGTTCAAGTATTTTTTTTCTGAAATCAGATGATTTTATTCAGGATTCCAATACACCATATTATTCCCCACTCTTTTCGGTACAAAACACTGTTTTCCAATATACTCTCCGTTCAGTGCGACGGTCTTACGTCATCTTACTGAAAGAGCCTGAATGTCCGCCTGTGCCACTCTACTGGTTGACGCTGGACCCACAGCTCTGCTACGTCAATAACCTTCCCATCATTCACGTACCGCTTCACGCCAAGTGCATCCTCCATTGAGCAAAACGGATGAAAGTTGGAAGGTGCGATATCCGCCCTTTAGGGTGGTCGAGAAGAACTGTCCAATGAAATTTTGTGAGATGTAGCAAGGAACATGCTGAAGTAGTTTCTTCAATTTCCTGAGGGACCCGCACCTTTGAGTACCGCAAATGGTGGACGAGTGTGTCAACTCTGCCAACAGCGACGTTCATTTGAGCAGGGAAATGTTTGATTGTGGTCTGTGGATGACCTCGAAAGAGGGTGTCCGCACGTTCCAACACTGCAGGAGTGACATCTGTTTGCGGCCGGCCGATATGATGGCGATCGGACAGGTTTGCACAACCTCAAACCACTGATGACAGACGTCTCGTCCAATGACTTATTGTGCTTTTATTCACAGCCAGGTCTCCACAGAAACTATGCAAGCGCCTAGGAATATCTGTGATGCTCTGGTTTTCCGTGAAAAGGAACTCAATTACAGCTCCCCGTCTGGAACGAACACAGGTAACAGACGCCATTTTGAAAGCTACTGATGGCACCGCCATCTAACGGAACTTAATGAAGCTATAGGGGCTGAAATCGGAATATTGTACGATATCCCACAACAAATTACGCCTTTTTTCAGTTGAATCTGGCCGAGAAAAGATGTGTTGTATTACTTACTGAATGTCCCTCGTATAATTCCAATCATGTGTCGATTTCCATGTAACTTAACTGTGGTAAACTGTATCCTTCTTGGTGCTGCAATTTTCACAAACGTAAAGTTTAACAAATCACTGCAAAATTTCTTAAATACGACAAATTAACACGAAAGAGTACAGCGTCAGAAATACTTAACGTGTTTTGTATCTTTAGTTTCTGGGCAGCTCCGTTGTCTAGGAGTTAAGAGATGTGACACGTTATGGAGATGCTTACCAATGCAAATGCGAGGTCCAGACCCGAACGGGAAGTAGGTGAACGGCTTGATGAGATGCTTCCTCTCCGGACTAAAGCGCTCGGGGTCGAAACGTTCCGGGTCTGGGAAGTACTTGGGATCGTGGTGGATGCCGCGCACGGGGATCCAGACGCCGTCTCCGGGCCGCAGCTGGAGGCCAGGGCAGCTCCCAGCGGCCTGCAGCCTGTAGGGGCGCACGCACGTGCGGTCCAGGGCCGGGATAGGCGGGTACATGCGTAGCGTCTCTGCGAACACGAGCAGCGCTGGCGTCAGCGACGGGTGCAAACTCGTGAGCATGAACTGGAGACAGCTGGTGAGTCGTGGGGGGGGGGGGGGGGGGGGGGGGTTGTTTCTAAAGCCGTAACGAACGGAAGAGATCTACACCTACAGCAGTTTTTTGTAAATCAATGTTAGATGTGCGGCAGGGGCTGCTTACGTTGCACCGTCTATTACAGGTGTTCCCTGCTCCGTTCGCTTATGGAGCACTGGGAGAATGTCAGCGTCACTTCTGCTGTGCGTGTCATAATTAATCTTGTACCCACGATACCTTGAGAGCTTCACGTACGGTGTATGTACGGTAGCAAGTGGGGATATTCAACCGCCGAACAATTGCTAAAATTCGTGGTGAACCTTCAGCTGTCCTTTATTTTGTACAATGCGCGTCGCTACTAGTTTCGGTCAAACGACCATTATCAGGCATAAGCTGGTGTGAGCGGCTGGGAAGTTATACCGTAGTAAGAGTGGGCTCAAAAGAGTGTCAAACCGTTCATGCCAGGTTACGCCTGATAAAATTCATTTGACCGAAACTAATACCGAAGCGTATTGTGCAAAATAAAGGACAGCTGAAGGTTCATCATGAATTTTAACTGTACGTAGGAGTCTGTAGAACGTTCCCAAACTCATCAATACTTAATACTGGTTCTCAGAATATTGTAAAAAGGCTTTCGTGGGATAGTTGTGTTCCATATTGGAGGGTCCGCCATTTCAGATTTGCCAGCAGTTACGTTATGATTGCTCGTTTGCCGAACTAACCTGATACCATTCGTACTCTCTTCGTTTTATATGTTCGGTATAGGACTTAGATACAGAAAAGACTATACAAGCTTCGGTGCCATTGAAAGCAAGGATGGCAATATCAATCCGGCAATGGGTGTCTCACTGTTGAACATATAGGAGAGGGTGAGTAGGTGAGAACAATACACTGAAGGACTGTATGACGCGGAGGACCTGAGTACGTGATGTTAGATATTGGTGTTGCTGTAGAAGAGGTAGGGGATGCAGTAACAGAGTGAGAATTCGAAAGACGTTTAAGATCAAATGAGGCAGAAGGAATAGATAACATAAAATTATTAGAGGAAGTGGCCACCAAACTGCTGTTGAAGTTGGTGTGTAAAGTCTATGAGACTGGCGACATGCCATCTGACTTTCGGGAAAATATCTACCTTGCGAAGAAAGTCAGAGCAGATAAGTGTGAGAATTATCGCAGCACAAGATTAACAGCTTATGCGTTCAGTATACAGTAGAATGGAAATGAAAATAAAGCAACTGCAGATGACGTTCAGTTTGGCTTTCTTAAAGGTAAAGGCACCAGAGAGGCAGTTCTAACTTCGCGAATGGTAATGGAAGAAAAACTGAAGGAAATTCAAGACAAATTTATAGGATTTATTGACCTGGCAAAAGAGTTTGACAATGTAAAATTGTGGAAGATGTTCGAAATTCTGGGCAAAATGGGAGCAAGCTATAGCGAATGACGGGAGTGTACAATACTTACAAACACCAAGTTGGAACAATAAGATTGAAAGACCAAGGACGAAGAACTCGATTTAAGGGTGTACGGCAGGCATTGAAACTTTCACTTCTACCGTAAAATGTATACATCGAAGGAGCAATGACGGAATAAAAGATAGGTTCAACAGTGGTTTTAAAATTCAAGGTGAAATGATATCAATGACAATATTTGCAGATGACATTGCTATCAGTAGTGAAGGAAGAAGAATTATAAGTTCTGTTGAATGGAATGTGTAGTCTAATGAGTTCATAATGTGGCCTGAGACTAATACGAAGAAAGGCGACAGTAATGAGAAGTAGCAAAAATGAGAATAGCGAAAAACGTAAAATCAGGACTGATGGTCACGAAGTAGATTAAATTAAGGAATTCTGTAAGGTAGGCAACAAAATAATGCATGATAGACGGAGCAAGGAGGACAATATAAGCACACTAGCACTGGAAAAAAAGGCATTCCGACCAGGAGAAGTCTACTAAAATCAAACACAGGCCTTCATCTGAGGAAAAAATTTCTGAGAATGTACGTTTCGAGTACAGCATTGTATGGTAGTGAAACATAGACGGTGGGAAAACCGAAATAGAGAATAGAACCACTTGGCAAGCGGAGCTACAGACGAATGCTGATGGGACGTCTGTTACGTCATGAGAGAACAACTTCGATGGCACTAGAACTAGCTGTAGAGAGTGAAACTGCAGAGGAAAAACCGGCCGGAGTCGAATACATCGACCAAGTAATTGAGGATGTAGGTTGCAAGTGCCACTCTCAGATAAAGAAGTTGGTACAGGAGAGGAATTCTTGGCGGACCGCATCAAACCAGTCAGAACACTGAAGACACGGAAAATAAGTGAATAAATAAACAAAAAAGGAGTACTCTTTTGGTATGGGTGTCACACGGTTGAGCAACATTCCAGGATAGATTACATGTTTTGCAAAACATATCCTTCGTTGACTGACTTCATTTCTCCAGTGTCCTGGCAGTGAACATCTTACATTACCTATGACTCAGGGGCTATGTGATCATTTCATTACATATCACTACAAATTCATGCATTCAGATAATTATCTGGCCAAACACAACGAAGGAGCCATGCGTGAGAATCTGTCTGTTGGTGTTTACACTACAATACCCGCTTTGCCTCTCAGTTACAGTGGATTTCTCAAATTTGTTTTGAAAGTAATTCCAACGCAAACATAGTAAGCGTTATATCAGTGAACTCGTACTTTCGAGAGCTGTCAAACGCCGTTAATAAAACTAAATTGGGCCATTTAAAAACCTTACGTATCTCAGTTGATAGAAAAGAATATTATCATTGTAATCACATTAATAGATTAGTTGGAGGTTAGCATACTCCCAACCGAAATGCCGGTGGATATGAGCAAATAATGGAAAAGTTATGAAAAAATATGACATAAAATCTATGTCCTTCCTTCTCCCGAGGTTTGTTTCGATCATATTAGAGAATTATGTGTGAAGTAGCTGTTCAGAAAAAAGCCAGTTGCTGCAAGTTGTCGGTATCATACAAAACGGAAGATTCCACTCAGTCTGTTACAATTAAAAGCAGTAAGTTGGCAAGTGGAGATATAAACTATACAAACTCCAACTCACCAGAGAGCACCATGTCGAGGTACTGGCAGCCCAGGACCTGCTCGTAGCTGGGCTGCCCCGCGCTCTTCTGCATCAGCTGGTCCACCTCCCTCTGCAGCCGCCGCTGCACATCCTCGTGCGTGGCCAGTAGGTAGCTGCAGAAGGTCAGCAGTGTCGACACGGTGTCGAAGCCGCCGAAGAAAAATATGATCGTCTGCGCCGTGATATCATCATCAGTGAGGTCTGCAATAAGGAGAAAGGATACTGTGTACTGAATACCTTAAACGGCTCTGCTTACTGTTTTTAGTGTGAGGAAAGAAAGGCGTACTTGGAGATAGGCAAGTGACTCCTCACTCATATATGTGAGGTAAAATCAGATCCGTTGCATTTTGAAAACACGTGTATAAAACGAGGAGCTGGTAGCACTGTCACATTGTGAAGTGCATCGGAAAGTACAGAGGAACGTGTACCACGTCCCACTACTGTACCAGACGTCGTAGCTCACTCAGTAGACTGCTGGGACGTCAGACTCACATCCACCATTGAGCTATGACTCACCTTCAATAAACACGATCAAAGTGCTGCAGGCAGAACGCTTCCCCCGTGATGAGATAATTGAAAAGGATATAAATGGTACGACTCGCTGATGACATTGCTATCCTGAGTGAAAGTGAAGAAGAATGACATGATCTCCTAAATGAATTTACAGTCTAATGAGCACAGAATATGGATTGAGAGTAAATCGAAGAAATAAGAAAAAATGAGAAGCAGCAGAAATGAGAACAGCGAGAAACTTGACATCAGGATCGAAGGTCACGAAGTAGATAGCAAAACAACCAATGACGGACGGAGCATTGAGAACATCAGAAGCAAATTAGCACTGGCAAAAAGGGCATTACTGGCCAAGAGAAGTCTACTGTTATCAAATATAAGCCTGTATTTGAGGAAGACATTTTTCAGAATAAACGTTTGGAGCATAGCATTGTATGGTAGTGATAAAATGGACTGTGGGAGAAAGAGAATCGAAGGATTTGAGATATGATGCCACTGACAAATGCTGAAAAATACATGGACTGATGAGGTAAGAAGTGAGAAGGTTCTGCGCACAATCGGAGACGAAAGGAATATGTGGAAAACGCTGAAAAGGAAGAGGTACAGGATAATAGGAGATCTATTAATACATTAGATAATGATTCTATGGTGCTAGAGGGAGCTATAGAGGGCAAAGCCTGTATAGGAAGACGGAGATCAGAATGCATCCAGCAAATAACTGAGGACGTAAGTTGCAAGTGCCACCCTGAGATGAAGAGGTTGGCACAGGAGAGAAATTCGTGGCGGCCGCATCAAACCATCCGGAAGACTGATAATTCAAAAAAACACAGTTTGTTAGTGTGCTAAAAGTGAAGAAACACCGGTTCAATCTGGTTTCCTTTTGCACTGAGCTTACCATGTATGAAGAGCCGAAACTGAGTTCCTTAAGATCAGTCTTCTGGAAATCCATGGTTATCACCAGGGAGAAGGTTACTTTGTTCCACGTACGTCATAAAGTTCGAGACTCAGGATATGTTCTAGCATTCTGCTGTATTTAAGTACGACTCGTTGCCAATATTCGTGACGATTACGTGAAACCCCTGTATTACTACCTAACCTGATTCACAGCTCATGGTTCATGGTTCACTGCCTCTGTTTCAGATTTCCACATTTAGTGTAAAAATTTAAAATTCTGTCATAATCTACTCATTAAGAGATACAATCTTATGTTAATGGTTTAAGAGAAATGTCAAAGATAGAAACTGTGTACATGTTATGATCCAGCGGAGATCATTACCACAAGTTACACTGAATATATCTAACTAACGCTTGAGAAAAACAGCCTTAGGGTCTTCCAACGAACTTTAAACATAATTTCAAACCTGTATGAAACTTTTTCTCGCTTGTACCCCCCAGGAACGATGAAGAGAAAAAACATTACCGCTTACTACATTTTCTTTTCTTTTTCCTGTAGTAAACCTTCAGCATCCAGCACGACGTTATACTTATATCACGTTTTACTAGTATCTATATTGGCACCACCCTTTTGTAGACGGCGTCCACGTATGCTACTGAATGTACCTGCAGAATTATATCACGTTTCAACGAACAGTTCTGGAGATACGACGTCACGAACATTCAGATGAGTGAGAAACTAGCGTTTACTTAAAATGGAGTGCAGTAAAACTTCGGCATCATGATGTTTTAGTTTATTGCTTATTTTCTAACTGTACGACATGTAGTTCAGGAGATATGACGTCATAGATATTCATATGCTTGAAAAACTAGATTCTGCTTAAAATGGCGCACAGTAAAAAGCCAACATCAGGCATGACGTTTTAGTTCATTACTTCTTTACAGGTAATTGTCTTTGCAAGAGACTAAGGAGACATGATTTACACATACCAATGAATGTAATTGCAAAATTATATCATTATAAGAAACTTAGTTAAGGAGATATGACATTGTAATCATCGAGGTGCGTGAAAAACTTGATTTTGCTTCAAATGGTGAGCAAATTACACACACTATGTTCACCCACTGTTCACAGTGGGAGCACTTAAGAACTTCCAACAAACGTTAAACATGATTTGAAACATTTTCTAAGCTTTTTCTCGCTTAAATGCTTAACGTCTAATACGTCTAATCAGACGTTAAAGCTGTTTTAAACATGGGATTTATTATCTTTAAAGAATCGGTGGTTTACTGGTGCAGTACTACCAGGTTTAGTTCTTAAATTGAGTTTAGAATCTTTCACTAATTAGCTGAGTTGTGTGAAGGGCGATCAATTCTGTACCATACTGAGCTCGTTATGGCACTTGGCAATGTTTATATGGCCAGCACGTAGTGAATCACACAAACAAATCATTTATTCATAGTGCTTGAGTTAAATAGTTTCACACAGTTATGACAGAAGTAGCCGCAGTGATCTGCGAGACATTTAAATAAGTGATTACATTTTTCTGTATCAATACACTCAAAAAATATTAGTCACGACGCTCAGGTTCTAAGTAACGTGTGTGCTGTTGCCACTAGTTTCAGATAGCCTTTGTGCGATCCAACCAGGCTTGAATCAGTTTCGAAAGTGGCGGCATGTTTCGTGAAGAGCAATCAAGTGTGTAAGGAAGTGACGAGGACACTGGAAGGCTCTACTCACGCCGCCCCTTGCTCTGGCTGGCGCCGTTCGCCTCCCCTTCCTCAGGCGCCAGCTCTCCGCGGCGGGCCTGCATCATGAGGTGGATCATGTCGTGGCGCACGATGCCCTGCTCCTCTCGCGCTTTCATAGTCTCGGTCAACATGGTCCTGAAGAACTCCACTATTTTCGCGTCAATGAACTTTGCACCTAATAACTGCCACATGGAAAAATAAATAAATCAATAAAATCACAAGGGGTAGAAATAATTGTACACAGGTACAATAATAATAGCACAAGGTGTGTAACTCACCCGCATAAGTTTCGGAGCTAACGTGTATCCCATTACGATCGCTGGTTTGATGGTTGTCAGCTCACGGCCCATTGTGTAGAATGTGTTGTTTGGTTCTGCCAAAGAGTCCACCTTTACTCCAAACGCTGTCGTCGCAATGACATCGTTGGTCACACGTGTGAACAGGTCCTTCATCTCCAGTGTCAATACCTGTTTTTCTCCAGAAGAAACTGCAACACAACACCAAATCAGCAATTTGCTCCCCTAATATCTGAAATTTGGTGGACACTGTGAGTTGCGATTGAATTCTAGGTCTGTTTTGAAAGTGTGGAATGAAATTGTAGGTTAAGATAACACAAAACATTATTATAGCTAAATGAAGAAAGGAGGTAAAAGTCGTATTTAAGAATTTTTCAGTTAAATGAACTGTAGCGTTTGTTGCCGTAATAGCCCAGAGTTCAGCAGTCAGTTGGAGCAGTATTTCGCCACACTACCAACTTTGGTACCCCGTAATAACCGCTCAGTCGAAGACCAAAGGCATTACTGACACACTATGTGATCAAAAGTATCCGGACACCTGCCTGAAAATGACTTACAAGTTCGTGGCGCCCTCCATTGCTAATACTGGAATTCTGTATGACGTTGGCCCACCCTTAGCCTTGATGACAGCTTCCACTCTCGCAAGCATACGTTCAGTCAGGTGCTGGGAGGTTTTTTGGGGAATGGCATTCCATTCTTCACGGAGTGGTGCACTGAGAAGAGGTATTGATGTCAGTCGGTAAGGTCTGGCACGAAGTGGCGTTGCAAAACATCCCAAAGGTGTTCTGTAGGTTTCAGGTCAGGACTCTGTGCAGGTCAGTCCGTTACAGGGATGTTAGTAAAATGTTTGTCGTGTAACGAATCCGCCACATGCTGTACATTATGAACAGGTGCTCGATCGTGTCGAGACATGCAATCGCCATCCCTGAATTGCTCTTCAACAGCGGGAAGCAAGTAGGTGCTTAAAACGTCAATGTAGACCTGTGCTGTAATAGTGCCACGCAAAACAATAAGAGGTGCGTGCCTCCACCATGAAAAACACGACTACACCATAACACCAACGCCTTCGAATTTTACTGTTGGCACTACACACGCTGACAGGTGACGTTCACCGGGCATTCGCCATACCCACACACTGCCATCGGATCGCCACATTGTGTACCGTGATTCGCCACACAACGTTTTCCCACTGTTCAGTCGCCCAATGTTTACGCTCCTTACACCAAGCGAGGCGTCGTTTGGCATTTACTGGCGTGATTTGTGGCTTATGAGCAGCCATCCGACCATGAAATCCAAGTTTTCTCACCTCCCGCCTAAATGTCATAGTAGTTGCAGTAGATCCTGATGCGGTTTGGAATTCCTATGTGATGGCCTGCATAGACGTCTACCTATTACACATTACGATCCTCTTCAACTCTCGGCGGTCTTTGCAGTCAACAAACGAGATCGGCCTGAACACTTTCGTGCTGTACGTGTCCCTTCACGTTTCCTCTTCACTAACACATAGGAATCAGTGGACCTAGGGATGTTTAGGAGTGTGGTAATCTCCTACAAGCACACGACACAAGTGACACCCAATCACCTGACCACGTTCGAAGTCCGTTAGTTCCGTGGAGCCCTCCTTACTGCTCTCTCAGGATGTCTAATGACTACTGAGGTTGCTGATATGGAGTACCTGGCAGTACGTGGTAGCACAATGTACCTAATATGAAGAACGTATGTTTTGGGTGTGTCTGGATACTTTATATTCTGTAAAGCAACTTGTACCAAGCTGAACGGGACTATGTTTGCCCTCGCCTATCCACTAGAGAACCTCGTACCCCGACATTATCAGAAGAGCTGGTGGAAATTGCATTAGATGTCAAACAGTGACACAGAACAACAATGGTAGATGCAGCAGCCACAGTGTTTCAACGACTGCCTTCAGCAAAGATATGCAGTAAGTGCAGATTGTAAACGATGTATGAGCTTGTGGAGTCATACAATTCCCGTTCCTCCTGGGAGGTGAGTGACATAATATTTATATTTGTACTGGCATTTACTAGTAATAGAAAGTGAGGAGGGTGGCACGAGGTACTGAAGCCGAGAAGGCATCGGCTCAGGAGGGAATGCAGCACTTACTTGGTCAAGTCGCTCCAGTGAGCGCAGACTGTTTAGTTAGTTAATTAGTTAGTTAGTTAGCTAGCTAGGGAAATAGAGAAGTTCGAGGAGTAGAAGAGAACAACCCCCTCACTTGTCGTAGATTCTTGTACCATCACAGAAGATTCTCCTTTTCCTAGTAGATCGTGGATAGAAGTTTAGTGGATAGTCTAGACGCGGCCGCGAAATTCTGGAGATGGAATAACGAGCAATTGTTGAATATGGCTAGCTTGAAATTGAGAGGGGATCCAAGGGCATATTTTATGTGCGATGAAAAGTTGCAGAATATTCGCTCCTTCCAGGATTTGCAGGAAGAGTTACTGAAGCGCTATTGAGAGAAAGCTGCTTCTGGGTACTATGAGGAACGGCTGTCTGAAATAGCTCAGAGAGAGGAGAAAACCATACAAAATTTTATGGGTAAAATTAGCAAAACGCAAAGCTACCTACCGGGTGCCAAGTCATCACTTCCTGATGGCGTCATTCGGATGTGGTACGTAGGTGTATGGGGCCAGTGAACCACCTTCCTGGCTTTTTCCAGTTCGACAAGGCGGGATTAGGAAACTGAATATTAACATCTGCAGACTTACAAAGACTAAGCCAACAAAGTCATTCTACAGTAGGCCGTACAAAGGACTTTAGACTCCTTCTTGAGGGGTTTGCCAGTTTAACTTCCTTGTAACTTATGAGCAGAGTTACTGAAGTCGCTAAGTGAAGCGCTGGGAACTGCAACGGCTGTGTCAGGAATAGAGAAAGGAGCGCGATATTTAATACTGAAGTCACATACGGGGGCCACTTTCGGTTCCACTTCCATTTGGATGCGAAACTAAAACCGCAGCGAATATCCGGTTAAGCTTCGCGCAGTTGGTTGAGAAGTGTCTGTTGTATACCCGTTTATAACGTCACATCGCACTTTACAGTTTTGAGAGGACAATGAGCAGGTAATGATGGCTATAAAATGCACTGCGCAACAAAATCAAAGGATCACTTTTTCAAAATCCAGTAACTCTCTCCAGTTCTGAGGCACAAGTTTGAAACTTAGCTCAAAGCTTGCTACAATCTTCCTCTGTAAGAGTGAGAAAGCTTTGTGGTTGGTTGGCTGATTTTTGGGAGGGGATCAAATAGCGAGATCATCGGTCCTATCGGATTAAGGAAGAATGGGGAACGAAGTCGGCCGTGCTCTTTCAAAGGAACCATCCCGGCATTTGCCTGAAGCGATTTACGGAAATCAGGGGAAACCTAACTCAGGATAACGGGAAGCGGGTTTGAACCTCGTCTTCCCGAATGCGAGTCCAGTGACGAAAGCTGGGTGCCCCGCGTCCTCCGGGCTCGAGGGTGCTTCAAACAGCAAGATGTCGGCTCATACGCGAAATATCACAGTTCGGATGTTCATGTGAATTGTAAGGTCAGTCGATGACGTCACATTGGCACCTGATTCTAGCACTACTCTGCCAAACACCACCGTGGACGTATCACACTATGAAAATGTACCAACATCCCCTCTTATCCACATTTAAGCCCTCCTTTTTTCGCCTGCTTAGAATCGACACAAAAAGGCCTCATGTGTTGGCACAAAGTTCATCATTGAAACCACCCTTTCCCTTGGTGCGTTGATTCCCAGACATTTCGCTGTTGAAAACGGCTGTTTGCAGTGGAAGGGCAGCAGGAGGACGATAGAGGGGATCTGAATCCTTCCCGATCTTGTGACACGGCCAGGACCCCATTGGGTAGAACTGTGGCGAAATTTGGTGCCGATGTGACATCACCGACCCATGTTACAGCACCATGAACTTCTGGACTACGACGCTTTTTATCGTATGTGCTGTTTGAAGGATCGCCGAGACCCAGTCTCATTACAGTGGGAGGTTGTAGGCAACTTGGAGCCAAATTTCAAACTTATGCGTCCAATGGAAGACAATTATGAGGTTTTCAGAAGTGAGCCTTTAATTCTGTTGCACTGAGTAGTGTCTGCCATCCAATATGAATTCCCGTTGAAGTGCGTCGCCTGATTCCACGCATCCCGCACAACGTAACTTTCGTGCAGTTCTCGGCCGCAGGGGTAACGAAGACACTTCTGCAGCGTTCTCCAGGAAAAGTGCTTGAATACCCACAATACAGCTTCCCTCTCATTTTCATCTCTTCGCTCATATGAAGTGCTGGCTACGAGGACGGCATTTTGGCCCAGGCGACGAGCTGCAGACCGGCGCAGGGATCGGCGGAAATCAAAGGTCAGTAGGCTACAGCGCAACAACTAACGTCGGAGCGTCGACTGTGCAAGTGGCTGGAATATGCAGGCGAATGTCACAAGTAAAATATTTTTGATTTTCACTGTGGTTTCCATTTTGCGACCGATCACAAGATGAAAAAAATAGCTGTCGTATTGTCAGTGTGGCCAGCCTGGTGTAACTGCAGGAAGCCTCAGTGTGAGAAGGACAAACGGGCGGAATATTCACAGCAGGAGTGTCATAAGAGGTTTGCTGATGCGTAGGAGTCGTTTACAGCAGACGTAAGCACAGGAGACCCATGTGCAAAAGCAATGGCGGATTGTTGTACGGTAGGCTTTCTAAGAGGCAGAGCATGTAACGTTTTATTAGATACAGCGTCGCAGGTATGCGTGGCCTGTCAGGGTGTATTTGGCATAAGAAACTTGGACCAGCCTCTTTGTAAGCTCAGTAGATTAGGTAGAGGCAACGTTCGTTTGCTCACTTCGGAACTACTGAACTTCCGATTTGCACAGAAACATTTCTAGGCTTGTATCGAAATGCTTCCTTGAATTGGCAGCAGCTACGATGTCATTCTTGGATTTTCCGAGTAAACACAACACTAATGTCGATATTAAACGGTGCATAGTAGAGCTGGACAGTACATTGTTCCAGTACATAGTGATGGAGGAGGAAGATTTCAATAGATTTAGATATAGAGAACTGTAAGCTGGTACGGTCGGCAAATTTACCCACGCTGCAGAAGAATATGGTACCTTCGTGGGAGGTGGTAGGGAGGAAATGGAAACACTGACAGAAGAATGTGCGCAACTGTATAATCCTCATGGAACATTGGCAGCAACTTTGATAATGTAGCACAGAGTTCCCACTGGGAATGAAATGCAGGTGTGCAAGAAATCATACTGAGTTCCAGATCACCTGCAACGAGTAACCTACATCTACATTTGCAAGGCTACTCTGCAAAAGATGCTTAAGTTCCTGGCAGAGGGTTCATCGGACCAACTTCACACTAATTCCCTGTTATTCCACTCTCGAACTGCGCACGGAGAAAAAGAAAACCGAAATCTTTCCGTGCCACCTCTGACTAATTTTATAACGATGATCGTTTCTCACTATGTATATCAGCGCCAAAAAAATATTTTCGTATTGACAGAGAAAGCTGGTGATTGAAATTTCATGAGAAGGTCCCGCTGCAACGAAACATGCTTTTCTTTTAAAGATTTCCACCATAAATCCCGTATATTGTCCGTGAGACTCTGTTCCCTGTTTCTCGATCATACAAAACGTACTGCACTTCTTTGAACTTTCTCGAAGCAATCCGTTAATACAATCTGGTAAGGATCCCACACCACGCAGCAGTACTCCAAAAGAAGACGGACAAGCGTAGTGTAGACAGTCTCTTTAATACATGTGTTGCGTCTTCTAAGTGTTCTGCCAATAAAATAGTCTTTCTCAGGACTTTTCTATGTGTTCTTTCCAATTTAACTTGTTCGTAATTGTAGTTCCTAGATATTTACTTGAATTTACTGCCTTTACATTTGACTGATTTCTCATGTAACCGAAGTATATCGGATTCCTTTTAGCACTCGTGTGGATGACCTCTCATTTTTCGTTATTTAGGATCAATTGCCAACTTTCGTATCACGTAGATATCGTATCTGAATCATTTTGCAATTGTTTTTCATCTTCTGATAACTATGCTAGTCGATAAACGATAGCATTATCTGCAAACGACCTAAGACGCCTGCTCAGATTGTCTCCTAAATCGTTTATATAGATAAGGAACAGCAAGGGGCCTATATCACTAACTTGGAGAATGCGAGAAATCACTTCTGTTCTGCTCGATAACTTTCCGTCAGTTACTACGTCTGTGACCTCTGTGACAGGAAATCACGAATCCGGACGCATAACTCAGACGATTTTCCATAAGAACGCAATTTTTTCACAGGCCACTTGTTAGGTACGGTGTCAAAAGCCTTCTGGAAGCCCATAAATACGGAATCATTTTAAAATCCGTTGTCCATAACACTCAACAATTCGTGTGAATAAAAAAAAAATACTTGTACCTCACAATGACTATGTATCAATAGACCGTTCTCTTCGAGGTAATTCATAAAGCTCGAACACAGTATATGTTCCAGAATCCTGGTGCATATTGACATTTATAGTACAAGCCTGTAATTTAGTGCTCTACTCCTACTACCTTTCTTGAATACTGATGTGATCTCTGCAACTTCCCAATCTTCGGTTACGGACTGTCGGCGAAACATGATTGTTAAATATAGAGATATTACAACAGCGTACTCTGAAGGGAACCTAACTGGTACACAATGTGGACTGGAAGACTTGCATTTATTGATTTAAGCAGCGTCAATACTGCGAGGATGTCTACTTCTCTGTTACTCATGTTGGCAGTTGTTCTTGATTCGAATTCTGGAATATTTACTTCGTCTTCTTTGGTCATAAAAGAAATTATTCAGATAGTGAAGGGAGACGAAAATTTAATAGTAATGGGTGACTGGAATTCGAGTGTAGGAAAAGGGAGAGAAGGAAACATAGTAGGTGAATATGGATTGGGGCTAAGAAATGAAAGAGGAAGCCGCCTAGTAGAATTTTGTACAGAGCACAACTTAGTCATAGGTAACACTTGGTTTAAGAATCATGAAAGAAGGTTGTATACGTGGAAGAACCCTGGAGATACTAAAAGGTATCAGATAGATTATATAATGGTAAGACAGAGATTTAGAAACCAGGTTTTAAATTGTAAGACATTTCCAGGGGCAGATGTGGACTCTGACCACAATCTATTGGTTATGACCTGTAGATTAAAACTGAAGAAACTGCAAAAATGTGGGAAATTAAGGAGATGGGACCTGGATAAACTGAAAGAACCAGAGGTTGTACAGAGTTTCAGGGAGAGCATAAGGGAACAATTGACAGGAATAGGGGAAAGAAATACAGTAGAAGAAGAATGGGTAGCTCTGAGGGATGAAGTAGTGAAGGCAGCAGAGGATAAAGTAGGTAAAAAGATGAGGGCTGCTAGAAATCCTTGGGTAACAGAAGAAATATTGAATTTAATTGATGAAAGGAGAAAATATAAAAATGCAGTAAATGAAGCAGGCAAAAAGGAATACAAACGTCTCAAAAATGAGATCGAGAGGAAGTGCAAAATGGCTAAACAGGGATGGCTAGAGGATAAATGTAAGGATGTAGAGGCTTATCTCACTAGGGGTAAGATAGATACTGCCTACAGGAAAATTAAAGAGACCTTTGGAGAGAAGAGAACCACGTGTATGAATATCAAGAGCTCAGATGGCAACCCAGTTCTAAGCAAAGAAGGGAAGGCAGAAAGGTGGAAGGAGTATATAGAAGGTTTATACAAGGGTGATGTACTTGAGGACAATATTATGGAAATGGAAGAGGATGTAGATGAAGACGAAATGGGTGATACGATATTGCGTGAAGAGTTTGACAGAGCACTGAAAGACCTGAGTCGGAACAAGGCCCCCGGAGTAGACAACATTCCATTAGAACTACTGACGGCCTTGGGAGAGCCAGTCATGACAAAACTCTACCAGCTGGTGAGCAAGATGTACGAGACAGGCCAAATACCCTCAGACTTCAAGAAGAATATAATAATTCCAATCCCAAAGAAAGCAGGTGCTGACAGATGTGAAAATTACCGAACTATCAGTTTAATAAGTCACAGCTGCAAAATACTAACGCGAATTCTTTACAGACGAATGGAAAAACTGATAGATGCGGACCTCGGGGAGGATCAGTTTGGATTCCGTCGAAATGTTGGAACACGTGAGGCAATACTGACCTTACGACTTATCTTAGAAGAAAGATTAAGAAAAGGCAAACCTACGTTTCTAGCATTTGTAGACTTAGAGAAAGCTTTTGACAATGTTGACTGGAATACTCTTTTTCAAATTCTAAAGGTGGCAGGGGTAAAATACAGGGAGCGAAAGGCTATTTACAATTTGTACAGAAACCAGATGGCAGTCATAAGAGTCGAGGGGCATGAAAGGGAAGCAGTGGTTGGGAAAGGAGTGAGACAGGGTTGTAGCCTCTCCCCGATGTTATTCAATCTGTATATTGAGCAAGCAGTAAAGGAAACAAAAGAAAAATTTGGAGTAGGTATTAAAATTCATGGAGACGAAGTAAAAACTTTGAGGTTCGCCGATGACATTGTAATTCTGTCAGAGACGGCAAAGGACTTGGAAGAGCAGTTGAACGGAATGGACAGTGTCTTGAAAGGAGGATATAAGATGAACATTAACAAAAGCAAAACGAGGATAATGGAATGTAGTCCAATTAAATCGGGTGATGCTGAGGGAATTAGATTAGGAAATGAGACACTTAAAGTAGTAAAGGAGTTTTGCTATTTGGGGAGCAAAATAACTGATGATGGTCGAAGTAGAGAGGATATAAAATGTAGACTGGCAATGGCAAGGAAAGCGTTTCTGAAGAAGAGAAATTTGTTAACATCGAATATAGATTTAAGTGTCAGGAAGTTATTTCTGAAAATATTTGTTTGGAGTGTAGCCATGTATGGAAGTGAAACATGGACGATAACTAGTTTGGACAAGAAGAGAATAGAAGCTTTCGAAATGTGGTGCTACAGAAGAATACTGAAGATAAGGTGGATAGATCACGTAACTAATGAGGAGGTATTGAATAGGATTGGGGAGAAGAGAAGTTTGTGGCACAACTTGACTAGAAGAAGGGATCGGTTGGTAGGACATGTTTTGAGGCATCAAGGGATCACAAATTTAGCATTGGAGGGCAGTGTGGAGGGTAAAAATCGTAGAGGGAGACCGAGAGATGAGTACACTAAGCAGATTCAGAAGGATGTAGGTTGCAGTAGGTACTGGGAGATGAAGAAGCTTGCACAGGATAGAGTAGCATGGAGAGCTGCATCAAACCAGTCTCAGGACTGAAGACCACAACAACAACAACAACTTCTTTGGTCAAGGAATTTCGGAACGCTGTGTTTAGTAACTCTGCTTTAGCTGCTCTGTCATCTATGTATTTCAGTTGCTACCACAGAAATTGTGTCTTGCCGCTAGCCTAGTTTACATAAGATCAGAATATCTTAGAATTTTTTGTCGGGTTATTTTGGACAACTGGAATAAATTAACTCAGACGATACAATTGCTGAAAGATTTGACCTCTACCCATAATTACTTACAGGAACAATCTGCTTCAATTTCGCTACAAGGCAGACTACTTCTGACAGCAGGAAAAACGCTCTTCCAACTGTATTTAGCCTATCCTTTCTGAACACCATTAGATCGTAAGCAAAAATTTCGGCTTAATTACCTCCGGCTGTAGCCAGCTTTTAGTGCCTAAAACGGTTTGAGCATCAGTGCTTTTATTTGCGCTTGGAGCTGTGATACCTTTCCAACACAGCTACGACAATTTACATCTACATCTACATTTATACTCCGCAAGCCACTCAACGGTGTGTGGCGGAGGGCACTTTACGTGCCACTGTCATTGCCTCTCTTTCCTGTTCCAGTCGCGTATGGTTCGCGGGAAGAACGACCGTCTGAAAGCCTCCGTGCGTCCTCTAATCTCTGTAATTTTACATTCGTGATGTCCTCGGGAGGTATAAGTAGGGGGAAGCAATATATTCAATACCTCATCCAGAAACGCACCCTCTCGAAACCTGGCGAGCAAGCTACACCGCGACGCAGAGCGCCTCTCTTGCAGAGTCTGCCACTTGAGTTTGTTAAACATCTCCGTAACGCTATCACAGTTACCCAATAATCCTGTGACGAAACGCGCCACTCTTCTTTGGATCTTCTCTATCTCCTCCGTCAACCCGATCTGGTACGGATCCCACACTGATGAGCAATACTCAACTATAGGTCGAACGAGTGTTTTGTAAGCCACCTCCTTTGTTGATGGACTACATTTTCTAAGGACTCTCCCAATGAATCTCAACTTGGTACCCGCCTTACCAACAATTAATTTTATATGATCATTCCACTTCAAATCGTTCCGCACGCACACTCCCAGATATTTTACAGAAGTAACTGCTACCAGTGTTTGTTTCGCTATCATAATCATACAATAAAGGATCCTTCTTTCTATGTATTCGCAATACATTACATTTGTCTATGTTAGGGGTCAGTTGCCACTCCCTGCACCAAGTGCCTATCCGCTGCAGATCTTCCTGCATTTCGCTACAATTTTCTAATGCTGCAACTTCTCTGTATACTACAGCATCATCCGCGAAACGTCCGACACTATCTACTAGGTCATTTATATATATTGTGAAAGGAAATGGTCCCACAACACTCCCCTGTGGCACATCAGAGGTTACTTTAACGTCTGTAGACGTCTTTCCATTGATAACAACATGCTGTTTTCTGTTTGCTAAAAACTCTTCAATCCAGCCACACAGCTGGTCTGATATTCCGTAGGCTCTAACTTTGTTTATCAGGCAACAGTGCGGAACTGTATCGAACGCCTTCCTGAAATCAAGGAAAATAGGATCTACCTGGGAGCCTGTATGTACTATTTTCTGGGACTCATGCACAAATAAAGCGAGTTGGGTCTCACACTATCGCTATTTCCGGAATCCATGTTGATTCCAACAGAGTAGATTCTGGGTTTCCAAAAGCGACATGTTACTCGAGCAAAAACCATGTTCTAAAATTCTAGAATAGATCGACGTCAGAGATATAGGTCTATAGTTTTGCGCATCTGCTCGACGACCCTTCTTGAAGACTGGGACTACCTGTGCTCTTTTCCAATCATTTGGAAGCTTCCGTTCCTCTAGAGACCTGCGGTACACGGCTGTTTAAAGGGGGGCAAGTTCTTTCGCGTACTCTGTGTAGAATCGAATTGGTATCCCGTCAGGTCCAGTGGACTTTCCTCTGTTGAGTGATTCCAGTTGCTTTTCTATTCGTTGGACACTTATTTCGATTAGAACTGTTATATCGATAGATTCTAGATTTACGTTCTTCATATGTTCGGCCAGCACTTTTTCATTGATTGAGACTGAAGCCTTCTTGTGTTTTCCCGAGTCCCTGTAACCAACCCCCCCCCCCCCCCCTCCAGTCCAAGCCACACACCCCTGCTATCCGTGTAGTCGCCTCCTGCCTGTAGCGGACTCCTGACCCATTCAGCAGAACCCAAAACCTGACCACCCTATGCCACAAGTCGAGGACTCTCCAACCTACACGTTCTCAGAACCATCTGAGCCTCTGATTCAGCCGCTCCACTCGGCTCTATACCAGAAATACGCAATCGGTCCTGTCGACTATGATGCAAATGGTGACCTCCATTTTCATCTCGCAAGCAAGAATGGGAGCCTTTACCACTTGAAATATCCGCTTGAAACCAGAGGTAATCTCCTGCTCCAAATCGACACACTTCATTAGTACCGATGTGAGCCACCACGTGCAGTTGGCTGAACCCTGTGGTCTTCATGGTATCCAGAAGGATTCATGCCATGTCTGAGATGAGTGCACCTGTTACGCACAAGGAGTGCACACTGACTTTCTTCCCTTTCCTGGCAGCCACGACCCTAAGGTGCGACATAACACGCCTGACATCAGAATTTTTGACTACCAATAGTCCCACCCTCTGTGACTGGCCAGATCTCGTAGGCAGAAAAGTTTCCTCTCACAGGACAAGCGACTGCATCTGGCTGAGGTACACCTGGCACCTGGACCTTGTTTTTCAGACTAACTGGTGATGTCTTACATCTGCACATAGCAGTCACAGTTCTTACCCATGCTAAAGACGGTGAAAAATTACACTACAAACAAACGACTGTCGACATGTACTGCGGAATTCTACTGTAGACACTAACAAAGACGCAAGAACTATCCGTAGTAAGAAATGCGTTAAACGTCCAAGATGTTTTACAGTGTCTAGTAAATTAGACTAACATGGTGAAATTTAAAAGCTAACCAACCAAATCATACAGGTGAGACTATAATTCTCTCCTGATTAGGTATTCCTAAAATGTCACAAAATCGATTACTTCCCTGTTGCTGTTGTTTCTTGGCTTGTGGGTCCTGCCTGTAGCATTTGTATATCAATAGCTCCGTAACAGGATTATAGAAAGAAAGTACACGCCTCTGCGGGCCACTAGCGCTATTTGTGCCCTACAAAAGCGCAGATGGGTGTAACGCGTATCAGTTTTGAGAGTATTTGTGAGAATAATGTGAAATGATTTTTTACTTCTTATGCGCTATAGTTTTGCGCTCTTCCAAGTAAAACTGATGATACTCGTGTTTGTGACCTGAGGCCAGCATTCAGAATCTATTATTGCTATAATATTCAAGAAATGGTAAGTACAATAAACGAACTATTATCAGCTGACGTTTAGGACTTTCTCAGTAACAGTTCACTTCACTAATCACCATTTGCAGAAGAAAGGAGATAGCATATCACGTTCTACATTAGAAAAATGTAGTTGACATTGTTGACTGAGTAACATACATTTTTATTATTTTCTATTTAAAGTCACACATTATCACTGCCTGTCAAGCATTTCCATCACAGAGCTACAACGCATACAACGAGGCCCTCAACAAACTCCATAGGACAAGGAAAAAAAATTAAAATTCAACAAAAGTGCCAACTTTTGATTAATTTTCAAAGACACAAGTATATTATCATAAATACGAAACCTTCTTAGGGTTTTTGATGAGGGCAAGGAATAAGGAGAGGAACCTTAATTCTAAAAATGGTTTATAGATTAATGTATATACGTTTACATACGGAACAGTTCTTTCTTTAATTCATAGCTTAAATTTAACTTGAAATTTATATCAGTGTACGAATAATCTAATGATTTCTGCAGCCAGTAAAGTGATAAAAAATGTACACATTTTTTCTATTATCTCTTGTATGGTCTTAATAATTATTTCTATCTTTCCTTATTAATATGCTTGCACCGGTCAAAGACCAACTAGGGCTACAAGCACCTGGTGCCTACAGCATCAGTTATGAGTGTGACGTGCAGTACATCGGCCAGAGGCACCGATGCATCTCGTAGTGCCATTCAGAACATGTGAGGAACGTTTGCCTGGTCCCAATAGACAAGTCTGCATTGGAAGTGACGTACCACACCAAGTGTTTCTAGGATTCAGTCATCAAAGAGCGCTTGCTGAACCTGTCGACCAGGACAGTGGTAGCCAACTGAACTGCACATAGGATGTGTGCAACGCAAAGAACTGAAAGCAGCAGAGGTAATGGGCGGAACAGGCAGGTAGCACCAGATTCCGACGTCCAGACCTCCTTTCGCCTTACCCTGAGTGTCCCCTTACCATGGCCAAGATATCTCTTTCGGAGGCAAGTGATTGTCCCACGTGTTGGGTCCTCGGCAGAGGAGTCTGCGATCAGGCAACTATAATTGGTCCAACCGGATATGAAACTCACACTTCACTTGAAGATGACAAGTAGGAAACTCAACGATAACACAGTGCCAAGACTTGACCGATAAAGCCGAGAAGATCTCATTGCCAGTCACTGTGGCTGAGCGGTTCTAGGCGCTTCGGTCCGGAACCGTGTTGCTGCTACAGTCGCAGGTTAAAATCCTGCCTCGGGCGTAGATGTGTGTTGATGTCCTCAGGTTAGTTAGATTTGACTAGTTGTAGGGGACTGATGGCCTCAGATATTAAGACCCATAGTGCTTAGAGCCATTGAACCAGATTTCAGCGATGAAATCCGCCGAGACTGTTTGTTCCAAAAATTTCTATGTGTCTGAAAAGGAAAGATTACAAGCAAAGTGTATTCCCATTTCTGTATTGTGGGTGTGAGGTATCGACTTGTAATGTGAAAAACAGTCAAAAAACAATTTTCTTTCAGTGAACAACGGAGAGATCATTGGTGGAAATTCCTAGAAGACAGTAGAAAACAAAGATATGATCCAGTGAGGTAACAGGTGAGGGTGAAGGGCTTATTTTTCATGACAATTTCTTTAACTCTGGATTCGTTCACGCCAGTCATTCTAGGTCTCACAATTTTCACAAGTATTGGCGTACTTCAGTCAGCGCTTTCGTGCATCAAAGTAGTAAGGAAGACTAGTATTCGGAGTGTCCAAGCTTGAACAAGAGACTAGCTACCACGTATGTTGTAAGCATGTAAACTGAAAACGACACTGTTTTTTTTATCACAGCGACCACTCTGCAGACCACGTGATCTCGACACTTGACGTGACGTGGCAGAGGAGAGTGGGGATCTGTACCCTAGCCTACTGCACGTAAGTACCACCACCAGTTTTGTAAGCGAGTTAATGGTTTTCTGCAGAAATCACTGCCAACAGCCATTGGAAATTACTGTTCTCACACTGTCGAAGTTAGAGCAATAGCTTGGATTGGACAAGTGTTATAAGGAACAGTACACTTTAAAAGAACCATATCAGCATTCATCTGAACTGATTCAGAGAAGTACGGAACCAGATACATGCGTGGGTACATGCATGCTGACAGTCCAGAGCCTGAAGCTCTGGGCCGTCTCTCTTTGGGCTAAAATCAGAGTACACCTGTCTACAGGGATTGAAGGGATTGAAGGAATTTTGTTTGACATGCAGAAGACTGTCACTGAGATGTTGAAATAACTGAATTGGTAGGCTCTTGAAGACAGACGTAAACTATCCCAATATCTAGTGATAAAGCTTCAAGAACCGGCTTTAAATAGCGACTTTAGGAATATACTACAATCCCACTCTTACGGCACCCGTAGGGATCATGAGAATAAGATTAATTAGAGCATGCACAGAGGGATTTAAAAAATAATTCTTCCACGCTCCTTAGGTGAATGGAGCCGGAGCAAGTCCTAATACAACAGGTACACTGAAGAGCCAAAGAGACTGCCTAATATCGTGTAACGACCCAGAAGTGCCTCAACAAGACGCGACATGGACTCGACTCTCGTCTGAAGTAGTTCTGGGGGGTGGTAGCGTGGGTGGGGGGGGGGGGGGGGGGGCTGGCGAATGATACCATGAATCCTCCGGCGATCTCCATAAATCCCTAAGAGTACGAGGGGGTGGAGTTCTCTTCTGAGCAGAACGTTGCAAGGCATCCCAAATTTGCTCAATTATGTTAATGTCTGGGGAGTTTGGTGAACAGCGGAAGTGTTTAAACTGAGAAGAGTGTTCCTGGAGCCACTCTGTAGCAATTATTAACGTGTGGAGTGTCGCATTCCTGCTAGAATTGTCGAAGTCCGTCGGAATGCACAACGGACATGAATGGATGCACGTGATCAGACAGGATGCTTACGTACATGTCACCTGTCAGAGTCTTATCTAGGAGTATCAGGGGTCCATATCACTCCTACTGCAAACACAACACACCATTACAAAGCCTTCACCAGCTTCAACAGTCGCCTGCTGACATGCAGGGTCCATGGATTCATGAAGTTGTCTCCATACCCGTACACGTCCATCCACTCGATACAATTTAAACGAGACTCGTTCTACTAGGCAACTTGTTTCCAGTTATCAACAGTCCAATGTTGGAGTTGACGGGGCCCGGGAGAGGTGTAAAATTTTGTGTCGTGCAGCCATCAAGGGTACACCAGTGGGTCTTCGGCACCGAAATCCCACGTCGACGATGTTTCGTTGATTGGTTCGCAAGCTGACACTTGTTGATGGCCCAGCACTAAAATCTGCAGCAATTTGTGGAAGGGTTGCACTTCTGTCACACTGAATGATTTCCTTCAGTCGTCGTTGGTCCTGTTCTTGAAGGATCTTTTTCCGGACGCAGCGATGTCGGAGATCAGATGTTTTACCGTGGTCCTGATGTTCACGGCACACTCGTGGAATGGTGGTACGGGAAGATCCCCACTTCATCGCTACCTCAGAGATGCTGTGATCCATTGCTCGTGCCCGGACCGTAACACCACGTTCAAACTCACTTAAATCTTATTGCCTGCCGTTGTAGCAGCAGTAACCGATTTAAGAACTGCACCAGACACTAGTTGTCTTATATAGGCATTGCCGAAAGCAGCGCCGTATTCTGACTGTTTACATATCTATGTTTTTGAATACTCATGCCTATACCAGTGTCTTTGGCGCTTCAGGGTAGAAGAGGCAGTGAGGTCAGATCGCGAAATCCCGAAGATTGGCCAAAATTTACAGACGAGTGAAATTTGGCACGGACTTCAATGCGAGATGCCTTTAATAGGTTGCACAACGAAACATTGTCTCGAAATTTGGTAGAAAATCCGAAGAAATTCTGGTCATATGTAAAGTACACAAGCAGCAAGACGCAGTCAATACCTTATCTGCACAGTGCCGATGGTACTGTTATCGACGGCAGTCACTCTAAAGTGGAGTTATTGAACGCAGTTTTCCGAAATTCCTTCAAGAGGGAAGACGAATGGAATATTCCGGAATTTGAAACACGAACAGCTGCTAGCATGAGTTTCTTAGAAGTAGATACCTTAGGGGTTGCGAAGCAACTCAAATCGCTTGATACGGGCAAGTCTTTAGGTCCAGATTGTATACCGATTAGGTTCCTTTCAGATTACGCTGAAACAGTAGTTCCCTACCTAGCAGTCATATACAACCGATAGATCTGCACCTACAGATTGGAAAATTGCGCAGGTCGCACCAGTGTTTAAAAAGGGTAGTAGGAGTAATCCATCTAACTACAGACCTATGTCATTGACGTCAGTTTGCAGTAGGGTTTATAAATCACCTCGAAGGGAACGATCTATTGATATGCAATCAGAGTGGTTTCAGAAAACAACGCTCTTGTGCAACGCAGCTAGCTCTTTATTCGCACGAAGTAATGGCCGCTATCGACAGGGGATCTCAAGTTGATTCCGTATTTCTAGATTTCCGGAAAGTTTTTGAAACCGTTCCTCACAAGCGACTTCTAATCAAGCTGCGGGACTGTGGGGTATCGTCTCAGTTGTGCGACTGGATTCGTGATTTACTGTCAGGAAGGTCGCAGTTCATAGTAATAGACGGCAAATCATAGAGTAAAACTGAAGTGATATCAGGTGTTCCCCAGGGTAGCGTCCTGGGACCTCTGCTGTTCCTGATCTATATAAATGACCTGGGTGACAATCTGAGCAGTTCTCTTAGGTTGTTCGCAGATGATGCTGTAATTTACCGTCTAGTAACTTCAACCGAAGACCAGTATCAGTTGCAAAGCGATTTAGAAAAGATTGCTGTATGGTGTGGAAGGTGGCAGTCGACGCTAAATAACGAAAAGTGTGAGGTGATCCACATGAGTGCCAAAAGAAATACGTTGGAATTCGATTACTCGATAAATAGTACAATTCTCGAGCCTGTCAATTCAACTAAGTACCTGGGTGTTAAAACTACGAACAATTTCAGTCGGAAAGACCACATAGATAATATTGTGGGGAAGGCTAGCCAAAGGTTGCGTTTCATTGGCAGGACACTTAGAAGATGCAACAAGTCCATTAAAGAGACAGCTCACACTACACTAGTTCGTCCTCTGTTAGAATATTGCTGCGCGGTGTGGGATCCTTACCAGGTGGGATTGACGGACGACATCGAAAGGGTGCAAAAAAGGGCAGCTCGTTTTGTATTATCGCGTTATAGGGGAGAGAGTGTGGCAGATATGATACGAGAGTTGGGATGGAAGTCATTAAAGCAAAGACGTTTTTCGTCGCGGCGAGATCTATTTACGAAATTTCAGTCACCAACTTTCTCATCCGAATACGAAAATATTTTGTTGAGTCCAACATACATAGGTAGGAATGATCATCAAAATAAAATAAGAGAAATCAGAGCTGGAACAGAAAGGTTTAGGTGTTCGTTTTTCCCGCGCGCTGTTCGGGAGTAGAATGGTAGAGAGATAGTATGACTGTGGTTCGATGAACCCTCTGCCAAGCACTTAAATGTGAATTCCAGAGTAATCATGCAGATGTAGATGTAGATGTAGGTAAGTAACACACTATCTCGACTGCAGAGCTGCTTGTCGTGGAATAGAGAATCAGGATAATATTATTTGTTGATGGCATAGCAGTAATTTGTGAAAGTGACTGAACTGCCCAAGATTCTTAATGAAACAGCATATGTACTAGCTGGTGGCCGTAAAGTGCCAATAAACGCAAAGGAAACTTTGATTGTGGAATGTACAACAGACGGACAATATGCAGGATTAAATGTTAAACTTGGACAAGAAGCTCTTGAAGGGGTGAATAAATTTTGTTAACTCAGAGACAGAAAAATGCAAGGAAGTCGTAGCAGAGAGCATGGCGCAAGGAAAAAGGGCTTTTTATAAAACGAAACACCTACCAACATAAAAATATAAAGTATGAGACCAGAAAAAATTACTCGAAAAATTATGTTAGGAGCACTGCTCTATAAGGGTGCGGAACATGGACAGTGGGTAAGACAGATATGAAACAACTGTAAGGTTTTTAAATGTGGTGTTACACGAGACAGTCGAAGATTAGATAGAGAGGGTGATTAAGGGTGAAGATGTCCTGGCAGCGAGTGATACAGAGATGCTATAGTGAAGAGCAAGCGAGCATTTCACAACGTTGGAAAGCAGTCAGTGAGACTGGCTGAAAGTATGCTAGTTCGATAACGAACCGACCTAAGCGCGAGAGGTCTCGCGCCCGGCTAGCCGCGCCGTCTAACGAGCTGCTTCCGGGGGGGGGGGGGGGGGGGGGGCGAGGTCCGGTGAGCCGGCCAGCCTGTGGATGCACAACGGTGTGGGGCGGCGGTGGGGTGGGCGGACTGCTGAGGCGTGTTGTGGGATGGTGAACCACTGAGGGGTACGGCGGGACGGAGCCTATCTGTCGTTTCTAGGTCTCCGGTTTAATACAATACAGTAGTTTTGAGAGCGTACGTATCTGAGATAAGAATCTTAAATGCCAGGGACCACTGAAATTTTTGTGAACACTACTAATTTTTTGTTTATCAGATATAAATTATTAGAATCCACTTTTAACACAATAAGTACTAGGTGCAGTCTAAGAGTCACAAACGATTCTTTACTATTGTTAAACTATACGGTAAACTGATGGTAATAAGAAACAAATTATGGTTAAAACTATACTGATGAAATAGAAATCCTTCCAATGTCGTACGAAGTCTCTTCGTGATTCCTGTTGCGCACCAAGCAATTCAGTCGGTATGAGACAGATGAATACCCAGAGATCTCAAGGAAAATGTAGTAATTCCAGTTCCAAAGAAAGCAGATGCTGACAGGTGTGGAAATTAACAAACTATCAGTTTAATAAGTCATTGTTGCTAAGTACTAACACAAATTCTTGACAGAAGAATGGAAAAACTGGTAGAAACCAATCTCGGGAAAGATAAGTTTGAATTCCGGAGAAATGTAGGCACACGAAGAGGCAATACTGGTCAATACTGAGCGTAGGACTTCTTATAGAAGATAGGTTAAAGAAAGGCAAACCTACATTTATGGCATTTGCAGACTTAGAGAAAGCTTTTGATAATGCTGACTGGAATATTCTCTTTGAAATACTGAGAGTAGTAGGGGTAAAAATTAGGGAACGAAAGGTTATTTACGACTTGTTCAGAAGCCAATTGGCAGTTATAACAGTCGAGGGGCATGAAAGAGAAGCAGCGATTGAGAAGGGAGTTAGACAGGATGCAGCCTATCCCCTGCGTTATTGAATCTGTACAAGGAGCAGACAGTAGAGGAAAGCGAAGAGAAACTTGAAGAAGGAATTTAAGTTCAGGGAACAGAAATGATATCTTCACGTTTTCCGATGATATTGTACCTCTGTCACGGGCGCGGGACTGGGAAGAGCAGTTGAACGGAATGGAAAGTATCTAGAAATGAGGATATAAAATAAACATATGACATATGGCATATGACATAGATGGTGACCTGGAAAAGATAGCCACTCAGACTGGCAACACGAATGTGCATTTTGTGGCACTGTTTCAGCGTCACGATCGGCCTCATCTTAATACAGCCGTCAAGCGCAATAACATAAGACTTGCGGGTGCGCTGATGAAAGAAGGCATGAGTCACATTTCAGTGGTGTCGGTGGAGTCTATCCGCAGGACGGGTTTCACTAAACATGGCCTGCACCTCAACAGGTATGGAAAGGGGAGGTTGGCAAAGCTTATAGGTGACAGCATAGGTGGGGGTGGTGGGATCACTCATGGGAAAATTCCGGTAGTTGTGGGTGTTAGAGCCGTACCTTTTTTAGCTTGAAGTCAGCTGATAGGTATTCCTGCTTAAGGGAGGTCTCTCTAACGAAGAAACCACTTTCGACAAAGCTTAGGTATCCGATTAATGAGGGAATTAGTATATTTCATCAAAATATACTAGGTATTAGAGATAAAGTTAGTGACCTGCTTATAGATGTTGACTCTGAAATTATTGGTATATCTGAACACTTCTTAAATAAGGAGATAATTCAGAGGCTTCCTTTACCAGGATACAGGTTGGCTGGCAGCTTTTCTAGGAGCTCTTTGCGGTGTGTGGGAGTAGCCATGCATGTGAGAAACGGTATCCCATTTGATTCAATTGATATTTCAAAGTGCTGCACTGAAAAGGTGTTTGAATTTTGTGCAGGTGTGGTTAAATTTAGTGGAGCTAAACTTCTAACTGTTATTATTTATAGAACCCCAGACTCCGATTTCGCAACATGTTTGCTAAAGCTCGAGAAGGTTCTTGGTTCACTTTATAGGAAATACAAAAAGTTAGTTATATGTGGTGACTTCAGTATTAATTGTATAAGTGATTGTGCAAGGAAAAGGATGCTGGTAGACCTCCTTAATTCATATGATCTTATGCAAACCGTATTCTTTCCAACGAGAGAGCAAGGGAACAGTAGAAAAACGATAGACAACATTTTTGTTCGTTCCTCATTACTAGAAGGGCATTCTGTTAGCAAAAAGGTGAATGGCCTTTCAGATCATGAAGCACAAATTTTAACTCTAAAAGTTTTCTGTGCTGCAACACATGTTAAATATAGTTATCAACTTTTTAGGAAAGCTCTTCCAGTTGCTGTAGAGACCTTTCAAAACTTTATCAAGGAACAAAAGTGGCAAGATGTTTATAGTGCTGATACAGTAGACGAGAAATATAATGCTTTCATCAAGACTTTTCTCGTGCTCTTTGAAAGCTGCTTTCTGTTAGAACGTTCAGATCAGGGTACTAGCACAAACAGACATCCTGGGTGGCTGGCTAAAGGGATAAGAATATCTTATAGAACATAGTGGCAATTATATCAAAACGTTAGAAACAGTCACAATCTAAATGCAGCAGTATTGTAAGGTGCTTAAAAAAGTTATTAGGAACGCAAAAAGTATGTGGTATGCAGATAGAATAGCTAAGTCTCAGGATAAAATTAGAAGCATATGGTCAGTCATAAAGGAAGTGGCTGGTCTGCAGAGACAGGTCGAGGATATAGAATCAGTGTGTAGTAGGAATGTCCGTGTTACTGATAAGTCGCATTTTTGAACAGTATTTAATAATCACTTTCTGAATATAGTAGGTGAACTAAATAGGAACCTAGTCCCAACAGGGAATCATATAGCGCTCGTAGAAAAAAGTATTCTGAGACTGTTACCTGAAATGCTCCTCCATGATACTGACAAGAGGGAGATTGAGTTAATAATTAAATCACTTAAGACCAAGAACTCTCATGAATATGACGGGGTATCTAGCAGAATACTGAAGTATTGTTCTATGTATGGTAGCCCATTACTTAGCCATATCTGTAACTTTTCCTTTAGGAGTGGTCGGTTTCCTGACCAATTAAAGTACTCGGTGGTGAAGCCACGTTATAAAAAGGGAGATAGGGATAATGTTGACAATTACAGACCTATTTCTATGCCATCGGTGTTTGCAAAAGTTATCGAGAAGGTTGTATATAGAACGTTACTGGAGCACTTAAATTCACATAATTTGCTGTCAAATGTTCAGTTTGGTTTTAGAAATGGTTTAACAACTGAAAATGCTATATTCTCTTTTCTCTGTGAGGTTTTGGACGGATTAAATAAAAGGTTACGAACGTTAGGTGTTTTCTTTGATTTGTTGTTGTTGTTGTGGTCTTCAGTCCAGAAACTGGTTTGATGCAGCTCTCCATGCTACTCTATCCTGTGCAAGCTTCTTCATCTCCCAGTACCTACTGCAACCTACATCCTTCTGAATCTGCTTAGAGTAGTCATCTCTTGGTCTCTCTCTACGATTTTTGCCCTCTACGCTGCCCTCCAATACTAAATTGGTGATCCCTTGATGCCTCAGAACATGTCCTACCAACCGATCCCTTCTTCTGGTCAAGTTGTGCCACAACCTTCTCTTCTCCCCAATCCGCTTCAATACTTCCTCATTAGTTATGTGATCTACCCATCTAATCTTCAGCATTCTTATGTAGCACCACATTTCGAAAGCTTTTATTCTCTTCTTGTCCAAACTATTTATCGTCCATGTTTCACTTCCATACATGGCTACACTCCATACAAATACTTTCAGAAATGACTTCCTGACACTTAAATCTATACTCGATGTTAACAAACTTCTCTTCTTCAGAAACGCTTTCCTTGCCATTGCCAGTCTACATTTTATATCCTCTCTACTTCGACCATCATCTGTTATTTTACTTCCTAAATAGCAAAACTCCTTTACTACTTTGTCTCATTTCCTAATCTATTTCCCTCAACCTCACCCGACTTAATTTGACTACATTCCATTATCTTCGTTTTGCTTTTGTTGATGTTCATCTTATATCCTCCTTTCAAGACACTGTCCATTCCGTTTAACTGCTCTTTCAGGTCCTTTGCTGTCTCCGACAGAATTACAATGTCATCAGCGAACCTCAATGTTTTTCTTCTTCTCCATGAATTTTGAAACGTACTCCGAATTTTTCTTTTGTTTCCTTTACTGCTTGCTCAATATACAGATTGAATAACATCGGGGAGAGGCTACAACCCTGTCTCACTCCTTTCCCAACCACTGCTTCCCTTTCATGCCCCTCGACTCTTATGACTGCCATCTGGTTTCTGTACAAATTGTAAATAGTCTTTCGCTCCCTGTATTTTACCCCCGCCACCTTCAGAATTTGAAAGAGAGTATTCCGGTCAACATTGTCAAAAGCTTTCTCTAAGTCTACAAATGCTAGAAACGTAGGTTTGCCCTTCCTTAATCTAGCTTCTAAGATAAGTCGTAGGGTCAGTGTTGCCTCACGTGTTCCAACATTTCTACGGAATCCAAACTGATCTTTCCCGAGGTCGGCTTCTACTAGTTTTTCCATTCGTCTGTAAAAAACTCGCGTTAGTATTTTGCAGCTGTGACTTATTAAACTGATAGTTCGGTAATTTTCACATCTGTCAACACCTGCTTTCTTTGGGATAGGAATTATTATATTCTTCTTGAAGTCTGAGGGTATTTCACCTGTCTCATACATCTTGCTCACCAGATGGTAGAGTTTTGTCAGGACTGGCTCTCCTAAGGCCGTCAGTAGTTCCAATGGAATGTTGTCTACTCCAGGGGCCTTGTTTCGACTCAGGTCTTTCAGTGCTCTGTCAAACTCTTCACGCAGTATCGTATCTCCCATTTCGTCTTCATCTGCATCCTCTTCCATTTCCATAATATTGTCCTCAAGTACATCACCCTTGTATAAACCTTCTATATACTCCTTCCACCTTTCTGCCTTCCCTTCTTTGCTTAGAACTGGGTTGCCATCTGAGCTCTTGATATTCATACACGTGGTTCTCTTCTCTCCAAAGGTCTCTTTAATTTTCCTGTAGGCAGTATCTATCTTACCCCTAGTGAGATAAGCTTCTACATCCTTACATTTGTCCTCTAGCCATCCCTGTTTAGCCATTTTGCACTTCCTGTCGATCTCATTTTTGAGACGTTTGTATTCCTTTTTGCCTGCTTCATTTACTGCATTTTTGTATTTTCTACTTTCATCACTTAAATTCAATATTTCTTCTGTTACCCAAGGATTTATACTAGCCCTCGTCTTTTTACCTACTTGATCCTCTGTTGCCTTCACTACTTCATCCCTCAAAGCTACCCATTCTTCTTCTATTGTATTTCTTTCCCCCATTCCTGTCAATTGCTCCCTTATGCGCTCCTTGAAACTCCGTACAACCTCTGGTTCTTTTAGTTTATCCAGGTCCCATCTCCTTAAATTCCCACCTTTTTGTAGTTTCTTCAGTTTTAATCTACAGGTCATAACCAACAGATTGTGGTCAGAGTCCACATCTGCCCCTGGAAATGTCTTACAATTTAAAACCTGGTTCCTAAATCTCTGTTGTACCACTATATAATCTATATGAAACCTGTCAGTATCTCCAGGCTTCTTCCATATATACAGCCTTCTTTTATGATTCTTGAAGGAAGTGTTACCTATGATTAATTTGTGCTCTGTGCAAAATTCTACCAGGCGGCTTCCTCTTTCATTTCTTTGCCCCAGTCCATATTCACCTACTACGTTTCCTTATCTCCCTTTTCGTACTACCGAATTCCAGTCACCCATGACTATTAAATTTTCGTCACCCTTCACTATCTGAATAATTTCTTTTATTTGATCATACATTTCTTCAATTTCTTCGTCATCTGCAGAGCTAGTTGGCATATAAACTTGTACTACTGTAGTAGGTGTGGGCTTCGTATCTATCTTGGCCACAATAATGCGTTCACTATGTTGTTTGTAGTAGCTTACCCGCATTCCCATTTTCCAATTCATTATTAAACCTACTCCTGCATTACCCCTGTTTGATTTTGTGTTTATCACCCTGTAGTCACCTGACCAGAAGTCTTGTTCCTCCTGCCACCGAACTTCACTAATTCCCACTATATCTAACTTTAACCTATCTATTTCCCTTTTTAAATTTTCTAACCTACCTGCCCGATTAAGGGATCTGACATTCCAGGCTCAGACCCGTAGAACGCCAGTTTTCTTTCTCCTGATAACTTTGATTTAATGAAGGCTTTTGACTGTGTTGACCACAAAATATTACTGCAGAAGTTGGACCATTATGGAGTAAGGGGAGTAGCTTACAAATGGTTCACCTCTTACTTTAAGAACAGAAAGCAGAAGGTAAATCTCCGCAATATTGAAAGTGGTAGTGATGTTCAGTCCCACTGGGGCACTGTTAAGTGGGGCGTTCCCCAAGGGTCGGTGCTGGGGCCACAGCTGTTTCTTACTTATATAAATGATATGCTTTCTAGTATTACAGGTGATTCAAAAATATTCCTGTTTGCTGATGACACCAGCTTGGTAGTGAAGGATCTTGTGTGTAATATTGAAACAGTATCAAATAATGTAGTTCATGAAATAAGTTTGTGGATTGTGGAAAATTATTTGGTGCTAAATCACAGTAAGACTCAGTTTTTACAGTTTCTAACTCACAATTCAACAAGAACCGATATATTGATCAGACAGAATGGGCATGTTGTAAGCGAGACGGATCAGTTCAAGTTCCTAGGCGTTCGGATAGATAGTAAGCTGTTGTGGAAAGCCCATGTTCAGGATCTTGTTCAGAAACTAAATGCTGCTTTATTTACCATTAGAACAGTATCGGAAGTAAGTGACAGTTCAACACGAAAAATAGTCTACTTCGCATATTTTCATACGCTTATGTCATATGGTATTATTTTTTGGGGTAATTCTTCTGATTCAAAAGGGTATTTTTGGCTCAAAAATGGGCTGTTCGACCTATGTGTGGTGTAAGTTCGAGAACCTCTTGTCGACCCCTATTCAATAGTCTGGGAATTCTGACATTGCCTTAACAGTAATATTTTCTTTAATGTCGTTTGTTGCTAGCAATATTAGCTTATTCCCAAGAGTTAGCAGCTTTCACTTAGTTAATACTAGGTAGAAAGCAAATCTGCATGTGGAATGCACTTCCTTGACTCTTGTGCAGAAAGGAGTGCAGTATTCTGCTGTATCCATTTTGAGTAAGCTACCACAAGAACTCAAAAATCTTAGCAGAAGCCCAAACACTTTCATGTCTAAACTGCAGAGTTTCCTCATGGCTCACTCCTTCTATTCTGTCGAGGAGCTCCTTGAAGAGCTAAAAAATTAAGCAAATTCCAGTGTTACATTGTTGATTTTCTTTATTTAAACTTACGACTTGTAGCCTGAATATGTTTCTTTTATTTTATCTGTTTCCACTATCGTGTTATAATTTCATGTATTAACTCGTTCCATGACCATGGAGACTTCTCCTTCATGTTGTCCCACGGGACAATAAATAAATAAATAAACATCAGCAAAGGCAGAACAAATGTAATGGATTGTAGTAGAATTAAATCTGACAATGCAGGCGGAATTAGATTAGGAAATGAGACACTTAACGTGGTAGATGAGTCTTCCTATTTGTCCAGTAAACCGACAATGGGCTAAGCAGAGAGGATATGAAATGTAGTCTGGCAATGGAAAGAAAAGCGTTTTTGAAGAAGAGAAGTGTGTTAACATCGAATATAGATTTAAGCGTTAGGAAGCCTTTTCTGAAGGTAACTGCCTGGAATGTAGTCTTGTATGGAAATGAAACGTGAACGATAAACAGATCAGAGAAGAAGAGTGTGGTGGTACAGAAGAATGCTGAAAATTAGACAGGCTGATCAGGTAATCAATGAGTAGGTACTGAATTGAACCGGTGAATAAAGCTGTTAGGGTACAAGTTGTGGGATACTGTACATGCTTTATATTCCCCAGTCGTAGACTAATTTCCCCATTCACGTGTTTAAAGCAACATGTAAGCCTTACCCGCTCATCTGCAATAGCTTATTCTTTTTCCATTTGCCGTCTATATACTTCCTTTATCGCAGTCTTCTTCGCCCATATATTGCAGTTTTCATTTTTTGGTTTCGAACTCTTCCATTTCCAGTTTTATTTTTCGTAAACACGCCACAGTAACTGAACTTAAAGGCGTCATTTCCGTAATAGGGAATGGTTAAGTCTGTGTGATATATTTACTCTTTTTCTTAGGAGTGAGATAACACTGTTTGCGGTACCAGTCCTAATTCGGCGATATCTGCCGGTATCGTGGAGACCGGAGTCCTGGACTAAGAGAAATGTGTTTCTCTGTTTTAATACAGCACTTCCCGTGATACGTACGTTGTGTTTGTTGGAGCCAGTGTTAAGAATCTCCACGTAATCTACAAGTTGATCATTAAAACTGTATGCTGATAGGTCGTGGTTTATAAGCTTTTCTCTGCTTTGAGCGTCAGGAAGCTCTACTTGCACACCAGTCAATCTTTGGGTATTGTTATTACTCCAAAAGAAAAACGGAATGTTGTTAAACACCAAACAAGAGCCGTTCTGTAAGTTATTTATTAGCTGACACCACAAGAACATGATCGGTACAGAGTACATATTGTAAAAGCCGTTTTTTAAGAGTCTAATACACTTAAATAATGTTGTACATTCTGTAGTGTATATTATAGCCATTAGCCAGGTAATGCCATACTCCTTAGCCAAGGAAGACGTTAAAGTTTATCATAGTCACGTGTCCGGACACATTACAATATATATAAAGTGGTTACCAATAACTTTGTCTACTCCTGGACATATAAATTTATAATCTATCTTTACTCCAGAACTGGACGTCAGCCACGTCAAGCATTCTGCTGCAGTAGCTTATCATTGTCCACAATCAAACTGCTATTTCCATGGCAACTCCTGCTATGTAATTGTTGTGGTGTGGCGTTATGTAGTCGCACATCCCTACTTTGTTAAAAATCCCGGCAGAATCTTCCATTATGCCCAAATACAACAGGTAACAGTCGTTTACATTAATCTGCAGCGATATTCCAAACAGTTCTTCCGTTATAACACCAACTTTAACGTCGGCTAGATTAGATTACATTAGATTTACTTTCATTCCAGTTGATTCGTAGTGAGGAGGTCCTTCAGGATGTAGAAGATCTCAGAAAAACAATAATACATGACTAATATTTACAACTGAAGCAAATTAGCTAATGTACCTTCCACAGGTCTCAAGTGGAATGATTGTCATATTTTTAATGGAGACTATGTGAAAGAATCATTTTACAAACACTCATATACTAAAGTGAAAAATGTTTTTATTTATAAGGTAATAAACATAATAGAACTACTACAATGCTTATTTACAATGAACACATTACTGCACTGAAGTGGTGCAGACACACAGATCAGTTGGTTCTACTGAGAAAACCATCAATATAGCACAAGGAGTTGTCCATCAATAAATCATTTAGGCTTTTCTTAAACTGAATTTCATTGGTTGTTAAGCTTTTTATGGTTGCTCGCAAGTTATTGAAAATTTGTGTCCCTGAACAATACACACGTGTTTGTACAAGATTAAGTGACTTTGAATCCTTGTGAAGATTATTCTTATTTCTAGTACTGATTCCATGAATTGGGCTGTTGGTTTGAAAAAGTGATATATTTTTAATGAGAAATTTCATTAAGGAATAAATATATTGGGAAGCAGTAGTTAGTATCCCTAGTTCTCTAAATAGGCTTCTGCAGGATGTTCTTGAGTTCACACCACATACAACTCTTATTGCACGTTTTTGTGCCGGGAAAATTTTAGCTTGGCTTGATGAATTATCCCAAAACATAATTCCATATGACATTATGGAATGAAAGTAAGCATAGTACACCAGCTTCTTCATTTTTATACCCCTATGTCTGACAAATTTTGCATTGCTAATAGAGATTTGTTAAGACGCTTCAGAAGTTCTGTGGTGTGCTCCTCCCAGTTGAATTTATTATCAAGCTGTAATCCCAAGAATTTAACAACTGTCCACACCTATCTGCTTGTCATCGTATGTTAGGTATATACTTGTGGGACACCCCTTACAAGTTCTGAACTGCATGTAGTGTGTATTTTCAAAGTTTACTGACCAGCGATAAATGTCCGCAAATATTTTATCAGCCGATCTTTCTAAGACTACACTTGATTTGCTATTTACTGCAATGCTTGTATCATCAGCAAACAAAACGAACTTGGCATCTGGTGATGTTACTGATGAAAGGTCTTTGATATACTCAAGAAAAAGTAAGGGCCCTTAAAGGAAACATTTAATTAGTTCTCAGTTGGATGATACCTGATGACTTAATACGTGTCTCTTTCCTAATAACACCCTTTGTTTCCTGTCAGAGATATAAGATTGGAACCATTTTGCAGCAGTTCCTATTACACCATAAAATTCTTATTTACTTAAAAGGATATTGTGATTTACACAGTCAAATGCCTATGACAGATCACAAAATACACCAGTTGCCAGCAATTTTTTGTCTAATGAATTAAGTATGTTTTCACTGTAAGTGTAGATAGCCTTCTCAATATGAGAACCCGTCAGAAATCTGAACGGCGAGATTGACAGTATGTTATTTATGATAAGACGTTTATAAAGCCTACTGTACATTATCTACATCTACATCCATATTTTCTAAAATGTTTGAGAATGCTAACAAAAGTGAAACTGGATTGAAATTTGTTGCTATTTCTTTATTTTCCTTCTTAAACAGTGGCATAACTTCAGAATATTTCAAACATTCAGGAAGTATTCCGCTGATAAACGACTGGTTACACATGTAGCTTAATATGTAGTTTAACTCAGAATCACATTCTTTAATAAACTTTGTTGATATTTCATCATACTCACTAGATGTTTTTGATTTTAAAGATTTTATGATGGGCATTACTTCTGAGTAGTGAGGGTAAAAATTCATATTATCTATGTTACTTGAAACGTGTGGTCTGAGGTATTCCATAGCAGCATCTACAGAACCTGACAACCCCATCTTTTCAGTAACAGTTATAAAATGTTTGTTAAAAAGTTCTGCAACACTGTACACGTGTGTCACCAATGTATCATTTACTCTTAATACTATTTGTCTGTCTTCATGTCTGGTTCTACCGGTCTCTTCCTTCACTATATCCCATACTGTCTTTATTTTCTTACTTGATATGATTACCTTTTCATTCTAATATATTTGCTTTGATGTCCATATTAAAATCTTTGATATTTTGCAGTATTTCTTGTAATTTTCTGCAGCATCAACATCAGCACTGTTTTGGATTGACAGATAAAGTTTTTTCTTTGTTTTACAAGATACCTCTATTCCTTGAGTAATCCATGGCTTCTTTGTAGACTTTGCTCTAACATTGGTTAGTTTTGGGGGAAAACAACGTTCAAACAAGGTAAGCACTTTATTAGCATAAGTGTTATATTTTTCACTCATGCCATGAGCACTGTAAACACCACTCCAGCGAATGTCTCTGAGGAGTGTCCTAAAATAATAAATTTTTAGGTTATTGATTACCCTCTTGAGTTCAGATTCAACAGATTTTATATCCTGTTCAGTATTAATATTTAACAGAAGGAACTGCATGTCACGGTCTGAGAGGCCATTGACTATCACTTTTGTAATATAATTTTGTTCATTGGACTTTTCTATAAAGATATTATCAACGGCTGCTTGTGAGCAATTGGCCATTGTAGTGGCGACTTTACATTGGGAATTAAGTTGAATGATAGTTTTAATAACTCAAATAAGTTCATACTGGGATAGTCTTTAAGAAAATCTACATTGAAGTCATAAGCAACCACTATTTTTTTTGTTTTTGGTTGTTAAATGAGCCAGTACAGCGTCAAGATGGTTTATTAACAGATTAAAGTTACCTGCAGGTGCTCGATATACACTTAATATTATGAAGGATTTTTTTGTGAAATTCTACTTCTGTTGCACATGCTTCCATATGCTGTTCTAGGCAAAATTTATGAATGTTTATGTTCTTACATTTATGTCACTTCCTGATGAATGTAGCAACTTGTCCTTTCTCCATTTATTCTGTGCAAAAGTGAGATGCTAACCTAAATCCTGTAACACTTAAAAGTTCTATACCAGTGGTCACTCGATGTTCATAGAGGCAGATTATGTCACCTGTGTTTGCGGACTCTAATTCATCAATCCGCAAACCCAGGTGACATAATCTGCCGCTCTGAACGTCATGTGACCACTTTTATAGAACTTATAAGTTAAGTTATAAAACTTTAAATTTACCTGTGTTTGGAAACTCTAATTCATCTATCTATTAGAGGAGCAAAATAACTGATAGTGGTCGAAGTAAAGAGGATATGGAATGTAGACTGTCACTGGCAAGGAAAGCGTTTCTGAAGAAGAGAAATTTGTTAACACCGAGTATAGATTAAAATGTCAGGAAGTCGTTTCTGAAAGTATTTGTATGGAGTGTCGCCATGTATGGAAGTGAAACTTGACGATAAATAGTTTAGACAAAAAGAGAATAGAAGCTTTCTAAATGTGGTGCTACAGAAGAATACTGAAGATTAGATGGGTGGATCACAGAAGTAATGAGGAGGTATTGAACAGAATTGGAGGGAAGAGGAATTTGTGGCACAGCTTGACTAGAAGAAGGGACCAGTTGGTAGGGCATATTCTGAGGCATCAAGGGATCAACAATTTGGTATTGGAGGGCAGTGTGGAAGGTAAAAATCGTAGAGGGAGACCAAGAGATGAATACACTAAGCAGACTCAGAAGGATGTAGGTTGCAGTAGGTACTGGGAGTTGAAGCTTGCACAGGGTAGAGTGCGTGGAGAGCTGCATCAAACCAGCCTCTGGACTGGAGACCACAATAACAACAATTCATCTATGCAGATAGTTAATTCATTAATTTTCATTTCTCAGTCCTCTAATATTTTCGTACAGTAAAGATAGATGACATTTTACATTGACTGAATTAAAATTGGGTAGAGTTGAAATTTCTGCTGATTGTAGAAAATTCTTAACCCATAACTTTCTGTGCTGATGTATTAAGCTAAAATCATGTTTTGTTGATTTCTTCCTTGAACTGAAGGTTTGTCTCAGTACCACCTTTCTTAAAACTTGGTTTCTTTCTGAGAGGTTAGGATTGAGACAGACCTCTTTATATGGTATAACTACAGTGCTTCCTTGCCGATTTTTTCCACTATTCCTCTCGCTGTCACGCTGTCGTTCTCGTGAAGGAGGAAGGAAAGCTCCATCTTGTCACCATGTCTTACAGTAACAAACTTGGAGAATTTACTACGTTGATAACAGACTTAAACATCACAGATTGTCCCTTCTGTAATTTCTCCTGACAGTCTATTTGATCATAGTTTTTAACAACTGTAATGTTATCACAAAGTGGTTCTGTACGAGTTGTAAGCACACTTAAATTCTTCCTGTTAAGATGCGTGTCATGTTTGGTGCAATTTGTATTACGCGTATCCGTAACAACATCGTCGATGGTCTCCAGTAATAACAAAAAACCAAACTACTCGTCTGTCGGTCTTTTCTTGCACGTTGGAGGAAGACATGTTAATACTTTCCACTACCACAAATGGTTGCTTTCACACTCTAAAGATCAAAGATTACGCTCCTTCCGATCACGTGAACTTCCGTTCATTTCTTTTAAATTTGCTTATACTTGCCGTGTAACTGTGAAGTTCTAGCTCAGTTGAACTATTCTGTGTACATGTGTGTCAGTTTCTCGGTTGTCAGGCGTCAGGCGTTGGGCGTCATGTATCAGGCATTAGGCATCAATCGTCAAGCAACACGCGTCATGTATCAACCATCATGTGCAGAGCATCAGCTGTCAGTGTCATGCACTAGGCATCAAGTAACAAGCATACCTGTTCGAATCTACGTTCTGTTAATGGTAGACAGTAAGGCAACACCTCATCCAGGCATGCTAGTACAACAAGTTATAACCAGCGGTGCAGAGAAGCAACGCATCTGATGTCATGCATAGATAGGCAGAACTAACCAGGAATTTTCAAGTTATCAGTCACATGAGCAATGTAGTAGTAGACATATTACAGTTTGTAAGAATCGAGATATAGATTTTCTCAATGAGCGTCACCTAGAGAGTGGATCTCATCAAGTTATAAATGTACATATTTAGGTCACCTAACTACCCAATACTTGCGAGATACCCAAGTTAATGATCACATGATCAACATACTGGTAGTAGAGACATTGCTGTCTGTGTGTCTCTAGATAGTGAAGCAGGCGACTATCTGTAACAAACGTTTATACCACAATAGCCAAGGCATCTGTAGTTACCTCGATTTGAATGGAGGTGGAAGTGCTTTGACGCTCACTACACCACTGCTGGGGGTGTGTTTGGAGGCTGTGGTGGTGGTGGTGGCACCAGAGGTGGCAGCAGCTGCAGTATCACATCTAATGCAGGAAGATCCACCCTTTGGACACTACATTGTTCGATCCATACTGAACATTATCCATTAGTTATTGCTTAGACGGAGCTACCCCAAATATTACCTGATGCAGGAGGGTTGGCTCTGGACAATTTCCCAGATTGGTGCATGCTGGATCCATCCCAAAAAATATTCCCTGATGAGCTGCATACTGGAACTGTCTGATGGTGTAGACGCCATTACTGCTACAGCCACCACCTCCATAGATACTTCTAGTGTTGGTGGAGCAAATGTCAAGGCATACTCATTGAGAAAACTATAATCCCTCTGCAGCCTACAGATAAAGTTAAAAAACATAATGAGAAAATATAACAATAAAAACAGGTGATAAAACGGTGACTACTTAAAACGAACATGGTGAAAAGTTGCGATGAAAATATAAAAAAACAAAGGTTGGGCGATGCTGATTAAAACACATAGTAATGAGACAGGCACAATTAAAAAACATGACGGCAGTCTGGTTTCTGTTCAAAACACTTAAAAAGGGGGGATGCACAACACTGAACACTCACGGAAAGCATTATGCTACAGGGTACAAATGAATATGGGAGGGGGGAGGACCCAGAAAGATGGGGAAAGAATGGGGGGGAGAATAGGAAAAGCAAGAAAGGGGGAGCCAATGGAGCGAGACGACACAGACAAGGGGGCACGGCAGATATGAGAAGGAGTGGGGAAGGCAGTGGAGGGGAAAGCAAACGACTCAGGAGAGAGAAAGGAGTCAAAGAGAGGGTAGGCAGGAAAAGAAAACAGGACAGAATGGGGACAGAGGGAGCCCAGGAAAAGGACAGTGGGGGAAAGGGGGAGGTGAGGATCAGAGATGATGGGAGGGATAAATGGAGGGAGAGAGGGAATCCTCTGTGAGGGAGAGTTGACAGAAGCCACCATGAGATAGGTGATGAAGGGTGTAGAGGTGGAGTGTAGGAGGGACACAATGGTGAAGGCGGAGCACTGGGCAGGGGTTGGAGAGGAGCAACTAGGGGATGGGAGGGTATCAAGTTGGCGGGAGTTGTAGAGGACTCAGATATGTTTGAGGAAATGGAGCAGATGGGGGAACGAAATCAGGTCATAAAGGATCCATGTGCAGGACAAGAGGCGTATATGTAAGGTGAGGTGGAGTGCATGGTGCTCAAGGATCTAGAGGGACTTACAGAATTTGGGTGTGGGGGGGGGGGGGGTAACTAGGGGATGGGAGGGTATCAAGTTGGCGGGAGTTGTAGAGGACTCAGATATGTTTGAGGAAATGGAGCAGATGGGGGAACGAAATCAGGTCATAAAGGATCCATGTGCAGGACAAGAGGCGTATATGTAAGGTGAGGTGGAGTGCATGGTGCTCAAGGATCTAGAGGGACTTACAGAATTTGGGTGTGGGGGGGGGGGGGCAGATATCTAGACAGTACTGGCATAAGAGAGGATGGGACGGATTAAGGATTTGTAGGTGTGGAGGACGGTAGAGGGGTTCAAACCCTATGTCCAGCTAGAGAGGAGTTTAAGGAGACGGAGGCGGTTGTGGGCTTTGGATTGGATTGAGTGGATATGAGGGATCCAGTTGAGGTGACGGTCAATGATGAGTCCAAGGTGGGTGAGCGTGTGGGAGAAGTGTGGGAGAAGTGGACAGAACAGGTACAGATGGTAAGGGAAAAATCAAGGAGCTGGTAGGAGCTGGTAGGAGCGAGTGGTATGACCTAGAATGTTTGCCTGGGTCTTGGAAGGATTGATGTTTAAGATCCACTGGTTACGCCATGTGGCAAAAAGGTCAAGGGGATTCTGAAGGAGGCGTTGGGACCGCTAAAGGGTAGGAGTGAAGGCAAGGAAGGTCATATCATCAGCATACTGCAGGAGGTGGACTGGAGGGGGGGGGGGGGGCTTGGGGCATATCGGTTGTGTACAGAAGGTAGAGGAGAGGGGAGAGAACAGAGCTCTAGGGAAGACCCATGGAGGGGTAGAAGGTGCAGGAATTGGAGGTATGGACGGTAACATAGCTCCATCTTGTCACCATGTCGTACAGTGACGAACTTGGAGAATTTACTGCGTAGATAATAGACTTAACAGACCCTTGGAGGGGTATAAGTTGCAGGAATTGGCGCTATGAACGGTAACATAGGAAGGGTTGTGGGAGAGGAAAGAGGCAATCAGATAGACATAATTGATAGGATGGGCTTAGGTCTGGAGTTTAAACAGGAGACTGGGACACCATATGTCGTTGTAGGTCTTTTCGAGGTGTAGGGAGACCAAAATGGCGGAGCAACGGGAATTAAGGTGGAGGGAGAGGAGATGAGCGAGGTGTAGGAGTTGGTCGTCAGCAGAGAAGGAAGGTTGAAAGCCACAGAGGCTGGTGGCGAGGAAGTGTTGTCAGTGGAGGTGGTGATGGATGTGCCAGGTAAGGATGGATTCCAAGAGCTTGCTGAACTCTGAAGTGAGACATACAGAGCGATAGGAAGAGGTGTCAGAAGGAGGCTTTTTGGGTTTGCAGAATATCAGGATATGGGAAGTTTTCTACAAGTCTGGGTAGAAGTTGGTGGCAAGGATTACGTTGTGCAGGGTGGCAAGGGCTGCAAGGAAGGAGGGAGGGTAGTGTTTGATATGGGGGGTAGGTAACATGGTCTTGGCAGGGGGTGGTGTTGCGTTTAGTGCGGAGTATTCTGTGTAGTAATTGGAGTGTTAAGTTTGAATGGTGGTGTGTGGCCCAAGTCCTGGAAGCTAGGAGCAAGGGGAGAAGCGAAGGTATCTGTATGGTCGATGACGTCAAGGAAGAGGGAATAATCAAATTGGGGATCGTCTGTAATGGAAAACACATCAGATAGGTACGAGGCAATATGGTTGGCCTTACTGAGGTTACCAGGAAAGGCATGGTCATCAAGGAGTGGAGGGTACTGCAGGTTAAGATGGTTCCCAGTAAGCCAGTGGAAAGCAGACAAATACTTGTAAGAGTTTACTGGGAGCGTGGCGTTGAGTTGTGTGCATGTCTGTCGCCAGGCACAGTGTTTCTTCACAGTAAGCAAATTGCAGATGTGGCATTGTAATTGCTGGTGGCGGAGGAGTGTGTCCCAGTCACGAGTGTGGAAGAAGGAGCAGTAGAGGTGACAGGATTCATGAAGGAGAAGGATAGCGTGTGGTGGTGGTGAGGGTGGATGGCTTTCGTAGGGATGAAGGGGGCTATGGCGTCAGACGAGGGGTGATGGAGGAAGGCAGCTGTTCAAGAGATGACTTCAGGAGATTGGAGGGTAAGGTTGTGGTGTTCCACCTGGGTGTGTATGAAGTCCCAGTAGGCATCCCATTTGGCACAGGAGTAATTGTGGACGACTTTAGAAGGAATGTCAGGGCAAGGAATGTGGCGGGGATGGCGACAATCGGAGATAGTGTGGAGGAGGGGGGCATGGTCGTTGCCAATTAGGTCAAGGACGTCCGCAGTGACGCACCTAAGGACGTTGGGAGAGGCTAGGATCATGTCAGGAGTGGTGTTGGATTCGGGTCAGGTGTGTTGGGGGAGAGGAACTAGGTCTCTGTGGAGGGTGGTGATAAACGGATGCCACCACTGAAGTTCGGCAGGAGCTCAGCTGTGGATTTAACATGTGCAATTTTCTCAACTATCATATGACACCGCAGATAAGAAAACACTGATGCTGATGTCAGAGAATTCTTGGCTGGAACCTGCAGCGCCCTACTAATCATACATTCTGAGAAAGCAATGGATGACGAATTTAGTATCAGAGGGAAGCGTGAAGGGTTAAAAATTGTAGAGGGAGACCAAGAGATGACTACAGTAAGCAGGTTGAGTAGGACATAGGTTTCTGTATTTATTTGGAGACGAAGAGACTTGCACAACAAAGTGTGGAGAGTTGCTTCCAACTAATCTTTGTGCTGAAGACTACGACAACAAGTATGTTCTCGAAGTTCAAACGCCGGGCGGAGTGGCCGAGCGGTTCTTGGCGCTACGATCTGGAACAATACGACCGCTACGGTCGCAGGTTCGAATCCTGCCTCGCGCATGGATGTGTGTGACGTCTTTATGTTAGTTAGGTTTAAGTAGTTCTAAGTTCTAGGGGACTGATGACCTCAGAAGTTAAGTCCCATAGTACTCAGAGCCATTTGAACCACTCTGAAGGTGAAACTGTGTGTTGACCCTGTAAAATCAAGCGCATCAAACTGAGTGATTGTGAATCATTTTGCAGTGTTTATCGATGAAGAAATAGTCATGGAACCCCAGCTTTACAGTAGTTTTGTTAGACGCACATCCACTCCTAGCTACATAGACTTTTTGCAGTTTTACGTCGCAGTACATGCTATGAGGAATGATGTCATCGAGAGAACTGCACAGAACAGGTAAGTAGAAATCTTATAAGCCGATTCACAAATGCAATCCAAGTCTCAGTTGAACAGGATCGATCAGTTTTATTGTACATTGCCTGTGTCACCTTTCAAAGATCAAGGATTCTCTGCGACGTACATTCTCTTCTTGTAGAGTTTAACCGTGAAATATATTGAGCATACCTGCGGTATTATTAATTAGGTTTATAGATACACCTTCCATTCCATTGATGTATCGTGAGGGGTTCCTCAAGGATGTAGAATATCTTCTAAAACCAAAAATGAAATGTACTTACTTATAGCCCGCCGGAGTGGCCGTGCGGTTCTAGGCGCCACAGTCTGGAACCGAGCGACCGCTACGGTCACAGGTTCAAATCCTGCCTCGGGCATGCATGTGTGTGATGTCCTTAGGTTAGTTAGGTTGAATTAGTTCTAAGTTCTAGGCGACTGATGATCTCAGAAGTTAAGTCGCCTAGTGCTCAGAGCCATTTGAATCAGCTTACATATAAACATGTTGATGTTGCTGTCTAACGGGAAACATACGAACGATATTCTTGGAACCATCTCCACCCTTCCTGTTGGTCACATCTGGTAAGCTTCTCATGCTGAGTAACACAACTGAAATGTAGTCGAGACCTTGACTCAGAGAGCACTGTAATTGTTTGATTGATTCGCAGAAAGGCGTCAGCCTCCCTCATGACTTGATCTGCGTGACTAGATCTCCACCTCAAGCTCCTCCGCATGGCTGTAACTGTTGCAAGTGATTGATCCACGACGATGCAACCAAACAAAATCAAGTCTTTCTCTCCGTTTCCGCCCATTATTTTAAATTTGTTTGTGTCGAGCATTATGTAACACTCTTTTGACGAAGAACTGGGTATCTAAAAGTATTTCTGAAAATTATTAGCAATTTTTAATGGTGCGATCTTCTTGAGGACAATTATGGAGACCGCGAACATTGTACTTCTTTACTGTCCGTCTCACAATCACGGCGAACTTTTCAAAGCTTCAAACAATGATTCCGCTGAGGACGCAAGATATATTTCAAAGCAATTAATATTTATTTACGCTGACCAGGCGTGATGTACATAAATTTTAATTTTTGACAAAATATTACAGTCCTGCAGGAAACATGACTTTAACTCTGTAACCAGTAACGTTAACTCTCCTGTCTCTTACTTACCTCATGAATAATAACGGTCCTTTCACACAACCACAGATCGTTTCTACTGGCACTTCTTTTCAGCACCACACCTGTGGCTGCAAACGAGTATCAGACGACGCTAGATTCGACTGACTGGAACCCGGCAATATACAAAACCCACTAACTGAGGCCTTTTAATGGTTTAGAATTCCTTAAATTATAGATAAGAGGAAATTCATTACATTTTCATCGCCACACTGAAGATGATAAAACTACATTTGTCATTGTCTTCCTTCCTCTGATAGTGTACATCAACAACAATAGAATAGCACAAACACAGACATGGATTACGAAACTTGAAGATGAGTGAAAAGAAATCTGACGAAATGTGGATACAGCCAGAACCTCTCACCTTCGACTTTGTCACATTCCTTTGTTATGTAATCTACCATCTGCTGCCCTATCTCTGTTATCAGCACGAACATGTTTCTCATTTTCTTCGATGTGAATGCAGGACTTAGTGTCGTCCGCATTTCGTGCCATTCTTTTCCTGAAAGCAAGAAACAGAAATAAAAAGTAAGCGCCTCCTGTCAGCCATCCCTCATTTTATGTTTAACTGTGACCATAATCTACTTGCTTGTTTAAAACGATTTGTCAGTTCGTGTCACAAAAGCGAGTGGCAATATGATGCGGACGAACCTCGTAACGAAGAAATACAGTGTGTCCCAAAATAATGTATTCACTCTTTTAAACAGAATATTTCTTTAATTAAAGGAGACATAAATACAATTTTATGAGTAATAATTTAGAAGACGGTGAAAAACATAACAATGCTTTCTTTTGTTTCAGGATCGTCAGCAAACATGATGTTATCGTTTGAACAACGGAAATGTGTGCTGAAGTGTTGCTGGAAAACAGAGAATGTGATTGCGGTACGCCGACGTTGGAGAGTTGAATTTGAAACACCTCCACCAACAAGAGTAACAATTGCAAGAATCAGAGATAAGTTTAAAGTCGAAGGAACGGTGCACGATATGAAGAAGGGACAAAGCAGACGAAAGAGAAGTTCAACAGACAATGAGAGTGTTGAGGGTTGCAGTAATCCAGTCATACACACGATCCCCGGAAAAATCTGTGAGGTAATGCTTTCATGAGACTGGGATCTGCAAAAGCAGTGTTCATAGAATTTAGCGGTCTCAAAACTTTAAGCCTTACATTCCAAGACTTCTCCATACCCTTAACGAGGATGACTCTGATAGGCGAAGCGAATTTTGTTAGTGGTTCATTAACAGATGTGAAGAAGAGCAATGTTTCCAAGATTGAATTCTGTTGTCAGATGAAGCGACGTTTAAACTTGATGGAACAATCAACCGCCATAATTGCTTGTACTGGGGCAGGGAGAATCTATACGTAACCGAGCAAAGGCATGTTAAACTACCAGGAGTAACAGTCTGGTGTGGTCTGTCTCCTAGAGGGTTAATCGGGCCGTACTTCTTTGGCAACAGCGTCACGGGCGAATCGTTCTTGGAAATGTTGGAAATGCTATTTCCTGGCCTCAGCGTTGTGTTTGTAAATGAAGATTATTACTTTCAGCAGGTTGGAGCGCCACCTCACTTTCACCTGGATGTGAAGGCATTTCTCAACCGTACATTTCCTGCCAGTGGACGATCTTAGAGAGCAAACTGAGTAGGCCTGTGTTGCTATTCCGTTGGAAACAATAAAGTTTTCACGTCACTCAGTCGTAAGTCCTTGTCGACGGTGATTCCGATGGACGGCCACCTGTTTGAAGATTTACCACTGTAAGTCGGACCATGAAGCACCTAACATCATTAAAATTGTATCCCTGTATATCGTGATGGAACAAAAAAGTCTGATTCTTAAGTGTAAATTTAGAATCATAGAGATAGAATAACTAATTTATGTGGGTAAGCAGTGTCTCGTCCGTGTCTCTGAATCTATATTAGTGTTACATTAAACCTTTAAAAGCAATGTTTTAAAAGCAATGTTGTTCCTTTGTGTAGAGCTTTGACGCTCGTAGTTGTGGGTTTCGTTTGACCCCTACACTGATCTGTCCTACAGAAGTTAGATGGGAGGCGTACTTCTCTTTATGTCTTATGGAAAATGTTACCTCATTTTGCGGTTATTTTAGTTCAAAATTGTTTTGGCTGTTAGAAAAATAAACGAGACAGATGTCTTTCAATGGTATAACCTATAAAATTCTTATTATGACATCCTTTCAGTCATGCTAAAGTAGACAACATACATCGCCTAAATTTATAAAAAGATACCAAATAACAACGATCAACTGAGTGTCACTCTCTATATGTTTCCGCCAGTCCATTTGTTATCAACATCAATGCAGTGTTTTGCGACATAAAGACACGTAAAAAAAACTAACTGTATATATGAGAGATGATAGAGGGTATGATGATGTCGTATGATTTTGATTACTACAGTTTCCTTTTTCCTCAGTCAACGTTAAATGACTTTCTCTTTGTTGGTTAAAGTAAATATACCTGATTTACCAATTCACTTAGATTTCGGAAAAAAATCGTTTCCTCTCTGTTAATACATACAATGTCTCAATGTGTTGCTATGAGATATATTAGACACCGTTCATTTCTGCTACAAAGGCCCCTCATTCCAGAGCCACACATGTCATTTCTGCAACAATGGCACAGCTCAAACTGCAGGTCTAATAACGTCCATTACAAGATACTTCGAATATAAAACTTAGTACATAGATACAAAGTTACCGTAACCAGACCCTCACCTTTCATGAGAAACAACATCCGCAGTAGCACTGGAGTGTCCTCGTCGGTGTTCATGAAGTCCACGTGGTCAGTGAAGTGGTCAAAGTCCTTGACTGTGACGGACCTGATGAGATCAGGATCCCTCAGCAAGACCAGAGACTTCGCAAAAGTGTAGAACCCAGCGTAGGGGTGAGGTTCGAAGCGTCTGTACGCGTCGACTACTACGTCCGCCATGGCCTTCCTGTTGAGCACCACGTCCAGGGTGTTCCCCACCACGGGCAGCGGTGGCGTGTACGGGACCCCGGCTCTGGAGAACCTCCTGGAGTAGTGGCGCCACCAGAAGAAAGTCAGCGCGGCTGCGACCAGCACCAGCGACCAAAAGAGCGTCCACCAGTCACAAGCCATTGTCTGCAAAACATTTTAGTTTCATTTTTTTTTCATCGCCACAAAAACATCTGCATCCAGAAGAACCTGGCCGATCTACTGTAAACTCGGTGGGAATGCCACACAGAATCAGTTATGCTATTGATTATTTCTTCCGGGCTCGGCTGTGCACTCAGATAGCATGGATCCGACCGTGACCCTGTGACCATCAGTTGATATAAGAGGGCTCCGAATGTCCATACGAACCAGTGCGACGGCTTGGACCTGCACTGTGCCCTGGCGGCACGTTCCACAGCGGTTTCCCCAGCTACAGGGCTACGAGAGGGTCGCAGGGTGGGGTTGCAAGGATGCTGACAGGTTGTACCGTCCTACTGTACATCACGCCCTTCATATCGGCACCATCATTGCCTGTTCTTAGCAAATATCGGTACAGGAAGGCACGCATGCAGAAAATGTTGGATCTTTATATCCGACATGCACCACAAGGAGGGATCGCCAATTGATTATCTGCCTCGAGCGAGAAAAGGCCCATTCAGGAGGCTGTCTGCCTTCTATGCATCTTTTAATAAGTGCTAGTTCCATTGGCAGGGCTCGCCACAAGTCAACCATTATAATGCCTACCACTCACAACCTGCAGCGATGATACCAAATCGCCTTGGTCAGCTTCGACGAGCATGGGTCCCTGCAAACTGGCAGTTGGTCATACTTTGTGAATGAGAACTGCTTCTGCCTCGGTGGCGATAACCGGGAGGTCAGTGATTAGAGGCACACTGGAGAGCGCCACGGAGAGCGTGTTCTGATCTCCCATCTCACGTCCGCTAGCCTAGTGTGATGGTGTGGTGACCAATATCTTAGGGTGCTTGTTCACTGCCAGAGTTCCTAAAGGGCTCCATAACAGCCATATGGTACTTGGAGAAGATCCTAAACCAGTGGTTCTGACAATCACGCTCGCCCACGCCCAGGGCCTATTTTAACAGGAAAATGCTCGTCCCCATCTCCTGAGCTTGCCCTGCAGCTGTGGATACTCCGCCATGGCCAGCCACATCACCTGATCTCTCCCCAATCGAGAATGTGTGGGCTGCCATGCAATCAGAACTATGCCTCCACCCACCAATCTGAAGGAGCTCTTCACTCTGGTGCAAGTGGAATGGGATGGAGTATGACAGGATTACATCCAAGGCCTGTACAGCTCCATGCTGTGACGGGTGGACGCTGGTATTCTCAAGTGGGGGAATCGACGCCATACTAACATGCACGTTTTGTGATAATGTAGCGCAATGGCATGGTGATACTTCACAGTAACGATCAGAATCCCCCTTCTCCTTCTGCGTGGAGCTCTCTTTGTCACAACGAGTGCACATTTTCACGATGTATGACTAGACGAAGTTCTTGATAATAGCCTAGAGATGTATGTCAGCCCAGTTATGACTTGTAGTTTCCCTTTTTATTTTTATTTCTAATCCTTTCGATCAGACAATTAATGGCTGTTTTACATTTGTATGTTAACTACGTTACACCTGCTGTGTATTTCAGACTGAACGAAAATGGCTTCACAGGCAACACTGCACATAGTAGAAAAACCAAAATAAAAGGAAATTTTAATGAAACAGTTGATGGCCAGTGCATCGTATTGTATATTCTTGTTGGGTCTGCAGCTGGATTGTGTTGGACATATAGGCAAATGCGATGGCATTTGTATGGTACTGCTGCTGAGCAGTGTGTCAGCAGTGCGCAAGTAGCAGCAAGTTGCTTATTTAGCGTTCATATAAGTGTAGTAGTCAAGCTGAAAATTTGTTTGAGTGTTCTTAGGGCAATTGTTTAGTTAAATCCGTCAAATCATTGTGTAGTTTCGTAATTAGCAGGGTCGGATTTGCATTTTAATATCTGTGACGTGTAAAGTCACGTAGTCGTCTGTCATTTCTTTATTTCTTTCAAATAGTCTTTGTACGTTACTGACAGTACAGTTAGCCTTCTGCCGCCGAGCATTGTGTCAGCAGTGCCCAAGTAGCAGCATTACTGCATTTACTAGGCAGTCTTGTATTTTAATAACCATTTACATTTTGTGTCGAATTGTTTGTGCTTTCTGTAGATTAGTTCAGATGTTCTTTGTACAACAGTATTTAGCATGGATAGGGACTGCGACCGCTGTGTTCCGATGCGCACTGAGTTGGCATCCCTTCGCTCCCATCTACAGGCAGTGTCGACTCCAGTCACACAGCTTGAGGCTGTTGCCAATGGGCACCACTGTGGAGGTCCGGACGGGTGTTTGTCGGGGATGGCCAGCTCTTCCCAAGTATTCCCCAATGGGACTACGGCTGTGGCTGCCCGGGATACTGCCCACATTGAGGCTGACCCCTCACCCATGGTAGAGTGTGAGGTCATCTTGAGGTGTGGCAGGGGGCGAAAGACATTCCAGAGGGCTGAATGGAAGGCTTCTCCAGTTTGTCTCACGAACAGGTTTCAGACTGATCTTCAGCCGGACATGTCTGCTTGTCCTGTTCCAGAGGTTGACCCTCAGTCTGCAAGATCCTGGCGGTCTCAGAGGGTGGGCTTACTGGTAGTTGGGAGCTCCAACGTCAGGCGCGTAATGGGGCCCCTTAGGGATATAGCTACAAGGGAGGGCAAGAAAACCAATGTGCACTCTGTGTGCATACCGGGGGGGGGGGAGTCACTCCAGATGTGGAAAGGGTCCTTCCGGATGCCATGCAGGGTACAGGGCGAACTCACCTGCAGGTGGTCTCTCACGTCGGCACCAATGACGTGTGTCGCTACGGATCGGAGGAAATCCTCTCTGGCTTCCGGCGACTATCTGATTTCGTGAAGACTGCCAGTCTCGCTATCGGGATGAAAGCAGAGCTCACCATCTGCAGCATCGTCGACAGGACTGACTGCGGACCTTTGGCTCTGCGACCGTGTGGGCTGCAGATTCCTCGACTTTCGCCATAGGGTGATGGGGTTTCGGGGCACGATACGTCAGGAGTCCGCACAGCAGGCGGCTACACGGGTAGCAGGGCTTGTGTGGCGTGGACTGGGCGGTTTTTTTTTTTAATTTTTTTTTTTTTTTTAGGTTAGATGGCCTCGGGCAAGTACAGGAAGGGCAACAGTCTCAAAGGGTGTGGGGGAAAGTCAGGACATGCGGGGATCAAGCAGCAATCGGTATTGTAATTGTAAACTGTCGAAGCTACGTTGGTAGAGTACCAGGACTTCAAGCGCTGGTAGAAAGCACCGAAGCTGAAATCGTTATAGGTACGGAAAGCTGACTGAAGCCAGAGATAAATTCTGCAGAAATTTTTACAAAGGCACAGACGGTGTTTAGAAATGATAGATTGCATGCAACCGGTGGTGGCATGTTTGTCGCTGTTAGTAGTAGTTTATCCTGTAGTGAATTAGATGTGGATAGTTCCTGTGAATTATCATGGGTGGAGGTTATACTCAACAACCGAGCTAGATTAATAATTGGCTCCTTTTACCGACGTCCCGACTCAGCAGCATTAGTGGCAGAACAACTGAGAGAAAATTTGGAATACATTTCACATAAATTTCTTCAGCATGTTATAGTCTTAAGTGGCGATTTAAATTTACCAAATATAGACTGGGACACTCAGATGTTTAGGACAGGTGGTAGGGACAGAGCATCGAGTGACATTATACTGAGTGCACTATCCGAAAATTACCTGGAGCAATTAAACAGAGAACCGACTCGTGGAGATAACATCGTGGACCTACTGATAACAAACAAACCCGCACTTTTCGACTCTGTAAGCGCAGAACATGGAATCAGTGATTATAAGGCCGTTGCAGCAACCCTGAATATGGAAGTAAATAGAAATATAAAAAAGGGAATACGGTTTATCTGTTTAGCAAGAGTAATAGGAGGCAGATTTCAGACTACGTAACAGATCAAAACGAAAATTTCTGTTCCGACACTGACAATGTTGAGTGTTTATGGAAAAAGTTCAAGGCAATCTTTAATGCGTTTTAGACAGGTAAAACTGTGAGGGACGGGAAAAACCCTCCGTGGTTCAACAACAAAGTTAGGAAACTACTGCGAAAGCAAAGAGAGCTTCACTGCAAATTTAAACGCAGCCAAAACCTCTCACACAAACAGAAACTAAACCATGTCAAAGTTAGCCTAAGGAGGGCTATACGTGAAGTGTTCAGTGCAATAGAAAGCAAAATTCTATGTACCAACTCGACAGAAAATCCTAGGGAGTTCTGGTCTTACGTTAAATCAGTAAGTGGGTCGAAACAGCATATCCAGACACTCTGACATGATAATGGCATTGAAACAGAGGATGACACGCGTATAGCTGAAATACTAAACACGTTCTTCCAAAGCTGTTTCACAGAGGAAGACCACATTTCATGTTCTTCTTTAAATCCTCGCACGGACGAAAAAATGGCTGACATCGAAATAAGTGTCCAAGGAATACAAAAGCAGCTGAAATCACTCAACAGAGGGAAGTCCACTGGACCTGGCGGGATACCAATTCGATTCTACGCAGAGTACGCGAAAGAACTTGCCCACCTTCTAACAGCCGTGTACGGCAATTCTTTAGGGGAACGGAAGGTTGCAAATGATTGGCAAAGAGCACAGGAAGTTCCAGTTTTCAAGAGGGGTCGTCGAGCAGATGCGCAAAACTATAGGCCTAAATCTCTGACATCGATCTGTTCTAGAATTTTAGAACATGGTTTTTGTTCGAGTATCATGTCGTTTTTGAAAACCCAGAATCTACTCTGTAGGAATCAATATGGATTCTGAAAACAGCGATAGTGTGAGACCCAACTCGCTTTATTAGTTCATGAGACCCAGAAAACATTAGATACAGGCTCCCATGTAGATGTTATTTTCCTTGACTTCCGGAAGGCGTTCGATACAATTCCGCACTGTCGCCTGATGAACAAAGTAAGAGCTTACGGAATATCAGACCAGCTGTGTGGCTGGATTGAAGAGTTTTTAGCAATAAGAACACACCATGTTATTATCAATGGAGAGACGTTTACAGACGGTAAAGTAACCTCTGGCGTGCCACAGGGGAATGTTATGGGATCATTGCTTTTCACAATATATATAAAATATATATAAATGACCTAGTAGATAGTGTCGGACATTCCATGCGGCTTTTCGCGAATGATGCTGTAGTATACAGAGAAGTTGCAGCATTAGAAAATTAAAGCGAAATGCAGGAAGATCTGCAGCGCGTCTGGAAATTTTATCCAATCTTCGAGATTTCGCGTTCTTCTGAACTTCGTTCGCATACTTTTTCCGTTGCCTCTGCAACAGCGTTCGGACCTGTTTTGTGTACCATGGGGGATCAGTTCCATCTCTTACCAATTTATGAGGTATGAATCTCTCAATTGCTACTATATCTCTGAATTTGAGCCACATCTCGTCTACATTTGCATAATCAGTTCGGAAGGAATGGAGATTGTCTCTTAGGAAGGCCTCTAGTGCACTTTATCCGCTTTTTTAAATAAAATTATTTTGCGTTTATCTCTGGTGGATTTGGAGGAAACGGTATTGAGCCTAGCTACAACGACCTTGTGATCACTAATCCCTGTATCAGTCATGATGCTCTCTATTAGCTCTGGATTGTTTGTGGCTAAGAGGTCAAGTGTGTTTTCGCAACCATTTACAATTCGCGTGGGTTCGTGGACAATCTCGGAAGATGTTTTCTGCCTACCACCGGTTTTGAACAAGTCTCTTTGCCAACATATCGAGGGAAGGTTGAAGTCCCCACCAACTGTAACCGTATGAGTGGGGTATTTATTTGTTACGAGACTCAAATTTTCTCTGAACTGTTGAGCAACTTTTTCCAGGCCGACAAATCCTGTGGATGTGTCTTCATTTTTCTGCAGTCTTACTTACATTATGAAGCGCAATGTCAGAATTGCCTCTGGTGCCTTTACCTTTCCTAAACCCAACTGATCGTCATCTAACATCTCCTCAATTTTCTTCTCCATTCTTCTGGATATTATTCTTGTCAAGAATTAGGATGCTTGAGCTGTTAAGCTGATTGTGGAATAATTCTCTCACTTGTCAACTCTTGCAGTCTTGGGAGTTGTGTGGATGATGCTTTTCCGAAAGTCAGATGGTATGTCGCCAGACTAATACATTCTACACACAAACTTGAGTAGTCGTTTTGTTGCCACTTCTCCCAATCATTTTAGACATGTAATGTTGTCTATCATTTCTGCCTTATTTGATTTTAACACCTCCAAGGCTCTCTTAAATCCTGTTCTACTTCTGGATCCTCCATCTTTCCTAGATCGACTCTTGTTCCTTCTTCTGTCACATCAAACAAATATTGCCGCTGACACAGGCCTTTAGTGTACTCTTTCCACCTGTCCGCTCAATGCTCCGCATTTGGTGGTGGAATACCCCGTTATGTACTTAATTTTACCGCCCTTGCTTTTAATTTCACCGAAGGTTATTTTCACTTTCGCATGCTGAGTCAGTTCTTCCGACAATCATTTCTTTTTCGTTTTCTTCACATTTTTCATGCAGCCGCTTCGTCTTAGCTTCCCTGCTCATCCTATTTTTCTCATGCCGCAGATGCTTGTATTTTTGTATTCTTGAATTTACATCAACATTGTTGTACTTGCTCGGTGATTGCCCTTTTTAGAGATATTCATTGCTGTTCAACTATACGGCCCGGCCTACTGAGCTATTCGTTATTGCTGTTTCTATAGCCTTAGAGGACTTCAAGGGTATCTCGACATTCTTTACTACTTCCGTATCCCACTTCTATGCATATTGATTCTTCCTGACTAATCTCTTAAAGTTGAACCTACTCTTCATCACTACTGCATTGTGATCTGGGTCTATATCTGCTCCTGGGACGCCTTAAGATCCAGTATCTGATTTCGGAATCTCTGTTTGACCATGATGTAATCTAACTGAAATCTTCCCGTACCACCGGCCTTTTCCAAGTATACCTCCTTCGCTTGTGATTCTTGAACAGAGTATTCACTATTACGATCTCAAATTTATTGCATAACTCAACTAGTCCTTCTCCTCGCTCTTTCCTCGTCCCAAGCCCATATTCTCCTGTAACCTATTCTTCTACTCCTCCCCTACAACTGCATTCCAGTCCACCATGACTATTAGATTTTCATCTCCCTTTATGTACTATATTACCCTTTTAATATACTCATAGACTTTCTCTGTCTCTCCATTGTCAGCTTACGATGTTGACTTGTATACCTGAACTATGGTTGTCGGTGTTGATTTGCTGTCGATTCTGATAGGAAGAACCCCATAAATGAGCTGTTCACAGTAACATCCTTTCCTGCCCTACCGTCCTATTCATAACGAATTCTACGCCCGTTGTACCATTTTCTGCTGCTGTTGATCTTACCACACACTCCTCTGACCAGAGATCCTTGTGTCCTCTCCACTTCACATCACTGACGCCTACTGTATCTATATTGAGCGTTTACGTTTCCCTTTTTATATTTTCTAGCTTCCCTACCACATTCAAGTTTCTAACATTTGACACCTCGACTAGTAGTACTTTATCCTTTGGTTGGTTATTCCATCTTTTCACATGGTCACTTGCCTCTAAGAAATCATTTCCTATGATCCGGATCGGGGACTGTTCCGGAATCTTTTGCCAGTGGAGAGATCATCATGACAATTACAGGTCACATGCCTTTAGTTACACGTTATGTGTCGTTAATGCAGCGATTTCCATTGACTTCTGCATCCTGATGCCTTTGATCTTGTCGATTCTTCCGCCTGTACGGCCAGTTTCCCACTACAAGTACAAGAGGGTGCCCTGAGCCTCTGTCCGTTCCTCCGCCCTCAGCGCACTGTAAATAGTTGAGGGTGGCGACGAGTAAACTCTCCTCCTGTGGTTGTGTCAAAAATACAACAGCTGGGGACGAGGGTGGGCTAGGATCTAAGCAAATTACAGGATTAATTTTGTTTTGCCTACCCACCCATCCTTGTTACTTGCTATTTATTTCTTGCTGCTTCTTTTTATGTGTCTAGTACAGTAGTGTGTGGACTTTGACTCATGACGAACACTACTACTTAAACGAGTGTGTTATTTTGTGCCCAGCATCCAAATTCCTTACAGGTATGGCTTCTGCGTCACGAGATGGTTCTCTAACCCGTGTTATTCAGTGAAAGAGAGAGGAAATCCGGTATCCGGTGCAAGCCGCGACAACAGTAACAGGCAGGAAGTGATACATCTGTCTTAGACTTGGAACGTAGTTGGGACTAGGTGTTCGTTACTTTGATAGTAGCTAAGAAAGATGTCAAATTGCAGCTGGACATTGGTACTTCAGTTACACTTGCGGATAACCTTACTTATGAACGGTTAGGTCCACCACTGCTGAGTCGAGCTAAGCGTGTGTTGTCAATTTTCATTGGACAGGAACTTTTGGGAACTTTCAGTATGCCAGCCACCTTTCAAGGTGTAACGAAAATACTTGTATTCACAGTGATTTCTGCAAATCTTAGCGGAATATTTCTGGCTTAGAATCTTTAGACATTCTTCGATTGTCAATCCACATGTCAATGTTGAAGATTTCAGCAGATGTGCCCATAGACAATCTTCGAGCTCTGTGAGACAAATTTAGCGAACTTTTTAGGGACAGTCTCGATTGTATGAATAATTTTTAGCCGACGTGTCTCTCCAACACAACGGACAACCGAAGTTTTGTCGTGCTAGGCAAGTGCCCATCGTCATTAGGCAACAGGTCGCTGAACAATTACGGCACTGGCAAGCTGGTGAGGTCACCAAGCATTTGTCTGAGTGTTAAAAGTCTCTTTGGATCGCTACCGGATCCTAAAATCAACTCGATTAGATATTTCGGCGATCGAACTGGTAGCCATCTTGAGGAGAATGCTGCTTCTGCTGATGAGTCCCGCTGAGAACTCAGAGCTCAGCAAGAGTCATTATCAGGAGCAGGATTGTCCTGAACATGGCGACCAGTTAGATCGCCGAAATATCAAATCGCCGGCCGCGGTGGCCGTGCTGTTCTAGACGCTTCAGTCCGAAACACCGCTACTGCTACGGCCGCAGGTTCGAATCCTGCCTCGGGCATCGATGTGTGTGATGTCCCTAGGATAGTTAGGTTTAAGTAGTTCTAAGTTCTAGGGGACTGATGACGTCAGAAGTTAAGTCCCAAAGTGCTCAGAGCCATTTGAACCAAATATTAAATCGAGTTAATTTCAGGTTCATGTAGCAAACCCGAAGAGACTTTTAAGACCTGTTATGCCAGGAAAGGCTACGAAGTCACATTTGCCTGAGTGACTTAGGAAAATCACGGGAAACCTAAATCAGAATGGCCAGACGCGGGTTTGAACAGTCATCCTCCCGAATGCGAGTCCAGTGTGCTAACCACTGCGCCACCTCACTCGGTATATTCATTACGAATCCTCCTCCAGTTATATCATTTTCTGCTGTTGTAGATATTACCCTATATTCGCCTGACCAGAAATCACTGTCTTCTTTCCATTCACTGCTTTTTACTACAGGGTGTTTAAAAAATGATCGGCATATTTGAAACGTCAATAAAAACTAAACGAGCAGCGATAGAAATACACCGTTTGTTGCAATATGCTTGGGACAACAGTACACTTTCAGGCGGACAAACTTTCGAAATCACAGTAGTTACAATTTTCAACAACAGATGGCGCTGCAAGTGATGTGAAAGATATAGAAGACAACGCAGTCTGTGGGTGCGCCATTCTGTACGTCGTCTTTCTGCTGTAAGCGTGTGCTGTTCACAACGTGCAAGTGTGCTGTGGACAACATTGTTTATTCCTTAGAACAGAGGATTTTTCTGGTGTTGGAATTCCACCGCCTAGAACACAGTGTTGTTGCAACAACACGAAGTTTTCAACGGAATTTTAATGTAACCAAAGGACCGAAAAGTGATAGAATAAAGGATCTGTTTGAAAAATTTCAACGGACTGGGAACGTGACAGATGAACGTGCTGGAAAGGTAGGGCGACCGCGTACGGCAACCACAGAGGGCAACGCGCAGCTAGTGCAGCACGTGATCCAACAGCGGCCTCGGGTTTCTGTTCTCCGTGTCGCAGCTGCGGTCCAAATGACGCCAAAGTCCAAGTATCGTCTCATGAGCCAGAGTTTACACCTCTATCCATACAAAATTCAAACACGGCAACCCCTCAGCACCGTTACCATTGCTGCACGAGAGACATTCGCTAACGATATAGTGCACAGGATTGATGACAGCGATATGCATGTGGGCAGCATTCGGTTTACTGACGAAGCTTATTTTTACCTGGACAGCTTCGTCAATAAACAGAACTGGCGCATATGGGGAACCGAAAAGCCCCATGTTGCAGTCCTATCGTCCCTGCATCCTCAAAATGTACTGGTCTGGGCCGCTATTTCTTTAAAAGGAATCATTGGCCCATTTTTCAGATCCGAAAAGATTACTGCATCACGATATCTGGACATTCTTCGTGAATTTGTGGCGGTACAAACTGCCTTAGACGACACTGCGAACACCTCGTGGTTTATGCAAGATGGTGCCCGGCCACATCGCACGGCCGACGTCTTTAATTTCCTGAATGAATATTTCGATGATCGTGTGATTGCTTTGGGCTATCCGAAACATACAGGAGGCGGCGTGGATTGGCCTCCCTATTCGCCAGACATGAACCCCTGTGACTTCTATCTGTGGGGACACTTGAAAGACCAGGTGTACCGCCAGAATCCAGAAACAATTGAACAGCTGAAGCAGTACATCTCATCTGCATGTGAAGCCATTCCGCCAGACACGTTGTCAAAGGTTTCGGGTAATGTCATTCAGAGACTACGCCATATTATTGCTACGCATGGTGGATATGTGGCAAATATCGTACTATAGAGTTTCCCAGACCGCAGCGCCATCTGTTGTTGACAATTGTAACTACTATAATTTCGAAAGTTTGTCTGCCTGAAAATGTACTGTTGTCCCAAGCACATTGCAACAAACGGTGTATTTCTATCGCTGTTCGTTGAGTTTGTATTGGCGTTTCAAATATACCGGTCATTTTTTAAACACCCTGTATATGTAGATGCAACCTTGGTGTTTACCTTTTTTAGTTTTTCCAGCTTCCTTAGCACCTTCAAACTTCTGGAATACCACGTTACGGTTCTTAGTACATAACTCTTTCGTTGGAGGGGAAGGAGCGGGGGTGAAGGACGTAAATGTTATGCCAGTGGTGTGCCCGTCACTGTAGCTGCCGCCAGCATTCTCATGCTGTTTGACCCTTGCAGATTCTTCCGTGCTTTAAGGGCGGTTTCCCACCCCAAGGGGAAGAGGATCTTATCCACTGCCCTTCTTTGAAATAGCGTTTGCCAAAACGAAGTTGACGTCTTATTCCAGAAGTCTTCAGCCTCCAATGCTGACAACTTATATTCTAAAATTAAGCAGTGGCTGGGATCGAATCCGGGATCCCTGCAGTTTTGATTACTAGGCACAGATGCCACGGTGTCCCAAATTATGTTATGGTAACATGACTGTCGATGATCAGATGGTAAGACCCCGAGGGCGTATCCTTTCACGTAGCATGTAGGCTACAGTCCAAGTAGAGCAGCAAACTGATTGACTAAAACAGTGGCGCTTCCAGACAGTGAAACTTCGTAATGTACTGAAAACGTAAATTCATGTTCACAAAAGCGCCAGGAGCAGCACGAGAGACAATCCAGGTATGTTGTCAGTGCTTAATGACAAGTGAACTAAGATGTCGGAACACAACATATGACAACATTTTTACTTCTTATGATATGGGACAAACTGATAAAAAGACGAACTGACAAGCCATAACTATATGGGTAAATAAATAAGAGGGGAGCTCATAGTTCTAAACACCAACGAAAAAAAGAACTGAAAAGTAGGCTGGCGAAATCATCGATAATGATCATAAAAATACCATAAATTAACTTGAATTGCAAGATTACTTAAGAGACTGTTGACACAATCGATCAGTTAACAACTCACAAACGTAAGACTGATCGATAGCCAATGCTTCTGCGCTCCATTCTTTGCGCTTCTACTGAGGAAATTTCTGTCATTCATGTTGGGACGCAAATAAATTGACGTAGTATTCTGAGAAGAACTTGGAAATTCGCCCACAAGGCGACATGATGTGCCAAGAATACGCCTTGAAAAGTGGGATGAAGAACTGATGATCGTCAGGAGCAGACAACAACCTCGAAATACTACTTTAGTGTCAAAGTTTGAAACGACAGAAAATAATAGAAAATCTGTGAACTGTAAGTTCTGCCGATGAAACAATGGGAAGAAAAGTAACTTGCGTGCAACGTACCACAGAGCTATTTTGCCGCCCACATTATTTACTCATGCCTAAATGGTAAGTAAGCAATAGGAATGCTTCCAGAATGAGATTTTCACTCTGCAGCGGAGTGTGCGCTGATATGAAACTTCCTGGCAGATTAAAACTGTGTGCCCGACAGAGACGCGAACTCGGGACCTTAGCCATTCGCGGGCAAGTGGTCTCCCATCTGAGCTACCGACGCACGACTCACGCCCGGTACTCACAGCTTTACTTCTGCCAGTACCTCGTCTCCTACCTTCCAAACTTTACAGAAGCTCTCCTGAGAAACTTGCAGAACTAGCACTCCTGAAAGAATGGATATTGCGGAGACATGGCTTAGCCAAACCCTGGGGGATGTTTCCAGAATGAGATTTTCACTCTGCAGTGGAGTGTGCGCTGATATGAAACTTTCTGGCAGATTAAAACTGTGCGCCCGACCGAGACGCGAACTCGGGACCTTTGCCTTTTGCGGGCAAGTGCTCTACCATCTGAGCTACCGAAGCACGACTCACGCCCGGTACTCACAGCTTTACTTCTGCCAGTACCTCGTCTCCTACCTTCCAAACTTTACAGAAGCTCTCCTGCGAAACTTGCAGAACTAGCACTCCTGAAAGAATGGATATTGCGGAGACATGGCTTAGCCATAGCCTGGGGGATGTTTCCAGAATGAGATTTTCACTCTGCAGCGGAATGTGCGCTGATATGAAACTTTCTGGCAGATTAAAACTGTGCGCCCGACCGAGACTCGAACTCGGGACCTTTGCCTTTCGCGGGCAAATGCTCTACCATCTGAGCTACCGAAGCACTACTCACGCCCGGTACTCACAGCGTACACTCCGCTGCAGAGTGAAAATCTCATTCTGGAAACGTCCCCCAGGCTGTTTGGAAGTTTAGAAGGTAGGAGACGAGGTACTGGCAGAAGTAAAGCTGTGAGTACCGGGCGTGAGTCGTGCGTCGGTAGCTGAGATGGTAGACCACTTGCACGCGAAAAGCAAAGGTCCCGAGTTCGAGTCTCGGTCGGGCACACAGTTTTAATCTGCCAGGAAGTTTCATATCAGCACACACTCCGCTGCAGAGTGAAAATCTCATTCTGGAAACGTCCCCCAGGCTGTGTCTAAGCCATGTCTCCGCAATATCCTTTCTTTCATTAGTGCTAGTTCTGCAAGTTTCGCAGGAGAGCTTCTGTAAAGTTTGGAAGGTAGGAGACGAGGTACTGGCAGACGTAAGCTGTGAGTACTGGGCGTGAATCGTGCTTTGGTAGCTCAGTTGGTAGAGCACTTGCCCGCTAAAGGCAAAGGTGCCTAGTTCGAGTCTCGGTTTGGCACACAGTTTTAATCTGCCAGGAATTTTCAATAGGAATGCTGTTTTCATTTTTGTATATCTTGCAGTTAAAAGTGTTCAGTAGTTTCTTCTTTTATTTCAAGTATTAATTACATAACACTATAATAAAAATATTATTTTAAAAGGTATACTCAGCTGTACACAGAGATTGCTAAACCTTCCAATTTTCCAGTAACTGAATTTAACGAATTTATTTTCCATTTAGTGTCCAATTTCAACCGATAGGACAATGTTTGTCCCACGAAGTAACGTCGAGAAAAACATACATAGGTGGACAGAAGTATTCAGACACAGGTCACATGGGTATCTCACGGTCAATTGTGACTGATGCATACACGGAATGTGTATTTGCGTATGTGCCATAATTCGGGGAATATTTCGAAAGACGTCGACTATGCGATTGTCACAGTACCCTCTACCTGGAACGATTTCTTCTGTGTTACCATCACAGGCGTATGTTCCACTCGGGACAAACGTAATCAGACACCGCCCCGCTTGACAAAGTAGCCGTAGTCTGACGGCACAACTCGGCGGCAGCAAGCAGTCAGTGTGCGCAAGGCAGCTGTCTCGTACTACAGGAGAGCACAGGCCTTGCCAAGAAAGACCAACGTAGCGCCACGCCCAAGACAGGTAGGGAAACGACGGTGGAAGAGCGAATTCTTATTCTTCGGCTGCATAGTGAGGGAAGATCATATGCAGAAATACGCGAGGTCGTCAAGCGAAGCCGAAGAACTATATTTAATACTGTCCAGACATGGAAAGAAGAAAACACTGTCGTCAATCGCCCACGTCAGAGGCGTCCTTAGAAATTCACGAACAGAGACAATAGGAAGATATTCCGAATGGTGAAAAACGACCTGCGGACCACGGTCCATGCTACATCTGCAGAACTGGCCGAACTCGTTGGTACCGAAGTTAGTGGCAGAACAGTGCGCAGTTGCCTGGACGGTGCTGGGTACAATGCCAGACTGCCAAGGTGCAAAACGTTCGTCAGTAAGTGTAACGCAAAAAAGCGGATGGTTTTTGCAGAAGGATTTGCGTGCATGGATGTGACCTTCTGGGACAAGATTCTGTGGAGTGATGAATGCAAATTTACTTCGAGGCACGTGGATGGCCGCAGTTTAGTGTGGCGTCAAGCCACATAGAGTGGGAGTCCAAAAGCATGGAAGCAACCATCAAACATGGAGGCGGCAGTGTGATGGTGTGGGGATGCATGTCTTCCAGACGTGTTGGCGAGCTTGTATTTATTGAAGGCACCGTGGAGAAATTTGTCTATCTCGATATACTCAAACAAAATTTGACGAAAAGTGCTACGGAGTTGGATCTTGGAGGTGAGTTTTATTTCCAAGAAGACAATGATCCTAAGCATACGGCAGAAATTGTCCAACTGTGGGTACCATACAACACGCCTCATCGCCTCATTACCCACCGCAGTGTCCGGACCTCAATCCCATCGAAGACATCTGGAATGAGCTCAAAACGAGACTACATAAACGACATGTGAGCAGTTTGACACGTTTGTGTGCATTGATAGAAGAAGAATGGGTGAATATCGGTTCGGATTAAGCGAAAAAGGTTGTTTACTCCATGCCATATAGACTAAGGGCTGTAATACAGAGAAAGGGACGCATTACCAAATTCTGACTGCTGAGTGTCTGAACACTTTTGCCCATTATATATTTCGATTATCTTTCTTTTTTCTACACAAAAGGTGTTTTGTTACTTGTTGTTCTGCATATGTTCAGACTGAAATATGTGTTACACATTTGTAAAGAATAAAATATATGTTTTGAGTTAAAAACACATTTAAGGTTTACTTCTCTGATTACTCCCAGTGTCTGAATACTTTTGTCCGCCTCTGTACATTGTTGCACAGCTAAAGCTTTCGGATTTTCCTTGTAAACATGTCTTACAGGAAAACATTCCGCATGACAAATGTTTCAAAATGGACCCCAATGGCTGACAGACGTTCAGCTAGCAACTGTCAAACTTCACAGTGCATTTTTCAAATTATCGTGATTCCACATATTTGACATGTTTGTAAGACCATGTTTCTTAAATCAGTGTTCCGAAGCAATGCTTCGCTGTACAGCCAGCGGCAAGCAGTTCCACAGTAGTGCTTTATACAAAGAGCGGCGTTTGAACACCTGTTACTGGAGATGTATCACTGACCTTTGCGGCGGTGACCTGGGAGTGATGCAGCGGCGGCCAGCACCTCCGGCGGACTCGAGTTGATAAACTGAGAGCCGCGCCGCAGTTTGAGTCTTGGTGGGGGAAGGTGGAGGGGAAGAGCAGACGTCACGCCACTGTCAGGATCCCGCAAAAAAGGGCACCGTAACACCTGCCTGCGTCACGCCAGATCCGACAGACTTCGTATCTTATTCGATCGCTATCTCGTGCCTCCCTCCCGATATTTTAAACGCGGCGGTGACTTTCCAGTTATTCCTTTCCACTGTCCGCTTTCGCATCGGAGCTGTCATTACCCTTCATTACGTATGAGAGGCAAAGGGAGGGGGGAGTAGGGGAAGGGCACCAAGGGGAGCTCAGAATCCCTGAAGCTACTCGTTGCTTTTCCTTTTATGGAACGTGGTGCATTTAGGAGATAATTAAAGGTGGTTCCAGTTTGAAAAGATAGTTTTAACAGGTTGAATGCATTTGCCATCTATTATCTAACGACACCGTAACGTGCTATGACGTTTATATCAGTCTACGCTTACCGGTCACCTGATACCGGTTTTGTATATTTCAGTCATTATCAGTAGACCAAATAATGAATAAAACATTGTCAAAAACGGCACAGCCAATAAATAAATATTATACAATATGAGTGTTGACTAAAACAAACTTCATAGTGACAGCTGAAGGACATGAACAAACTGTTATCTCATGGCGCTCTGGGCAGTTGTCATTTTTACTGTATGTACCATGTAGTTTAGGTACTTGTATCAATACAAAAAAAAGCAATGGATGTTACCCTATCTGAATCGTCATCTCCACCTCAAGTAAATACTCTTGTCTGTTCCATTCATATTTTCTCGTGTGTCTTCCCTCTTCCATTTGGTACTCGACAGCTAGTTTGGGAAAAATATTCTCTTTTATCCGTTAAGCATGTGTACTATTCCTCCATGTGGAGACCAATGGCTTAGATTCTCCTCGTATTAAGGCACTCGTTCCACGTTCTAGTGGATCGGGCTTCACATCCCTCTCAGCCGTCCGGATTTCTCTGGGTCAATTAAAGCTCCTATAAGCGCGTTGCCTTCGAAATTGACACTGCTGATACCCTCCCCTATCCTTCTCTCATCCGAGTTTGCTCTCTGTCTCTTGTGACTTCGTCGTCAGTGGTACGTTATACTTTAACAGTCCTTATTTTCCTCCTCATATAATGTAATTTTTGGCGTATGTTAATTTCTTTATGTTTAGTTTACTATATAACGAAAGGGTCACCTTCATCTCGAAAACAGCCTAGAATGTGGTTTCTCCAAATGGACGTTATTAAAAAATCTGTGACTAATACCCGAGTTTGTACGCTTGACGTTTGACTGGTTTAACGTCGTCTATCAAACATTAGAATAGACAATGTTTTTTGTGGTCGGCTCCCTCAATCGTTGCCAGAAAGTCAAACCAACGTAAAATCTTTAATATCTAGTAGGCTTATGTTAAACTGGCACCTAAGTAGTTGAAACTGCCAGCATTTTTCCGATATTTTCACCATCTGTTGGTGGGATCTCAGCGTCGATGAAACGACTGCGAAGATCAAAGAACATTAGACATGGCCGGCCTTACGGAAGCATATCGGCAGGTCAATGGGGGACTGAGACGAAACCAGTCAGCTGGATCTCAACTCTTGAACGGGGCTTCTTCAGTCAAAGCGTGAGCGCAGTCCTATGTAAAAGTTGTTTATTGATTACGATGAGCCTTTTCTACCGACCCGGGACGGGAACTGCTACATTATCGTTGCTTTAGACGCCTTTTCCTGTTTATGTGGCTTATCTCAAGTAGTGAAGTTACTGCCTCTTTAACCATTCCCTGTTTGTCTCAGATCTTCTATCGTTGGCCCTCCCAGAACATTAGTTACTGATAATGCTCCGGCATCTTTGAAAAGGTCTTCAAGAAGTTCTCTTTCAAAACACGGTAAAACATTTCTCGATGATTCTGTATTACCCTCGCCCTCATTTGCGCAGAAGATCAATCGTAACCTAAAATTCGCGTCGATAATAGTCCATGCACACACTCATAACAAATGGAATACATCCGCACCCTGCCTGAACCTAGCATTTTACTCGTTCCATCATGAAGCCGTCAGGGCAACACCCACGTATCTGACTTTTAGATACCGTCTCAGGTCTCCCTCGGCCAATTTGTTGTCCGTGAACGACCTTTTTGCTGACAAAATTACCGTTGATATTACCCAACAAAATGGGAGACGAACAAGGAGCAACACGATTTCACACACTGGAGACAGGTGCAGCTTTATAATCAGGGTGATGTGCATTTAAGGCAAAGGTCGAAGACCAAGTCTTGATTCATATCTCCAGCGTGAGAGGGTAGGGTGATGTTGCCACTTCGCACAAGTTGTCGCCCTGTTTTGTGGGACCTTGCGAGGTGCCTGAGGTACTGAATCCAGTCAGCCTCAGTCCGCAATCTCGTTGCAGGCGAAACATCGATGGTGCATTCCTCCCAGGCGATTAGCGTCTCTCAATTATACTAGTTCCCAGTCCCTCCTACAAATGGAGGATGACCTGTGCGAGCTCTTATCGACCTTCTTTTTTGATGGGAGTTGTAATCTTAGCCAGTGGGCCAAGCGGAAGTCACAGGAGGTGCGCGGATGAGTGCGGTGGGCGGGCGTGCGAAGCGCCGGCCGGCAGCTGGGGAGGACGTCACGGCCAGAGGCCGGAGACTGAGGAGCGGCAACGGGGTGCAAGTGCAGCGAGGCGGGGCCACTCGCTGCCGTGTGGCTGCGCGTGGGTGGTCACCCGGGACCGTGTGCTGAGTCACCTGCGTGGCTACTGGGCTGCAGTGTGTGGCCATGATTGGTGGAACGCCTTTCGCTGGATTTCATGCACCCTGTAAGTTGGCTGTTTAGGTTTTTATATTGGTAACGCCACGTAGCGCTCTGTATGAAAATCACTGGCTGTGCTGTGTGCAGTCTGTGGCTGGTTTGCATTGTTGTCTGCCATTGTAGTCTTGGGCAGCTGGATGTTAACAGCTCGTAGCGTTGGGCAGTTGGAGGTGAGCTGCCAGCAGTGCTGGATGTGGGGAGACAGATGGCGGAGTTTTGAAATTTGTAAGACTGGATGTCATGAACGGCTATATACATTATGACTTTTGAACACTATTGAGGTAAATACATTGTTTGTTCTCTATTAAAATCTTTGATTTGCTAACTGTGCCTATCAGTAGCTAGTTCCTTCAGTAGTTTGAATCTTTTATTTAGTTGGCGTAGCGCTCTGTATGAAAAATCACTGGCTGTGCTGTGTGCGTTCTGTGGCTAGTTTGCATTGTTGTCTGCCATTGTAGTGTTGGGCAGCTGGATGTTAACAGCACGTAGCGTTGCGCAGTTGGAGGTGAGCCGCCAGCAATGGTGGATGTGGGGAGAGAGATGGCGGAGTTTTGAAATTTGTTAGACGGGATGCCATGAACTGCTATATACATTATGACTTTTGAACACTATTGAGGTAAATACATTGTTTGTTCTCTATTAAAATCTTTGATTTGCTAACTGTGCCTATCAGTAGTTAGTTCCTTCAGTAGTTTGAATCTTTTATTTAGCTGGCAGTAGTGGCGCTCGCTGTATTGCAATAGTTCGAGTAACGAAGATTTTTGTGATGTAAGTGATTTGTGAAAGGCATAGGTTAATGTTAGTCAGGGCCATTCTTTTGTAGGGATTATTGAGAGTCAGATTGCCTTACACTAAAAAATATTGTGTATCAGCTTAAGCACAGTCTTGTACAATTTTTCTGAGGGGATGTTTCATATGGCGACCCTGCCAGGATACCTCACTGGAATCTTCTGATTTTTTCTTGTAGTTTGTGTAATTAGTGTAGATTTTGTTTATTGCTAGCATGTAATTGCAGAGAGAATCTCCTTTGTAGTTGCAGTCTTTCATTGTTTTACAGTAAAACAGGTGTGGCACGCATGTAAATATGCAACAAGTGTTTCGCAGCTGCACTTGCAATTAACTAGATATTATTTTCAACGCTATGTTAATGTGTTTCCTTATTTTGCTCTTCAAATTGTGCTTTTCTGTGTTGTCGTGTGAAATATTGTGACAATAATGGCGTGTGAAAAACGTAACACTAGGCTTCAAAGTAAACTGATAAATGACAGTGAAGCCGAAAGCATTATGTTAGTGCCACCTTGTAATGAATCAACTAATGTTCAAAGTAGTAATTTGGTAATTATACATAGGGAAATGGAGTGGGCTGCAAATAATCGTGTAGGCTGTGAAACAATTAGTGAACATGAAAGCATTATCGATCGATCGGTCGGCAACAGCTCGCCTCAGGATTCCGAAATGACAGGACACAATCTTGCAAATACTGTAGATTCAGGTTTTGGGTCCTCACAGTTTTCTCAAATAAATCAAGACACATTTTCTGCTTTTCAAAATGCCAATATTGCCGGTTCAAATGCACTGCCGAATAGCACTGAGGAACATGTTTCAGACACCAGTGCACTGTTATTACAGTTAATGCAACAAATGGGACAAAGGCAACAAAAGTTAGACACAACGCTTGAACAAAATCAGAAACATATGGGACAAAATCTTCAAAAGTTAGACACAATGGAACAACACCAGAGATAAACACAGCAACAGTTAGACACAAAGGAACAAAATCAGAGACAAACACAACAAAAGCTTCCAAAGTTAGACACAATGGAAAAAATTCAGAGAGAAACACAGCAAAAGCTTCAAGCATTAGACACATTGAAACAAAATCTTCGGAAGTTAGACACCACGCTTGAACAAACACGTGAAAATTTAACTACTGAGTTACATAACATTGAATCGAAATGTCAAAAAGTCTGTAATGACGTAAGAACACAAATTTGTGAGCATTTTCAACCTATTTTTTCGCGGCATGAAAATGCATTACAGAATCACGAAGCAGTCATAAAAGAACTGCAAACTATTGTTCGTGAAAATCATGAGACCTTGCAAGCTAAAACTGGCTCAGTTGCATCTACCGAATCGGTTACGCAACTTGCAAAAACTCAGGAAAACTTAAAGGACACAGTAGATACGATTTCAACACAAATGGATACTCTGAAACTTGGTTCAGAAAAACACACAGAGGAAATAATATCACTATCGGATAAAGTAGCCTAACTTACCTACAAAGGTAGATGATGATCTGAATGACCCAAGGCCTGTAGCCTTCACTGACACTGAAGAGTATGAACAAATTAGAAAATTCAGACAAAATCAAAATCAAATCAATACACAGTACAAAATAGAAATCCGGGAAGTACAAGATCAGTTGGCATAAGTAATATAAGAATTACATATTTCAGAGGACACTCGCACTCCAGTACGGGAAGAGGGATATAGAAGTACGCAAAAACCACAAAATAATAACACAGGACACTTCGGAAAATATGAAAGAAATTGGCAAGGCGTATTGGATTTTGAGATGGAACCGCCGAAAGGAAGTAACAATGAGCGATGTGCGACTCGCCGAAACGATGATTTTGACTATAAGCTGTTCATTACTACATCTAAATTCAAAGCATTTAAGAATTCCGACAACGACATTCATCCACAAGCATGGCTTCATCAATTATCTCATTGTTTTCCTCCCAACTGGTCATTGGAGCACAGTTTAGAATTTATGTGTGGCTACTTGGAGAATGAACCAGCTGTAAGAATGCGATCGGTCATTCACGATTGTCACAGTGAAGGAGAATTTTCTCATGCCTTCCTCTCGGCGTATTGGTCTCAAGCTAAACAAGACCGAGTAAAACACAGCATCATAATGATGTAACGTTTCGAACAATCTGAATTTATGAAATATTTTGAAGACATGTTGCATAAGAATCAGCATCTTTCAAACCCATACAGCCCCTCAGAACTCATCCGCATTTGCTCAATCAAACTGCCTGAACATTTACGACATACTATTTTAGCAGGACGATGCAAAGACGACATTGAAGCTTTTCAGGGACTGTTACAAGAACTGGAAATTGACACTGACAATCGCGGAACGCGAAAACAGGAGCACAACAATTACAGCTCACATCTGTCACAATTCTGCGATGACAGAAATAATACACGACAAGGCTATTCTTACAACGTAAACTGTGACCAAAACAGACACCACCCGTATGACAACCGTTGGCAGAGTAGTAATAATTACAGGGAAAGATCACCTCTCTGCGGCAATGACCATCACAGAGACAATCAGAGAAACAGACAATATGGGAACCAAAATAATTATTATCAAAGGAGACAATAACTTTAGACGTAACGGTCCAGCGCGCAGTTACGATTCAGGGAGAAATTCTCCATCACTTAACTGACAAGAAAGAAGTTATAGGAACTACCGACATGACGACAGACGATATAATCTCAACGACAGACCTGAATTGCATCAGAACTGGCGGAATTTAAACAGGACAGGGCCCTCTCGACAAGGTGAATTTGTAGAAGTTAGGTCTCAAAATCCCAATAACTACGCGCGCCAACAAAGAGGCAGGCAATGACTCATACCGCTGGCAGCCACAAAACGTACTTATGAAACTGACGAAGCAGCTGTCGTAGGTAGCAATTACGTAAAAATGGAAGACATTAGGGACATCTTACTCCAGGAACACGACGTCAAACATAACAACATTGCATATCCTGTGATTCACATTACTGTAAATGACGTAAAATTTACAGCAGGATTTGACTCTGGCAGTCCCATTTCAGTAATTATTGAAACAGCTTTTGGCAAATGCAACAAATCGAATGATTGCCCCACACTTCCGTTACGTAAGATTAAATTACAAGGTGCAGTCATTGGAAAAAGTGTAGATGTACGCCAACAAACCAACTTAGAATTCTTTTGACAAAGCCACAGCTTCTCTATGAACTTTCTTATTGTTCCATTATTGTCGACGGAAATTATATTGGGAGTAGACTTTTTGAATGAATACAAAGCAATCTTAAACTTTCACGATGCTGAAATAAGTTTAGAGAAAGAAGGTAAGTCAACAGCTTTGAAATTTGAAGATTGGCTCTCAAACCATGACGAGGAAATTAATCGGCTTTACCTTCTGTTAGACAACAGTTCGGAATTTTCTACGGAACTAGACACTAACAATCACTCTGCAGGTACTGACAGGGATGATAGCGACGGCATATTTGAAACTAATGAGTTAATTCAGAATAAAATTCAAACAATTGAGAATTGTAATGCCACTGATAGGCAGGACCTTTTTGAGATTTTACAAGTACATTCCACAGTTTTTACTCACAAAACAAGAACAATCAAGGGATTTCAATACCAATTTCGTGTTGGTGAGCATACTAAATTTTGTGTTAGGCCATACATAATTCCAGCACATTATAGGGACCCTGTTAGAACAGAAATACAACCTATGCTTGACGAGGGCATTATTGAGCCTGCAGTAAGCTCTTACAACAATCCATTACATGTTGTTGAGAAGAAAAATGGATCGATCAGGCTTGTCTTAGATTCGAGACAAATCAATACTATCATTATTCCTGAAACAGACAGGCCGCAAACGTTGGAAGAACTTCTTCAAAATTTTAATGGTGTAAAAGTATTGTCTTCCATTGATCTCAGATCCAGCTTTTATCAGATCGAACTTCATCCAGAATGTAGAAAGTACACAGCTTTCCTTTCTTTTGGCGTTCGTTATCAGTTTCGGAAACTTCCTTTTGGTTTGAACATTTCTTCGGCAGCATTCATTCGCGGGCTAAATTCCATATTACCTGAGTTCTTAAAACGTCACATCACCTTATATAAGGACGATATTCTGATAGCAGAAGCCTCATGGGAACAACATAATCGCATCCTCAACAGCGTGTTACATATTTTGGCAGAATCTGGAATTACAGTTAACTTGGAAAAGTCTGAATTCGGTAGGACAAAGGTGAAGTTTTTGGAACATATTATTTCTTCTGAAGGTATTCAGCCGGATCCTGAAAAGTTAGAAGCAATCAGAGCCATTCCAGTTCCATCCACAAAAAAACAAATCCCCCGTTTTCTAGGTCTCGTAAATTTTTACCGTCGGTTTCTGAATATGCAAATTCTAGTTACACCAAAACTTTGTTCTCTGACTGGAAAAAATACTATTTGGAACTGGGACGAACAAGCACAGTTGGAATTCAATTCTTTGAAAGAATCGCTATTTAACGCGCCAATACTAGCTCATCCAGTTCTGTCACAAGATTTCTGCCTTAGCACGGATTCTTCTAAAGTCGGTCTTGGTGCCCACGTATTTCAAGAAGCCACAGAAAATGACACTACCGTTCAGAAAACCATTGATTCTGCTAGCCGAGTGCAAACAAAATCTGAAAAAAAAAATTATTCCTTTACTGAATTAGAAGCTTTAGCTATCGTTTGGGCATTTAACAAATTCCGTTTCTTTCTTTCTGGTAAGCACGTAAAGGTATACAGTGATAATGGTGCATTACAATTTCTTATGTCTTCAAAATTAAATCATGACAGGTTAAAACGTTGGGCATTGTTTCTGCAAGAATTCCACTTCACAATAGTCTACATTCCCGCCAAGGAGAACATGGATGCACTGTCACACGCACCGGCTGGGCTTCAGAAAAGTAACACAGAAAGCAACCTCGAGAAAAATTTCAGTATTCTTTACATTCAGAAATTCGCCTTTGAAAACTTCATCACCACATCTTTAAAGGACATTGCTCATGAACAAGATAAAGATCAGATTTGGAAAAACATCAAAAGTAAATGCCATGAAAAGACACACACACACAGATTCGGCATTATTATCTGGTTAGAAACAACATACTGTTCAAACACTGCACTGTTGATGACAAGCTATGGATACTTTGCATTCCTGACGATTTTGTTAATAATCTCATTTGGTACATTCATTTCAGCTATGCACATTTTGGTCCACGAAAATGTTATCATATTCTTCGAACGACTTGTTATTTTAACAATATGGAAAACAGAATTCGTAGAGTCTTGTCTATTTGTAAACTTTGTCAAAAGGCGAAACCATCTACTGTCTCACATCGTGCTCCATTGTTTCCTATCATTCCTTCTAAATTAAAAGAATTTGTTGCTGTTGATGTCTTGGGACCGCTTGTCAGAACATCTAATGGATTTTCGTACGTTCTAGTCGCTGTTGAACTTACTTCAAAATTTGTTTCTTTCACTCCGTTACGTAAAGCCACTGGACGGTCTGTATCCAACGCCTTTGTTAAAAATTTCTTACGTGAAGTTGGACACGTTAGTAAAGTCATTTCAGATAACGGACTGCAATTCAGATCTGCTGTTTGGTCACGCATGCTTCGTAACCATAAAATCAAATCTGTTTTTATTTCATTGTGCTCGCCACATTGTAACCCGTCTGCACGGATTGTGAAAGAAATCAATAAGCTTTGCAGACTTTATTGTCACAGAGAGCATCAGCATTGGGACAGATATTTACACTTATTTCAAAACGTGCTGAATGAAATGCCTCATGACTCCAGTGCTTTACCACCTATTCTAGTACTGAAGAATAAAGAATCACCGAACAGAATTAGAGAGCTTGTACCTTTAGCGAATACACGTAAACTTCGACACGAAGACGTAATTGATTTGTCTATTAAAAACGTAAATGCTGCAGACAAAAGGAGAAAATTACACGGTAAAGCAAATGCAAAGAAATTATATATTGGTCAGAAAGTTCTCATTAAAGATCATTCATTGTCATTTAAGTGTGTTGGTGGTGGTTAGTGTTTAACGTCCCGTCGACAACGAGGTCATTAGAGACGGAGCGCAAGCTCGGGTTAGGGAAGGATTGGAAAGGAAATCGGCCGTGCCCTTTCAAAGGAAGCATCCCGGCATTTGCCTGAAACGATCTAGGGAAATCATTATCACATAAGAATAAAGACTTGAGTCACAAATTCCTTCTAGTTTACAATGGACCTTACAGAATCCGACGTATACCACATGATAATTGCGTTGAAGTTGAAACTCTGCGTACTAGGAAGAGTAAAGGTTTACACCACATTTCACATGTAAAACCGTTTATTGAAAGATAATCTGCTTTTTAACTTTGCCTTTGCCATATAACTTTTCACTTTAGATTACTAGTATGTTTTGTCAGACTTAGAATCTGTTAACATACAACAATGTTTGAAGTTAAATATCCAGTCAAGAACCTAGGGTACATTTTTAAACAGAAATTACGAATGCATTGTAATTGTGAAGAGACGACACAGTGTTAAAGTGTGTACACATTCTTGCTTGTTAGTTGCACGATTACGTAACGACTATAAGGCTCACAGAACATTTACCAGCACTGCTAATGCGATTTTAATGCAACATTTTGGTTTACTTGAAAATACATTCTGGATTTAAAGTACTTTCTGTGAGATACCAGATGACACAGTGGTTAGTTTATGTGACAGCTACACGATTTTATCACGACGCTACTAATGAGTGACAATTTACAAAGTTGCTTTCGCGGTTTATCTGTTTTATATCTGCACATTTTTTTTTAATTCTTCTGGAAAATAAAACATGTTTTAGCAGTAACTTTTGAGGTATAACTACAAGGACACAGCCTTTTCTGTAGCACAACAATATGTTACAGCACAGTACTTTCTTCATCACGGCAACAAGCGTAATAACTAAGATATCTATATGCAAAGCATTTCACTTTTGTTTATCATGAGGTAAGTACATTGACTTCTGCAGAACTTAGCTTTCGGAGGACGAAAACTATGACACTTCCACTGAGATTATCTTACAACAAGACGCACAGTTTAGCGCTACAGTACATGTATTTGAGTGATTAATTTTGTACTTAAAACATTTATTTTTAAAGATATTTGAAGTACAATGATACAAAGGTTTTCCGTGATACATTTCATTCCATTGCTGTAATCTGTAACACCTGAGGGTATAATTACATTAATCCTCAGGGGGGTACACGATTACTTTGTGTACCATGTGCGTGGCAAGCACAAGGAGCTGTAGCTAATATGGTATTTGCTTATACAACTTTACACATCGGTACCATATTCCTCTAACACAGAATTACACAGCTATCTAATTATTTAACAGAGAAGCAAACATATTTTTACTACATCAGTGACAGATGTTTCCGTAATTACACAGTTGGATAACTTCACACTTATGAAATTGTATTTTGTCTGTATTGTGTGAACTCTTCATATTTTTTCGGAACCATTGTGATACTATGAGAACTTTGAATGATGTATTTGGTATGGGATCATGGTTTTTAAAGTACGTTTGAGGTAGATGAAACTATTGAAATGAGCAAGGATTTTTCTTTTTAGGTATTGTCATTATTGCAGAAAGCTACGGCGGTTTAGAGGTGTTATGATGTTATTTTTACGACGTCGATGTGTATTATGCTGTCAAGGTATCTTTATGATCAATAAGCTGATGCTATATGAGGAATTTGATTATGCTACTTATTTATTATGATGAAATATTGAAGTATCGACGCAAGATTGACGTGTCGACAAATATGTATATGTGTAATAAGGTAAGGATTAATGAGTAGTGGTTAGGGACTCTGGTTTGTGAAAAAGAATGTTGGAAACCGAGAATCATACTTTAAGAGTTATGAAATGTGTATATGCGTGAATGTATCACTATGCAGGCGAAAATTTTTTGGAGCCTGTTATATTTACAGGATTTTGTTTCTACAGATTTGAAACGCAAATTCACGAACTGTGAAATTTTGTATATGAGACTGTCACTGTAGTGCAAACTGGTGTCGTAAATATTTCGATAAGAAAATTAAGTGACCACCTGCACGTAATGCGTCATGGGCAGCCAGCTAAGCGACAGTCGCCTGGAAAAAAGCATTAGTGTGTGCCTTCAAGAGGCACAGGTGGAAAAAAAGAGGCCATTATCCTTGCTATTGAAATTCCTTTTTAGAAAGCATCGCAAATACGACATGCTCAAACATGAAAACATATGATTATACTGTGGAGCTCTTAATTTATGATATTTACTAAAATGCCTAATGAAATGATGATATATATTTTTACATCTACTGTCTTTCTAGTTGAGAGATTGCTCATTTTGTTTAATATCTAGTTTCTAGCTGCACTGCAGCATTGGTTAAAATAAAATTTAATAGATGTACTAATATCACTATTTTCTGTCTACAGACCCAGTAAAGAATACGTTTATGATGTACTTCCAAGAAAACGAAGGCACATAAATAGACATTTCCCTTCACAGAATTGCATAAGTAATTTTTATACGATTTGGTAACTTATTTGCTCGTGTAAGTTCTCGTGATGCATCACCCTAGTGTTAAGATGTGACATAGGTACTAAACATGGCCATTTTGACTGTCATATTTTTTCTGTTTGAGCTTTGTCATGTTTAGGTATAACTTATTGCATTTGCTGCTGCTGTTTGCCAGGCATAGTGCTACTAAATTTCATTTTGTAATCGCTGTGTTAAGCCAGATTTACTACTGATTTATTTTTCTTGTTGCTGCAGATTGGCTCATATTAGTGATAATGTTGCATTTGCTTTGCTAACTTATATATATATATATATATATATTGCTGCTTGCTTTGCCAATTTGAATTTTTTTGTAATTGCGGTTTGCGTTAACTGTTTTGTGCTGCTGCATTGTCTCGTCTCTTAGTTTAGCATCTGAGAACAGTAGATTTAAGTTAGCTTAAGATGGGGTAGACTATATAAGTTACTAACTATGATGAATTGGAAGAAATGCATTGAGAAGCTATAAGAAAATGGTTTGGCCAAAAAAAAAGTATTTTGAAAGAGGATATGAACCAATAAATTAGGGTCTTCAATAGGATTTTCTTGGAAATAAATGATGAGGTAAGATAATGGAAAATAAATAATGAGGTAAGAAATATGTAAACATATAAATACAGAAAGTATGCGAATTAGAATCTGTTAACATGCAACAATATTTGAAGTTCAATATCCAGTCAAGAACCAAGAGAACTTATTTAAACATAAATTACGAATGCATTGTTATTGTGAACAGACGACACAGTGTGAAAGTGTGTGTACATTCTTGCTTGTTAGTTGCACGATTATGTAACGACTAAAAGGCTCACATACTTAGAACATTTACCAGCACTGCTAATGCGATTTTAATGCAACATTTTGGTTTACTTGAAAATACATTCTGGATTTAAAGTACTTTCTGTGAGATACCAGATGACACAGTGGTTAGTTTATGTGACAGCTACACGATTTTATCACGACGCTACTAATGAGTGACAATTTACAAAGTTGCTTTCGCGGTTTATCTGTTTTATATCTGCACATTTTTTTTAATTCTTCTGGAAAATAAAACATGTTTTAGCAGTAACTTTTGAGGTATAACTACAAGGACACAGCCTTTTCTGTAGCACAACAATATGTTACAGCACAGTACTTTCTTCATCACGGCAACAAGCGTAATAACTAAGATATCTATATGCAAAGCATTTCACTTTTGTTTATCATGAGGTAAGTACATTGACTTCTGCAGAACTTAGCTTTCGGAGGACGAAAACTATGACACTTCCACTGAGATTATCTTACAACAAGACGCACAGTTTAGCGCTACAGTACACCTATTTGAGTGATTAATTTTGTACTTAAAACATTTATTTTTAAAGATATTTGAAGTACAATGATACAAAGGTTGTCTGTGTTACATTTCATTCCATTGCTGTAATCTGTAACACCTAAGGATATAATTACATTAATCCTCAGAGGGGTAGACGCTTACTTTGTGTACTATGTGTGTGGCAAGCACAAGGGGCCCTGGCTAATATGGTATTTGCTTATACAACTTTACAGAACGGTACCATATTTCTCTAACACATTTTTCTAAACATTCATGGTGGTGTCTGATTGTACTATATTGTGTCTCCCTAGCACTTTCGCGCAACGACGCTCTGAGCGTGTTTTTTAGGGAATTAACTAGTTTGAACCTGGGACCTGCTGCTGGTAAGGAGACGCCAGACCACACATGACATGTAGAATTCAGAAGAGTTCAGTGAGACTAGCGATGATATAACCAAATACTAAATGATCTCAGCGTCAGGTCCACTGCACTCCCTGTAAAAGAATCTTAATACTAACTAAATTTAGTGGAAAGGGTTCAAGGCTTTCCTATTTTTAGTTAGCTGGTAAAATAACGTCGAAAAAGCAGTTAAGTTTACCATTGGAAATTTTATTCTACTCACAAAACATCGTTTATAAATTACTGTATTGATAAAAGGAAATGTTTTAATACAGGATGGTAAAAACCAACTGCGTTCAACAAAAATGTGAACGAATAATCCCTAAATGGGTTTCCAAGTTCTACAATCGATCGAAGGATGACCTATGCCATATCACATCTATAATCTAGGTTTAAATTAAGTTTCACAAAAGAGAAAATTATCAAAATGGTCTACAGTGACCCTCAATTTTCTTTAATTACTTATCTAACCTGTCGTAAATTACAGTGGCTGATGTGGCTTGTCAATAACTATAAAATGGAAAAATCATCGCGTTTCAGGTCTTTACTTCAAGTGGCAAATGTGAACACCATGAGTTTTAATTAACGATCGACACTAGTATTACGCAAAAAGGGGTTAACAGATGAGACTTCTGCAGTTCCGAGTGTAGCTTTATGCGCTGTTATGCGGCATAGCGTGCGTTCATTACCTTGTCGGTGTCTAAGCAGCGTCAGGGCGGCAGCGGCCGGCGCAGCAGCCATCCAGCCCGCCGTCTCGGAACGAACTCTCCTAACTTCTCCTTACTACAATTTACCGAAGTTAGTTTAAAAAAACTATCTGGCTATGTTTTCATCTGACCAGTCAGGGTCTCAATGTTAACCTTAAGCTCCGCCTACAAAAATTCTGTCTATCCAATGAGAAACGCTATACTTTTCGTGGTGGAGCAATGTTTTTAAAGTTTGCAACATAACAGAGACGCGAAAAAGTCTCACGCTAAAACCTGCAGCTAGTGTGGTCCTTTTAGCGTTATCGTAAGATCTATACTGCTCTTCTGGAGGGCTCTATCTTTTAACATGGGCTGGGGAGTGATCCTAATGTAACAGACACGCGAAAAAGTCTCACGCTAAAACTTGCGGGTGGTAGTGGCCCTTTTTGTGTTATCGTAAGATCTATACTGCTTTTCTGGAGGGCTCTAGCTTTTAACATGGGCTGGGGGTGATCCTTGACGTACCTGAGACGCGAAAAAGCCTCACGCTAAAACGTGCGGGTTGTATAGTCGTACAGGTAGGCTCGCGGCGTGGGTGCCCAGCCCCTCCCTTATCTAGCTTAACACGGTTCTGCTCTCGGCTTCTGTCCTCGTTTCTCCACTCGGAACTGCGTCTGCCTCACGGTGGGAAGGTACGACATGCATTTAGGCATTCTTGTGTTAGTCTGTGGTATTCCATTTGCTCACTCGTTACTCGTATTACTTTAGTTAATTTAATGTCACGATTTATTTCGAGCTATGTGACATACTACTGGATTTGCTTATCATGTCAGGGTTTTCATGTAAGGTGTTGGATTTGCCTGACACCTTACAGAATTACACAGCTAACTGATCATTTAACTGTGAGAGACAAACATTTTTTGTACGTCAGTGACAGATGTTTATGTAATTACACGTTTGGATAACTTCACACTTATGAAATTGTATTTTGTCTGTACTTTCTGAAATGTTCATATTTTTTCGGAACCATTGTGATACTATGAGAGCTTTGAATGATGTATTTGTAATGGGATCAAGATTTTTAAAGTACGTTGGAGGCAGATGACACTTTTGACATGAGCAGAGAATTGTTTTAGGTGTTGAAATTATTGGAGGAATCTACGACGATTTTGAGAGTTGGCGGAGGTTTTATGATGCTATTATTACGATGACTATGTGTATTATGCTGTTGCGGTATGTTTATGATCAATTAGCTGATGCTATATGAGTTATTTGATTATGCTACGTATCTGTTATGATGAAATATTGAAGAAGTGTCAACGAATAAGGTAAGGAATGATGAGTAGTGGTTAGGGACGCTGGTTTGTGAAAAATGTTGTTGGAAACCAAGAATCGTACATTAAGAGTTATGAAATGTATGTAACTGCATGAATGTATTACAATGCCGACGAAAATTTTTTGGACACTGTTATATCAATAGGATTTTGTTTCTACAGATTTGTAACGCAAATTCTCAACGTGTGGTAATATTTTTATATGAGACTGCTACTGTAGCGGAAACTGGTAAGAAAGTTAAGTGACCACCTGCACGTATTGCGTTGTGGGTACCCAGCTGTGGGACAGTCACCTGGAAACAAGCCACTAGTGTGTGCCTTTCAGAGGCACAAGTGAACGAAATAAAGGAGGTCATTATCCACGCTATTGACATTCCTTTGTAGAAAGCATCGCAAATACGACACGCTCAGACTTGAAAACATATGATTATTCTGTGGAGCTCTTAATTTATGATATTTACAAAAATGTCTAATGAAATGATGAGAAACGTTTCCCTGGTATTGTCTTGCTAGTTGAGAGAAATACCATATGGCTTGCTTATGTATTTATTTACTCATTTTGTTTAATATCTAGCTTCTAGCTGGCTTGCAGCATTGGTTAAAATAAAATTTAATAGATGTACTAATATCACTATTTTCGGTCTACAGACCCAGTAAAGAATAATTTTACGATGTACTTTCATAGAGAAGAGAGCACAAACAGACATTTCCCTTCACTAATTGCAACAATAATTTTTTACTATTTGGTAACCTATTTGCTAGAGTAAGTTCCCATGATGGATCACCCTAGTGTTAAGATGTGACATACGTATGAAACATGGCCATCTTTACTGTAATATTTTTTCTGCTTGAGCTTTGTCATGTTTAGATACAAGTTATTGCATTTGCTGCTGCGGTTTGCCAGGCATAGTGCTACTAAATTTCACTTTATATTACTCTGTTAAGCTAGTTTTACTACTAATATTAGTTGTAAAGTTGCATTGCTTGGTAATCTAGATTTACTGTAGCTTGCTTTGCCAATTTCCATTTTTTTCATTGCTGTTTGTATTAATTGTTTTGTGCTGCTGCATTGCCTCGTCCCTTAGTTTAGCATGAGTTACATTGCAGAATCTTTCTGATAATATGTTATTTACTTTGTAAAGATGTTTAGACATTATTAATTCTTTGCTGTTTCAATGTTCATATGTGAAATTAATGTTTCGAAAACTATTCTCATTATTTTATATATTTACTTATGTCATAATTCCTGTAACACTGATGTATATGTTTATTTCTATTCTTTTGTAAAGCCTGTATTACTACAAATGTTATCTGTATTATTATGTTTTAATGATGTTTTCTGTATCTCTGTAATTGTATTCTCATGTTATAAAATTGTAATTGACACCAGTTTATCAAATTAAGTAACTTGCAAGCATTCATTTCACTGAACACATTTCTGTTGGTCATAGTATATGCACAATATGTGAAAAAAGAGGACTGTTAGTGTTTGCACGTGTGTTAATAATTCAGCAAGGGACTGGATAACAGCATTACTGGTTCTAAGGACATTTCACAGAAATTTTTTGTGAGTGCACAAGTGGTGGTTTATGGACCTGCTATATTCTCTGCGAGACTCTTCGATGGTGGTTGTGCACCTGCACAGTCGTAACAGATGGCTGCTGGCTGTCTCTACATGGACTAAAGTGGGTCTGCATCTTTGATGGCCCACCAATACCATTATTTCTACAAGGACTGCACAGGGTCTGCACCTCTGGTGGCTCACCAATACCATAATCTCTACCAGGACTACAGTTGGTCTGCTCTGTGATGACCTACCTACCAATACCCTTCAACTTCGACTGACTCTGCTGTGGGTTTGCTCTGTTGTGGCCCATTACCTGTGTGCATGTCAAGAGTCAGCACTGTCTTTCTGTTGGAAGGACAACACTACTTCTTCAAGACTGCATGGAAATCCACTACTTCTGTGTGCATTTCCTTTTACTGCTCAGACTTTGAGAAAGACACTGCTATTTTACTGCGATGAACGATCAGGGCTGTCTTTATGGACTGTGAGAAAATTTTAGCGTTTGACCAACATTGTATCAATAAGTGTGTGCATTTGATTTCTTTGTTATTGTAATTGAGAAAAAATTTTAACATATATGTCTTGGCCAGTGCCAAAAAAATTTGTCAAATTTTTGTGGGGAGCATGGGGGCTATGTAAGTATGCTGTTTAGGTTTTTATATTGGTAATGCCACGTAGCTCTCTGTATGAAAATCACTGGCTGTGCTGTGTGCTGTCTGTGGCTAGTTTGAATTGTTGTCTGCCATTGTAGTGTCAGGCAGCTGGATGTTAACAGCTTGTAGCATTGGGCAGTTGGAGGTGAGTCGCCAGCGGTGCGGGATGTGGGGAGACAGATGGCGGACTTTTGAAATTTGTAAGACTGGATGTCATGAACTGCTATATACATTATGACTTTTGAACACAATTTAGGTACATACATTGTTTGTTCTCTATTAAAATCTTTGATTTGCTAACTGTGCCTATCAGTAGTTAGTTCCTTCAGTAGTTTGAATCTTTTATTTAGCTGGCAGTAGTGGCGCTCGCTGTATTGCAATAGTTCGAGTAACGAAGATTTTTGTGAGGTAAGTGATTTGTGAAAGGCATAGGTTAATGTTAGTCAGGGCCATTCTTTTGTAGGGATTATTGAGAGTCAGATTGCGTTGCGCTAAAAAATATTGTGTGTCAGCTTAAGCACAGTCTTGTACAATTTTTCTAAGGGGACGTTTCAACGCTAACGTCAGCTGCCTTTACCTGGAACGTGGATGTAATAATTCACCTGCCTATTGTCCAGAGTACGTGTCACTGGTAAGCCATTTCGATGTTTGTATAATGCGGTGCTGTAGTTTGTATGTGTGTGCTGATTATATCCAGGACAAAACCTTGCGTGTTTGGTATTCAATAACTAACCTATGACGAGCGTCAATCCAGGCCAAGTTGTTGAGCCAGCTTCTTTATTGTTTATGTTCAGTTTTCATGCTGCTTGATAGGAATAAGTAAATATGTTACCTTCCACTATAGGGAGAGCGAAGGCCTTTCGACTTGATAACTGTAGTCTTCTTATATTGTGCAAATTGATTATAACTGTTGATTACGAAGTTTCTGTGTCTCTTAAGTCGTAACGCTGATGTGCAGTTTGAATCACGTTGTGGTGACAACGCTGAGTCTTGTGCTGGGGGTTAAACAACGGTCTCATTTAGGTACTTTCATTTATAAATGGCAGTTGCCGCTCAAGAGCTATCGCATGGTCGTTTTCTTTTAATAAACATAAATTTCACTGTGTAGTTGGCCATATCCGTTTATAAAGAAAAAAATAACATGAAACATTTATTTTCTCTGAAGTTAATGTTTTCAGATATTTGTAATACAATATATCAAGACAGTAACTGGTCTTGAAAGAACAGTTACCATTGATGACCGTGCAGATTCTGTAGAATAAACGATAATTAATTGAAACCATCAGCTGTCGACATGTGTTGTTGAAATCCCTCGATGGGGCAAGCTGAAAGGCTATGCCCCGACTGGGACTCGAACCCGGGATCCCCTGCTTACATTGCAGACACTCTATCCATGTGAGCCACCGAGGACACAGATGAGTAGTGCGACTCCAGGGACATTACGTATGTATATATTTGACGGTTGGGAATGTGGTCTCACGGGAAGCGTGCAAGGGATAAGTCCCTGCAGTCGCGCTCTTCATCTGTGTCCTCGGTGGCTCACATGGATAGATCGTCTGCCATGTAAGCAGGAGATCCTGGGCTCGTGGCCCGGTAGGGGCACACATTTTCAGCTGTCCCCATCCACGATATCAACAACACCTGTCGGCAGCTGAGAGTTTCAATTAATTATCATTTATTTATAATACAGTTCTTGTGATTAGTGCTGCTGAAGCAGGAGGCATTCTAGAAGCACATTCGAAACGTCTTAAAGGAACTGTATAGTGCAAGGGTTACATTTCTGGTGGCCATCTAACTGCAGTATACAATTTTTTTAAAATATGTTCTTTGTCTCCCTATCGTACGATCATTTAAGAATATCAGGTGCTTTAACTGCTTTAACATGTAATATAAGTTTAACGCAAAATCGTTTGCTTTATATTTTTTCTTGATCGTAGTTCACGTCCAGATTACTATTTCTATCTTAAAAGAGCAAAAATATTATTAGATATATTTTACTGAATATGTAGTCATTCGGGTTTTACACAGTTTATTGGCAGTTTTTTTAATCTATTTGCAGGCCTCTTGATACCCTCTGTATCACATTTTTTGTCACTGCAGTACCATCTTGGGCATATTTGTACAGGAATGAAGTGCCCATTGTATAGAGACCCATGTCATACAATTTTATTGGTAACAAATACGTAACTAAGAACATAGTTTGATAGTAGTAGAGAAACCTATGTACAACAACACTGCATTGTTTCCAAATTTATCCAAGATGGCGACGATGACGTCAACCGAAATGGTGGCCTGTAGACTTGGCAACAGTGCATGATGTCACTCAAGATGGCGGGTTTAGGCGGGAAGATAGGTCAAATGTGCTATGTCCCAGAAAAAATGGCGGGAATATAGAATTTTGGCGAGAAAATAGGTCAACTGGCCTACATCCACTAACCTAATACTCCAGAAATAATTGGCGCCAAAATAAAATTCCAACAAGATAATGCATGCAAAACCTTACTTTTCTTTATTATTATTCATTATTATTGATTATCATTTATTATCATTTATTACTATTATTATTATTATTATTTATTATTATTGGCCTACCTCCACTAGAAAATTTGCACAAAATTCAATTTCCAGCATGATAATGACTGCAAGGCCATACTTGTCTTTATTATTTTTGGTTATTATTCATTATCATTTATCATTTGTAATTATTTATTATTATTATTGGCGTACCTCCACTAGAATATTGCGCCCAATTCAAATTCCAACACGATAACGTCTCGAAAACTGTATTTCTATTTATTATTATCATTTATTATTTATTCCAGATATCCGATTTTTTCGCCAAGAAAGCCATTTGCGTTACATCCATAACAAAAATCTATCACAAGTTCAAATCACACGTACGAGCTTTCACGGTTCTCTTATCTTTTTTCACTGCTAACCTATCAAAATCGCGTCAAATAATAAAGTGCACTTATAGTCACATCCTTTGATTTTGAAGGGGGAAGGGAGCCAAGTTTTTATTTCAAACAGTACGGTCATCACAAATTATCCAACACAATCAGTACACGTCTTTGCGATTGCAGCAATGCCCAATGCAGTCACCACGACGTCCACGCTCCAACTAAATCAGTTCAAATCCTGGACACCCGCTGGCCCGGTCAGCCAACGCGCAGGCTTTTTTCTACGGCGGTGATGTGGGGCGGAGAGCTTGGGCCAGCCCGCGCTAGCCGCTGCACCGGCGATCGCTCCCACGTCGTAAACATGTTTTCGCTGGACACGCTGGAGCTTGCCGAGGTTGACGTCAGGACGGTCCCTTGTCCGTTCACCACATGTATTCGTCGCCTCTGCACGTTTAGCGCAAAAATTGTTTGCCTGGGAGCTGAATCACACAACGGTCGACCATTCGGCTGTGGAAGGGGTTCCACAAAGAATGCTCTGCCACACTTTCGGTGCGAAAGGTGCTTTCCTGGGCACGTTCAAACCTGTCGATGCCGACTGTTCGCTACCCACCACGTGTCTTTGTGCGACAGAGAACGCCGTGCTACACTTTTGGCGCCGACGTTAATTCAACAGTTCAATTCCCCTTGACTGTACAGGAGCATGTTTGGTCTCCACAAGACCCCTCGCTGAGTTAATTCACTCCCTCTCGCGCCGCGCCGCCGCCCCGGTCACGTCCTACTGCTTACATCACACACCCTCGATCGCCCCGTCCATAAACGCGAAGGACGTAGTCTTCTGTAAATATGCTAACACCCACATCGCGCATCTAACCTATCAGTTACCTAAGTATTTAATTCCATTTCAATTTTAATCGTATTAAATAATTCAATTTACAATTTCATATACGTTTGCAAAAGTGTTCAACTACCTACTTTCAAATACTTTTAGAGGACCAGACCGCGACCTCTTCCTAGGAACCCTCACCAACCTTGAATTCTGTCAGTAAAGAAACGTCACTTGCGCTTCCGCTACCAACCTAAGAAAACTGCGCCAAGTGTGAAATCTGTCAGTAAACAAAGCTCAATTGCGTCTTCGCTACCTACGTAAGAAAATTGCTGAAAACGAAGCTTACCACCACCAACCACTTTCTAGGGGCCGGTGATAAAAGGACTCAGCCAGCACTATGCTAATGGAAGGATGAAGGAGTGTATTGTATTAATTACGGGGAAATTTATTTAGGGATGGAGTATATGTATCACAGGACACACACTCTGACATGCCCCTACAGCATACAGACCTGTAAACTACTCCCACATAACTCATGTATAAGGCTCTACACACACACTTGTAAATTGTAAACCGCCAAAAAAGTCACTGCACAACCTCCAGTTCATCTACATCTACATCTACATTTATACTCCGCAAGCCACCCCACGGTGTGTGGCGGAGGGCACTTTACGTGTCACTGTCATTACATCCCTTTCCTGTTCCAGTCTCGTATGGTTCGCGAGAAGAACGACTGTCTGAAAGCCTCCGTGCGCGCTCTAATCTCTCTAATTTTACATTCGTGATCTCCTCGGGAGGTATAAGTAGGGGGAAGCAATATATTCGATACCTCATCCAGAAACGCACCCTCTCGAAACCTGGTGAGCAAGCTTCACCGCGACGCAGAGCGCCTCTCTTGCAAAGTCTGCCACTTCAGTTTGCTAAACATCTCCGTAACGCTATCACGGTTACCAAATAACCCTGTGACGAAACGCGCCGCTCTTCTTTGGATCTTCTCTATCTCCTCCGTCAACTCGATCTGGTACGGATCCCATACTGATGAGCAATACTCAAGTATACGTCGAACGAGTGTTTTGTAAGCCACCTCCTTTGTTGATGGACTACATTTTCTAAGGACTCTCCCAATGAATCTGAGCCTGGTACCCGCCTTACCAACAATTAATTTTATATGATCATTTCACTTCAAATTGTCCCGCACGCATACTCCCCGATATTTTACAGAAGTAACTGCTACCAGTGTTCGTTCCGCTCTCATATAATCATACAATAAAGGATCCTTCTTTCTATGTATTCGCAATACATTACATTTGTCTATGTTAAGGGTCAGTTGCCACTCCCTGCACCAAGTGCCTATCCGCTGCAAATTTTCCTGCATTTCGAGACAATTTTCTAATGCTGCAACTTCTCTGTGTACTACAGCATCATCCGCGAAAAGCCGCATGGAACTTCCGACACTATCTACTAGATCATTTATATATATTGTGAAAAGCAATGGTCCCACAACACTCCCCTGTGGCACACCGGAGGTTACTTTAACGTCTGTAGACGTCTCTCCATTGATAACAACATGCTGTGTTCTGTTTGCTAAAAACTCTTCAATCCAGCCACACAGCTGGTCTGATATTCCGTAGGCTCTTACTTTGTTTATAAGGCGACAGTGCGGAACTGTATCTAACTCCTTCCAGAAGTCAAGAAATATAGCATCTACCTGGGAGCCTGTATCTAATATTTTCTGGGTCTCATGCACAAATAAAGCGATTTGGGTCTCACACGATCGCTGTTTCCGGAATCCATGTTGATTCCTACAGAGTAGATTCTGGGTTTCCAAAAACGACATGATACTCGAGCAAAAACCATGTTCTAAAATTCTACAGCAGATCGACGTCAGAGATATAGGTCTATAGTTTTGCGCATCTGCTCGACGACCCTTCTAGAAAACTGGGACTACCTGTGCTCTTTTCCAATCATTTGGAACCTTCCATTCCTCTAGAGACATGTGGTACCCAACTGTTAGAAGGGGGGCAAGTTCTTTCGCGTACTCTGTGTAGAATCGAATTGGTACCCTGTCAGGTCCATTGGACTTTCCTCTGTTGAGTGATTCCAGTTGCTTTTCAATTCCTTGGACACTTATTTCGATGTCAGCCATTTTTTCGTTTGTGCCAGGATTTAGAGAAGGAACTGCAGTGCGGTCTTCCTCTGTGAAACAGCTTTGGAAAAAGGAATTTAGTATTTCAGCTTTACGTGTGTCATCCTCTGTTTCAATGCCATCACCATCCCGGAGTGCGTCAGAGGCCACAGTCAGATCAGTGCGAGTGTTGTGTGAAAAAAGGCTTTTTTATGCCATTGTGGATGATTAGAAGATGCAGGAACGATATGGTAGGTGTATGTTACTTTACGAAGAATACCAAAATAAATTTTATTTGTTTCTATGGTATGAGTCAAGTCAAGGAAGTTTAATTGACGAGTCTCATTTTGAAATTCGATAGAGAAAGAATTCTTTTATTGAAGATCATTGAATAGGTTAAAGATACGATTAACACCGTCTGTGGGTCCTTTATAGATGATTAGAATATTGTCAACATATCTGGAATAAGTAATTCATCAAGTACAACTATTTCGAATTTAATGGCCATTTATACCAGAAATCCAACGGTCGCGCTGTGGGAAATCCATTACCTGGTATCTCTGGTGATATTTTCATCCACTCTCTAGAAGAACAAAATTGTTTAATTGTTTTACAGCTGTGTCACTAAGCATTTAGGATATAATGTTTACGATATCTATTGTGCAAAAGATGGAAATCTAACTTATTCTTGTTATACTTTTCGATATTACTATATTTGCAAATACATAGCAAGTGTAGTTGGACTTAATTACGAATATCAACCATTAATGTTAGACTTTTTTAAACAGAGTAACATAGTTATTCCAGATAAATTCAAAACAATTAAAATAGATACTTAAAATATGTCATTTGCAGTGATATTCATAATACATATATAAAAATTAAACGACAAATACAAGTGTTTCTTTATGCTTGTTTGATGTTGTTTAATTTTATCTAGTGTAACTTTAATCTTATATTTTAAACCTATATTTTTATTTTTGCTTTCTTCTGCCACCCAATAATCTCATATATTTTCAAAGTTAAAAATGAATCTAACTTTTCCTCTATAATTTTCGATTTTAATATTGGAAAGAATTAGTAGTAATTTTTCTTCTAGATAATCTACATGTCAACAATTTTTTATTTTTATATTTCCTACTTTTTAGCCTATTTTACATTGTCAATTGATTCTTTATCTTATCCTTTATACAATAAACTATCTTTTTCTTCGAAAATCGTCATTGTTTTTAAGTTAATTATTTTAGGATACGAATGTCCATTAAAAGTCGAAAAACCATCTGTTTTTATTTCTAAAAATTGTTCTTCCTTTGGATGGTAAAAAATTTCTAATTGTTGTCAAAGACATATATGGAATACAAACAAATCCTTCTTTCTTAAGAATACTATTATTTTTCTTAATTTCTATAAATGTATTTTTATTGTAACCTCTAACAATATATATAGATCTTTTACTATTTTGTTCACCCAATACACCAACATATCTAAACTTGTTTTTATCAATTACCACAAAAGCACAAATATTAAAAACTCCACTTGTAGTGAAATCTATCCATTGGTGTTAAAAATTATTTTTAATTTCTTCTTCTGTTTCTCTTATTTTTTGTTCTTTTTCCAAAGTAGTTTAGTATTCTTCCTTTAAAGATTGTGTTTTATCTAAATAATCTAGTTTTCTTTCTTGCATATTTAAATTTTCTAGTTCTTGTTCTCGTTTTTTAGTAGATTATAAATATATTGTATTAATTAGTTTTATTTCTCGAATAGGAAATGGAAACGGTTTATTAGTTGTATTTATTCTTTTTCTACATACAAATGGAATGATGTTGTATGTGTTTACTAATCCCAATTATTCGGTATTTATTTCATTGAGTATTGTAGAAAGCAAAGTATCAGATTTCGAAAAATATGTTTCTCCAGTTTTTATGAAGCATGTTTGTTTTACAGCAATTATATTTTCTGTTTCTTCAAAAATTTATATACCATTAATAGGTCACAAATTAAAAAGTAAATGCAGATAAAGCAAATTTAACTAATTTTTCTCTTTCTTCTTTATTTTCTATTTTAATTTTTATATATACTCCTGTTAATTAGTATTTGTGTTACCCCAATATACATATTGTAAAAATCAAAAAAAATAATACAACAACTATTTTATAATGAATCTGTTAATTATTGCCACATTTTAGCCAGTGGAACTGAATAAGATGGAGCTTTTTCGAAATATTTACAGATATTTGCTATTAGTTCTAAACAATCAGTTAATGGATTAAATTATTGTTCTTTTGGAAATATAGATTAATGTAATTATAAATTGGTGCTTCTAATCTTGTAATTCCAATTTCTTTAGCTAATGTAGAAGCAAATGTTTCCTTTAGTCAGGACAATTTAAAATATCTATAATATGGTTACCAAGCAGTTTGTTAACACCACGACTTCTTAACTGGCAAATAAATTTATCGTATGTAATTCTTCATGCTTTCCCAGCGATCTGTTGACATCTTGGATATTCGGGAATCCAGCCGGATGTTCGCGTCGTTCTCGCACGATATTTCAACAGCGTACCTCGCTGTCTTCTTCAGGTGCTACCTGAGACTGGTCCTTGGGTCGATCGAGTCCAGTATTTATGCCTGGGAGGAGCTGGGCGTTCCATAATCGGTCCGCGCCCAGTCGAGTGTTCCATCTGTGGTCCGCGCCCGCCAGACTCGGCTTCAACGGACCCCTCCAGTCGCGGATGTTCCGACTGCCGTCGGCGCCGGTTTTGGCCGTCCTCAACGGTTGTGGTTGTCATTTGAGGTGTGTCAGGCCCGATCTGAGATGTTAGGTACTCTATCTCATGACTGTTACTACGGTTTCCACTTCTGTTGCGTGCTGGGCGCTCCCTAATCGGTCCGCGCCGCGTCGTGTGTTCCATCTGAGGTCCGCGCCCGCCAGACGCGGCTACATTGTCCCTCTCTGGTGGCCGGTGTTCCCTCCGCCGTCCGCGCCCGGCCTGGCCGTCTTCTGAAGTCGAGTTCATGACCTGGGGTGTGTCAGATCTGGTCTCTAATGTCCAACACCTTGTCTCACAGCTGTTCCCTCGGTCTCCACTTATATTTCCTTCTGAATCCTGGAGTGTCCTGCGTTGAGTTTTCACAAGCTCAAGCGCAGGATTCCAGGCAGTGCTGATTTGGTATCCCGAGTCACGGTTGATTAGATTGTCTGTGACCTTAATCTCAATTGCTTCTTTAATGACACTGTCCCAATATCTTGAGGTCTGTGTCACAATCTTGGTGTCATTGTAATCCATTGAATGACCAAGTTCCAGACAATGCTCTGCTATGGCTGATTTAGTTGCCTGTCTGAGTCTGGTATGTCTCTGGTGTTCTTTACACCTGATGTCCACAGTTCTGGTGGTCTGGCCAATGTATGACATCCCACACTGGCATGGTATGTTGTAAATACCTGGCTTGCGTAGCCCCAGGTCATCTTTTACAGTCCCCAGCATAGCCCCAATTTTTGTGGGTGGGCAAAATATGCTCCTGATGTCATATTTCTGGAGAATCCTGCTGATCTTGGTAGAGATAGGTCCGGCATATGGCAAGTATGCCATCTTCTTTGCCTCTTCTGGTTCTTCTTCTGGATCCTTTGGCCGGTTGGCAGGTTGAAGTGCCTTCTGGATATCTCTAGAGGAGTACCCATTCCTGCTGAACACTGATTGTAAGTGTTCTATTTCTGTGGCCAGACTATCAGGATCTGACAGAGTTTGTGCTCTGTGGACCAGTGTTTTGAGCACTCCATTCTTCTGTGCCGGATGGTGGCAACTGCTGGCTTGAAGGTATAAGTCAGTGTGCGTAGGTTTGCGGTACACACTGTGTCCAAATGTGCCATCTCCCTTTCTCTTCACCAGAACATCCAAGAATGGAAGTATTCCATCCTTCTCCATTTCCATTGTGAACTTAATGTTCGGATGGCAAGAGTTCAGATGTAGCAGGAACTCATCTAACTTCCTTCTACCATGGGGCCAGATGACAAAGGTATCATCCACATACCTAAAAAAGCACTTGGGTTGATATCTGGCTGAAGAGAGTGCTTCCTCTTCAAACCTTTCCATAAATAGGTTGGCCACCACTGGTGATAGAGGGCTACCCATCGCCACCCCTTCTGTTTGTTCATAAAATTGACCCCCATATAGGAAGTACGTCGATGTCAGTACATGCCCGAACAGGTCAAGGAGAGCCCCATCGAACTTCTCTCCAATAAGCTCAAGTGACTCCTTCAGTGGTACACGTGTAAAGAGAGACACCACATCGAAACTAACCATGATGTCTGTGTCTGTGATGTGTTGCTGGCCCAGTCGATGTAGGAAATCCTCTGAGTCCCAAAGCGCCAACACCCCCTAGACTTTATGGACTCCCCAAGATTCACAAGGATGGGGTTCCACTGCGACCTATTGTCAGCAATATTGGTGCAGCAACTTACCCTACTGCGAAATACCTGAAGAAGATGTTGACACCACATGTGGGTAAATGTGCACATCACATCCGGAACTCAGAGGATTTCCTACATCGACTGGGCCAGCAACACATCACAGACACAGACATCATGGTTAGTTTCGATGTGGTGTCTCTCTTTACACGTGTACCACTGAAGGAGTCACTTGAGCTTATTGGAGAGAAGTTCGATGGGGCTCTCCTTGACCTGTTCGGGCATGTACTGACATCGACGTACTTCCTATATGGGGGTCAATTTTATGAACAAACAGAAGGGGTGGCGATGGGTAGCCCTCTATCACCAGTGGTGGCCAACCTATTTATGGAAAGGTTTGAAGAGGAAGCACTCTCTTCAGCCAGATATCAACCCAAGTGCTTTTTTAGGTATGTGGATGATACCTTTGTCATCTGGCCCCATGGTAGAAGGAAGTTAGATGAGTTCCTGCTACATCTGAACTCTTGCCATCCGAACATTAAGTTCACAATGGAAATGGAGAAGGATGGAATACTTCCATTCTTGGATGTTCTGGTGAAGAGAAAGGGAGATGGCACATTTGGACACAGTGTGTACCGCAAACCTACGCACACTGACTTATACCTTCAAGCCAGCAGTTGCCACCATCCGGCACAGAAGAATGGAGTGCTCAAAACACTGGTCCACAGAGCACAAACTCTGTCAGATCCTGATAGTCTGGCCACAGAAATAGAACACTTACAATCAGTGTTCAGCAGGAATGGGTACTCCTCTAGAGATATCCAGAAGGCACTTCAACCTGCCAACCGGCCAAAGGATCCAGAAGAAGAACCAGAAGAGGCAAAGAAGATGGCATACTTGCCATATGCCGGACCTATCTCTACCAAGATCAGCAGGATTCTCCAGAAATATGACATCAGGAGCATATTTTGCCCACCCACAAAAATTGGGGCTATGCTGGGGACTGTAAAAGATGACCTGGGGCTACGCAAGCCAGGTATTTACAACATACCATGCCAGTGTGGGATGTCATACATTGGCCAGACCACCAGAACTGTGGACATCAGGTGTAAAGAACACAGGCAACTAAATCAGCCATAGCAGAGCATTGTCTGGAACTTGGTCATTCAATGGATTACAATGACACCAAGATTGTGACACAGACCTCAAGATATTGGGACAGTGTCATTAAAGAAGCAATTGAGATTAAGGTCACAGACAATCTAATCAACCGTGACTCGGGATACCAAATCAGCACTGCCTGGAATCCTGCGCTTGAGCTTGTGAAAACTCAACGCAGGACACTCCAGGATTCAGAAGGAAATATAAGTGGAGACCGAGGGAACAGCTGTGAGACAAGGTGTTGGACATTAGAGACCAGATCTGACACACCCCAGGTCATGAACTCGACTTCAGAAGACGGCCAGGCCGGGCGCGGACGGCGGAGGGAACACCGGCCACCAGAGAGGGACAATGTAGCCGCGTCTGGCGGGCGCGGACCTCAGATGGAACACACGACGCGGCGCGGACCGATTAGGGAGCGCCCAGCACGCAACAGAAGTGGAAACCGTAGTAACAGTCATGAGATAGAGTACCTAACATCTCAGATCGGGCCTGACACACCTCAAATGACAACCACAACCGTTGAGGACGGCCAAAACCGGCGCCGACGGCAGTCGGAACATCCGCGACTGGAGGGGTCCGTTGAAGCCGAGTCTGGCGGGCGCGGACCACAGATGGAACACTCGACTGGGCGCGGACCGATTATGGAACGCCCAGCTCCTCCCAGGCATAAATACTGGACTCGATCGACCCAAGGACCAGTCTCAGGTAGCACCTGAAGAAGACAGCGAGGTACGCTGTTGAAATATTGTGCGAGAACGACGCGAACATCCGGCTGGATTCCCGATTATCCAAGATGTAAAATTTATCGTAGTTTTTAACACTAGAATTAGAATTAATCCACGTTAAACAACCTTTCCAACAGAATTATTGTTGTCAACTATTACATTACAATTTTCTTTATATTATCCTAGTTTTGTCAAATTATAATTATTTGTTAAATATACACACATTTCTTGTTTGTTAAAAATTCCTTCAAAATCTTGTGTTATGTCTAATCCAGCAAATAGCAGTGTCCCTTTTTAAGTTCTTCTAAAATTTCTGGTAATTCTCTTAAAAGTGTATAGAGTTTAACATCTGCTAATTCTATTTTGTATGGAACAACAACAGGATTTTAATTTTTATATCTTTAATAATAATTTGTTTAGTTCCTTTAATTATTTGTTATTGGAATTTAATAAATATGGAATTTTTGCTTCAATTCCATGTCTTGTTGAATTAAATGTAGAAAATCTAGATCTTAAAAAACTATTAAAACTCCCAAAAGCTTCCTTTTTTACAAGAGATTTGCCATTTTTAATTTCTCTGTCACAATCCATAAAATCTGTTATTTTAATTATCATTATATTATCGCAAAATGGCTCTCTAATTGTTTTAAATTGTTTTGATTTTTGTTCTTCATTTGTGTTACTTTATTTCCCAAAAGTTTTGTTAAAGAATATTTATTTTTGTTTGTAGCACGCATTTTAATTTTAGCTTCAATTTATGGATACAAAAATTTATTACTGTTGCAAAAAAGTAGCTAGGAGTGGAAAAATGGTTTAAAAAATGAAAAATAAAAAGTAGTTGAAACTGGATAGCTGAAAGCTTAGCGACGTGATTTTTATACGTATATGAGTATGGTAGAATTGTAAATAAGTATTCCCTCAAAAAACATGTACAAACAACAAATAATAATAATATTATGGCTGCTAAAGGAGAAAGCAAATAATTTTACATATTTAATTTATCATATATTTATTATATTTATTTTATTGCATTCACCTTAAGGGAAATGTATGTAAATTAAGTGATTTTTATTGTAATTATTATTATATTGTATTAGAATTATTAAATATTAGGTTAAGGGATAGCAGGATAATTTTGTAGGTTATGGATAATTCGGTCAATTCTGTCAAAAATAATAAAATTGTCAGTATTAACGAGCAATTTTTTATTTTTTTATAAAATTTAGCTAGTGAGCCAGTACCTACAAAATCATCCTACTAAGGAATGACATGAATGATTTCAGTGATCGGCGCTCAGAATACTCTTTTTCAGCTATCTCTCTAAAATCAATGCACATTCGCAAGTAGGCGGCACTCACCAAATTCCTGATGACCACATGCAAACCTCTCTGAGTCTACTCAACATGAAATAACAGTGAGTGTATCAGTGCTTCGCTTGTTAAGGTATCTACTTGGAGGTGGCTCTTGTATTTGAGGCGTCCTGTTGCCAACAGTTCATCATATCATGTGACCGGGCTATTGTCACACTTATTGAGCATATATTATCACAGCTAGATAGTAGATGTCAAGGCATGCGGCTCTGAAAGTATCACGCGTCATCGTATCAGGACGAACTGTATGTTGACGGGAGGAGAACAATCGTCACCAAATTCAAGTGCTGTGTTCTATAAAGTGTTAACGCCACACTTCACCTTTGGCAGTCGCACGTTGTAACGGCGGTCGCAGTGCAGCACACTTATCGGCCGTTTCAGCAGTCCAAGAGCAGCCAAGAAGCCAATACGTAAGCTTGCCATTGATGCTCGAAGTATAGAGAAAGCTTGACTTAAACAATAAGCAGCGGTACCCAAATGTACATACCAAATGCAGAATGTGACCACGTCGAAAACCCCATGACGAGCTGTACTGACACCAACACATAGCTTTCTCGCAGACTGTGAAGATACAAAAGATATAGTTGTATTTAAAAAATTTAGTTCCCTCTTTCCGCCCGTTATTTTATTGCAGGTATGTTTCTGCAGTCCAGATAAACGCATATCCTCACACTAGAGTACCATAAGAGGCCGCTAGAGGAGCCAAAAGAATCTGGCGCAGCCAGTTTTAGGAGGAAGAACGCTGGAAAAAAGGGTTTTGAAATCCGCAGTAATGTGCCTTCATATTACACAGTGCTTGTCGCGCCTGTCGCTTCCATCATAGTCAAACAATTGTGGAGTTCGAAGAAAGAACTGGCACACCATTTTTCTGTAAAGACCCAGAAACTGCAAGAGTAGGATCTGGTGCTTGAAGACCAACATATCATAATCGAAGAAACAGTGCCAAATGTGAAAATGACTGATGAATCAGTTTTCATCACCTTGCACGACATTTTTAACATGACAAACGCCACCGACTGCTGTGTTCGCCATCCAAAAAGCCCGCCAAGCCGAGATGGTAATGATACAGTTGCAGCTATGTCAGGGCAATTCAGATGATCTCTTTAGCCGAGTAGTCGCCTTGGAAGAGTGTTGCGTGCATCACTACGACCACGGCACAAAAGAGCAACAATGTCACGGGTAACTTGAGAATTTACCATTACTGAGGAAGGTGAAAACCCATCTATTACACAGGCCACCGATGGAATAACTTTTTAGCTGAAAATATCTTATTCTTATGTTTTTATTATGGGAAATCCAAATATGATACTTACAAAACTGTATCACCCACCATTTATTTACATTTTACAGTTAAATTTATTATATTAAGCGATTTTTAAAAGAATTTAACAGCTTTTATTTAGTTAAAGTAATTTCTAAAGGAGGTTTTGTTAACATCGAGTATAGATTTAGGTGTCAGGAAGTCGTTTCTGAAAGTATTTGTGGGGAGTGTAGCCATGTGTGGAAGTAAAACATGCACGATAAATAGCTTAGACAAGAAGAGAATAGAAGCTTTCGAAATGTGGTGCTACAAAAGAATGCTGAATATTACATGGGTAGATCACATAACTAATGAGGAGGTATTGAATAGAATTGGGGAGAAGAGGAGTTTGTGGCACAACTTGACAAGAAGACGGGACCGGTTGGTAGGACATGTTCTGAGGCATCAAGGGATCACGAGTTTAGCATTGGAGGGCAGCGTGGAGGGTAAAAATCGTAGAAGGAGACCAAGAGATGAATACACTAAGCAGATCCAGAAGGATGTAGGTTGCAGTAAGTAGGGGGAGATGAAGAAGGTTGCACAGGATAGAGTAGCATGGAGTGCTGCATCAAACCAGTCTCAGGACTGAAGACCACAACAACAACAACAGCAAAAACAACATAAAGGAGGTGTAATGAATGTAGATGACGATGGTAGCACTGTTGGAAAAAATCTGCTGGCAAAAAAAGGTCGATTCTATTTTTGTGTTAACAGATGGTGTTTTGTTTACTGTCGACCTAACCAAACTTTCCTGTTTCCTTAACATGTGCTCAGTACAATATCTAATCGTGGATGTAAAAACTCTGTTGACAGTTTTTGTTAGATGTGTGGCGGATTTGTGATTAAAAACACCAAATGACCATTACAGAGTTTGTGGAAAAGATTGATCCATCATACTTTTGATCTAAACTTAGTGATCGAGATAAATCTTGGACGCTGCAAAAGGTATGTTATGTGTGTGTTGAAGATCTGAGAAAGAGATCCAAAAAGGAGAAAAAGGCCTTTAAATTTGCTGTTCCTATGATATGGAGAGAGCCGAGGAATCATTCCTATGATTGCTACTTTTGCAGTGTTGATATTAATGGTCATAGTTCGAAAAACAAGAAGGTTATAAGCTACCGTACCCTTCCGTCCGCCATCTGACAGGTGGGGCATGGAGTAGATTTATTGGTTCCTGAACCACCAGAAGATTTAAATTCTATTCCAACAGAAGTATTTTCTGATGTTCAATGTGATTTACATGAACCATCATTAATGAGTTCCATTCTGATACAGAAAGTCTAGGGCCCAAATTGTTTACTCAGACCGAGCTTAACGATTTGGTTACGGACCTGGGCTTAACAAACTGAATTGCGTGACTCCAGACTAAAAGAAAAGAACATATTGGCGGTTGGAACCAGCATATACATGTATAGAAAGAGAGAGCAGCAATTTTCCAAGTTTTTTCAACAAGAAGTTGATTTAGTGTACTGCTCAGACATTCCCAGTCTGATGAATGAGTCTAGTATTGAATACAAAAAGGTTGTTTGTTGATTCATCCAAAACTAGTTTAAACGCTGTTTCATTACTCAATGGTAATATGAATGCATCTATACCTGTTTCATTCTGTACATATGAAAGAAAGTTATGAAATCCTAGAAACAGTGCTAAATAAAATAGGCTATTCTGCTCATGGTTGGATGATATGTGGCGATCTAAAAGTAAAATGGATGCTCCTTGGTCAGCAAGGTAGCTTTACCAAATTTCCCTGTTTCTTGTGTGAGTGGGGCAGTAGGCCTAAGGATCAACACTGGTGCAGAAGGAACTGGGCTGTAAGGGAGTCTTTAAAACCTGGTGAGAAAAACATTCTACGCAAAAACCTTGTACGAGTAGATCCAAAACACGAGCTCCTACCACCTCTACATATAAAGTTAGGCCTAATGAAACAGTTTGTAAATGCTTTGCCTAACGATGGACCATGTTTTAAGTATCTCTGCCAAAAGTTTATCAACCTTTCAGAAGCTAAACTAAAAGAAGGCGTCGTTGTCGGACCTGACAGTAGGAAATTGATGTTTGACGTTAACTTTGAATTTACAGTGAGCTTAAATGAGAAAGAAGCACGGGTATCATTCAAGCAAGTCGTTACAAAGTTGTTAGGAGACGAAAAATACTAAGAATATATTTCTATTATAGCTACAATGTTTAAGAAGCTTATAACTTTAAGATGTTTAATGAGCCTGAAAGTTCATTTTTTGAACAATTGAAACGTCCCCTTAGAAAAATTATACAAGACTGTGCTTAAACTGACACACAATATTTTTAGCGCAACGCAATCTGACTTTCAAAAATCCCTACAGAAGAATGGCCCTGACTAACATTAACCTATACGTTTCACACATCACTTACCTCACAAAAATCTTGGTTACTCGAGCTACTGTAGTACAGCGAGCGCCACTACTGCCAGCTAAATAAAAGATTCAAACTGCGGAAGGCACTAACTACTGATAGGTATAGTTAGCAAATCACAGATTTTAATAGAGAACAAACAATGTATTTACCTTAGTAGTCGTAATATACATAGCAGTTCATGACATCCAGTCTTACAAATTTCAAAACTCCGCCATCTCTCTCCCCACATCCACCATTGCTGGCGGCTCACTTCCAACTGCGCAACGCTACGCGCCGCTAACATCCAGCTGCCGCTGCCCAACGCTACAATGGCGAGTATTACAACAATGCCAACCAGCCACAGACTGCACACAGCACAGCCAGTGATTTTCATACAGAGGTGGTGTTACAAATAAAAAAACCTAAACGGCCTACTTACACAGTTAACTTGAATGCTTCCTGCATAATATGGGAGATGTTAGCAAGGAGCAAGGAGAGCGTTTTCACCAGGAAATTAAAGTGATGGAAAAATGCCACCAAGGCCGCTGGAACAGCAACATGATGGAGGACTACTGTTGCTCACTTCACCGAGAAGATCAGCAAGCGAATCATCCTAGAAAAATCTATACAAGAAGCTTCAAAGAAAAAAGAGGAAGAAAATACAAACCAATTCCTGCCGACAAGTGAAACCTCTGTTAAGACATATCATCATTTGAAGTAGCTTACTGAAAATACAAACCATGATTATGTTGTAACAAAGCGTTTCATTAATTTCTCCTTTACCATATGGCATAGGATTTTTATACTGTATAATAAAAAGCACATTGCTCGAAAACTATGGGTGATACAAAAAACTGACTCTATATTTGGATTCAGCTCATAAAAATATATAAAGATCAGCTATAAAAGCAAAAAAACATCCAAAAAAATTTTATCGTTGGTCTGTGTTATCGAACCAAGTGATGGTGAATTTCTTGGGGCTACCATGGTTTGGTGGTAACAGTTTATTGCTCGTAAGGGGAAAACTGCAACAGGAGCATACCACTGAAATGTCTTCACAAGGCTAGGACAAATGTCACAGACTGCGTTTTTCGAGGTAATAATGAAAACTATCCCTCATGAGGAAAATGAGGTGCCTGATATTTCTACCCTCTTGTTCCATCTGCGAACGATACATGCACCTAGCACACGATCGTGTGTATCCCTTTGTTCGTCCACAACACACCAGAGAGTACTTGCACTTTCATCAAGACAACGCAGCTCGTCATGGTTCCAAAATTCTGTCGGTTGATTTGAGGAAAACGTCATGCAAATGAGGGTGCTTCTGGTGCACCCCAGATTACCTAATGACAGCTCCACTGACCGCATCCCCGGTCAGTTGTGAACAGCGGGTCAGCAATCTTGAATCAGCATGGCTCCCAGCTGCATTTGGTGACTCGTGGAGTCCATGCCACAATGCGTCCTTGCTTTATCAGATGAAAAGGTGTGATTTACACAGCTAAAGATATGGTCTGAAACTTCAGGCAATTATGTGAAAAAATAGAAAACTTTATGAAGACGACAAAATAAGATGTTCTACAAATCAATGGCCTTACCGCCTTTGTGACACATACTGAAACTTAACCAGTTGCGAAAAGTTTGATAGTTGTGTCACGAATTAGCAATTGATGAGACAGTTGAATTCCCTCCTTGCACAGCAGATGGCACTGGTATTCTTCGTGAAGTTCGGCTGCACTGCAGCACAGCCCCCTGCTGAGGTGGGGTGCGGCTGTGTGTGAGAGAGCTGTGGGGAGTCTGGTAACTGCGCTGTAGCGGCAGCAATAACTTGTGCCAGCCGGTGCCTGGCACCTAGTGACAGGTGCCGGACACGTCCTCATCTGGCGCTGGGGCCACGCATGGCGCGCTGGCTGAGCTGGTTGGTGTACTGTAGTGGCTTGTTCAGGGAGCTGCCAGTGACAAACGAGCTTCGTGTGGTTGGTGACGCTGTCAAAGCGGCCGATGAAGAAGAACCACTACTAGCGCCTTGTCCTGTGAGAACAGCTGGCTGGAGGGGTTGAGCAGACAGAGTGGGGGAGAGCAGCGAGCGAGGCAGCCTCGTTGACGGGCGGCCGAGGCAGGTGGTGGCTCGACGCCAACGCAGGTCGTTGTCGGGGGGAGGAGGTCTTCGTTCCCATCGGATTAGGGAAGGGATCGGCCGTGCCCTTTCAAAGGAACCATCCCGGCTTCTGCTTGAAGCGGTGTAGGGAAATCACAGAAAACCTAAATCAGGATTGCCGGACGCGGGTTTGAACCGTCGTCCTCCCGAATGCGAGTCAAGTGTGCTAACAAATGCGCCATCTAGCTCGGGAGAGGGAGCTGTTCCGACCACTGCAGCAGACGGAGCGTGAGCTTCGTGATCCAGGGCACACACAGCGCAGCCAGGAAGGAGTGCTTGGTTGCAGTGGCGTGTTCTCGGATACAGCGGTTAGAGGAGAGTGACTCAGGGGTAGCTTATATGTCGCCCTTCTACGTTCGTGAAACGCAGTGAGACCGCTGTTGGGTCTAGTGTATTCGGCAGAAAAGTTATGTTTGGTCTAAGTCTCTATAGTGAGATTTCATTTGCCACTGCTCTTGATTTCATTATTTATTGTTATTTTGTGTGCATCAGGGTGTGCAAATGATCGATCTGACTGGGGATTTTGTCTCTCTTGTATTGTCTGTCTGGTATTAAATAAGGTGTCGGCTCTGGTTGGCTGCGTTTTAGGATTTGGTTGTGGGGTAAGAATGTATGCAGAGTACTCTCGTCTCCTCCTTTTCTGTGTGTTGCTATTTGTGTATGCTAAATCCTGAAAGAATTCACAGGGGCTGATTTATTGATACTCTGTCCTAATACATTTGATATTAGTGTTTATCCTGATTACATCTACTTCATAAGCTACGAAACGGTGTGTGGCGGAAAGTACTTCTGGTGCCATTAACTAATTGCCTCCACCCCATTCCTTGTTCAATCGCGAGTGGGGAATGAGAAGAGTGACTGTCGGTAAGCACCTGTACTAGCTCTTACTTGTCGAATTCTCTACTCGTGGTAATTTCGTTTCATACGTGTGGGAGGAAGTAATATGTTGTCCGGCAGTTCCCAGAAGATGATTTCTCGAAATTTCAGTAGTGAACTCCTTCGCGATGCACAACGCCTCTCTTGTAACGTCTGCCACTGCAGATTGTCGGTAATCTATGTAACGTTCTCACGTCGGCTAAACGATCCGACGAAACGCACCGCTCTTCGCTGGATCTTCTCAATCTCTTCTATCAGTCCTACCTGGTATGGATCCCAGATAGATGAACAATATTTTTGTTTTCAGATAGGGCCCGCCTTGAGCAAAACACAGTTTTTGTCTTTTATTTCCCAGACATGTTTCGGTGTGTGTGTGTATGTGTGTGTGTGTGTGTGTGTGTGTGTGTGTGTGTGTGTGTGTGTGCGCGTGTGGGCTTCTGCACTCGCGTGTTGGTTGGCGAAGATTTGGGATGTTTTTGGGTTGGTGTTTTCTGATAGTTCTTTGTCGGCGGAGGACAGACTAAAGTTCTGCTGCAAAGAACTGTGTCTAAACTTTCATGGTGGTGTCTGATTGTTCTATATCGTGTCTCCCTACCATTTTCACGCAACGAAGCTCTGAGCGTGTTTTTTTAGGGAATTGACTAGTTTGAACCTGGGACCTGTTGCTGGTAAGGAGACGCCAGACCACACATGACATGTAGAATTCAGAAGAGTTCAGTGAGACTAGCGATGATATAACCAAATACTTAATGATCTCAGCGTCAGCTCCACTGCACTCCCTGTAAAAGAATCTAAATACTAACTAAATTTCGTGGAAGGGGTTCAAGGCTTTCCTATTTTTAGTTAGCTGGTAAAATAAAGTCGAAAACGAGTTAAGTTTACCATTGGAAAATTTGTTCTACTCACAAAACATTGTTTATAAATTGCACTATTGATCAAAGGAAATGTTTTGATACAGGATGATAAAAACCAACTGCGTTCAACAAAAATATGAACGAATATTCCCTGAATGGGTTTCCAAATTCTACAATCGATCGAAGGATGACCTATGCCATATCACATCTATAATCTACGTTTAATTTAAGTTTCACAAAAGAAAAAACTATCAAAATTGTCTACAGTGACCCTCAATTATCTTTAATTACTTATCTAACTTGTCGTAAATTACAGTGGCTGATGTGGCTTCTCGATAACTATATAACAGAAAAATCATCGCATTTCAGATTTTTACTTCAAGTGGCAAATGTGAACACCATGAGCTTTAATTTACGATCGACACTAGTATTACGCAAAAAGGGGTTAACAGATGAGACTTCTGCAGTTCTGAGTGTAGCTTTATGCGCTGTTATGCGGCATAGCGTGCGTTCATTACCTTGTCGGTGTTCCTCAGGGGGGCGGCGGCCGGCGCAGCAGCCATCCAGTTCGCCGTCTCGGAACTAACTCTTCACCTACCTTCTCCTTACTACAATTTACCGAAGTTGGTTTAAAAAAAAACTATCTGGCTGTGTTTTCATCTGACCAATCAGGGTCTCAATGTTAACCTTAAGCTCCGACTACAAAAATTCTGTCCATCCAATGAGAAACGTTATACTTTTCGTGGTGGGGCAATGTTTTTAAAGTTTGCAACGTAACAGAGACGCGAAAAAGTCTCACGCTAAAACCTGCAGCTGGTGTGGTCCTTTTAGCGTAATCGTAAGATCTATACTGTTCTTCTGGAGGGCTCTATCTTTTAACATGGGCTGGCGGGTGGTCCTAATGTAACAGACACGTGAAAAAGTCTCACGCTAAAACTTGTGGGTGGTAGTGGCCCTTTTTGTGTTATCGTAAGATCTAAACTGTTTTTCTGGAGGGCTCTAGCTTTTAACATGGCATGGGGGATGGTCCTTGATGTAACAGAGACGTGGAAAAGTGTCACGCTAAAAGGTGCGGGTGGTAGTCTTAGTGGTAGGCTGCCGACGTGGGTGTCCAGTCCGTCCCTTATCGTAGGGCCTTCTAGCTTAACACGGTTCTGCTCTCGGCTTCTGTTCTCGTTTCTCCCCTCGGAACTGCTTCGGTCTCATGGTGGGAAGGTACGACATGCATTTAGGCATTCTTGTGTTAGTCTGTGGTATTCCATTTGCTCACTCGTTGCTCGTATTACTTTGGTTAATTTAATGTCACGATTTATTTGAAGCTATGTGACATACTACTGGATTTGCTTATCATGTCAGCCTTTTCATGGAAGGTTTTGGTTTTGCCTGACACCTTACATGTGTTCCCAGTTATTATTTGTTTTCCATCAACTTTGGCTTTTTGTATTTGATAGCTTTCTTTAATTATTGTTTTTGTGGGGAAAATTTTCTGCATTTGAGGATTTTCGAGTCAGTCTTCAAGTTTGTTGGACTGTGTTGCATGTCCATAAGGTCTTCCATAAATCTATTATGACAGCTGCTATTTCTTAATGCTCTTCTGTGACCTGTGTATCTCGTATTAAGGTTTCTGATTGTCTGTTCTATATAAACTGTTTTTCAGTCCTTGCATGTCGGTAAATGTTGTGTTCGTCCATTTTTATATTGGTTACCCTTAGTTTCCTCTGTACTGAGTAGTCTGTTCTTTTGAGTATATTGCCTTTTCTATAGGCTGTTTTGTTGTTGTAAGTGAGAATGTACCATTTCTTTGTTCGTATGTGTGTTCCTCGTTCATGAGTACTTGTCGTTTTTTCTGCGTGTTTGTGTTGTGTGCGTTTATATTCTGTGTGTTTGTGTTCGTTCTTATGGTTGTCTCTTGTTAATGTGTGCTTGTGTGTGTATTCTACGTCTTTGTGTTGTGTCTAATTATCTTCAGTGTTTCTGTGTTTGCAAGTTGATGACGGGCTGTTTGTTTTTGTGTGATATGTGTCGCCTTTATCTTTGTTTAAATTTTGTGATTCAATTTCTCTGTACTGTTCGTATCATATCCATTCTCTATAACTGTTTGTTTGAGAGCCTCTAATTGATTTTTGTACTTTCCATACTGAGTGTTTATTGTTCAGTCCACGTAGCATATACTGGAAACCAGCTAGTTTGTGTGCAATTGGATGATTAGAGTATTTTTGTGTGGCTGAGCTGAATGTGGAGAATTGGTGTTGGTTCTGTGTATGAATACTGCAATGTCAACAAAATTTAAAGTTTTGTCATTTTTTGTTTCGATGGTTAATCTTATTTCGGGGTAAACTATGTGTACATCATTGTGGAGTTACTTGAAGGGAAACAGATGATAAATGAATACACAGTTCTCTGCACTGGAACTCTGTTCACTGCGCACATAACCACACAGATACACACACATACACACGCAGACGATGTTCCACACGCAATTAGTTAATGTTAAGCGTAGCCATAACGTTCAAATTCGTAAAATTTCGAAGTAAATTACTGTCCCACATTAAGTTCCATATAGCTGCACATGAAACACTGTGGAAGAAGACGACAACCATAGAATACATAGAAATCTATGAAACGTATTGCATGTGGTATATATACAAAACTATGTCTGGCATACAGTTTTAATCTGCCAGGAAGTTTCTAAACTTTGTTTGTTTGACAAATATGTAAATACTGTCCTAAAAATCCGAATTTATGAGTGTTCAATTAATAAAGAGTATTGTTCTTCTTTAATAGAAAGATAATAAAAGCTCACTGATGATGGTGAAACTTCAGCGAAACATTCATCGTAAATAAAAGATAAAAAAATGTGTTTTGCTCATGGCGGAATCTCTTCAAAAACAAATTTATTTGCAAGCAGACACGGACAGAAGAGTTTCAATCTCAAAATGATTGGCTGAACACTATTCTAGAATTGGTCGTAAACGCGTCTTGTGCGCTACTTCTTTCGTGGGTGAGTTACATTCCCTTAAGCTTATTCATAAGACTCTTGGTCTGGCATCGGCTTTTCCTACTGTTTGGTTTATGTGGTCATTCCATTTAAAGTCCCTCTGGATAGTTAGTCCTAGATATTTTACGGTTGATACTGCTTCGAGCAATTTGTCATTCATAGTGTAGTTGTGGAGTAGAGGATTTGTTTTCCTGTGTATGTGTAATAGGTTACATTTATTTAGGTGCAGGTCAACTGCTAGAACCTCCACCTTTCATCAGCCCTGTGCAAATGATGGCGTCTTCTGGCGTTGCTACTTTCTTGTAGACAACCATATCACATGCGAGCGGTTTTAAATAGATTCGGACGCTTTCATTTAGATCGTTTACACTCTAAACAGTAACGGTCCTATCACATTTGCTTGGGTTACTCCGGAAACTACATTTATATCTGTCGACTTTGACCCGTTAGAGCGACGTTTGAGTTCTGTACGCAAGAAAGTGAAGAATCCCGTCGCGAATTTGATACGATACTCGGTAAGCTCATGTTTCTTTCACTCACGTTCATCTAAAAAGTATTTACTGACGTTAACGAAGGCGATGTTGGCCTGATGCACTCGACGATGCCCTTTAGCTACACTGTCAAAAGGATCGTCCTAAGAAATATCAAATTATGATCAGCCTGAAGATGCCTAAATAAGGTGAAACGCGTAGTTGATAAATAACAAAAGTAATACATTGTAAACTTCTTTGAGGATTTCATTTGCTTTCCCTGCACAGAGTTCTGCAGAGTATGCAGAAGGCAATGAAAACCACTGCGTTAAAGACACGTAACGTGTACCCACACGATATGTGGCCTGTAATTGAAAAAGTGTCATGAATGTCTCAATTGGAAAAAGATTCCGGAATAGACCTCATTCGGATCTCCGGCATGGGACTGCCAAGGGGAAGATTACCATGCGAAAAAGGTTGAATAATCAACAGACGGATAACGTTCTACGAGTCAGGGCGTTGAATGTCAGAAGGTTGAACGTGGTACGGAAACTAGACAATCTAAAAATGGAAATGCAAAGGCTCTGTCTAGATATAGTAGGGGTCAGTGAAATGAAGTGGAAAGAAGACAAGGATTTCTGGTCTGAGTGTAGGGTAATATCAACAGCAGCAGAATATGGTATAATGGGAGTAGGATTGGTTATGAATAGGAAGGTAGAGCAGAGAGTGTGTTACCATGAACAGTTCAGTGACAGGGTTGCTCTTATCAGAATCGACGGCAAACCAACCCCCACGACGATAGTTCAGGTAAACATGCCGACGTCGCAAGCTGAAGATGAAGAGATAGGGAAAGTGTGTGAGGATATTGAAAGGGTAATACAGTATGTGAAGAGGAATGAAAATCTAATAGTCTTGTGGTGTGCAATGCACTCACAGGGTAACGAGTAGAAGAAAAGGTTACAGGAGAATATGGGCTTGGGAGAAGGAATGAGAGAGGAGAAAGACTGAGTTCTGTAACAAGCTGCAGCTAGCAATAGCGAATACTCTGTTCAAGAATCACAGGAGGAGGAGGTATACTTGGAAAAGACCGGGTGATAAGGGAAGATTTCAGTTAGAACACATCATGGTCAGAAAGACAATCCGAAATCAGATACCGAATTTTCAGGCATACCCAGGAGCAGATTTAGACTCAGATCACAGAACAGTAGTGATGAAGAGTAGGCTGACGTAAAGGACATTAGTCAGGAAGAATCAATATGCAAAGAAGTGGGATACGGAAATACTAAGGAATGACGAGATATGCTTGAAGTTCTCTAAGGATATAGATACAGCAATAAGGCAATACAGTTGAAGAGGAATGGACATCTCTGAAAAAAGCCATAACAGAAGTTGGGAAGGAAAACATAGGTGGAAAGAAGAAACCATGTGTAGCAGAAGAAATGCTTCAATTGATTGATGAAAGGAGGAAGTACAAAAACGTTCCAGGAAACTCAGGAATACAGAAATGCTCGCCGCTGAGGAATGAAATAAATAAAAAGTGCAGGGAAGCTAAGACGAAATGGCTGCAGGAAAAATATGAACACATCGAAAAAGAAATCATTATCAGAAGGACAGACTCAGCATACTGGAAGGTCAAAACAGCATCCGGTGACATTAAAAGCAAGGTTGATAACATTAAGAGTGCAATGGGAATTCCACTGTTAAATGCAGAGGAGAGAGTGGATAGGTGGGAAGAATATATTGAAAATCTCTATGAGGGTGAAGATTTGACTGATGTGGGAGAAGAAGAAACAGGAATCGATTTAGAAGAGATAGGGGATCCAATTTTAGAATCATAATTTAAAAGAACTTTGGAAGACGTAAGATCAAATAAGGCAGAAGGGATAGATAACATTTCATAAGAATTTTTAAAATCATTGTGGAAAGTGGTAACAAAACGACAATTCACTTTGGTGTGTAGAATGTATGAGTCCGCCGACATACCATCTGTCTTTCGGAAAAGCATCATCCTCATAATTCCGAAGACGGTAAGCGCTGAGAAGTACGAGAATTATCACACAATCAGCTTAACAGCTCATGCATCCACGTTGCTTACAAGACTAATATACAGAAGAAGGAAAAGAAAATAGAGGAGGCGCTAGGTGACGATCAGTTTGGCTTTAGGAAAGGTAAAGGCACGAGACAGGCAATTCTGTCCTTGTGGTTAATAATGGAAGCAATACTAAAGAAACATCAAGACATGTTCCTAGGATTTGTCAACCTGGAAAAAGTGTTCGACAGTGTAAAATGTTGCAAGATGTTCGAAAATCTGAGAAAAATAGGGGTAAGCCATAGGAAGAGACGGATCATATATGAGGATTGTCTAGAAAGTAAGTTACGATCAGTCATGAAATGGACACCACATGTGAAAACACGATGAAGCTTTTGCACAGATGTGTAGGGCAGTGTCTCTAGTATGACCGTCGATCGCATCAAGATGCTCTTTTCAGTTGTGTGCGCACTGTGAGCGAGTAAAAGTGCCTAGAACAACAATGTCTTCCCCCATTTGGGAGGGCGCAGTGAGAGGCTTCGCCTTACTGAATGCAGCCCACCTAACACAACTGCCACGCACTTCCTTCTTCACGTCAGTTCTCAGCTGCACTCTGCAGGGGCAGTGAAGATGCTCCTGCAGCCTTTTCGATGGGAAGTGTTCGATCACCCACAACACAGCCCTAATTGACTTGTCCTGAGCATTATCTCTGTTCACATGAAACGCAGGCTACGCGCTATAGACCAGCGTAGAGAATTATCGGAAAGCACAGGCGGCTGCCTTCTATGACGATGGTGTTGAAAATTTGGTATAACGCTCCGACAAACGTCTAAGCCTGAGCGCCGACTTTGCAGACAAGTATCTGGAAAGTGTAGCTAACTCTTGGAAATAAAATATTTCTGATTTTCACTGTGATTTCCAATTAGCGACCGATCGGAACTTACTTTCTGGACAACCCTTGTACAATATGTGTAACAGCCAAGTAGGAATAATAAGGGTGGACGACCAAGAACGAAGTGCTCGTATTAACGAGGCTGTAAGACAAGGATGTAGCCTTTCGCCCCTACTGTTCAATCTGTACATTGAGGAAGCAATGATGGAAATAAAGGAAAGGTTCAGGTGAGGAATTAAAATTCAAGGTGAAAGGATATCATTGATATGATTCGGTGATAACATTACTATCCTGTGTCGAAGTGAAGAAGAATTGCATGATATGCTGAACGGAATGGACAGTCTGAGTACAGAGTATGGATTGAGAGTAAATCAAAGATAGATGAAGGTAATGAGAAGTAATAGAAATCAGAACAGCGAGAAACTTAACATCAGGATTGATGGTCACGAAGTAGATGAAGTTAAGCAATTCTGTTACGCAGGCAGTAAAATAACCAATGATGGACGGAGCAATGAGGACATCAAAAATAGACTAGCAATGACAAAAAGGGCACTGCTGGCCAAGAGAAGTCTACTAGTATCAAATGTCGGCCTTAATTTGAGGAAGAAATTTATGAGCACAGTATTGTATGGTAATGAAACGTGGACTGTGAGAAAACCGGAATAGAAGGGAATCAAATCCTTGGAGATGTGGTGCTACTGACTAATGTTGCAAATTAGGTGGACAGATAAGGTAAGGAATGAGGAGGTTCTGCACAGAATTGGAGAGGAAAGGAAAATGTCGAAAACCTTTATAAGGAGAAGGGACAGGATGATAGAACATCTGTTAAGAAGTGAGAGAATGAATTCCATGCTACTAGAGGGAGCTGTAGAGGGCAAAAAGTGTTGAGGGAGACAGAGATTGGAATACATTCAGCAAACAATTGAGGATGTAGGTTACAAGTGCTCATCTGAGATGAAGAGGTTAGCACAGGAGAGATATTCGTGGCGCAAACCAGTCAGAAGACTGATGACCAAAAAAAAGAAAAAAATGCTTAGCTATATGTTCTGCCACCAATTGGTCAATGGCTTGGCTGGCAGCTGGTTGTTGTCGTACCAACATTAACAGCTGTGCTGTGTTTGCAGCAGAGTTGATATATGATTTGACTGCTTTCTCAGGTGGCCTGGCGTATCATGGTGTAGGATTATCCTGTAATAGGACTTGGGTAGCAAGCGCTGGGTGGATCTACTGTGCACATCTTGCATGCTGATCTGCCACAAGGAAACCGCACCTGTAACAAGAGGTTTGAAGGTGAAATGGCATAGGGATAGACTAGAAGGTTGTGTAGATTGGAAGGCTACAGAACACCTCCACTTCAGGAAGGGTCTAGAGGATCCCTCATTTCAAGGCATGGTAAGAGATAATCAAACCCTGATGAAAGGTATGGTTCAGGTGTTCCAGTCAATGGTGATATTGCGTGATTCGTGTTGCTTTGTCGCTGATTCCTTGGGATGGTTGTAAAGCTAGTGGTGTGATCAAATATGGCATGGGAAATCTGTTCACAAACTAGGTTTAGGGTTAGGGCCTGTTTTGCGGCCTTCTGCATACTGGTGAAAGGAGTGCTCGTCACTGCAGATACGTCATCCACAGGTGGTTAGGCTGTATGGGATGGATTATTTTGAGTGGGAGGGATGGCAGGTGCCTAAATGCAGGTATTGTCAGTGGTTAGTGGGTTTAATGTGGACAGAGGTGTGGATGGAATCATCAGAGATGTGGACATCAACCTCCAGCAAGAAAGCACATTGAGTTGTGGAGAAGAGGTGAAGTGGATGAGAGAGAAGGTGTTGAGATTCTAAAGGAATGAGAATAGGGCGTCTCGGCCCTGAGTCCAGATCATGAAGACATCATCAATGAATCTGAACCAAACTAGGATCTGGGACTTTAGGGAGCCTAGGAATGTTTCCTCTAGAGGGACTATGTTAAACAGCTTGATATAGGAGGGTTCAATGTAGGAACCCATGTGTGTGTCACGGATTTATTTATGTACCTTCCCTTCAAAAGAAAAGTAGTTGTGGGTGAGCGTATAGTTGTATATAAGCAACAAGGTGCCGGGTTGGGACACTGAAGGACTTTGAGAGGTGTTCAATAGCAGCAAGGTCATGGGCATGAGCGATTCATATGGAGGTCGCATCATCAGTGGCGAGTGGGGGTCAGGGAGGTAAGGGGATGAGGATGGTAGACAGTTGGTTAAGGAAGTAGTTAGTATCTTCGATATGGGAGATTAGATTTTGGGAGTTGATTGGAGGTGTTGGCCAATAAGAGTGGATACTCTTTCAGTAGGAGCACAATATCTGGCTACAATGGGGCATTGTATGTGATCTGAATGTAATGTGCATCATATGAAGACAATGCTCACCAAATGTATCCTTTGCATGCAGCCTCCCTGTGCGGTTATGTGGAGCAACCCACAGTTAACTGCTGTCCTGGATGTGGAGCGACATGAGGTGTTCATCTAGGGCCAAATGAATGGATCCAGACACGTTGCCACACACCGCTGTTCCCTGCTGTGCTGGGATACGATGTGTGAAGGTGCACTTACACCTGTGTATCTTGGTAACTTGCGGCCGGTTGCCCCATATGGAAGAAAAGGCGCCAAGTGTGAACACAGGTGGGAGTGGAAGCTCTCGCAGCCACATGTTGAGGAAGAGGCATCTACATCTACATGACTACTCTGCAATTCATATTTAAGTGCTTGGAAGAGGGTTCATCGAACCACAACCATACTCTCCCTACCATTCCACTTCCGAACAGCGCGCGGGAAAAACGAACACCTAAACGTTTCTGTTCGAGCTCTGATTTCTCTTACTTTATTTTGATGATCATTCCTACCTATGTAGGTTGGGCTCAACAAAATATTTTCGTATCCGAAAAAGAAGATTGTTGACTGAAATTTCGTAAATAGATCACGTCACGACGAAAAACGTCTTTGCTTTAATGACTTCCATCTCAACTAGCGGATCATATTTGCCACACTCTCTCCCCTATTACGTGATAATACAAAACGAGCTGCCCTTTTTTGCACCCTTTCGATGTCCTCCGTGAATCCCACCTAGAAAGGATCCCACACCGCGCAGCAATTTTCTAACAGAGGACGAACGAGTGCAGTATAAGCTGTCTCTTTAGTGGACTTGTTGCATCTTCTAACTGTCCTGCCAATGAAACGCAACCTTTGGCTCGCCTTCCCCACAATATGATCTATGTGGTCTTTCCAACTGAAGTTGTTCGTAATTTTAACACCCAGGTACTTAGTTGAATTGACAGCCTTGAGAACTGTACTATTTATCGAGTAATCGAATTGTAACGGGTTTCTTTTGGAACTCATGTGGATCACCTCACACTTTTCGTTATTTAGCGTCAACTGCCACCTGTCACACCATACAGCAATCTTTTCTAAATCGCTTTGCAACTGATACTGGTCTTCGGATGACCTTACTAGATGGTAAATTACAGCATCATCTGCGAACAACATAAGGCATGCAACATACACACGTATATGATTGCGTGTGGGGAAAGCACAGTCACATTACGACTAGGAGGCAGGTGCACAGATGTAAACACGTCTTTACTGCCATCTACTGCTTCGCCATGATGTGAAGCCTTCCCCAGTGGACTGCCTCCTTGAACGTGGCGCGAAGCAAGGTACGCAGCTGGTGCCAGGTGAATGGAGCCACACACGTTGCTGCTTGCCGCTGCTCGCTGCCGGGTTGCCGTCACTCATGGACTGTCCCCGAGGACGTGGAGTGATGCGAGGAACGCGCCAAGTGATTCGTGTGCGACTGCACAGGCCGCTGCTCACCTCTACCGCCGACCGCTGCTACCCTTCGCTCCATTCCCGGAGCTGCACTTCTCCACACATGACTCCGCACATAACCGTAGCAACTTCACTGTCCACACTGCTTCTGCAGCAGTATATGAAGCTTTCTGGATCTAGATCGTTCTTTTTGTAGGACAACCAACCCTAAAACTAAGATTCTCAACAATAAATCACAAACAGGCCATACCCTCGCCAGAAATTTGAATCTTAAGTTTCAAGCCACGTGAGAAATATCATTTACAATTCAATCACTGTTGAAAAACCATAAAATGAACGCAAGAGAAGGGGAAATGAACGACCTGATTAGTTGGCTTGACTCATGAAATCTTATTGATTGGTCATGGATATTACTGTAAAGCCCATAAATCTAATTTAGAACTAAATGTAGAAAACTCTTTTGAAACGTGATCAGTTGTGAATAATAAATTAATATGTGAAATGACTGATTAAATCCTACAGGACTGACAACGTTGAGGAAAACAGAGTATTATAGTTTAAACCAAAATAAGTACTTGCTGAATATTATTCACTTGTGTGAATGATGGCCTTACATATTGCACATTCAAATAAAAACAATTCAACAATAGTTACTGTATACAATGCGAGAAGATCATCGAGTACAAAAAAGAGTGCAAGTGCAGTTCTTTTAACTGCACATTAATACACGAAAATCAACAGCAGACACTCAATTTCCAAAACTACAGTTTCTCACTACGAGTAATCCTAAGTAACCACTAATAAAACCATACAAGTCCATCACAAGCGAATACAAATTATACTGCAGCAAAAACTGTAATGCATAGCTGCCTCGACTCCCGTAAAAAACTTAAAGTTTCAAAAGCCGCGCAAAAACAGTAAAAAAAACATACAAATAATGTGATTACAATAAGTGTGTAACTCGCGCTCACAAAAATTATTCCAAGCCGACGAACAGTTAACGTACGTAATAGGAAACCACGTAGCTACTGGGCAACAAAGCCCGCTCCACAAAAGGACAGTGATCAGTCACCAGCAAACGACGACCAAAAGATACAAATGCGAGGACTACAGCACACCATTTAAACTTTTCAGTGAGCGCACATATTATTGAACCTATGGTAAGCGCATGCATAATGAACGCTATTGTGACTGTACTGCTTCTTCGGGATCGTACGACTAAGCGTGGCGTAAATGACGAAATAAAATAAATCTCTCTTATCAACTCGCCGGAAATCAAAGTTATAAGCTGTTCACAAGTTCTATATCAGCTCGAAAGATTTACTGCACGAAAAAATTTACCCACACATTGCGCAGTACAAACAGTTCAGTGCGCCCCCATAAATGCCGTTTGGCTACGTTTCGTCTATGGAACGCAAGCTCACATTCGCCGAAATGTACCTAATGTTCCACAAAAGTATTTAATATAAATGTAGGCAGGATTTGCTATGCAAAAAATGACGTACACACTCATGTATTTTTTTAAAGTTTCACAAATTCGTTTTATTTCCAATAAGAACGCAGAAAGATTGAGAGTCGTAGTTCAAAATAAATTAGTCTCGTAGCCCAGGCGAATTTCTTAAGATCTTGGAGGCGGCTGAATAAACCATGATTAATTGCATGAGTTCTCTTTAGAAAATCAATACGTTTTCACAGTATCTCAAACCATAAATTCCACATTGGCTAGGACAGAAACCTTCTATGTGTAGCTTGTATCACATGCGACCCGAAAAGTGAATAGTCTGTCCCACGCCAAAATATTTCTATGTCTGAAAGTAGGAACTCTGAATAATTCACAAACGCAAACTAGCAGCTGTTTCCCCGCTTATCAGATAAAACTTTCTCGAAACACACACTAACACAGCCTAACCGCTTCCAACGGCGTCCGAACACAAGCGCCCTTTTAAAACGCCGCTGTTCACCAGGGAACCTCGGTCAAGCACGACTGAAGTCAGTTAACTATTGAACATTAAAACTGCTGAAATTCTTAATTTTAACCTTTTATACACATGTGATACATCAAAACATAGGGTAATTCTCCGCGAAATACTGTGGTGTTACCAGTTTTCTTATATCTTCCACGGTTTATTTACAAATAATAGTTTCTATGGTTTTCTCCACTTCCGGATTTATAATTGTTAATATTAACAAACGATTTAAATTACACATTAAATAATTTCCTGTACACCTCAAGTTTACAGTACTGCCACTAGTTTTAATCTTTATTTATTTATTTAGTACGGAAAGCTGGTTTTAATGCGCGAAATATCCTTTTCGACTTCTCATTTAAATATGTGAATAATTTCAGTAACTATACTATCAGAGTCCGATGAAGTCCTACGAGGTGTATCCGTAGACACCTCATTCCTAGCAATCGCGTAATTCGTTGCCGAGATATTCACTTTTCCAGTTCAGGAATTATTTTGTAGCGTTTAACTTACAATAACTTATAAACTAATGTGGATATCGAACGCCTGTCTTCACGGTCGTAGTCATTCATCTTTTCTGCTTCAAATGAACCTACTGGCTCTTAAGTGAAACGTATGTTTCAACATTTTGTTAATTTTGGGGTGAGCTTTAATTTTGCACTGGACCCAAAAAGCGGCCACGAGAAAGGAGCAGCCATTCTGCTGCCTAACGGACGGGTTTCCCCTGTGACGCGGTCGCCTTAGCGGCCTGTGAAAGTCCTGAGACAGCCCCACCTGTGGAGCACGGTGTGAAGACGGCCCTACACGTGATCCCCCTCTAAAGCTGACGTCAGCTGTCAACAGGAATACGACCCTTTCTCAGCCGCCGCCTGTGCGACCGCAGTAGCGTGTTTGTTATTGAATAAAATGCGTCTTCCCTTTACAACAGGCTGTCACATTACACCATTCATATCTATACACATAAATAACTACAATACAGTTAAAATCATTGTGGTCAGTTTGCGACCTCTTGTTACAGAAAGACTACAGCATCAGACAGGTTATCAACAAAACCCAAGAAGCATGCCTGCATGGGATTTTAGAAAATGACTATAAATTACATAAATTACGACTGCAAATTATAGGACTTCTTTGAAAAACAAGTGTCCGGATCTTTAGCTGGAATCTCTATTATTTTTATAACAGTTCCCGCCTCCATAGTGGTTCTACATTGTTTTGTTATTTGTTAGCTACATGTCTAAACGATGAAAGCCTATCAAACAGCATACTGTGTATTCGCACCCACTACAAAGATTAGGTAAGTATACTGAAAACTCACGAGGAACTCTGTGCCGCCTTCATACTATCTGTAACTGTGTAGGATTTACAGTAGTGACGCATTTGCTTGTATACTTTTAATGAACCCATCTTTAATTATTTACCCGTATGCATGATTTCAAAAACAGTTTGTTGTAGCGTTAATTGACATTGTCAGTTTTCATTTGAAACTTCATTTAAACAGATCGCTCCAGTGGTCCAGTTGGATTAATTTTATAATCGACCATAGTTAAAACAGTTGTAATTTTCTTAATATTTGTCGTAAAATCGTGCTTGAAGATGCCACCAACTGGTCCCATTGTCGCGATTTCATCTTAGCTGCCACTGAGTCGTCTCCATCCTTTAGTCAAACATGCATGCTTCCAACTCACTAAAAATACCGCACTCTGTCCCCAGGCACCAGTTTACCTGTGTTCCTCGCCCTGTCAGCTACCGGCCGCTAACTGTCAGAGCTCTCACCAGAGCCTCTCTTTCTACAAGCCAACTTCTGGTAGCGTATCGTTTCATGTTGACGATAAGCTCTTCATATATTGAGATAAACGTGGAAATTTGCAACTGATTGCGTGGTCGGAGAAGATGTAGCACCTATCACCATTGATACCTATTCGATTGATTGTCGGTCTGAAGGAGGAGATAACAATCTTTGTCATTACAATGATGTGTAGCTACACTTAGGCGTACTTCAATGACGCTTGCGCGTATGTCTCTGGACTTCCTTTTGTGGCTCCTTCAGCTCAGCAACGAACGGCGTAGTAGCCAGCAGGCCGTTGTGCTACTTTGTTGAGGAATGGATGTTTCTTCCCACCAGCTATTCTGTCAGTTTAATTTCCCATAAATTGGTAAGCAAATAACACTAGATAAATTGGACATTTCATGTACATAAGCCACTTTCTTAGAATTTCTGCATGTTGTCAGAGCATTACATGTCGAAGCGATGTTTCCGAAGTGTTTTTAAAGATATTGACGTATCTGGAATGTAAGACCGTAACCACACACATCGTAATTCGGTTTTAATAAATTGTGGAAACTTACACGTGCTAAATATCGGGCTAAATGCTGCCACCAGTTGCAATCTACTGTTGGTTCCCAGTAAAACACTTTTGCTATGACTGGTATCTTTACTTCTGATTCTGCCTTAACGTCATATATTTTCGTAACACTGATATCTTTCTAATTAAAATTCATAAGCTCCAAGGCTTTTGTTATTTGAAAACACTGCCGTCTGACGCTATATAGATGACTCTGTTTGTAGAGTCCGATTGCTAACGTAGGAAGTTTCAGTCTTCCAGCAATTCACTATAAAGTTTATCGAACACATAAGAGCGAAAAACTTCTGTCTTCAGACTCGAGAACACATTCTGACACTTCGTGTTCCATTACCAATTCTCGGTGTCATTTCAACTAGCATGTTTTCAGGAGAAATGAACGGAGGAGTTCTCTTCTTTAATTCCATGTGGTTCCAATCTGCCGAGCCAGCAAAATTTCTGTGAGTGTGTTTTAGAGATCCTAGGATTTATTTTCTCCCAGTGAGAACTTGCAATGGACGTAATCAACATTCTAAACGAACTAGGTTTTCTGTAGAGATTTCAGGCTTCATTTTTATCTCTTGAGAACCTAGGAGGAAAATGGTCGACTATTTACTGAACTCGATATATCCTTAGCATGTCAGCCCAAAAAAGGTTTGTGACTGGATTAATAGAGAAAGAGCAAAGTTAAGATAGCGGTTTTAACGCCCCAGGTGTACTCCATATATCCTGTAGTCTGTTAGTCCAAAACGTTTCGTGACTCGATTAATAATAAAAAAAGAGAAAAGTTAAGTAGCGGTTTCAAAGCCTCAGGTGTTCTACATAGTGGAACGTACAGAACATTCATGCAATCGTATAAAACTGTTGCTTATCTCGCGCAAACATTTGCTTGAAAGTTGGTTATGTTGTCAACGCGTTGAGTCTTCATTGGATTTCTGCACGGTCGTTTTGTGGTTGTTTCGTACTGATAACACCAAATCTTGTCAGCTGTGATAACTTTTTCCAGAAAATAATTATCCTTGTTTTGCATTTCAGTCAAGTAGTGGCAACTGTCCACATGTCGTAGGTGTAAGGGACGAACTTTGTGCATAGTTTTCTCGTCTTTAAAACGTTGCGAAAAATGGTGTGATGCTTCATTACTATTTCGGACGACAACGTTCACATTACAAGCGCACGTCTACTACTTAAAACAGAACTAACAGGTCGAATGCACGTATGTTGTTTACAGTTACTACATCAAGCTGCCACTGCTGTTTCTGCACTGACGTCGTTTGTACGCCAGGAATAAAATCAGACTCTCAATTCTGTGGACAGACGGTGTATGACTGGGCAGAGCAAGTTCCCTAGACGTTGATTGCTTGCGATGCACATTGTTAAGGTTTACAATTCCCCAAAACACGCTACTTTTCGATGTCGCACTTAATGATGGTTGCTGGTTACAGTACTGGAAGACTGTGGTGCTGAAAAGGCACAGCTTGGAAACCTCTGACTAGGCAGATCCATGCACGGTCAAAGTTCCTGAGTCGATCGCCATTTGGCACAACCGTCGGAGCACGTGGTAGCTTATAAACATTAAAAACGTGGAAAGCATTAGCCGACACGTTACGCAGAAGTTTCCTATGATTTATATATCGATTTCTTACGTGAGCTCCATTAATACAGGTAAATAGTAATGAAGAATAGTGATGTTAAATATAGCAAACTGGAAGCTCTCCTCTTCATGTACTAAGCAACAGTATTGTCTTTCACAGGAAATACATAGAATGGAAAGAAGTCAAACGAAAAAGTAAGGAAAAAGTAATAAAGATGTAATTCAAGATTAAACACACTCTGCCACCAAAATAAAATCTATTGCGACACATCATTTGATTTGTTTGTGACGTTGTACCTTGCATAAATACGTACAATGTAATAGGGTTGCATGAAATTCATGCTGTGTGTTCAGAGACAATTAGTACTTTACCGAAGGTGTCATACATTTTTTCTTTCGAAGTGCCAACAAATAGCACCGCATTTGGGAAACGAATATGCAGGTTTCAACGTTTAAAGTCCACTTAGCTCCGATGAAGAATAGGCTGTGTCCTTCTTGAAGGAATCATCCACAGAAAATCTGAACTAGGGTAACGAGGATCTGAAGCCTGTTCCTCGTGATTACAAACTTCACTACTAATCCTACTTCACACTTCTTTGATCTACATGTGATTGAAATATGCGGGTTATTACAGGGTGTCTTAAGCCGAAAGCCATTGACAAACCAAGTATCCGAACTTCAACCGCACCACCTGAGATGCGAACTGTTTGCACATGCAGAATAATAATATACGGAACACAATAAATGACAGCCTATGAGCAGCTATTAACCACTCACAGATTCTGAAGTCCGGAAGAAACTTCCTCAACAGTACAATTCCTGTAGACATCGTACTTCATCTAGACTCGAGATATGGCGAGCTAGGCTGAGCAACCTGTCTCAGTTGGTATTTCCTAGAGAAACTTTACCAGCCAATGAAATGCGGAGCTAAGTCCCTAAACAGATTAAGGAGCACAGTGAGAAAACAAAAGTATTTCGGGCAACACATAATCTTTCCAGGGTCCGAACCACACTCTGTAACCGCAGACAGCTACGAACTATGCAGAACCTGTACTGCTGTCCATAGGTATTCACTGAGAGCCCTTCTTCCTCCAAGAGAAGGCAGGAATTTCCGGGCTCAAGCAGTTCAGCAATTATCAAAGGCTGAGGTTTTAAGTGTTCATTTTTTCTTTAACTTTTTTCTTGTACTCTTTATTTACTCAGGTGCATTTATAAATCGTATCAGTCTTCGTTCTCTTGTTTTATCAGAAAAATATAATTTATGTGACTACTATATGCACAAGTTTTGACACCTAAAAGCACACTTCTAGAATTTGACAGATGAGATTTTCCATTCTTTGCTAACTGCGATCTTTGTTTAAAATTATTGTGGACGATGAACTAAGTTTTTCGTTTCATCGTCCACACTAAAATCTTGGAGAAAAGGTCGCTAATGTAGCATGACAATTTTCTTTTAGATTTCTGTGTTTGTAATCTTCGTTTGTAAAAAGTTTTTCGTGTGCAGTATTAACCATTAGAGACAAAACATGTGATAATGGAGATGGAAAATTAATAGACTCACAAATATTTCAATAGAAACAAGCGATAATTTATTAATAAGATAATGTAGTGTGAAGACTTGAAAAAACTTGAACAACTACTCGTAAGCATCTATAAGTTTGTATGTGAAAAATAATTTGGAACATGCATTTTATGCGATAACAGCTGAAAGGGGTTGTTGCTACTTATTACAATATAGTACTAGAAGTAATATAGTTGTAAACAAAAAAATATAACCACGTTTACTCATGCGTGAGGTGTATCATATTTATTGCGTGAAACGACTTCAATGATCAATATCATTTATAAAAATCCTACGACAATTTAATATGGCTGAAGTTTTTATGGAGAAATCATATCTGCGAACAAAGCGTCGTGCATGTAGTATATTATAATAGGCTGAAGACAAGCACTAATAATCAGTAATAGTTTATCAAAGCTATCTTGTATGTTACCAACATATCTGCCAACGTCATATCGAATTTACCAAATCGCGATCGAAATATTCTGTAATTCCCGTTGACTTCCATCGTCGCATAGTCTTCGTTGTATGTTCATCGACAACTAACCATCTTCAACAATAGTTACTAGGACATTCTGCACGACAATGTGTGTGGGCGGATGAATATTAGCATCCTTCCTCTGACAGACAACAGATAACTATTCGTGTCTGGAGTTGGTGATAACAGAATGCCAGATCAAACACCTTTCAGCCTTCTATTTACCAAACTGTCGTAGTAAATCCTCGAAACTGGTAGCCAAATAAAATAACAGTTTGGGAATTAGGTGTTGGATTTGACATTCTGTGCTGCACAGCCGAGTTCTCCACCCATGGACATACAGAGACTTGGTGATAATAGTCGCTCCTTCTTATCTCACTGACATTCATCCCAAAACTAGTGTGGCTGGCCGCGGTGGCCGAGCGGTTCTAGGCGCTTCAGTCCGGAACCGTGTGACTGCTACGGTCGCAGGTTCGAATCCTGCCTCGGGCATGGATGTGTGTGATGTTCTTAGGTTAGTTAGGTTTAAGTAGTTCTACGTTCTAGGGGACTGATGACCACAGAAGTTAAGTACCACAGTGCTCAGAGCCATTTTTGAACCGCTGCTCGTAAACAACCTGCACTGACGCCTAGTCCGTACTGAACACGCACAGTCCAACGCGACACGTGCCTTAGCTGCGTTGTTGACCGTCAAACACAACCCTCTCACTACTACCGCTGTTCACATTATTTTGACAATCTCCTGTACACTCTAAGGAAAAATAAATAAAAAAAGAAAATAATAAAACTGCACCACCAAGGAGCTATCAACACTGGTCACAAGTTGACATTCATTCTGGTATCGACAAAAAAAGGCAAAGTTGTTGACTTTGGCGGCTGGGGGATGAGTGTGTGACGCTGCAGCGCAGTTTCACCGCTCACCGCGCAAGAACAGTGACAGGACACACGTCGATGCCAGGGCGTAAAGTCTTTGCGAATTTCATCCAGTGGACACAGTCGGACAATAAATATGCCTCACAGAGAGGCGCATGAACAATATACACAGATGACAGGCTATGTTGTTTGGATGAAGAAAGCCATTTGGACTAATCGGCGAGTCCTTCGATATTTGAGTAGGAGGGATGGTACTCGATGAGTTTGGCAGGAATTGGTGAACGATGGCCGAACACAACGTTAAGAAAGAGGTAGTAGACCTAGAGAGACAACGGAATGCGAGAACCGTGCAATCATCAAAGAGGCACTCAGAGCCCGGATCAGTCTTTGTCATCGATGCTACTGTCTGTGGAAAGATGGGCCCTATGATGTCGCTTAACAGTATCTTTGCTTCATCGCGCAGAAATCGTTTGGCATCGAACGCCTTGGGTCGATCAAAATTGGGACAAAAAGTGACTCCCAACGTCGCCTAAATGGGCTGTTAGGGTCGATGGCACGCCGCTACGGGCGCAGTGGACACGGAGGCAGGCCTCCTGCGCCTCACTGGGGAACACAGACGTGCGCCCACACCACACGCCGTGGCACTCCGAAGGCGGACTGGTGACGGAACAGCACAGGCTGCGTGCTGCCTGCTCTTGGCCACGCAGCACACAGTTGCACTGCTACCAGAGCCTCGTTTATAATGGCCGGACTGGGTTCTGCTGCACATGCTCTTGTCTCAAATTGGAATGAGGCATCGCATGCCGACAGCCAAGTGCGGCATTTTTACTTTACTAACCTAAGGACATCACACACATCCAAGCCCGAGGCAGGATTCGAACCTGCGGCCATAGCGGTCGCGCGGTTCCAGAATGTAGCGCCGAGAACCGCTCGGCAACTCAGCCGTTATTACATACGGTTGTTTACGCCCAGAAGTAATATAAAAAAAACGTATAGCTTCACTTTCTGGAGGGACGTCAAAGTGTCACTCATTACACTATAAGCATGCTTAATCATTCCTTACATCAAATTCTATCCGCTAAGAAAAACACTAAGTATCCTCGTTAGATCCTATAAAGTCTAACTGAGATCTTGAATCACGTCATATAATCTACTTAAATTGGTAGTATGGTATACAAGATAAACAGAGCAAGTGAGCAAAAGTAACGAAATAATATTATGGAGGCTATAGACAAAAGCACAGTTAAAACGGCACACTTACACGTAAAACAGCAGCATAGCTCTTTGTGACGTAGTAACGGTTATGGTCTGGCAAACATGATTTCACAGGCTTAATACATTCTGCATCTGGGTGTAAAGTTGTGTGGCGAGAAGCGGCTGAGGTGCTGGCTCAGACCCTCAGACCCTGCTTCGGATCCCGAGCCAGGCGCCGCCCTTGACGGAGAGTGTGGCGCTGTCCGGCTGGAGTCTGAGCGGCACCGGCGTCTTGGCGACCGCCTGGAGGCTGAACCTGGACAGCAGCTGGACGAGCACCGCCTTGGACTCCATCAGCGCGAACCTCTGGGCTGCAAAGGCGTAAGTCAGCAGTGAACTACACGGAGACTCTATAGGTGAGCAATAAGAGAGCAGTGGTAGGAAACCAGTTTGGATGGAAGAGATGAAACAGAAACACCACGAAGGATGTAACGCAATGTGACAACAGCAAGGCTGCGAAAGATAGTACAACGTCTTTCACAGTCCTGCGGTTCTGGAGCTATGTCGACAGACCAACAACGTCTGCTGCAAAAAAAAAAAAAAAAAAAAGAAGAAGAAGAAGGAAAGAAAATGTTCAAATGTGTGTGAATTCCTAATGGACCAAACTGCTTAGGTCCTCGGTCCGTAGACTTACACACTACTTAAACTAACTTACACTAAGGACAACACACAGTCGCGCATGTCCGCGGGAGGACACGAACCTCGGCCGGTAGGGCCCGCGCAGTCCGTGACATGGCGCCTGGAACCACGCGGCTACTGCGCGCGGACCCGTCTGCTGGACTGTTGCCGCGGTGCTGCACTGTGTTCGTCAGAAACGACGTCGGCGTTATCGTTGAGTCGGGGAGTGGGAGAATGCAGTGTATTCGGGACTCCTCCAAGCAGACAAGGAGGGAGCTCAGCCTGCGACTCACCGACTCCGATGAGCTTTTAAATGCTAGTCAGACGGCACTCGAATAAAGTAACTGTGAAAACGTCTAGGTCACTACGTTTCCGTTTGTGAAACAATAGAACTCAGAGACCATGAAGCAGAATCCGATCATAACCAGGTGGGACCGTTAGAACACACGAAAATAAGGAAATTAGAGATGCTCGGGGAAGAAAACCCCTACCAACACGGGCAGTGGCTACGTGAATTTCAAAAAATGTAAAGTAATAAAAGGCCTGCATTCAGATCAGAGTCAAGGGTTTCGAGTCGCACTTCTGGCGACATATTTCCTCTTTTTCCAAAGGAAAGGAAGCTGTCGCAAAAGTTATATACTGTTGTCACAAATACAATAAATTTATCGCAAAACAGGAAAGAAATATGATCAGTTTATGTGCCTACAAGCTGCGATGACAAGTGTTTGATCCATGGTGCAAACTTTATTTTTTGTACTTATTTTTTCTCACGACGTACAATAACCAAAAGTATTGCGCACTTAGTGATGGAATCTCTGTCTTTCTGTTAACCGAACGAGGTGGCACCATAGTTAGCACACTGGGCTCGCATTCGGTAGGACGACGGTTTCGAACACGTGTCGCTTCATCCAGATTTAGGTTCTCCCTGATTTCTCTAATTCGCTTCAGGGAGGTGCTAGGATGGTACTTTTGAAACTGCACGGCAGATGTCTTTCCCCATCCTTCCCTAATCCGATGGGACCGAAGACTTCGCTGTTTGGTCCCCTCCCCCCCCCCCCCCCCCCCCCCCCCCGAAATGAACCAATCAACTAATCTTTCTGTTTCTTGAAGGTTCACTTATTTCACCTTATCGTGGTAAGGTAAGTATCGTGTAATTAGGAGAAGCAGAGAAATCCTTTGCAAATGCACATTGCGTATGCTTGCTTCCAGCCAAGTGCCCTTCGGGAGGCATGCTTTGTTAGCGTTTTATAAAGGCGTTTCTCTTGGATATTAATTTCACCACGTTCATGACCAATACAGATAAAACTTCCTTAGTTTCGACCTATCGAACGATACCGTCCTGTCTGAAATGCCCTCTTCATCGTAGCATTTGATATCGGTCAGTTCGGAAACGAACATAGTAGTGACGTAAACCTTCCATAGGCGATCCTTTCGAGGAGTCCCCGACCATTACCAGTAAGTCAAAGGTCGTCGAAACAGATGTACATAGATGGCATTCCGGTTATCGATCAACCATGCCATCGATGACAAAAGGGCACCTATCAGAGGGGATACAGTTTGCCAGCTAGTCCCACATCCACAGTGACTGTGTACACAGACCCAATGGGTGCAGTAGGGCACAGAGATGACGCCTACCACACTCTCTGCGTTGGAGGGCCGTAGGTGGTGGTGGTTAGTGTTTAACGTCCCGTCGGCAGGAGGGCCATAGGAAGAATGGAAGCAGTACAGTCGCAGACTGGTGTGGCACGATGGTTTAATGTGAGTCGTCTTGTTGCTTCTCCTATTGGCGACAGTTTATAGAGGCTGAACTGTATCCTGAAGACCAGGGTGGGGCCGACCATATGTGACACACGAAAGAGAGGACACTATTTGGTTGCAAGGACACGATGGTACTCCCTCAGCACTACACAGCACCTGGCACCTGACCTCTAGGCATCCACAGGACGTGTTGTATCGAGAGATACGGTGTGCAGAGGTTTCTAGAGAGTGGCCTGTATTGTTTGAGACCTGCTGTATATGTATGTACCTCTGACGCTTCTTCAGAGAAGGGAACCTATAGAGTGGAGTCATCGACATGCTACTTGGACAGTCAAACAATGAGCCAATGTTCTTTTCACAGATGGATTCCGATTTGGTCTGGCAAGTGACAATCGACGGATTCACAACTGGAGGGAACGTGGAACACGATTTCGGAACTCAAACATTGTGGAAAGAGCCTGATATCGAGGACAGTCCCTAATGGTGTGGGCAGGGACCACTCGATTACTCAAATACCTCTTTATGAAGTTTTCTGGGTGAATCGGGAAGGTTTAACTGCTGACAGCTATCGTGAAGACATCTTGGGATGCCATGTGCGGTCGTTGTGAATTGCAGTGCGCCAGACTTCGTAACGATGGACAATAATGGTCCCCTCGTAGAACGTGGGTGGTTGATGTGTCCCTGGAAATGTAAGACATTACATGAATGGCGTGGTCTGCTCGCTCTCCCAATTTCAGTCTGAACCCACTGGGGTGCACTAGGGAGACAGGTTGCATTACGTTAGCATTCACCAACCACCATCCAAGATTTGCGAGCAGCTCTGCAGGAAGAACGGGAGTTATTGCCTCAACATGGGACTGGTGATATTGTTCACAATATGTCCCATCGTGGTCAGGCGTGTATTGCTGCCAAAATTGAGCACATTAACCAGTTGTCAGAATGTGTGTGTAAAGTTGGAAACATGAAGAAGATTTTAGTCTACCGTTATGCACGTTGCAGTTGTTCACGTTTTGTATTCTCTACATTTTTTCTACTTGACTATCATCTGTTTGTACTGCTTTGTGGCAAAATAACATCAACCTTGCAAAATTTTCGTTTGTTGCTTTTATTTTGGACAACAGTGTAAATGTCTGCTGTCAAAAGGTTTAACGACGATAGTTAACGGTGCCTAGTCCTTTCATGTCATTTCCATGATGATGGGATTTCCTGGTCAGCGATACACTATAATCAATAACTCAGAAATGATTACCATTGGGAGTATTTTGTGACTTAGCTAAGGCTTTTGATTGTGTGATCCATGATACGCTTAAGTAAAAGTTAAGATATTCAGTTTATAGGATATTAGGCATAGCAGATTCATGTTTTTTATGTTATCAAAATGACATAATGCAAAGTGTTTCGGTTCCATGTCACTCACATTGCAATACTCACTCAGAATTTGAAAGAATGGTGTAAAACAATATTCGTTTGTGGATCCTCTTATTTCTGTTAAACCGAAATAATATCACACATTTTGACATCTTTACTCATCAAAGAAATAGAAATGCATTATTTAGCATGTTTGTTTTATGCCATCCATAAAGAACACTCACCATAAGAAAACTAACACGAAAACCTATGCCAAATGTACCACGCTCACCCCAAAGCACACACGACTGACAGACACATTTAAATGACACTACTGGCTGGAGAATCATATGATATATTTCTACTGCACATTGACCCACCACCCGCCTTCTTACGTGCACACTATATGTGACTGCAAACTATCTCTTCCCTCAAGCAACTCTACACACGTGGTTTCAGCAGTACGATAGCCACTTGAGGAGATTTCTTTCGAAGAACGAGTTTTACCACTTCCTCAAAGCCCTCCACATTCGCCTGACACGCCGCCTTTTGAACATGTTTGGATCAAGACTGTAGGGTAAATCAAGATTGTAGGGCCACTTGCTTTCCATGGTCGTCCAGTCAACACTGCTGATTCTTCACTGACATACTTAACAGCCATGTGGAGAATGATATCCGATGGAAGAATACAGCAATCAATGGCGAATGATCTGAATTTATTGCAGATCGATTACGACTATAGAAAAGCCATAATCAGTGCTAGTGGTAACAGAAACAAATAAGATACTAGACTTTACAAGATAGTGTAATGCAGTAAAAATACTAAGGAGAAAAATGGGTGCCACTCATCACCCAGTATGGTCACATCAAACTTGTGCTCAGGCACGTATATCTTTCAGATTCGAATGCATAGTCACATGTATAATCATACTGAGAAAAAGAAGCTGCAAATTTTACAGAATATGAACATATAATTGAAGTTGTTGTTCACAGACTATTGTAGCACCAATGGTTTTGCCAATTTCACCAAGAGCACCATCTATGTGGGTAAATAATCAAGCTAAATAATATTTTTGTAAAAACATCAAGATAGGTGAGTGGCATACATATAGACATAACATACACTGTTAATATTAGGAGCTACCAAATAATTTACAAAAAGTAAATGAACAATCTAAATACAAATAGAGACATAACTATGTCAATACATTCTAAAACCAATTAAAAAAGTGTAGAAGTGTCATCTGTGGATGGCGAGAGCATATATTTGCATATAAAAACATAAAATTTAGAAAACCATGGACACAATATTGTACAAATACAATTAAATACAATGAAATGGATTCAAACTAACGTGTAAAAACCTGTATTATAAAGCAGGGCCACATCTGCGCAAATATCGCACACACTATAGGCTGTGACACCTAACCCTATCTAACAGACGGTTTTCAGATAACTCTCAAAAGAGGACGTTTTGAACTACCATCAGGTTAATGCCAGATATATCACATATAGTCGTCTTCTTAACCCCTCTATGGATGGTCGTGTTTCTCGCAACCCTTTCCTTGTCTGTGTCACGGTTTTATATTTTAAATAAAGTTGTTATTCCATTAAATGACGTATGACCTATCTTTTTTAAAAAAATTATGCCGTTATACGCATTGTATCCTCTCGCCATTCATAGATGGCACTATCTACATATTTGTAACTGTTTTTTCCATGTACTGAATTCGTGTTGTTGTTGTTGTTGTTGTTGTGGTCTACAATCCTGAGACTGGTTTGATGCTGCACTCCATGCTACTCTAACCTGTGGAAGCTTCTTCATCTCCCAGTACCTTTTGCAACCTACATCCTGCTTAGTGTACTCATCTCTTGGTCTCCCTCTACGATTTTTACCCTCCACGCTACCCTCCAGTACTAAATTGGTGATCCCTTGATGCCTCAGAACATGTCCTACCAACCGGTCCCTTCTCGTCAAGTTGTGCCACAAACTCCACTTCTCCCCAATTCTACTCAATACCTCCTCATTAGTTATGTGATCTACCCATCTAATCTTCAGCGTTCTTCTGCAGCACCACATTTCGAAAGCTTCTATTCTCTTCTTGTCCAAATTATTTATCATCCATGTTTCACTTCCATACATGGCTACACTCCATAGAAATATTTTCAGAAACGACTTCCTGACACTTAAATCTATACTCGATGTTAACAAATTTCTCTTCTTCAGAAACGCTTTCCTTGCCATTGCCAGTCTACAATTCATATCCTCTCTACTTCGACCATCATCAGTTATTTTGCTCCCCAAATAGAAAAAAATCCTTTACTACTTTAAGTGTCTCATTTCTTAATCTAATTCCCTCAGCATCACCCAAGTCAACTCGACTACATTCCATTATCCTCGTTTTGCTTTTGTTGATGTTCATCTTATATCCTCCTTTCAAGACACTATCCATTCCGTTCAACTGCTCTTCCAAGTCCTTTGCTGTCTCTGACAAAATTACAATGTCACTCGCGAACCTCAAAGTTTTTATTTCTTCTCCATGGACTTTAATACCTACTCCGAATTTTTCTTTTGTTACATTTACTGCTTGCTCGATATACAGATTCAATAACATCAGGGAGAGGCTACAACCCTTTCTCACTCCCTTCCCAACGACTGCTTCCCTTTCAAGTCCCTCGACTCTTATAACTGCCATCTGGTTTCTGTACAAATTGTAAATAGCATTTCGCTCCGTGTATTTCACCCCTGCGACCTTCAGAATTTGAAAGAGAGTATTCCAGTCAAAATTGTCAAAAGCTTTCTCTAAGTCTACAAATGTTAGAAACGTAGGTTTATCATTCCTTAAACTAGCTTCTAAGACAAGTCGTAGGTTCAGTATTGCCTCACGTGTTCCAACATTTCTACGGAATCCAAACTGATCTTCCCCGACGTCGGCCTCTACTACACTCCTGGAAATGGAAAAAAGAACACATTGACACCGGTGTGTCAGATCCACCATACTTGCTCCGGACACTGCGAGAGGGCTGTACAAGCAATGATCACACGCACGGCACAGCGGACACACCAGGAACCGCGGTATTGGCCGTCGAATGGCACTAGCTGCGCAGCATTTGTGCACCGCCGCCGTCAGTGTCAGCCAGTTTGCCGTGGCATACGGAGCTCCATCGCAGTCTTTAACACTGATAGCATGCCGCGACAGCGTGGACGTGAACCGTATGTGCAGTTGACGGACTTTGAGCGACGACGTATAGTGGGCATGCGGGAGGCCGGGTGGACGTACCGCCGAATTGAACAACACGTGGGGCGTGAGGTCTCCACAGTACATCGATGTTGTTGCCAGAGGTCGGCGGGAGGTGCACGTGCCCGTCGACCTGGGACCGGACCGCAGCGACTCACGGATGCACGCCAAGACCGTAGGATCCTTCGCAGTGCCGTAGGGGACCGCACCGCCACTTCCCAGCAAATTAGGGACACTGTTGCTCCTGGGGTATCGGCGATGACCATTCGCAACTGTCTCCATGAAGCTGGGCAACGGTCCCGCACACCGTTAGGCCGTCTTCCGCTCACAACCCAACATCGTGCAGCCCGCCTCCAGTGGTGTCGCGACAGGCGTGAATGGGGGGACGAATAGAGACGAGTCGTCTTCAGCGATGAGAGTCGCTTCTGCCTTGGTGCCAATGATGGTCGTATGCGTGTTTGGCGCCGTGCAGGTGAGCGCCACAATCAGGACTGCATACGACCGAGGCACACAGGGCCAACACCCGGCATCATGGTGTGGGGAGCGATCTCCTACACTGGCCGTACACCTCTGGTGATCGTCGAGGGGACACTGAATAGTGCACGGTACATCCAAACCGTCATCGAACCCATCGTTCTACCATTCCTAGACCGGCAAGGGAACTTGCTGTTCCAACAGGACAATGCACGTCCGCATGTATCCCGTGCCACCCAACGTGCTCTAGAAAGTGTAAGTCAACTACCCTGGCCAGCAAGATCTCCGGATCTGTCCCCCATTGAGCATGTTTGGGACTGGATGAAGCGTCGTCTCACGTGGTCTGCACGTCCAGCACGAACGCTGGTCCAACTGAGGCGCCAGGTGGAAATGGCATGGCAAGCCGTTCCACAGGACTACATCCAGCATCTCTACGATCGTCTCCATGGGAGAATAGCAGCCGGTATTGCTACGAAAGGTGAATATAGACTGTACTAGTGCCGACATTGTGCATGCTCTGTTGCCTGTGTCTATGTGCCTGTGGTTCTGTCAGTGTGATCATGTGATGTATCTGACCCCAGGAATGTGTCAATAAAGTTTCCCCTTCCTGGGACAATGAATTCACGGTGTTCTTATTTCAATTTCCAGGAGTGTAGTTTTTCCATTCGTCTGTAAAGAATTCGCGTTAGTATTTTGCAGCCATGAGTTATTAAACGCCAGCCAGTGTTGCCGAATGGTTCTAGGCACATGCCTTGGGCATAGATGTGTGTGATGTCCTTAGGTTAGTTAGGTTTAAGTAGTTCTAAGTCCTAGAGGACTGATGACCTCAGATTTTAAGTCCCCTAGTGCTCAGAGCCATTTGAACTTATTAAACTGATAGTTCGGTAATTTTCACATCTGTCAACACTTGCTTTCTTTGGGACTGGAATTATTATATTCTTCTTGAAGTCTGAGGTCATTTTGCCTGTCTCACACATTTTGCTCACCAGATGGTAGAGTTTTGTCAGGACTGGCTCTCCCAAGGCTGTCAGTAGTTCTAACGAAATGTTGTCTACTTCCGGGCCTTGTTTCCACTTAGGTCTTTCAGTGCTCTATCAAACTCTTCACGCAGTATCATATCTCCCATTTCATTTTCATCCATATACACTTCCATTTCCATAATATTGTTCTCAAGTACATCGCCTTTGTATAGACCTTCTATATACACCTTCCACCTACCTGCTTTCCCTTCTTTGGTTAGAACTGGGTTTCAACCTGAGCTCTCGATATTCATTCAAGTGGTTCTCTTTCCTCCAAATATCTCTTTAATTTTCCTGTAGTCAGTGTCTATCTTACCCCTAATGAGATAAGCCTCTACATCCTTGCATTCGTCCTCTAGCCATGCCTGCTTAGCCATTTTGCACTTCCTGTCGATCTAATTTTTGAGACGCTTGTATTCCTTTTTGCCTGCTTCTTTTACTGCAGTTTTATATTTTCTACTTTCATCCGTTAAATTCAGTATCTCTTCTGTTACCCAAGGATTTCTACTAGCCCTCGTCTTTTTACCTACTCGATACTCTGCTGTCTTCACTACTTCATCCCTCAAACCTACCCATTCTTCTTCTACTGTATTTCTGTCCCCCATTCCTGTCAATTGTTCCCGTATGCTCTCCCTGAAACTCTGTACAACCTCTGGTTTAGTCATTTTTTCCATGTCCCATCTCCTTAAATTCCCACATTTTTGCAGTTTCTTTAGTTTTAATCTACAGTTCATAAGCAATAGATTGTGATCAGATTCCACATCTGCCCCTGTAAATCTCTTGCAATTTAAAAACGTGTTCCTAAATCTCGGTCATACCATTATATATTCTATCTGAAACCTATCTGTATATCCAGGCTTCTTCCATGTATACAACCTTCTTTTATGATTCTTGAACCAAGTGTTAACTATGATTAAGTTATGCTCTGTGCAGAATTCTTCCAGGCGGCTTTCTCTTTCATTTCTTACCCACAATCCATATTCACCTACAACGTTTCTTTCTCTCCCTTTTCCTATTGCCGAATTCCAGTCACCCATGACAGTCCAGATGAGTCAATCATCCAGACTGTTGCCCCTGCAACTACTGAAAAGGCTGCTGCCCCTCTTCAGGAACCACACGTTTGTATGGCCTCTCAACAGATACCCCTCCGTTGTGGTTGCACCTACGGTACGGCCATCTGTATCGCTGAGGCACGCAAGACCCCCCCCCCCCCCCCAAACGGCAAGGTCCATGGTTCATGGCGGAGGGGAGGTGGGGGGAGAATTCGTGTTAACACTGTTAATGTAGTTTTCATAAATTATTTGGTAGGTTCTAATATTAGCAATATGTACTACGTCTATGTGTACCAATTTCGAACTAATGAGATGTACCTGTCTTAATACTTTTACAAAAATAAACTTTAGCTTGACTATGTGCCCTCAGAGAGAGGCTCTTCATCGAGGTGACCAAACCTGTGGTTTTTCAGTAGTCTGTAAGTAATAACTTCAATTCATGTTGGTATTTTGCAAGGCACTCTGCTCCTTTTTGTCAGTATCCTTATGTGTGTGACTATGTGTTAAATATGTGAGTTGTTGTGTTGAAGCACAAGTTTGATGTGACCATGTTTAGTCATGTATGGACATGTTTTCCTCGCTGGTATTTTTACTGCGTTATAGTGTACTGTGTATGCGTGTATCTTACTTCCTGTTGTTACTCTAGCACTGAAGATGGCTATTCTACAGTCGAGATCGATCTGCAATAAATTCAGGTTATTCACGACCGATCACTGCATTCTTCCATTTGTGTATCCAATGGCCGCTGCGCATGGGAGTCTTATGGATTTCAACATAAATAGAATTCCCAAGACTTACCTCCAGGCCGATTCCTCGCCACAGTTCTTAGGGGTTCTGACTGTAGTAAGCAGAGGCCTTACACCATACTGATCTTTGAGAGAATAAATACACTTCGAGAATTCTAATCATGTCTGAATTTTCCTCTAACCTAATATGTGTTGAACCGTTCTGTCTGAATTTTCCTCTGACTAATATGTGGTGAACCGTTTATTTCTGTCACGTGTATTCTGCTCATGTTGCGTTTTCACAAACAGTACGTTTACTAAATCTGTGAAAGAATTTCTTAAATACATCGTATTATCAGAAAACAATATAGTATTAGAAATGCGTCCTTTAGCTTTGGGTAGCTTAACTTTCGAAGTTTTAAAAGATGTTAAACGTTACGGCGATGCTTACCGATGCAAATGCGAGGTCCAGACCCGAACGGGAAGTAGGTGAACGGCTTGATGAGATGCTTCCTCTCCGGACTGAAGCGCTCCGGGTCGAAACGCTCCGGGTCCGGGAAGTACTTGGGGTCGTAGTGGATGCCGAGCACCGGCATCCAGACGCCGTCTCCGGGTCGCAGCTCGAGGCCCGGGCAGCTCTCTGTGGCCGGCAGCCTGTAGGGGCGCACGCACGTGCGGTCCAGGGAGGCCAGGGGAGTGTACATGCGTAGCGTCTCTGGGAACACAGGCGTCAGCGGAAGTACACGTCTGTGAGCAGCTGAACTGAGGACAGCCGGTAGGTTGGATGGAGGACGGTTCTGGCGCCACAGCGAATCGAATGCCTCTAATCTACATCAACTTTTTATAAACCACTGTGAGGTGCATGGCACGGGATACTTTCCATGGTACCATGCACTGGGTTTCCTTCCAGTTACATTCGGAAATGGAGCACAAGAAGAATGACAGGTTCACTGCCCCTGTGCATGTTGGAATTAGTTTAATCTTGTACCCGAGATCCCTTGAGATCTACATACAGAGTCTGTAGCTCTTTATTGCCCTCAGAGTCTTTCGTACCGACATGACCGAATGAAATTTTCTCGACTTAGAAGCCGAATCAGTTTGAATAAAATGCTCGAGTTTTTGATGGAAGTTCCGGCCATCGTCTTCAGGAGTAAAACCGCTGACTGCTGGGGCCGGCACTGTTCTTCCACTTCTACAGCCACGACAGCGGCCTCTGGCACTAGTGAGAGAGGGCTGGAAGCTGGTTGGGCAGCTCGCTCACACCAGCTCCGGCACGCCACAGGACAGAGTGACGTCAGGTGGAGCGGGAGCCTGGCGCCACATTTGAGCCCGCCTCCCTACAAGCGTCAAGCATTCTGCGTCGTGCGCGCCTCGTTCCGGCCCTCTGAGACTGGTTACAGAGGCTGCAATCGTGGCTAAATAAACAGAAAACTCTGCCAGCCCCGAAATGTGGGGCTCAATGGTAGTGACCCAAGCCCTCCTGCACCCGATGGCGGCGGGGATGACCATCGACAGCTCGAGAATCTTATTCGAATCGGAAACCGAGAAGATTTTATTCACTTTACTGTATTCCAGTACTAGAGTAAAGGTGTTTCTGTGCCACTTTTTATCTCATTTAAATTGTGTAAATTAACTAATTGATCAGTTAGTCCTCTGATGACGTTATGGATTTTCCCCAGACGGCACAAGTTACCTTCCCCACCATGACTCCTCTGGGAAATGACCTCCCCTCCTCCCACACAGAAAAATGGCGGGAAATTCAGATTATCGCGGTAGATTGTATTTTGGCAGTAAATTAAAATGCTAATTACATTTTATTGTAGAGGACATTATAATAATACATTCTTGATTTACATAAATTCAACTTCCATATCATCTTTGGAATACTGATGCAGCCTAATTATGACATCTCAATCCAAGATCTCCAGCACAGAATGCGGGTGCACAGAATAGGAGTGTACTCTATCTCCCTCTTCCTACTGGTGCAAAGTTCAAAGACTAGTGCGAAAACCCAGACTCTTTCCTCTGGCTGTGAAGCACGGGAGAGGTAGTTGCCACTGATCAACCACAAGACAGTAGCTTGACTTCCGTCAAAAACTGCCGGATGTACAGTGGATATTTTCGCTATTACAGCAGCGCTAGAGAATTGCTCCAGTCACTCTAGCAAATAGCCCTACCGAATACTGATTAAAAGTAAATTGAAGAAAGACAAAAGTAATGAGAAGAAGCAGAAATAAGAATAGCTAGAAGCTTAACATTAGGGTAGATACTCTCGACGTAGATGAAGTTACGGAATTCTACTACCTATGCAGCAGTATAACCAATGACGGACGGAGCAAGGAGGATATCAAAAGCAGACTAGCACTGGCAAAAAGGGCATTCCTGGAAAAGAAAAGTCTATTTGTATCAAAAATAGTCTTTAATTGAAGGAAGAAATTTCTGGAAATCTACGTCTGGAGGACAGCATTGTATGGCAGTGAAACATGGACTGTGGGAAAACCGCAACAGAACAGAATCGAAGCATCTGAGATTGGGTGCTACAGGCGAATGTTGAAAATTAGGTGGACTTGTAAAGTAAGGAATGAGGAGGTTCGGTGCAGACTCGAAGAGGAAAGGAATATGTGGAAAGCACTGATAAGGAGAAGGGACAGGGTGATATGACATCAATTAAGACATCATGGAATGACGTCTATGGTACTAGAGGGAGCTGTAGAGGGAAACAACTGTACAGGAATGCAGAGATTGGAATACATCCAGCAAATAATTGAGGACGTAGGTTCCAAGTGCTACTCTGTGTTGAAGAGGTTGGCACAGGAAAAGAAATCGTGGCGGGCCGCGTCAATGCATACTTATGGCTCAACAAAAATAAAGGATACGTAATGAAGAATCAATGTATGACAGTTACTTCTGTGGTATTTACACTAAAATGCCACATTATAGACGCCTTGCCTCTCAGTTTCAGCACAGTTCGCAATTTACTTTTTTTTGCGAATAGTTTCAGAACCAACATTAATAAGCGTTGTGTCAAAACACTCGTTCGCTTAAGAGCTCTCAAATGCCGTTGTAAAGGTGTACTGATCCATTTAAAAAGTGCACATATTCATTGTTTCAGGTGATAGAAAACAATATTATCATTATAGCAAAATTAAAAGGTTAGTTGGGGGATGGCATAAAATCCACCGACAGACAGGTGAATTTGAACGAATAATGACAAAATTTCTTCTTGTTCAGTTTATACTCTATCCATCGTAGGCTGTCAGTTTTATCCCCTTAAAATACCAAGCATATAAATTACATTACTGATCAGTTTCGGGGGTTGAGCCACTTGCAGATGTCTACAGTACGACACCAAATGTACAACAAATAGGTAATACAAGTACAATAAACATGTAAGACACATTTGTGAACAACATACGTAGTCTTCCACATATTAATCTGCTTAGAAGCACAACTTTTACAATACATCTTGCAGGCAAAAATCCTAACAGGTAATTTACCAGTTCTTGTACATTCATGTAACAGCACACCCTGTACTTTTCCGCACTCATACATGCGCTTAACTGTCACATATTGTGGGAAGCAGGCCTCAACCAAACAGTATGGTAAGAGCTGTCATTTTGCAGAGATAAAGCTATCGCCAGAGGGAGTTGCTGCCATGTGATCACAGCGTTACGTGCAAGTCACTTCTTATTAAACTTTCTGCATAATGGACTTTCACAAATTATTTACATTCGTTGTTAATGTATGAAAATCAGTGTCATTCTGGTAACATTTTTCTCTAAAGTGATCTCATTTGTTCGCTTTCGAAAAATAGTGCATAGAAGCGGTTTTTGAAATTTTACTACTGACGAAAATTATTAATTTTAATATAACATTTTAGAAAATCGAACGCGTGCGACCACTTCAGAAAAAAATATGACCAGAATGACACTTATTTTTCTACAGTAATAACGAATGTAACTCGCTTTAGTATTTGACTTAATTGTAAACGATTTTAAAAGTACTGTAAATAATTTTAAAAGTCCACAGATAGGTATGACGTATGACTATAACCCTGTGATGCCTGAATTTCACTGCAGTGGACAACTTTTAATGGTCAATTCTCTGGCGGTTTCAGTGAGTCATGAGGCTGTAAATGCATGCAGGAGTTAACATTAGTAGGGAGTGCCCACTGCAGTGAACTGTATGTGTTTTCAGCCCCAGGTCTGATTGAAAATGCAAAGAAGCGACCATAAACAACTGCCCTCTGTAGTGGTCAGTATGCGCCCCGGAGATGATCATATATGGGGATGTTTTATTATAGTGGCAAGGGTAGTTTATGTTGTGCCACTTTACGTGCTGTGTAATAACAGCAAGCACAGGGATTTTTTTCAGCAATGACTAATAAAAGTGAGGCCATTTTTCTTTTAAATGTGAGATGAGACAATGTAGCATCATTACAGCCATAACGGAAGTTTCATTGTGTCTACAGTAGTTGTAAGTAATGTCAAAGTCCATTGTACACTGGAGATAGTATGTTCATATTCACAGGCCATGTACTTTAGTATGTTCTGCCAAAATGGTTAGCATTTCAACCATGTCGGCCTGCGGATTCGAGGCCAACGTCCGTATCATGGCACAACGGCACCTACCGGTAAAATCTGCCTGCGGCTCTCGTTGTCACTGTAAACCGAAGGTAATGGATCAGTTATGTTATGTTATGTTACGTGATTTATTCATCTCATTACGTACAATTTTCAAATCATTTGTTTTAATATACAGGAGACATGTCAAGGTTTACAAAAGAAACGTTTTTTACTTTTTTTTAAGAGAAATACAAAAGTTTACATTATATTTTACATTTCTAAGTTACAGCTACACATGTACATAAAATACTACATGTAATACAATCCCTGTGTTCAGATTGTGAAATTGTCCTCAATTAATTCATCGCCAGAATAATAACACTTTTCCACCAGAAGAGTAAAGAGCAATCTTTTCATTGAACCAAGCTGCATTTTAAATATATTACTGCCTTTTACTTTATTGAAAATTTTTAACCCCAAATACTCTGGCGTTTGGGTATAAAGTTTTAAACGATGTGTTGGAAGTTTGAAGTTATCTCTGTGGCGAGTGCTGTAGTTGTGGTCAAAACGATAAGTATCTAGTGTATGTTGATTTTTATGTGGGAACACCACCATCTCATATATGTTAAGTGAGAGAATAGATAGTATTTCTAAATTTTTTAACAGTGGTCGACAGGATTCTCGTTTTTTTGCAACATACATGTTCTAATTACTTTCGTTTGTAATACTAGGAGCCTAGTGACATTTGCTGAATTTCCCCAGAAGATTATGCCATAACGAATAACTGACTCAAAGTAGCAGTGCTAAACTATCTTTCTGGTATCCATGTTTGTGACACCTGACAAAATATACATTGCAAATGCTAAGTTGTTCGCTTTATTTGCTACATAATCTATGTGTACCTTCCAATTTAAATTTTTGTCAAGATTTAGGCCGAAGAACTTCATGTGGTTTGCTTCTATGATATACTGATCATTGCAAGTTATCTTTATTTCACTCCTTTCTATTGATAAAGCTTCAAATTGCATCATTTTGGTTTTAATTACATTTAGTTTTAGTCCATTTTTATAGAACAGAGATTCAAGTTTTCTTAAGTATTTTTGGCTTTTTCTGGAATATTTTCAGATACCTCATTTACAATTAGAACTGATGTATCATCAGCAAATAAGACTGAATGAACATCAATAGCAAGTGGCAGGTCATTTATGTAAAAAAAAGTGACAGATAGGGACCCAATATCGAACCTTGTGGGACTCCTTAGGGAACTGTTTTCCAGTCTGAGGAATAATTGATTCAAATTGAAGTTAAAATTACTCTTTGTTTCCTACCTGACAGGTAAGAGCTAAACCATTTTAAAGCAGTGTCCCTGATTCCACACACCTGTAATTTGTGGAGGAGTAATGCATGGTTCACTAAATCGAAATCTTTCGTTAGATCGCAGAATATTCCTGTGATCTTTCTACCTTTATCTAATGCGAAGCATATTTTTTGGGTAAACTCATTTATGGCATTCACAGTGCTTTTACCCTGTTGGAATCTGAATGGGTTTTTAAAAATTATATCATTTACATTAAGAAATTTAGTAATTTGTTTTGCTTGCCATTTTTTCAAACACTTTAGAGAAGACTGGAAAGAGAGAGATAGGGTGGTAATGTCCCCATATCTTCTGTCGATCCTTTCTTGAATACAGGTTTGATCTCAGCATATTTCAATACATTTGGAAAGCATCCCTGTTCAAAAGATTGATTTATAATAGTTGACAGTGGTTGAGAAATAATATCGTACACAAACTTGATTACAGATATTGTTATTTCATCCCACCCATGTGGGGTTTTGTTTTTTAGGGACAATATTTCCTCTTCCACAAACCTTTGGGTGATTTTTTCCAGTTGTTTAAAAGATGTGTTCTGGCTGTTTTGCAAATGTGTGATGCCCTGATAGAATGTCATATCCCCATCCGATCTTACTACATTTAGGAAGAATTCATTGAAACAACTTGACATTTGAACAGGGTTTACTATAATTTCATTTAATGTCTAATCTTCAAAGTCTCATGAATTTTTAGTTTGGCTCCTAATTCAGACTGAACAACTGAGCACACTGAATTTGTTTTATTTCTGTGTTCTCGTACGAATTTATTATTTGCCATTTTTTTAGCTGCCATTACAACTTTCCTAAATACAGCTATATACTGTTCGACATAAGTAACAATATCTGAATTTCTGTTTGATTTTAACTCCTTATGGAGCTCCCTCTTTTTGGTAATAGAAATTTTTTTCCTGTTGTAATCCATTTGAGTTTACCAGTTACTTTCTTTTGCTTATACCTACAAGGAAATGATTCATTAAATACCTCTAAGATATAATTTAAGAATTTGTCATAGTTTATTGAGCTTCAACTATTGTGGTCTACAGGCCAGATTTCTGAAATTTCTGAATGAAGTCACGAAAATTTGTGGAATCCTTGCTTTCAACTAAGACATTTAAGTTGAAGTCTGCTGCTGTAACAACTTTTTTCTTACTTTATTTCTGGAGTTTTTCTAGGAGGCATTCGAATATGCTAAAAACACTTTCGTTACCGTACATCCAGGAATTCTGTAGATTGCTATAACCAGTGTGTTCAGACCACTTAGTTCTACAGAGCAACTTTCAAACACGCTTTCTTTATTTAAATAATTAAAACTATCTCTTATTGTATAACTTACAGAAGAATTGACAAGAATGCAGGAGCCTCCACGAGATTTGCTTATTCTACAAAAGCTATCAGCTACCTTAAAATTATTAATACTATTTAATACTTTTATACTATCTTGTGTTAACCAGTGTTCGTTCAGGCAGATTATTTTAATATTAACGGATTGTGGAAGCAGAATTTTTAGTTCGTCGATTTTTGAGTATTTACGATTTGGTAGTTCTGCCCCTAAGCCATTTATATTCCAGTGCATCAATAGATCATTTTTGTTTTTAGTTATTTTATGTGCATCCTTTGTTTGGTACCTTAACTTTTTAATTACAGTCTGAGTTTTTTCTTTGTCATCAGAATGAATTAGTTTCCCTTGCTTCTTAGGATTATACACACATCTATGAACATTTTGTAAGGTTCACAGAGCCTAATCTATTCAAGTGCAGGCCGTCTTTTCGCAGACACTTATAATTTAAGAACTTGTTTGGGTCAATGAATACTGCACCGAGTCTGTTGCACTGTTCCCTAATGCCGGTATTTATTCTGTTGATGTAAGTATCACTTACCGATCTTCGGTGAATAACTCCACTAATTACCAGCCTGGATGTTGGGTATAGAGTTTTCGCCGATCTAATCAGATTCCGTGTTTCATTCACGATTTCTTTCTCACTGTTACTGCGGATGGAGTTTGTGTCCACGTGGATTAAGACACCTCTGTAATCGTCGGTACTTAAAGTTTTGTTACCAGTTTTCCCCGTGTTTATTTTCATAGACAATACATTCTTAAAATGTTTGTTGAGTTGAGCAGACGTGCAGCATGCCTCGTAGAAATATGCGCCAACCGTACTGTCAAATCAGTGAGTTGCAACGGGTGTGTACAAGTTCACGGAAGACTGTAGAACCCTACTAGATGGATCAGATCGCACTATCCAGACCAACCCCCAAGTGGATCGACACCTCATCCGAACAGCACTGCAGGACAGATCTGCGTCGTCCTCGGTTGTGGCGCAACTGTGGAACAGTGTAACACGTCTTACACCATCAGGACTGGCAATCCGTCGCCCACTTCTGCGCCTCCCTTTGACGAATGCTAGATGACAATGGTGCATGGAACGACGTCACTGGGAAAAGGAATAGCATCAGGTAGCGTTTCCGGACGATTCCATATTCTGTTTGTATGACAATGATGGCCGCATTTTGGTTCGCCGTAGACAGGGGGAGTATTTGCGCAAGACATACAGCACCACACCAAGCCTTATGTTGAGGGGTGCTATATAGTAGAACCGCAAATCACGGCTTGTGCGGTTCCAGGGCACTGTCACCAGTGTGGCTTACGTGGAGGACATCCTGAGACACGTAGCCACACCCTTTCTGCACAACGCCCCAAAGGCCATTTTTCAGCAAGACAATGCACGACGACACGTTGCTGCACGAACAAGTGCCTTCTTGGTGACACAGGTTGTCAGCCTTTTGCCCTGATCTGCCAGACGACCAGACCAGTCCCAAATTGAAGATGTGTGGGGTATGGAGAGACGATGGGTGTAGTGCTGTGGCCTAATACCAGTCACTACATGTGAACTTTGGAACTAGAAGAATGCACCAAGGATGGCTAAAGCACTGCAGGACGCCTTCGCGTCTTATACGCGTCCGTGCCACCACGCGTGGAGCAAGTTAACAGGCCCAATGACGGGCGCTGTGCATACTAGGCAACAGGACACTTGCTGAACCAAGATGGCTGAAATGATAATCATTTCTGTAGGACATACTAATGTACATGTCCTGTGAACATGAACGTTCCATCTCTACTCGTCCAAGGTGTTCTGTTTTTTTTTTCTGAAGATGAGTGCATAATAAGTTTAATCAGAATTGACGACGTGCACACAACGCTGTGATCACATGACAGCAGCTTCCTTTTGTGATAACTTCGTCTCTCTAACATGATACGTCATAGTGTACTCTTTAATTTATGCGTGTTGCCCATTTCTAACAGTTACGTGTGTGTATGAGTGCAGAATAGAATGCAGTACGTTATTGATCAAATGTGCAAGAACTATTAAGGCAGCCGTTAGTAAGGTTTTTGCCTACACAACGTGCTGTGGAAGTTGTACTTGTAAGCCCATTCGTATGGGCAAGACTACATTTGCAACATTCTGACATATGTATGCGTCGTCACAGTTTTCGATTGTTTATCGAAGTGTTCTTACCGAAGCGTACGTCGTAAGTCAGTTATCGTGTTTTCGTGAGCACGCGGACGTGTTCGCGGAAGTACCTACACAGTGGTCCTGTTTTTCACGAACACATTCGCGGACGTGTGAGAGGGGGCGATGATGTTTGGTTTGTGTGCCGCTCAACTGCGCGGTCATCGGCACTCGTACCAAGTCCCAATTTTTACACAATCCAATCTAGCCACTGTCACGAATAATGATGATGAAGTGATACGGATTACACAAACATCCAGTCGCCTGGCAGAGAAAGTCCACAGCCCGTCCAAGAATCAAAACCGGGACCGCGTGATCCAAAGGCAGCAACGCTAACCAGTAGACAACGAGCTGCGGACACGTGTGAGGGAAACTGCAGGTTTATAGGTTCCCGATAACGACATGGCCCGCGCCCCGGACGCAGCGATGGACACAACACTGAGTGACAATATACAACAGCTACTGAATGACAATAACAAACAAAGCTTAAAGGCGAGGTCCACTCCAGACACCAAAATGAAACACCAGGAGGAGAAAGATGCAGACCAGAGACGTCAACGTCAGCAAGTACTGGATGAAGTACAGTCCATTCAACGACAAATATTTGAAGACCCCGATGCATTTCTGAAGTTTCAACGTCGTCAGATACCTCTGCGTCATTGTAGTCACAACTGGCAAGGCACCAGGAAGACAACAGATCAACTTATGGAATCCCACGATGATGAGGGTTTCGAGTCTGTACAAAAGTAGAAGGCTATCCAACGGAAGACAATGCAAACCACACGGCAACAACTCTAATTGCCAACAGATACGATGAAGATCCTCCGCAGGAGTCTGCAACTGCCGAGGCACCACGCCTACTGACGGATGCGAAACTGCCAAAAGTCCACCCCCCCCCCCCACCCAATTGTAATTTTTAATTGCTAAAATAGCGTAAAAGTATGCAGAGAACTAAAGGCACTATTTAGTGGAAGCTTAAGAGCAACTTATACAGGAGATGGAATGAAATTTTACGTCGATACATTTGAGAACTATCAGAAGGTGTCTTCTCTTTTCCGAGAACAAAAATTACTGTTCCATGCATATCAAGATATCAAGATCAGGGACCTAAAGGTGGTAGTTAAGGGTCTACCACCGTTAGTCACAGAAAAGCAACTTCCACAACACTTGCAAGAGCACGGTTTCACTATTAATGACGTGCACCAGTTCAAACGCAAGAAGCCGGGTAAACTCCACCCACTACCCACAGATGCTGTGACACTACCGCATGGAGAAAGGTCTTGTACCATTTACTTATTACGCTATGTACTTTCGAGCCAGTGAAAGATTATCGATCACGAAATGCACCTTCACAGTGTAAACGCTGCCAACCCTGGACTGAAAGAGCCAGTTAGCTGCAAGGTGTGTTAAATGTGGAGATATGCGCCCAAGCGCCGAATGCAACCAAGCACCTGACACACCCCTAAATTTGCTAGCTAGGGCCAACATAAAGCTCCTTGGAAAGGATGTAACGAGTTCTAGAAAGTTCTGAAAAAGTTCCGAGTAACTGCGTCTAATACCGCAAAACTATGCATTGAGTTTCAACCCACTGCTAACATCGTCAAACCGGTGATCCCCGACAAGACAAGGTCGTAAGCTCAACTACCGCCACCACCAACCCACCGAAACACGCACTGAAGCCCGATTCCAACAATGCGAGAAACAAATGGGGAACGTACGTTTACTTCAATACTTCAAGGAGAACAACAAACCAACACGGATGCTTCGAGATAAAGACTCAGATACAGCACTTAACGAAGTTACTACGGTCTTAAAACTTCTGAGCAGTCAGAATTTTCTACACAAACTGATCCTCCATGGGAAAAGAATGCTGGCAGCAAAAGACAAGCTGTCAGAAATAGCTATCTTGGTAGAAACCCTAGAGCAACTCGAAGAGTCCGGATAACATCATGGACACACAAACACAGGACCTTCGAATCTATATATGGAAGGCAACAGGTATTCACCACAAAAAGAATTAATTGACAGGATTTGATTACATTACATGATTTTATTACACTATATAAAACTGGTATTGTTCTTCTATTCGATATCCACCTCCGACTGACTGAAAGCTTTAAGCTTCAAGCCGGCCGGAGTGGCCGAACGGTTCTAGGCGCTACAGTCTGGAACCGCACGACCGCTAGAATCGCAGGTTCGAATCCTGCCTCGGGATGGATGTGTGTAATGTCTTCAGGTTAGTTAGGTTTAAGTAGTTCTAAGTTGTAGGGGACTGATGACCTCAGATGTTAAGTCCTATAGTGCTCAGAGCCATTGAACCATTTTTTAAGCTTCAAAATATGGTAGGATATCATAGAGATGGACAACTACGATGAGGTGGAGGCACACCTATCTGCCTCCACCGCGCCATAACCCATCGAGAAGTGGACCCTCCACAACTGCGAAAACTGGAACAGTACCATTTAGACAGACCTAGGAGACATCGCTCTAGTTGTGATATACCTCCGACCAGCACCCCAATTAATCAAACAGAACATAAGAATTACGTGCATTAGAACTACTTAAACCTAACTAACCTAAGGACATCACACACATCCATGCCCGAGGCAGGATTCCAACCTGCGACCGTAGCGGTCGCGCGGTTCCAGACTGTAGCGCCTACAACCGGTCGGCCATCTCGGCCGGCTTCTGGCAACGCTTCCGAGGATAAACCGCCCACAATCCCGAAGAATGCACCAAGAAAATAACTGGGCACAATTTAAGAGACAGCTCAGAAACAACACGGTAGGTGCTGGCACCGGAACATACCGACTCTGCGGCGGTCTGTACAGCACGAGGAGTACGGAAGGCGCGTGAACTGCCCTCTGTTGGAAGACAAGATGTTCACCTTCCTGCTCCGGACGAAAGACGAATGGAAACGAGTTAAAATTACACGAACCGACTCTACTCCTGTGCAACCTATCCAAACCCCCGCAGGTACTAACCGCAGACCCAGTGATCAAAGCGGAAACATTTGCAACAGCCTTCGAACAGCAGACAGCATTACTGAGGGAACCATTAAACGTATCCCAGAAAGAGTACGAATATACCACCAACCTACCTGTGAAGCGGTCTATGACAGAAGACGATACATCGCAACCAAGCCTCCCTGCACCAAAAGAGGTAAGAATGGTAAAGAAGAAACTCCACGTGATTAAGGCACCAGGCACTGACAGAATAAGCAACCTTCACTTGAAGAACGTGCTAAGATAACTTCTGGTTCTGTTAAACGGAATTTACAGCTGTTGCCTAACCGAAAGCCAGGCCTGCATATAACAATAGCTACAAATTACAGACCTATTAGCATCTTCAGCGGGATGAGTAAATCCATGTAAAGCGTTATCTACACCCGTTTCCTCGAATGTCTACTGGCTGATGCCACATTTTGGGCAGAACAATACAGTTTCCAAGGGAGACTGTCAGGGGAGCTGCAGTTATTACGACTAGCAGAACACGTTACAAAGAAACTCTACACAACCAGCGCCTCCGCTACAATTTTCTAGACATAGGAGAATCGCAGGACACGGTTTGGAGAGAACACCTGAACCGGAAACTGGAACAACAAACGCCAGTACCAACTTGTTACAGCAAACTCATTGCTTATTACCTGAAAGTCAGAAAAATGATCGTAACAATCCGAGGCCAACCATCTGACTGCCGCCCGGCAAGAGCGGGACTACCCCAGGAATCGGCTCTTTCCCTCCTGTTATTCGTTAATTACGTCAACGAGATACCAACAGCCGTTCGAGTGCAAGTAACACAGTTTGCTCGTGATACGGCCTGCTTTACCAGCGGAAGACACATCCGGGTCGATATCAGACGACTGCTAGAATAGCTCGAACCGCGAGGGGTAGGGCGCGGTATGAATGTGTGTCTTGTCCTTAGCATAAGTTAGATTGAGTAGTGTGCAAGCTTAGGGGCCGATGACCGCAGCAGTTTGGTCCCATAAGACCTTACCGTAAATTTACAGATTTCCAACAACGCGACGCTACAGCGACAGGCTGCAAGATCAACGAAGTACAGTTAAACCCGACCAAGACGACTGCCGTTAACTTCAGTAAAAGACACCCGCAGATGCGTATTGCACTGAAACAGAACGGACAAGACATTTCACGGAGTACTAAGGCGACATACTTAGAGGCTACCCTACACAAACAATTCTTCCTCCTTACGCATATAGAATATCTTAGAAACAAAGCCATTAGAATGGATAGGACACTCTTCTGCTTTTTTAAAGGCTCAGACCTAAGCACTTCAGCCAAATTACGACTGTATAAAGCAACAGACCTTTCAAAAATGCTGTACGGCAGTTGTGTTTGGGGTATGGCTAGAGACAAAGCCATTGGAATGGATAGGAAACTTTCTCCTTTTTTAAAAGCTCAGACCTAAGCAACACAGTCAAATTGAGAATGTATAAGATACAGCCTTTTTCAAAATCTGTACGGTAGCACAGTTTAGGGTACGGCTAGCTAAACACAAATCAATCGCGTTCAACTAAAAGAAAATATGATTCTTCGATGGATACTTTGTAAGCGTATCGTCATATCGCTGGCTTATTTGTGGAGTATCTTTGCGGGCAGCCACGTCTGTCGAGTCGAGAGCGGGACACGGAACTGTTATGTTGTGTGGTGTGTAGCTCTGCATGTGAGATGCGTTGTTGGTATGGAAGTTGAAGTGTTGCTGCAAGTGATACTACAGTAAAGTGATAAAATAAGTAAATAACTCAGAAGAATGTTCGTGAAGAAGTAATTTCAAATGAGCAGTGCTGCTGTTAATGAATTGTGTATCCTCTCGTTGCGTGTCGTACCGTACAGTATCAATTACCTGCGCCATGTTCGGTCTCTCAGAATGAACTAAAGTGAATCAGCAAAAATTAGTTACCACAAAAGAGTACAAACAAATGCGAGTGTCTTGAAGCGAGCGTGAGGACGTGCGATCGATCATCGCGTTTCCGCATTATCAACAATCGGCTGTGCCGTGACGGTTACGCGCACGCTCGTACAAGTGAGAACTGAGAAGTGAAAAATCAACTTTACGACCAGTGTTACATCGTTACTGGTGACACGGAGGACTACTAACAGATATCTGTGGGAGTGACGAGCGTAAGAACTGTCGTTGGATCATTCGACTTCTGCATCATCAACAACAGCTGTGTGTAGCAGAACAGCACGACCGCCGCGGGATCACCAGGTACGTCGTGTGGACAGGGCGCGCGGTCACGAAACGAGAAGTCAGTGTAAAGTACCCCACCGATTCGTACTCGCGGGCGTTTCACGACTTGCAACTTTCGGATAAGAAGTGCCGTATAATTTATTAGGAGAGTCAACCATTTATGTACAAATACTGATTGTTATTTCATGTTATTGAGTGACGTTACGCGAGCTCTGGGATGTGTACGTTAGGTTAGGTTAGTGTTGTTTAACGTCCCGTCGACAACGAGGTCATTAGAGTCGGAGCGGAAGCTCGGGTTAGGGAAGGATGGGGAAGGAAATCGGCCGTGCCCTTTCAAAGGAACCATCCCGGCATTTGCCTGAAACGATTTAGGGAAATCACGGGAAACCTAAATCAGGATGGCTGGAGACGGGATTGAACCGTCGTCCTCCCCAATGCGAGTCCAGTGTGCAGGATGTGTACGTCAAAGGACTTGTGGCACAGTGTATACACTCTTCCGATCCATGACAGAGCAAAGAACTAGTGCTACGAAGTAAGCACACTCCACGGTGGTGCACGTTTGACGGCGCTAGCGGCATCTATGTGTGAAAGGGAACAGTTATTTGGCACCCATTACGGAAGACGACGTAAGTGGCCCTTATGGGCGAAAGTTAAAACTTTTTGGCAGCCATCACCGTATACGACGTGAGCGGCGCCTAGGACCGACGCTGCAAATATTAGCACGCTTTGCGGAGAGGGTGCAGTGCTGACAGCCGGACGGCGTCAACTAAATCGGCACTACGCAACAGCCGCGGCTATGGAGCCAGAAGACAACGCAAAGTAAGTTGCGCATCACGGCGTTACCTCACGCAACTGAAGCAACGATAGTAACTAACTGGCAGTGCAGATTGCATTGTATAATTACGTAATTACAAGTAGTGACAGTTTTAAATTCTTTTTTATATCCAAAATTACGAGACATTGCTTACTTGCCGACCGTATAGTGAAGTAAATGTCACTGTCAGGCCCTGCTTACTTAGTGGTCTAATTTTTAATAACAGTTAAGGGTAAACGAAATGAGTTTTTCGATGAGTAAATCGATTTTTTGGTAAATGCATTTTCGAAAAATTTTGATTCTCCTGTTTAATACCATGTATAAAATATTTTGATGACGTGAATAGAACTATTTTAAATAATTTTGTACAATAATTTCGACACACGATGTTCCTTGTATATGACACGTGAAATATACCTGATATACACTCCTGGCAATGGAAAAAAGAACACATTGACACCGGTGTGTCACACCCACCATACTTGCTCTGGACACTGCGAGAGGGCTGTACAAGCAATGATCACACGCACGGCACAGCGGACACACCAGGAACCGCGGTGTTGGCCGTCGAATGGCGCTAGCTGCGCAGCATTTGTGCACCGCCGCCGTCAGTGTCAGCCAGTTTGCCGTGGCATACGGAGCTCCATCGCAGTCTTTAACACTGGTAGCATGCCGCGACAGCGTGGACGTGAACCGTATGTGCAGTTGACGGACTTAGAGCGAGGGCGTATAGTGGGCATGCGGGAGGCCGGGTGGACGTACCGCCGAATTGCTCAGCACGTGGGGCGTGAGGTCTCCACAGTACATCGATGTTGTCGCCAGTGGTCGGCGGAAGGTGCACGTGCCCTTCAACCTGGGACCGGACCTCAGCGACGCACGGATGCACGCCAAGACCGTAGGATCGTACGCAGTGCCGTAGGGGACCGCACCGCCACTTCCCAGCAAATTAGGGACACTGTTGCTCCTGGGGTATCGGCGAGGACCATTCGCAACCGTCTCCATGAAGCTGGGCTACGGTCCCGCACACCGTTAGGCCGTCTTCCGCTAACGCCCCATATCGTGCAGCACGCCTCCAGTGGTGTCGCGACAGGTGTGAATGGAGGGACGAATGGAGAAGTGTCGTCTTCAGTGATGAGAGTCGCTTCTGCCTTGGTGCCAATGATGGTCGTATGCGTGTTTGGCGCCGTGCAGGTGAGCGCCACAATCAGGACTGCATACGACCGAGGCACACAGGGCCAACACCCAGCATCATGGTATGGGGAGCGATCTCCTACACTGGCCGTACACCTCTGGTGATCGTCGAGGGGACACTGAATAGTGCACGGTACATCCAAACCGTCATCGAACCCATCGTTCTACCATTCCTAGACCGGCAAGGGAACTTGCTGGTCCAACAGGACAATGCACGTCCGCATGTATCACGTGCCACCCAACGTGCTCTAGAAGGTGTAAGTCAACTACCCTGGCCAGCAAGATCTCCGGATCTGTCCCCCATTGAGCATGTTTGGGACTGGATGAAGCGTCGTCTCACGCGTTCTGCACGTCCTGCACGAACGCTGGTCCAACTGAGACGCCAGGTGGAAATGGCATGGCAAGCCGTTCCACAGGACTACATCCAGCATCTCTACGATCGTCTCCATGGGAGAATAGCAGCCTGCATTGCTGCGAAAGGTGGATATACACTGTACTAGTGCCGACATTGTGCATGCTCTGTTGCCTGTGTCTATGTGCCTGTGGTTCTGTCAGTGTGATCATGTGATGTATCTGACCTCAGGAATGTGTCAATAAAGTTTCCCCTTCCTGGGACAATGAATTCACGGTGTTCTTATTTCAATTTCCAGTAGTGTAGACAGCCTTGCCAGAGATATAATTGAGCACAAGAGAGTTAGCTTTTCTGTTGGCTACAATGCTACAAAGTTGACAATAGGTTCTGCACCATTTGTATTGTTTCCTTTGTGAGTACATCCATGTCATTGTTGTGAAAGTAGTATATGGAGAAGTCATTGAGTTTTCTTTCCTTCAACATGCCAAGACCTAGTCTGAAGGTATTTAGAAAGCGTGTACATTGGCGCAAGAAAGTAAAGTGTACAAAAAATTCGTCTGATTCATCTTCGTCAGTATCTGATGTCCCAGTAGCGACTAACCTCAACACTGGTAGTGATACATTAAGTGATGCTGCTGCAAGTGCACCGGAAAGTGCTTCAAGAAGAAAACTAGCTGGAATTGAAGAAGAATACAAAAAACTAAACGCTGGGACTACAAAATATGAGGTAATTAACTTCTCTTTATTATTAGACGTTTTGTAGAACAATGTTTGCTGCAAACAATGTGGAAAATGTGGTGTTTCATTGAAAACAAACTTACATGTAGGACATGCATGTGAATTAGAGTTGACGTGCAGTTATTGCAAACACAGTGTTACTTTCTCCAATTCCTCACATATTACTGCAGCTACAGGTAAACTATACGATATAAACATTAGACTGGTTTATGGATTACGGTTTATAGGAAAGGGCAGAGCTGCAGGTGCCATGTTGTGTGGTGTGATGAACCTCCCTACTACACCTTCAAAATTTAACAAACACATAATTGCAATAGGCTCTGCTGTAGAAGATGTGGCACAGGAAAACATGAATGATGCTGTTGAGGAAGCAGTTGTTGAAAATAATAATAGCAGAGACTTGTCCATAGCTTTTGATGGAAGCTGGCAGAAGAGAGGCCACACATCTCTGAATGGTGTAGTAACAGCTACAAGTGTGGACAGTGGTAAGGTAGTTGATGTGACAATACTATCCAAGCATTGCAGATACAAGGAGAAAATGAAAACTAAACATGAAGAGGAGTGCATGGCGAATTACTATGGGTCAAGTGGTGGTATGGAAGTTGCTGGTGTAAGAAGTATTTATCAACGCTCAGTAAAATGGTACAACGTTAGATACATAAATTATCGTGGAGATGGTGATTCAAAGGCTCTCAAAGAAATTGAGGAACTGAGACCCTATGGTAACGACGTGAAAATTTCCAAACTGGAGTGTGTTGGCCATGTTCCAAAAAGGATGGGATCAAGACTTCGACGGCTCAAGACTAGCATGAAAGGCAAGAAATTGAGCGATGGAAGAACTTTAGATGGGAAAAACAGACTGACAGATGCTGCAATAGATCATATTCAGAAGTGCTATGGTCTAGCAATAAGACAGAATACAGCAGATGGAGAATTAATGATAAGAGCAGTCTGGGCTCTGTTTTTTATACAGCTTCAAACAATAAGAATCCCCAACATGGGCTATGTCCAAAAGCAGACAATAGTTGGCGCAAGTACAACAGAGGCAAGGTAACTAAGACACAGTACAATGACCCTCATCACCTGCCACCTCCCATAATGGATGAAATAAAACCAATATTCCGAGACCTCGCAGATATTAGTCTACTAAAGAAATGTCTTCATGGCCGGACTCAAAATCCAAATGAGTGTGTGAACCATGTGTTATGGAATAGACTACCTAAAACTGTGTTAGTGGGTTTAAACACACTTCACGTTGGAATTTATGATGCTGCTTCATCATTCAATCAGGGCAATATAACAAAGTGCAAAGTTCTGCAGAAGTTGGGGCTCTGTGTACTACTACAAACTGCCACAGCTATGCTTTGTTTGAACAAGGAATGGCTCAGGCCTTCAGATAATGCCATAAAAGTATATTCAAAGATGGCAGAGCCATCAAGAGGAAGCTGTTGGACGATTCTGATGATATAAGCTACGGAGCAGGCTTGTACTGAAGTAAAAACTTTGAAGCTAATTTCCCATAACTTTAGTTTTTTGTGTATAAGGTACATTTTCTCAGGGCCTATTTATAGTAGAAAGGTGAGATTTTCTGTAGTTGTTCCTTAAGACCTTCTAATATATCTGAATTAAAAGATATGCTGAATTATTTGGATGTAAATTTTAAAATATTTGTTAAAATGTATAACTTTTTTTAACATTTACAAAAAATAAAATATCTGAAAAACTAAAAAACTATACACTATTTTTTCAAAATTAATAATTCAGCATAAAAGCAGAACGTATCTCTGCATTCTGTGAAAAATCAAGAGTATCGTCCAAATAACAAATGAGAAAATGTTCCTAACTTTTAGCTCAATTTAACATTGTAAGCATAGGGCATTCCGTATACCCTTAATACAATTGCAGAACTACATTTACGTTAGCTTATATTTAATTCCTTTTTTTTCTTTTGGTGATCTTGTTTGTTATGTGTGCTTCTGAGCACGAATTACAGCGTCGAATGTGTACGGCGTTGTAGTTGGGTTATGGATATTGCTATCGATACTATGCTATGAGTGTTATTATAATTTTGCTTGGATGATTTCACCGTGGTTCATTATGGCAAGTAATGAGCTTGGTGCAACTGCAGTAGACAGGGATGTGAAAGCAATCTCTTTAGGTGAAAGTAATCAGGTGGAGACGAAAACAGAAGCAAGTAGTAGTGAAATGTCGAAGGATTCCGGTATAGGGGACAGTAGTTGATCTGCAGAGATGGGAAGTCCTAATGCAGTGTCGTCACCAATCATGGAGACGCCCAAACGAGATGATTGTATACTTTGGCCTGACCTGTCTATCGTTGACATGCTCAAAATATTATTGAATAGTAACAGACAATTAGAGGAAGACATTAAGCGCCAGAGGGAAGATATTATGCATCAGAGGGAAGATATTATGTGCCAAAAAGAATATATTAGGCGATCAGTAGAAAACCAGAAATTATTATTATTTCCAGAAAACAAACAATTAAGGGAAGATATTAAGCGATTGGTAGAGCACATAAATGAACGACTCAGTAAAAAAATCGATGAGACTAATGTGGCTCTAAGGAAACTGGATGAGTCAAGTCATCAGAGATAAATGAACTTAGTGTTCCAGTAGAGGAGAATGATGCAGGCAATACTAAACGTTTTGAAAGGGTAGTGGCCGTACTGTAGGTGCAACCACAACGGAGGGGTATCTGTTGAGAGGCCAGACAAACATGTGGTTCCTGAAGAGGGGCAGCAGTCTTTTCAGTAGTTGCAGGGGCAACAGTCTGGATGATTGACTGATCTGGCCTTGCAGCATTAACCAAAACGGCCTTGCTGTGCTGATATTGCGAACGGCTGAAAGCAAGGGGAAACTACAGCCGTAATTTTTCCCGAGGGCATACAGCTTTACTGTATGCCTAAATGATGATGGCGTCCTCTTGGGTAAAATATTCCGGAGTTGAAATAGTCCCCCATTTGGATCTACGGGCGGGAACTACTCAGGAGGACGTCGTTATCAGGAGAAAGAAAACTGGCGTTCTACGGATCGGAGCGTGGAATGTCAGATCCCTTAATTGGGCAGGTAGGTTAGAAAATTTAAAAAGGGAAATGGATAGGTTAAAGTTAGATATAGTGGGAATTTGTGAAGTTCGATGGCAGGAGGAACAAGACTTTAGGCCAGGTGAGTACAAGGTTATAAATACAAAATCAAATAGGGGTAATGCAGGAGTAGGTTTAATAATGAATAGGAAAATAGGAATGCGGGTAAGCTACTACAAACAGCATAGTGAACGCATTATTGTGGCCAAGATAGATACGAAGCCCACACCTACTACAGTAGTACAAGTTTATATGCCAACTAGCTCTGCAGATGATGAAGAAATTGAAGAAATGTACGATGAAATAAAAGAAATTATTCAGATAGTGAAGGGAGACGAAAATTTAATAGTAATGGGTGACTGGAATTCGAGTGTAGGAAAAGGGAGAGAAGGAAACATAGTAGGTGAATATGGATTGGGGCTAAGAAATGAAAGAGGAAGCCGCCTAGTAGAATTTTGCACAGAGCACAACTTAATCATAGCTAACACTTGGTTTAAGAATCATGAAAGACGGTTGTATACGTGGAAGAACCCTGGAGATACTAAAAGGTATCAGATAGATTATATAATGGTAAGACAGAGATTTAGGAATCAGTTTTTAAATTGTAGAACATTTCCAGGGGCAGATGTGGACTCTGACCACAATCTATTGGTTATGACCTGTAGATTAAAACTGAAGAAACTGCAAAAATGTGAGAAATTAAGGAGATGGGACCTGGATAAACTGAAAGAACCAGAGGTTGTACAGAGTTTCAGAGAGAGCATAAGGGAACAATTGACAGGAATGGTGGAAAGAAACACAGTAGAAGAAGAATGGATAGCTCTGAGGGATGAAATAGTGAAGGCAGCAGAGGATAAAGTAGGTAAAAAGACGAGGGATAGTAGAAATCCTTGGGTAACAGAAGAAATATTGAATTTAATTAATGAAGGGAGAAAACATAAAAATGCAGTAAATGAAGCAGGCAAAAAGGAATACATACGTCTCAAAAATGAGATCGACAGGAAGTGCAAAATGACTAAGCAGGGATGGCTAGAGGAAGATGTAAGGATGTAGAAGCTTATCTCACTAGGGGTAAATAGACACAGCCTACAGGAAAATTAAAGAGACCTTTGGAGAGAAGAGAACCACTTGTATGAATATCAAGAGCTCAGATGGCAACCCAGTTCTAAGCAAAGAGGGGAAAGCAGAAAGGTGGGAGGAGTATATAGAGGGTTTATAGAAGGGCGATGTACTTGAGGACAATGTTATGGAAATGGAAGAGGATGTAGATGAAGACGAAATGGGAGATAAGATACTGCATGAAGAGTTTGATAGAGCACTGAAAGACGTGAGTCGAAACAAGGCCCCACGAGTAGATAATATTCCATTGGAACTACTGACGGCCTTGGGAGAGCCAGTCATGACAAAACTCTACTATCTGGTGAGCAAGATGTATGAGACAGGCGAAATACCCTCAGACTTCAAGAAGAATATAATAATTCCAATCCCAAAGAAAGCAGGTGCTGACAGGTGTGAAAATTACCGAACTATCAGTTTCATAAGTCACAGCTCCAAAATACTAACGCGAATTCTTTACAGACGAATGGAAAAACTGGTAGACTGGGACGTCGGAGAGGATCAGTTTGGATTCCGTAGAAATGTTGGACCCCGTGAGGCAATACTGACCTTACGACTGATCTTAGAAGAAAGATTAAGAAAATGCAACCCTACGTTTCTAGCATTTGTAGACTTGGAAAAAGCTTTTGACAACGTTGACTGGAAAACTCTGTTTCAAATTCTGAAGGTGGCAAGGGTAAAATACAGGGAGCGAAAGACTATTTACAATTTGTACAGAAACCAGATGGCAGTCATAAGAGTCGAGGGGCATGAAAGGGAAGCAGTGGTTGGGAAAGGAGTGAGACAGGGTTGTAGCCTCTCCCCGATGTTATTCAATCTGTATATTGAGCAAGCAGTAAAGGAAACAAAAGAAAAATTCGGAGTACGTTTCAAAATTCATGGAGAAGAAGAAAAACATTGAGGTTCGCTGATGACATTGTAATTCTGTCGGAGACAGCAAAGGACCTGAAAGAGCAGTTAAACGGAATGGACAGTGTCTTGAAAGGAGGATATAAGATGAACATCAACAAAAGCAAAACGAAGATAATGGAATGTAGTCAAATTAAGTCGGGTGAGGTTGAGGGAAATATATTAGGAAATGAGACAAAGTAGTAAAGGAGTTTTGCTATTTAGGAAGTAAAATAACAGATGATGGTCGAAGTAGAGAGGATATAAAATGTAGACTGGCAATGGCAAGGAAAGCGTTTCTGAAGAAGAGAAATTTGTTAACATCGAGTATAGATTTAAGTGTCAGGAAGTCTTTTCTGAAAGTATTTGTATGCAGTGTAGCCATGTATGGAAGTGAAACATGGATGACAACTAGTTTGGACAAGAAGAGAATAGAAGCTATCGAAATGTGGTGCTACAGAAGAATGCTGAAGATAAGGTGGATACATCACGTAACTAATGAGAAGGTATTGAATAAGATTGGGGAGAAGAGAAGGTTGTGGCACAACTTGACTAGAAGAAGGGATCGGTTGGTAGGACATGTTTTGAGGCATCAAGGGATCACAGATTTAGCACTGGAGGGCAGCGTGGAGGGTAAAAATCGTAGAGGGAGACCAAGAGATGAATACACTAAGCAGATTCAGAAGGATGTAGGTTTCAGTAGGTACTGGGAGATGAAGAAGCTTGCACAGGACAGAGTAGCATGGAGAGCTGCATCAAACCAGTCTCAGGACTGAAGACCACAACAAAAACGAGTCAGATGTCAAAGCAGTTAGGTCCAGGCTTACGTTGAGCATTTTGAACAACTAGATGAGGAACTGAAACACTGTAATCACAGGATATCAGCTATTGCGCTAAACCAGGATGCTTACGCATGGTGAGTAGAAGAGATGTACAGTGAGGTACAAAAGACTAAAGAACAGGTCAGTCAGCAGGTGAAGAGTGAAATGAAATCACTATTATGTGATGGAGGCATTGCTGGTGGTAGCTTAATTGGTACACAAAGTGATGAGGTCTTCCTTGGCATAGGGAATTTTAAGTACTTCGAACCACATAGGAGGCATCCTAAAAATTTCTTAGATCAATTTAAGGGCATGTTACCTGAATTATGGGTCTAGCAAAGAAAGGTACGCTTCGTTGCAGCAAGAATGGAAGGTGAAGCTCTTACCTGGGATGTGAGAATAGGACATAATTGTACAACCATTGCTGAATTTGAAAATGAGTTTTTGCAGCATTATTGGTCGAGACAGAAGCAAAATGAAGTACACAACAGTCTATACCAGGGTAGAAGTTTTGCGAGAGGGCGTGACCAGAAATTAAAGAAATTTTTTCAAAAAAATTATGAGAGGAAGTTGTATTTAGGTGAACCAGTGACGACAGAAGCAATAGTGTCTCTGACCATAAGTAAGCTACCAACTGGAGTTCAGGAGAAGTTGCTAGCTTTCCCTAAAGATGACGTAGAGAGAATGAAGTTAGTCTCAGGAGAATTAAACCCGTTGTATGAATCACAAGGAACAGGAGGAGGAAAGATGATAGAAGAGTATCAGGGAACAATGAAACTAATACCTATACCCATTAAAACCATGACAATGGACATAGTGGACGACATTGGAATAATTATAATGACAGGAGACATTACGGTGCTTTCTGTGGCCATGGTGGTCACAGAGGCGTCCATGGCGGCTACGGATACCAGAACACAAGGCACAATGCATTGGATGACCAGGTGCAAAATTGGAAACATGGCAAGTGGAAAGCGTATATAACATATTTTGAGGGTGTAATCATCAGCATACCTCATGCCACAAGGGCAAACACCAAGTATAAAACATTAAACTATAGTGAGCAAGATTAATGAGAGTGATATCTTGTGATGTGTCTAAATATGTACACATGTCAGCTGCTATTGTCCTTAAGTACAGACATTAATTTCTGATTATTATGAGGTTTCATGAGGACGCTCGAATCGATTGAGATTTAACTAGGATGTGTTACAGCCATATGCAATTTTTTTCTTTCTTTTCACCTTCTGTGTAACCTAGATTATATGTATAACATTTCATCTTGCCCACACAGTGAGATGGTTTGAGTGATTATTAGTGTCTAGTGTACATAGGTTGTGGTATACAAAAGTTTTTCATTTCAAAGTTTCTTACTACTCCTGGTTAATGATTGCTATTATTTTTTGTACCATTCACTTAGTAACTAAATTTAACTTAAAGGACATCCATTTATTTCTTTCTTCTTAATAGCCTATGTGTTTATTATGTCACATAGAAGATCGTAATGTCTACTGTAGCAGCAACAGACTAAGGCTACGTTGAATAGGCATTGCTGGGGCAACACTGAGAGCGCCATTAAACTGTCTCATGTACGACAATGGACGGATTTCCACGAGGCGAGAACGGCCAGTTGACGACTACGCTCCACATCTGCCGGCCAACACAGCATCGACGCTACGACGCTACACTCACTCCCCACCCCCTTTCATTGCAAAAGGACGCTCCCTTGTGATGCTGTGTTGTGAGTAGCGAAATAATACTTTTTTCTTTTCCTTGGATTTTGACAGCCTAGTGCTGATGGAGGTTCTTCAATGTTTGCCTAATAGTGCCACCAGTGATATTGTTCACCAAGAGTAGCAGTGAATGCATGTGTTTTTCTACTAATTTTTGTTATCTCTTTCTTTCAGTCACCTATCTGTCATATCTAACCTTTTGTATTTGTAAAAGTTTCTATTTCAGGGGCTTAATATTTTGTGTCTTATTGTATTATCTCCTTGTTTATCCACTCTATGGTAACTGTGTTTTGTTATACAGGTTGCACTGTGGGTAGGGTTCTTTTATTATATAAAATTTTGCACATTTCACAACTGTTCTTTATGTTACCATGATTATGTGTAACTCATGTCTGGTCCACAATGTAGCAATGGTATATAACTGTGGGATGAAGCAGTATACAACCCCCCCCCCCCCCCCCCCACTCACACCATCTCTCTAAACCCCCGCAGTAGAGAATTATTTATATTTCCATATTCTCTTCGACAATTCGTAAACTTTTTCGTGCGGGAATGTAAGCGTATTGTCATATCGCTGGCTTAGTTGTGGAATATCTTTGCGGGCAGCCACGTCTGTCGAGTCGAGAGTGGGACACTTAACTGTTATGTTGTGTAGTGTGTAGCTCTGCATTAGAGATGCATTGTTAGTATGGAAGTTGAAGTGCTGCTACAAGTGGTACTACAGTAAAGTGATAAAATAAGTAAATGATTCAGAGGAAAGTGCGTCAAGAAGTAATTTAAAATGAGCAGTGCTGCTGATAATGTATTTGTGTATCCTCTCGTTGCGTGTCGTACCGTACAGTATCAACACCTGCGCCATGTTCGGTCTCTCAGAATGAACTAAAGTGAATCAGCAAAAATTAGTTACCACAAAAGAGTACAAACAAGTGCGAGTGTCTTGAAGCGAGCGTGAGGACGTGCGATCGATCATCGCGTTTCCGCATTATCAACAATCGGCTGTGCCGTGACGGTTACGCGCACGCTCGTACAAGTGAGAACTGAGAAGTGAAAAATCAACTTTACTAACAGTGTTACATCGTTACTGGTGACACGGAGGACTACTAACAGATATCTGTGGGAGTGACGAGCGTAAGAACTGTCGTTGGATCATTCGACTTCTGCATCATCAACAATCATCCGCGTCGTGTCGGTTACGCATACGTTCGTCCGAATGGCATTTTGGACTGTTAATCATCAAGATTGTTGATTGCGATAAACATTTACGATTAAGAATGTAATCAGTGCTACCTGTGGTTTTTCGTATCGTCTGAGAATGTAGATGTTCGTACCAGACATAGGACAGTGATGTGTTCTAACATTGAGTTGTTCCCCTTAACCGCTTGAAAATTTCGATAGATAATTTCAGCCAAGCCAACAGCTGTGTGAAGGAGGACAATACGACTACCGCGGGATTATCAGGTACATGGTGTGGACAGGACACATGGTCACGAAACGAGAAGTCAATATAATGTACACCACCCATTTGTATTTCCAGGTGCGTTACAACTTGGTGCCAGCCATTGTACAGAAGAGTTGATCTACATAATGAGCTCATCTACATCTACATCTACACGGATACTCTGGAAATCACATTTAAGTGCCTGGCAGAGGGTTCAGCGAACCACCTTCACAATTCTCTATTTTTCCAATCTCATTTAGCGCGTGGAAATAATGAACACCTATATCTTTCCGTATGAACTCTGATTTTCCTTATTTTATCATGGTGGTTGTACCTCCCTATGTAGGTCGGTGTCAATAAAATATTTTCGCATTCGAAGGAGAAAGTTGGTGATTGGAGTTTCGTGAGAAGATTCCGTCGCAACGAAAAACGCCTTTCTTTTAATGATTTCCATCCCAAATCCTGTATCATTTCTGTGACAGTCTCTCCCATATTTCGCGATAATACAAAAGGTGCTGCATTTCTTTGGACTTTTTCTGTGTACTCTGTCAGTCCTAACTGGTAAGGATCCCACGCCGTACAGCAGTATTCTAAAAGAGGATGGACAAGCGTTGTGTCTCCTTAGTAGGTCTGTTACATTTTCTAAGTGTCCTGCCAATAAAACACTGTCTTTTGTTAGCCTCCCTCACAACATTTTCTATGTGTTCCTTCCAATTTAAGTTGTTCGCAGTTGTAATACTTAGGTATTTAGTTGAATTTACGGCTTTTAGTTTAGACTGATTTATCGTGTAACCGAAGTTTAACGAGTTCCTTTTAGCATGCTTGTGGATGACATCACACTTTTCGTTGTTTAAGATCAATTGCCACTTTTCGCACCATTCCGATGTTTCTTCTAAATCGCTTCGCATTTTGTTTTGATCTTCTGATGACTTTATTAGTCGATAAACGACAGCGTCATCTGCAAACAACCGAAGATGGCTCCTCAGATTGTCTCCCAAATCGCTTATATAGATAAGGAACATCAAAGGGCCTATAACACTACCTTGGGAACGGCAAAAATCACTTCTGTTTTACTCGATGACTTTCTGTCAATTATTATGAACTGTGACCTCTCTGACAGGAAATCACAGATCCAGTCACATAAATTATTTCATAAGCACTCAATTTCACTACAAGCAGCTTGTGTGGTACAGTGTCAAATGCCTTCTGGAAATCCAGAAATACGGAATCGACCTGAAATCCCTTGTCAATATCACTCAGCACGTCATGTGAATAAAAAGCTATATATGGACACGATAAATGAAGCGGTCGACGAAATTCCATAATAAAATAGACCAGTTGAGAGTCTCAATGTTTCATAGACGAATATTAGGTCACAAACTGCTCATTCCCATAGCACCGTTATAAAGTACCCCGATCATTACTACAGTGAAAATATGAGCTACTTCATTAGCTGGAGGTGTCTTACACACCAACACAAAGTTCCTGATAAGTTAACTCCAAATTTTCAAGAAATAAATAAAATAAGCACTTATCCCTACATGACGCCAAGAAACATGCATTAAAAAACAAAAATGAGTATGTATGGGTGCATGCCTGTCCCCACATGACACGAAAAAAAATGTAAAATGTGACACACACACACGCAATATCATTTAAATAATATAAATAACAATTGTAATATGTATGCTTAATGTTGTTCACTAATGTGTCTTTGGTATTAATTTGCAGACTTGTGGAACTGGCCTTAGGGGGAAAGCTAGCACATAAAATACTTTATATTCATGGTACATTGAAAGAAGGAAACTGACAGCCTACAGTAGTGAAAACGGTTTCATCATTTAGACGAATGACAATAAAACACACCGTATAGAACTGTTGTTCAAAGTCTCTCTTTGCCCAAGCTTAAACTGTTCATGGCAGAGAATTATGTGCAACATAGCTACTCAGGAAACAGCCAGTTCCTGAAAATTGTCGGTATCGCACATAATGGAAGTTTATACTCTGTCTGTTACAATTAACAGCAGTAACATGCGACCTTGTGCTGTAATTTATATTCACTCCACTGACGTAGGACTTACCAGAGAGCACCATGTCGAGGTACTGGCAGCCCAGGACCTGCTCGTAGCTGGGCTGCCCCCCGGTCTTCTGCATCAGCTGGTCCACCTCCCTCTGCAGCCGCCGCTGCACGTCTTCGTGCGTGGCCAGCAGGTAGCTGCAGAAGGTCAGCAGTGTCGATACAGTGTCAAAGCCGGCGATGAAAAATATGAGCGCCTGCGCCGTGATATCGTCATCAGTGAGGTCTGCAATAAGGTGATATGCAGAGTGCAGGATACTGTGTGCTCAAGAAAAAACGAAGTACATAAAATGACTCTGCTACCTGTCTTGACATGTTATTAATTTACACATATTGTCCGTCCAAGAGAGACTGTGTTCACGGTAGTTTATAAAACGCAATGTGTTGGCGAGCCATATTTACCTTCCAAGTGACACTCTAGCATGGTGTGGGTGATGTATGCTAGTTCATTTGTAAAGTGCAGTTCTTAACAACCAATGGAATACCATTAAAGATATGCCAAACACATAAACGCGAGTTAGTAAATTACTCAGAACATTTTAAATGTTTGGATTTCCAAGCTGATTAGGATTTGTAACGGGATGTTTGTGTTCCTCTTCAGTACAGAACTGGAAACAGATAAATTAATATGAAGTGTGTTGTGTGTCTTTCTTCGCGTCGATGTTTGATGACATAATAATGTTGGGTAGCTTGTACTTAATTTGAAAGAGCTAACAATGAGTCTAAGTACAACAACTCTTTCCCAAATGTTTGTGTGACTTGACTCACTCTACCTGTGATCCATTAATTCCTTAAACCATGAATATTCCATTTATCCCATACGTTTCTAGAACTGCACAACTTTATATACGTCTGCATTAAGGAGATGTTCGTGAAGTTTAGAATTCGTTTTTTATACAAGCTTTATTTTTATCGAACTCATCATACATGCATCCTTGTATAATTTTTTTTATCTTATAACAAATTAAAAATGACGGCTGAGCAGCCTGGTTCGCGAGAAGCATTGTATAGACTCAAGGCTATTTTTGAAGCCTATAAGATAGAATTAGAATGAATCTGCGGGGCCATCACGATGGGATTGTAGCTATTTGAGGAACACATAAGTATCTTGGCATGTTTTAAAAAAAATTGAAATGATTAAAAAATATTTAAAATTCGAATAGAAAACGCTCACGCCATAACTCCTAAATTTAATTATCTTTAATTAAAGAAGTGAAATGAATCGATTAATCTGTTGGAGCTCTAGAATGCTTCGCGTCAAAAAATGTTGTTTCGAGAAAAATGCGTTTAAATTTAAGAGCAACAAACAAAAAGTTGTTTCAAATATCACGGTAAATCTGCAATACTAAGACCATAGAGTCATCTTCTTCGTCAAACATGCTCTGATACTGAAGTTGGTGCTGTATTCGTTTCAGTCTGAACTATTTCAACAAAGTGAGACACTCCTTGCTCTGCGACTGCCGCGCGTTTCCTCAGGGAACTCCGCGAAGTTTTTACACTCCGTCCCTATGAGATTCCTAAAACGTTCGTGATCTTAAGCATAGGCGAATAACCTTCGATGAATGTAGCTGCAGTTATATACGCTGCTATGTCTACAGCTTTTGCCCCACGGTGGAATGTTTCGGTACAAGTTTCCAAATGCACACACTGAAGCTCTTGTTGACATATAACGTATTGATACCGGTGCATCTTTTAAGGAAATATTCATTGGACAAAAATTCGTGTACTAATCGAATCTTTTCTTGAACTAATTCATCGAACACTTGCAGCTGCCAGTATTTTGCTCGGCGCGCCGTTTCGTTCAACTTGCTGTGTTATTGTTGTTGTCTTGAGTCCTGAGATTGGTTTATGCAGCTCTCCATGATACTCTATCCTGTGCAAGCTTCTTCATCTCCCAGTACTTACTGCAACCTACATCCTTCTAAATCTGCTTAGTGTATTCATCTCTTGGTCTCCCTCTACGATTTTTACCCTCCACGCTGCCCTCCAGTACTAAATTGGTGATCCCTTGATGCCTCAGAACATGTCCTACCAACCGGTCCCTTCTCGTCAAGTTGTGCCACAAACTCCACTTCTCCCCAATTCTATTCAATACCTCCTCATTAGTTATGTGATCTACCCATCTAATCTTCAGCATTCTTCTGTAGCACCACATTTCGAAAGCTTCTATTCTCTCCTTGTCCAAATTATTTATCGTCCATGTTTCACTTCCATACATGGCTACACTCCATATAAATATTTTCATAAACGACTTCCTAACACTTAAATCTCTACTCGATGTTAACAAATTTCTCTTCTTCAGAAACGCTTTCCTTGTCATTGCAGGTCTACATTTTATATCCTCTCTACTTCGACCATCATCAGTTATTTTGCTCCCCAAATAGCAAAACTCCTTTACTACTTTAAGTGTCTCATTTCCTAATCTAATTCCCACAGTATCAACCGACTTAATTCGACTACATTCCATTATCCTCGTTTTGCTTTTGTTGATGTTCATCTTATATCCTCCTTTCATAACACTGTCCATTCCGTTCAACTGCTCTTCCAAGTCCTTTGCTGTCTCTGACAATATTACAATGTCACTCGCGAACCTCAAAGTTTTTATTTCTTCTCCATGGACTTTAATACCTACTCCGAATTTTTCTTTTGTTTCCTTTACTGCTTGCTCAATATACAGATTGAATAACATCGGGGAGAGGCTACAACCCTGTCTCACTCCCTTCCCAACCACTGCTTCCTTTTCATGCCTCTCTACTCTTATAACTATCATCTCGTTTCTGTACAAATTGTAAATAGTCTTTCGCTCCCTGTATTTTACCCCTGCCACCTTCAGAATTTGAAAGAGAGTATTCCAGTCAACATTGTCAAAAGCTTTCTCTAAGTCTACAAATGCTAGAAATGTAGATTTGCCTTTCCTTAATCTTTCTTGTCGTAGGGTCAGTATTGCCTCACGTGTTCCAACATTTCTGCGGAATCCAAACTGATCCTCGCTGAGGTCGGCATCCACCAGTTTTTCCTTTTTTTTTGTTTGTTTATCAGTCTACTGACTGATTTGATGCGGCTCGCCACAAATTCCTTTCCTGTGCTAACCTCTTCATCTCAGAGTAGCACTTGCAACCTTCGTCCTCAATCTCTTTCTTCCTCTACAGTTTTTGCCCACTACAGCTCCCTCTAGTACCATGGAAGTCATTCCCTCATGTGTAGCAGATGTCCTATCATCCTGTCCCTTCTCCTTATCAGTGTTTTCCACATATTGCTTTCCTCTCCGATTCTTCGTAGAACCTCCTCATTTCTTACCTTATCAGTCCACCTAATTTTCAACATTCGTCTATAGCACCACATCTCAAATCCTTCGATTCTCTTCTGTTCCGGTTTTCCCACAGTCCATGTTTCACTAACATACAATGCTGTACTTCAGACGTACATCCTCAGAAATTTCTTACTCAAATTAAGGCCGGTATTTGATATTAGTAGACTTCTCTTGGCCAGAAATGCCTTTTTTGCCATAGCGAGTCTGCTTTTGATGTCCTCCTTGCTCCGTCCGCCATGGTTATTTTACTGCCTAGGTAGCAGAATTCCTTAACTTCATTGACTTCGTGACCATCAATCCTGATGTTAAGTTTCTCGCTGTTCTCATATCTACTACTTCTCATTACCTTCGTCTTTCTTCGATTTACTCTCAACCCATACTGTGTACTCATTAGACTGTTCATTCCGTTCAGCAGATCATTTAATTCTTCTTCACTTTCACCCAGGATAGCAATGTCATCAGCGAATCGTATCATTGATATCCTTTCACCTTGTATTTTAATTCCACTCCTGAACCTTTCTTTTATTTCCATCATTGCTTCCTCGATGTACAGATTGAAGAGTAGGGGCGAATGGCAACAGCCTTGTCTTACACCCTTCTTAATACGAGCACTTCGTTTTTGATCGTCCACTCTTATTATTCCCTCTTCGTTGTTGTACATATTGTATATGACCCGGCTCTCCCTATAGCTTACCCCTACTTTTTTCAGAATCTCGAACAGCTTGCACCATTTTATGTTGTCGAACGCTTTTTCCAGATCGACCAATCCTCTGAATGTGCCTTGATTTTTCTTCAGCCTTGCTTCCATTATTAGCCGTAACGTCAGAATTGCCTCTCTCGTGCCTTTACTTTTCCTAAAGCCAAACTGATCGTCACCTAGCGCATTATCAATTTTCTTTTCCATTCTTCTGTATATTATTCTTGTAAGCAGCTTCGATGCATGAGCTGTTAAGCTGCTTGTGCGATAATTCTCGCACTTGTCAGCTCTTGCCGTCTTCGGAATTGTGTGGATGATGCTTTTCCGAAAGTCAGATGGTATGTCGCCAGACTCATATATTCAACACACCAACGTGAATAGTCGTTTTGTTGCCACTTCCCCTAATGATTTTAGAAATTCTGATGGAATGTTATCTATCCCTTCTGCCTTATTTGACCGTAAGTTCTCCAAAGCTCTTTTAAATTCCGATTCTAATACTGGAACCCCAATCTCTTCTAAATCGACTCCTGTTTCTTCTTCTATCACATCAGACAAATCTTCACCCTCATAGCGGCTTTCAATGTATTCTTTCCAACTATCTGCTCTCTCCTCTGCATTTAACAGTGGAATTCCCGTTGCACTCTTAATGTTACCACCGTTGCTTTTAATGTCACCAAAGGTTGTTTTGACTTTCCTGTATGCTGAGTCTGTCCTTCCGATAATCATATCCTTTTCGATGTCTTCACATTTTTCCTTCAGCCATTTCGTCTTAGCTTCCCTGCACTTCCTATTTATTTCATTCCTCAGCGACTTGTATTTCTGTATTCCTGATTTTCCCGGAACATGTTTGTACTTTCTCCTTTCATCAATCAACTGAAGTATTTCTTCTGTTACCCATGGTTTCTTCGCAGCTACCTTCTTTGTACCTACGTTTTCCTTCCCAACTTCTGTGATGGCCCTTTTTAGAGACGTCCATTCCTCTTCAACTGTGTTGCCTACTGCGTTAGAGAACTTCAAACGTATGTCGTCATTCCTTAGAACTTCCGTATCCCACTTCTTTGCGTATTGATTCTTCCTGACTAATGTCTTGAACTTCAGCCTACTCTTCATCACTACTATATTGTGATCTGAGTCTATATCTGCTCCTGGGTACGCCTTACAATCCAGTATTTGATTTCGGAATCTCTGTCTGACCATGATGTAATCTAATCGAAATCTTCCCGTATCTCCCGGCTTTTTCCAAGTACACCTCCTCCTCTTGTGATTCTTGAACAGAGTATTCGCTATTACTAGCTGAAACTTGTTACAGAACTCAATTAGTCTTTCTCCTCTTTCATTCCTTGTCCCAAGCCCATATTCTCCTGTAACGTTTTCTTTTACTCCTTCCCCTACAACTGCATTCCAGTCTCCCATGACTATTAGATTTTCGTCCCCCTTTACATACTGCATTACCCTTTCAATATCCTCATACACTTTCTCTATCTGTTCATCTTCAGCTTGCGACGTCGGCATGTATACCTGAACTATCGTTGTCGGTGTTGGTCTGCTGTCGATTCTGATTTTTCTATTTGCCTGTAAGGAATTCGCGTTAGTATTTTGCAGCTGTGACTTATTAAACCGATAGTTCGGTAATTTTCACATCTGTCAACACTTGCTTTCCTTGGGATTGGAATTATTATATTCTTCTTGAAGTCTGATTGTGTTTCGCCTGTCTCATACATCTTGCTCAACAGGTGGTAGAGTTTTGTCAGGACTGGCGCACCCAAGGCCGTCAGTAGTTCCAATGGAATGTTGTCTACTCCCGGGGCCTTGCTGTAATTTGTAAAATACTGTCATGACAAAAAATTCCTTTTGCAGGCATAATGTATACACTTTGATGCAAATTATGTAAAAACAATTCCATATTTTCATCGGTCTCGACCGGAATCCCCCCTTGTCTCTCTTTGCACTAGGCGGATTTTCTTAGACAACTAGCTGGGTATCACTGGTTATAGTACAGCATGCAATTTCATCATAGATAACTGCATCACATGTGAAAAGCCTGATATTGCATCTGATACTGGCCGCTGAACCATCAGTGTGCAACATGAATATAAAATTTGGATACTACGTCAACATCGAAGGTGACTATTCAACCAGGATATCATGCAGTGAACATTCAGTCACAAACCTAGTCAGATGTCCCACAGGAACCCAATTTATTTAAAAGTTGTTAATGTACTGGACCATGAAATTTTCTGAAGGCAAGGAATATCATTCAGTCATGTTTACTTTGGTCATAGCACTGCGCTTACGATGTACAAAGAGCGCGAACTGAGTCTGGCATGATCAGTGTTTCCAGAACTCATGGCTGTCTTCATGAAAGCTTGATGCATCAGAATATTTGAACTCAGAACATATCCTGCAATGATGCTAGGTTTACATACGCTCTGTTACGAGTACCCATTACTAGTGTGTGAAACATCTACGAGAACGTGCTATGAGAACAGTTACAGTTTTTAAATAAAACAATCGTTGTGTGATCTTAGGATTACCTGACGAATTAACTGTTTGTGCTGTTCTCGGGTCTCCAGCTGGGTGGAGTCGTTTTCAAACCACTATATTTCGACAGCGTTCCTTGCCGTCATCTTCAGGTGATACCTGCAGACTCAGCGTCTCCGCTGAACTTCCTCCCCTTTATACTCTGATCGCCCCCCACCCCTTCCCCTCGTCCTGCCACACGTGGCGCTGCGTGGGGTGGTTGTGGGGAGGGGCGGGCTGCTGGCTGCTGGATGCGAACTGTGGACCATCAGATGCCCTGCGGCCTTCGTCGGGCGCGGAAGTCGTTTCGGGTTGACGTTGTTGCTCTGGGATGTCCCCTGTCAATATTGGTAGCAGACTTGTTTATGCAGGACTTCGAAGAGAAAGCACTGGAAACTGCAGCATTGAAGCCTATGTGCTTTTACAGATATGTTGATAACACATTTGTGATATGGCTGCATGGCAGAGAAAAACTTCAACAGTTTCTCCAACATCTGAATTCTCTGCATCTTAACATCAAATTCACCATGGAGGTGGGAGAGAATGGTGAACTCCCTTTTCTGGACGGTCTAGTCAAGCACAAAGAGGATAGCACTTGGGGACACAGTGTATACAGGAAAGAAACCCACACAGATCTGTGTCTCCACGCTACCAGCTGTCATCATCCTTCACAGCTTGAGGGTGTACTGTGAACACTGGTTCACAGGGCCCGCGCAATATCGGATGAGGAAAGCCTACAAGGAGAACTTAACCACCTTAAGGACGTTTTCGAGAAGAACAGTTACAACGAGAGTCAAATTCGATGTGCTTCCAGGCAGAATGCACAAGCCCAGCAAAGAGAGAACGGAGAGGACGAGAAGACAATGGGGTATCTGCCTTACGCCGGCAAAGTATCCAAAAAAATCGGCAGAATTCTGGCTCGGTGTAACATCAAATGTGTCTTCCGCCCACCTACGAAAACGCGTGCCCTGCTAGGTACAGTAAAAGATCACCTGGGGCTCCGCAAACCGGGTGTTTGCCGTATTCCGTGTAAATGTGGTAAGGCTTACATCGGGGAAACCGTACCGACAATCGAAGAAAGATTCCAGGAACACAGAAGGCACACTGAACTGAAGTAGCCCACACAATCTGCGGTTGCGGAGCATTACATGGGTACTGGAGATACTATGGAGTAAGCGAAAACGGAAGTTTTACGGCAGGCCTCGTCTTTTTTGGAGCTGTGTTCTGAAGGAGGCGATGGAAATACGTGTAGGTGTTGGTCTGATCAACAGAGACGCCAGGTTCAACCTCATCAAAGCCTGGGACCCAGCACTCAGCCAACTAAAAGCACAACGCCAACCCAAAGCGACTTCCGCGCCCGACGAAGGCCGCAGGGCATCTGATGGTCCACAGTTCGCATCCAGCAGCCAGCAGCCCGCCCCACCCCACCACCACCCCACGCAGCGCCGCGTGTGGCAGGACGCGGGGGAAGGTGTGGGGAGCGATCAGAATATAAAGGGGGAGGAGGTTCAGCGGAGATGCTCAGTCTGCAGGTATCACCTGAAGATGACGGCAAGGAACACTGTCGAAATATAGTGGTTTGAAAACGACTCCACCCAGCTGGAGACCCGAGAACAGCACAAACAAAACAAACGTTATTAACATTCCACATCTTCATTGTTAATGTCTACATATTTATCGCTCCAAATTGTAATGTATAACATGGCGGTGTATAAAGTAACTATGTCAGTTAGTAAGAAACAGCATGTTGTAATCGAGTTGTGAATCTGAAGAGCTCGTCAAGACAAGTAGCACTCCTCCTTCAGCATGACAATGCTGGACCACACACGAGCGCTGCGACGCCTGCTACAGTCCAGTGCGTTGAGGTCACGTGGGTTCACTTGTCATTGACCATCCCTCCTACAGCCCCCATTCGGTCGCGTCCGATTTTTATCTGTTTCCAAAACTCAAAGAACGCCTTCGAGAACTTCTTTCACTTTGATAGTAATCAAGTGGTACAACCAGAAGACAGGTTGCGGCTCCCTCAACAAAGTTAGACATCCTATGGTGACGGTATCAACAAACCGGTCCCGCTGGAAGAAATGTGTTCGTGGCCAAGGTGAATGTGCTGAGAAATAAATATGTAGACATGAAGAATAAAGATATACGATGTTAATAACCATTGTTTTCACATTAAGAAATTCGTAGGGATTATTTTCCAGCCCGCCCTCGTATATTAGTAACCGATTAAATCGGTTCATGATTCGCGGTTTATGGCGCTTGTTTCATGTTTCGCAGTCCCCCAGTTGCAGGTTGCATACACACAGAACAAAAGTTCGTACAATTGTTGACCGAATTTAAAAATTTAAAATGTTGCCTTGATCTACTCATTAAGAAGTATAACCTTATGTTGTAGGTTAGACACAATATACAAATATTACATTTGGAAACTGTACATCTGTCTCTAGGCAACGTAACTCACTAGATGCAAATTACCTAGACTGCATTTATCCAGTATTTGAGGATGGGTATACTAAGCGATTTTCATCAAACGCTAATTATAATTGCAAATCTTTTCTGAACCTATCCTCGCTTACACGCTTAATGTTAGATATTGAACACATCAACTATTTATAAAGCAATTAGACTTTTGAAGCTGTTTTACATGTAAAAGTTCACGTCTTTAAAGAATGGGAAGTCCTACTGGTAGGATATTGACATATTTAGTTCTTAGGTCAGCTTGCAATTCTTTCTCTGATTATCTGAGTGGCACGATGGGCGATCATTTTGTGATCGATTTTAGGCCATTATTATTATTATTAATATGTGTAATTGGGTCCTACTGGATAACGCAAAGCTTCTTGATTCTTTTTTCTTTTTTTCCACACTACTTTCATTTTTTCTGCATGGGCTCTCTTCCTTTCCTCTGTCCATTATGTTGCTGCTTTCTTTGGAGCTTCATTCTCTAACTTAACTTCCCATCTGTCAGCTTTCTGCTTAAATATCTTTCTGTCCAAAATATCTGAATAATTTATCTGAGCTTTTTGTAGGTCTTTTTTGACCGCTTGTATCTCAGTACTTTGACGAGATTGTAATCTATAGGCCTCTTCTGTTTGCTTTGGCCCTAGTATCTTTGTGTTTTTTCTTTTGTTTCTTTGTTTTTGTTTTTAGGTAACCTTTTATGCGGACTATCAGTGTTTCACTGGAATACAGGACTTCAGGTTTTAATACTGTATTATGGTGCCTAATTTTAGTGCTTTTCGACAAGCATTTTTTATAGTACACCTTGTAGATTTTTCCATAGGCTCTCTTTAGTTTTTGGAGGCGAATGTCTTGTGCTAAATTCTCTCGCCCCGTAAGTTCAAGAACTTCACCTAAGCATTTAAAATATGAGACTCTATTGATATGACCATATTTTGTAGTCAAGTTTTGGGTGTCAGTTTTTGAGCTGATGGACTCAGGCGTTAGGAAAAATATTTGCAGAGCAACTTTCTCTGCCCATTCCTGAAGGGTTTCAACCTGTTCAATTGCTATTAGCTCATAATCCACTAGTAAGGCTAAGTTGTCAGCAAAAGCTAAACGTGATATTATTAAAAATGGTTTGTTATTTCAGTCTTTGATCACAATGTAAAGTCCTTTGACGATGACCGGTTTCAGTCAGTAATGACCATCTTCAAATCAGTTCTACACCATGTCCTAATGTGATAAAGCCGTAACGGCATCGTCAAAACTTATACTCTCAGCAAAGCATCGTCACGTAGAACTGGCCAGTTGCAAAATGAAATTCTGATGTTATACTTGACTCGCCCCATTTGTATAGGTTTCCAGCAATTTTTATTCTTCAATTCCTTTTCCCATTCGCGGATGACCTTGTCCAAGACAAGGCTGAATAGGAGAGGAGACACACCGTCACCTTGTCGGACGGCAGTTTCGATCAAGAAGGGCTCGGATATTTCACCCGTGACTTTCACCTTGGAGGTAGTATCGGTCAGTGTTTCTTTGACGAGGTTAATGGTGTTTGGATATAACCCTTGTTCTTCCAGAATACCAAAAAGTGCTTGTGTGTATGCCTTTCTAAAGACAACAAACGTGCAAAGTATTTGGCTGTTTCTGACTGCTTTGTTTTTCAGCACGGTTTTTAGGCCACTATGGTATTTAGTAATCCTTCTATGCCCAGAACGTAAAGAAATACCCAAACAAATCATTAAACATAATGCTTAAACGGACTTGTTTCATACAGTTACGAGAGGCAACATGGAAGTGTTCCCTGAAACATGAAATTAACATCTGTATGTATGACTCACACAAACGCCAAGGAATGTCAGTCACAATGTTCAGGTTCAAACTAGTGTCTATGCACTTACAAGGAGACGGCACGAGCGTAGCGTCGGGAATTTGTCCGCAATTTCGTGTGGTGAAAGAGGACCCCTAACACCACACGTGGTTAAAGTATTAGGACGTACTATTTGGAAAATCCCGAGAAAAATCGATCCAAAATTTCTTAGTATAAAATGTTAGTCCACTGCCGAGCCGCCGTCTGGACGACATGGTCGCCGGCACGGTAGCACAGCGTGTTCGGTCAGAGGGTTAGCTGCCCTCTGTGATAATAATAATAAAAAAAACTGAGTGAATGGTTCAATAACGAAATTCAACGGGCATCAGATGACGTCCGACACGAACAATTGAAACGAACAATAACGAACAAAATGTGATTAAAAAAACATGGTTAGCGCTCGGACCGTTATGCCAAAGGTCTCGGGTTCGATTCCTCCTCCAGCACTTCCTTTTTTTCTTCTGTTGCTTGCAAAATTGCAGCGCAATGTTACAGGAGAATCGTGAAATTAATTCCCGGGAAGATTGTATAAAAATTCATTCTATGAACACCATCAATTATCGTCACCAATATTCCGAGACATGATTCAATATGCCTAGTTTGCCTCAAAATTGTCAGAAACTGGAAACATTTTCGTAAATGTTAATGGGGCTTTTTTTTGTACAGATTTATTGCAGACGCCCTGTGATTGTAAAAAATCCGCTTTTATATGTTGCGCAATATGTCGCAAAAATTCTTGCTTTGTTTCTTTTTTTACGATAATTACTACTGCAGTTCTTGTTTATAATTATTGTATGTATAAAAATTGAATGTTTTCCAATTGACTTTGTTATACTGATTAAAAAGGCAATGTTTCTTCTCATATACTTTACAATGAAAAATGGAAATTGCGCAAAAAGAAAATAATTTTTATTCAATAATGAAAATAATTTGTTAAAGGTAATGTAGGTTTGGGAAACTTTCTGAATAATTGGTAGAATAACCAAAGAAAATGAAACAGAAGAAAAAAAGAAAGTGCCAGAGAGGAATCGAACACGGGACCTCTGGCGTAATAATCCGAGCCCTAAACACCTACGCCAGACGGCTGCTCGTCAGTGTACTAATATTTAATACTCGTAAATCACCCGGGATTTTCCGGGTAGTGCGTCCTAATACTTTAACCACGTGAGGTGTTAGGGGTCCCCTTTCACCACACGAAATTGCCGACAAATCCCCGACCACACAGCCGTGCCATCTCCTTGTTAGAACTAATCACTTACACAAAGGCCACAGAATGTCAGTCACAACGTTCAGATTCAAACTAATGTCTATGCACTTAGTACTAAATTCTAACTAGCGCAAAATGGTTTTGTGTGCTTCGAACAAGGTTAAGTTTCTTTCGAAGAGGGAACATCGATTTGTCAATATGAGGCAGGTGTGTAAGGAAGTGACGAGGACACTGGAAGGCTCTACTCACGCCGCCCCTTGCTCTGGCTGGCGCCGTTCGCCTCCCCTTCCTCAGGCGCCAGCTCTCCGCGGCGGGCCTGCATCATGAGGTGGATCATGTCGTGGCGCACGATGCCCTGCTCCTCTCGCGCTTTCATAGTCTCGGTCAACATGGTCCTGAAGAACTCCACTGCTTTCATGTTGACGAACTGTGCACCTAATAACTGTCGCATGCAAAAATAAATAAATAAATAGATCATATGAAACAATGCCGTTCTAGAGACCTTCTCAAACATTACATGCAGACTGAAACGAAGAATGAAAACTTGTATCAAGGCTGGAATCTGATCTCCTGCTGGCTGGGCAGATGCGCCAACCACTACACCACCGTACGGACAGCTGCAGCACGTATCCCTCCTCAGTCCAACTTCCCATTCACGTCGCAGCCCACTTGGTATTCTCCCCTAAGCTAGAAAATCATTGCAGAGGCTCACTAATACTACAGGAATAGCACCTCGACATCGGACAAAACCCAAGAACAGATGCCAGGGTGATGTAAAGGTTAGCGCATCTGTCTAGCCAACAGGGGCCCCGGGTATGAATACTGGCCTTGGTACAAACTCTTATTCGTCGCTTCAATCTGCATATACAGAAAATAAATAAATACAACCACAAGGAATACAAGTAGTCACATACAATTAAATTAGTAACAACTTAATGTGCATAACATACCTGCATAAGCCTTGGCACTAGCATGTATCCAATTACCGTTCCCGATTTGATTGTCGTCAGCTCACGGCCCGTTGTGTAGAATGTGTTGTTTGGTTCTGCCAAGGAGTCCACCTTTACTCCAAATGCAGTCGTCGCAATGACATCATTGGTCACGCGTGTGAATAGGTCCTTCATCTCCAGTGTCAATACCCGATTTTCTCCAGAAGGAACTGCAACGTAATTACATACCGAATCACTAACTTTCTTCCCTAATTTATGTAGCTAGCTGGATGCCGTAACTTGCGACTGAGTCCCAGGTCTGATTTGACAGTGTCGAATGAAATTAAAGGTTAAGATAATACGAAAACTTATTATAGCTAACTGAAGAAAAGGGGTAAGAATCGTAAGTGTGAATTTTCCCGTCAAATGCTCCTAGTATCTCACAAGCGTCGAGACGTAGTGGAGGAGATCACCCAACCATCGCTGCCCTTTTATTGTCGAGGCAACAAAACACAATAGGAAAAAGGATTAACCCCCTTTATATAATAAACAGATTGTACCTCCAAGTGTGACAAAAGTGTGTCGACTATTATGTTCTATTGCAAATAACATTTACACGCTGACGATCCTCAGTTATACCTAAGTGCAAAATCAAAAAAATCTGAGAGCAGCTGTCCAGAACGTAAATGCTTACTTACTTGCTTCATAAGAATGGGTGCAGAATATGGGTGTAACCATCTAAACGCAAGCAGTCTTAGTCACTCAAAAAGACTCCAAAAATCTGTTCCACACTTAATCCGAAACAGCACAGAAATACGCATTTCTTTTTCTGAAAAGAATTTGGGGATAATTCTGAACCATCACTTAGACAGGGCAGAACACAATTGCAGTTTGAAAGAAGGTGTCAGCATCACTTCATTCCCCTCATAAATATAACAAAGCATTTCCTTTCCAGCTTAAAACGGAAACTTTTAAAGTCTCTAATACTCGGCACCCTTGATCATGATGATCCTATTCTCCAAGGACTTTCGTATGAGAGCTCATGTCGCTGCAATTGGCGGTGAACGCTTGTGTGCGATATTTTTGTGATGTACACTATTCCGACCACATCACTCATATCCTGCCTATGAACCGTTATTATTACTACTTACCGATAAACGTAGATATTCTCACACGCTGCGCTTGCTATCTCGTCCACTCAATCATTGGGCTCCTTCCTATTTATCTTTGCCCCTTATGTTACTGTCTGAACAACTTACTTGAAACACTCGTTGTCAACAAAATAATATCCATCTGTAACACTACACAACACTGCTATGTCCTCTTAACATTTTCTGTCCCAGGAACCCGAATTTCGAACAATCGTCCTCATAATATGAGAGAAATGGAAATCTTTCAAGACAGCTAATGACCCACCATGTATCACAATAACTATCTCTTCTTGCAGCTCAGTCAACGCTCCCATCCCCTCCCCTTTCGTCTCCGCTAATCTACTGAGTTCTCTGCTGAGATTCTATTACTTCCTAATAGTCATTGTCACTATCTTTACAGTCATCCCCTCTTTCATCATCCCTTCTACTTCTTCTAACACTAAACAAGGTTTCAAAAGTGCTAAACAAAGCAGCTTAGCTCTTAATGCCTACATTTTATCATAATAATAATAATAACTATTATTATTAGTATTGCTAATTATTATTATTTTTTCAGATTAGATTAGATTAGATTTACTTTCATTCCAATTGATCCATAGTTAGGAGGTCCTCCAGGATGTAGAACATGTCAGAAAAGCAACAATACATGACAGATATTTACAACTCAAACAAATAAGCTAATGTACCATTCCACAGGTCCTAAGTGTAATGATCGTCATTTTTAATGAACACTATATGAAAGAATCATTTTATAAATACTAAAGCACTGAATTTAAAATACAAAAGTTTTATTTATTTATTTATAAGGTAATAAACGTGTAATACAACTACTATAATACTTATTTACAATGAACACATTACAGCACTGAAATTGTGCAGATGTTATATTGTACTTCCTACATTAAAAAAATCATTAATTGTGAATTTTGAATTGATGTAAGAAGGAAGAAGAAAAATGTAATAATTTAAGGACATTCTTGTAACAGGCAAAGAACTGCCAAAATCTTAATATAAGAAACTCATGAAAATGTACCCACAGGATTTGAAATCATTTGTGTTGCAATAAACATTTTGCATCAACATTAGTCAGTCATCATCATAAATGGTCCACATAGAAAGAAAATGAAACAAATGAATACTTTCAAAATAAAGCTTGGCCACAGCATTGAACAGTGCTCTTCTGGAGGGATTTAACAGGGCTCTTTCAAACATATAGCAGACTCCAATATTAGAACTTATTTTTCAGTACATCTATGCAAGATTGTAGAAACATTGTGTTTGCTTTAACTTAGTTTGAATTTTTACTTTTTTACATTTCTTAGTGCTACTTTACCACCTATGGATTTACAAATTTTAACTTACATGAATTGTCATAGGATTTAATAAGTTTTTCAGTTTCAGCAGATGATTCAAATTTGTACTTGAAAATCTTTTATTGAAATCCTTAACGTTATAAATAGATTTTTAAGGTTAGACTGAACGTATGAATGAGGCATAGTGTTTTTGTTTTTACAGGAGATGCCGTGCAGTGGAAACTGATAAATCAGTGTATGTCCTTCATTTGAATACACTAAAAATAGAAGACAGTGTAGTGAGTGCTGAGATACAGAACACACAGAACTTGGTAAAATTCAAATTTGAGTTGTTTTCCTTGTCAGATGCAACTTTCCGCATGAAAATAAATGAATTGTCACCATTGAAACCACGCTATGAAGTTGAACATGTCTTAGTTGGTGAACCTCAGCTAGAAAGGTGACTGATATTCTAATGGAAAACATTATTTATTACAAACAATTTAATTCAGTCTTTGTCAGTAATGTCTTAATAATTACTTGTAAATATTTGTATGCTTCAGGCTTGAAGTTAAAGAAAGAGCAGCAGAGTATGTCGTCGTCTCATCTGGCAACATAAAAGCAAAAATTTATGGAACACCATTCAGAGTTGATTTCTATCATGGAGACAGCTTAGCAATTACTGCTAATGCTAAAGGCTTAATGAAATTTGAACACATTCGCATTAAACCTGAAAGGTAAGGTGTGACAGTACTTGGAACTCTCTTCATGTGTGTATAGCTGCATTGATATTAGCCAAAAGATGCCTTGTTTGGTCTGTCACCAGATTTTAATTTCCATTTTTCTTCTCACTTTGTTGTGTTTCATCCTCTTGCTGTGTAATATTTATTTTCAGATATCTAAAAGTTTTAGAAAGTCTGAAGAATTTAGGATCAGCATATTTTCCACAAAATACTGTACTATACTACAGGGCAGTGAAAGTGGCAGCTGGGATGGGTATGTCAGTTCTCCCATCTCTCAACTTCCATCCATTTCCAAGTATCAGTAGAAGCCTTTGGGCTAGTCTGGCGTGGCCTGTGACTCAAAAGCTCACACTGTGGCCACAGCGTTATTTTTGCCACAGATGACACTCAGGTGTCATTGTAAGAAGCAATATCTATCAAACGCACCTGTTGTCAAGAATTTTTATATAGTTAGACTGTGCTTAATTCATTCATTCTGCTGCTGGCATTGCTTTGCCACTTTGTTGCTGTCCACTGTCCATTTGCTATCCACTGTGCAGTTGGTTTTACTGAGAAATTCATCAATACAGTAGAAGGAGTTGGCCACCAATAAATCCTTTAGGCTTCTCTTAAACTGAATTTCGTTGGTTGTTAAGCTTTTTATGGTTGCTGGTAAGTTACTGAAAATGTGTTCCTGAATAATGCACACCTTTTTGTACAAGACTAAGTGACTTTAAATCCTTGTGAAGATTATTCTTATTTCTAGTATTGATTCCATGAATTGAGCTGTTGGTTTGAAAAACTGATATATTTTAATGACAAATTTCATTAAAAAATAAATATATTGAGAAACAGTATTCATCGTTCCCTACACAGGCTTCTGCAGAATGTCTTTGAGTTCATACCACATATAACTCTTACTGCACATTTTTGTGCCCAGAAAACTTTAGCTTAGCTTGATGAATTACCCCAATAAATAATCCTATTTGACACTATGGAATGAAAGTAAGCATAGTATGCCAGCTTTTTCATTTTTATATCCCCTATGTCTGACACAATTCGCATTGCAAATAGAGATTTGTTAAGATGCTTCAGTAGTTCTGTGGTGTTCTCCTCCCAGTTGAATTTATTATCAAGCAGTAATCCCAAGAATTTAACATTGTCCTCTTCTTCTATCTGCTTGTCATCATTTGTTAGGCATATACTTGTGGGACACCCCTTACAAGTTCTAAACTGCATGTAGTGTGTTTCCTTAAAGTTTAATGACAAGGAATTGGCTGGGAAGCAGTGATTAATATCCATAAATATTTTATTTGCTGATATTTCTAAGACTGCACTTGATTTGCTACTTATTTCAATGTTTGTATCATCAGCAAACAAAACGAACTTGGCATCTGGTAATGTTACTGATGAAAGGTCATTGATATACACAAGAAAAAGTAAGGGCCCTAAAATGGAACCTTGTGGGACCCCACAAGTAATTAGTTCCCAATTGGATGATGCCAGATAGCTTGATACATATGTCTTTCCTAATAACACCCTTTGTTTCCCGCCAGAGATATAAGATTTGAACCATTTTGCAGCATTTCCTGTTACACTATAACATTCTAATTTACTTAAAAGGATATTGTGATTTACACAGTCAAATGTCTTTAACAGATAACAAAATATACCAGTTGCCTGCAATTTTTTATCTAATGAATTAATCACATTTTCACTGTAAGTGTAGGTAGCTTCTCAATATCAGAGCAATATACGAGCTGTGTCTTTGACAGTACGTTATTTGAGATAAGATGGTTATAAAGCGGATTGTACAATACTTTTTCTAAAATTTTTGAGAATACTGGCAAAAGTGAAATGGAACGGAAATTTGATGCTATTTCTTTGTCTCCCTTCTTAAGCAGTGGCTTAACATCAGCATATTTTAACCATTCAGGAAACATTCTACTGATAAACGACTGGTCACACAGATCGCTTAATATGTTACTTAACTCAGAACTACATTCTTTAATTAGCTTTGTTGGTATTTCATTATATCCACTAGATGTTTTTGATTTTAAAGATTTTATGTTGGACATTATTTCTGCTGGGGTAGTGAGGGTCAAATTCATATTATGGAAGCTACTTGAAATGTCTGGTCTGAGGTATTCCACAGCAGCATCTACACAACCTGACAACTCCATCTTTTCATTAACAGTTATGAAATGTTTGTTAATAAGTTCTGGAACACTATACACATTTGTCTCCAATGTATCATTTACTCTTAAAGCTATTTGTTCCTCTTTGTGTCTGGTTCTACCGGTCTCCTCCTTCACTATTTCCCATATTGTTTTTATTTTGTTATCTGATATGACTATCTTTTCCTTGTAATATATTTGCTTTGACATCAGTATTACAATCTTTAATATTTTGCAGTATTTCTTATAATGTGCTATAGCATCAACATCGGAACTGTTTCAGATTTTTAGATTGACAGATACAGTTTTCTTTTTATTTTACAAGATACCTATATTCATTGAGTAATCCATGGCTTCTTTATAGTCTTTGTTCTAACCTTGGTAAGTTTTTGGGGAAAACAGTGTTCGAATAAGGCAAGTACTTTATTAGCAAATGTGTTATATTTTTCACTCATGCCATGAGCATTGTAAACATCAGTCCAGTGAATGTCTCTGAGGAGTGTTCTAAAATAATTTTTGGTTTATTGATTACCCTCTTGAGCTCAGATTTAACAGACTTTATATCACGTTCAGTGTTAACATTTAACAGAAGGAACTACATGTCATGATCTGAGAGGCCATTGACTATTGGTTTTGTAATATAATTTTGTTCATTGGACTTTTCTATAAAGATATTATCAATGACTGTTTGTGAGCAATTGGCTACCCTAATTGGGAACTTTACAGTGGGAATTAAGTTGAATGATAGTGTTACTAACTCAAATAAGGTCTTATTGGGAGAGTCTTTAAGGAAATCTACATTGAAATCACCAGCAACCACTATTTCTTTGTTTTTAGTTGTTAAATGGGCCAGTACAGCTTCAAGGTGGTTTACAAACAGATTAAAGTTATCTGCAGGTGCTCGATATACACTTAATATTATGAGGAATTTTTGTAAAATTCTACTTCTGTTGCACATGCTTCCATATGCTGTTCTAGGCAAAATTTATGAATTTCTATGTTCCTAAATTTATGACAGTTCCTGCTGAATGTGGCAACTCCTCCTTTCTCCATTTCTGATCTATAAAAGTGAGATGCTAACCTAAACCCTGTAACACTTAAAATTTCTATACCAGTGGTCACATGATGTTCAGAGAGGCAGATTATGTCAGCTGGGTTTGAAGACTCTCATTCATCTATGCAGATAGTTAATTCATTAATTTTATTTCACAGTCCTCGAATATTTTGATGCAATAAAGATAGCTGACATTGCACATTGAGTGAAATTTGGTTTCTTTCTGTCCTCACTAACCTAAAAAAGGGTCTTTTCTGAACCCTATAACCTCTGGTATTATATCACTCGCGACAGCCATAATGCAAATTGTTATTGTTGTGACTGTTGTGTTATATTTCTCGATGTGTTGTCCCCAGTCAGAGGTAAGAGACGAGCTTAAGGCCTCAATCTAGTGATGCTAAACAAACAGGGGCTAAATAAATAAATAAATAAAACAACATAAACATCATTCCAGCACAAGCACTGTTTATTTACCTATATAATCTCTGCGAAATATGTTTGAACCAATATCGTTTTGCTACTGGTGTTGTACTGATTGCATCTAGAACAGTTAAATTTCGACAACGAATGGAAGAGAGAAAGGAAAGTAAGCTTTGAAGGAGGTCTGAAAGTCAGTTTAAGTAAATTAATGTGTAAGAAACGCATCGAAAAGAAAATCGTAGAGGAAACGAAGTCATAATACTAGTAGATGACAACGACAGATAGGTAAGAAACAGGAAGAAACAGAAGAGTAAAAACCAGATAGAGTTTTAAGATTCCTATGTGTATTACCATGAAATTGTAGCGTTGAGATTTGGACCTTTAATGTGAAAAGCATACGAAAATCGAAGACTGACTATTGAGCATTGGAGATATTATTGTTAAGATTTACCAGGAGATACATGAAAACAAATATGTGATCCAGGGAAAAAGACAGGAGCTTGTAAACGTCTCTATCACTACAATTAATTTGTGGTGCAATGTTTTTGGTGCGATGGACTTTGTCTCAGTGTGGATTTCTTCTTGACAGTCTTTCTGGAGCATATAATTCTCGCATAGTTCAGTCAGCGGAAAACGAGAGTTGTTAGGAAATAGAAATACGGAGGATTAATGTTAGAAAGGTGCTTCTGTTCCTCGTATTTGAAGAAGGAAACCAAGATAAAGAGTTCGACGAATCATCGAAAGCAAGGTTATTAGAGATGGAACACAAGCTCAGATTCGTCTGTGCCGCTTTTTCAACATCACCATCCCACCAATTACTTGGAATGATTTACAGCGATCATGGGAAACCAAAATCTGGATTTCCGGACGCGTATGCGAACCTTCGTTCTCCCGAGTCCAGGTACAGTGTCGTAACCAGTGCACCACCTCGCTCGATCCATTATTTTTAAAACAAAAACACTAGTTACAAGTTCTTTTTGTGGCAATACTTTATCTTTTGGCTGGAAGCAGTTATTCAGTACAGTGACATACTTCAATGACGTGAATAAAGAGCCAAGTCCGTGGTAGTGTTGTAAGAAACCCAGCAAAAGGCGGAAACCAGACATTGTCCAAGTCCGCAGCGTAGGTCGCAACAAATGGGTAACCGGCGCGTATGTTGTAAGCGTGTAGACTGAATACGACAGCCGTTTGTTGTCACAGACAGGCAAGTAGGTATGCTTCTTTGAGTCGGGACAGTAAATCCAAAACGAGCTTATCGTAATATAAACTCTGGGGCTTAGCCAACTGTAGTCTTGATATGTGATACACGGTATCGTCATGGGTGCATGTCTTAACTGAGGTTAACTGAACTCGGTGGGCGCTGCTTACCGATGGAGTAAAGCCAATGGCAGCATGCAGTGCTCGTGTTGTCGTTAAGCCACTCGTGTTGGCGAATAAGTGGATTCTGGGGAAATCGGGTCTTGGTGTAGAGTCTTCTCGCCGCGTGTTGGCATCTAACAAAGGCTCAGGGTTCGCCAGCCAACTCTAGCAGGTAGCGTGCCGGAAGGTTGTAGGGAATATGGAATTTGTGCCGTCCGTAGAAACCTTCTGCAAGGTTTGGTTTATACCTGTGTGGTGGAATCGGTGGTTGTGTAGAATCTCTTTGCCAGAGAGGCTTGTGGTGCGTATGTGGTCGGCAAGGCGGCGAGTGGCGGGCAGCGGAAAGTCTTGAGTCTGCAGCGGCCACAGGAAGGTGGCGAGCGGTGAGCAGCCGACGAAACGGCCTGGCCGCAGCTGGAGTGATGTCGAGGCCGAGGCGTAGTTGGGAACCGTTGGTTACGAAGCTGTAGCTTGCCAGGGCCTCCCCTTTTGTATGCAAGAGCGTGTCGGTTGCACAATACTGGTTTTGCCCGAAGGAGATCGGCAGGTAAAGCAACGGTTGCAGGTCTATGCAGTCCTCACTACACTGTCACTGCGCCCTGATTGCATCGACACACGAGTACTGGATAAGTCCACATGAAGCTGTGTAACCTTATTATCGAGTACTTGCCCATCTGTGTGTTTTAGTTGTTCATCTTGCAAAATTGTAACTGAGTCTGCTCTTGTGGAGCGCTATTACTTCAACTGTTTCGTGACTGGTCATTTGTTTGGTTTTAGTACTCATGTTACAAAGCTGTCACTTAGTCTGCCCTGGTGGGGCCCATTATTTGTATCCACATGTGGGCCATTGTTAGCTGATTTCTGCTTCAGGTCTTACCACGGCCATTCCGTTATGTGTGTAATCTATAGCCAGGAAGTGCGCGACAGACTGACGTGTTAAATCAAACAAGATGGCAAGATTACGGCTCTCTAAATCCACTGAGGTAGCAGCGGATGAATTCTAATGCTGCAGATTTTTTCTTGAGTTAAGTAATTACCTTCTGTAATTGAACTATCCACGCATCTTGCACCTAAACTAGTTTGAAATGCTTTGGTAGACATGTACAGTAAATGAGCAAATTTTAAACTGTGGCACGAGAAAAACTGGCGTGGTAAAACTTGTGACAACGTTGTCCCCCTGTAATTTATTATGTATTTCAGGTGCTTTATTTGCTGAACTTATATGAAAACAGTTTTTAGGTCTGAATTGCTGGTAGTTTGTTATTATAAATTTGTTTAAAGGTTACTACATGCATTTTCGAAATAGCCTCAGGCATTATAAACTTTTCATGACAAATAGTTACTGAGCTTGAGTTGAAACATTTATCTGATGTTATAACTGCTTTGGGCTCAAATTTGGCAGTACTGTATCACCAGTATCTTACTCTTGATGTTGGATCAGTGTAAATATTATTAATTAAGAGTAAGCCTTGTAATGGGTATCCTTTCAGACAAAATTAAAGGGTCAGGCAATGTTTTCTAATAAGTGTTGAGTAAGAATTGTTTGTTAATAATTTTTTTTTTCAAAGCATGTCTGAATTCATGTTAGCCCACCTCACCAATCCTCACTAGCTCCTCCCATACCAGAATACATGCTGCAGGAGTTTGTTCCGGACGTGAGGTAACGGGCGGGTGCGGCGCCCTGGAAATACCCCAAGTTGGGAGTCGGCGTGGCCGCAAGGGCCGGTCGGCAAGCCGGGGGCCGGAAGCAGCCACGTGGCGGCGAACGTCGGCCGAGCAAGAGGGGGCGGGGCCAGCGCGTGGTGCGGGCCGAGCACGTGGCCGGCAGCAGCCACGTGGCGGCGAACGTCGGCCGAGCAAGAGGGGGCGGGTGCAGCGCGTGGTGCGGGCCGAGCACGTGGCCGGCAGCAGCCACGTGGCGGCGAACGTCGTCCGAGCAAGAGCGGGCGGGGCCAGCGCGTGGTGCAGGCCGAGCACGTGGCCGGCACCAGCCACGTGGCGGAGAACGTCAGCCGAGCAAGAGGGGGCGGGTGCAGCGCGTGGTGCGGGCCGAGCACGTGGCCGGCAGCAGCCACGTGGCGGCGAACGTCGGCCGAGCAAGAGGGGGCGGGTGCAGCGCGTCGTGTGGGCCGAGCACGTGGCCTGCAAAAGCCACGTGGCGGCGAACGTCGGCCGAGCAAGAGGGGGCGGGGCCAGCGCGTGGTGCGGGCCGAGCACGTGGCTGGCAGCAGCCACGTGGCGGCGAACGTCAGCCGAGCAAGAGGGGGCGGGTGCAACGCGTGGTGCGGGCCGAGCACGTGGCCGGCAGCAGCCACGTGGCGGCGAACGTCGGCCGAGCAAGAGGGGGCGGGTGCAGCGCGTGGTGCGGGCCGAGCACGTGGCCGGCAGCAGCCACGTGGCGGCGAACGTCGGCCGAGCAAGAGGGGGCGGGGCCAGCGCGTGGTGCGGGCCGAGCACGTGGCCGGCAGCAGCCACGTGGCGGCGAACGTCGGCCGAGCAAGAGGGGGCGGGTGCAGCGCGTGGTGTGGGCCGAGCACGTGGCCTGCAGCAGCCACCTGGCGGCGAACGTCGGCCGAGCAAGAGGGGGCGTGGCCAGCGCGTGGTGCGGGCCGAGCACGTGGCCGGCAGCAGCCACGTGGCGGCGAACGTCGGCCGAGCAAGAGCGGGCGGGGCCAGCGCGTGGTGCAGGCCGAGCACGTGGCCGGCAGCAGCCACATGGCGGCGAACGTCGGCCGAGCAAGAGGGGGCGGGTGCAGCGCGTGGTGCGGGCCGAGCACGTGGCCGGCAGCAGCCACATGGCGGCGAACGTCAGCCGAGCAAGAGGGGGCGGGTGCAGCGCGTGGTGCAGGCCGAGCACGTGGCCGGCAGCAGCCACGTGGCGGCGAACGTCGGCCGAGCAAGAGGGGGCGGGGCCAGCGCGTGGTGCGGGCCGAGCACGTGGCCGGCAGCAGCCACATGGCGGCGAACGTCGGCCGAGCAAGAGGGGGCGGGTGCAGCGCGTGGTGCGGGCCGAGCACGTGGCCGGCAGCAGCCACGTGGCGGCGAACGTCGGCCGAGCAAGAGGGGGCGGGTGCAGTGCGTGGTGTGGGCCGAGCACGTGGCCGGCAGCAGCCACGTGGCGGCGAACGTCGGCCGAGGAAGAGGGGGCGGGGCCAGCGCGTGGTGCGGGCCGAGCACGTGGCCGGCAGCAGCCACGTGGCGGCGATCGTCGGCCGAGCAAGAGCGGGCGGGGCCAGCGCGTGGTGCGGGCCGAGCACGTGGCCGGCAGCAGCCACGTGGCGGCGAACGTCGGCCGAGCAAGAGGGGGCGGGTGCAGCGCGTGGTGCGGGCCGAGCACGTGGCCGGCAGCAGCCACGTGGCGGCGAACGTCGGCCGAGCAAGAGGGGGCGGGTGCAGCCCGCGGTGCGGGCCGAGCACGTGGCCGGCAGCAGCCACGTGGCGGCGAACGTCGGCCGAGCAAGAGGGGGCGGGGCCAGCGCGTGGTGCGGGCCGAGCACGTGGCCGGCAGCAGCCACGTGGCGGCGAACGTCGGCCGAGCAAGAGGGGGCGGGTGCAGCGCGTGGTGTGGGCCGAGCACGTGGCCTGCAAAAGCCACGTGGCGGCGAACGTCGGCCGAGCAAGAGGGGGCGGGGCCAGCGCATGGTGCGGGCCGAGCACGTGGCCGGCAGCGGCCACGTGGCGGCGAACGTCGGCCGAGCAAGAGCGGGCGGGGCCAGCGCGTGGTGCGGGCCGAGCACGTGGCCGGCAGCAGCCACGTGGCGGCGAACGTCGGCCGAGCAAGAGGGGGCGGGTGCAGCGCGTGTTGCGGGCCGAGCACGTGGCCGGCAGCAGCCACGTGGCGGCGAACGTCGGCCGAGCAAGAGGGGGCGGGTGCAGCCCGTGGTGCGGGCCGAGCACGTGGCCGGAAGCAGCCACGTGGCGGCGAACGTCGGCCGAGCAAGAGGGGGCGGGTGCAGCCCGTGGTGCGGGCCGAGCACGTGGCCGGCAGCAGCCACGAGGCGGCGAACGTCGGCCGAGCAAGAGGGGGCGGGGCCAGCGCGTGGTGCGGGCCGAGCACGTGGCTGGCAGCAGCCACGTGGCGGCGAACGTCAGCCGAGCAAGAGGGGGCGGGTGCAGCGCGTGGTGCGGGCCGAGCACGTGGCCGGCAGCAGCCACGTGGCGGCGAACGTCGGCCGAGCAAGAGGGGGCGGGGCCAGCGCGTGGTGCGGGCCGAGCACGTGGCCGGCAGAAGCCACGTGGCGGCGAACGTCGGCCGAGCAAGAGGGGGCGGGTGCAGCCCGTGGTGCGGGCCGAGCACGTGGCCGGAAGCAGCCACGTGGCGGCGAACGTCGGCCGAGCAAGAGGGGGCGGGTGCAGCCCGTGGTGCGGGCCGAGCACGTGGCCGGCAGCAGCCACGTGGCGGCGAACGTCGGCCGAGCAAGAGGGGGCGGGGCCAGCGCGTGGTGCGGGCCGAGCACGTGGCTGGCAGCAGCCACGTGGCGGCGAACGTCAGCCGAGCAAGAGGGGGCGGGTGCAGCGCGTGGTGCGGGCCGAGCATGTGGCCGGCAGCAGCCACGTGGCGGCGAACGTCGGCCGAGCAAGAGGGGGCGGGGCCAGCGCGTGGTGCGGGCCGAGCACGTGGCCGGCAGCAGCCACGTGGCGGCGAACGTCGGCCGAGCAAGAGGGGGCGGGTGCAGCGCGTGGTGTGGACCGAGCACGTGGCCTGCAGCAGCCACGTGGCGGCGAACGTCGGCCGAGCAAGAGGGGGCGTGGCCAGCGCGTGGTGCGGGCCGAGCACGTGGCCGGCAGCAGCCACGTCGCGGCGAACGTCGGCCGAGCAAGAGGGGGCGGGGCCAGCGCGTGGTGCGGGCCGAGCACGTGGCCGGCAGCAGCCACGTGGCGGCGAACGTCGGCCGAGCAAGAGGGGGCGGGTGCAGCGCGTGGTGTGGGCCGAGCAAGTGGCCTGCAGCAGCCACGTGGCGGCGAACGTCGGCCGAGCAAGAGGGGGCGTGGCCAGCGCGTGGTGCGGGCCGAGCACGTGGCCGGCAGCAGCCACGTGGCGGCGAACGTCGGCCGAGCAAGAGCGGGCGGGGCCAGCGCGTGGTGCGGGCCGAGCACGTGGCCGGCAGCAGCCACATGGCGGCGAACGTCGGCCGAGCAAGAGGGGGCGGGTGCAGCGCGTGGTGCGGGCCGAGCACGTGGCCGGCAGCAGCCACGTGGCGGCGAACGTCAGCCGAGCAACAGGGGGCGGGTGCAGCGCGTGGTGCAGGCCGAGCACGTGGCCGGCAGCAGCCACGTGGCGGCGAACGTCGGCCGAGCAAGAGGGGGCGGGGCCAGCGCGTGGTGCGGGCCGAGCATGTGGCCGGCAGCTGCCACATGGCGGCGAACGTCGGCCGAGCAAGAGGGGGCGGGGCCAGCGCGTGGTGCGGGCCGAGCACGTAGCCGGCAGCAGCCACGTGGCGGCGAACGTCGGCCGAGCAAGAGGGGGCGGGTGCAGTGCGTGGTGTGGGCCGAGCACGTGGCCGGCAGCAGCCACGTGGCGGCGAACGTCGGCCGAGCAAGAGGGGGCGGGGCCAGCGCGTGGTGCGGGCCGAGCACGTGGCCGGCAGCAGCCACGTGGCGGCGATCGTCGGCCGAGCAAGAGGGGGCGGGGCCAGCGCGTGGTGCGGGCCGAGCACGTGGCCGGCAGCAGCCACGTGGCGGCGAACGTCGGCCGAGCAAGAGGGGGCGGGTGCAGCCCGTGGTGCGGGCCAAGCACGTGGCCGGCAGCAGCCACGTGGCGGCGAACGTCGGCCGAGCAAGAGGGGGCGGGTGCAGCCCGTGGTGCGGGCCGAGCACGTAGCCGGCAGCAGCCACGTGGCGGCGAACGTCGGCCGAGCAAGAGGGGGCGGGGCCAGCGCGTGGTGCGGGCCGAGCACGTGGCCGGCAGCAGCAACGTGGCGGCGAACGTCAGCCGAGCAAGAGGGGGCGGGTGCAGCGCGTGGTGCGGGCCGAGCACGTGGCCGGCAGCAGCCACATGGCGGCGAACGTCGTCTGAGCAAGAGCGGGCGGGGCCAGCGTGTGGTGCAGGCCGAGCACGTGGCCGGCACCAGCCACGTGGCGGAGAACGTCAGCCGAGCAAGAGGGGGCGGGTGCAGCGCGTGGTGCGGGCCGAGCACGTGGCCGGCAGCAGCCACGTGGCGGCGAACGTCGGCCGAGCAAGAGGGGGCGGGTGCAGCGCGTGGTGCGGGCCCAGCACGTGGCCGGCAGCAGCCACGTGGCGGCGAACGTCGGCCGAGCAAAAGGGGGCGGGGCCAGCGCGTGGTGCGGGCCGAGCACGTGGCCGGCAGCAGCCACATGGCGGCGAACGTCGGCCGAGCAAGAGGGGGCGGGTGCAGCGCTTGGTGCGGGCCGAGCACATGGCCGGCAGCAGCCACGTGGCGGCGAACGTCGGCCGAGCAAGAGGGGGCGGGTGCAGCGCGTGGTGTGGGCCGAGCACGTGGCCTGCAAAAGCCACGTGGCGGCGAACGTCGGCCGAGCAAGAGGGGGCGGGGCCAGCGCGTGGTGCGAGCCGAGCACGTGGCCGGCAGCAGCCACGTGGCGGCGAACGTCGGCCGAGCAAGAGCGGGCGGGGCCAGCGCGTGGTGCGGGCCGAGCACGTGGCCGGCAGCAGCCACGTGGCGGCGAACGTCGGCCGAGCAAGAGGGGGCGTGGCCAGCGCGTGGTGCGGGCCGAGCACGTGGCCGGCAGCAGCCACGTGGCGGCGAACGTCGGCCGAGCAAGAGCGGGCGGGGCCAGCGCTTGGTGCGGGCCGAGCACGTGGCCGGCAGCAGCCACGTGGCGGCGAACGTCGGCCGAGCAAGAGGGGGCGGGTGCAGCGCGTCGTGTGGGCCGAGCACGTGGCCTGCAGCAGCCACGTGGCGGCGAACGTCGGCCGAGCAAGAGGGGGCGTGGCCAGCGCGTGGTGCGGGCCGAGCACGTGGCCGGCAGCAGCCACGTGGCGGCGAACGTCGGCCGAGCAAGAGCGGGCGGGGCCAGCGCGTGGTGCGGGCCGAGCACGTGGCCGGCAGCAGCCACATGGCGGCGAACGTCGGCCGAGCAAGAGGGGGCGGGTGCAGCGCGTGGTGCGGGCCGAGCACGTGGCCGGCAGCAGCCACGTGGCGGCGAACGTCAGCCGAGCAACAGGGGGCGGGTGCAGCGCGTGGTGCAGGCCGAGCACGTGGCCGGCAGCAGCCACGTGGCGGCGAACGTCGGCCGAGCAAGAGGGGGCGGGGCCAGCGCGTGGTGCGGGCCGAGCACGTGGCCGGCAGCTGCCACATGGCGGCGAACGTCGGCCGAGCAAGAGGGGGCGGGTGCAGCACGTGGTGCGGGCCGAGCACGTGGCCGGCAGCAGCCACGTGGCGGCGAACGTCGGCCGAGCAAGAGGGGGCGGGTGCAGTGCGTGGTGTGGGCCGAGCACGTGGCCTGCAGCAGCCACGTGGCGGCGAACGTCGGCCGAGCAAGAGGGGGCGGGGCCAGCGCGTGGTGCGGGCCGAGCACGTGGCCGGCAGCAGCCACGTGGCGGCGAACGTCGGCCGAGCAAGAGGGGGCGGGTGCAGCCCGTGGTGCGGGCCGAGCACGTGGCCGGCAGCAGCCACGTGGCGGCGAACGTCGGCCGAGCAAGAGGGGGCGGGTGCAGCGCGTGGTGTGGGCCGAGCACGTGGCCTGCAAAAGCCACGTGGCGGCGAACGTCGGCCGAGCAAGAGGGGGCGGGTGCAGCCCGTGGTGCGGGCCGAGCACGTGGCCGGAAGCAGCCACGTGGCGGCGAACGTCGGCCGAGCAAGAGGGGGCGGGTGCAGCCCGTGGTGCGGGCCGAGCACGTGGCCGGCAGCAGCCACGTGGCGGCGAACGTCGGCCGAGCAAGAGGGGGCGGGTGCAGCCCGTGGTGCGGGCCGAGCACGTGGCCGGCAGCAGCCACGTGGCGGCGAACGTCGGCCGAGCAAGAGGGGGCGGGGCCAGCGCGTGGTGCGGGCCGAGCACGTGGCCGGCAGCAGCCACGTGGCGGCGAACGTCGGCCGAGCAAGAGGGGGCGGGTGCAGCCCGTGGTGCGGGCCGAGCACGTGGCCGGCAGCAGCCACGTGGCGGCGAACGTCGGCCGAGCAAGAGGGGGCGGGGCCAGCGCGTCGTGCGGGCCGAGCACGTGGCCGGCAGCAGCCACGTGGCGGCGAACGTCGGCCGAGCAAGAGGGGGCGGGTGCAGCGCGTGGTGCGGGCCGAGCACGTGGCCGGCAGCAGCCACATGGCGGCGAACGTCGGCCGAGCAAGAGGGGGCGGGTGCAGCCCATGGTGCGGGCCGAGCACGTGGCCGGCAGCAGCCACGTGGCGGCGAACGTCGGCCGAGCAAGAGGGGGCGGGTGCAGCGCGTGTTGCGGGCCGAGCACGTGGCCGGCAGCAGCCACATGGCGGCGAACGTCGGCCGAGCAAGAGGGGGCGGGTGCAGCCCGTGGTGCGGGCCGAGCACGTGGCCGGCAGCTCCGTGGCGGCGCTGCGTCGATGGAGGGGACGTGCCGGGAGGGCGAGGATGGCGGACTTTGTGAAACGTCGGTGGCACACATTTCACAGTTCATACAGAATTTAATAGTAGCCAGGTGAATCATTCTACCTCGAAAAGAAACTTGTACATTATCATTATTTGCACGATATTCTGATGGTGTAATCAGATTTTCGATATCTTCATTAGTTTAAGGTTTAGTATCTGATGATAAATTATACAAGTAACACCGAGCAACGAATTTCCAAAATCTAACAGTTCATCCGATTTTATCGATCGACATGTCTTTAGAAAGCTATTAGTGTAAACATAAGTTGGTATAAATTACAGGCATGTAACCTGAGTAGTACATGAGTTATTGGAGGTCAAAGTGGCCGATTATTATCAATTGTGTCAGGCCGTAAGTACTCCACAGTTACACGAAAAAACGGTAGCATCTTGCTTATAAATACACTCCTGGAAATTGAAATAAGAACACCGTGAATTCATTGTCCCAGGAAGGGGAAACTTTATTGACACATTCCTGGGGTCAGATACATCACATGATCACACTGACAGAACCACAGGCACATAGACACAGGCAAAAGAGCATGCACAATGTCGGCACTAGTGCAGTGTATATCCACCTTTCGCAGCAATGCAGGCTGCTATTCTCCCATGAACCGATCGTAGAGATGCTAGATGTAGTCCTGTGGAACGGCTTGCCATGCCATTTCCACCTGGCGCCTCATTTGGACCAGCGTTCGTGCTGGACGTGCAGACCGCGTGAGACGACGCTTCATCCAGTCCCAAACATGCTCAATAGGGGACAGATCCGGAGATCTTGCTGGCCAGGGTAGTTGACTTACACCTTCTAGTGCACGTTGGGTGGCACGGGATACATGCGGACGTGCATTGTCCTGTTGGAACAGCAAGTTCCTTTGCCGGTCTAGGAATGGTAGAACGATGGGTTCGATGACGGTTTGGATGTACCGTGCACTATTCAGTGTCCCCTCGACGATCACCAGAGGTGTACGGCCAGTGTAGGAGATCGCTCCCCACACCATGATGCCGGGTGTTGGCCCTGTGTGCCTCGGTCGTATGCAGTCCTGAATGTGGCGCTCACCTGCACGGCGCCAAACACGCATACGACCATCATTGGCACCAAGGCAGAAGCGACTCTCATCGCTGAAGACGACACGTCTCCATACGTCCCTCCATTCACGCCTGTCGCGACACCACTGGAGGCGGGCTGCACGATGTTGGACGTGAGCGGAAGACGGCCTAACGGTGTGCAAGACCGTAGCCCAGCTTCATGGAGACGGTTGCGAATGGTCCTCGCCGATACCCCAGGAGCAACAGTGTCCCTAATTTGCTGGGAAGTGGCGGTGCGGTCCCCTACGGCACTGCGTAGGATCCTACGGTCTTGGCGTGCATCCGTGCGTCGCTGCGGTCCGGTCCCAGGTCGACGGGCACGTGCACCTTCCGCCGACCACTGGCGACAACATCGATGTACTGTGGAGACCTCACGCCCCACGTGTTGAGCAATTCGGCGGTTCGTCCACCCGGCCTCCCGCATGCCCACTATACGCCGTCGCTCAAAGTCCGTCAACTGCACATACGGTTCACGTCCACGCTGTCGCGGCATGCTACCAGTGTTAAAGACTGTGATGGAGCTCCGTATGCCACGGCAAACTGGCTGACACTGACGGAGGCGGTGCACAAATGCTGCGCAGCTAGCGCCATTCGACGGCCGCGGTTCCTGGTGTGTCCGCTGTGCCGCGCGTGTGATCATTGCTTGTACAGCCCTCTCGCAGTGTCCGGAGCAAGTATGGTGGGTCTGACACACCGGTGTCAATGTGTTCCTTTTTCCATTTCCAGGAGTGTATTTCGTAGTGACGACTTGGGCACTTGTGAGATTCCCGTGGCTTCGGCAGTGAAGACGTAGTATGTGTTTAGATGTGAATATCTCATGAGCTATGTTGTCGTTCATAACTAATTATGTAAAGGAGGTATCTATTGTTTCCCTGTTATTCAACTTATATTTTACGTACTTGCTGAACCATCGACACCAATAAGCTTTTTTCAGTAATAAACTGCGTTCTAAAAGGTACTTCCGCTGTAGTACTCATCATTTAAAGTCGTTAAGAGACTACCTGCAGATTTTATTTAATTGCAATCTCTCATTTATAAATTACTATGTTTCATTAAAAATTTGAAATTGCCGAATTATAGCAACCTTCGGCCATTCGATTCATGTGTATACTCATATTGTATACTGCAGACTCAGCAGTATTTGCCTCATAATGCGGCAACTACATATCCCAGCCAGTAGACAACGAAACCAGCCAAAACTCACAGGGTACGTAGTTGGAGGACTATCACCTCATTTCGTTTTTATTTTAGAGAGCCTGCACGGATAATTTGTACTGGCTCGATATGGCTAGGAGCTGCATTCCCTCACACTTCCCTGGTGTAGTTCATTACTGGCCGAATGCTTTTTCTGTAAATGTAGAGCCCACAACTGACTGACGGTGAAAACCTCCCATTGAGCAGTGGATACGGCGCGCCGACCCGCTGTGTCCTTTGCTTGTCCATGTGACTGATTTATTACTCCTGCCTTGTGAAATCCTGCTCTAAAAAGATCACTAGGTACTTGAAGCATAAGGTCTGTTCATTCGGATGTCCAAAGAGCACTACATTGGTGACCGCTGGCAGACAACACATGCTGAGGAGCATGGCTTGGTTTTTGGCGACACTGAAACAGAAACTCCGGTTCCCAGCTCATTCTTCAACATGGTGGAAAGTATCTTGCCGTTGGCGACGCACAACAATCGGCCACCTGCTGTGCGTGACAATATGTCGTCGGTGTACATGGCGTTCATGACTCTCAGTGAATCTGGGAAGTCTGTTGTGTAAGCTACTCAAGTTGTAAGGTGTCAGGCATCCAACACCTTCCATGAAAACCCTGACATGATAAGCAAATCCGGCAGTATGTCACATAGCTCCGAATAAATCCTGACATTAAATTAACCAACGATAGAACAAATGGAATACCACAGACTAACACAAGAACGCCTAATTGCATGTCATACCTTCCCACCGTGAAACAGACGCAGTTCTGAGGGGAGAAACAAGAACAGAAGCTGAGAGTAGAACCGTGTTAAGCTAGAAGGCCCTACGGTAAGCGATGGACACCCACATCGCCGGCTGACCGCTAGGATCACCCCGCAGCCCATGTTAAAAGCTAGAGCCCTCCAGAAGAACAGTACAGATCTTACGATAACACTTCAAAGGCCACATCAGCTGCAAGTTTTAACGTGAGACTTTTTCACGCCTCTGTTACGTTGCAAAAGTTAAAAACATTGCCCCACCACGAAAAATATAACGTTTCTCATTGGATAGACAGAATTTTGGAGGCGGAGCTTAAGGTTAACATTGAGACCCTGATTGGTCAGTTGAAAACGCAGCTAGATAGCTTTTTTTAAACCAACTTCGGTAAATTGTAGTATGGAGAAGTTAGGAGAGAGTTGGTTCCGAGACGGCGAGGTGAGCGGAGCTGTGCTGCCCGCCGCCCCCTGACGCTGCCTAAACACCGACAAGGTAATGAACGCACGCGATGCCGCGTAACAGCGCACAAAGCTTCACTCAGAACTGCAGAAGTCTCATCTATTACATCCCTTTTTTATGTAATACTAGTGCCGATCGTAAATTAAATCTCATGGTACTCACATTTGCTACGTGAAGTAAAAATCTGAAACGTGATGATTTTTCTGTTATATAATTATTGAGAAGCCACATCAGTCACTGTAATTTACGACAAGTTGGATAAGTAATTAAAGATAATTGAAGGTCACTGTACACCATTTTGATAGTTTTCTCTTTTACGAAACTTAACTTAAACCTAGATTATAGATGTGATGTGGCATAGGTCATCCTTCGATCCATTGTAGAACTTGGAAACCCATTCAGGGAATATCCATTCTCATTTTGGTTGAACGCAGTTGGTTTTTATCATCCTGTATTAAAACATTTCCTTTTATCAATAGCGCAATTTATAAACAATGTTTTATGGGTAGAATAAAATTTTCAATGGGAAACGTAACTACTTTTTCGACTTTATTTTACGAGATAACGAAAAATAGGAAAGCCTTGAACCCCTTCCACTAAATTCAGTTAGTATTAAGATTCTGAAGCTGAAATCATTAACTATTTGATTATATCATCGCTAGTCTCACTGAACTGTTCTGAACTCTACATGTCATGTGTGGTCTGGCGTCTCCTTACCAGCAACAGGTCCCAGGTTCAATCTAATCAATTCCCTAAAAAACACAGTCAGAGCGTCGTTGCGCGAAAGTGGTAGGGAGACACGACTTACAACAAACAGACACCACGCAGAATGTTAGAATGTCACCGCACCTAAAAACGCAGCTCTGTAGCACCCCAGTCTTAACGTCCCATTCGGTAGACATCATTTCTGCATTAATAACGATGAAGGTATAGTGCTCTAGATAACTGTGGACGAGTTGGACAAAGACTGGTGAGAGGCCCTGTACCAAAAGCTTATACAGCAGGTCACGGTGCCATACGCTGTCAGACGCCTTTGCACATCCAAAATACTTTATTTTTAAAAGCTAGAGTAGCCTTCTCAATTACGGATAACATCTACTGAGTAGGTGAGTGCTGCTGGCGGCAGCCAAATTGCTCATTAGGTAATATGCCGCCTTGCTCCATATGCAGGTTGTCTTGCAAGAGAGATATGCTGCCACCATAACCGCGTGTTTCCAGGCTTGAGGGTAATTCTTCTGTGTGAAGATCACATAGGAAAACTTCATGACGTAGGTAATCGCCGCCGCTGAAAGTAAATTGAGAGCTCGGTCCGCGATGTTGTCATACGCAAAGGTTCGAAAGTTGGAAGACGTCGCAGATGACCTCCCTCTCAGTGGCTGGCGCAATAGCGTCTTCGGAAAAGTCACGTAAACCCTGTAAATAGTTGAAACTTCCTAGCAGATTAAAACTGTGTGCCCGACCGAGAGTCGAACCTTTGCCTTTCGCGGGCAAGTGTTCTACGAAGAGCTTCTGTAAAGTTTGGAAGGTAGGAGACGAGATACTGGCAGAAGTAAAGCTGTGAGTACCGGGCGTGAGTCGTGTTTCGGTAGCTCAGGTGGTAGAGCACTTGCCCGCGAAAGGCAAAGGTCCCGAGTTCGAGTCTCGGTCGGGCACGCAGTTTTAATCTGCTATGAAGTTTCATATCAGCGCACACTCCGCTGCAGAGTGAAAATCTCATTGTGGCTGTAAATAGTTGTTAACGCTTATTGCATAAAAGGTGACGGAGTGAAAAACGGCGTAATTAATGACTGCCTATTCTAGTACAGGTTAGAACGCCAGTGGAAAAGAAACCCCAGGCGTAACTCAGGCCTTGGGTGGAAAAGCCCGCACAGGTGTGCTGGTCCTGCTTAATACAGGAAGTAGCCAAGATGGACGGTCGGCGCACCTGAGGGCTGGAGCACAATACAGTTTGTTTTTTGACTGTTTAGCTTTTCTGTTAAATGACCTCCTTCATGTCCAACATTCGTTATATCTGATTACACAGTGGAAGCTGGCTTGATTACAGAGTTTAAAGTAATTTTATTTTATCTTCACTGTCTAATATGTACTAATGGCGTTTACGTAACACAGATTTTTCTGTTCTGACGATGACTTCTTGGTATAACCAGGAACTCATACTTATTTCTAGTGCGGAACCTTCATGCGCTTAACTTCTTAAACGGGTTTTGCACCTAGCTACGCTACAGGCACGTCTCCACACACAGCAGGCAACTTGTAAGCGCGTGCTCGGGCCTCCAGCACGCCTCTGCTCGGCGGCGTCCACACCCTGGTGTCGATGTCAGGACTACAGCTCACTTGCAGAATTCATCACAGTTGGCACGCACGCTAGCGCTCCCGCCTGTACGTGTCTTTGACGACCTTTACGTCATGAGTCTGGTGGTTGACTTTTGTCACATGTACTATGTACGATGCGTAATTTGGTAGTTAATTGTTTGCCATTCATCGCACGTAACATATATCTTTAGCGATGCCACTTTGTTTTATTGGTCCTCTGGCACAGGCACGATGTGACTCTCACGCTTAACTGTTTTAACAAACCTGTTTTACTTCTACTTTTCAATCTTTGTACATTCGTTTTTAATATACTTGCTTTGTATATGTATTTTTGGCTAATCCTTTGTAGGACACTACCGTCCAACCGTCCAATTCTTCTTCTTCTTCTCTCTCTCTCTCTCTCTCTCTCTCTCTCTCCTCCTTTTTTTTTTTTTTTTTTTTTTTTTTTTTTTTTGTGGGGCCAAACTGCTGAGGTCATCGGTCCCTAGGCTTACACACTACTTAAACTAACTTACGCTAAAGACAATACACACACCCATACCCGAGTGAGGACTCGAACCTCTGACGGGGGGAGCCGCGCAAACCATGGCAAGGCGCCCAAGACCACGCGGCTACCCTGCGTGGCGTCCAATTCTTATTTGGACGTTGGTTCACTAATGGACTGAGCCTGTTTTACTTCTGAAGATGACAGTTTAAACTGTCGAAGTCGGTAACGAGAAGCAAACAAAAGTTTTCTTGTGCAGCTGACTACTGATTTTTTATCTTTATTGGAATGAGGGAAGTAAAAGTCTGTCTCGATTTGAGAGCTGTGTGTCGCGTACAGAAAATGAGGAGGGTTTCTGATGCGATAGAAGTAGTCACTTAAGTTAATAAGAACTGAGCCAAACGCTTCACGACATGGGAAATCTACTAGCTGAAGGCTGTAAAATGCACACAAACACAAAGCAAAATTTTGTAGACGTATGGGCAGCAGGTGGACAACCAGAAGAGATAAGTGTTAAACTTGGACACGATGCTTTGGAAGAGGTGTGCAGCTTTTGCTGTCTCGGATGTAGAACAGGTAAAGAAGGAAAAAGCAAAGATTGCATACGAGAAAACAGCTTTTTCTAATAATAACGGCAGCAACCTCAGGAAGGACGTCGCAGCCAGCCAAGGAATGTGAGGGTCTGAGGGCCGCTCACCGACGCAAACCTCCAGGTGTTCACAACAACAGTGCTTGCACAGTTACCTCCAACAGGGCGTTTTGTCGTCACCGGGTGGCTGGGTTGCTGTTCGCTGCAGTCGTTCAGTAAGCACTCTTGACTCTGCGCTGGTCATCCTATATCACAGCTTTCTGCACATCCAGCTTTGAACCAGAAGTGGTGAACCTGCAGCACTGCCGCTCCGCCAGCTGTAATGGTTTGGAGCACAGTTCTGTTTGGCTGCAAAACATGGACAGTGGAGATCAAAGAAATGAAATGATTTGAGGCTTTCCAATGTGATGTTAGAGGTGCCTGTAGATTAAATGGGTTGACCGAGTAAGGAATGAAGACGCCCTACGAATAATCGACGGGAAAAAAACGTCTAATGAAGAACGTTATGAAACGAAGAGATACAATGACTGGGTACAAATTACATATCATTGCTGAAAAACAAACATTGAAGATAGGGGAAGAATCACTGCTGCAGCTCTAGATGTGAGTATACATGGCGAATCGTCGACATAGAAGATGCACCAGTTACGCTGAACTGGATATCTGGCAAGCAATAGGAAACGGTAGCCACACCAAAGCAATTTTCAGGTTAATGAGCAAACGCGAACAGCGAATTCTGTGCATGGAGAGATGTCGATTCCAGGAAGTACAGGCCGGTTGACGATACTGCACCGACGAACATCGGCTCTCCACTGTCATAGACCTCCTCAACGGACTTAGAGCGTACTTCCAACACAAGGACTTAGTGAAACACTGATTATGTAGAACGAGTGAGAGAGAGAGAGGCATCAATATGAACCCTTTTTCAAAATAGCAAAACCGATCTCCTTCGGACACATTTGCCTGAGGTCCGTGTGCATATCTGTTTGTGTACGATAAAACATTTAAATTTTTGGAGTAGATGTACACCAGATCATGGACTATCAGAGACGCACAACGTCTTTTTGTAGCGTCCCCCAGTCCCATCTGTAATTAGTTGAGTATGCCCATGATATTGTTAGATATATAGATAAATACGTGCAATGTTCATTCCGTAGATCAGTAGTGAGTCTCGAAAAACTAGAACACGTCAGAAAACCAAAAAAATATCACACATATTTACAAAAGAATAGATTGTCTAGGAAAATCCGCGGTAGCGAGTGCAGCTGTTCTTTGTATCTTATATACGCCTCTCATTAGTCAATAGTCGTAAGTTTTCCATTCTAACAGACATCAACTATAGATCAGACGAGATTTTGGTAGGAGAGTCAACTTCACTGATGAATTACAGTTTACTGGAATTGTTTCAAAGACTCCCTGTGTGGTATCTGCTGCCGCTATTTAATAGTGTATCAATAATTGAACACCTGTAGATACTTTTGCACTTTTAACGAATCTTTACTGATGCTTCCTTATTGTAAATGTATAATAGTTAACCTGAGGTGGTTTACATTATTCATTAACTTCTTGTAGACAACTGTGGTGTTCGCTAAGAGTGGCCACGATGCAGTAACATTACCAGTTACTTTCAGTTTCACAGCCGCAGTGAATTTTTGATTCTATTAGTGCTGTAAGCTAGTTGGACTGACCAGTCACGATGTACAAATAAATTTTATTTTTTGAGAATAACTTACAGTCCCATCAGCATCACAGTTTTAACATTTAACTTGTAACGTTATCTCTTCTTTATGTATTTACTGTATAATAACGGTCGTATCACATAACTAGTTCGGTTCTATTTGAGCTTTTCTTCCAGCACCATATCTGTGACCATATCCAAATACTGACTGACGATTCTGTTGACGTGGTACCAGCTTACGCGCAAAACATTAACTCAGTTGCCTATTAGTGGTTTAAAACTAATTCAAATAACCTCTACACAAAAGCAAGTTTCATTACATTTCCATTACCCATTTTGGTAGAATAACATTCATTAATTGTCATTAGCTGCCTCCCTCCCAAAATGAGTATCAGTAGCAATAGAAAACACAAATGTTGACAAAACGCGAATAGGGCTTATGGTGGTTGGAGATGACAGAAACTACAGAGATGAATTTGACAAAATGTAGATGCTGCGACAGGTACTCACCTTCTACCTTGGCACATTCCTTTGTTATGTATTCGACCATCTGTTGCCCTATCTCCGCTATCAGCAGGAACATGTTTCTCATTTTCTTCGATGTGAATGCAGGACTTAGTGTCGCCCGCATGTCGTGCCATTCTTTTCCTGCAAGAATAAAACAGTGTGAACAATGTGCTCTTCCTGTCAAGCATCCCTCACTTCTTTACGGATATGTGTACCCAATCTATTTGTTTGTTTAGTATGATTTGTTAAATGGTTCAAATGGCTGTGAGCACTGTGGGACTTAACATCTATGTTCATCAGTCCCCTAGAACTTAGAACTACTTAAAGCTAACCAACCTAAGGACATCACACACATCTATGCCCGAGGCAGGATTCGAACCTGCGACCCTAGCAGTCCCGCGGCTCCGGACTAAGCGCCTAGAACCGCTAGACCACCGCGGCCGGCTATGATTTGTTAGTTCGTGTTATAAGTATGAATGCGAAAAAGTATGCTTTCCTCGTAACGGACAACTATGATCTTAAGGAAGGGAAAAGTGTGATTTTTTATTAGAAATTCAGGACCACGGAGTTTTGTTCATGAGATAACTGGTACGTTCGGGAATTTAGTGTTTAGCCCCAAAATAAAGGAGTTCGGTTGGCTCTGAATGGTATATGGCGATAAAATTCGTATTTCTGACATCCTTATATTGATGCGAACGTAGACTAAGTAGGAACACTAAACATAAAACATCAGCTCGCAGTTTTTCGACCAACCAGTTGTCACCAACAACGCTCTATTTTACGTCTCTAGAAATATAAAAAAAAAATTGTTGGCTGTTCTCCATGCAACTTCGCTACAAGAATGCTGTCAGAAACCGAATCTATGCTATGTTCTGCTATGATTTCGACTTCATTATTTTCTCATATTCTTCAGTCAACTTTAATTAATTCCCTCTTAGCAAGTTATAATATTTGTGATTAAAGTATACTCTCATATTTGTGGAGAAAGTTTCTTATACGTAAAAACTAAACTGCCTCAAACTAGGCGATAAGCAACATTACATTTACATCTACATCCACATAGATACTCCGCAAGCCACTGTACGGTGCGTGGCGGAGGGCACCCAGGACCGCTGCCAGTCGTTTTCTCTCTTGTTCCACTTGCAAGTAGAACAAGAGAAAAGCGACTATCTATACGTCCCCATATGAGCCGTAATTTCTCGCATCTTAGCTTCGTGATCCTTACGCGCAATATATGTTGGCGGCAGCAGAATCCTTCCGCAGTAAGCTTCAAATGCGAGTTCTCTAAATTTTTGCGATCATATTTCTCGGAGAGAATGTCGCCTTCCCTCCAGAGGCTCCCGTTTGAGTTCCCAAAGCACCTTCGAAACACTCGCGTGTTGTCCGAACCTATAGTAACAAACTTAGCAGCTCGCCTTTGAACTGCTGAAGTGTCTTTCTTTAATCAAACCTGGTACGTATCCCAAATACTCGAGCAGTACTCAGGAACTGGTCGGGCTAGCGTCCTATACGAGGTCTCCTTCACAGATGAACCACACTTTCATAAAATTCTCCCAATAAACCGAAGTCGACCATTCGCCGTCCCTACCACAGTTCCAGTTCATATCGCTTTGCAACTTTACGCCCAGATACTCATACGACATAAGTGTATCAAGCAGGTCACTTCTAATGATGCATCCGAACATTATGGATTCATTATGGATTTGTTTTTCTACTCATCGGCATTAACTTACATTTGTCTACATTTCGAGGCAGATGCCATTTCACCACACCGACTACAAACTTTCTCTAAGTCTTCTTGTAGCTTCGTGGAGTCACTCAACTTCGATACGTTACCGTACACGACAGCATTATCAGAAACAACCGCAGATTTCTGCCCACTCTATCCGCTAAACCATTTATGTATATAGGGAGCAACAGAGGTCCTACGACACTTCCATGGGCTACTCCTGGCGATACCCCTGTTTCTGATGAACAACCTGTAACGCCAGAAGTGCATATCCTTCTATAACCATCTATTGTACTAAAAATTTTTTTCCTTATATTGTTACCTGAAGATATGACATTTGCATCTTTATGTACTGTCATTGTTTTACAACTATATGTGCATATATGTCGATGCATAATTGGTTTGTTTTGTAAGTATTATTTGTATTTTTAAGCTGGCTCTTGCCTAGGAAAAACTATGCTAGCGAACGATTACATCAATAGGTCGTGTGTAGAACCAAAGTGTTTAGGATCTAGGGTAGTGTTAACTCTTCCACGTGGAGCGCGGGCAGAACAGAGTCTGGCTGGAGTAGGGCGGTGGAGCAGGTGTGTTGTGTGACGCTCCCACGGGTTACCGCGCTTTCGGGGTTGGGCAGCATGTAATTGCGCTCGACTTGCTGTGATAGTTTCTGGCACGGTGTCGCGGACGGGAAACATTAGCTGGCGCACATCAAGAGCCCTTTTCGCCCGGTGACCGTGTCGAGAAGAAGGCGCGCCAACGTCCAGCTTCTGCAACAGCGACGGCCGACAATGAGTGATTGTCGCCACCTCCTCGACCGACGACTTCAAACCTTCAATCAACCAACAAGGAAGACTGAAAGCGCGTAAAGTTTTAGAAATGTATGGCAGACATTAGCTTTTCAAACTGTTCCATTTGCATCACTAAATTACAGCAACTTAGCATGAACCTTTGTTGCTCATTGTCCCAATTGCATTACCAAGCAGGGTCCCTTCCTTTTCCGAAATGAACCCGAGTGTCGTTGAAATTCAAACGCCAACATTAAAGTAATATCATTCGATTTCACTGCTTTAGTTTCAAAGTTCAGTTAAGGTATTCATAACTGGTTACAATAGTTAGATTACACAAGCAGAAATTAAGAGTGCGAGTTTTGTTACCATATTTTAGCTTACCTGTGACTGCAGCTCAGTTTGGTACGTACTAAATTTTACTATTGTTAATTGTTCAGAATCTTTTAATTCAAGTTCAAAGTTAAATCTCTTATTTCTAAATTGGATAGACTCAAGTTGCTTTTGAGATGATTGTTGAGGTAGCCCAAGACTAAACTTATTTAATTTAATTTCATAGTGCTTCAGAAACAAAGTTCACTATTAATTTCAGTCACTAAATTAACTTCAATTTTCCAGTTTTATTAATTCTTTCGCTAAATTAAGTCAGAGTGTAGCGAAATTTATTACTTCTGAGAAACATTCAGTTTTCACACAATACGTGTCAACCTTCAGTTGCCACGCTTTTAGTGCTAATTATATGTGCATTAACCTTTCTTTTTCATTTATTATAGTAGTTGTCCACAGGACTGGCGACCGTAATTATCCCCAAATCCCAAATATCTAATTAACGCCAGTTAATTGTTAACGTAATAACCAAACATTTACTTTCCTTATTAACTTTACCGTTTTTCAAAATTAATTTCCACCAATTCCATTTGCATTTTCCTTTCATTTAGATTTATCCCTTTCTCCCTCTTTACCGACAGATTAACTTCGGTGACTATTGCTTTTCCCAAATTTCCATAAGGTACACGTGGTTTAATTTTTTACTGTCATTAAGGTCGAAAAGTGAGGGGGAGGTTACAACCCGTCGTTGTGGACAGCACGCTGGGTTCTAAGACCCAAGGACTCTTCGAGCCAGTCACATATCTGTGAAACTATTCTGTATGCTCGTATCTTCGTTAACAGCCTGAAATGGGGCACTGTGTCCAATGCTTTCCGGAAATCTAGAAATGTCGAATCTACCTGTTGCCCTTCTCCATAGTATGCAGTCCATCATTTGAGAAGATGGCAAGCTAGGTCTCCCACGAGCGGTCCTTGCCAAAACCATGCTGATTAGAATGCAGTTGAAAGTGTAATTTTTATATTTAATTTGTAGTGCGCGGGGAAGAATACGACACGACTTTTCATTTTACAGCCACGTACCAAATCACTGCAGCAGACGCGCAGTTCAGAATATAGGTTTATAATAACGTCTGTCACAAGGCTGCTTGAAAATAAAACGTCGCACAATGGTATGAAGCAATGGAAACAAAAGTCTCACCTTTCATGAATATCAGCATCCGCTGTTGGACTGGGTGGCCCTTGTCGGTGTTCAGAAAGTCGACGTGGTCAGTGAAGTGGTCAAAGTCCTTGACAGTGATGGATCTGATGAGATCGGGATCCCTCACCAAGACCAGAGACTTTGCGAACGTGTAGAACACAGCGTAGGGGTGTCTCTGGAAGTGCCTGTACATGTCCACCACGACCTCGGGCATGGCCTTCCTGCTGAGCGCCACGTCCAGCATGTTCCCCACGACGGGCAGCGGCGGCAGGGACGGCACGCCGGCCCTGCAGAACTTGGTGGCGTAGCGGCGCCACCAGAGCAGCGCCAGCGTCAGCGCCGCCAGCGCCGCCGACGCCCAGAGACTCCACCAGTCAGCAGCCATTGTCTGCAGAAAATTACACTGCTAGACCAGTCGAAAAACTGTGTTAACAGGCTAAGACTAGACTAGCGTTTTGATTGTAACTCAAATACGTCTATTTGACGTGTCATGTCTTGCAAATCCTCTTTTCTTTTTCATTGATTATGCTTTCGATCAAACAACCAATGGTTGTTTTATTTTGTATTTCAACTATCTCACACTTGTATTTATTTCAGAGCCTGTAGAAAATTGCTGTACACAGCCGAAACCATGCAGCAGTGGTCAATCAAAATGAAAGGATATTTTATTACAACTAACGGCAGCCAGTGCAGCAGATTGCTGTAATTCAGAAATTTGGGTTTGGCTGCTGACTCTCGTTAAATTAAAACACTTCGTGGTCACCAAAAGTGGGGCACTTACATAGTCTAAAAGGACATCGGTCATATTCAAAGGAACTGACCCGTAATCAGCAATAAACGATTGACGGGACCCATGTAAAATGTAATTAAGGTGGCCGGAGGGGATGTTGAGGACCAGTCGTGCGAGGTGCAGTGCATCGTATTCTACATATGTTTAGAACCAGTTTAATGCGTGTATGTATTTACGTTTGAAAGAGTATTTAAAGGGTATTAGTGTGTTAGTGCACGTATATATAACAGGCTTGTTACCCGGTTTTATACGAAAGACATTAAAACTTCTGTTTATTTACTGTCCTGTTCCGACTACACGTTTGGTCCGACTCACAAATTTTTATCACTTGATGGCAAACGTAAATTTTTTTCACACTTTTCTAAATTTTGTACTACGATTTATTTACGAACAGTGTCTATAGGAACAAGAGGACTAAAAGTACTTTTTCTTAGAATGGAGTCGAACTTGTTGTTTCTTGCATACGTACATATGGTTTCGACTTCTGTAATCATCATAAAATGTTCACAAAGATTTTCTTGTTGGGTATGCAGCTCAATCATACACTCATCTAGACACAATATGACTGTCATCTTCAGGTCTCATGTGCCTGTTATCTTCAGGTGAGACAGCTGTTTTGTTATCTTATCGAAACTGCTTCATAGCGTATCTTTTTCCTTATTGTTATTTCATTCCGCCGCGTATCATATGGGTGGGTAGGCGGACAGTCAGTGATACGGACAAACCCGCTCTTCAGCCAGTTGGCAACAAAAACTAATGGAGACGAAAGCAACAAGAAACAGAAAGGTTGGGTATTTATAATGAATTGAAAACTTTGCCAAGATGAAAATAAAATGGGAGTTTTAGTATCTACAAGAGATATGACTTCCTGAACTATAAGTTAAAACAGTAATAATAAAAGGTAAAACGAAACAAATGAGAGCACATTAAAAAACATTTAAAACTCGATGCCCAAAGACTGATATTTAAAACAAGCACTTTCCTCCCACTGAAAGTGGGAGTAGCTGCCCTGATATAAAGACTCTGTTGTTGTAGAGGAAGAGATCGGTCATTGAAGAGGATAGGAGTACCTGTATTGTGGTATAAGGATGGAGGCCTGGTGCGCAGCATCAGTGTACCAGGAGTCGCTATTGAGACAGAAGCGGTAAAAGCTGGCAGAGCAGACAAATCGCTGTCGATTGCGATTCATCGTTTCTGGTAGCATTCACTTCTTGGGCACCATTGTTTGTGACAGTGGCCAGCAGCGGCGATTACTAACACGCGCGCTGTTTGCTTCTCACTGTTTATGTAAGAGACGCCGTTCAATATACGAATCACTACCGGCGAGAATAGCAAAAAATGGTTCAAATGGCTCTGACCACTATGGGACTCAACTTCTGAGGTCATCAGTCCCCTGGAACTTAGAACTAACTAACCTAAGGACATCACATACATCCGTGCCTGAGGCAGGATTCGAACCTGCGACCTAGTGGTCACGCGGTTCCAGACTGTAGCGCCTAGAACCGCTCGGTCACTTTGGCCGGCGGCGAGAATAGCAAACAGCGCTCCCACGTGAAGATAACGGGCAGAGGGGGTGTTGAAAGATTGCGTCTAGATAAATGTATAGCCCGGCTGCATCCCGACAAGGCTATCGTCGGTTAATATGCTGGGAATGTCAGCGAAGTCACAAACGTTCATCCTCTTAAAAACCGTACTTAGGGCTCCTACTATGATGTGACTAGTTTCGACAATTTGTACCATCATCTGGCAGTTGCAGCCTCTGAAGTCGAAATTTCTAACTTACTTCATCTTTTATATTTATGTTCTTGCATCGATTTTCAACAGATGGGTGAAAAGGACAAAACTATGAAACATATTTCTAGAACTAGCTAACTGCAGTCGTAACTGGCGAAATAACAAGCCGCGTACGATTTGGTCGTACCAGTGAACCAACTGGACGAACATACTGACACACAGAAAGGTTGTATCACCGCTGTGTAAATGTTGCATCATGTACGGCAGTACCATGATATACAGCATGATACAATCATTTCTGATACCATTGTGGATCTGATCTTACTTTGAGCAAATGTATATCTACTTTAGAAGGAAAACTGCTTGACCAGTTGAGCTTCCATTCAGCGTCTCCTCACAGACTCTGTTAACTTTAAGAAGCGGTCAAGCTTTATTCAGCTTTAAACTAAAGCGAATAAGCTTCACTAATCATCAATAGCTTGTATGTAGAAGTACAGTACGTAGTTACTGTGTGTGTGTGTACAAAGAATGTGTTTTATGGGAAAATGCAAGGGTAGCTTCTGCGACAAAGACAAAATTCCGGAAGATGTACGAAAACAGCGAGTTAAAAACTACCTGATAAAAAATGAAGAATATCAAGCATGAGAAATAGGTATGTGGAATCATCTGCTGTTGGATGACTGATAAGAAATTTATTAAGAACAGAGAAACTCATAATTTTATTTCACTAGTCTGTTGTGTGATGATTCCAAACAGCCTTTACATTAACATGCAGTCATCAAACCCTGTGGCTTACGTTAAATTAGAGTAAGGAAACGTGGAGAATGTGGAATCTCTTATGCCAACCTGTCAAACGTGTCTTGAGATCCTTTTGTCGTAAAATGTAAACGGTACACAATGCAGGGACCACATTCTTTAAAGAAGGAAGGAATGTTGGTCCATGGCCTGTCCTGTATCAATCAGCAAAATGAGGTCATTGAAGAGGAAGATGTCGTCAGCCTAAAGCCAGTCCAAACGCTGTTATGGAGGAAGGCGAATTCAGAGTGCAGCACTACTCATTCAGGATGCTGGCAACACGGAAGGCGCAGATCAGCGCTTCTAAAAGGCAGAGCTGGGAAGTCTTGCAATTCGAGCAACGCTCTGGAGGAAATGGCCAAATAAGAAAACCAGAGCAAATGAAGGCATCACAGCCCATTTTGGACATCCTGCTGCTCCAGTCTGCTAGAATCTCTGGGGCGGCAGTGTTGCCATTCAAGAAATACTAACCATCCACCTCTAGCACATGTTTAAAAACTCCGCCTCTGCCATGAGTTCTTTATACGGAGCAGTATCCCGGTGCATGTGGTATGCCAACCATTATGAGATGTAGACTACCTGTGGCACTGGATAACGCAGACATCTGCTGTCCGTGGACTCTGCTTCTATGTAGGCTGTTTAGGTTTTCTTATTGGTAACGCCACATAGCGCTCTGTATGAAAAATCACTGGCTGTGCTGTGTGCGGTCTGTGGCTAGTTTGCATTGTTGTCTGCCATTGTAGTGTTGGGCAGCTGGATGTTAACAGCGCGTAGCGTTGCGCAGTTGGAGGTGAGCGGCCAGCAATGGTGGATGTGGGGAGAGAGATGGCGGAGTTTTGAAATTTGTAAGACGGGATGCCATGAACTGCTATATACATTATGACTTTTGAACACTATTGAGGTAAATACATTGTTTGTTCTCTATTAAAATCTTTCATTGGCTAACTATACCTATCAGTAGTTAGTGCCTTGTTGTTGTTGTTGTCTTCAGTCCTGAGACTGGTTTGATGCAGCTCTCCATGCTACTCTATCCTGTGCAAGCTGCTTCATCTCCCAGTACCTACTGCAACCTACATCCTTCTGAATCTGCTTAGTGTACTCATCTCTCGGTCTCCCTCTACGATTTTTACCCTCCACGCTGCCCTCCAATGCTAAATTTGTGATCCCTTGATGCCTCAAAACATGTCCTACCAACCGATCCCTTCTTCTAATCAAGTTGTGCCACAAACTTCTCTTCTCCCCAATCCTATTCAATACCTCCTCATTAGTTACGTGATCTATCCACCTTATCTTCAGTATTCTTCTGTAGCACCACATTTCGAAAGCTTCTATTCTCTTCTTGTCCAAACTAGTTATCGTCCATGTTTCACTTCCATACATGGCTACACTCCAAACAAATACTTTCAGAAACGACTTCCTGATACATAAATCTATATTCGATGTTAACAAATTTCTCTTCTTCAGAAACGCTTTCCTTGCCATTGCCAGTCTACATTTTATATCCTCTCTACTTCGACCATCATCAGTTATTTTACTTCCTAAATAGCAAAACTCCTTTACTACTTTAAGTGTCTCATTTCCTAATCTAATTCCCTCAGCATCACCCGATTTAATTTGACTACATTCCATTATCCTCGTTTTGCTTTTGTTAATGTTCATCTTATATCCTCCTTTCAAGACACTGTCCATTCCGTTCAACTGCTCTTCCAAGTCCTTTGCCGTCTCTGACAGAATTACAATGTCATCGGCGAACCTCAAAGTTTTTACTTCGTCTCCATGAATTTTGAAACGTACTCCGAATTTTTCTTTTGTTTCCTTTACTGCTTGCTCAATATACAGATTGAATAACATCGGGGAGAGGCTACAACCCTGTCTCACTCCTTTCCCAACCACTGCTTCCCTTTCATGCCCCTCGACTCTTATTACTGCCATCTGGTTTCTGTACAAATTATAAATAGCCTTTCGCTCCCTGTATTTTACCCCTGCCACCTTTAGAATTTGAAAAAGAGTATTCCAGTCAACATTGTCAAAAGCTTTCTCTAAGTCTACAAATGCTAGAAACGTAGATTTGCCTTTTCTTAATCTTTTTTCTAAGATAAGTCGTAAGGTCAGTATTGCCTCACGCGTTCCAACATTTCGACGGAATCCAAACTGATCCTCCCCGAGGTCTGCATCTACCAGTTTTTCCATTCGTCTGTAAAGAATTCGCGTTAGTATTTTGCAGCCGTGGCTTATTAAACTGATAGTTCGGTAATTTTCACATCTGTCAGCACCTGCTTTCTTTGGGATTGGAATTATTATATTCTTCTTGAAGTCTGAGGGTATTTCGCCTGTCTCATACATCTTGCTCACCAGCTGGTAGAGTTTTGTCATGACTGGCTCTCCCAAGGCCGTCAGTAGTTCTAATGGAATGTTGTCTACTCCGGGGGCCTTGTTTCGACTCAGGTCTTTCAGTGCTGTTAGTGCCTTAAGTAGTCTGAATCTTTTATGTAGCTGGCAGTAGTGGCGCTCGCTGTATTGCAGTAGTTAGAGTAACGAAGACTTTTGTGAGGTAATTGATTTGTGAAACGTATAGGTTAATTTAGTCAGGGCCATTCTCTTGTAGGGATTACTGAAAGTCAGATTTCGTTGCGCTAAAAAAATATTGTGTGTCAGTTTAAGCACTGTCTTGTATAATTTTTCCAAGGGGACGCTTCATGCTGCAGCCACTCTGCTGCGTCACTAGTTGGGAGTCTACCTTCCACTGTTGGCCACCACTTTGGTAAGCTGCCTGTTCGAGCCTCGGCCTGCTTACTTCCCCTCCTCACCGTCACTGCCATCCAGGCTATGGAGGTCTAGACTAACGTTGCTCGAGCCTTAGGGTATGTGCAGGCCATCATCTTTGACTGTGTTGGATGCATCAGGACTGCACGACTGTGTGGATGTCAATAGTGGTGGCTTCCCGCAGGCTTTGCCAGTTCGGTCAGTGCCTCCTAATTACATACTTGATCTACCCATCGAATCTTCGACATCCTTCTGTAGCACAACACTTCATAAGCTTCTACTGATTTTTTCTCTGAATGCTTTCCATCAACGTTTTACTTCCTTACAAGGCTACTTAAAAGTTAAATTATATTTGATTTCAAAAAATTCCTCTTTTCTGAAAGGAGGACCAATATACATTTTATATCTTGTTAACTCTGGATATCATCAGTTATTTGCTGCTAGATAGCTAAGCTAACCTACTATTTTCAGTGTCTCATTTCCGATTCCAGTTCCTTCAAAATCATTTGATTTCGTTCAATTGCATTCCATTACCTACTTTTGTTGGTGTTTATTTTATAATCCCTGTTGAAGAAATCTGAAATGTTCTGCTGCAGTTCTTGAAGACTATGAGGGTTGTTGAGGTACACCTTAGACTTGAGGCTCCCCACGCAAAGTAAACGCACATTGATAGAGCAGGTGACCTGGGTGGCCCACTAGGGCTCCTTCCGGACTGACATCTGCTAATAACTCCGTCAGGCGAGAAGATAGTGTAAATGTGCTCCAAGGTCCGGACGACTGTATGGGCTGGTACTCAGTCCTGCTGGAAATAAATGCAGGTCCTTTCCTCCTTCGTTAAAGCTGCCACAGACGGCCTGGGCCACTTTCATATGCCTCACCCTGTATATTTATTGCTTTCCTTAGTTACAAAATGAATTACACACATAAAAAAAGTTTTCCCATCACCTCGGTTCCGAGAGTTCTGGAACCTGTACAGAAAATTGGAATAGAGATCAACATAAACATCATTTCTGCCCTTTGCCCATGAAAACCCCACATTCCTTGTTCTACCGCGATACAGCGAGACCTTGAAAGGTGGTGGTCCAGACTGCTGTAGACATCGATACCACTAATACCCAGTAGCACGTCCTCTTGCGTTGACGCATGCCTTATTCGCGTGGCATACTATCCACAAGTTCATCAAGGCACTGTTGGTCCAGATTGTCCCACTCTTCAACGGCAATTCGGCGTAGATCCCTCAGAATGGTTGGTGGGTCACGTCATCCACAAAGAGTCCTTTTCAGTCTATCCCAGGCATGTTCGATAGGGTTCATGTCCGAACATGCTGGCCACTCTAGTCGTTATCCTGAAGGAAGTCATTCACAAAATGTGCACGATGGTGGCGCGAGTTGTCGTCCATGAAGACGAATGCCTCGCCAGTATGCTGCTGATATTGTTGTACCATTAGTCGGTGGATGGAATTCATGTATTGCACAGGCCTTACGGTGACTTCCGTGACCACCAACGGCGTACGTTGGCCCCACATGATGCCACCCCAAAACAGCACGGAACTTTCACCGTGCTGAACTCGCTGTACAGTGTGTCTAAGGCGTTCAGCCTGACCGAGTTGCCTCCAAACACGTCTCCGACGATTGTCTGGTTGAAGGAATATGCGACACTAGTCGGTGAAGAGAAGGTGATTTATTTATTATATGCCAAATTATTGACCTGTTACCTGATGTTTAAAAAAGGGTCGTACATTTACAATTTTCGTTTTTCATCTTTTTACAGTTTTCTTTCCTTTTGTTTTATCTACAACATTTACAAAGACTGACACTTTTCACAATAACAATAATTTAAGGTTGAAATATAAATAAATTTTGTCGTTTTTTTTAAGAAGAATATGAAAAGAACATAGAATAGATGAGCGATTTGTTAGTACCATCACCGAATGTGGCTGACGGTAAATACCTCGGAATGGTTTCTTCGAGTAGTTGACTGCCAGTCACACACACACACACACACACACACACACACACACACACAAATGGTTATTAGTAGATAACGTGATCCCAATCCTGAGCGAACCATTTTGCACGTTGCTGGGCCCATCTGTACCGCGCTGCATGGTGTCGTGGTTGCAAAGATGGACCTCGCCATGGACGTCACGGGTGACGCTGCGGATCATGTAGCCTATTGCGCACAGTGTGAGTCGTAACACGAGGCCTGTGGCTGCACGGAAAGCGTTATTCAGCATGGTGGCGTTGCTGTCAGGGTTCCTCCGAGCCGTAATCTGCGGCGGTCATCCACTGCGGTAGTAGGCCTTGGGAGACCTGAGGGAGGCATGTCATCGACAGTTCCTGTCTCTCCGTGTCTCCTCCTTGTCCGAATAACATCAATTTGGTTCACCTCAGGCCCCCTGTACACTTTGTCTGTCGAGAGCCCTTCCTGGCACAAAGTGACTATGCGAACGCGATCGAACCGCGGTACTGACCGTCTAGACATGGTTGAACTACAGACAACACGAGCCGTGTACCTCCTTGCTGCTGGAATGACTGGAACTGATCGGCTGTTGGATCCCCTCTGTCTAATAGGCGATGCTCATGCATGGTTGTTTCGGCTGGTCCCGGCGGAGGTTCGAGTCCTCCCTCGGGCATGGGTGTGTGCGTTTGTCCTTAGGATACTTTAGGTTAAGTAGTGTGTAAGCTTAGGGATTGATGACCTTAGCAGTTACGTCCCATAAGATTTCACACACATTTGAACTTTTTTTGAATGCATGGTTGTGTACATCTTTGGCCGGGTTTAGTGACGTCTGTGAACAGTCAAAGGGACTATGTCTGTGATACAATATGCACAGTCGACTTCTACCTTCAGGAGTTCTGGGAACCAGATGTGTGTAATTATATAAAATAATACTGTGATCACAAGATTATTATTTAAAAGTCATAGTTGTGTACTGCGATAAATAATTCAAAATTTCTTTGGTATCCGAATTTTTAAGAATTTGTATTCCAGTTCAGTCAGTTTGCGACAAATGCAGTTATCCTGTCTCGGAAGAAAGCTTGAAGACAATAGTAACGTTAAATGGACTTGACGAGGCACCTGTGCACAGCCAACGTTGAGGCCAGTGGTCGTCAAACAGTGGACCGCAGACCGCATGCGTCCCGAATCAGCTGTAAGTGCGACACACGGTTCTCAGTCATATTTTACAAGGCACGTTGGAACAGTTGGGTGAGTTATCGACAGAAATAGGGGAACAAAACTTACAGACAAAATACCTTTATTGGCCTTGAACGTAATCACGATTAGCTACCATACACTTTTTACGCCGATGGTAAAGCAATTGGAAAGTTGCAATATCCAGCCGTGTGTGAGTCTGTGAAACCTATCATGGATCTACTCAGACTCCACCACACTCGCATTAAGAACAAATGTTAAGAGTAAATTGCGTAACGGAATCTCTATCTTGACAAGCCATAGCATAGAGTCTTAAGGTGGGAAATTGAAATAATCCTACCATATAACTACTTGTTTAATGAATAGAATATATCAGTGAATCAAAGGGAACTACTTCCTTCTTCAAATAAAAATGAGAAGGAAATATAAACCGATTATTTATTGTGTTAAACAGTCACAGAGCATTGGCATCAACATTCCACGAAAAACAAAGTTAGTTGCTGAGGACACTTTACAAGACAGGCAAGAGGGGTGGGTACACTATCCTAGCTGCACATCTAGTCATTAACCCAATACAACCCAACGATTAACTTAGTAACACGTCTGGTCAACTGAATACAACATCAAACGATGCTGAGGCACGAATCGGGTTTAGTGGAGCTGTGGCGCCAGTGTGCTCCCTGTCTAAATATTAACCCATACGTAACGGGCCGTGTTTCTGTATAGTCCCTATCAGCCTGCTGTAGCGGTAAGTGGGAAGACGGTGGTCGTAGTGGAGCATCAGAATCTCGTTCATCAGTGCTTGGACACCACCAAGCACCACGATGTCTCGGACCAACGACTCGTCTCCATCCACAATCAAACCACGAGTGTCCCTTTTTCTTCCTCCAGCACACACCAGTCAGGAAATACGTTACTATTTTCCGGTGACAGCGTGTCAATGCCACGTTTTACAGATTCCAACCCCGGAATGTCGTCAGTAAGGGGCCGATCAGAGCACATCTCTCTTGCTAGTTTGTCCCAGAAATTCCGGACTCAGCCAGCGATGTCCGAATCTGAGCGTTGCTTAACACTTCTGAATTTTCAGAGGTCTCTGTCCTCACCGTGATTTGCCTCAACAATCCAAAACTTGCACAGTTCTGACATAGACTGCGGTGTTGCAGCTTGAAGCTGTTGTCCTCGGACACCTCAAGAGATGTGTCGTGCCGCAGATCGCTAACGCCGACTTGCTGGACACAACCGGCAGGTCCGAGGAGCTCTCGTCGCTGGACGCTCGACGCTCGCACGCGTGCGACATGACTGCGCCGAGGCTCACTTGGCTACCGTCGCTGGCGCACGCCGACGCCACCAGCCCGAAGCCGTGTCGGGACGCGGAAAGGGATGCAAGCTGGCTGCCGTGGTCTAGCGGTGGCGGGAGATGGCCGGGAGATGGCCGGGCAACGAGAAGAAGAGGCGAAGCGGACCGCAGCACGAGAGGCAGTGCTAACGCTGTGTGGAGGTCGGGCACGTCACCAGGACGTGCAAGGACGCAGTCGCGTGGCTGCGCTGCGCCGAGAAGCACGAAACGCGTGACTGCAATAAACCGCAACACGTCACGCCCACGTGCGTGAATTGCGGTGGCGCTCACGCTGCAATCTCGCGCAGGTGCGCGTACTTGAAGAAGAGGACACAGGCCGCCACGAGAAAAGCGGCACATGAGGAAGAGGGTGCGGCCCCGCGATACCCCCCTACAGGGGGGAGAAGGACGACGCCGACCAGAAGCCGGCGAGGCTGGAGTCGCGCCCAGCGCCGCCACCGACGACGCAGTGGCCGCTCTCAAAGCCGCAGAGGAGGCAGAAGGAGGTCGTCGCCGTTCACCGGCACCTTCAACAGCTGCGAGAGGAACTGAGGGTGGCGACCAAGAAAACAGCCGCCCCCGGCGCCGCCTCCACGGTGGGTCGACCCAGGCAGGTGTTCCCCCGCGGACGGACGCGGTGACTCAAACGGACGTCGCCCCGGAACGTGCAACACCACGGGAGACCGGGCAGACGCCCACGGACGTCCCAACGTCCTCCCCTTAACAAACTCCCTACGGGGACGCACAACGCCAGGGGAAACACGAAGAAGAGCCTGGGAAACAGCGCACCGATGTCATCCCATTCCCCGACAGCACCAAATGCCAGTGGTGCTGAAGAAGACCGCCACCGTGCTGGGGGATGGGCGCTTCAACGAGCACAAAAACCCACACCTCTTCGCCGCTAGACCTCCGTGCTGGACACCGGGCAATAATGCTCGAATTCGCCACAAAGAAGGATCTGAACTTCATGCGTGCCAGCCCCGCCTTCACGCCGTGCGACTGGAAAGCAGTCGTGCGGCTGAGGAAGGAGGTTCGCGACGGCGAGAGGCAGCCGACAGGAGCGCTCGAGGCAGCAATTCAACAAGTCACGCGCGAGGGGAAGAAAACCCAAACAACAGAGTCCACCGCTAGCATGCTCGCGTGCCAGCAACGAGTAGTAATCGACGGACCGCGTCAGTACAGACCTTCAAGACAGGAAACAGCTTCACACAGCCCGCAAGGAATAAAAGGCAAGGCTGTATCAAGCTAGGACTCCACCAACCTCGGGCAAAGGATAACAGCCGTCAGTACAGCGTTAGCGTCAGCGTCAGCGACACGCGCAGCCCAGCACAAAACTCGGAGAGCCCACGACACACGTGTCGCATTCAAAACAGTGTGCAGCCTGTCCATTTCTCACGTACTCCCACACTGGAACTAACAGCCACTACAGGCGGCGACCACCGAAATTTTATGAAATACATTTCTCCGTAGTAAATCAACGTAATTTTAATTTTCACTACTTTCATTATTTTCTAAATTATAGCATTCCTGCTTTCCATTAATTACCAGCCTTACGAAAATCGCATTCGATTACCTATGTCTGTTTGGTTAATGCATGGTCAAACGTTTCAAAATTCCTCCCAAACGTAATGATTGCTGCATGTTAAGATAATACTTGGTATTTTACCCTCTGCAGTAGCATTATAATGTGAGAAGGGGAATGTCCTGCTGTTTGTTTTCCAGTAATGATAACGCACAGTCACTCGCGACTTGCTGATCAGCTGCTATGGTATCAATTTTTACACAGAGATAACATACTTTCATGAGTACACATTATACACACGATCATATTAAAATGCATTACACATTAGTAAATTGTGAAAATGACCGAATTATCAGTTTAATAAGCCACAGCTGCAAAATACTAACGAAAATTCTTTACAGACAAATAAAAAAAACTGGTAGAAACCGACCTCAGAGAAGATCAGTTTGGATTCTGTAGAAATGTTGGAACACGTAAGGCAATACTGACCCTTCAACATTTTTAGACTAAAGCTTTTAACAGTGTGGACTGGAATACTCTCTTTCAAATTCTGAAGGTGGCAGGGGTATAAAACAGGGAGCGAAAGGCTATTTACAATTTGTACAGAAACCAGATGGCAGTTATAAGAGTTGAGGGGCATGAAAGAGAAGCAGTGGTTGGGAAGGGAGTGAGACAGGGTTGCAGCCTATCCTCAATGTTATTCAATCTGTATATTGAGCAAGCAGTAATGGAAACAAAAGAAAAATTCGGAGTAGGTATTAAAATCCATGGAGAAGAAATAAAAACTTTGAGGTTCGCTGATGACATTGTAATTATGTCAGAGACAGCAAAGGACCTGGAAGAGCAGTTGAACGGAATGGGCAGTGTCTTGAAAGAAGGAAAGATGAACATCAACAAATAAAAAATTAGGATATTGGAAAATAGTAGAATTAAATCGGGTGACGCTGAGGGAATGAGATTAGGAAATGAGACACTTAAAGTAGTAAATGAGTTTTGCTATTTGGGGAGCAAAATAACTGATGATGGTCGAAGTAGAGAGGATATAAAATGTAGACCTGCAATGACAAGGAAAGCGTTTCTGAAGAAGAGAAATTTGTTAACATCGAGTATAGATTTTAGTGTCAGGAAGTCGTTTCTGAAAGTATTTGTATGGAATGTAATCATGTATGAAAGTGATACGTGGACGATAAATAGTTTGGACAAGAAGAGAACAGAAACTTTCGAAATTTGGTGCTACAGAAGAATGCTGAAGATTAGATGGGTAGATCACATAAATAACGAGGAGGTATTGAATAGAATTAGGGAGAAGAGAAATTTGTGGCACAACTTGACCAGAAGAAGGGCCATCTTCTGAGGCAGCAAGGGGTCACCAATTTAGTATTGGAGGGCGACGTGGAGGATAAAAATCGTAGAGGGAGACCAAGAGATCAATACACTAAAGAGATTCAGAAGGATGTAGGTTGCAGTACGTACTGGGAGATGAAGAAGCTTGCACAGGATAGAGTAGCATAGAGAGCTGCATCAAACCAGTCTCTGGACTGAAGACCACAACAACAACAATGTACATATTAGTTGTAAGAAACATGAAATTTCATTAAGGCTGTCTTAATACAACGCAATGAGTAGAACAAAACATAAGTTTATAACTTTTAGTAAGCGTTTGTGAACTTGTGTCATATAGCATAAGGAATTTAAACTACGTACGATTACTGTTATTAATCAATCATCTGCTCATACAGACGACAACACAACACCGGTTCGCTAGCGTGAGTGCAGACAGAGAACAAACAACTGATAGGTACTCTTCCGAATGCTACGGACTTGTAACGATCAGTACTTGTGGACTGGCCTCCAACTTAACGCACACTTCCTATAGCTTGTCTGTTAGGACCTCATAACATTCCGATTTACGTAGTTACCAATTAATTTTAAGACCGGTACATACGCGACCTGAGATGCCGCTCCACAATGTCAGTAATGACTCTGAGCAGAAAGTTTTGCGCTCACTGCTTAGACCTCTCATTGCATATTTATCTTTTAACGACAGGAAACATTTATGTACGGCAAAGGTTTCACGGCATCCAATGACCGACAGATGTTCAGTTGGCAACTTTCAAATGCCACTGTGAATTCTTCAGATTACGAGATTCCGCGTATTTAACATGTTTGTACGAGCATGTTTCTTGGCTTTGAGATCCTCCTGAAGCAGTCGTTCACTGAACAACTAGTAACCAGTAGCTTTGTAGCAGCACTACGCACACCTTACTGCGCCAGCGCCCCCGTTTCACAGAGGAGCCGTCACTCACCTCTGGTAATACTCGGAACAGTAGACTGCGCGTTAGGCTGCGGGTTACCAGCGCCTCTAGCGGACTCGCGTTGATATACCGACAGCCACGACGCAGGCGGTTTCGTGGTGGGGGCCTGAGGCAGGGGAAGAGCGAACGTCACGTCATCGTCCCGGATACCCGCAGGAAAGTGCATCGCAGTACCGACCAGCTTATCTGGTGGCTCCCTTCTGTTTTTTGAGATATCTGGGCAGAAGAAAGTGTCAGCTTTACACTGCCCTCCTTTCACTATCCCCCCCGCATCAGACAGACTTAATGTAAGGTTACATCAATGACACGAAAACCTATTAATTTCATCTGTCTGTGAAAACTCTTTAATTCCAGAAGCCAATAACTCCATAATCAGAGATCGATTTGTAAGTGAAATGAAGCCATTCTTAAACGGCCGTAAGCCATTTCGAAAGAATAAGTAGTGTTTGAAGAATATCTAGGAGTAAGAAATTATATAGTCACGTCAGCTTTTGTTTTGAACAGGTCTATGTAGAGTCGAGACAATAGTGTCTCGCTTTCATTTTATCATTTGATTTCGGCTCAACTTCTCTCACTTTTTCAGTATTGTGTTAGATCGTGTGAGTGCTTATTTTAAAGATATATAGCGTAAAACATACAACGCTTTAATTTCAGAAGTACCTTCCACTTCATCTGAAAGTAATTATCTTTATGAGAGCGAAAAGTTTTACTATTAAAAAGAGATGCCAATTAATTTTTATAAGTGAATTCACGGAAGTGCCATAGGGAATATCAGTGCACAGAAATTAATTCAAAGCTTAAACTGTGAGAACTTTAATTATTTTCGATGGCTACATTACGCAACGTAGTACAGCGATTGTCATTTTTTGATCAAATCGAACGAAAGTTGACATGGGCATAGGATCTTTGACTGCCAACGTTAATGAACATTGACTTTATAATAACTCACAAATAAACTTCTGACGTGAATTTAACGTACGTGCAAGGGTCTAAAATTAATTGGACAGGACTTGCGTTAAGATTATCGTCGTTATTCATTGATTCATTCATCATAGTTAAAGATATAAAGATGTGGTATCTGGCAGAACTGAACATTTATTTCCACACAAAACACGGCTATACAGGATAGCTTGCAAGCGTGGAAGGCTAAACAATTAACTGTTAAGAGAAGTGTGGAATCGCCTATATCACTCACGCCAAAGAGTCACTATAATAACAAACACTAGCCACATGGAATGTTTATGTACTACTGTACACTCCCGTTTGCGGGAGCAGAATGCGATGCTGCAGACTCCTAACTAAGGTACGAGCACATGGGATTGGTTCCCAAGTATGTGAGTGGCTCGAAGACTTGTTAAGTAATAGAACTCAGTACGTTGTCCTCGATGGTGAGTGTTCGTCGGAGGTGAGGGTATCATCTGGAGTGCCCCAGGGTAGCGTGCTAGGTCCGCTGTTGTTTTCTATCTACGTAAATGATCTTTTTGATAGGGTAGATAGCAATGTCCGGCTGTTTGCTGATGATGCTGTGGTGTACGGGGAAGTGACGTAATTAAGTGACTGTAGGAGGAAACAAGATGACTTCGGCAGGATTTGTGATTGGTGTAAAGAATGGCAGCTAACTCTAAATATAGATAAATGTAAATTAATGCAGATGAATAGGAAAAGAATCCTGTAATGTTTGAATACTCCATTAATAGTGTAGCGCTTGACACAGTCACATCGATTACATATTTGGGCGTACCATTGCAGGGCGATATGAAGCGGGACAAGCATGGAATGGCAGTTGTGGGGAAGGCGGATAGTCGTCTTCGGTTCATTGGTAGAATTTTGGGAAGGTGTGGTTCATCTGTAAAGGAGACCGCTTATAAAACACTCATACGCCCTATTCTTGAGTACTGCTCGAGCGTTTGGGATCCCTATCAGGTCGGATTGAGGGCTGCTACATTTGTTACTGGTAGTTTTGATCATCACGCGAGCGTTACGGAAATGCTTCAGGAACTCGGGTGGGAATCTCTTGAGGAAAGGAGGCGTTGTTTTCGTGAATCGCTACTGACCAAATTTAGAGAACCAGCATTTGAGGATGACTGCAGTACAATTTTACTGGACTCGTACAGAGGCATATAGGCAGTCATTTTTCCCTCGCTCTGTTTGGGAGTGGAACAGGGAGAGAAGACGCTAGTTATGGTACGAGGCACCCTCCGCCACGCACTGTATGGTGGATTGCGGAGTATGTATGTAGATGTAGATGTAGCTGCTACATGACTCACCCTTAGTGTTAACGAAATCGGAGATTAAATTTCACACATCGCCCTGCATGCGTTAGCACTGCTTTCTTGAAACCTGGCGCTGTACCACTGGAGCCAGTAGTTCCAGCAGGCTGTGAGGTACCATTCCTCGGCGTCGTTTTCTTTTCCGAGGAGCCTGGCATTTGTAGCCTCTCGTGGTGGCTGTCGGGTACGGGGACGTTTCCTGGTGCTACATTTGTATCTTCTCGTTCACCTCCTGCAGGCCTTACGGTGTCCAGTGCGTCGAGAAATGCGGGCTCCAGTCGGTCTAGTATGCCAGTGGTGGGCATACCATTCACTTTAATCTGAAACGCGTGGCCACCTCTGCGAATCACCGGATGTGGCCCGTTGTACGGTGGCTGCAATGACTTTTCGAACTGCATCAGTGCGTAAGAAATCGTTCTCACGATCTGCTAACACGAACGAGTGTCTCCCAGCCTGGCTTCTGGGCGCCGTTGGTCTAAGCTGGAGTATGTGCTCTCGCGATCAACAGTAGCAGCAAATTCTGATGCACCTACTGTATCGTCTGCCATGCTGTGCAAGAATTCTCCTGGCAGACGCAGCGTTTGCCCGTATATTAGCTCTGCTGCCGTAGCTTTTAGATAGCTTTTGAATGACGCGCGTAGTCCGAGGTGTACAATAGGTAATGTTAAACCAATTTTGCATCTTTGACAATACAGAGCTGCTTTCAGTTGGCGATGCAGGCGTTCAGTTATACCATTTGATGCAGGATGGTAGGCTGTGTTGCGTATACGCTTCGTGCCTAATAATGTAGCTAACGCTTTGGAAAGGTATGGTTCGAACTGTCATCACAGGTCTGTGGTAATCCGTAGGCCGAATCGGGTGATCCAAACGCGAAAAAATTTCTACGCCACGGTTTCGGCTGTGATATCCTTCATGGGGAATGCTTCAGGTCGTCTGGTAAATCGGTCCACAACTGTAAGACAATAATTATAGCCTTCTGAGACTGAGAGCCGGCCTAGGATATCGACGTGCACATGTTCGAAATGTTGATTCGGCGGCAGAAATGCGCGTAGCGGCGCGTAATCTTGTTCCTCTCACACGCAATGCGTTGCTTGACAAATGTTTGCAGTCAGCGTGCATTCCAGGCCAGGCGAAACTTTGTTTGACCAATCTACTTGTGAAACCTTCTGGTACATTAAAACTGTTTGCCAGACCGAGACTCTAAATCGGGACCTTTGCCTTTCGCGGCAAGTGTTCTAGCATCTGAGCTACCCAAGCACGATTCACGCCTCTTCCTCACAGCTTTACTTATGCCAATACCTCGTCTCCTGCTTCCAAACTTCACAGAAGCTCTCCTGCGAACTGGCAAAAGTAAAGCGAGTCGTGCTCAGATGGTAAAGCACTTACCCGCGAAAGGCAAAGGTCCCGGCACACAGTTTTAATCTGCCAGGAAGTTTCATATCAGCGCACACTCCGCTGGAGAGTGATAATCTCATTCTGTAATCTAATTGTGGCTTGTACTCCTGGATGTACCAGATTGTGTACTGATGCAATTGCTTGTGCTCGAAAGTGTTGCGCCACAAATAGGCGTACTCTCACTCCAGATAGGTCACAATACGATTCAACATCCGCTTCAGGCATCCCGACGCCTTTGCAACTTCAGTCCTCCAGGTTGTTTCAATAAGTCTTGTAACTCATTACCACGTTGCTGGGCCTGTGCGAGGGCATCAAAAGCAATGGTAGCCGTTACAGCTGCGACATGTGAGCATGTGTGTGCTGTCGCGTTGACAGCCTCTACAAGTAAATAGTGTGTCTGCTGATATGACCAGCTCCCCTTGTATACAAACAATGCAGCTGGTGAATTGGCTGATGTAATCTAAATGCCGTAGTTGCCTCGGTGACGGTGCCTTTGGTTTTACAGCAAAGCTTGTGGTCTGCAAAAATATTGAACTGTCCGGCCCTCTACTAAATGCCTGAATTTCTTGACTGCGGAGTAAGCTGCATACAGATCGCGGTCATAGGTTGCCCAACGTTGGTGTGAAGGTGTCAACTTCTGACTCAGAAATGCTATGGGCTACCAACAATGTTCGACTTGTTGCTGCAGTACAGAACCAACGGCTGTAGACAAGGCATCAACCATAATGGAATGTGGAACCTGTTCACGAGGTGTACTAATTGAGAAGCCTCTGCAATTGTTGTTTTTGCTCCTTAAAATGCGTCATCTGTTTCGCTTGTCCAAAGCAACTTGTCGTTTGACTTTGCTGTGATGTTAAGAAATTAATTCAGGGGCGCGGTTATCGATTCGTAATTGTATACACATCTTTGGAAAAAAAATTGTAACCCTTACAAACCGTCGTAGCTCTCCGATTGCAGTGGAGATAGGATACTGGTTTATGGATTTCACTTTACCTAGCGGCGGTCGAATACCGTGCGCGTCTCCAGTGTAACCGACAGATGGCACCTTCCTCGCTCCAAAAGTACCCTTTGAAGGATTAATTACCAAGCCTCGAGAGCGTTAACGATTAGCTGACCCAGATGATGTAAATGTTCTTCTTCCGTCACAGACATCACCAAAATATCATCTTTGTAAACATGATAGAAATCCAAGTCCCTATAGATCTCATCCATGAAACACTGAAACATCTGTGCTGCATTGCGCAGACCAAAAGGCACCCTAGTGAACTCGAATAGAGCGAAAGGTGTTATCATCGCTCTCTTGGGGATATGTTCTAGGGCAACGGAGATCTGATAATACGCCCTGACTAGATCAATAGTGGAAAATATAGTCTTACCGTGAACACTGACGGAGAAGTCTTCTACGCAATGTGATCAAAAGTATCCGGTCACCTGGCTGAAAACGGTGCTGGTCCACACTTAGCCTTGATGACAGCTTCCACTCTCGCAGGCATACGTTCAATCAAGTGCTGGAAAGTTTCTTTGGGAATGGCAGCCCATTCTTCACGGAGAGCAGAGGTATCGATGTCGGTTGGTGAGGCCTGGCACGAAGTCAGCGTTGCAAAACATCCCAAAGGTGATTCGTCACTCCACACAACGTTTTTCCTCTGTTCAATCGTCCAACGTTCACCAAGCAAGGCGTCGTTTGGCACTTACCGGCGTGATGTGTGGCTTATGGGCAGCCGCTCGACCATGAAATCCAAGTTTCCTCACCTCTCGCCTAACTGTCACAGTACCTGCAGGGGATGCTGATGCAGTTTCGAACTCCTGTGTGATGGTCTGGATTGATGTCTGCCCATTACACATTACGGTCCTCTTCAACTGTCAGCGGACTCTGTCAGTCAACAAACGAGTTCGGCTTGTAAGCTTTCGTGCTGTACGTGTCCCTGCTTACTGGTTTTCGTTACCTACTATCGATATGTGACGCGGGTACGAGCCCTGCTTCCACTCATGATTTTTGCTCAAAGAACTCGTGCACCTGGTCTCCTGAGGACGCCCTGGCACCAACATTAACAGCCGTGGTGCACAGTGCTGTCCGCCGCCCCTGTCACTAGGTTTGCCAGATGTTCCGATTTCCAGGGACAGTATCGGTTTCACATTAAAGAATTCGCAATCCCGAAAAATACCTTAGCGACGGCAATTTGTCCCGGATTTCGGATTTGAGAAACATTTTCTCGTACTGCGTATTTTTTCTCCTAATTCTTAAGCGTACCTACATTTCAACTCCAGCTGTTCAGGTAAATAACGGAAGTTACTGTTCTCGCACCTGACTGAGTCTTAAGGCGAAGTATCGCCTGGTAATGTTGCTGAGTTTCCATTATTGTCCTCTAGTTCACTGTAGGCTTTGTAGCAAGTGGTTCTCTGTTTTTATGAGTCGTATCGCGGATAATTTGCATCACCGTAAGACGATGGAGAAGTGTCTCCATATGTAACCTGCGTTATTTTTTCCATTGCACATGGGGAAAGAACAGGTAGTATTAACGATCACTTAGGTAGTGTAAAGTATAAATCAAACACGTATCCTGTAAGCAGTTAAAAAAGGCTCTTGTTTTGTTTCAGATTCATTTCGACATGGCAAACTAATAACGAGAGGGGGATTAGCAATGTGCTATCATACCGTTAAATCTCATATGTCTTGCAAATCAGTGGACTGTATATCTGGTCTAAGCTCCAAACTTTCTAATTATTCCGAAGCACAAAAAATGTGACGTTGGGCAGAACAAAATCAATAGCAATTGCCATATCAGTGTCAGCCCGCGACAGTATCAATCAAATACTTGGTGATTTTCTAAGGTCTGTTGTTGTGGTATAGCTACAGACTTTAGTAATCACAAAACCGAGAAAGTACGAGGGTTGGAACTCAATAATATCAACTATTTATTTACAGCTCGTACAAAATAGATACGTGATTCAAAGTTTTGCTGACCTTCAAAGTAGTCACCAGTATTGTGTGTAACCCGTTGCCAGCGATGTGGAAGTGGTAAGATGCTGTTAGCAGTGTCAGTTGTGTTGACAGTTCAAGTTCTGTGGTCTATTGCTCGATGAATTTCTAACAGTTCTGAAGCGAATGCCGTGAAGTGTTTTCTTCAGTTTAGAAATCGAGTTGAACTTACGAGGTCTTAAGTCAGGGGTGGTATAGCACTTCGCAGCCCCATCAGTCCAACAAATCAGTAACAGCTTGCACTGTACACGCCTGAGCATTGTCCTGCAAAATGATGGTCAGGTCCTGGAGAATGTGTCATCACTTCTGTCTTTAAGCTGGTCGTAGGTTGTGTTCCAAAAATGAACTTCACGGCATTCGCTTCAGAACTGCTACAAATTCGTCGGGCAATAGACCGCGCCTTTCGATCTATCAACACAACTGGCACTGCTATGCGTATCCTACGACTTCCACATCGCTGGAAACGGGTTACACACAATGCTGGTGACTACTTTGAAGGTCAGCAAAACTTTGAATCACGTATCTATTTTGTACGAGCTGTAAATAAATAGTTGTCACTATTAAATTTCCAAACCTCGTATTTCATAAATTAATTCACTTATTTTAACTTCAAGAGAAGTGTTCCGGTTTGCCCCGGTTAGTAAGACAGAAATTACGCCAACCCTACCTACAGCAACATCATAAACTGTCTCTAAAGTCTGCATTAGTCAATGCTGCCGGCCAATGTGACCGAGAGGTTCTAGGCGCTTCAGTCTGGAATCCTGCCTCGGGCATGGATGTGTGTGGTGTCCTTAGGTTAGTTAGGTTTAAGTAGTTATAAGTTCTAGGGGACTGATGACCTCAGATGTTAAGTCCCACAGTGCTCAGAGCCATTTGAATCATTTAGTAAATGCTCCAACAATATTTATTTATTGGCTACGCCGGTGTCGACTTTTCAGTCTGTAGTTGACATCTGATGACATCCCCGACAGCTACAATTTTCACTAGTCACACGATGTAGTTACCTGTGAGTACCAATGCAAAACAACACAGCGGAACAATGGATGTTACCTTACATCCACAACAAAAAGCAAATGCCGTACGGCATAGTTAACGGGCGTATCCCACTAGGTGAGAGTAGCCGCCTTTCAGATAGTGTGATATTCCTCCACACACATTGGTCCCATTTCTTGCGGATATGTGAGAGTGAAGTGCATTTGTATTTCTAAAGAGTAGATGATTGTAATGGATGCGTGCGTAATATATTACTACGTTTACGTTGTATGATGATGATGATGAAGGCAGAGTTAAACTCTGTTCCCGTATACACATTCGCATAATTCTTAACCCTTCCAGTTGGTACTTGGGAGTTAACTTGGGCAAAATATTTTCTTCCATCAGCTAGGGGAGCCGATTGTTCATAGACTTCTATTATTCACGACAAAGATCTTTAACTTTTTTCAGGCTGTGTTAAGACACTGGAATCCCCTTCTGCAGCATAGAGGATTAAATCCCCGACTGCCGTCCTGATGTAAGTTTTCCTTGGTTTCCCTAACTCGATTAAGGCAAATTCCGGGATGGTCCTTTGAAAACAATGCGGCTGATTTTCTTCCCAATCATTATTCCACGAGTTCATGATTCGTCTCATCTTTCCTTTCTCACACAGTTTAATTTCACATCTCCATTAATTTCTTTGTACTGGAAGCAATGCTCCATTTTACAACCATAACAGCAGGCGTTACAAAAAAGCTCTTATGAGAGCTGCGCCTAGCGCTATAGATCGTATGCTTCTCGTTTATCTGGTTTCAGGCCGTCATCAAACTGCATAGGAAAAGGGAAGCATTTTTTTTTGTGCTCGGTTCGCTCGCTCTCTGCCACAACATCAAACGTAAGGGAAATATCAAACATCTTTAGTGCTCATATCGAACCGCCACAAGCTAGAAAACACAAAATGACGGTACGATAAAGGATTATGTCTGCCCCAAATACCAGGCGAAGATTTGCTAGCTAAGTAGCTCTAAGTGTATTCCATGTTACCCCTCTCCACAGTATTTTATTAATGATGTGATATCATTGTCTGGTTACGTCAGATACCTGTAGATTAAAGTGTATGACCTCCAAAGTACACTGTGACATTGTATAAACAAAGGTTTGGAGGTGATGATATTTACCTCGTTGCACTAATCTACAGTATAAAGCATTCGTAACATGGCACTCTGGGACGACAGATGGCAAGAAATATTACAACAAGCGATAAATTACGAACTCAAAGCTGAAATGCCTAGTACGTTGCCCATAGAGGTAGAGATCCGGGTCCAGTTATTGCTTCACGAAGCAACTGTAATGTTCTCGGGAATCATAAAAACATCTTACAGGTAATGTATTACTTCTTTGAAGTATGTGCCGGACGTGAGGCGTTCTCTATTTCACATTAGTGACAACCTGATAAACGGGACGCCAGCACTCGGATTCTGATATCGTGAAGTGAGCTAATCCGGTGTGATACATCTCAAGTTTTAATTCTTCGTTATCAGTCACGTTCAAGGCATACGTCAATGTGTTTTCGTAAATCCACTCGACAGAATGCACCGACTCGGATTCCCAATCAGTTAGGTGTTTCCTTCTTGTATGATGCTAAGCAACGTCTTGTCTCATTTTTTTAACTGCCTCATTAGCTTCCACATCTACGTATACACATCGCAAGCCATCTTACAGAGTGTGGCCAAGGGTATTTCTTGCAACTTTAAATTCCAGAGTTTTCTGTTCTAAAGGCGAATGGTGCGTGGGAAAAAAGATTATCGTAAGCCTCCTATTCTTCTCCGTAACACATGACTACTGCCTTTAATTTGTTTCTTTTCTGTCTCCCAAGAGTTCACTATTCACCGCCGTAGCTTAAACCTTTCCAGATAAATGGCTTGGTAAATTGTTTCTTTGTTCACGTAAAGAGGTAGCTGCTTATCAAAAAAATTTTGAGGAGGTAGAAAAAAATCAGGCAACCAGTTGCGAAACCTCTTCAGATTTACACAGTTTCTGATTCGCAGCCACGTTGAAGATTTTCGAAAATTTAATTTTATTCCTGAAGATTTATTTTGTCGTTATGATTATTCTTTCTACATCCGTTTTTTTTGGTCATCAGTCTTCTTATTTGTTTCGTGAGGTCCACCACGAATTCCTCTCCTCTGCCAGCCTCGTGATCTCAGAGTAGCACTTAATCGACGTCCTCAACTATTTGCTGGATGTATTCCAATCTTTGTCTTCCGCCATACTTTAACACTCTACAGTTGCCTCTGCACCGTGGCAGCTATTCCCTGATGTCTAAACAGATGTCCTGCCATCCTGTCTATTCTTATTGTCAATATTATCGACAAATTTCTTTCCTCGCCGATTCTGCTGAGCACCTCATCGTTCCTTACCTTATCAGTCCACCTAATTTTCAACATTCTTCTGTAGCACCACATGTCAAACGCTTCGATTCTCTTCTGCTCTGGTTTCCCAAAGGTCCATGTTTCACAATTTTCCAACCATACAATGCTGCGCTCCAAAAACGTACATTCTCAGACATTTCTTCCTCAAATCATGGCCTATGATTTGATATTGCTGGAGTTCTCTTTGTCAGGAATGCCCCTTTTGTCCTCTTTGCTCCGTCCGTCACGGAATAGTTAGCTGCCTCGGTAGAAGAGTTCCTTAACATCATCTACTTCGTGATCACCAGTCCTGATGTTAAGTTTACCGCTGTTCTCATGTCTGCTACTTCTCATTGCTTTCGTCTTTCTTCTATTTACTTTTAGTCAAATTCTCTACTTATTACACTGTTCATTCCATTCAGCAGTTAATGTAGTCCGCCCCATGTAGCTGAGTAGTCAGTGCGGTAGAAAGTCTATTCTCAGGGCCCAGGTTCGATTCCCGGCTGGATCTTAGATTTTCTCCGCTCAGGGAGTGGGTGTTTCGTTGTCCTAACCACCAACTTTGTATACCCATCGACGCGCAAGCTGCTGAGGTGGTGTCAAATCGAAAGACTTGCCTCCGACGAACGGTCTACTCGACGGGAGGCCCTAGTCACCCAACATTTACATTTGGCAGATCCTGTAATTCTGCTCCACTTTCACTGAGGACAGCAATCCGTTGTTATCTCACAGTAAAAGATAGTTGTTTGTATACAGTTTTGATTTGCAAGATGACTGTCTAATCACTTGATTCAGCTAAAAGTAACAGATCAAACTGAACGAGTGGTGTAATTACTGATTAAATCTTAAGGATCAGTTGAAAGTACCTCCGGCAGCACGAAACTCTCTTAGTTCCTCAATAAATGGTCTATGTGTAATGGGTAGAGAATAAACTTCTATCAGTAAGAATAATCCATATCAAAACACTTTTCTTTGGGGGTATTGAATGCTGAAGTTAGACGAATAACAACTTAAATTTATCATAAACCAGGAAACCAGTTTACTGGCGGCAGTAAAGCTGTGCGGAGGAATCGTGCGTCGTGCCTGAGTGCCTCAGTCGGCAGAACATTTGCCGGCGAAAGGCGAAGGGCACAGGCGGTGAGCTCTGATGTCGGTGCGGCACAAGGTTCTAATCTGGCAGTAAGTTTCGTATCAGCGCATACTGCGCTGCAGAGTCAAAAGCCTGCTTCTAGGCTTCCAGTTTTCAAAAAGGAACCTGTACTTCATAAGAAAAATCAATAGTACTGCACGTATCTAAGGGAAAGCGCTGTAGGATGCACGCTAAGAAACAGGTATAGGAATGTTTGGGATAAACTGCTAGGTGAAATTCAATTAAAATTGGACTGAACATTTATTGTGTGCCGAAATTTAGTTAGAAAAACACCAAACAGATACATTGGGAAACAAAATATACTGGAGCCTGGTTTGCGAGCAACTGAACACAAAAATTAACCACCTACCTTGCCTCTTGGGCGTATGAAACATCGATAATTCGTGAAATACGGGTACTTTGATGGGCAGGTCTCACACCCGCTTTTGATACCCACTCTACCACCACACAGAGAAAGAAAGCACACCTGAAGAACTACAACACGCACCACAAAAACTTATAATCGGCAAAAAGGTATGTTCCCGCCAGTATAAGGCACATATCGTGAACACAGAAAATTCGTACCATAGAACTGAATGAAATATTAAGGTAAGAAATTAATTTTAGATCATAAATAGTGACTCAACAATGCCAGTAGTACGGGTTTATCCAAATGGATCAGAAAAGAACCACCTGGACGGACAAGTTATCACGCAGGATAAACCATGAAAGTTTCGTAATTTCGAAAGTAGTAAAAAGAATATGCAAGAAAATAGTAAACACAGGCTACAACTACACTACAGAAACAATCAGAACTTCAAGCATAGGCTAAACAAATCGGTGATAAAATGACACAAAGCACCTATAACAAGAAAGAATAACGAATAATTACGAGCCGTCAGAAATACAGGTCATAGGCCAGACACTCGACAATGGAATTGAACTTAAAGGCTACCAATAATGGAAAAAGCTGAAGAAATGAGTAGCTGAAGGTTCATTCGTTTTTCAAACACAAGTTTCACAAAGTAAGACCAATAAAAAACATGAAAATCCTAGGAATTTATTATTACGGAGAACGATTTATTCTCATCAGCATATTACCGAAAGTTAAATACAAAATAAAACGCAATCAGAGAAGTGAAGGGTATCTGAAGGATATACGAACACGTGGGTTTGAACAGTTAGAAGCACATGTTCGAAACGGATGGAAGTTGCAGAATGAAATGAGACTGATGTAAAGGCAGAATTGAAAATGCAAGAAACATAAGCACACACACACATTCATCTGAGGAACAAGAACACTTTTTGAAATCCGGTATAGCTCGTACGCCAAGATTCCACATTACTAAGTTCTAGCTGAACAAAGCAACTACTATAAAATCGCAAAATTGCAAAAATCCTTACATTCCCTGTGTTGCGTCTACTGTACCGCATCATTGCCAAGACCTGCAGCTGCAAAAGCAATGGTTTATCGCTTCAGCCAGACTCTATCTTATCTTGGAACTACACAATCTAGAAGGCTGTGATTTGCTTTGTTTTGTGCATACTGCTACGTCTCAGAAGTTGGCATTACGAATAAACAAATCAGACATTTGTTACTGATACTAGTTTCCGTTGAAAGTAGTGTGATTATGGGCTATTTTTGTAGTTAGCAGACTTCTATTGGTTTTTGAAGTTCTCAGTAAGTACCGCCAAGATTGTACAGTGAACCAGAAGAACAGATTACTGCATAAGCAGCAGTGTATAAAAAATTCGGATGGCACAAGTGGAGGAATGGAGGTAAAAGGAGCAGTTAACATTTTCCAGCGTTTGAAGAAGGTGAGAGGTGTCAGATATGTGATGTACTTAGATGATGGAGACAGCAAGGCTTTCAGTGCAGCAGAAAACAGTAAGCCATAAAATGTTCCTGTACAAAAACTTCAGACATGTCACGAAAAGGCTGGGAACACTTCTGTGTAACCTAAAAACCAAGCTGGGTAATACAAAACTGTTTCATGGGTAGACAAGAAAATGTGCTGGAAGACTAACAGACAAAGTAATGGATGAATTACAGGAATATTATGGGAAGGCCGTTAGAGATAACCGTGACAATTTAGAGAAGAATATCAACCAATGAAAAGCCATGTCATGCTTTGTGTCCATCTCCACCAAACAATTGGGGTAAATATAGGCAAGCTGAATTTTCTGACACCCTGCATGAATTTACACATAAACATTCTCTTCCTTTGGCAGTAATGGAGGCAATCAAACCCATTTACACAGATATGGCAAATCCTGAGCTACTAAAGAAGTGTTTACATGGGAAGACCTGCAGTGTGAATGAGTCCTTCAATAATGTTGTGTGGTGCTGTGTGCCTAAAAATGTATTTGTTTGCCTTATGACTCTAACGTTAGCAGTGTCTGATGCTGTAATAACTTTTAATGGTGGGGACTATGAAAGGCTTAAGGTTCTGGAGAAGTTAGGGGTAAGATGTGGACAGACCTGCAGGACTTCAGGAACTGGATGAGCTTCGTGTACATGAAGCAGAGTTAGCTGCTCAGCAAATGACAAAAGAAGCAATAAAGAAAAGGGGGAGAGAAGAACAGGGCCATTGTGACACTGAAGAAGACACATAGTATGGGATAGGGCAATTCTAGTGCATAAAACACGCAGAAATGTAAGTATATATAAGAATTTGTAATTAAAAAGTTTTAAACGTCAATATCTCTGAACTACAGTTTTTGCAATAAATAAACTGTTTTCTAAAAAAACTGATGGTAGGGACATGAAATTTTCGCAACATGCCAAGTGTGAGATTCAATACATATGGAACCAGAATAATTAAAATATCCTGAATTGTTTTGTTTTTGTGTTCATTTATTTACAAAATTCTGTCAAAAATTGGGTGTTTGAAAAAAAGAAAACATATCACACAATACAATTTTAGTAATAATTCTAGTTCAGTAATTTAGAATGGTGCATTCAATAATTATGGAAAATTGTAAGATGCTGTCTTAAAAAGTTTCGAAGATAATGGGTCACAAAATTCGATAATTCAAGATTGGCGGCATAGGACATACAATGTTCCCTTAACTCTCTTTGTCATCCAAAGAGAGCAGGAATGGCAAAGAAACACAGCAATAGTGCATTAGGTCATCATAAAGAAAAGGTTGGGAATGTAATAGGAACACAGATTCTTAATGCTTGTACATATAAGATACACTCCTGGAAATGGAAAAAAGAACACATTTACACCGGTGTGTCAGACCCACCATACTTGCTCCGGACACTGCGAGAGGGCTGTACAAGCAATGATCACACGCACGGCACAGCGGACACACCAGGTGTTGGCCGTCGAATGGCGCTAGCTGCGCAGCATTTGTGCACCGCCGCCGTCAGTGTCAGCCAGTTTGCCGTGGCATACGGACCTCCATCGCAGTCTTTAACACTGGTAGCATGCCGTGACAGCGTGGACGTGAACCGTATGTGCAGTTGACGGACTTTGAGCGAGGGCATATAGTGGGCATGCGGGACGCCGGGTGGACGTACCGCCGAATTGCTCAACACGTGGGGCGTGAGGTCTCCACAGTACATCGATGTTGTCGCCAGTGGTTGGCGGAAGGTGCACGTGCCCGTCGACCTGGGACCGGACCGCAACGACGCACGGATGCACGCCAAGACCGTATGATCCTACGCAGTGCCGTAGGGGACCGTACCGCCACTTCCAAGCAAATTAGGAACACTGTTGCTCCTGGGGTATCGGCGAGGACCATTCGCAACCGTCTCCATGAAGCTGGGCTACGGTCTTGCACACCGTTAGGCCGTCTTCCGCTCACGCACCAACATCGTGCAGCCCGCCTCCAGTGGTGTCACGACAGGCGTGAATGGAGGGACAAATGGAGACGTGTCGTCTTCAGCGATGAGAGTCACTTCTGCCTTGGTGCCAATGATGGTCGTATGCGTGTTTGGCGCCGTGCAGGTGAGCGCCACAATCAGGACTGCATACGACCGAGGCGCACAGGGCCAACACCCGGCATCATGATATGGGGAGCGACCTCCTACACTGGCCGTACACCTCTGGTGATCGTCGAGGGGACACTGAATAGTGCACGGTACATCCAAACCGTCATCGAACCCATCGTTCTACCATTCCTAGACCGGCAAGGGAACTTGCTGTTCCAACAGGACAATGCACGTCCGCATGTATCCCGTGCCACCCAACGTGCTCTAGAATGTGTAAGTCAGCTACCCTGGCCAGCAAGATCTCCGGATCTGTCCCCCATTGAGCATGTTTGGAACTGGATGAAGCGTCGTCTCACGCGGTCTGCACGTCCACACGAACGCTGGTCCAACTGAGGCGCCAGGTGGAAATGGCATGGCAAGCCGTTCTACAGGACTACATCCAGCATCTCTACGTTCGTCTCTATGGGAGAATAGCAGCCTGCATTGCTGCGAAAGGTGGATATACACTGTACTAGTGCCGACACTGTGCATGCTCTGTTGCCTGTGTCTATGTGCCTGTGGTTCTGTCAGTGTGATCATGTGATGTATCTGACCCCAGGAATGTATGAATAAAGTTTCCCCTTCCTGGGACAATGAATTCAAGGCGTTCTTATTTCAATTTTGAGGAGTGTAGATACGAAACAGACATGACTGAAAATAAATGAGTGAGATTGCAGCTGATAAGGACATACTGAGTTGCTCACTCTTTATCCCGTTACGATTTACCAGATGCAATCGAAAGCTTGAGGTGTTAAACATACAGAAAATGAACTGAGCTTGAGTGAAACATTATGAAATGGCCTGTATAGAGACGTTTCAACTGTGTAGCCCAAAAGCACAAACGGTTCACCTGATTCAGTTGTGTGTTCTTGTTCTGGTGATGGTGCTGAAATGTTTATTACCGCGCGGGATTAGTCGAGCGGTCTAGGGCGCTGCAGTCATGGACTGTGCGGCTGGTCCCGGCGGAGGTTCGAGTCTTCTCTCGGGCATGGGTGTGTGTGTCTGTCCTTAGGATAATTTAGGTTAAGTAGTATGTAAGCTTAGGGACTGATGACCTCAGCGGTTAAGTCCCATAAGACTTCACACACATTTGAACATTTGAAATGCTTATTTAGTTTTTCAGTCATCATTCAGAATACACTGGTTGACAGTAATAGTGAAGCACGCAGAACGGGAACAGGAGACGAAGTTGAAACTTCACGGTTGGAGAGGCTATGCTGTGTTAGTTCAGTGATTGCATTATCGGGTCATGTTTACGAAGAACTTGGTAGCATAAGCACATTTGTCAGTATAATGTTGTTCCATCTTTGGCCTTGATGCAACACCGATTCGGTGGGGGAGCGTGTCGGAAAGCCGTCGCATCCTCTCCTGAAGCAAGCTGCTCCACGGCTGTGGTAACTGTTCCACGATAACACGGGTACTGGTACTGGAGTGGAGTTAAAGCAGTAAGTGGCTCGAAACAGCATATCCAGACACTCCGGGATGATGATGGCATTGAAACAGAGGACGACACGCGTAAAGCTGAAATACTAAACACCTTTTTCCAGAGCTCTTTCACAAAGGAAGAGCGAACTGCAGTTCCTTCTTTAAATCCTCGCACTAACGAAAAATGGCTGACATCGAAATAAGTGCCCAAGGAATTGAAAAGCAACTGGAATCACTCAACAGAGGAAAGTCCACTGGACCTAACGGGATACCAATTCGATTCTACACAGAGTACGCGAAAGAACTTGCTCCCTTCAAACAGCCGTGTACCGCAAGTCTCTAGAGGAACAGAAGGTTCCAAATGATTGTAAAAGACCACAGGTAGTTCCAGTTTTCAACAAGGGATGTCGAGCAGATGCCCAAAACTACAGGCCTATATTTCTGACGTCGATCTGTTGCAGAATTTAGAAATTTTTTTTTTTGTTCGAGTATAATTTCATTTCTTGCAACCCAGAATCTTCTCTGTAGGAATCGATATGGATTCCGGAAACAGCGATCGTGTGAGACACAACTCTCTTCATCTGTTCATGAGACCTAGAAAATATTAGATACAGGCTCCCAGGTGGATGCCATTTTCCTTGACTTCCGGAAGGCGTTCGACACAGTTCCGCACTGTCGCCTGATAAACAAAATAAGAATCTACATAATATCAGACCAGCTGCGTGGCTGGATTGAAGAGTTTTTAGCAAACAGAACACAGCATGTTGTTCTCAATGGAGACACATCTACAGAGGTTAAAGTAACCTTTGGCGTGCCACAGGGGAGTGTTATAGGACCATTGCTTTTCACAATATATATAAATGAGCTAATAGATAGTGTCGGAAGTTCCTTGCGGCTTTTCGCGGCTGCTGCTATAGTATACAGAGAAGTTAAAGCATTAGAAAATTGTAGCGAAATGCAGGAAGATCTGCAGCGGATAGGCACTTGGTGCAGGGAGTGGCAAACTGACCCTTAACATAGACAAATGTAATGTATTGCGGGTACACAGAAAGAAGGATCATTTATTGTATGATTATATGATAGCGGAACAAACACTGGTAGCAGTTACTTCTGTAAAATATCTGGGAGTATGCGTACGGAACGATTTAAAGTGGAATGATCACATAAAATTAATTGTTGGAAAGGCGGGTGCCAGGTTGAGATTCACTGGGAGAGTCCTTAGAAAATGTAGTCCACCAACAAAGGAGGTGGCTTACAAAACACTCTTTCGACCTATACTTGAGTATTACTGATCAGTGTGGGATCCGTACCAGATCGGGTTGACGGAGGAGATAGAGAAGATCCAAAGAAGAGTGGCGCGTTTCGTCACAGGGTTACTTGGTAAGCGTGATAGCGTTACGGAAATGTTTAGCAAACTCAAGTGGCAGACTGTGCAAGAGAGGTGCTCTGCATCGCGGTGTAGCTTGCTGTCCAGGTTTCGAGAGGGTGCGTTTCTGGATGAGGTATCGAATATATTGCTTCTCCCTTCTTATACCTCCCAAGGAGATCTCGAATGTAAAATTAGAGAGATTCGAGCGCGCACGGAGGCTTTCCGGCAGTCGTTCTTCCCGCGAACCGTACGCGACTGGAACAGGAAAGGGAGGTAGTGACAGTGGCTTGCGGAGTATAAATGTAGATGTAGATGTAGAGTTGACGTTCGGCCTAGCTCCGTACATACACTGTCCGGGACAGATCTAGGCATCTTATTAGCCACGTTCAACGGTACATCGATAGACGTGCAAGTTTTCGATGAGCATTCTCCTATTGAAAGGCGGTACCACGATACTTCCAAATTAGAGGTAACACGGGAGGTCGCAGAATATCCGTGACATACCACTGCGCCGCCACAGTTCCGTCAGTCACTGTCACCCGTGACCTGGAGTCACACCCGATGGACCCTCACACCGTGGCGCCGGGAGTAACACCGCTGTGGCTCTCTACAACGTTCCAGGACAGGGAGCTCTTCGCAGCCTAACAGACAAAATGATTGATCAACCAGAACAGTATTATGGGATGGCCATTAGAAATAATACTGAGGATTTGTTGAAAGTGAAGCAGGCAGTACGGGCTACCTTGTTCCACAGACTGTCAACCGATGAAAAACCTGTACACTACCTTTGCCCTCCTCGTCCTGATTCATAGTGCAATTACCGCAATGCCAGCACTCAAACAGTTCGTACAGCCACAAACATTCCATCCCAGGAGCAGTCACGGATATGATAAAACCTATTTACAGAGACCTGTCAAATCCTGAATTACTGAAGAAGTGTCTGCATGGTCACACTCAAAATCCCAGTGAGTCGTTCAATAATCTTATATGGACTCGCTTAATAAAAAAGTTTTTGTTGGAATGAAGACACTAACGTGGGGATGAGTAATGGGTTATTGCTTTTAGAAATGGCAACATTGGTAGGGTGAAAGTGCTACAGCATATGGGAATTAGTTCTGGAGCAAACGGCATCAGAGAACTTGAACGGATGGACAAGGTTCGCATTGACGAAGCAGAGTATGCAGCACAGTTGGTCACCAAGAAGTCCAGAAAGAAGAAAAGCAGATAAAACGAGGATAACGATCAGGATGATTGTGTACAGTGCGGTGCAGTGAGTAGCGTCATCCCGACAGACGGTTGCTGAAGAGGACCGAGTCGGTAAATGAAGAGAACGGTTGTAGTAAAAGTCACTTCAGAACTGAACGTCATATTCGCGAACCCTGTCAGCATCAACACAGCACGAAGGGAGCTCCATGAGCTGCGAATTGCAGGACGAGCTGCAAATGCAAAACCACGCATCAGTCATGAAAATGCCCATGACAGGAAAACTTAGTACTGAAGTTATTAAACCTGGAAGGTCATTTGGTTGGATGAGTCCAGTATTAAACAGTTCCCAATTTGTGGTCGAGTTTATGTCGGTGGAGTAAAGCACGGCAGGGGTTCGGTGATGATTCAGGCAATCACATCGTGGTATTCGATTAGCCCCGTGGCTGGTCAACAAGGTCTCAGTACTGTCGAGACTTACGTGACAGGTTTGGCTGATCAGGTGCAGGGTTTTTGTCTAATGGTGTGCTTTGTTACAAGACGACAAGGTACCTGCTCGCACAGTTGTCATCGACAGGACCAGTTTCGTGAACACCGGGATGCGCCTCTGGCCTCTACAGTCACCAGATCACTGAACTTTTATGGAATACCTGGGAGAGAAAATCATTCATGTCCTGTTTCATCCAATCCGAGACCACTGGAGGCTATTCTGAATGGCAACGGTTTTCCTACACGTTATTAGGCACTGTAATGTCTTGTGTTCTTGGTGTTCCCATATTTTTGGCTACCCCCTGTACATCTCAATACAACATTTACCCTCCATCTGTACGGAGGTGGGTTACTGCTCGGCCGGAAGTTCTTCATTTATTCAGTGGCTCCCTCCTTGTCGGTGTCTTCACAGCCAGACTCATCGTTTGCTGACATGCAAAGCCATGTCTAGTATCTGTCATGGAACGACGTCCATTTCGATCTCTTGACAAGATGAGATCTTCATTGGCAAGACTAAGCCAACTGTAATGTGTCTATGGTAAAGTAAGTGGTGATTTCTCCCCTCGCCCCTCCTCCCCTACCATAAAATGCTTAACAGCATACTCTTTAGTGTTTGGAGCATTTTTATTCGACTTTTGCAGACGATTATAAAAAATCCAGAGGTTCACTTTTAAAAACCTCAGCAAGTCATGGGATTTCTTTCCAGTCGCTTATCGCTTCTTTCACTTACGGTTACGACTTACATATGTGAATAATGACAAGATGCGGCGTGTCCCGAAGTCCACGTTAAAATGTAACTTCCCGAATTATTTAAAGGACAAGTCTTCCGAAGGTGGAAAGATAACCACCTCCAATAGGGCCTTACCCAGTAACGTACTGTGGTCTTCACATCTTGTTGTATGTCTCTTCTTTCACTCCAATAAGCTACACTGAAAGTATAAATAATATGTTAGTAGACTGTTGTAGACTGTTCTTTCTCTTCCTTATGATGATCTAAATTTTCTGGTCACCGTAAATACCTTTTTTTTCACCTTTAAGATATTAAAACAAAAATAAGATTTCAGATAAATGTCCTTGATGTAAATAGGTATCTGAATGACCAACAGGTTGGCAGAACTGCAACCTTTAGACTACAAAGCGTTGTTGTTAACCAAAAATGTAATGAATAAATTGCATGTATAACAACTATATGGTAGTTTATTTGGGGATAATGTACGACTGTGTCACGCAGTCAACTCCATACACTTAGCACACTTCGATCCAATTAAGAACAAATATCTGTCTCCGAAATTTAAAGCGTCCACAATAAAGGCAGGCGCTTCGCACTTCGACACTCATCTGTCTGGAAGTGCTTGGATTCAACTCTCCAGCTTGTTAGGCGATGACGAATGTTGGAATCCCACAGCAGCTTTCACAGTATGCGTATTACTTATTACTCATTTCTAGGTCCTGGCTAAAGCTGCGTACTTTCTCACATTGATGTGCAGGGGTTCACTACAGAATACGACGAATTCCCTTCTGCGAATCAGAAAGTTGCTACAGAAACATCTTCATCTTGAAAGTAATGCTTCCATAATTCAGTATAAACAGAACATGTTCTGCACCCATTGAGTTATGAAAAACGGAGCTCCATAATATAGTGGAAATCTTAATATCAAGCCTTGGAGAAGTAACCTTCCCAGAGCAAACATATTGTAGAACTGAAACGAATAGTAAAGGGGTGTTCAGAAGATCGATGTTCAACAAATTACAAAAACATTTTATTAAAAATATAGTGTACAACAAATAATTCATCAGTATAACTTTAAATCATAGAAAAAATATGACTGTTCATAGGTTGCAAAAGTTCCACTTACGGGCAAATAGTGTTAATTATCTTCACTTACTGATGACTTGCAGGATGAGTCTGTTGGAATGTATGCCAACAGTGATTTAACTCATTAGTATGGTCTGCTTTCAACAAAGCACTTGAAGCAAGTAGATACATTCAAGAGATCTGAAAGTAACATCACAATAGATGTATCGGAGATCATGTTCTGAAGTAAACAAGCAGCAGGACAGCTGCGCAACAACATCCTCTTTGTCTCTTTGAGGCAATGATAATTAACTAATCTCGAAAACGTTTTAGTGAGTGTAATTGAACTACTGGCCAAGTTTATTCAGAGCTGGAAAAATTCCAATATAACTTGTTCTTAACTGTCTAAAGTAACATTGTTATTGTCTTAAGCAAGGTAACCTTTTCAAGCAATTCTGGGGCCTTACATTACAGGAATTATATGAAGAGACGCAAATGCCACATTGAAGGCAAGGTGAAGAATTAGCAACATATAATCTGGTGTGAATGATTTACATGGAGCGATAATTGAATGCAGACTTTATAATTGTTGCGTGATTTTAACATAGGTATGAAATATACATGCTGTAAATTTTAATTCATTACCGAAGTTGAAAATAAAGAACCGACTACATAAAGCGACAGTGCAGTATTTTCTTCTCGGTAAAAGAGCTTGCAAGGATGCTGCCCAAAGCCAACGTCCTGGATTCTGTTTTAGCCTTGCTGCGATGCCTCGTCCTGTGTTTTGTGTGTAGCATTTGTTTCCGGTGTTAAAGTACGATGCGATAACACAGTGAAACAAATCGCTATTTATAAGGCTGGACGCAGTGGCGAGGACTGGTTTCCGTAGATAAATGACGCAGCGTATCTCTCCACGTAGCATGACACAGCAGTGTTTCTGTTTGTCGACCAGAAGCAGTAACTTCATCTTAATACTTTATTTTGAACCATCACATGTTTTCCTCGCGGTGCCTACGTCAAGCGAGAAGTCTCCTTGACTACGTCAGCTTTTGTTTTAGGTCAAAGTGGAAACGCAGCTTTAGAACAAGCGTCTAACGCTATACTATATCCCCTAACGGATCCTCAAGCAGAAAAATGTTAAAACTCCTAGAACACCTATTTGACGTGTATCACAAAAAAGACGAGAAAGCCGTTTCTGTGACTATTAGGGTAAAGATAATGAGCGGTAAAATGTAACTGGCTGCTTAAGTCACGGATAACGTACCGGTAAGGTATTATCCATATACTTTACAGTATCTCACCTGAACCAACAAAATTGTACACAAGATAACAATCGTCTTAGACAGAATACCACCACCCTCTTGGCTAATATATCAAGATGTTGCAGGACATCAAGACCACAGCCTTTAAATTGTTCGATAGTTGTGCGAGAACGAAAATAAGCTATAGTAACATCGCTATTAAAATTTAGGTAGTTCGGTATTGAGTATCATCCTACGAATCTCGTGCATCCCGTGCCACTTACTGCTATCTGTGTCTGCAAAAAACCTAACCATCTTCCTGATGTCCGTAAGTGCCACCACTAAACAAGTCACAAATGTCAACCGCCGTCTTCTAAAGAAGTATGCGCTTCATTTCCCAGTCGATTACTATTTTTAGAGGACGTATAGAGTGCCATTGACGTCAGTGGAGCAGTACGAACAACCTACAATTAGACACATCTCAACATTTTCGAAAACACTGTGTAGTGTTATTTAAGGCTGCAATACTCATTAATTCATACTAAAAGTACGAAGGAGCGGAAGCGCTTAATTTCGTCTTCGCTGTAGTACATCATAATACATTTCTGTTATTGACTTCCCCGACAAATTTGTCTTTCAGTTGCACCACAACTTCTCGAAGATGGCACGTCTCTTGTTGGTAGTTCCTCCAGCGCTGTAGAAACAGTTCAGGATCTGCGTCGAACTCCGAGCCAGGAACCGCCCTTGATAGCGAGGAAGATGCTGTCAGGTTTGATCTCGAGGGGCACCGGCGTCTTGGAGACCAACTGGAAACTGAATCGGGAGAGGAAGTGCACCAACAGCACCTTCATCTCCATCATCGCGAACCTCTGGCCTGGAACAACAGAACTTCCATTCGAAATGTCGTCACCAGTTTACCCTTTTTCTCTTCTTTGTTGCATTTGAAGCTCCACTGACAGAAAATGAATCGTTCTTGAACTAATATCGAACTTGCTTAATGAAATGATGTAACTGGTAAAGTGCAGTTCTGTTTTTGTTTGTTGCATTTGAAACTACGCTGACAGAAAAAGAATGGTTCTTGACCTAATTTCAAATTTGCTTAACGAAATGATGTAACTGGTAAAGTAAAGTGGGCTTGAATGTAAGATGAAAAATCTCCTTAAAGATTAGGTGGGAAATGAGAAATTTTATGTTATTGGAAGACCTAAAATTGTATGTTACTGCATCGATGAATTTGCTTTATGGTCCGCATCATCGAAGCTGTTAGCACCCATGTGTAGAGAAAACTAAAGAACAACATAACAGGATTTTTTCAAGAGCATAGGGATCCCATTCCTTAGAATAGTGCCGAAATATACATAAAAAGGTTGAAATAGAAATGAAGACGTTAGACAAGGACTAAAAATATTCAGTTTGATTGAGGAGATAATGAAATACTGGAACGAAAAACAGTAACGTCCTACACGATTTTGCGCAACTAGAAGTCCAAGTCGCTGTTGAACTACGAGCCAGAATACACGGTGAGGATAGCTGGGGAGAGACGGTTGAATCAAGACTTTCAGATGTGGAAAAAGGGGAAAAGGTTCGTTATTCATGCTGGTAATGTGCCTATTTCTTATAGGTGATTTTTTAAAGAAGTTCTTCGGTGCATTGTGCGTTGCGTCTCTCGTCGCTTGAGGATGTCAGCGTACGCGAAACATTGCCGGCCATGATCGTTTCGGCCGTACAAGGGCTGTAGTGAGGGGAAAGTACAAAGTTGCATGGGCGCGCCGACCTCCAGATCTTTGAAATGATACGGTGAGAGGTCAACGTCATTCACACTGTCCTAATTTCCGTTGTGAGAGGGTTCATTCGGCCATGACTTCATTGTTATGGATGACAGTGCACGACAACAGTGCAGATGGTGGAACTCTTGCAATGAGAGGCTATTCATCGAATGGAATGGCCTGGTCATCCCACCGACCTAAATCCAATCGAGCACGTATTTGATGCTTTGATGCCAACCACCCAGCTGGTGGAGTGCAGCGCCCCACCACATGAACTCCTCATCAAGCTTGTGGCCAGCATGAAAGCATCTTTTAAGGCATGCATTCCCGCCCGTGGTGGTCACACACCCATATCCCACCCTTTTTAATATCCAGAGGCCCATCATGACTACGGAGTGATTTGCTACGTGAATTGGAACTGACACATCAAGCGAAAGTTACTTCCTTCTTTAAATTTTGCCTACCACAGTAGTTGTTTATATAATGAACAACGGAGTTCTTTCTTGTCAAAAGAACAGAACAGAAAAGCAACATGACACGAGAAAATGTGGATAAACACTTACCAATGCAGATGCGAGGTCCAGATCCAAAAGGGCAGTACGTGAAAGGTTTGATGAGGTGTTTGTTCTCCGGGCTGAAGCGTTCCGGGTCGAAACGCTCCGGTTCCGTATAGTATTTCGGGTCGAAATGAATGGCGCGGATGGGTAGCCATACGACGTCTCCAGGTCGGAGGTCGATCCCCGGGCAGGTCTCAGTCGCCGGCAGTCGGTAGGGCCGCACACACTGTCGGTCCAAAGCAGAGAGCGGCGGGTACATGCGCAGGGTCTCTGTGAACAGCAGAAGAGCGAAGGTTGAGTGGTCCAACTGGCAATTAGCGATCTGAAACGAAAAGAATAAACCACTGACGACAGGACACTAGCTGAGATATTTGTGTTTTTTTTCACTTTGGGTATCTCACTGTAGCGGCTAGTATTCAGACCTTCGGATATACGTGAATGCTTAACACTGTGGCTGGCGCAGGACTTGGATGTAGACACACACTCTCTGGGAGTATAGTGCGACTGAGCTAGCCACGTACCCTTCAGAAATCGGCTCACAGTACCAACCTGTCAGTGACGTCGGTCGCGGAGGACAGACGTCTGCGATTGGATGTCAGTGAGATAAACATTTTCAAATAGTGACAAATATATACACTTTGTGATCAAAAGTATCCGGACACCTGGCTGAAAAATGACTTACAAGTTCGTGGCGTCCTTCGTCGCTAGTACTGGAACTGAATATGGTGTAGGCCCAGTCTTAGCCTCTCATGGGCATACGTTCAATCAGGTCCTGGAAGGTTTCTTGGGGAATGGCAGCCCATTCTTAGTGAAGTGCTGCACTGAGGAGAGGTGTCGATGTTGGTTGGTGAGGTCTGGCACGAAGTCGACATTCCAAAACATCACAAAGGTGTTCTATAGGATTCGGGTCAGGACTCTGTATAGACCAGTCCATTACAGGGATGTTATTGTCGTGTAACCACTCCGCCACAAGTCGTGCATTATGAACAGGTGCTCGATCGTGTTGAAAGATGCAATCGCCATCCCCGAAATTGCTCTTCAGCAGTGGGAAGTAAGAAGCTGCTTAAAACATCAATGTAGGCCTGTGGTGTGATAGTTCCACGCAAAACAAAAAGCGCTCTGCATGAAAACCACGGCCACACCATAAAACCACCGCCTCCGAATTTAACTGTTGGCAGAGCACACGCCGGCAGATGACGTTCACCGGACATTCGTCATACCCACACCCTGCCATCGGATCGCCACATTGTGTACCATATTCTTCACTCCACACAACGCTTTTCCACTATTCAGATGTCCAATGTTTACGTTCCTTACACCAAGCGAGGCGTCGGTTGGTATTTACCATCGTGATGCGTGGCTTATTAGCAGCCTCTCGACTATGAAATCCAAGTTTTCTCACATTCCGCCTAACTGTCGTAGTACTTGCAGTGGATCCTGATGCAGTTTGGTGTGATGGTCTGGATAGATGTCTGTCTATCACACATTACGATCCTCTTCAACTGTCGCCGGTTTCTGTCAGTCAGCAGACGAGGTTGGGCTGTACGCTCGTGTGCTGTACGTGTCCCTTCACGCTTCCACTTCACTATCATACTGGAAACAGTGGACCTCGGGATTTTTAGTAGTGTGGAAATCTCTCGTACAAGCGTATGACACAAGTGACACCCGATCACCTGACCACGTTCGAAGTCCGTGAGTTCCACGGAGCGCCCCATTCTGCTCTCTCACGATGTCTAAGGACTACTGAGGTTGCTGATATGGAGTACATGGCAGTGGGTGGCAGCACCATGCACCTAGTATGAAAAACGTATGTTTATGGTCGTGTCCGGGTACTTTTGATCACACAGTGTATCTATCTTGTAACCTTTATGAATTTATTAATGTAAAACTGTGTACAAGAGTATGTATAGGGATGATGAATAGTAAATGTTGTAAGAGTTTTGTAATAGCTATTTCCAAAGACATTTTCTGTAGGGAAATAAGTCCAGTATAATATAACCAAAGAACAACCAAAGGGAGAGGTTAGCTTGCGTGGCATCACGTCTGTTGTTTTCTGCACCGTGAAGAGAGAGGCAGCTACGAAGTCAGGTTGGGATACTGCTTTCGGGGCTGAGACTGCTCCCCGTAATCCACGGAAGGCACTGGCAAGTATCTAAGCTGGACTACTGAAGAGTTCAAGTCGCTCCGGCTGCTCCACGATTTATAGTATGTTTGTTGCAGTAAAATATGCATTTCCTTCGTTACGAGGGACCTTCTGCAAGGAGACGTTGTTGTTGTTGTTGTCTTCAGTCCTGAGACTAGTTTGTGCAGCTCTCCATGCTACTCTATCCTGTGCAAGCTGCTTCATCTCCCAGTACCTACTGCAACCTACATCCTTCTGAATAAACCTACTCCTGCATTACCCCTATAAGGAGACGTTAACTAATTTTAAGTTTAACGGGAGTGCACGCTCTCTAGTGAATACGATATGCAAACAGTTAAAGCACAATGACACAAACATCAAAGTTCACGCGATTCGCAGGCAGGTAGCGAACACAACTTTCGTGCCTTATGTTTCCTTGATGACTGTGGCGTCAGGAAACGGACTGGGCCTCAGAGTTGAATACAAAGATCAAATTTACCAAATCGTGGAGAAGCGAACCTCGCACTAGACACGATAAACGCTAGGGAAAAGCAAAAAAGATTGCAGACTTACTAGCAACAGTACAAAAAGTATTCATTAAGATGTTTTATAAAAATTTAATTTTGTGCATGGGAACTTCTTCCTGTCGACTCGACACAGTATCTCTATTGCGATCCCAACTGGAATTCCACATCAAACCTGTGGCACGAAGATCGGTGGTAGGCACAGGCTCAAGGGGAGCTGTCACGAGAGAAGCCAGAGACACACCGACAAGAAACGTGCCGCCGACGCCGTTTCGACAGCAAGAACCTAGGCCGCTCCACTGACCAGAGGCCTAGTCTGGCACTTGGCATTCACTCGCAGAGCGGCCTTGCTTCTTAACAGGCTACGACAGTCCATAGCGGAACAGATTAGTGTGACATCAAGATTACCGATATTGTCTGCGAGAGGACTGTTACTGATGAGCTTGTAGCACGAACATGGACTCCATTCGTGTTCACTATCAGTGTCATGTAAATAAAGAAACGTATTAATCCACACATGCATCAGTGTTGTAGAAAGAGGATACCGGCCACACACAACAACGTCCTCTCCCTTGGTTCCTGCGGTAAATACTCTACAGTGGCGACGAGGATGGGATACTACACTGGCGACGAGGACTCTACAGTGGCGACGAGGATAATTCAGTAGAGATCGAAATTAATCAACTTGGCCGAAGAGTTTGCTTACTTTCCTTGTGGTTTAGCTTGCAGGGGTGATCGTATTCATGTATTTCTGTTGCTCATTTTTTGTTGCGTTCTTACTTGTATTCTAGAAGGGGAGCCGCAGAACTAATCAAATTTACCTTTTGAGAGGCTTTGCTTGCTTTATTAGCTTCAACGTATTTGTGTAAACCATGAATTCCCTACCCCCTCCACCCTCTGCCTCCACGCGCCAGCCGCAGACGGCCAATGTGATGGAGCTAACACAAGTTGTTCATTTTTGGAACGGACAAATTACTACGTCACTGGCGACGGTACAACTACAGGCTGCACAAGCTGCGTCGGCCGCACAACCACAGCTGACCAACCAACCAGCCCACCAATCTCTCCGACCAGCATACCAGCGTTCTGGCTGTTTAAGCAATCAGAAGGGGAATGGATTGAATACCTGACTCATTTCCAAGCGCAGTCTCATGTTCGTCGTGTGTGTTCAGGGTACTGTAAAGTTACAATACTCCCTTTCGGTTGTGGGATCCCCAGTGTTCAGACTAGTACAAAAACTGTTCCCAACCGTGCCTCCACACGAACTCAGCTGTTACTCGCTGCATTAACTCAATACTACGACCAGAAAGTCCAGGCAGCTGCAGCTAGACATCACTTCTTTCGCTTGCAGATAAATGCGGAACAGGCGTACTGCTAGTGGTACTCAGAGTTAACGAGCATGACTAGGAAGCGTAAATTTAAGTGCAGTTCAAAAAATGGTTCAAATGTCTCTGAGCACTATGCGACTTAACATCTGTGGTCATCAGTCGCCTAGAACTTAGAACTGCTTAAACCTAACTAACCTAAGGACATCACACACATCCATGCCCGAGGCAGGATTCGAACCTGCGACCGTAGCAGTCGCGCGGTTCCGGACGGAGCGCCTAGAACCGCGAAACCACCGCGGCCGGCTTAAGTGCCGTTGAGGCAACTTTTACGGTGGTATAATGATCCGTGATGCAATAACATTCAGTGTCCCAGATAGCAGAATACGGGAACAGGTCTTAAAATACTCTGATCCATCACTTCCACAGGTATTGCAAATCTTACAGCATTAGGATTCGGGTGCCATTACGGCCGATAAGTCTGACGAGGCCCCGATTTGTCGGTTCGAGTCGCCCATTGTTCGCGACCGCCCCAAGCAGCCTCAACAACTAGCGAGTACACAGCCGCGAGAGCAGCCACGTAGACGTGTAAACAGACCTGTGAACTTAGTGAAATCTTTCCCTTGTTCGCCATAAAAGACAGGATTGTCCATCACGTAACGCAACATGCTACAAGTGTGGAGAAACAGACCATGTCAAAGCAATTTGTTTGCAACGGCACCAAAAAGCCAATTTTACCTGCTCCCAGAAAAACACTTGCTCGTGTATCTTGCAGTCAACGCTGTGTTTTCAAAACCTACAACAGGTTCCTACAAAAGTAAGACTAATGTTGTGCCTCCTCCTCGTCCTATTGCAGTGCAACGACGTTCTAACAAACTGTTTGTCCTATTACGAATTGCTGGCGTCGTGTGACCTTTCAGCTAGAAACAGGTGCTTCAGTATCTTTGATTACCGTACAAGCAGTAAGGCACATCGCACCTTTCGAAATCTAGAAAGCACTGCAATGCTTACAAGGGACAGAAAACCGCAGTGCTTGGACAGGGTAGTTTGCCTGCCACTTACAAATCTCACAATAGGATGGCGAATGTTACTGTGTTGAAATCGAGAGACAGTGAGAACATGTTCTGTTTAGATGCCTTTAATTTGTTGGGCCTTAGCATACAAGACAATGTACTTTCAGTGATTGCTTTCACTCCAAAAGACAGAGTTACTAGCTTGCTGAAAGAACTTCCTCAACTAGTTTCAGAAGAGATGGGAAAAGCTAATGTCACTGTAGCGCATCCTACATTGAATGACAATGCACAGCCTAAGTCTCTGCAGGCCATCCGCGTTCCAATTGCTTTAAGAGACAAGGAGCCAGTAAATTGAAAGAATTGCAAGATTATGGTGTAATTGCTCCCATTCAAGCTAGTCAGTGGTTAAGTCCTCTAGTTTGGTTGCCTAAGAATTCTGGTCGCATTCGCATTTGTGTTGACTTCAAGTCTACAGTCAACCTAGAAACAAATTGACACTTATGCATTACCTCGTCCTGAGGTACTCATGGACAGGCTTGGTGAAGGCGTCACTTTTATAAGATAGATTTGTGTTATGACTACTTGCAAATTCCACTTGATGAAGAATCACAGAAAGTGTTTGTTGTAAATTCAGACTTAGGAGTGTTCAAGTGTTTGCGTTTGCCATTCGGCAGTGCTTTCGCACCCGCCATTTTTCAGTGTTACTTGCAACAGCTGACTGCAGAAGTGCCATTTTGTTCAAACTCCCTCTCTCTCGCTCTCTCTCTCTCTCTCTCTCGCTCTCTCTCTCTCTCTCTCTCCCCTTGTGCTTGTGTCCCGCACTTTCGCAGAGTCGGCATGGTCATCGTCTGATTTGGCGAGGTTAACTTGAGGGGTGACCGGATCCCCTTCCTGTCGCCACCTCGGGGAATGAGATGAGATTGAAGACAGCACAACACGACGACGAGGACAACACAACACCCAGTATGTGAGCGGAGAAAAATCCCCGACGCAGCCGGGAATCGAACCCGGACCCCTTGGCGCGGCATTCGGTCGCGCTGACCAGTCAGCTATCGGGGCGGAGATTCCGCGCGGCTTGAGGCGCCATGTCACGGATTGTGCGGCTCCTCCCGCCGGAGATTCGAGTCCTCCCTCGGGCATGGGTGTGTGTGTGGTTCTTAGCATAAGTTACTTTACGTTAGTTTAAGTAGTGTGTAAGTCTAGGGACCGATAAACCCAGCAGTCTGGTCCCATAGGAATTCACACACGCACACACATGTGATAAACAGTCAGGGTGTGCACCCCCTCCAATCTCACTTGCTTGCAATCCGTGACCTGTCTGTTCCTCGCAATGTGTCTGAACTGCAGTCAGTACTAGGCAAGATGACATACTATATTCGGTTCATACCGAATGCTGTACCGATCGCGGACCCATTGCATCACTTGCGTCGCGACAATCTATCTTCCGTGTGGACCAAAGAATGCCAAGAAGCATTTCAGAAACTCAAAAATGTCTTGCTTAGTGAGAGTTACTAAGTGCAATTTGACCGTGGCAAGCTAGCAGTTTTGCAAGTGAACACTTCTTCCTACAGAATTGTGCGCCGAAATTTTGCACGTCGGCATAACCTTTGAGTTCAAAATGGTGTGATAACAGTTCAAAAGCACAGTGGACCATCGTTTGTACTTATTCTCTACGTGCTGCGAAAGGATGTATTGCGACTGTTCCACCAAGGACACAGGGAGTTGTTCGCACCAAACAGTTAACGCGACGCACTGAACTTGGCAGGGCATGGACGCCCATACTGAACAGATGACACCACAGGGTCCCGCATGCGCGGAAAACCAATCCGCTCGGCCACAGACATTTGCAGCTTGGCGTAAGACTCAGTACCTGTGGCAACGAGTGAACATGGACTTTGCAGGACCATTTTGGAGCACTCGTTGGCTCATGCTGGTAGACTCTTTTAGCAATTTCCCATTTGCCGTGCCTTTGGCTACTACCACATCCCGTAGCACAATTCAAGCTTTGACCTATATATTTTGCATAGAAGGTTTGCCAGAAGTACTCCACACTTCTCTCACTTGATTTCGAACAGTGCTGGCCGTTGCGGTCGAGTGTTTCCAGCCGATGCAGTCCGGAACCGCGCTGATGCTGCTGCTACGGTCGCAGGTTCGAATCCCGCCTCGGGAATGGATGTGTGTGATGTCCTTAGGTTAGTTAGGTTTAAGTAGTTCTAAGTCTATGGGGCTGATGACCTCAGATCTTGAGTCCCACAGCGCTTAGAGCCATTTTGATTTTGAACAGTTTTGTGAACGAAATGGCTTTGACCACCTAAGGAGCGCTCCGCTTCACGCCCACTCAGTGGAGGAGCGGGACGCTGTGTACGCACTTCCAAACAACCGCTGCTCACGCTTCGCACCACCCACACTCAGAAACAGGCGCCGGAACTCTCTGCGCCTGCTGTCGCTTGTCGGGCCATCAGCGGCGGCACCTCCGCATGGCCGCCGCATCGGACGCTGGCACCCCTGCTCCGCCACTGCAGCGTCTGGCGCCGCCAGTGGTCCTCGAGTATCGTTTTGCGCTGACCGATCTGGTTCTCTTCAAGGTTAACGGCGACCGTGGGCTCTGGGAGAGAGACGTGGTCCAGGAGCGCACTGCCTGTTTCATGTACTGGATTGCACGTCCAGATGGTTTGCAGCGCCGCCACCACAACCAGATTCGTGCACTTCATTTTCCCCGTGGTTCTGCTGCTTTCCTCCTCCCAGATTCGCTGCCTCACGGCACCGCGCGGCCTCTGCAGCAGCCCGCTGGTGACATCAGGGCAGCCCAGCAGGAGCAGATTCTGTGAGGGCTCCAACTCCCGTGCGTGAAACAGGCTCAGAGGCGGATTTCTTTGTTACCGGTTTAATGTGTTGAATATTTGGCGTTAATCATCCGACGCCTTTGTGGTGGAAGACGCTAAGCTTAATTATGTTCGTTTTATTAGCTTGGGATTAATTACCCACAGCCTAGAGAAACAGTTAAAACCAAAACTGTTTAAATTTTGTTGAACGAGGCTAAATCCTCTCATTATCAAACACTGGAAGACTATAGTGTGTGTAAAATTTGTGTTGCATTATACGAAAAGTTAGTTTTTCACGAATGTCAATTTTAATGACGAGATACCTCCATGTTGGACAGTGTTTGAAGTACCCATCATTGGTTTCCCTCCTACAAGACGAAAGATGTCCTCTTCAAAGTGGAGAGTGCGGTGCTTTCATGGAGCACCACAGTAAACCCCTCCAGTTACGAACGTACCTGTTTCTCGTAGCCATTGTTGTGGTCGGACGAAACTGATATGTGACGTCATAAGTACAGCAGATATTGGCGACAGGGCTCTTTTCTTAGTTTATGGGTGCCTTGAAGCGAGCTCCTTATCAAAACTGTACCTCCAGAGTTCTGTACAGGAGGTCTGGAACAGTGTGCAGATACGTTGAAGACGCTCCAGGTCGGCCTTCGTCCTACTGGTCGTCCACCCTTTCGGACTCGTGGTGGGGTCGCGAGGTGGCGCACACGATCGACCGGCGGGGAGAGGGGCAGTGACAGCGTGTGACCGGTAGTGGACACGAGAGGTGACACTGGCGGCGAATACTGTCGCGATGGAAACGTGCACCGGAGTCGCCGCTGGCTCCATTGAGCGTGTTTTGGGACGCACTGCGTAGCGAAGAAGTTTGGTGGTCGTCAGCTGATACGTATTGTTGCGACGTCCTCGTGAGCTGCCAGCAGGTAGCTGCAGAAAGTCAGCATCGAAGAGACGGTGTCGAAGCCGGCGAAGAAGAATATTATCTCCTATGCTGTCACATCCTCGTCGGCGATCTACATTTCCGATACTTTTGGACACAGACCTCAACTGCCGTTATGAGGTGAATTCGTTGTACTTACGACATTCGTTGGAGACGTATTTTCTGCTCTCTGTGTTGCTAGTGTGATGAACCTGAGGCAGATTACGGATTCTTAATCACGAAACTTTTAGTACAGTTTCTCTTGTCGTGCCATTTTGACTGTAGTAATACGTATTGGTGTCTGATGGCATCAATATTCTGGTTTACCGTTGAAACCTTGAGGCTTACTATATATTATTTCTCAATCTTAGTGTTTAGCCTGTTTCAGAGAGCGTGTCACACTCAGAGTGTCACACAATCGATGCACCAATGGATGGTCATTCAGTGAGTTCGTCCTCCGGGGCCTTGAATGTTTGCGTCTATCAGGGACATATACTTGTTGTAACTCTAATGTATCGTTTCACGCCTTTCTTTGAAGTAATCTTGTATGTGACTTTAATGTGATTTTAGTTGCTTGTTTTAAATGCCAGGGGTTTGAGTGTGATTCACTTACTGCTTGGAGGCAGTGACAATTAGTTTCATGTGTTTTGAAGCTAATATGATGTTGTTTTATCTAATATTATTCTAAGTGGACTACTTTGGGTTCGTTAGCGCAGGATCGTTTATTTAAGAAGTTTAAATCGTAGCCGACCCACTTTCTTGCCCTGGGGAAGTAGCGCTTTAACACACTTTCTATCCATGTGGATGACTGTCAAACCCTATAATGGAGACTGATCATATGGGACTCCCTTGTGTAGCTGCCTTAACCGTTATTACAGTTTGGAGAAATATAATCAATGTTTCTTCCTTTCAGTAACGTACGTAGAGCACGAAACAGCACCAATATACACTCCTGGAAATGGAAAAAAGAACACATTGACACCGGTGTGTCAGACCCACCATACTTGCTCCGGACACTGCGAGAGGGCTGTACAAGCAATGATCACACGCACGGCACAGCGGACACACCAGGAACCGCGGTATTGGCCGTCGAATGGCACTAGCTGCGCAGCATTTGTGCACCGCCGCCGTCAGTGTCAGCCAGTTTGCCGTGGCATACGGAGCTCCATCGCAGTCTTTAACCCTGATAGCATGCCGCGACAGCGTGGACGTGAACCGTATGTGCAGTTGACGGACTTTGAGCGAGGGCGTATAGTGGGCATGCGGGAGGCCGGGTGGACGTACCGCCGAATTGCTCAACACGTGGGGCGTGAGGTCTCCACAGTACATCGATGTTGTTGCCAGAGGTCGGCAGAAGGTGCACGTGCCCGTCGACCTGGGACCGGACCGCAGCGACGCACAGATGCACTGCAAGACCGTAGGATCCTACGCAGTGCCGTAGGGGACCGCACCGCCACTTCCCAGCAAATTAGGGACACTGTTGCTCCTTGGGTATCGGCGAGGACCATTCGCAACCGTCTCCATGAAGCTGGGCTACGGTCCCGCACACCGTTAGGCCGTCATCCGCTGACGCCCCAACATCGTGCAGCCCGCCTCCAGTGTTGTCGCGACAGGCGTGAATGGAGGGACAAATGGAGACGTGTCGTCTTCAGCGATGAGAGTCGCTTCTGCCTTGGTGCCAATGATGGTCGTATGCGTGTTTGGCGCCGTGCAGGTGAGCGCCACAATCAGGACTGCATACGACCGAGGCACACAGGGCCAACACCCGGCATCATGGTGTGGGGAGCGATCTCCTACACTGGCCGTACACCTCTGGTGATCGTTCAGGGGACACTGAATAGTGCACGGTACATCCAAGCTGTCATCGAACCCATCGTTCTACCATTCCTAGACCGACAAGGGAACTTGCTGTTCCAACAGGACAATGCACGTCCACACGTATCCCGTGCCACCCAACGTGCTCTAAAATGTGTAAGTCAACTACCCTGGCCAGCAAGATCTCCGGATCTGTCCCCCATTGAACATGTTTGGGACTGTATGAAGCGTCGTCTCACGCGGTCTGCACGTCCAGCACGAACGCTGGTCCAACTGAGGCGCCAGGTGGAAATGGCATGGCAAGCCGTTCCACAGGACTACATCCAGCATCTCTACGATCGTCTCCATGGGAGAATAGCAGCCGGCATTGCTACGAAAGGTGAATATACACTGTACTAGTGCCGACATTGTGCATGCTCTGTTGCCTGTGTCTATGTGCCTGTGGTTCTGTCAGTGTGATCATGTGATGTATCTGACCCCAGGAATGTATGAATAAAGTTTCCCCTTCCTGGGACAATGAATTCACGGTGTTCTTATTTTAATTTCCAGGAGTCTAGAAACAGCCAGTGAAAGAGTGTACTCCCGACAATGCAGTCGATACCCACTTCACTGAGGAGGGTTCTAGCTTACCAGAGAGCACCATGTCGAGGTACTGGCAGCCCATGACCTGCTCGTAGCTGGGCTGCCCCGCGCTCTTCTGCATCAGCTGGTCCACTTCCCGCTGCAGCCGCCTCTGGACGTCCTCGTGAGCTGCCAGCAGGTAGCTGCAGAAGGTCAACACCGTAGACACGGTGTCAAAGCCGGCGAAGAAGAATATCATCGCCTGGGCTGCCACATCTTCGTCGGTGAGGCCTGCCATCATACACAGAAGGTAAGCACTATTCTAAAGAACACATAAATCGTGAAAACAGAAATTTCTGCTCTGCCGGTATCTGGATTACTTAGTTGTACCGAGTGTGGCAGGAAAGCGCCAATCTAAAAGGTGAAAAAAACGACAAGTGCGAGTAAAATTCGCGCACCGAGCGTCCCGTACACAACTGTGTATACAGGGTGGTCCACGAAGCAAATACCTTCCGCACTGGCGGAATGTTACGTGATACCACGTACTTATACGTGTGCGACTATTACAGCGCCATCTATCACAAAGCGAAAAAAGTGGTCCAACTAAAACATTCATATTTCTTTACGTACTACACGAATATGTAATAAAAAATGGGACTTCCTATTTTTAAAAAACGCAGTTTATATCCGTTTGACCTATGGCAGCGCAATCTAGCGGGCCAACCGTAGCGCCATCTGGTTTCCCCCTTCAAGCTAGACAAGTTTAGTTCTTTGTAGTTTTCTCGTTTGACGCTTATTTCGTGAGATTTTTTTGCCCGTTCACGATCAATGGACCAACCTGTATATATAGTTCATCCGTCCCGGAAATCGAGAATTTTTCCTTTTATCGACATCGATGCTAGCGCGATATCAAAATATGTCACACAAATGGCAGTATATTTTGATTGTATTGACTTAGAAACTTAAATGTTTTACGCCGCAAAGGGACCATAGACCTTAGTATGTGACATAGATTTCGACTTGATACGTGAACCCTTTCGGAGACAAAGGGCTATTAACAAACGGACAGTTACGCAGACAGATAACAAACGACAATATTTATTTCGTGTCATGTAATTGAATTACAAATTATCAATTTTATGATTTTTTTTCCTTTACTTGTACTGTGGAACCATATTTCTTGCCAAATTTCATGATTCTATGTTAGCGGGAAGTGAGATGGTATGAAAATATGTGACATATCCGGCCGTATCTTTTCATTTCATTGAAGTAGGAGCCCAAATTTTCTACATCGTCGAGGGGCTGCTGGTTTTCATATGTAACACAGGTTTCAACTTGATGTGCCAAACCGTTCCGGAGAGAAACTTGTCTTAATAGTCAGACAGACGGACAACAAAGTCCTATAAGATTCCGTTTTTACCGATTGTGATAACTGGTAAAAACGGAACCTAATGATAATAACAAAGTATGTGGCGTGGAGACACATTGCTAGCCATTACGACTGCGACGCCAAGAACGTTAGCAAGCAGCTAACTATTACATAATGAGATTTTCACTCTGCAGCAGAGTGTGCACAGATATGAAACTTCCTTGAAGATTAAAACTGTGTGCGGGTCCGAGACTCGAACTCGGGACCTTTGCTTTTTGCGGGCAAGTTCTCTACCATCTGAGCTACCCAAGCACAACTCACAGCCCCTCCTCACAGCTCTTCTTCTGCCAGTACCTCTTCTCCTACCTATTCCGATGCAGAGGGAATTCTCATTCTGGAAACATCCCCCAGACTGTGGCTAAGCCATGTCCCGCAATATCCTTTCTTTCAGGAGTGCTAGTTGTACAAGGTTCGCAGGAGAGCTTCTGTAAAGTTTGGAATGTAGAAGACGAGGCACTGACAGAAGTAGGGCTGTGAGGACGGTGCGTGAGTCGTACTTGGGTAGCTCAGTTGGTAGAGCACTTGCCCGAGAAAGGCAAAGGTCCCGGGTTCGAGTCTCCGTCCGGCAAACGTTTTTGAGCTGCCAGCAAGTTTCAGATTAAATATTAAATGTGGTCCGCATACAGCAAAAAAAGAACAAAACATTATTAAATTTGTAGGTAACTTTGGGTTATAAAAGGTGCAAAATAGTACACGGAACAGCCAATCGACTTAATAATAATGGCTGTAATCCACCATCGAGTAGGAGAGAGCATGAGTGATAGATACGAATACGCCATTCCAAGCATTTCAGTTTGAGGGCAATCATTGGTCGATCGTTCCAATTTACGTAACAATCAAGATCACCACATTTGAATCATCTCATATGGGTATTAAACTTGTTCTTTCGGTGATTTATTCGTTACTTCTGTTCTGCATGTCCTCAAAGAAATTTCAGAGAATGTCATTGTCCTACGGTTACTGGTTTTTAATGAGGCCCCTAGGTCCCTCTCAAGTAGCGAAAGTTTAATTATAATCACCCAGTACAATGTCAAAGAAGTGAGCTCTTTCACCAGGACAAAGACCGTTCTCACACCTGTTATTCAATTTTTGTCTTTAAAAAAATTTGGCTACCTTTGTCATGATTCATGCATAACCGAAAAGTCTGAAAATGTACGTAAATGAAACCACTCAAACCAGCCGACTGAGTAAATATATTCGTATGAATGAAGTAACTGTCAGAGATTTGTGTCTCAGATGAAGTAAAACGACTCTTGCCAGGGGAGTTAGTGAACACGTTCACATGGCAGACAAGGCCGCACAGACTAGTTCCACCGTTGTTTCATTCGAGTGAAAAATCCGATTGAACGAAAAAACAATCGACGGGTCATGCCAGTTGGTTCTCCCGTTAGTCTGTATAGGCTGGGGATGGAGTAAGAGGCGAGGTGTGTGGTCGATTAAAGTAACGGTAATACTGTTAGTTAACAGGGGAGAGACGACACGATACTGCAAGTGGTTTCCACATAATGTGTCTTGCCTAGGTCGTTTCGTATAAAACTGGAACAATTATGACTGGTAATGATCATACATGTATGAGAGGTACAATTATGATTTCAACAGTTTGCATAAAAGAAGCCACGAATCGTAGTGACGGATATTTTGAAGAATTACAAAGGTATCGCTATATATTAGCAGTATATACTAGTAATAATCACAGTAACCGCGGTCATATTGGTTAAGAACACAGTAATTGTCAGAAGCAAATACGTCCAACAGATATGGGCTCTGCCTCTAACTAAACCGTCCTATCGTCGAAAATTAATTAATTATGACAACGGTTTATTAGTATAGAGCTTACACAGCCCAGATCGCAGAACTGCCTGATGCACATTATGATACTACACTCATACGATTAAAGACCATACTCACACATTTAAAAAGGGTACAACACAGGGATGAAATCTTTCGGCCCTATTGTTTAATTTGTACACCGAAGAAAGAATGACAGAAGTAAAAGAAAGGTTCAGGAATGGAATTAAAATTCAAGGCTACAGGTGAAAGGATATGAGTGATACGATTCGGTGATGAAAAGTGAAGAAAAAGTACAGGATGTGTTGTATGGAATGAACATGTGTATGAGTTCACAATATGGATTCAGAGTAACTCAAAGAAAGACGAAAGTAATGAGAAGTAACAGAACCGAGAATAGCGAGGAATCTAACATCGGAATTGGAGATCACAAAGTAGATGAAGATATGGAATTTTACTACCTGGGCATTAAAACAAAAACAATGATGGGCGGAGTAAGGACGAAGTAAAAATCAGACTAGCACTAATTTAAGGGAGAAATTTCTGAGAATGTGCGTTTGAAATAGAATTATTGAAACAAGGACTATGGGAAAACCAGAACAGAAGAGAATCGAAGCATTGAGATGTGAAAGTTCCAGGGAGATTAAAACTGTGTGCCGGACCGAGACTCGAACCCGGGGACCTTTGCCGTTCGCGGGCAAGTGCTCTACCACCTGAGCTACCCAAGCAAGACTCTAGGCTTCAATTCCGCAAGTACGTCCTCTCCTACCTTCCTGTGAGGTCGGATCGTGAGTCGTACTTGGGTAGCTCAGATGGTAGAGCACTTTCCCGCGAAAGGCGAAGGTCCCGAGTTCGCGTCTCGGTCCGACACACCACTGCAGAGTGAAAATTTATTCATTGCGTTTTTTCCTACAGACGAAAGTTGAAAATTAGATGGACTGATACGGTAAAAAATGAGGAGTCTCTCAGCAGAATCGGTGAGCACTACATGGGAAACACTGAAGAGAGGCAGGGAGAGGATGATAGGGCATCCGAGACATCAGGAAGAAACTTCCGTAGTACTAGAGGGAGCTGTAGAGGGTAAAAGCTGTAGAGGAAGCAAGAGATTGGACGACATCCAGCAAATAATTGAGGACGTGGATTGCAGGAGCCTCTCTGAGGTGAAGAGGTTGCCGCAGGAGAGGGATCCGTTGCCGGCCGCATCAGACCAGTCGACAGAACGACGACTCAGAAAAAACTCATTTTAACTCTCTCCATCGTCAGAAGAAACATGAACTTAGAAGATGCAACGTCTCACGTGGTGATGTGGGAATAGTTCCTCCAAGGCCTGAGTTTGCGGTTAGTGGTGGCAGGGAGGAGTACTATTCGTGACGCGATACACTGTTATCTGTTGCGGTAATTTCCATTCTGATACGAAACATTGCCTAAACCACTTCACTTCCCTACGACAAAGCTCATTATGATCGTACACTACTGCAGCCAATGCATTAGAATACTGCGTTAGTGAGTAATGCGGAAAATGAAAAGTGACCAGTGAGCATACTTACGCCTGCCCCTGTGCTCGGCCGTGCCGCCCTTCTCTCCTTCGTCTGCTGCTAGCTCGCCGCGTCGTGCCTGCAGTAGCAGGTGGAGCATGTCGGCTCGAACTATTCCCTGCTTCTCCCTCGTCTCAATCGTCTCCCACACGACAGATTTAAAGTACTCTATCGCCTTCGTACTGACGAACGGTATGCCCAGCAACTGTCGCGAACGGGAAAAATAAAACAATCGTTAAAACAGAGGTTACAATTATTCAGAGAAATTAGAAAAACTCTTAATTTCGTGTGCTGTACTCACCACCATGAGCCACGGGAACAGCATGTAGCCAATAGCAGCAGTCACGCGGATGTTGGTCAGCTCCCGGCCCATGCAGTAGAACAGGTTCTCTGGGTCCGACAGTGAGTCCACTTTGACACCAAATGCTGACGTTGCTATCACGTCGTTGGTAATGCGAGTGAAAAAGTCCTTCGTCTCCACTGTCAGAACGTCATCCTTACTGGTAGAAACTGGGAGAAAACGATGTAAAAGAAAATGTTTGTACTCGGTTCTCTTCAAATTTCACGTTTTGGTTTGACTGGGAGAGTACAGCAACGGAATCTCTCCAGTGTCCAACAGTAGCATCTGTTTCTAGTTTACGTAACGCATGTTGCTTCAGACTTACGAGTGACTGTAATGGGATATATGAGATACCCAATATATACCAATATATAGCAGGAGATACGATTTATATACTTACTTAATGCTAAATAAATGATTCAACAACCTGTTAAAATTTCCCCGGAGCGTTTCTCTAAGGTAGTCGACAGGTATGTTAAAATGAATGAAGAAGAATATTCTGTAACAGGTTAATTTCTCTTTCTCTGTAATGCACCTTAGTCCGTCGATGTGTGTGGGCCCTGGGCAAAGTCGACATTGTCAACTATCTTCTGGATCTATTTAAATCTCGTTGAGAGATGACAGTGGAGATAAACCGCCCTCTCCCGCCAGACAATGAAGACCGTTAGTACGTTTACGTGCATTTTTTACAATACTTTTAATTACCAATATTAGTAGGTGCCCCTCCATGTGCTACCTAAGTTAGAAATCCACTAATTATTCGTTTGTTTCGGGAGATTTCTACAAAACGTCCTTGCAAAAACGGTGTAAGAAACAATAGCTGACGGTTTTGCCATAAATTATTGTGGGTCCTTTACCTAAACATGTTTCGATACGTGCAAGTGCATCTTTACTTCGTACCTGAATACATATTTGAATAATAACAGTAATGCTTTTATCTGAAAACTAAATCTTACTGTTATTACTATTTCTATTGCAGTTTTAACTAATTTCAAAATTTCAGATGTGTAATTAAGATTCACTGATGCTTGCACTGGGATGGTGAAACATGTAAGGAAATAAGGATCAAGAAGAATATTTAGGCTTTTGCAACAGGTATTCTCCATTCCTGTTACTGAAAACTTACGATGTTTAATGATGGGCGATGGATGAAATATTGTCAGGGCCATGACCAAGGGAAGTTTTTAATAACTTCTTGCTGGTAATGCAGCTGACAATTCATGAGAACGGTTTTAGAGAACAACAAAACAAAATACGCCAGAAACTTACAAAGAATGGTAGATAGAGATGGAGGAATGCTTCATAGCGGAAGTAAATGAAGGGCAGCTTCAACTATCGGGAAAAATGGTAATCCTAAAAGAAAAGTAACAAGTTTTACATAGGCGCTACACTTTCTCTTGGAATTTTGGAATAAACTTAAAAAGCGCATCGCACCTATTAATACCTCGCTTCGAATATAACATGTTACGAAACCGCTGTTTCTTTTCGATACATCAACTTCTCGAAAGCTTTATCTTTACATCCTGATCCATTTACCATCACGTTAGCAATGCTGTATAGAAAAGAAGTAGATATCAATGTTCAAAAATTTTATTCAGCAGTGGTGGCAATCTGATACTTAATTTTAATCTAAGTGGAGTAATCAGTCTTAGACTGTCAATATTCGACTAAAATACGTATGATAACGAAAGAATGTTGCCGAAATGTGCCGAAGTTCAGAAAATGAAGGTAGTGTTTTCAAAATACAAGTGCCCATTGCTCACCTTTGTATACAGCTGTTTCTTTCCATAGATAGTCGACCATCTGCTGTCCGATTTCAGTCATCAAGACGAACATGTTTTTCATCTTCATTGAAGTGAATGCTGGGCTCAGTGTGGTCCGTACATCATGCCACTCTTTTCCTAAGGAGAGATGTAAATGAAATTCTTTTACTCTTATTCTCATTCAGATACATACAATACCTAAGTAGTGTCGCTGTAAATGTGCTGGTGAAGTCTGCATTGTTGCCATATTTCCTGCCTTTCCCTCCCCATATCCGTTTCCCATATGATGACATTAATGACATCAAGCACAGTAACAAGATTTTCCCCCCTCCCGACATCTCTGACACACGTCATTTATCCTATGGGTTAAATGGCCGGTAATTGAAAAGTTGTTAGGACATTCAAATTAGTCACTGTTTTTCCCCACTCCTATAATGTCACTGAAGAAGCAAGATGCTCGTCCTAAGTGTAAATTAGTGGTAAATCAGAAAACTCAATACTGGCTGCGCCAGTTAGCTGAGAATCTGACCACGACCGCCATACAGGCTGCCCCAGTGTCCCATGTTCTGCCTCTTGGATTCTGACGTTATATGACTGCTCCAGAAACTGTAGGTCAGCTATCTCGAATACTGACTTCACAGAGTTGGGTCAGCATTCCCTGGTCCACCATCTTAGATTTTCCGCGAATATTACAAGTGACAGTCTTGGATTTTTTAATTTCCCACGACTTTATACATAGGGGTTACATCATAGGAGTGCGAAAACTCCTGTTTACTTTGAATTTCCCTATTATTTTGAATTTCCCTCCAGTTTTTTCTTTCCTGCCATTTTATACATACTGCAGTTGGCCTAGGTAACAGAGCTGAGTGAGGGTAAGAAATCTCAGTGTTATTCAATAAGTGCAAACATAAAAAATTATCACATTGTTACTATAGAATAGCTGTTTATTGTTGAAAGGGATAAGAAAATACAATAATACCATAATTAATGATGAAAAAGGGATTGGTCTGTCTTCGTAGATTCATTAATTTGCTATCTCATTTCTTAAATGTGACGAATCTTTTCATATCATTATCAAGCAGAAGTCAGGCCGTAACACTGATTGGAAGCAATGACCTGTGCCACATGGATTTCTTGCATTTAGCACGATACGACATGGAAGTGATGGGTTTCAAGCTTACAGTACAAGAATATTATGAAAGGAAACAGTGTAAATGCTTTCGACTACAGTAACTGAGCAAGTCAAGTACAAACAAATCAGCGGTATTTCCAATACTTTACTGAATATAAAAACCAATCTTAATTTAATTATAGTAATTCAGTGCGTTTACAGTTCTCCCGACGAAATGAATGTTGCTGTGCTTTCGACTGCTGCATGTAATGGAGTCGCTGAAACTATGCATCGTTAGAACGAAACTATTGACCGTCATCCTCAGGTGATGTTTCTGAGTATTTGTGGAGGCCCCAGCAGGGTGCATGGGAGGTAAGCAGCGACTGTCAGGTGTTTCAACAGAGTGTCTGCGTGGTGAAGGTGAAGGTGAGCTGGCGAGGCTGAATGCCCAAAAGCGCCAGAAGTAATCAACAGTACTGAGAATTTCGTGTAAGGTTTTTGCTCCTTGTTTGTTGTTTCTTAAGTATAAGACTGAAAGCAATACAATTTAATAGTCGTTAGTGACTTGTAGGCCCCGTCGCTTTAGTGTCTTGACTATCACAGACCAAATAATGACTCATTGGTGTATTAATTGATACCATATTTTCCTGATAAACATCGTTCTGACTGGCAAATATCTTACGATCTTGCCACGTGCTAGAGGTTAGTGATAATTACTTTGAGATTTTTTCTTCAAAAATACGTTATTCTCCACAAAGTACAGCAAATTTCTCATTTTCCATTATAAGCAGTGCTTTATTAAATAAGTTACTCCCAACATTAATCATAAGCCAAGCAACTTCGTAATGTGTTTGATCGGCTAAAATTCGCTGGAGTGCGCAGCTTCTAGGATTACGTTACAACGAAGCCGATATCTACCGCGCTTCAGTGTCCTCAGGCGTCATGAGACGATGTGATATCATTCGTGAAAGATCTGAGCTCTTTTTCACTCTTCAAGCATATGAGCAACAAAAGCTGTCTTTTCTGGTCCTTCATTCATTCTACATCAAAAATTTCAATTAGGTGACAGTATAAGTTGGTATGTAATGCACAGGCATGATGTTTTGGGATCGTAATTTTCTTCCAGATGGAACTGACGAAACCAAAAGTTATAATATAATTTAACAACCATTGCCTCTCCAATAAGAAATAAACACGCATTGTATTCGTGTGACATTGATGAAGAGGCTTCAGCAACAGTCCTATTAAATGATTCCCACAAATGTAGCTGGAGCGTACCTACTGCTGACAGATTACAACACAGAAGCAACTGAGTAGTTGTTAGATAAACTGATGAATAATCTTACCTTTCAATATGATGAGCATCCGCTGTTGGATGGGGTTGACTTTCTCGCTGTTTATAAAGTCAGCATGATCAGTAAAGTGGTCGAAATCCTTGACTGTAACGGCGCGGATGATTTCCGGATCCCTGATCATGACCATGGACACCGCGAACGAGTAGCCCCCGCCGTATGCGTGGGGCTCGAACCTGTTGTAGAGCTCGATGACGACATCGTGCATTGACCTCCTGGCCAGCACCACGTCCAGCATGTTGCCCACCAGGGGCAGGGGGGCCACGGAGGGCACCCCCTGGCGGCTGAACTTGGTGGCGTAGCGGCGCCACCACGCGGCCAGCACCAACGCGGCAGTCGCCACCAGGCCCGACAGCAGCGTCCACCAGTCCACAGCCATTCTTCCCCTCTGCAAAAGCAACGTTTGCTTTGACGTCTTGTTCATTCTCCACGCAGCAAGGAGCACTGTTGTAGGATTGTGTTCATTTAGAGAACGCTTCTTTTCAGTCAGATATGACTGCTTGGAAGTACGACAAAGACGTTGCTGATTTGGAGTTTTTGGGAGGTTAGATACTACAGGAGACTGCCCTCCGGTAAAGAGTAGAAATACTGTGGATTATTGCCGCATCGGCGACTAGGTTATAGACAAAAGAGTAGAAGCTCTGATAAGACTTGAACAGTGAAGGAAATTGGGCAAGTGAAGCTAATCATTCTGGCATTTGTCTTTACTGTCTGACCTAATCCTGGATAGACAGGGGGTGGAAGTAGGGGGCTTTGAATGCCACTTGTAAGGTGGCGTGGTATCCTGACCTTCACTTCTTACATACTCAGACTTCACCATCGTATTCTGCGTATCAAGACATTTCACTCGAGCCCAAAATCGATAGGGTAGAGTCAATTTTACATATTTACATTTAATCAATATGCAATTCTAATAAATAAATCGCAAGTACACACCGAGATTAAAAAGTCGAAGCTGGCGTACAGAAACATGCAAGACACGATGGCCACAGGAGATTTTGCTCGGCAGACGCAACCGCCCCGCTGGAAAGCCCGTAGGAGGGTGGGTTAGCACGCAGCTGCGTCGGCCAGCCGACTGCCCACGGACCAAAACAGTTTCTGCCAGAGAAGAGGGACAGTGGCCTGCATGTTCACCTTAAAAGCAAAACCCGCTGTATTGTTTAGGAGAGCCTCAGCATATGCATATTTTTGATGGACCTAGTGCACCGTTTCAGAGCGCTGATAAGTGGACAGTAAACGCCTAACGCAGATCCTACATATTTCCGGATTGGTCGAGTTAGCCATTCTCCAATTTGTAAGAGTAATGCTGATTGGTGGACTATTTCTGATGCAATGAGCTGGAGGAGTGAGAAAAAAGACAGCGGATGATATACCCTTTCGCTTTTTGTGTGGAGACGGGTCGTTCCAGTGAGACTCTACTGGTGGGAACACGTAGTGAGAGCGAGTGCGCTCGTGTGTGTACGCAGAGATCGAGGAACAAAGTCTCTACTCAGTACTGCACTGACAGCACCTCTGTCGCTAGCAAATTGGAGTGATACTCTATATTGAGTCGCTCGCGATTAAGCTTTTGTTGATTCTGTTGGTGGCAACACTTAATGTGCGGTGTCAACACAGTATTAGTTAGCGCCTGTGAGCGAACATTGAGTGGCATCGCGGTGGACTGGTTATCCAACTGGTGTACCACGCCAATAGTTAGACTAGGGGCAGATAGGAGTCCTTGACTTCATCAAGGCGTAGTGAGAGTTCGATTGGCGAAGGTCAATTCAGATAGAAAGAGAGAGTTTTGTTATTTTTCAATTGTGAGCGACGTAGGCAGCAGTCGTTACAATTCACGGTATTGTGCGCTACAGCGTAGGCGAGGCCTATCTTTCCTCCATTAGAAATAGTATACTTCATTCACGTCACTCCATTACATTTCTCATGCGACAGCCTCGACTGCACTTAGAAAAATTCAATCGGATAATTATTCAGGTTGAGTAGGTGCGGCTTTCAGCCAGTCTGCCGAGTAAATAACATTCTGAAAGAAAAGGGATAAAAGAGCTTTCCCAAACTTTGTATGTAAAAGTAACAGGATTCCTATCAATAAGAGGTAACCTCTTATTCCGAAAAGAACCCGGAAATTTGTGTATCAGTTTATAAATAAATGTTTTATTTGATTTTTTTAAATCTTGCAATAAATAATATTTTCCGTTCGTTTAATGTTTTTCTTAAAGTAACTAGCAATACTCCAGTACCCAAGTATCCCACTAGTTACGTAAGAAAATAGAATTTTTTTTGTCTTTCCCTTACAGCAGACGACTCCAGAAGATATTTATTGCTGAAAGTTTTTCCGGCATTTCTTTTTGGTATGTTAGGAGCGTCTGTCTGACAACTGTAGTAGTGTGGGGTGGAAAATGTTTCTTGCAGGAGCCAAAGGTTACTTGTAATATCAATCTGTTGCGCAACTCGTCAACATAACAACCACACACTGACACTCCCGCTAACTGTGAGTCCAGTGAGCTAAAGACGCCCTAAAATATGACTGAAAGTATGAATCAGACTACAACTAAAACATTTACGTTGTCTTAGAATGGCCCCAGAAACGAAATATATACGTCTTACACGCTTACATTATTCCACACTTTGCTGTTTATATTTACCCAGTCCAGTGACATAAACGTCGTCATCGCCTATGTTCGACGTCAATGTGCAATAACCACTCATAGGCGGGGAGCTGTACCACTAGCAGAGGAGGCTACACACAGCGTGTCACGGGGCGCGGGAACCAGCGCAGCCGCAGTGAGGAAACTGAGCGACCCGAGAAACCCAGGGCAGCCGTCTACGGCAGTGGAGTCGGCATGACTCCATATCCTTGTCTGGTACCTGCCAGAACCTCAGTAACACTCTTCTTACAGGTGCGCGCTGCAACAGGTGGTTACTCAGGCTTTTGTCAGGTGGTCACATTAATGTGACTGAACCCTGTAACGTGTGTGTGTGTGGATACAAACGCGCGAATGTAAGCATGATAGATAGCAGGTCAAATTAATTGTGTGGGCCACAGGATGTGAATATTTTTCCAATGAACAATACTCTGAAACAGGAAAACGACGCTAAGAGCTGAGACAAAGTATATTCTAGAACGAAATGTGGACAGCTACTAATACTTAGACTTGCAGAGTGAACCCCAGCTGCTGTAATATTTGTTTTCCCTGCCCTCCCTTTCCTAGCTATCAAGGCCTGGGTGGACGTTCCGCTGCTTATTTCATCTGACAACCTTCCATTTTATCACGCAGTGCTATTCACACCCCATACAGATCTCTTTCCCATACGAAAATTTGATGTGGTCAGCGGGGATCAACGCTGCAATCCAAGAGGCAGTGCTCAGCAACGCAGAACATCAGCGCAGAGATATTCGGATAGGCTACCTATCCCACTGCACAATCACAAGTGGAACCCTCACTGTATGCATGATTTACAGCTGCTTGTAACTCAGAACTACGTAGCGATACTGTTCGTTATGGTGCCTGAACATAAGCTAAATACCACAACGCAACAGTCAACAAAAATGCAAAAATAAAGTATCAATTTTATTTTTGCCGTGTAATCGTAATTTTGGCAGTATTGGTACATATTTCCTCGTAAAAACTGTTGTATTGTGGCCTTCCGTCCAGGGACTGGTTTGACGATGATCTCCACCCTAGGGACTCTTTTTCATCTTCCATCTCTGCATAACCACTGCAAGCTACATCCATTTGAACCTGGTTACAGTAGTCAAACCTTGGTGGTCCACTACAGTTCTTACTAACTCATAACCGAAGTATTCAGTTATGCCTCAGGATGTGTCCTGTCAACTGAGCCCTTCTTTTGCTCAAGTAGTCGTAGAAATTTCTTTTCGTCCCAGTTCGATTCAGTACCAGTAAATTATTCGAAATGCCCACCGAACGTTCTGCATTCTACTGTAGCACCAGGTCTCAGAAGCTCCTACGGGGTGGAGCAGAGGAAACGCACATTTTTTAAACTGCTAGTACTCCGGGGGTGCCAACTTGAATAAGCGCTGGCAGACAGTTGAGAAAATGTAGCTTCAATCCCTACGGATGGTTGGAGAGTAGAGCATCGTGTGTTCGCGGTCGGGCAACTATGTAGAAACAATGTGGTCAAGGTTCAGGGTCTTTTCTGTCGAAAGCCTTATGTCGGATGTCGAGATGCAGTTTCAGGTTGAAACACTACGCTCTGATGGATTGCAGCCTTTAGAAGTACTGGATCTGCGATGAAAAAGAACCAACATGGTCTTCCCGTTCAGTTCAAAATCCGGAAAACGTAGACAGACTGAGAACGCCATGTCTTGGTAGTCCGAAACGATCTGCTAGGCGATAGGTCCTATCGCTGAATATTGCACATCGTCCGCTTTATCGCAACTTAAATGGTGATCTCAGATGTCATGTACAAAATAGCGCCTGTCCAGCAGTTTAGTGAAACGGATTTTGTACAGTGCAAATTATTTTATGGCATAATGGGCGCTTGGAAAATACTCTTAGGAAGTTGCAGATGTACCAGTATTCGTGACTGATGAAGCCCATTTGCATTTGGATGGTCCTATGTCAATGTACAGTGTGGTGTCACCGCCAGACACCACACTTGCTAGGTGGTAGCCTTTAAATCGGCCGCGGTCCGGTAGTATACGTCGGACCCGCGTGTCGCCACTATCAGTGATTGCAGACCGAGCGCCGCCACACGGCAGGTCTAGAGAGACTTCCTAGCACTCGCCCCAGTTGTACAGCTGACTTTGCTAGAGATGGTTCACTGACTTCTACGCTCTCATTTGCCGCGACGATAGTTTTTCTCAGTTCTAATTCCCTTGTCATGTTCCAGACCTCACGCCAGCCTGCGTGAGCTAAAACGCGTGCATTTCGGCCTCCTTTAGGAACACGGTTGGCTCTCCTGCCAACCACAACATACAGAACTGTCGGTACTGGGTGTCCGAGAGCTCACAGGAACTATACGAAAAACTTCTGCACAGCTCAAAAGCAACAGTTGTGGGTTATCTCCAACAGAGAGATTGTTGGGCCTACTTTTTTTCAAGAGGAAGGAACCGCGGTTACCGTGACATAAGCGCGCTACGTTGAAATGCTAAGCAATTTCCTTCGACCAGAATTTGAAAGAGGTTTAGTGAAAATGATAGAAATGTTAGAACAGGATGCTGGAACAGCTCTCATGGCCAGATCATCCATGAAAGTGGTTCGACAAAAGTTCCCAGGAAATGCCATTTCACGATAATGTATGTTCCTTTGCCCCTAGTCTCATCTGGAGGACAACGTTTCAAATTCACATCCGGCCACCCTCATTTAGATTTTCCGTGATTTCCCTAAATCGCTTCAGGAAAACGCCGTGATGGTTCCCTTGAAAGTGCACGGCCGATTTTCTTCCCCCTCCTCCTGATGGGACCAATCAACGAAGCAAGCCCCCCGCTCATCAGATCTATCTACCTGTGAATTATTTGAGTGGGGCTACTTGAAACCAAGAATGTACATTGTAAGTTGGCTGTTTACGTTTTTAAGTAACACCACGTAGCGCTCTGTATGAAAATCACTGACTGTGTTGTGTGAAGTCTGTGGCTGGTTTCCATTGTTGGAATATTCGCTATTGTAGTGTTGGGGAGCTGGATGCGACATGACAGGTTTTACGACCACAATGAGTAATCCTCCTAACCCTAGAAACACCAAGGTATTTTAGATTACACGGAGCACCAACCAAGGGCAAATTTTGCCCGTGTTACAATAACTAGTAAATCTTTTAATTTGTTGTAATATGTATTTATTTTATGTAATTCTGTTTCCATTGAGATAATAGTTTAACAGGAAATAGTGACAACATAATTGAAAGCTTAATTTTTTAACACTCATAGGGTGAATATAACAACCAAGAATGGTCAAATCTTGGTCAATGAAAGTTTGTGTAAACAAGATAAGAAGGCTTGTAATTGAAAACAAAGGCTGTCTAAAGTTTCTATACACTCTTTGATCTATTAACTGAATAATACGGCTTTGTCACTGAGAGAAAGTTTCAAAAACAGAAATGAAAACACTTGCTAAAATACATGTTGTTGTACAATGAAAACTCTCGGAAAACAATTTTCACTTGGAGAGAATATTTTCACTTATAGATGACATTTACCTCCTGCACACAAAATGGTTGATTCTGAATCTGTCTTACACAGATGGTGCCCACAGCTTCCACATGTTAACTTGGTTTTTATGATGTCTCTTTCTCTCTGGTTACTTGCATTCTTCAAGCATAAGTAGCACCTTGCTTTCCTAGTTAGTTCTTCATTTGCAGCAATTTTGTTTACCTCTACTTTCTTTCGTAGGATCTCTCCCATCACGCAAGTAATAGGCAACTGGAGTCCTTTCAAATCCATGGCTTGCTCTTCTATGTATGGTTTCAAAAGTTCGTCGCCTAATTCATGGAGATACAGTTTTCTGGCATTTGGTTTCCCTTCGCTCTATTTAGGCGCATTCATCTTTAACAGTGTGTATGAGTTAACTGCAACTACATCAAGTAGACTGTAGAACATTGACAGTGGCCATCTTCTCGTACCCCTTTTTGTAGACTATGTCCTAACCATTTATAGTACAGGTTTATGTGTGTTTTCGTTTTTGGTGTATCAACTTCTACTCCTGCATTACGATGTTGTAGACAACATCAACAGATTTTTCTATGGTTGTTCCTTTGTGATGTAAGAGACAATTGTTACTGGCGGCTTCTTAGAAGATGCGTCTGAGAATGCGAATTTGGAGGAATACAGCTCTCTGTCTGCTGTCATCTTAAGTTCCTGCGGTACATGTTTTCTGTATGATTTGAGTGTCCCAACCAATGTAAGTTTGTAGTCTTGATAGAGAATGTCCGCCAACTCCACAGAAGTGCAGAAACAGTCAGTTGCGACATTGTAGCAAGTATTCTTTATTGGCTCAACCAGTCTCTTCACAATCTCTAGAGGACCTCATTCACTGGCAGGTCTATTGTCTTTTCCAGCACACACTTCCATTTTTATTATGTATCGTTCAGTTGCACTACAAAGCATTCTGACTAATATTCCATATTTTCCAGGTTTGTCTTTGAGGAAAACTTTGAAAGGACAGCGACCTCTGAAAAGACACAACATTTCGTCAATTGTATAGGCAGGTCCACTTCTGAAATACTGTGGGAATATTCCATTCAATACTTCAAATACTTCACGCAACGGCGCAAATTTCTCCCGTACACGTCTTTCTGACCTGGTGCCTTTATCATCAAAGCGAAGAATTTTCAATAGCTGATATGCTCTTGTCTTACCCATAGCTCCTCTATAAATCGCTCTTCCCAATAAATTTGACCATAAATCAGATAAAGAAATGTTGGTGTTCTGGAAAACTTCCATTAGAATTAACATTCCCATCAATGCATATATTTCAGAATCACTAACGGGAGATGCGTTTCCTCTTTCAGCTTCTTCATTTGTATGGTCAAGTATTTTCCATTATAATTCAGGAGTGAACACTTTTTTTAATGATTCACATATGCTTGTTACTTTCCCAGCACTAGTTATTCCTTGACGTTCACGGGCTATGTTACCAAAATCCCTTTTACTATGTCTTGGAGCTTCTGCAAGTTACACTCTGTCAGAACTTGTAACATGTATGTGGAGTGTTACCAGCATGGTTTGTTTATTCTTCATTGTCCTCCACTTCTTCACTGGAATCCTTTTCTACTTCTGTATGAACTGATTCAGAATCACTTAAATCTGATAAATCATCGTCGAGTAACATTTCTGCAAGAACTTCTGCGCCGTTCAAGCCTCTATAACTCAACTTATAATATCTGCTTTACAATAAAGGTGTCGCTATACTGTGACAAACAGCTAATAGTAATAATGGCAAGTCTAAAATCAACAATGAAAGTGAAACTCAACAATTAGCGCTCAACAAACCATGGTAAAACTCATGTTCGAGGTTGCTAACTGAATAAAAGAAAGAAAAACGTACGGGCGAATTCTGCCCGTGCTTGGTGGTTGTAGGGAAGATAATAAGAATTAAGGTTGCGTGCAGTGCCAACTACGGGCAAAGTGTGCCCTTGGGCGTAAAATTCCTGTTTTGTGCTTGCATTTATAAATATTTAACCATAGAAACGTACAGCATAGTGTATTATAAGGTAACCGACAAACAGAAAAAGACCCAAAAACATAGGATATTTGCCATGGCATTTTAAAAACATAAAAATGTACGGGCCATTTTTGCCTGTGCTTGGTGTTTCTAGGGTTGAAGTATGTGGCTGGTTTGTATTGTTGTAATATTCGCTATTGTAGTGTTGGGCAGTTGGAGGCGACATAACAGTTTTTATGAGCACACTAATAATCTTCTTAATGAAGAGACTAGGAATTTAATGGGCTGAAGATTGTTTATAATTATTATCAACAAAAAGGATGCAATATATCAGGGATCAGAGCTCGACAGCGAGAACATAAACACAACTTCAACAAACGTAAGACCAGAAATGCCTATCAATAATTCGTTTGTGTTATTTGATGTTCGTGTTCTGAAAAATTCGTTTTTCTAAAGCAAATGTACAGTTTGTCAATACAGTTGTAACTGCTTAAAAATGTGTTCATTAAATTACACTCTGGGTAAAATGTAATATCCGATTAGAATGGAATTATTTTAATTACAGCAGGATATTTCTCATTATATTTGTTTTGTAAATAAAGACTCGGTTTTACTTCAAGGCTTCTTCAGTGGGTTAGTTCTTCGCGTTTTTGGTTGACATCTGCGTTTCCTCTCATCTGGTCACATGCTAGAGGTCGCACTTCCGAATTTTGTTCTTCACAATTTTCCTATTGTTTGTCCCTATTAGTCTTCTGTCACTAGTTGCACACGTTTGATGGAAAACTTTGATTTAAAGATATAACCACTGTGAGATATATCCACGGATGAGGTGGGGCTCAGGATGAGACAAACTCGTATAGTGCACTGACAGCCATAAGGGCAAACAACAAGAAAATTGTAAAGGAAAAAATTCGGAACATGAAAACGTGATTACGTTTCATAAGTGAAGTTACAGTGTCATCTGCAGCGTGTGACCAGACGAGAGGAAAAGCAGATGGCAACCAAAAGCGCGAAGAACTGTCACACGGAAGAGCCTTAAAGTAAAACGCGAAACGCATCTGGGAGAAATAAAATACAATGCAGCAAGAAAACCAATATTTCTGTGCTTGCTGCACGTGATGACCTCGCGAACTTGTAATTCTCATTATGTTTCTCTGAAGCCATTGGAAAAAGAAGGCAAATTCGTTAAAAAGTCATGCTTATTAGACATTTTTACGCGACTGAAAATCTGAAAACTATGTAACGGTTCAACTATCAAGATCCTGCAGCTGGGGAAAAAAAGTTCGAAAATGCGTAAACAGTTTAGGAAATAAATATCATGATTAAAATGAGAGGAAGGTAGGTATAACGACTAATGGCACGAGAAACAGACGTAATGTTCGAAAAAAAAAATAATGTAGTCTCACGTGTCTAGTCTCCTTGAAAGATTGAATTATACTCCTTAACAAGTATATTCTATTTGTTCTCAATGATGAAAGATGTCAGACACGAACACCTGGCAGAATTCATTTTGAACTAATCCTTCGCAACAGTGTATCTTTGAGATTTAGAAATTAAAACTTACGCCGCAAATAGACATTGGAGTTTAGCGACTAGTTCTTAAATCTTCAAATATGCTGTTTCACGCTGAAGCCATGATAAAGATGTAAACGTATCTTGGACTGTTCATATCCTTAGATTCAATTGTTGTGTTCTTATTTCCAATAGCCGACTATCTTACAAGAGAATGTAGAGAGTGGCAAGTGTTGGCAGTTCTACGAAGTACACTCACAGCATAGAATTCACACTTTAAACTACGAGTTACTACAACACAAATAATAGCGAATACTAACAGCGCAGTATCGAATAGAAATAAACACTCACCTTCACTATCACTGCACGAGAGTCAACGTGGGGTCAGTAGCGTCTGTTGATATATCGAGCCTCGCCTGCGGAGGGGCGCGTGGTGTGGTGGGGCCCTTGCAGAGGGGAGGGCGTGACGTCACAGGACGGTTATAATCGCGCGCAGCGGAAACTTGCAACATGGAACGCACAGCGGGCGGCGGGCTGTACGTTCATGTGGAGTGTCAAAGGAACAGCGTGGGCGTCCATACACAAGTGCCGACTTGTAGCGACACCTAACATAGGGTTGCCATCTGTCATGTTACCGTTTATGGATCTTCTTGTCCCGACAAGACTCAATTTAAAGGAATATATCTGTTCTTTCGGACATGTCCGAAAGAACAGATACCATTCGTAATGTTGCACCACTCGAAGAATGAAATTACAATCAAATCCAGACCATTAGCTGCTTACAGATGTTGATAAATATCAACGGGGACAGTTGAAAATGTGTGCCCCGACCGGGACTAGAACCCGGGATCTCTTGCTTATATGGCAAATGCTCTGTCCAACTGAGTCGTCGAGGACATCCCGGGTTCGAGGTTTGGGTGTGGCTGTGAGTTGTGCTTCGATAGCCTACTGGTGACGCCGGCACGGTAGCTCAGCGTGTTCGCTCATAGGGTTAGCTGCTCTTTGTAATAATAAAACTGAGTGAACGGGTCAACGATAAGCCTGCACAGGTGTCGTGAGACGTCCGCCCCGAGCAAATGCAACTAACATAAACGAGCAAAATGATATAAAAAAACTGGTAGCGGACCGTTTGCGATAAGCATACGCGGGAGATCCCGCTTCCTGTCGCGATCCGGTGGAAATTTTCTGTGTCGTCATTCTGTTATACAGTCTATGGCTCTCCATATTCGCAAATTCGAATGCATTTCATGAATTTCAAGATGACCGTAGTCGCTATAGCGCCCTGCATGCACGTCCGAAGGAATACTACATCGTACTTCCCAAAAACACAGACAATGTAATGTTCAAAATGGTTCAAATGGCTCTGAGAACTATGGGACTTAACATCTGTGGTCATCAGTCCCCTAGAACTTAGAACTACTTAAACCTAACTAACCTAAGGACATCACAAACATCCATGCCCGAGGTAGGATTCGAACCTGCGACCGTAGCAGTCGCGCGGTCAATGTAACGTCGCGTACACCCACGGAATGTTTCAACGATGAGGAAGAAATTGACGGTGCCCTTTCAAAGGAATCCTTCCTGGCCTTCGCCTTGGGCGCTCTAGGGAAGTCACGGAACATCTACTGATGACTCTTGTACCACTATCCCACTGCGGCAGCTGACTCCAACGGCGGAACCGGCAGCTGCAGATGCGGAAACAGAACAACACTACACTGAGCCCTGGCAGGTGGAGGGCCCACGTCGCAAACAGAAAAACACCACGCAAACAAACGAGCAACCACACTCGCAAGGTAGCCGAAAGGCGCTGCTACCTACACCAAAACCCGCACTTCCGGATAGGAACACCAACACAACGACAAACACGACCCGACCTGCGGTCAGCAACACCACACAAGTACCAACCGCAGCTACGCCCGCACAACAGAAGACTGGTTTTCCCCCAGTCGTAATACAGAACTACGGGGACCTCAGCGTCCTCAACACAACATTTGCGGAAAGGCACTCACCTTGCACGCTACACACGAAGTACTCTGGGGATAGGGCCTCACTGTACGTATCAACTAACACTGAATATAAAGATCTCCTTATCTTCCTCAAAGAAAAGGGGATCGAACATTTTACGTACAGGACCGCAGAAGAACGGACACAGCAGTACGTGGTAAAGGGAGTGGACCCCAGTACCCCAAACAGCACAGTACAAGCGGCGCTCAACTTCCTAGGATTCGACTGCGAAAGTGCTTCCAGGATGACAGGCTTCCGCTCCCACCACCGTCTACCAAACTACCTGGTCGAGATGGCCGACACGGCCGCCTCCCGCGGCCTTCTGCAGATAAGAAGCCTTCTGCGGATGGACGTAAGGGTAGAGATATACGAACCGCCACAGATGCCGCAACAATGTAACAACTGCCAGCGGTTCGGTCATTCGACCCACCGCAGCGGCCTGGCACCCCGGTGCCGCGGATGCGCTGGCAAACACGCACCCAACGCATGTACTCTGATCCAAGAGAACATACGCCGTTGCGCCAACTGTGGCCAACTACTGGGGCTGCGACGTATACAGAGAGGCGCAGAGGCGCAAAAATCAACAGTCGAAGCCACCCAACGTCATAACACGTCCAAGGAGCCTCTACGCCCAGCACACGCGCCTAACACAACCGCTGCGACAACAACACTGACGTCTCAGCCAACACACGACACTGCAACCACACCGGCACCAACACCAGTCCCCAAAAACAACACAACCCCACCCCCTGGAGCCACTGCCTGCGAACCTACACACGACACACAGGAAAACACACTCACACAAGGAACCCCAGAACCAAAAACCCAGAGAAGGCGTAGGCGTACACGCGGAAACAGGAGCGGGAACACACGTGCACCACAACAAAATACCCAGCGACAACAAAACAATGACACACAGACAGACAGTCAGCAAGCCAGCGACACCAGCACACACACTACTCCACCCCCCACCACGTCTGACACACAGGCGCCTCAAATGTTCCACATAACAGCAACACAAGCGTCAGCCCACACATAACGCCAACACCTGCACCAACACCACAACTGAGCAACAGGCCGACACACACAACACCAACACAACATTTGAGGGTTCATTGGAAACAATATTCCACCATCACACGACCGCTCAGATCTTTAACAAGATCATGGCGGCTGTCGCCACACTCTTCACACAGCTCATGTCTGCTCAACCTGGGCAGTACTGGGCCGCCATACAAACAGCGTTCACCACACTGTTTACACCCATATATGGATAACACGCCACACCCCGCCCCCATCGCAAACAACCGGACACTAACACGGATCCTGTTCTGGAATGCAGACGGGATCAACAACAAAACGGCAGAATTTGCCGCGCTCATGGAGCGTAAGGGTATCCTTATCGCACTACTGAGCGAAACTAAGCTCAAACCACGCAACCAACTAAACTTCACCGGCTACTGCGTCTGTCGCATCGACCGATCGGACGGCTCCGGTCACGGCGGAACAGCCATCGTCATACACAACGACATAGAACACACAAACATAGTGCTCCCTGAACTTGAAAAACTAGAGACAACCGCCGTCAGGGTCAGGTTCAACAGAGCCTACACTACACTGGTGTCAGTATACAACAGCCCTAACAACATTATAACACGTGACATCAGCACAATACTCAACATATCACCGCGCGTAATAGCCGCTGGAGGTCTTAACGCAAAACACCCGGACTGGAACTCACGAATACGAAAGTCCAACGGCAAGAAACTAGGACGAACCTACATCACACTAGCGCCGACCGAACCGACGCACATTCCCTACCGGAGGGGACACAGGCCAGACGTGTTAGACATGACCCTCATCAAGGGCATAAAAACGACACTCATAGTTGCCGTTGAAAACGATCTGCCCTCAAATCACCAACCCATTATACTGTACATTGAAGAAACACTGCAGCACATGGAACAACGCAGGATGTTAGACTACAGGCGCTCCAATTGGACCCAGTTCAAGGAAACGCTTGACAGTCGCATCCCACCCTCCCACGCGATTAACGAGACAGCCCAAATTGACGAGGCAGTTGAAACCCTCACCGGCTCCGTCCAGGACGCAACAGCCCACACCACACCGATCCGCACGCCACAACAACACAGTGCAGCCCTGCCCAAGGAGATCCTGGGCCTAATCTCAATGAGGAACCGCCTCAGGAGACATTGGCAACGTACCAGGCGCCAGCACTTCAAACAGCACATTAACAGGCTCCAGGGTATAATCCGGGAAAAAATACAAACATTCAAGACACGACAGTGGGACCAGAAACTCGCAGGGCTGGACACCACGCGACCTGGCGTGTAGCAGCTGGCCCGACACTTCACCAGGGAGGAACTGTACACCCCCAGGCTACAAGGGCCCGACGGACCAGCATATTCTGCGGAAGAAAAAGCGGAACTGATGGCCCTCACACTCGCAGCGTCATTCACGCCAAACCTGGATCCCTCAGACCCAGCGTACACACTTGCTACGGACCAGGAGGTCACACGCATCTTGGCCCAACCAGCTCGCAACAACATCCGACAAGCTAATACAGCAGAAGTCAAATGGGCCATCATGCATACCACCGCTATGAAGATCCCTGGTCACAATGGCATTCAAAACCGTGTCCTCCAGGAGTTCACGGACAAAGCTGTAGACTACCTAACACACATCACGAATGTCGTACTCAAGCATCAACAATTCCCCGCCTTTTGGAAGACAGCCAAGGTCCTGATGCTCAGGAAGCCGGGGAAAGACCACTCCCTGCCACAAAATTACCGACCCATCAGTCTGCTGAGCGCGCTCAGCAAGATCGTTGAGAAGGTAATATTAAAACGACTCACCAGCCACTGCATCACAAACGACACCCTGAGACCGGAGCAATTCGGTTTCAGGAATCAGCATTCAACAACACAACAACTCCTCCGCGTCGTTGAATACATAACACACGGATACAACACAAACAAGGCAACTGGGCCGGTGTTCCTGGACATCGAAAAGGCTTTCGATCGTCTATGGCACAACGGCCTAATACGCAAACTTAGTGACGCAGGGTTCCCCGATGGGCTCGTACGTCTCATACACTCATATCTCACGGACAGGAGTTTCAACACCGACGTGCAGGGCTAAAAATCGACACGACATGGTATACAGGCAGGAGTACCCCAAGGGAGCATCCTAGGGCCCTTACTGTTTAACCTCTACATTAACGACCTCCCAGCTACACATAACACGACGGTAGCAATCTACGCGGATGACACCGCCATCCTCGCGCAAGATTGGAAGCCGTCTACCATTAACTCACGACTACAGACTGCACTCAGAGCGGCGGAGCCTTGGCTGGTGAAATGGCGTGTTAGAGTAAACGTCGACAAGTGCGAGGCCGTTCTGTTCACTAGAAGACCGAAGCAACTGCGCAAACATCAGCACTGCAACCCAATAACACTACACACACGCCCAATACGTTTCCGCGAGAAGGTCAAATACCTCGGTGTGTGGCTGGACCGGAAATTACTCTGGGGGGACCACATCCAACACGTGACCAACAAAGCTAACGCGAGGCTCAAACAACTCTACCCTATGCTTAACAGGCGTAGCACACTGAACAGGAGGGTGTCCAGGTCCATGTACATGACACTTATTAGACCCCTGATGCCGTACGCAGCCCCTGTCTGGAGATATGCTGCGCCAACTCGCCTGCGCCGTCTGCAGCTCATACAGAACAAAGTACTCAAAATCATAAGCAACGCTCCTCGCTACACACGCATCGCGGACCTTTACCGGGAATGTCGGCTAGATACTATCTTGCAGGTATTCCAAAAGCTCTCCACACGACTGTACAATAACACGAGACACTCGCGCAACCCGTTTATCCTTTGTCTGGGTAACTACGACCACAACCATAGATGGAAGCATAACAGACCAAAGACATTCCTGGCTGGGAACTAAACATCTATGGTCAATAGAACGCTAACACGACAGTACTGGAGAGCCCCTGCAACAAGGTTATTACTGGAAACCCAGATGTGCGACCAGACGAAAAACAGGCAATAGCAGGGAAACCGTACTGTACACAGCACGCAAACCAGCCACACCCCCCCCCCCCCCTACACTGTCTGTGAGCCGATCTATGACCGATCGCCCACTAATGTACAACGACCTTGAACTGTTGCAGGGACGCAGCAACCGCAGTAAGCGCCGCAACGAGCTCCAACAACGACAAAGGTAACGATGCACGATACCTCGAACTAACACAACCACACCTTGCACACACTGTCGCAGATAGCAAGCCGCTACTGCCCTTACTACCCGTCCTACTGTCGCAGAGGTTTTTTTTCCCCTTCGCGCTGGCCTTGGCACTTTTTTTTCGGTTTGGTCACCACGTTGGTGTGGGCATGGAGGGGCCCCAGCCTTTATATATATAAAAAAAAACGGAACATCTAAATATCCATAGCCTGACGCGTATTTGAACCGTCGATCTCTGTAAAGCGAGTTCGGTGGAAATCCTTGGAAGGAAGACGACAGTTCTTGCGAAATCCTAAATAGAGATGCTTCATTTATGGAAGACTTTGTGACAACTCGTGTATTTCGTGTATGGATCATAGGAATAATGAGAGATACGGGCAGCCATTATTCTTGTTGTCAATATGCGTCTGAGTTAGGACAGGGAATCGCTTGGGAAATAGAACAAAAGAGTGTACATGTTATATAGTGACACAAAATTGTGCTTACGTTAGAACTTTTCAAAAGGCGTCATCAAACAACTCTGTATTTCTACGTGCAGTGACAGACAATGTAGACTATAACAACGTCAAAAGTGCAGCCACAGCTTGATCATGGCCGACATCCGGCGTACGTTTTGGACGATGGCCAACATCTATCATTTAAGAGGCATAAATTCGCGGAAAATGTCGAAGCTAGTCATTCTTCTGCGAAGATTCTGAGGCAATGGAACCAGATGAACAAGTTATTTCTTTTTTTTAGGTGGCAGAGCCTCCATAAACTCAATGAAAGACGTAACCATTTGCACATTAGCTGCGTGCAAATGTTTATGATTTTTTTTTTTTTTTTTTTGCATGGGCGTTAAATTTTGTAGTGGAACCACATCCAAGAGACCTTTGCACGCTGACTGTTGCAAAATTTACAACAGAAAACATCCTTACTTAAGCAGGCAGATTTAGTTAAATATGACCACAGTAAACGTCAAATAGGAAGACCAGTTACATCATGTGATACGAGAGAGTAGTCATACAGTTTCAGTTATCATCTCGATAACATAAGGTTAGTTAATTACTTTTACCTTTGTACTCAGGGTACGCCTGCAGTCCTTTTATTTCGAAGTGAGAATTGCAAATTTGTGACTCCAGTACGAATGTTCAGTCTGCAGCGCAGTGTACCCTCATTTTGAACTTCGTGGGTGATTGAAACTGTACTCCTGGCCGGGACGCGAACCTGGGACCTATGCCATCATGCGAGCACGTGGTCTACGAATGGGGCTATCCGAGTACGTCTCACGGCCCGATCTCATAGCTTTACTCCTGTCAGCACCTCATCTCCTGTATTCCAAACTTCACAGAAGATAATCTGTACACCGTGCAGGACTAGCATTGCTGGAAGAAAGGATTTTGCGGATACACGGTCAGCCACAGGCTAGGGGACTTTCCCAGAATGAATTTCCACTCTGGTTTGAAACTTCCTATCAGATTTAAACTGTGTGCCGGGCCGAGCTACGAGCAGCTGAACTTTGCCTTTTGCGAGCAAGTACTCTACCCTCTGAATTACCGGAGCAAAATTCCCAGCTTCGAGCCCTGGTCTGACATACAGTTTTAATCTGCTAGGAAGTTTCAACTTCATGACTATGACTCACATCACCAACTGCGACATGGTCGGGTAAACAAACAGTGATCCAATACTGTTATATGTTTTTTATTCCAGTCTTTGATCACACCATGAATTCTTTAGACGATCACCAGTTTCAGTCCGTAATGACCATCCTCAGATGGTGTAAAAAAAGATCTGTGGATGGTCATTACGGACTGAAACCGGTCGTAGTCTAAAGAATTCATATGGTGATCAAAGATTTGAATAAAAAACATATGACTCATATGTTTACAAATTCTAAAAGACCACTGCGAACGAACACAAAAAGAAATTATAAAATTTAACATAAGTCTGTAGTGCAATGAGTTGAGGCAATATTTCAGCATACAAATGAAAAGTAGATTGTAAAACTACGGATAACCTTCAAAATCCTGCTTCTATATTCTACAAAATTCAATCGCTCAAGCCGCCAGGAGAAGGTAACTTAGTTTGTAACGTAGCGGTTAAAAATATTACCTTCAACGGCTACTTCACGTTTTACATTACGTTTCGTGTTTTGTGTCCCCACATGATGAAGTTTCCTTTAGGGTGGTGATGCCCTACAACCAAAACAAGATGTGAGACAACGACTTTTTAATTGTAATTATGCCTCACGAGGACTTTAATTGATGTAAACAAATTATTATTATTAACTGGAAGAGGTATCGGTTACTTACAATGAAGGATCCTCGCCATTACGTTCCAATGGTGGGGATTCTTCATTGTAAGCAACCGCAACATCTTCCAGTTAATAATAATAGTTTGTTTACATCAGTTAAAATCATCGTGAGGCATAATTACAATTAAAACGTCGTTGTCTCACATCTAGTTTAGGTAGTAGGGCATCATTTCCCCAAAGGAAGATTTATCATTTGGGAACACAAAATACGAAATGTAATGTAAACTTGAAGTAGTCGTCTTAAGATGAACCTATCGGTTCGAAACCGGTAATGTCGCTGTTTAAATAAATAAATAGCGCCGTAAAAAGTGAATGGTTGCTGCAATATTCCGTGTAAGAGTCAAACTACAAGAAGGATTATGCTTTGATGCCCGCCACCAACAAAGTCATTATAGAAGCAGCACATGCTCGGATTGGGGAAGGAAGTCGGCCACGACCCTTTTAAAGGAATCATACCAGCGTTCGTCTTGAGAAGCAATAGAAAACCCACCGAAAACCTAAAACTGAATCACTGAACTAAATACGATTCCACTGTGTTACCATTGCGCCACCTCAATACATAAGTTATAGGCGGTGGTGCTTGTAAGCTACAGGCGTATATATACTAGACTATTTTCCTCTCTATGCATTCGTCATGATACCTAATTAAAATGTCTCTTATACTGCTAAAAACGTTTTTGCTGAACAGTTTGGCCTGTAGTGATTCTTGATTAATACTTTAACACTCAGTTGCGTTAAGTAAATTAAATTTGCGATGAAACTCTCAGAGTTAAACATATAGAGTTTTTCCCGTATGCATGTGTTGTAATTACAATAGTTTAATTGTGTAGAAAGTAACACGGAACGATATATCAGGGTACTGGATTCCTAACCGAGAGAAACTTAGTTGGAACTACTGGCTGTACAGTAGTTGTAGCATTAATAGTAGTAGTAGTTTTGTTCATCTGTAGATCGCTTTTGCAAGGGTATTAAACATGTCTTGGTACTGAACTGTAAAGACAAAACAAGTAACTTATTCGTACATATAGGCATTTATATACTTAAAGGTCTAGTTTGACAAAAATGACCTTATAGCACGAACTGTCCCGGCATTGTCCTGAACTAATTTAGCGACACCGCGTACATAAATGGTTGAATGAAGACTGAAGTCCCCACCCTCAAGAATTTAAGGCCAGTCTGTTTAGAACAGTGCAACCTCATTCGGTTTGATTGTAGTGTTCAATACTCTCTTACAAAGACGTTTTCCAATAACGTAAAAGGCTATTGCCACCCTGTTCATTCGTTTCTCACTCCCAATCACTGCGTACACAACACACAAATTCTTTCATAACAAACAAACACACACACACACACACACACACACACACACACACACACACACACACACTCACACACATTGTAGTCTGATGTCGGAACTGCACGGACGATGTGTGGTTTCCATTTTGTGTACCACAGCTTCCCATTTCCTAGCCTGAAAAACTGTCAGCATCCCTCTATAATGAGTGATATTTGACATCAGAAAGAGGATATGGTATTGTGCATTGCATAGCTTTGGGAGTATGCTTTCACAGAAAAGAAAAAAAATTAGAGAAATAACATATTGCCACGGTGCTATTTAAGTTGATTTGTTTTACTATCATTAATATTTGTATGTGTTTTTTTTTACCAAATCTCTATTCCGTTTTATCTACACAGTCCTCAAAATTTATAGAATGTATTGCTTAACATGTACTTTTTGTGAATTTTTTATTAATTTTTTAGCACTCTCTTTAACCTCCTTCGGAAATTGCTCGTAGAGCTGTATTCCTTGGTAGAAAATTCTGTTTGTAGTTTTTCATTTTTTTTTTTCTTGGTTCAGTCCTGCTCTCTTCCATGCTCATGAACTGAGTTGTTTGTAATTATCAATATTATTTTTGTTGTATACAGTTGAATGGTAAATGTACTCACATAGTATACGTAAGATCCCCAATGTTTTGAGAAGAACTTTACAATGATCTCGACTACTATTTTTGTTTATTATTCGTATGGCCCTTGGTTGTAGTTTGAAAACTTTGTTCAAATTTTATGTATTTGTTCCCCATTAAGAATTCCGTACTCTATAGCTAAGAACTGAGCGTATATGTCGGTAGTAAGTACCAGGCACTGGCTGTTAGACACCGATGACAGTACCCTAAAGTCATAGCATGCTGATGATATTCTCTTTGCAAGAATCTTGTGTGTCCGTGCCATTTCAACGAGAATCAATATTCACTCCTAGAATTTTGTGTCTGTTATGCCCCAGTTGTACAGCCGACTTTGCTAGCGATGGTTCACTGACATCTACGCTCTCATTTGCCGAGACGATAGTTAACATAGCCTTCAGCTACGTTATTTGCTACGACCTAGCAAGGCGCCAGTATCCGTACTATTGATATTGTGAATCATGTACCATAAAGAGCGACGTTCTCCATGAATGGATTAAAGTTAAGTATTCCACCAGCTTCGTCCGTTTTTCTCAATTCTAATTCCCTTGTCATGTTCCAGACCTCACGCCAGCCTTCATGAGCTGAAACGCGTGCATTTCGGCCTCCTTTAATAACACTGGGTTGGCTCTCCTGCCAACCACAACATATTATCTTTTTTTCTGCAAGAAGTTCTCCCTTTTTGTCAGAGACTGTAATACTGCTATCATCAGCAAAGAGATTTTTTCGCCGAGACTAACACTATTGGAAAATCATTGATATATAACAGGTACAGCATGACCCTAAAGTGCTACACTGAGGGACTGATATATTAATGTATAATGGTTTCGATAAGTATTTCACTACAGGTTTTTACCTATTTGAGGAATGTGTTATCCCAGGTCTTTGTGCCCTATCTGTTAGGTCTGTCAGCTATGTCTCTTCTTCCTAAGGCTTCCAGTGTATTTAGAAAAACCTTGTTGTAGTTGTAGTGGTCTTCAGTCCTGAGACTGGTTTGATACAGCTCTCCATGCTACTCTATCCTGTGCAAGCTTGTTCATTTCCCAGTACTTACTGCAACCTACATCCTTCTGAATCTGCTTACTGTATTCGTCTCTTGGTCTCCCTCTACGATTTTTACCCTCCACGCTGCCCTCCGATGCTACATTTGTGATCCCTTGATACCTCGGAACATGTCCTACCAACTGGTCCCTTCTTCTTATCAAGTTGTGCCACAAACTCCTCTTCTTCCCAATTATATGCAATACCTCCTCATTACTTACGTGATCTACCCATGTACTCTTCAGTATTCTTCTGTAGCACCACATTTCGAAAGCTTCTATTCTTATCTTCAACAATATCAAAAGCTTCAGAGCTTCAGAAAGATCTAAAGATATGCCTGTGACACACTCATGTTTATGAAGAGCATCAAGTGCCACTTTCTTAAGTATATTTGGCTGGTTCTATGTTTCTACCATTCGAAAACCAAACTTTGATTTACTTAGAAGTTTGTATTTATTCAAGTATTTGTTGTTCTACCTTTGACAACTGATTGTATTATTTTTGAGAATGGTGACAACTGAGAAACTAATAGTTTTCTCTGATTTTTTTCTATAGATCTCGGCAGTGCTTCAAAAATGCTATTTCACATACTTTTCTAGGTGGCTTGGATCAATTATTAATTTGTCCTCCGTTTTACTATTATGTTGTTTTGCCTTTGTTCATCTCTCCCTGTTTCGTTTTTAGTGACTTCTCACGCTAAGTTGGTAGTTATTCTCTACACTGTATATTATTTTTTTCTTAAATGACTTTTAGAAGGAATTAATCATCTTTCTGATTAATATTTCTGTAGCTCTGACAGAAATTTAAGAACTCTAGCTCAGTATGACTCTTTGTCATGGAACTGAGGAACTTAAGCCTTTGGGAGCTAACCACTGTTGTCCATTTGTTGACACTGATGTAGGTGCTTCTGCAAATGTCTTTTTCAAAGATCATTTTAAATAACGTTGAGAATTTAGAGAATTTCGCATCTACAATGGTTTATCTGTACACTACTTACGAAGTTTGATTTGCTAGTTCTCTTGAGAAATCCCGTATTTTGATTTCTGATAAATGTCGTTTCTGCATTATGATGCAGAAATTGTAGTAACTCTTTTCACGCTATTGACCAACAGAGACATGCCAAAACTTGAAGAATATTTATGAGGATGTTACTAGTTTTATTTATGATATTTGTGTTTATGTTTCCATGCAAAATTATGTTGATGCTTTACTTGGCATTTATCTGGGTGATCGATACACACACGAAATAATTAAATTCTTGGTGATGTCAAACACTGTTACTTCAGTAGTTGATATTTCAAATTTTATCTTCACTTAGTGTACTAAGGCCAAGTCCTGTTTCCAACTTTGCCGCTTTTACGATATACATGGATGCCATACACCCTTTGAAGTAGTCCTATCGTAGGAGTCTGCCATTTCATACAGTGATACTACTGTACAAACTACTGCACAGTTGAAAGTTTGGAGCTGATCTCCAAATTTCTCTATTTTATTTTTTTATTCATTGCATCTTTTCATGAAGGATTCGTATTCCTGTTGTGTGTCCCATGCCACATTTTTCAATAGTTTTTTTTTCTTTATGACATGTAATATGTGTGTCATTTGGCGAATTAGAATCTATCTTGTAAGTGATTATTTCAGAACACTTCAGAGTGCTGGAGATACTTTTTAGGCAGAGGGACCTACTGTCTGGTTTTTTTCTCAAAATGATCTACTTCTCCCACTCATGACAACTGGTATTCGATCCTTAGGCCCACCTCCTCCACTTTCATGAATCAGCTGTACCATTCTTACTTTGGTTTTCCACTAAATGTGTAATTCACTCCAAATGGTTCCTTCAACAAAGTCCCAACAGGTTTCTATTCTATATATATCCTCCAATCCAGAAAATGTCTCTACAGACGTAAATTAATGAAGATGTGCTTTACTTCCTTGTTGCTGTGCTCCCTCTTTTCACTAAACGTATGAAAACTGTTTTAAACTTCTTCATCAATTACTATGGCACTTCCTTCACTCGTACATATAGAATCACTCATCCAGTAAAAATTTTGTTTACTTGGGTATCATATAATTTTTCTACCATTATAGCAAGCGCAGCTAGAGAACTGCGTAACGGATCATTCACAGTACAATAGCTTTAGGTAATGACGGAAGATAAGAACGTCTGCCGTAGAACTACGAAGTACCGCCTACGCAGTAATCCGTTTTGCGCTCCACGTGACTGAAAAATACTTGAGATAACGTGGAGAGTGTGAGAAAAGTTCAACATTGTATTGCCGGACCTTCTTCAAAGATATCGAGATACCGGAGATCCGGCTTGTGGCAGCGCGTACAGTCACAAGACACGAGTGTTTCTTATCTCCGTCCACTGAAGACGCCGTGGCGACGTGAATCCACGCTATGAACGACTTACATAAACCACCTGAGGGTAAACGCTTACTGTTACTTTGTAATTATGCATACATTGTAAGCTTGTTGTGTGTTTGAAAGGAACTTACTACTCTTATTGCAGGTAGTGATAAATAAGTCCTAATACGTCAATCAAAAATAGAATATAAATATTTAAGGCCCAATAGAACAATGTTAGCAACGCTATTTGACTTGAATATACAAGGAAAATAGTCACACGCAGCACACTTATATAAATTCAGTGCAACGGAAAGAATGGACCTGCATTTCGAAATATTGTGTATGATCACCAGCAGTATTCTGCTGTGTAAGCAGGTCCCTGTATTGTGTTGATGTCTTCTTAACTTCACTGCACGTGCTGCCGTCCACCACAGTATCCAGGATCTGAAACCGCTTCCTCCCTCGTGTCCGCTTTCCTTCTAAGACTGCTTTTTATAGGATCCTCTTTCTTTCTTAATATATGTTCAGTCCCGTTTTCTTCTGTTTATTACAGCTATTAATTGCCTTTGCTCTCCCAATCTTAACACTACATCTTTTTCTTTCACTGTATCCATCCAACGTACTCTTTCCACCTTCCGCCATATCCACATTTCAAAAGCCTCCAACCTTGCTCTATTTTCCTCCCTCCGCGTCCACATCTTAGAACCATACAGGAGGACAGTCCATAGGGAACATTTTACTGGTCTTTCCCACAAATCTTCGTCCATATTAGTGCAGAAAATTTTCCTGCTGTTGTAAACGGCTCTGTCGGCATTGCTATTCTGTTTATAATTTCCGTGCTACTCTTTCAGTCGGTTTCTATCTTGCTTCAGAGATATTTAAAGCTCTGCACATGTTCTAATACTCCTCCGTTCAGCATCGTCTTTACCTCTTTATTTTCTTCTAGTGCCATTATTGTTATTGATTTTCTTTCCATAAATCTTTCCTAAGTTAGAGTCAAAGGTGTCCACTATGCCTTGTAATTCTCATTTACATTTTGCTAGGAGGATCATGTCGCCTGCGAACGTCAAGCACCATATTCTTCTTCCTCCAGTGTTTACTCTCCTGTCATCTAGTGGGCAGTTTAAGTATAGACTGAGAAGATTGAAACACAGCCAGCACCCTGGTCTTACTCCTTTCCTGTGCAGGAAGCATTTCCTCCTTTCACTTTCACTGGTACTTATTGATTTAAATATAACGAGTTAATAAGTTGTGGGTTTTCAGGTCCACTAGTGTTCATTAGGAGAATAAATAGTTTAATAAAAGCAACAGATTATTTTCAATATCAGTGTAAGCTCTCCGCTTATGGCGTCAGTTTGTGCAATGGGGCTCTCTCCTGGTAGGGTGTGTACCCGTATGCATTCAGACTGGAGAATCGTTTAATAAGTGGTCAAATTTCTATCAGACATATAAGCGTATTAGATCTGTGAAGCAAGGCAATCCCAAGTCTCGTTTCAGCGTCCGACAGCACTTCATACATGATCTTACATTATTCAGAAATCTAATTAGTATGTATAGCGCTTCTGTGGATTATTATTTATGATTCTCAGTGCCTACTCTGCCGTTAAGTAGAACTTATAAACTGGCTGCGAATGGCGTATTTGAGCTCCATAACGAGACAAGATGGCCGCTCTTTGCCGTGTCACATTTAAATAAGGCAAGTATTCTGTGACAGCTCCACCATAGACCACCTTCGCCGACACACGGACAGCAGCCCAGGAGAAAGCCGGTCAACCCTATGTGGCGATCGCCCACACTGGAGTCACTCTGGAACTACACAACGGTTGGTCGGGGGGGAGGGGGGGGGTGGGTTTGTTATCGCCTCGCTTAAGATTGGACACCTTGCGAAGAGCCTGACGGACAATGAGCGTGCCGAAAAATTGATGAAAGCGTCAAGAATAGGTACGTGAAGGCATGTGAAATTTTCTGCCCTGGCACCAGCCATTTTACGTGCCTTAGAAGGCAAGTACGTGCCGACAATCCCAGGAGCCCTGCAGGCGCAAAAGCGTCAAAAATTCGCACAGGGAGGCGTGTGCAATTTAAGAACAGCGAAAGAAATCAACCTGATAAAAAAAAGTTTTCTTGACAGTAAGGATGTTTCCTTTATAATCGCGAACGCCAGCAGGTTCTTAGTCGAAATACGAACTTGAGAATGTCCAGGACTCATGCAGAGAGCGCTGTTACAAGGAAGTGTTGTGTGGCTGCGTTAGGAACAATGTAGGTGGGCCGAAAACATCGAAACAACGAGGGACCAACGCTGGGAAGTGCCTTGGCGGTGGAATCGTGGGAAAGACGCCAGTTCCCGACACTCATACCATCCCACGGAAGACAGGAAACTTCCGCCCTGTATGGAGAGACGTGGTCATGCAACGGCGATCAGTCATTCGGGCGCAACGTAAATTTAGCCTGCTCATGGCGCTGTCGAGACGTGGAAAATGTTTGAGGAGTCGTCAAGAAGAGAGATGGACGAGGAGTGAAGAAGACAGTCAGTGAGACAGGGCGGAAGCAAGAGGACACCACGAATAACCACGGAGAATGTCGAGATAACTTTTCCCCTTTCCTTCTCATTAATAACACTCGTGTCCTCGCCCACTCAAATCGGCATTGAATTTTGTAATTTTTCTTTTGTGTGCAAAAGTTACTGAAATAAATGCATTCATCTAAACAGTCTGTTCTATTCGCTTATCAGTTCCCTAATCTCATAATCTTTTATGTTTGATTTCATTTAATTAATGATGTCAGTTATTAGCTCCCAACGTGGGATAATCTCGTTAGTCGCTTACATGTCATCTCATGGCAGAAAATTGAATTCTTCTCAATTCACTAAATTTGGGTGCCCAGCGTGGGGCGATCTGATAAGTAATTTGCATGCTATGTGATATCACAAACAATTTTTTATTTTTTTTATTTTTGCCCCCAACATGGGCGTCTCTCAATAGTAATTTGGGTGCAATGTGATATCATAGATTGTCGATTCACTATAATACCATATAACCTGCTTCTGGTAAATAGACATTGTATCCCTGGTTAAGGGAGGACGTGGGAGAAAATGGACGTTTTCACATAATCTAACATAGTTTTTGGTGTCTGAAAGATAGTAGAACCATTTTTTGCACGTGAGGTAATTATGTTATGGGCTACATTGGCATTGTAGGAAATTTTTGCAACACATGCTGTCACACAAGGAATATTTTCACAAAAATTACTTGACTTACAACTTTCATATTGTGGTAGGTAATTTTTTCACAAAAATTACTTGACTTACAACTTTCATATTGTGGTAGGTAAGTCTTAGTAGTCAGAAAAGCAAACATGTGGAACAGATTTTTTAATATCAGTTCCAGAGCTCTTACAATGTATTTAAAAAAATTATGCTTATGAAACAAAGCAGTTTCAATTTCAGTGAAAAGCAAATAATTCTGACAGAAATACACTTAGAAAAAAATTGTACCACAGGAAGCTGCTTTATACTATGAACAAAGTCTGCAGAAAATTTCAGTTTTCTATCTCCAATGGTTCAGGGGAAAATGTTCCTTATACACTGAAAAATGAAAGTTCTGGGAAATGCATGTAAAAGATTTTATAAGGATTTGCACCATAAAGCAGTACCTTAATGCTGACCATAACCATACATTTGGTTTTCTTGCTCTTCGTGTGCCTGCTTCCTTTTAATTTGATGTTTCCAGCGTGCGCTCTCTACAACACATTTGAAAGCACTCGAATCTCCATCGCCCCGATGTTTCACATATCTAACTCCATGCCTCATTTCGCTCCGATGAAATATTAATTTCAGTCCTGCTCGCTCCATGCCGCCACTAGAGCCGTCATAATTCTTGCTGCAAATTATTTTATGTTTTCAGAATGAAATTTTCACTCTGCAGCGGAGTGTGCGCTGATATGAAACTTCCTGGCAGATTAAAACTGTGTGCCCGACCGAGACTCGAACTCGGGACCTTTGCCTTTCGCGGGCAAGTGCTCTACCAACTGAGCTACCGAAGCACGACTCACGTCCGGTACTCACAGCTTTACTTCTGCCAGTATCCGTCTCCTACCTTCCAAACTTTACAGAAGCTCTTCTGCGAACCTTGCAGAACTAGCACTCCTGAAAGAAAGGATACTGCGGAGACATGGCTTAGCCACAGCCTGGGGATGTTTCCAGAATGAAATTTTCACTCTGCAGCGGAGTGTGCGCTGATATGAAACTTCCTGGCAGATTAAAACTGTGTGCCCGACCGAGACTCGAACTCGGGACCTTTGCCTTTCGCGGGCAAGTGCTCTACCAACTGAGCTACCGAAGCACGACTCACGTCCGGTACTCACAGCTTTACTTCTGCCAGTATCCGTCTCCTACCTTCCAAACTTTACAGAAGCTCTTCTGCGAACCTTGCAGAACTAGCACTCCTGAAAGAAAGGATACTGCGGAGACATGGCTTAGCCACAGCCTGGGGATGTTTCCAGAATGAAATTTTCACTCTGCAGCGGAGTGTGCGCTGATATGAAACTTCCTGGTAGATTAAAACTGTGTGCCCGACCGAGACTCGAACTCGGGACCTTTGCCTTTCGCGGGCAAGTGCTCTACTAACTGAGCTACCGAAGCACGACTCACGTCCGGTACTCACAGCTTTACTTCTGCCAGTATCCGTCTCCTACCTTCCAAACTTTACAGAAGCTCTTCTGCGAACCTTGCAGAACTAGCACTCCTGAAAGAAAGGATACTGCGGAGACATGACTTAGCCACAGCCTGGGGATGTTTCCAGAATGAAATTTTCACTCTGCAGCGGAGTGTGCGCTGATATGAAACTTCCTGGCAGATTAAAACTGTGTGCCCGACCGAGACTCGAACTCGGGACCTTTGCCTTTCGCGGGCAAGTGCTCTACCAACTGAGCTACCGAAGCACGACTCACGTCCGGTACTCACAGCTTTACTTCTGCCAGTATCCGTCTCCTACCTTCCAAACTTTACAGAAGCTCTTCTGCGAACCTTGCAGAACTAGCACTCCTGAAAGAAAGGATACTGCGGAGACATGGCTTAGCCACAGCCTGGGGATGTTTCCAGAATGAAATTTTCACTCTGCAGCGGAGTGTGCGCTGATATGAAACTTCCTGGCAGATTAAAACTGTGTGCCCGACCGAGACTCGAACTCGGGACCTTTGCCTTTCGCGGGCAAGTGCTCTACCAACTGAGCTACCGAAGCACGACTCACGTCCGGTACTCACAGCTTTACTTCTGCCAGTATCCGTCTCCTACCTTCCAAACTTTACAGAAGCTCTTCTGCGAACCTTGCAGAACTAGCACTCCTGAAAGAAAGGATACTGCGGAGACATGGCTTAGCCACAGCCTGGGGATGTTTCCAGAATGAAATTTTCACTCTGCAGCGGAGTGTGCGCTGATATGAAACTTCCTGGTAGATTAAAACTGTGTGCCCGACCGAGACTCGAACTCGGGACCTTTGCCTTTCGCGGGCAAGTGCTCTACTAACTGAGCTACCGAAGCACGACTCACGTCCGGTACTCACAGCTTTACTTCTGCCAGTATCCGTCTCCTACCTTCCAAACTTTACAGAAGCTCTTCTGCGAACCTTGCAGAACTAGCACTCCTGAAAGAAAGGATACTGCGGAGACATGACTTAGCCACAGCCTGGGGATGTTTCCAGAATGAAATTTTCACTCTGCAGCGGAGTGTGCGCTGATATGAAACTTCCTGGCAGATTAAAACTGTGTGCCCGACCGAGACTCGAACTCGGGACCTTTGCCTTTCGCGGGCAAGTGCTCTACCAACTGAGCTACCGAAGCACGACTCACGTCCGGTACTCACAGCTTTACTTCTGCCAGTATCCGTCTCCTACCTTCCAAACTTTACAGAAGCTCTTCTGCGAACCTTGCAGAACTAGCACTCCTGAAAGAAAGGATACTGCGGAGACATGGCTTAGCCACAGCCTGGGGATGTTTCCAGAATGAAATTTTCACTCTGCAGCGGAGTGTGCGCTGATATGAAACTTCCTGGCAGATTAAAACTGTGTGCCCGACCGAGACTCGAACTCGGGACCTTTGCCTTTCGCGGGCAAGTGCTCTACCAACTGAGCTACCGAAGCACGACTCACGTCCGGTACTCACAGCTTTACTTCTGCCAGTATCCGTCTCCTACCTTCCAAACTTTACAGAAGCTCTTCTGCGAACCTTGCAGAACTAGCACTCCTGAAAGAAAGGATACTGCGGAGACATGGCTTAGCCACAGCCTGGGGATGTTTCCAGAATGAAATTTTCACTCTGCAGCGGAGTGTGCGCTGATATGAAACTTCCTGGTAGATTAAAACTGTGTGCCCGACCGAGACTCGAACTCGGGACCTTTGCCTTTCGCGGGCAAGTGCTCTACTAACTGAGCTACCGAAGCACGACTCACGTCCGGTACTCACAGCTTTACTTCTGCCAGTATCCGTCTCCTACCTTCCAAACTTTACAGAAGCTCTTCTGCGAACCTTGCAGAACTAGCACTCCTGAAAGAAAGGATACTGCGGAGACATGACTTAGCCACAGCCTGGGGATGTTTCCAGAATGAAATTTTCACTCTGCAGCGGAGTGTGCGCTGATATGAAACTTCCTGGCAGATTAAAACTGTGTGCCCGACCGAGACTCGAACTCGGGACCTTTGCCTTTCGCGGGCAAGTGCTCTACCAACTGAGCTACCGAAGCACGACTCACGTCCGGTACTCACAGCTTTACTTCTGCCAGTATCCATCTCCTACCTTCCAAACTTTACAGAAGCTCTTCTGCGAACCTTGCAGAACTAGCACTCCTGAAAGAAAGGATACTGCGGAGACATGGCTTAGCCACAGCCTGGGGATGTTTCCAGAATGAAATTTTCACTCTGCAGCGGAGTGTGCGCTGATATGAAACTTCCTGGCAGATTAAAACTGTGTGCCCGACCGAGACTCGAACTCGGGACCTTTGCCTTTCGTGGGCAAGTGCTCTACCTACTGAGCTACCGAAGCACGACTCACGTCCGGTACTCACAGCTTTACTTCTGCCAGTATCCGTCTCCTACCTTCCAAACTTTACAGAAGCTCTTCTGCGAACCTTGCAGAACTAGCACTCCTGAAAGAAAGGATACTGCGGAGACATGGCTTAGCCACAGCCTGGGGATGTTTCCAGAATGAAATTTTCACTCTGCAGCGGAGTGTGCGCTGATATGAAACTTCCTGGCAGATTAAAACTGTGTGCCCGATCGAGACTCGAACTCGGGACCTTTGCCTTTCGCGGGCAAGTGCTCTACCAACTGAGCTACCGAAGCACGACTCACGTCCGGTACTCACAGCTTTACTTCTGCCAGTATCCGTCTCCTACCTTCCAAACTTTACAGAAGCTCTTCTGCGAACCTTGCAGAACCAGCACTCCTGAAAGAAAGGATACTGCGGAGACATGGCTTAGCCACAGCCTGGGGATGTTTCCTGCCAGGAAGTTTCATATCAGCGCACACTCCGCTGCAGAGTGAAAATTTCATTCTGGAAACATCCCCAGGCTGTGGCTAAGCCATGTCTCCGCAGTATCCTTTCTTTCAGTAGTGCTAGTTCTGCAAGGTTCGCAGAAGAGCTTCTGTAAAGTTTGGAAGGTAGGAGACGGATACTGGCAGAAGTAAAGCTGTGAGTACCAGACGTGAGTCGTGCTTCGGTAGCTCAGTTGGTAGAGCACTTGCCCGCGAAAGGCAAAGGTCCCGAGTTCGAGTCTCGGTCGGGCACACAGTTTTAATCTGCCAGGAAGTTTCATATCAGCGCACACTCCGCTGCAGAGTGAAAATTTCATTCTGGAAACATCCCCAGGCTGTGGCTAAGCCATGTCTCCGCAGTATCCTTTCTTTCAGGAGTGCTAGTTCTGCAAGGTTCGCAGAAGAGCTTCTGTAAAGTTTGGAAGGTAGGAGACGGATACTGGCAGAAGTAAAGCTGTGAGTACCGGACGTGAGTCGTGCTTCGGTAGCTCAGTTGGTAGAGCACTTGCCCACGAAAGGCAAAGGTCCCGAGTTCGAGTCTCGGTCGGGCACACAGTTTTAATCTGCCAGGAAGTTTCATATCAGCGCACACTCCGCTGCAGAGTGAAAATTTCATTCTGGAAACATCCCCAGGCTGTGGCTAAGCCATGTCTCCGCAGTATCCTTTCTTTCAGGAGTGCTAGTTCTGCAAGGTTCGCAGAAGAGCTTCTGTAAAGTTTGGAAGGTAGGAGACGGATACTGGCAGAAGTAAAGCTGTGAGTACCGGACGTGAGTCGTGCTTCGGTAGCTCAGTTGGTAGAGCACTTGCCCGCGAAAGGCAAAGGTCCCGAGTTCGAGTCTCGGTCGGGCACACAGTTTTAATCTGCCAGGAAGTTTTATTTTATGTTTTATTTGCCATTGTATCTCTCTTCTTCCTTACTGTCTAACGTCTTCCTCTGTGAGCAAATAAAGCAATATTTGGACATCACCTGCAAATCCAAGATTTCTCCTGTGTCAACACTTGTAAATGATAAAACACCATGTAGGGAGGTATGGCCCCTTTTCATCCATTTGCTGTCACATGACACACATAGATCTGAAGAAGGCAATGGGTCATTTACTTCAGTCTAAATGTCTTTGTTAAATAAAACTGCCTATTTCACTGCTACAGACAAACTGCTACAGCATTCTGTTTCCAAGGCGTTCAGAAGATGATTGTTTAGTGTTGAGTATCGAGGCAGACGGAGATGACATATTAATTATTGCACAAAACAAACTGCTACCTTCCCTTCCAATACCAACACATCTCATCCCATATCAGAATCTGCTGTCTTCATACACCTAATTCTTAGCAGCTGATGTTCTGAATTGAATGTCACTTTCACAGCTGCCAAAAAACAGGTGCATATTACACACAATACCATCACCGTCATTGGTGTCATACAATCTTAAAGATTTACTGCCACAGTTACCACATGCACACGAATTCTAATAAAGGAACACACAATTTCTAAATCAATTATCGTAAAATCACTATTCTCGTCGTCTTAGCTTCACAATTATCTTCCGCTGAATTATGTTGACTCAGTTGTAGAAACTGTTTATTCACACGTAAACGGCGAGCTTCAACCACTTTCTTGAACACTTTACCACTATATCTTCGCATTTTAAACGGTAGATCATACAAAAAAAGTTTGAACACAGTCGTAATTCTCACAATATCAGCAGAATTGAAATATTTATATTTCTGCACCACAGCTGCCAAAGATATCTAGCGGAAGGCAAAGATAACAAAATGTAAACGGATCCACAGCGTTCTACACTCTTCCGGTGCTTTTATGACAGCTGGAAGCAGTGAAACATGGCAAACAAGAAGAGCATAGTCTAGAAAAGTGGGCGTGGCGCTGCGCAGTGATTGAAACAAGACTGCTTTTTTATCATTTGTAGTTCGGATCAATCTGTTTAAATTGGAGACAGTATTTCTAATATGCTACAGAACTATCTGGTGGCAATTTTTTTTTAACCTTTTTGACCAATTTTGCCTACTCCCCCATTATATTGACCTTATAACATCTAACACAGTTTGTAACCTCGTAATGATAATCCAACCGATATTTCTCCTTACAAACTCGGATAACTCCACCGCAAATGAAATCCAGAATCTTCAGTACAAACAGTTATCTTAAGCTCCATGAAAATTTACCATCGAAAAATTTAAGACGGTTCGGAATGAAATGAAGTTATAAATGATGCAGTAGCCAGGCTCCAAGCAATTATGGCTTCGCAACTTCATCGGACCTTTTCCACTGTGCGGAAACACACGACTGAATACTAGATCGCGGAACGTTACTAGCAGACAACGCCAGCTTGCTTCGCATGGAAATCGTTACTTCAGTACTGAATATAAATTGCATTGATCTCACCAGAGGCCTTGTACGTAGTAACGGCTCTTCAGCAACACCCAAAGCTGAGTTCATCAGAAGAGAATGTGACATCGAAAGAAGCTGTCCAACTCACAACCGGAACCAGACTAGACGTAGCACTCAAAAGTGCTGTACTGTACTGGTAAACCCGCTTAGAACGAAGGAGCCACATAGGTTGCAAAGCGCCAGCGAGTGTTACTGGCTGAGTGCCAACAGACACGCCAGAGACTTAATATTGGTGCAGTGACTCAGTAAAGAGTTTGCGAAATATCTGTATTGATATATATGGGAATTGGTTAGTGAAAGATCTCAAAGGTAGTACTAAAATAAATATTATTATTCACAAAAAGTAAAATATCATTTGTCGTTGTGAAAGAGCCGATTAACAGACACTTTTCAATTTTCTACGTAAGTTTTCATGATAACACCTAATTGCGGAACAGGTTCTGCAATGCTCAGGCACTACACTCTCATGTCGAAGTATCGAAAATCAAATCTCCATATGGCCATTTCAATTTATATATCCTGATGTAGCTGTACGTAAATTGTTTATGGTGGATATCGGATGGATGGTTCCTTTGAAAAGGACATAACCTTCGCCTTCCATGCTCTATCTGAGCTTTGGCTTGGTTTCTCATATTCTTGTCGACGATGAAATCTTAAATACTGATCTTCATTACGAGTGCATTGGACTAGGGAAGTAGCACTATTACATACGCATAAAAACTGTATTCGCATCTTGTTTCTGTAAGATGCCTTGCGTTTCCAACACTATCAATTTCCAAGGTCTCCACGAAGCTTAGGAAACGATTTATCACGACAACTCCTTTTTGTAAAGAAAACAGAGGGATACTAATTGTTCAACTCGGTTTGCAGTTAAAGGAACTCTCTGTGCTAGTCTACAACAGAAAATGCTACACTGTTTTGAGCGATTTTACTATCTAGGGTTGTAGAGTATAACCGTCTTTCGGAAATGTCAAAGAGCAATGACGTCATTGTTTAGGACGGAAAATAACTGACATCTTTTCAGGTTGTGGAGCTCTTACGTCTATAGACCGATTAATTTATTTTTAGTGACAGTTACAGCTAATTACAAAAGTCACTGTCACGTAGATTCTAGTTCTAACGAGCACAGTATCAGGTATAAAAAATTACATCTGCCACTTTTCACTATTGTCTCACTCTCAGATTGAAGTAGAATGTTTTGGTATTATCAATCTCTGAAGAAGTTACCCACACACGTGTAAATCGTACATACAAAAGTTCTCTATTATGTCTGTTCGGTGACTGTAAACCTTAGAACCGCAGTGGTCCATGAAATTCCTAAACTTCCCTTCTTTCTTTCAGAACATAAATAATAATTTTCGATCATAAGCATTAGTACAGTGGAAATCGGCGAAGAATAGGTGAACTGGGCACAAGGTGGTACCAATCCTTCCAAGTTACTGTGAGGTCTGCAGTCCGTTGGGTAGATACGGCTCGTTGAGATGTGACTGTGGCAGACACGTACGTCCGTTTCCGAAGATTGATTCATAGCGAAACCGTGATGTGTGTGTTCCCTGTTAGCCTTTGGAACATTTTGTGAGTTTACCTTCAGAGTAGTCTTATCAATTTGGCTATACGACAGTGTAACATTATAGACATTAAAATTATGTGTTCTGTCTGAAGTTTAACTTAATTAAATAATTGTTTCTTCGTTTGGAACTATCAACAGTTCCATAACGTTTGTTTGTGGAAATGTTACGCATCAATGCTAAACAAGTGCAGGCAACAGTCCATAATATTCACTATCAATAATTAAACAGTTCATCATAGTGTTTGTGGAGAGAAATAGATGGGAAAGGATAAGGTACTAGTCAATTTTACCCTAACCGTTCAGGTTAAGTGGGTATTAGCAACTTAAAAAGAACACAAAACTGCTACAAAGGAATTTTTGATAGACAGTTACACCATTATGTATTTTAGGTGGTTGGTATTATAAGAAAGGTAACGTCTGGTGCTTGTCACAGACCTCCTTTACAGTTCATCTGAGTAGCTTTTTGACCAATTACAGAAATTCTTGACAGAAACCACGTAACCCCAGGAGTAATACGTAGGTTGGAACTTAAATAGTGAAAACACTGCTGTGGAACACTAAGCAACAGAATCTACTATTGTCACTAATAGCACAAGTTGTTGACATAGCTACGTTACCTCCGAGCAAATCAACTGGCCCTTCCCATGTCACTGGCGTGTGCACAGTGAAGAGAAACACAGGGACTTGTGAGCGAGCGGTCTAACGTAACGAATGCAAGGGGACTTAATTATTGTGCAATAACTTTAGTAGCTGTGTGTCCGGCTACGAAGTCTCGTAACCGGCTGGCCCTGAGTAGTATTAGTACGCAATCTGACTGCGAAAAATAATAATAAAGAATGAAAGGGATTAATTAAGTCCCCTGCAACTATAAAAGCTACGTAACAACGAAGCACAAATGTTAACTGTTCTGTATGTGGAAGTGTGATTCAACGTACTTGTATCTGGCATGGTTCTTCCTCAGTACGACAAGATAATTTTAAACACCATTTACAATGAACTAATTGAAAAACCAGTAATACTATAATTGCACATAGAAACCAGAATTACAAGTCTAATACATGAACACGAGCCAGATGCTTTGTTGACTGAACCTGTGACCAAGGGTTATTGTCATTAAGGAAATGAGAAATAAAAATTTTCTTTTTTTTTTACCTCCATATATATTGACGAAAAATACACTGTGATCATTGCAACATCTTCCATTTATACATTACACCAACCGAACAGCATCTGCTGTCTCGCCTAACAAAACACCAACTGCACACGACATCGTCTGAACTAGTACTGCTCTCGACATCCTCTCAACGAGCACTGCCCACGGCAACCTCTGAACAACTACTGCTCAGTGGAGCCGGCGGAATAATAATATCTGGCGCAGTCTCTGGCGCTGTGGCCCGGTTTAGCCACCTTTCACGATGTCAGTATGTTTTCGAAACAGGAACAACGGATTTGGATCAAGATTGACTGTGTATGAATGTACAGTATTACTGTTCGTTTTTGGAGCATCACCTGCGACCAGCTTTGAGAAAGAAGCGGCAACACTTTCTGCGCAACCCACCCATCATTTTGCACGACAATGCGCGGGCGCATACAGCGCGAGCTGTGGCTGCTCTGTTCGGTCCATGAGACTGGAAAGTAGTGTACCATCCACCATACTCCCCAGACGTAAGTCCTTGTGACTCTGATTTCATACCGAAGATGAAGAAACCACTTCGTGGCATTCGACAGGCAGTAGACCGCTCCATTTGCACTATCGACAGAACAGGCTCTACTGACGGTGTACTACGCCTTGCACATCGCTGGCAACGGGTTCTACAAAACGCTGGTGGCTACTTTGAAGGACAGTAACAGCTGCTAACATATAACTCTTTTGTATCGGTTGTGAATAAATAGTTGCCACTATTTAAGTTCCATCCCTCGTATTTAACTGTGAAGAAACATGCTTTAGAATAAACCTAAGAATCGGTCTGAGAATGAAGCTCGTAAGAAAAGCGACACACAGTTTACCGTACGCAGAGACGGGAAAAACTTTTGCTAGGTCAGTGACTACTGAAATAGCTTATACGTCTCTTATGCTTGTTTTTCCACGAAGAATTGAAACAAGAATTTGAATTGCAGCTACAATCAGGCGAATGGTCTGATGAACAAACTACAAGCTACATGACATCAAATTTATTTCTAGTGTGGACAAGAAAATTTGAATTTTCGAAGTCTAGGAAAGAGTCCCCTGTTCTTATACCAGATGGATATTCAGCTCATATGGAAAACTTGGATGTTATAAGTTTGTGGAAGTAAGAATGCACTATTGTTGCTGCCTATTCTGCCTGACTCTTACCATACGCTGAATCCACTATATTCGTGGTTCATGACACACAGGTCAGAATGAGATTTTTCACAGCGAAGGGTGCCTGATGTGAATCATCCGGGCAGATTAAAAGTGTGTGCCGGACCGAGGCTCGAAATCCAGAGTTTAATTTGCCATAAAGTGTCAACCCACGTGTTGCATTATGGGTGAGAACTTGGCTGTGTCGGACCCCGAGGGATGTTGCTACTCTGTGGAAAGGATTTTGAGAGCACCATGCGTCTAGAGATCCAAGATGAACTCCGCTACCACCGGCTTTAAGGGAACTGCAATATGGTCTTCCAATAGGAACTGTTTCCTCGAAAGCAAATTTTCTCCCCACAGAGACAGCTGACAGCAACACGTCGTCTGATATGTATATTAGAATTGAAGTACTGAAAGTGGTGTATAATCTCTATCTTTATCAGCAGCTGAAAAGTGCACTGAACAGATAGAATAGAGACCGACAAACAGAATCAACTTGTTAATGACACTTTTTGAACTGAAAGTTGTCAAAGCTAAAGTGGTCTGGGACAGCAGTGATCCGTATTTTAGTACTATATCGAAGAGCAAAAGAAAATATAAAGAGAAAATTTCAGAAGAAACAAGGGGCAGCAATTTTGAAAGACTCCGTATAGAATGAAAAGTAAGAAGGAGCTGAGAGGGAGAAAGGGGAAACACGAAAACTGGAAGAAGAAACGATTAGATGCAGAGTAAACAAGACCAGTTGAATAAAAAATAGTGCCAGAAGGATGTGAAGTGCTCCGTGAATACTGTAAAAATCTTTTTAAAAATTCTTCTTCGTAAGTGCTGTATACTGCTAGAAAAAACAATTTTTTTCGTCCCCTACTACGTCCCATTCCTGGGAGAGAATGGTAAAAGTGGGAGACTGCATTGTAAAACGAGAAGAAAACGTAATTTTATAATTTTGGCAAGTTTCTTTTACTACATATTGTGAATTGAACTCCATATAATTCATAGGTGCATTATTTAAGCTATTTACAATCTTACAGTAAATTATATTTCAATATTCCGTACCACCCTGACTTCCTTTACTGATTTACCTGAACTGCGTTACAGGCACCGCAGTATATATATATATATATTTTTAAGTTCGCGCCTTTCATTTCTTTGCAGTACAGAAGTACAAATGCCACAGGAAACGTAAATCAGTAGATCGGAAATTATGACCATGACAAACAGTATCTGAAAATAGCACCTGAATCGATAATCGTCGAAGAGTTGGTTTCTGACCACCATTCATAGATCCGGATACAAGTTATATGTTGGATCTCTTAATCATATTACCGAATGGATGGGTGATGGCTCTAGAGTTTTCTGCCGATTCTATGCCACCTCACAGCAGATTTTTGGATGTGCACCACTTTGGGACTTAGAAATATCTATGTCTATGAGTGCTTGTGGCCGTTGACTCACAGAAGCGCTGTTAGTGACTGAACTTATCAGTCGAGGTGGATTTTGTTACTGTATGAAGATTTATTTGGAATTGTCGAACTACAGAACATAGATGGAGCTCAAGTGAGTTGTCGCACGGCTCCATTCCTTCAGTTTACGTTCATTACTTCCTGCGTACGCTTCGCTTGCTCTGCAGATACAACCATTTTCGTTTCTTGTTTCTGTGCTGTGTTCAGTAAGAACCTGCGTGAGGGCAACATTCGGAATGAATTTATGTTTGATGCAAATGGATTGACGGTTAACATTAAGCCTTTGCTTATAGCCCACATTATTCTCCTACAGGACCATGCTCTTAATGCTTTTCTTTCAATATTCACAATCCATTTATTAATGTGTTTGTTTAATTCTCTGATTCGTCTATGTTAAATTTATATACCTCATGACAGAGCTATGCTAAGGGCTTATAGCCATAGTCATGAAGAACCCGCGCTATACACCTTCTACAGATGAGCCATATAGAATTTGAAGGTCGCCCTCTGATGGTTAGGTAGCAGCAAACTGATCTCAACTGGTGATTAATATCCCTTTACTATATTCTACCGCCTCCAGTAGCGTTACACACACATCTAATCTTTAGCATTCTGCCTTAGCATCACATTTCCAAAGCTTCTATTCTCTACTTATCTGTAATGTTTATTGACAACCTTTCACTTTATACGAAGCTACATTGTGGACAAAGGATTTTAAATAAAACTTCCCAACACTTCTATTTATATTTGATGTTACGAAATTTTTCTTTTACTCGTTATTGCCAGTCTGCATTGTATATCATCTGTACTTCTCTACTTTGGTCATTATCAGCTACTTTGCTGTCCAAATAAGAAAACCACACTACTGCTTTTAGTGTTTCATTTCCTAATCTAATTTCCTGAACATTGTTTGACTTAATTCGACTACATTCCATTACTCTCTATTTTCTTTGTTCTTATTATAACCTCTTTTCAAAGACACTATCAGTTCTGTTCAATTGCTTTTCCATATTCTATGCCGCCTCTGACAGAACCATAGTGTCATCAGCAAACATCAAACAAATATCAAATCATTTGTTTCTTTCCATGAACCTCTTACCGATTTTCTCCTTGGTTGAATAACATGAGCGCTAGGCTACAACCTAGTTCATTCCCTTTCCAGTTACTGCTACCACTTCATGTTTTTTACGTCCATTTAATTGCAGTCTGGTTTCTGTACTAGTTATAGGTAACCTTTCTCTCTTATATTTTACTCCTGCTTCCTTGAGTACTTTGAGGTGTGCATTCCAATCAATTGCCAAAATATTTTTTTTTAATCTACAAATGTATGAAACGTAGTTTTGCCTACCGTCACCGTATTTTCAGCGGAATTTTCTAGGAGAAGTATGGTTGCGCGTGTTTCTACAATTCTTTCGAACTCAAATTGATCATCTTCGAGGTTGTCTTCGAGCAGTTTCTCCATTCCTCTGAAAACAATTTGTGTCAGTATTTTGCAACCATGACTTAGTGAAGTGATGATTCAGTAATATTCACACCTGACATTACCAGCCTTCTTTGAAATTGAAATTACTATATTCTTCTTGAAGTCTGAGACTGTTTCGCCTGTCTCATGTATCTTACGTAGTAGGTGTAATAGTTCTATCATAACTGACTGTCCTAAGGAACGCAATGATTCTGCGGGAATGTCGTCTATTTCAGGGGAATTGTTTCGGCTTTGCTGTTTCAGCATTTTATCAAACAATCCCCACCGTACCAGATCTCCCTTCTCATCATTATCTATTTCCTCTTCTCCATCCGTAATATTGTCTTCAAGTTCATACTCCTTGTATAGCCCCTCTATTTATCCGTTCCACCTTTCAGCCTTCCCTTCTTTGCTTAGTGCTGGCTTGTCATCTGAGCACCAATGTTAAGAATGAAATAGTGTGAACTGACACTCTCTAGTGCGTGCTTTTAACTGATGTTCTGGCTACGAGCTACGCCAAAAACAAATAAACCAGGTTCTAACAAATGGGCTGTTGTTACTAACAGCTAACAACGCGATGAAAGAGATGTGCTCGAAGGCAGACTTCTCATAGGACAAATTTAAATAATAAGAAATTCTTGTTCCGAATGCAACAATTTTTTAAAATGTAGAATCAGTACCTAATATGTCGAAAATCACACATATGGAAAACATCTATATCTCGCATGTGACATATCTTCAGCGTCAATATAACTCATACGACATGGTGATGTATTAGTACCTCACTTCAGAAAATTTCGCCAGCTCTTGTCTACCTGATTTGAAACTTTGGCCCTTCAAATAATATGAGATGATGAGCCATTAAAAGCTGTGCAAAAGTTGCGTAATTTGTGTGGCTCTCAGAAGATATGCCAGTTGTGTTGTTATGCGGAGCGTGCGCAGCTGCGTGTGTGTCACCGAGGAGAACCGAGGTGACCTTGCAGCGACACCGAGGCTAGGCTGCCCCCACCAGCCACTTCCCCACCACGTGGCCCCAGTGCGCACGTCTTGTCAGCAGCGGCTCGACGCTCGCAAGGCGCTGGTTCTCAGGTCCTCGACAGGCGCTATGGTGAGTCCTCTCTTAGCCAAAGTATGGCACGTTCACGTCGCTTACTCGTACTGTCTTACGCAATTCGACGCGCGTCACAAGCCTAATAACAACAGTCTTTGCAGTCTTAAATAACTTCTCCGTATATGCACCAATGTAGAGTCTCCGGAACTCCAGTTTTTGGCGACTCGACTCAATGGGAAGAGTAAGCGTTCCAAGCGGCAGTTCAGTCAGGGAGGGCAATACGCCGTCTCGGAACGTCGCTGCATGGCAGCCACTGTGCCACTGGCGGAACGGAAATCGCTGCAGTCAACACAAAGGAGGCGTACATGTGGTGTCTGCTCTTTCGGAAATGTCCGGAAGAACAGACACCATAGGTATATAATTAAGTCGAGGACGGCGAATGATCTCTTCAGTCCGTGTGCATACCAAACTCGAACTGTTACGGGAATCGGCGAAATGCCGCGAGTAATGAGAATAATGGGCAAGGGGAACTACATTAGCAGTGTGTGTGTGTGTGTGTGTGTGTGAGTGTGAGAGAGAGAGAGAAAGAGAGTTGAGAATATGAGTTTGACGGGAGGGGTGTTAGAGCAGTCCGTTCAGTTGCACCGAGTTGGGATGGCTCAGTGATCAGCCCATCACCTTAGTAAGCAGGAGACCCCGATTCGAAACCCGAACTGTCCCAAATTTTTAATTTTCCTCATTGATTTAAATAAATGCCTACTTGCAGCCAATGTCTGTAATTCCTTCCCGTCTCACTTACTTTTACTGTTCACACGACCTGGGAAGAAGCTGTGAGAGCTGTTTGTACTTGAAACTACCCAGTGTACGGGCTTGAGTTCTCTCGCTATGCTTTGCCAACGCCTCGAAGGGAAAGAGTGGCGTTGTCTACGCGCCGCTCTCTTGTCACTGCGATGCGAGCGCTGATTCACCGACTGAAAGCCAACGGAACATATCTAAATAATCGTACATAAATAATACGTCTAGTTTATCTATAGCTTCCTTTTTATGTTGATGTGGAGTATGTGCACGGATCATAAAATTTCCAACACGTCTACATTGACTTAATTCTTTCTAACTACTGCGAAATTATGAAATATTGATACAACGTTCCATATATAATCTTTTTTGGGGTTCCATGAAAATAAATTAAGTAGACAGCTGACAGCCGTGTTAGCGGCAGACAGCCGTGGACGTTTTTACAGAAAATGGGACTATTTAATTTAGAAAGCGGGAATGGAAAAAAGGTAGTGTACTACAGGATAATTCAAGAAGATATGCAAATATTTTAATATCTTATTCTACAAGTAAAACTAAAGAAAAAAGTTAATATAACAATAACTCCGCAAATATTTACCTACGGAGTTACGGCTAATAAAAGATTTTGCTTGAAATTTAGCAACTTCGCTAATATGAAGCCATAGTAAAACTGCACGAGGTTGAAGTAAAGCACGCTTTCCATTTATTTTGTTGTTATTGAGCTGGTGAATTTAATAAAACATGTCCGAGACATGTATCTGCAGTAGTTTTGCAGAACATCCAGAGAAGCATAGAAACAATTACGTAAAATTTTTAATTTATTAACTACTTGGACCAATTTGTTTCTTAAATTCCAAGCAATTGCACAAAATTTTCAACAGAAGTTGTAGAGAATTTAATTCTGAAAGGCATCCCTATTTCATAAATAATCTACAAACTACATCAGTTACTATGTGATTTTACTTAAATACACTATTGTTATTATGTTCTTTCACTGATAAATACAAAAAACTAATTAATTTCAAGGTTAGGAAACGACTGAAACAACTCGCTAACGGTTGCCAACAATGACATAAACGTTTCTATATTCCTAATCGAAAGTAAACTAATTACTTGTATGATAATCTTTACTTGTCGGGATGTTCTGGAAACTACTGCAGATACGCGTCTGGGACATGTTTTATTGGATTCACCAGACCAATAACAACAAAACAAATGGAAATCGTGCTTTACTTTAACCTCATACAGTTTTGTGATGGCTTTATATTAGCGAAGTTGTCGAATTTCAGGCAAAACCTTTTACCAACCGTAACTAAACATTTGCGGATCTATGTTTATATGAACATTGTTCTTTAGTTTCACTTGTAGAATAACATATTAAAATATTTGAATATCCTCTTGAATCACCCTGTTATATCTTACACAGTAGAAGTAGATCCCTGACAGCTCGCAGCGGCGCTGCCAGCTTTCAACTGCAAAATATTAACAGCTGCAGCCGAAAAGAGCGCCACATCATTTGACAACCCCCCCCCCCCCTTTCCCTCATTCATACATTACTTTCCGTTACTTGGGCACTTGTTTAGAACTTTACAAATAAATCTAAATCAGGTGAGGGTGAAAATGGTTTGTTTCGCTGATATTTACCATACACCCTCAGTGTAAATTTGCTTTGTGTCGCTTGAGCTCTAAGCTGGCCCTGCTTCAGCCAGCACACAACAAAAATCTTTAGCCAATGTGGTTCTTTTAATACTAATTTGTCAAAAGTTACATTTTTAATTTAGTTTTCGACTTTTCTTTCGGAAATAACTATTACGTTAGAATGGTAATAGGTAGATATCCAGCGATCACAGGCCCTGCAGACCACACGCTGCTTCCACAAACTGCCTCCGTTCCTTCCTGTTTTGTGCCCGGTTCCTCCAGGTGTCTTCAGTTCCCGGGGCTGCTAGGTGCTTTTCCACTTCGTCCATCCAGCGCTGCCTTTGTCGTCCAGTGGGGCGTTTGGTGTTTGGTTTTCCCGCTAGTGCCATCTTCACCTGTCTTCCAACTGGCATATGGGCTACATGGCCCACCCATTGAATTCTTCTGCTCTTTACCTTCTGCAGGATTGTTAGATGCCGCATTATAAGGTAGATTTCCTCGTTTTTCCTCCTCCTCCATTCTCCGTTTTCTAAAACCGGTTCGCATGTCTTCCTCATTACTCTTCTTTCAAATATTAATAGTTTTTCTTTTTCTAGCTTAGTCATGCTCCACTTTTCTGAACCGTACATAACCGCTGGGCATATCATTGTGTTGTAGATTTTCATCTTAGTGTTGACTGAGATCGATTTAGAGTCAAGCGTTTCTCAGAGGAAATGCATGCATTTCATTCCCACTGCTATTCTTTCCTTGATGTCCAGTTTTATGTTGTCGTCCGTTGTAAACCAAAATAGCGAGTATATGAACTGGTGTACTCTCTTGAACCTCTTGTCAGCTATCTCAAGAAATTTTTCCTGCTCTCGTCTTCTTCATTTTCTGGTACATTCCTTTCAACTTGTGCTTTGGTTCACTTAGTAGTACTATGTCGTATGCGAGAGAATTGAAGTTACCGTCCGTCGCTACTCCAGCCCAGTCCTGTTGCCTACACTTCTTTTATTACTTTCTCTAAGATGACATTGAACAGAATACATGAGGGAGCATCCCCTTGTCTTAAGCCTGTCTCAGTCTCGAATGTTTCTGACGTGGCTCCTCGGAAACGTTCTGCTGCCTTTGACCCTTCCATACAAGCTTGCACCATTCTCACTAGCTTCTCCGGGATTCTGAAGTCACGCTTTGCACTGTATAGGCTATTTCTGTCCATGCTGTCATATGCGCGTTGGACATCGACGAACAGGCTGTAGGTATCTTTATCATATTCCCAGTGTTTTTCAAACAATTGTCTTAGTGTGAAAATGTGACCTATTGTCGTTCTCTATGAGTGGTTGCAATTTTCTGAGGATAATGATGGACAGCAACTTATCCGTTACATTCACAAGCTAATTACTCTGTAGTTTCCGTATTCCATTTTGCTTCCCTTCTTGTATATTGGGCATATTATAGAAAATTCCCATTCTTCTCGCAGTGTCTCCTTCTCCCATATCAAATGGACCAGTTTTATATATATATATATATATATATATATATATATATATATATATATATATATATATATATATATAGTGTGTGTAAGCTCTCACCTCCTTGTTTAATGCTGATGTTATCTTGTTCTCCCCTGCGGCTTTGGTGTTTCTGAGTCCTTTGATTGCGATCTTCACGTCTTCTTCCCTAAATTACCATTCTTCATCTTTCCTTTCCTCCGTAGTGTTTGCTGATAATATCCCATCCGAGTCTGGGCGATTAAACAATTGTGAGACGTATTCTTCCCATCTTTCCACAATTCTTTCCTTGTCATTTATCAAGTTGCCTTTCTTATCTCTAATGAAAAATGCTGGGCTCTGAAATCCACGTTTCCGATTTTTTATGTATTGGAAGAATTGCCTAGAGTTCTTGTTTTAGTTCTCTGCCTCAACTTGTTCTAGCAAACTGGTTAGATACATTCTCTTGTCTGGTCTTAGGATTCGTTTTGTCTCCCTTCTGATGTTTATAAAATGTTCCCTTTACTGCTCATTCTCCCTGTCAGTTAGCCACCTCTTCCTCATCTTCCTTCTCTTTTCTGTAGCCTTCCGGCGCGTCTCGTTGAACCATCTCCTCTTCTTCATTATCTTCTTTCTTCCCAATATATCCTCCGCTACACACAGTACCGTGGACTTTATTTCTTTCCACCTTTCCTCCACGTTCCCTCCTGCTTCCAGGGTCTCTAGGACCTCAAAACGGTTTTTGATTTCTATAGCATATTGTTCTCTAATGTCACATTCTGGTAGTTTCTCAACATTCAAAGTAGGTTCTAGTGTCCCCTTCTTCTTATGCATGTAGGTGAACACGAGTTTAAGCCTGCACACAATGATAAAGTGGTCTGACGCACAGTCAGCTCCTCTATACGACCTGGCGTCCATGACTCTATGGCTATAGCGCTGGTCCACCAAGATGTGATCTATCTGGTTGGTGGTTCTTCCATCTGGTGAACACCATGTTCCCTTATGTATTCTCTTGTATTTGAAGTAAGTCGAACATACTCTCAGGTTCTTTGAGATAGCTAAGTTGACCATCCTCTGACCATTCTCATTGGTCTCATCATGCAAATTGTGCCTTCCTATAGTTCGTATGTAGAATTCTTCTTTTCCTGCTTTTCCATTAAAATCTCCCAGCACTACCCTGATATTTCCAGTTGGTGTGCTCTCAATTGGTTTGTTCTAGTTGGTCACAGAACTCTTCCTTTTCCTCATCTGTTTTATCCTCAGTTGGGGCATGAACATTGATGTATATGATGTCTGACACTTGGTTTCCAAGTACTATGTAAGATATTCTCTCGTCAACAGCTTTGAATTCCTTCACCGAATTTGCTGATTAGTCGTGTATTACAAAACCATCGCCGAATTGGTGTTTATCTACACATCTGCCGTAGAACAGAGTGTCTCCATCCTCTTTGTGAGTTCCTTCTCGTAGCCATCTTGTCTCTTGTACCGCCATCATGTACAGTTTATATCGGTTAATTTCTGAGACCATAGTCTGGATGGCTCCTGGTCTATACAGGCTCTGAACATTCCAAGATCGAAAATCAAAATTTCTAAATCGTATATCGTATTCCCTTTGCAGTTTTCGTATTCCATTGTATCCATCCACGTCCTTGGCAAGTTTGTGTTTCGTAACAAAGAGTTTTTTACAGGACGAGGTTGTTAGCCCAATGCGCAACCCTCCTCCTTCAACAGGGTTTGGGACCGGCAGCGGCTGTTGGGAGGCAAGTGACCCCAGGCGGAGTTTGGTATGGTAATATCATCAACAAATTCTTCAGGAGTATAGCTAAATTCAGTTTCTTTGCCACAAGTGGCTGTGACGTCTGTAAAACCGAACTTCATCGTTTTGTGTCTCGCTATTGCGGCCGAATGTTTGAATGATGTCGTTGCAGTGTATGCCAGTTCTATGGACAACTTACTGTAGGCGAGACATGGACAGGGACGACCACTTCTTTCTTGATTTTTTTGCAGGTTATATTTAAAACACTTCCATTAATCTTTTTTGTGTGGAAACATTGGTACACTGCTTCAGCACATTTGCACCTTAGTAATTAAGACCTCTCGCTGCTTGTACATTCGTAAAAAGAATGTTTAGTACAGAAATACCACGTGGCCCAGTCTACCCCACCTACGGGGTAAGGTTGCCCAACAGTTGTGATTTTATCGTTTAATTTGGTTACGACATTGGTTATTTAACTGAAAATATATCTACTTTAATAGTCACAGTTCATTTTAACACAAATGCTTACAGCTTTATCACAAAAACTACAATAATACATTGTGAGATCGTTGTTATATTAACAGTTTCACAGAAATGTAAGTCCAGACTGTTTATCATTCTTCGTCTAAACGCCCGATGAGATGTTCACGTTTTGAAGATTCACAAAAAAAAATCTTTCACGTCAGTTTTAAGACTGGCAGTTGCGCTCCCGCCTACAGCTTGCACACTGAATCCTTTCATCACCCAGATTATTGTTAGAAATGGTTTAAGGCACGTAAGGTACGGTGCGCCCCCATGCACATCTTCTGCATCTTGGACAAGCTTATTAGAAAAGCCTATTTCGTTTCTGCGCTTTATTTGAGGAGTTTTTTTCCATGTAATCGAGGCCTACGTCTTTTAGAAAATAGGTTTTCTTTTCTGTCAGTGGACACGTGTTGTCCGTATTGCAACGCATCTTTCGCTGGAGCGTCTGCAAATATTGCTAAAGTTCTGTTTCGTCGGTTTTCTATCATTTTCCGTGGTAGCATTTACTCAAATGGCCTGAGAGGTGTTTGGAAGCACGGCTGATCAGGTGATGTGACGTTTATCTTAACAGGCGTTGTTACTGACAGCATAGGCCTACCATTGGGTTCTGGAGCAGTTGAACGGTCAGCTTCAGCATTTAAAACACAGCAAGTAGCTTTACGACCAGGGCAATCTCTTATTTACGGAGGAAATAGTTAAAATAAAAATAGGCATTGCATTAACCTTAGCTGTTTAAAGTCAATGCAGGACACAATCTGCTTCCCTAAAAATAGCGTTGGATGTGATCTAGACGTTGAATTCGTTGGAATTATTACACAGGGGTTGCCGGGGGGGGGGGGGGGGGGGGGGGCTGTACCTACTTGCAGGAAGACAGCGTTGCAGGTCGGGCGTGTGGCCCGACGTGCCCCAACTTCAGTTTTAGATGATCCACTATTGAAGCAGGCGTGGGACAGCGGCAGGTGGTAAACTTGTAGAAATAAGGAACATGAACATCCGCACTTTTATAAAACACAGGGTGATTGTAATTTAAGTTTAACTTTCAAAGCGCTGTAGAAATATCACCACTGGTCAGAATGACGCCAAATTGCAGCTGAATATTATCGGAGAAGGGGGGAAAAGTGTGATAGAAGAAAAAAGTAGCGTGAAAAATGATCAGTAGATGGCGCTGCATGTGTCAGAATACGTAAGTAAAAACACCTGTCATGCGCACGGCCCATTGAAGTTGGTATAAACACACTGGGTACACGGCTTTTCCTCCTTTCGCGTCTGCGACGTTCCTCGTGCAGGATCGCGTTCCGCTTGTAAAGCTGTATTACAAGATGACTGCGCGCGTCGCTTTGCACAATTTCCAGGCACTGAAGGGGTTGAAAAAGGGCGTTAGTCCGATCACTGCCTTGGGTCTGGAGAAAATGATTTGAAAATTCGAAAATACGCGTTCTTTTGGTGTGCAACCTGGTAGATGGAGAAAACGAATTGATTCGACGTCAAAGAAAGCAGTGACCACGCCAAGGCAGGAGCAGATGAGTGGTGGTGTGCAAACTTGTGGTGCACGGAGAATTGCCCAAACGTTGGACATACCCAAGAGCACGGTGCTTGAAATCCTGCGAAACATCGCTCTTTGGTATCGTTTCAAAATTACCCATGTGCACGAGTTGCTTCCAGTTGACCTGCCAGCGAGAGAAACCTTTGCTTTAGAATGTGTTGCTCGCATGGAATGGCCGTGGGCAGACGAAGCCCACTTCAGTCTGTCAGGATGTGTCAATACACAGAAGTGTCGAATGTGTACACGCGCAAATCAACCAGTATCACTGCATCGTGGAAAGGTCACTGTGTTGTGCACGTTTATGGTATTGTTTACCATAGGGCCATATTTTTTCTAAGAGACAGGTGCTTCTGGTCCTGTTACCTGTACTGTCATTGGTAAGCACCATGAATGTCTCTTGCGCAACCATATCGTTTCAACTCTCCAACAGGGATCATTTGTATAAAAGATGGCGCACCTCTGCGCACTGCAAATCCTGTTAAGCGACTGCTCAAGTCCATTTCTGAAATGCTAGAATTATCAGCCACCATTTCCCTACAGCCTGGCCGTCCCAATCACCTGACCTTGATCCGTGTGACTTCTGGCTGTGGGGCGGTCTGAAAGATGTTGTGTTCAGTGTTCTGATTGCAAACTTAGTTGCATTGAAGGCACGCATTGTGCAATACATTCTGAACGTGACCCGGTAAACACTTCGATCAGTTGTGGAACATGCTGTTTTTGAATTTCAGCTTGTTGCAGCAAACAGTGGACAGCATATTGAACATATTTTGCACCAGTCACGCGTAAATTAATAATCAGATTTCATTCTGATTGATTTCTTTTCCTTTATTGTAATTTCCATTCCCCATTAGGGGCGGGCTGGCAGCAGCATAAGTGTCGCTCTTCAGCCAAGAGACATAAATAGACAGGAAGACATTTAAAACAGTATAAAGAAGAAAACATGGCCGAAAGTAGAAACGAAAAAGGCGGAACATAAGAAAAGGAAGCATACAAAGCGGTGACTATAAAACGGAGATATAAATCAAAAGTATTTTACACTAAAAACACACTCTAGATGAAAAGGCACCAGACAAAGTACAGCCAGCGGATAAAAAGTTGAAGAACGGTTAAAACAGCCACACGACGGATGGTGTCTGTACAGAACAGTCATGGGCAATAAACTGGTCGGGCACACAATTAAAACCACATCACTAGATGACACTGTATAACAGCACCATACACAACACTAACACAGCACACCGGTAATGAATAAAAACCTGGGAGAATCTGAAAGGGGGAGGGACAAGGGAAAAGGGAAATGGAGGGGAGCGGAGGGAAGAGAAAGGGGGATGAGCTGGGGTCGCACCAAAGGAGGGCTGGTGAGGGAAGAGACAGGAGAGGAAAACAGCTGAGGTGTGGGTGCAGTGACTCAGGGTGAAGGAGGGAAGTCCACTCTGGGAGGAGGAGATGAAAAGGGGGGGCCCTGCAGTGGGAGGGGGACAAGTCCAGGTTACAATTGGAAGGAAGAGTAGAGGTCATGGTGAAGTTAGACGTCCAGGAAGGGGAGGTTCTCGGAATTTCCCTGATGAAGGAGATAGATGGTGTGGAGGTGGAGAGAGGAAGGGATAAAGCGATAGATGTGCGGCAACAGGTGGGGGATGAAGAGGAAGCAGGAAACCAGGGGCTGTGGGGATCAATCCTGTAGACAGTGTGAAGGATGCGGAGATGTTGGAGGAAAAGGAGGAATCCTTCCACAGGTTCAATTCCCATGTCTGGCCAGACAGAAGTTTCAAGAGGCAGAGGTGCGAATGGGCTTTCTGCTGGATGGTCAAGAGATGAGTGGACAGGTGAGGTGATGGTCGAGGGTGAGGCCAAGGTATCTCAGGGTGGGGGTAATCTGGATGGGATTACCATAAATGGTGAGGTAGAAATCGTGAAGACAGAAGCAGCGGTTGGTGCAGCCTATGATGGAATCACTGGTTACACCAAGTGGTGATCTGGTCAAGGTGGGTTTGGAGGGTGAGTTGCGATTGTTGAAGTGTAGGATAGAGAGCCAGGAAGGCACTGTCATCAGCATAATGGAGGAGGTGTACAGGAGAGGTTGCTTTGGACATATCGACAGTGTACAGGAGATAGAGGAGAGGGGAGAGGGGAGAGCCCGGGGGATGCCAGCAATGGGATAAAAGACACAGGAGTTGGTGTCATGGATGGTAACATAGGATGGACGGCGTGAAAGGAAGCGACCAGAAGCACAATATTGATAGGCATGGCGTTCTGATTGATTACTTTTATGCGGGTTTCGGCCTCAGGAAAATTAAAACACGATTTTTCCCATCCGATGTGATATGGCCTTACTGTAGTGGATGGACGCACGTAACTAACAGTATCACGCCTGTAAACCCATGCACACAGAGTAGTACAGTTTATTTAATGTCAAACGTACACGTTAGGCATTGATGTATGATTCATTTCTCACTTGTAGTCGACCACTATTAAATCATGATGCTAACAGCGCCGTCTATTGCTACATTTTGTAACTATGTAGTTTTCTTCTGTCATACGTTTTCTCCCTTCTTCGACAATATTCTGTTGCAATTCGAAGTCATTCTGACGAGTGGTGCTATTTCTACAGCGGTTTGAAAGTTTAACTTTAATTACAGTCACTATGTATATTAATTACATGGCCAGTTAGGACACTACATTATTGTCATCTTAAGACCCCAATGCAAACTGGATGATGTTATCCAACTCTTAGTGCATTAGCACAGGTATCACGCATATTGTCTGGTGTTATGGATTTCTGTTCACCTGATGTGTGCACTCCTGCCATCTAACTTCAACTCTTGCAATATTACAAAGACACAGTTTTTCGTTTCTTAGCAAGATTCCTGTCTCATCAAATTTCACCAGGTATTTGAAAGTAATAGGATAAGTGGTTTCCAAGGACACTTTTGATATCAAATTGATATGCAAAAGGATTAAATTGATCTATTAATTACACCCTACACTCACCCAAACCCAGATGACATCCTGGGATCTCCTCAGCTGACATGTCGGTCTGCTCCCCCTCCCCATCCCCTCTCTGTTCCCCACCTACCCTAATGGTTGGAATTTCGAATTGTGGCTGAAATTTAGAATTTTGGCGGGAATTTCATAAATGGGCCCCAAGGCTGTGCTGAACTCCCATCCGAAGGGCCACACAGTAATTGGCGGGAAATTCAAAGTGACGGCTCCGTTGCACTTCTGGAAGGAAAGCCCAAGTGCACCCACAAAACAGTTATACCACCAGAGGTGCTTGAAATCGTCAGTAGCCCCTAGCAACGCAGCGTCTGATCACACCGGCGATATAAGTCAGGCCCAGCAGCTCTGCAGCCTCAGTTGCAGTCAGCATGAAAAGCCAGACTGGAATGTCCAGTGCTGCCAGCAGCAGCAGCGCAAGCAGAGTAGGAAGAAGTCGTGGAAGAGTAAGTGCTCCTGTCGTAATGACTCTGCCTACCCTCGTGTGAGGGAGATGAAGTTTTTGTACTGCTATTGTCGCATGTAACTGTTTTTATCCTTCACGCATCAGTGGATGCAACGCCCCCAGGCTGTCGGGGTCTGCAGCAGCGATCTGTCCCAGCCTGGCTGGACCGACATCAGTGGCTGCGCCCTGGAATCCTGTTGCGCACCTGCTCAGCTTGCTGGAGCAGGACAATGACCTGTTGTTATCAGCTGAAGACACCCAGCCAGCCCCTGACTCACAGAAGTGCACTGTGGGTCCGAATTAGCGGGACACAGGTCTGTACTGGATCCGTCATAAGCGTCATCACAGAATATTGATTGATACTGCAAGGACAAAGTGAGGATGTAGTGGATGAGAGGATATCGGTTAAGCTATGTGCACATTACTGCTCACTTCAGTGTATAAGTTAACCGCTAGTGGTTCGAAGCATTTACACATTGGTATAGAAGCATCTGCAGATAGAGACTGGCGTGTTGTGACAGAGATCAAGAATGCAGCTAAAAGTGTTAAAGTGCGATTTATGGAGGTGGAATGGGATGAACTGTGTCATGGAAAAGCCACCATCAAGCAGCAGTTGACCACCGAGTACCATCCGAGCCATCTTCCTTTGGACATTTACTGTGCTGCTCTAACTCTACCTATTACAACAGTCTACAATGGCTCTACACTCCATGTGAAATTGGGTGGCACATCCATTTATCTACAGCAGTCCGTCATAGCTTGTTCAGTCTACAGATAATGCAATTCAAATTATCGGAATGACTGAACAGATGGTTGCCTTGTGATAAAGCTGTGTATGGGGGTATTGCAGAGTATCTCGATACAAACAGTGTGCATGCAGACAACTTCGAGCAGTGTGTCAGTATGGTGTCGATGGAAACCGATGTACAGCTAATAAGGTTGAGAGAACTACATGTTGAATTCTGTGCTTACAAGAAGGCTTTATTTTCTATATTCTGTAGTGGTATTAAGATAAAGAAAGAACCTGTTGATGTAGTGCATACCATGTATAATTACTGAATAAAAATATGTGTAACCATGTATGTGTTTTATTTGTTACCTCTCATTATATTGTAAGCACTAAAGCTGTTGCTACCAATATTTTCAGTGCCTCAGGCACAGCCACAAGCGGCACTTTGCATAGCAGTGGAAGCCTGCCCCCCCCCCCCCCCCCCCACAAGCACCACTTTAGGTGCCCGTGCTGCAGCAGCCTGTTCTGGTGGTAGTGTTGGTGGCACCTCTGTAACATATGAACAACGGAAAAAATTAAGTACAACACTCAAGATTTTTTAAATATATCCTATAAACAAATAACAACAATTAAGTACATCAACATTACAGAATAATAACGACGAGAGTTGCATTATAATCACCTTTTACGCTCTTTGTCCCAGACGATCTTCCAGCTAATGCTCCCACCCAATCAAATATTTCTCCTCCTCATCCAAGAGGGCGAAATGGAACTGCCTTTCAGTAGCCGCCATCTGATGCACTCACTTCGGTATTTCACCTTCGCTGGAATTGTTGTTGTGGAGCCACTGATATATCTCATGGAAGCTGTCTACTACAAGACATTGATTATAAGAAACAACAACAAAAAAAGTCTGTACTGAATTTGCCTACAGCGAGGTATTGATTATACATACGAAAAAAAAGTTAATACCAGATGGAAGGGATGACTCCTGGCCATCATTGGCGACACATATCCCTGCTGGATTCGCATCCTCCTTTTCTACATCTACATCTACATGACTACTCTGCAATTCACATTTAAGTGCTTGGCACAGGGTTCATCGAACCACAATCATACTATCTCTCTACTATTCCACTCCCGAACAGCGAGCGGGAAAAACGAACACCTAAACCTTTCTGTTCGAGCTCTGATTTCTCTTATTTTATTTTGATGATCATTCCTACCTATGTAGGTTGGGCTCAACAAAATATTTTCGCATTCGGAAGAGAAAGTTGGTGACTGAAATTTCGTAAAAAGGTCTCGCCGCGACGAAAAACGTCTATGCTGTAATGACTTCCATCCCAACTCGTGTATCATATCTGCCACACTCTCTCCCCTATAACGCGATAATACAAAACGAGCTGCCCTTCTTTTGCATCCTTTCGATGTCCTCCGTCAATCCCACCTGGTAAGGATCCCACACCGCGCAGCAATATTCTAACAGAGGACGAACGAGTGTAGTGTAAGCTGTCTCTTTAGTGGACTTGTTGCATCTCCTTTTGTTCCAAAGCGACATCTACAACAATTGTGTACGATGAAAAACATCTAGAACAATTGTGTACAATGAAAAAAATTCCTAACGCAATGTATTACAAACGTACTTACATTCTTGTAGCATTTCGGTCTCCAGCAGCCATTCAAGGTCGGTCAGCTGTCGTTCTAATGCTGCAACAGCGAGATCAAAAATTTTATAAGCACTTGTTACGATTTGAATACATCAAGAGCTGTTTTATGAACGTGTAAACTACCACACTGAATTTGGACATGTACTTTCACGATGATAGCACAGCCTCTTGATTTTGCTTCTGTTGTTGACTTTCACCATCCAGCTGTTGCTGGTCTAATGGTGGAAGAACAGCAGAAATCTTATAAGCACTCGTTACAATTTGAATACTTTATGATATGTTTTCTGAAAATGAAAACTATCACACCCAGAATTTTGAGATGTACTTACGTGATGCTAGTACAACCTCTTCGGCTTGCCAGTGATTTTCAGCTTCCAGCTCACGCTCTAATTCAGGCAGCATTTCGGGAATGAATGCTGCAATGGCAAAAGGAAACAACTTTTATAACCACTTGTTACAAGAATGTATCACAATCTGGAAAAAATTTGAATACTTTGCTACGAAATTTTATACCTGTCGCAGTTTGAATCGTATTTTTTTTATAAACATTTCCATGGCAGTTGGCCCATGTTCGGCCATTTCCTATCGCCACGGTCACTACTGGCCGACAACTTCATGTTGATACTGCGAGATTCGCACGGACACAGCTACGTACTGTCAGAGACTGATGAATTTTGTGGTCGGGTTTGGGATTTATACTCCTTCAGACTTCACCCTCTATTTTGCAGAGGACCAACAGTAACTCAGAATGCCATGCCAGCAAGCTATAACTTGCGTTATTTTTCTTCAAGCAAACTGCGTGCAGGTGGTTGAGAAACATACCGCTGCTGTGAACACAAAAAATTCTGGGACAAACAGATAGAGGGAGCTATCAGAAACATCCTTTCTTTGCTGGCAAGTGACTGAGTGTGGCTGGAAAATTTGACACATCTACTATTTTTAGAGACTGGCCGAGGTGGCCGAGCGGTTCTAGGCGCTACAGTCTGGAACCGCGCGACCGCTACAGTCGCAGGTTCGAATCCTGCCTCGTGCATGGATGTGTGTGATGTCATTAGGTTAGATAGGTTTAAGTAGTTCTAAGTTCTATGGGACTGATGACCTTAAAAGTTAAGTTCCATAGTGCTCAGAGCGATTTGAACCATTTTTTTTTTTTGTTATCTTTAGAAAAGCGTCCTTTATTCATTCTGGGACAAACAGACACCAGCTGCATCCCTCGTAATGCATGTCGTAGTTCATTAGGGCACAGCTGTGGGAGGAAGATGCTAACCTTTGAAAACAAATCTATTTTTCGTGGTAGACGCCAACCACTGCGCTCCTAGGGAAGAGTGCCTTACACCACAGTCATCTGCCACTTGTCTCTGACTGCTGGCCGCCTGCTCCCCTGTGGCGCTGCATGGAAGCGGAGGGCAGGCCCAGTAACGACAGACTGCTGTCCGAGCAAGACCCCTCGCAGGGCGGTAACAACTATGCAGCGTGCCTAGAGTAGCACATAGCACAGTGACCACAGTGTACAATTCGATCGGAAGACAAATAAGAGTATTGCTGTCCTACGAAATGCAAATTATGTCCTCTGCACTGCATAATTCCACGATTTCCCGTCCTCTGATCTTTGTTTTCGATTTCTACCACCTATCATTTTATAAACAAGTGGGGAATTTAAGATGGGACCTGGATAAACTGACAAAACCAGAGGTTGTACAGAGTTTCATGGAAGGTATAAGGGAACAATTGACAGGAATGGGGGAAAGAAATACAGTAGAAGACGAATGGGTAGCTCTGAGGGATGAAGTAGTGAAGGCAGCAGAGGATCAAGTAGGTAAAAAGACGAGGGCTGGTAGAAATCCTTGGGTAACAGAAGAAATATTGAATTTCATTGATGAAAGGAGACAATATAAAATGCAGTAAATGAAGCAGGCAAAAAGGAATACAAAAGTCTCAAAAATGATATCGACAGGAAGTGCAAAATGGCTAAGCAGGGATGGCTAGAGGACAAATGTAAGGATGTAAGGCTTATATTACTAGGGCTAAGATAGATACAGCCTACAGGAAAATCAAAGAGTCCTTTTGAGAAAAGAGGGCCACTTGTATGAATATCAAGAGCTCAGATAGAATCCCGGTTCTAAGCAAAGAAGGGAAAGCAGAAAGGTGGAAGGAGTATATAGAGGGTCTATACAAGGGCGATGTACTTGAGGACAACATTATGGAAATGGAAGAGGGTGTAGATGAAGAAGAAATGGGAGATGCGATACTGCGTGAACATTTTGACACAGCACTGAAAGACCTAAGCCGAAACAAGGCCCCAAGAGAATACAACATTCTATGAGAGCTACTGATGCCTTTGGGAGAGCCAGTCGTGACAAAACTCTACCTTCTGGTGAGCAAGATGTAGGAGGCAGGCGACATACCCTTAGACTTCCAAAAAGAATATAATAATTCCAATCCCAAATAAAGCAGGTGTTGGCAGATGTGAAAATTACCGAACTATCCGTTTAATAAGTCACAGCTGCAAAATACTAACGCGAATTCTTTACAGACGAATGGAAAAACTAGTAGAAGCCGACCTCGGGGAAGATCTGTTTGGATTCCGTAGAAATGTTGGAACACGTGAGGCAATACTGACCTTACGACTTATCTTAGAAAAAAGATTGACGAAAGGCAAACCTACGTTTCTAGCATTTGTAGACTTAGAGAAAGCTTTTGACAATGTTGACTGGAATACTCTCTTCCAAGGGGTCAAATACAGGGAGCGAAAGGCTATTTAGAATTTGTACAGAAACCAGATGGCAGTTATAAGAGTCGAGGGACATGAAAGGGGAGCAGTGGTTGGGAAGGGAATAAGACAGGGTTTTAGCCTCGCCCCGATGTTATTCAATCTGTATATTGAGCAAGCAGTAAAGGAGACAAGAGAAAAATTTGGAGTAGGTATTAAAATCCAGGGAGAAGAAAAAAACTTTGAGGTTCGCCGATGGCACTGTAATTCTATCAGAGACAGCAAAGGACTTGTAGAGCAGTTGAACGGAATGGACAGTGTCTTGAAGGGAGGATATAAGACGAACATCAACAAAAGGAAAACGAGGATAATGGAATGTAGTCGAATTAAGTCGAGTGATGCTGAGGGAATTAGATTAGGAAATGAGACACTTAAAGTAGTAAAAGAGTTTTGCTCTTTGGGGAGCAAAATAACTGATGAGGGTCGAAGTAGGGAGAATATAAAATGTAGACTGAAAATGGCAAGAAAAGTGTTTCTGAAGAAGAGAAATTTGTTAACATCGAGTATAGATTTAAGTGTCAGGACGTCGTTTCTGAAACTATTTGTATGGAGTGTAGCCATGTATGGAAGTGAAAGATGGACGATAAATAGTTTGGACAAGAAGAGAATAGAAGCTTTCTAAATCTGATGCTACGGAAGACTGCTGATGATTAGATGGGTTGACCACATAACTAATGAAGAGGTATTGAATAGGATTGGGGAGAAGAGTAGTTTGTAGCACAACTTGACTAGAAGAAGGGATCGGTTGGTAGGACATGTCCTGAGGCATCAAGGGATCACAAATTTAGCATTGGATGGCAGCGTGGAGGGTAAAAATCGTAGAGGGAGACGAAGAGATGAATACACTAAGCAGATTCAGAAGAATGTAGGTTGCAGTAGGTACTGGGAGATGAAGGAGCTTGCACAGGATAGATTAGCATGGAGAGCTGCATCAAACTAGTCTCAGGACTGAAGACCACAACAACAACAACTTCCATATTCAGGGATGCTGCAACGGCCTTATGATCACGTATGCCCTGTTCTGTACTTACTGTCGAAAAGTTTGGGTCTGTTTGTTATCAGTAGGTCCAAGATGTCATCTCGAAGAGTCGGTTCTCTGTTTAATTGCTAGAGGTAATTTTCGGATAGTGCACTCAGTATAATGTCACTCGATGCTCTGTCCCTACCACCCATTCTAAACATCTGAGTGTCCCAGTCGATATCTGCTAAATTGAAATCTCCACCTAAGACTATAACATGCTGACAAAATTTATGTGAAATGTATTCCAAATTTTCTCTCAGTTGTTCTGCCACTATTGGTGCTGAGTCGGGAGATCGGTAAAAGGAGCCAATTATTAACCTAGCTCGGTTGTTGAGTGTAACCTCCACTCTTAATAATTCACAGGAACTATAAACTTCTACTTCAGTACAGGATAAACTACTACTAACAGCGACAAACACGCCACCATTGGTTGCAAGCAATCTATCCTTTCTAAACACCGTCTGTGTCTTTGTAAAAATTTTGGCAGAATTTATCTCTGGCTTCTGCCAGCTTTCTGTACCTATAACGATTTCAGCTTCGGTGCTTTCTATCAGCGCTTGAAGTTCCGGTACTTTACCAATGCAGCTTTGACAGTTTACAATTACAATACCGATTTTTGCTTGGTCCCCGCATGTCCTGACTTTGCCCCGCACCCTTTGAGGCTGTTGTCCTGTCTGTACTTGCCCGACACCATCTAACCTAAAAGACCGCCCAGTCCACGCCACACAACCCCTGCTACCCGTGTAGCCGCTTACTGCGTGTAATTGACTCCTGACCTATCCAGCGGAACCTCGAAACCCCACCACCCTATGGCGCAAGTTGAGGATTCTGCAGCCCACATGGTCGCAGAACCGTCTGAGCCTCTGATTCAGACTCTCCACTCGGCTCTGTACCAAAGGTCCGCAGTCAGTCCTGTCAACGATGCTTCAGATAGTGAGCTCTGCTTTCATCCCGCTAGCGAGACTGGCACTCTTCACCAACTCAGATAGCCGACGGAAGCCAGAGAGGATTTCCTCCGATCTATAGATCCACACATCATTGGTGCCGACATGAGCGACCACCTGCATATGAGTGCATCCTGTACCCTTCATGGCATCCGGAAGGACCATTTCCACATCTGGAATGACTCCCCCCGGTATGCTCACCGAGTGCACATTGGTTTTCTTCCCCTCTCTTGCTGCCATATCCCTAAGGGGCCGCCCGCCCCGGTGGTCTAGCGGTTCTAGGCGCGCAGTCCGGAACCGCGCGACTGCTACAGTCGCAGGTTCGAATCCTGCCTCGGGCATGGATGTGTGTGATGTCCTTAGGTTAGTTAGGTTTAAGTAGTTCTAAGATCTAGGGGACTGATGACCACAGATGTTAAGTCCCATAGTGGTGGTGGTGGTTGTTAGTGTTTAATGTCCCGTCGACAGCGAGGTCATTAGAGCACAAGCTCGGGTTAGGGAAGGATTGGGAAGGAAATCGGCCATGCCCTTTCAAAGGAACCATCCCGGCATTTGCCTGAAGCGATTTAGGGAAATCACGGAAAACCTGAATCAGGATGGCTGGAGACAGGATTGAACCGTCGTCCTCCCGAATGCGAGTCCAGTGTGCTAACTAAGTCCCATATTGCTGAGAGCCATTTGAACCATTTGGAGCTCCCAACTATCAGTAAGCCCACCCTCTGCGACCGCCCGGATCTTGCAGACTGAGGGGCAACCTCTGGAACAGCAGAAGCAGCCATGGCTGGCCGACGATCAGTATAAGCCTGAGACAGAGCCTGAAACCGGTTCGTCAGACAAACTGGAAAGGCCTTCCGTTCAGCCCTCCAGAATGTCTTTCGCCCCCTGCCACACCTCGAGACGACCTCCCACTCTACCACAGGTGAGGGATCAGCCTCAATGTGGGCAGTATCCCGGGCAGCCACAGTCTTAGTCCGATCGGGGGATGCGTGGGACGAGCTGGCCGTTCCCGACAAACCCCCATCCGGACCCCCACAGTGATGCCCATTGGCAACAGCCTCAAGCTGTGTGACCGAAGCCAACACTGCCTGAAGCTGGGAGCGAAGGGATGCCAACTCAGCCTGCATCGGAACACAGCAGTTGCAATCCCTATCCATGCTAAGTACTGTTGTGCAAAGAACGTCTGAACTAATCTACAGAGAGCACAAACAAATCGACACAAAATTTAAACCCTTATTAAAATACAAGATTGCCTAGTAAGTGCAGTAATGCTGTTACTTGCGCACTGCTGACACACTGCTCGGCGGCGGAAGGAGACTACGTGATTTTACACTATTCAGGTCTAAAACGCGATGCTATAACTCTCAAATACTATAATACCCCCGAAATGTATGAATTAAACAATGCAAGTACCAAAAACACTCAAAGAAATTACGAATTAAACAATGTGAGAAATAAGTGAGCTGGGAGTATACGAATTGCTGTTGTCAGCTGCTTATTCTACGGCAGCAGGGAGCACACTCCCTGCCAGGAGTGCCAAAGATGGCAGACAGTGTGAAACCTTAATGGTAGATATTTGACAGTTCATATTAAAATTAGTAGTAGTCAGAGGAATCATGATATCTCGAAAAGAAACATGTACATTACCATTATTTGCAGAATGATTCTAATGGTGTAATCAGATTTTCACTATGTTCATTAGTTTAAAGTGTAGTATCTGAGTGTCAATTCTGCGAGTAATACTCAGTAACGAATTTCGGAAATCTAAACAGTTCCTCCGATTTCGTCGATCGACATGTCTTTAGAAAGCTATTAGTGTAAACCTAAATTGGTATAAATTACGAGTATGTAACTTGAATAGTACATGAGTTATTGGAGGTCAAAGGGACAGATAACTATTAATCGCGTCAGGCCATAAGTACTCCAGAGTTACACGAAAAAACGGTAGCAGCATGGCATGCTTATAAATATATGTATTCATCTGTGTCTCTGTTTATATCCGATATATACTATTCATGAAGAAATTGATCAATTATTTATGTGTTTTAGAAAGCACAGAGACATTAGGCTACTGGCTTACTTCTGTTCTATTCCTTTGATTTATGTTTATTTAATTTGTTTATGTATTTAATAATGTGTGTTACAGCGTGTTTATGCTCCAGCTGAAGGTATATTTATTTAATTTCAAGTTATTGTAATTTCAAGTATTTCGAATGTGTTTCATTATGTTTGTGAGTGTGCGTTGGCTTGAAGATAGGGTGGGAGCGCTCTAGCCAATCACAGCGATCGTTCCAAAGAGAACGTGAGAGAGTTCTAGACAGTACGATACGACGGACGCAGAGTCGCAGGGAAGACTTCGAGAGTGGAACAGCTTGCGCTTGGTCGCGTAGAGAGAAATATTTCGGAGTGCCGAGTTGTGCTCTTGTGTGATTTCCGTGGCTTCTGAAGTGATGACACAGTATGCATTTAGAAGTGAATATCTCGCGAGCTATGTTGTTCTTCATAACTAATTACATGAAGTAGGAATCAACTGTTTCGCTGTTATTCAACTTATATTTTAATTAACTGCTGGATCATTGACACCAATAAGAGTTTTACAGTAATAAAGGGCATTCTTGAAGGTACTTCTACTACTGTACTCATCATTTAAAGTCGTTAAAATAGTACCTGCAGAATATATTTAACTGCAATCTTTCATTTATAAATTTCTATATAACATTCAAAATTCACAATTATTCAGTGATAAGACCCTTCGGCCATTCGATTCATGTGTACATTCATATTGTATACTGTAGACTCAGCAGTATTTGGCTTGTAATGCGGCAACTACATATTCCAGCCCCTAGACAACGAAACCAGATAAAACTTTTAATATTTCAACTCTGAGTCTGAAGGTACATAGTTGATGGCCACCACACCACATAATCATTTTGTTTTTTGAAAGCCTGTAAGATGTAGTGAGACCCCTACCAGCTTCCGTTTCTGTTGCGCTATTCATTATTGCTGTTGCGATTTTGTTTTCCGTCAGTATAGTATCAACATAACAGCCTCGCAAACTACCGTCCCGCCCTCAGGAGAAGACGTTTTACAAACGTGTGCCCTGATGTACACCAAATGTTAGCAAGCATGTAACTCAGGCATGGTTCGAGTGTTGATTATCATGGCTGTCGTATGAAGTGTTCAAAATTCTTACCTTGAGCATTGCTACACATCATCAAGTGATTACAGAGAGGCAAAGCTGCACGTTGAATTTCACCTGGAGGTAACGGCAGCAAAGACCCATGTTTTGAGGCATTTCCTGCCTTAGGTGGACGGCGATGTTTCCTTTCAATCTTCTTCTTTTAATTTTGGCCACAGATAAAAGTATTGATGTGTTAAGTTTGGTGGGTGTGCAGTTCTCTTCTAATGCTCTCCATCGACTCTATTAAGAGGGTTTGTCAGTTCAGTTCGGAAAAGGGACGGGCATCCATTATGTAGATACCGCACAGATTGCCTTTGCCCAGTGGGATTTCTTGCAGTAATTGCGTCACCAGCATATCTCAAAAACTCGAGACGCTTGTAATTATTTAGATTCCCATCCATAAAACGGAGACCAATGATGCAAGTCTTGGAAAACATACAGCAAACGTTGACAGACCAAGAGCGTCGCTCCATCCACTGCTTTGAGTCAGCCTAGATTTTCAACATTAACGCATGTTGCGAAGATTGACTTGCCCATGGTTCGTAAACGATGCTACTTCCTTACACAAAATTTTACAATAATGTGGAACTTCATTTTGCTCTTTTCGTAGATAATATTCGGAGAACTGTAACCAGTTTTCGAAGTCACTGACGTAAAGTTGTAGAAACATATAGATATTTATAAATGAAAGATTGCAATTAAATATATTCTGCAGGTACTATTTTAACGACTTTAAATGATGAAGAGAACGAAATGCGACCGAATGTAGCGTCCGCAGAACACTCGTCTGAGGGATGACCTCGAGCTTCCTAATGTCTCTTGGCTACGTTTGTATTGTGTGTTAATGCTGCTAAAATGTTAATATCATTTTTCTAATCAGTTGTTCTTTCTTTTTTCCTCTGCGCATTGTGATCTCCACACTTACAATTTCGAGAATTTTTCCTAACAATCTTTGTAAAGAGAGATCTTGAGCTCTTGGCACCATGTGGACACTCTTCAGCATACAACCGCAACGCTGCTACAACAGCAGAACACAGACTGATGAGCTTCAAGCGCAGAGGTGAACGAATGAATTATATCTGAGTTTCGTGCTTTCTTAAATTTAATACAATAGGTCAGACCGTTTGTAAAACATCTCCTCTTGACGACGGAGTGAGGTTTTCGGGGCTGTTTTAATTTGTGAATGTCGGGAAATACGCCACATTGTCCGCTATAACTTGACGAAAGCTAAACCTCGATATATTTAACGATTCTGGGTGTCTGCCTGTATAAGTACTTGGGGAGGGCAGTGTATCTTCACTAGCGAAGTATACAATGGGTAGCGGTCAACGAAATCGTTTGCGGGTAATGTTTCACAGCAACTATTTAATGGAACTCACGTCAACACTAAATACATCCAGCAACTCACACAACTCACAACAGTAAATGGTTGACGACTGATTCACCTCATCCACTGTGGCTGTCTTATACATGCAACAGCCTCACCGAGCTCAAAATACGAATTTTGTTCTTCCAGCTGAAAGTTTCAACTCGTACTAATCTATTTCTCCTTAGCTGGGCAATATAAACAATTGTGGCAAACATTTAGAGAATCATATTTCATACTCTTTGAAATGCGTTGTCATCAGCTTTTTCTTATTGCTTCCATTAAACGGTCGTTTGTCTAGCACCTATTTAATGGATTTCCGGTAATTATTTTAGCAGATGTAGATGTGGCATTGACATTCGATGTCTACTCACTGGAAGGAACCTCTGTGTTCAATTTTTTTTTTTCAGAGGTATGTATGAAATTTGCTAATGCGATAAACGTGAAATAAAAAATTAAATCTGACTGGGAAATAAAATATTTTGTTATTAACCAAAATTGTGTCTTAGAACTGAATAAAACTAATGAGGAAACACTTACAACAATCAAATTTTCTCATTACTGTCATCCACATTTTAATGAAAGCATGATCCTCACTAAGCAATATCTGCTATTCGAATGTTATGTAGTTTAATTCATGAACAAATGTGAGTCCTGAAAGCACGTTGATCAACTTGAAACGTCCCATTAGAAAAATTATACAAGACTGTGCTTAAACTGACACACAATATTTTTAGCGCAACGCAATCTGACTTTCAAAAATCCCTACGAAAAAAATGGCCCTGACTAACATTAACCTATATGTTTCACAAATCGTTTACCTCACAAATATCTTCGTTACTCGAACTACTGCAATACAGCGAGCGCCATTAGTGCCAGCTAAATAAAAGATTCAAACTACTGAAGGCACTAATTACTGATAGGCACAGTTAGCAAATGAAAGATTTTAATAGAGAACAAACAATGTATTTACCTTAATAGTGTTCAAAAGTGATAATATATATAGCAGTTCGTGACATCCAGTCTTACAAATTTCAAAACTCCGCCATCTCTCTCTCCACATCCACCACTGCTGACGGCTCACCTCCAACTGCGTAATGCTACGCGCTGTTAACATCCATCTGCCCAACACTACAATGACAGACAACAATGCAAACTAGCCACAGACTGCGCATAGCACAGTCAGTGATTTTCATACAGAGCGCTATGTGGCGTTACCAATATAAAAACCTAAACAGCCTACTTACATAGCCCCCATGATCCCCACAAAAAATTTTACATGTTGACTTGAAAAAAATTTTCATAATTACAGTAAGAAAGATATCAAATGCACACACTCATTGATACAATGTTGGTCAAAAGCTAAAATTTTCTCACAGTCCTGATCATTCAACACAGTAAAATTGCAATGTTTTTTTTTCTCAAAGTCTGAGCAGTAAAAGAGAATGCTCACGGAAGTAGTGGATTTCCAAGCAGTCTTGAAGAGTAGTGTTGTCCTTTCAACGGAAAGACAGTGCTTACTCTTGGCATGCAGACAGGTTATGGGCCACAACAGAGCAAACCCACAGCAGAGTCAGTCCACGTTCAAGAATATTGGTAGGTAGGTCATCACAGAGTAGAGCCACTGCAGTCCTGTTAGAGAGTATGGTATTGGTGGGCCACCAGAGGTGCAGACCCACTGCAGTCCTTGTAGAAATAATGGTATTGGTGGGTCATCAAAGGTGCAGGCCCATTGTAGTCCTTGTAGAGACGGCCAGCAGCCATCTATTGCGACTGTGCAGGTGCACAATCACCATCGAAGAGTCTTGCGGAGAATGTAGCAAGTCCATCAACCACAACTTGTGCACTCACAAAGTTTTTTTTTTAATTGTCCTTAGAACCAGCAATGCTGTTAACCAGTCCCTTGCTGAATTATTAACACATGTGCAAAAACTATCAGTCCCTACTTCTCACATATTGTCCATATACTATGACCAACAGAAACGTGTGCAGAGAAATGTAACTCACAAGTTACTTAATTCGATGAACTGGTGTCAATTACAATTTTATAACATACGAATACAATAACAAGGTACAAATGTCTAAACATCTTTACAAAGTAAATAACACATTATCATAAAAATTCTACAATACAACTCTCATCAGATAAACACATAAACACAAATACCCAAGGGTACACAAACACATAGTGGGATAACACAAGGAAAGGACAGGGTTTGTTTTACTGCAGTATTTTGATAACAAAACTTTCTTTCTTCTTGGAGATCTCCCTTCGTTCTTCGTTATTTCCAAAAAGTCCTATCTATACCCGCTTTCTGTACTTTTTTCATATAACTTCTCAATGCATTTCTTCCAGTTCATCGCAACTCATTCTCTTATATAGTCTACCCCCTCTTAAGCTGACTTAATCTACTGAGCTCAAATGCTAAACTAACGGACGAGGCAATGCAGCAGCACGAAACAGTTAGTACAAACATCAATGAAAAAAATCGAAATTGTCAAGGCAAGCAGCAGCAAATGCAATAACGTATATCTAAACATGACGTAGCTCAAGCAGAAAAAATATTACAGTAAAGATGGCCATGTCTAATACCAATGTCACATCTTAGTGTCTATGTAATTAAAGTGGTGCACCACAACAACTTATCGTAAAAAAAATATGACCATGTACTTGAAAAGAAAATTATGTATGCAGTTACTGTTACTAGTCCCTTCTTATTGTTTTTTCCTTTCCAAGTGCTCCTTTTTTTGAAGAATGTGGATCATAAAATTATTATTTAACAGATCTGTTGACAGAAAGTTTTCACATTAGCAAATTCATTTTATTTTATTTTATAAAACCAATGCTGTAACACAGCTGGAAAACAGATTTCAAATGAAATAAGCAATTTTGCAAAGCAAAGAATAAAAACACCATTCAATAGCTATGTGGCATTTCATAAGTCAGTAGAAGTTCTCTGAACTCTCGTAGAAAGACACTTGTCATAATCAGGTGTGCAGATGTAAGAATGTTTCCAAGTAATGAGCGTGTTGCATTTGCGGTGCTTTCTACAAAGGAATGTCAAAGCGGGAATAATGGTCTCTTTTTTTTTCTCCACCTGAACCTCTGAAAGGCAAACAGTAAAGCTTTTTTCCAAGCGCCTGTCGCGCAGCTGGATGCCCACGACGCATTACGTCCAGGTGGTCACTTGCCTTTCTTATTGAAAAATTTACGACAGCAGTTTCCGCTACAGTGACAGTCTCATATGAAAATATTTTCACAGTTTGAGAATTTGCGTTACAAATGTGTAGAAAATGAAATCCTATAAATATCACAGTGTCCAAAAAATTCTCGACAACATTCTAACACATTCATGCATTTACATACATTTCATAACTCTTTAAGTACGATTCTTGGTTTCCAACAACCTTTTTCACAAACCAGAGTCCCTAACCACTACTCATAATTCCTTACCTTATTCGTCGACACTTCTTCAATATTTCATCATAACAGATATATATCATAATCAAATAACTCATATAACATCAGCATATTGATCATAAACATACCGCAACAGCATAATACACATAGTCATCGTAATAATAACATCATAACACCTCAGTCAACTCTCAAAATCGTCGTAGCTTCCTCCAATAATTACAAAGACCAAAAAAAATACTCTGCTCATGTCAAGTGTCATCTGCCTCAAACGTACATTAAAAATCATGATCTCATACCAAATATGTCATTCAAAGCTCCTATAGTATCACAATGGTTCTGAAAAAATATGAACAGTTCACAAAGTATAGACAAAATACAATTTCGTAAGTGTGAAGTTATCCAACTGTGTAATTACGTAAACATCTGTCACTGATGTAGTATAATAAATGTTTGTTTCTCTCAGTTAAATGATCAGATAGCTGTGTAATTTATGTGTTAGAGAAATATGGCACCAATGTGTAAAGTTGTAAAAGCAAATACCATATTAGCTAGGGCTCCTTGTGCTTGCCAGACACATGGTACACAAAGTAGGCGTGTACCCCCTGAGGATTAATGTAATTATACCCTCAGGTGTTACAGATTACAGCAATGGAATTAAATGTATCACAGAAAACCTTTGTATCATTGTACTTCAAATATCTTTGAAAATAATGGTTTTATGTACAAAATTTATCACTCAAATACGTGTACTGTAGCGCTAAACTGTGCGTCTTGTTGTAAGATGATCTCTGTGGAAGTGTCGTAGTTATCGTCCTCCGAAAGCTAAGTTCTGCAAAAGTCAATGTACTTACCTCATGATAAACGAAAGTGAAATGCTTTCCGTATAGATATGGTAGTTATTACGTACCTTACCGTGATCAAGAAAGTACTATAATGTAAATATTGTTTTGATACAGAAAAGGCTGTCTCATTGTAGCTATACCACAAAAGTTAATACTGAAACATGTTTTCTTTCCCAGAAGAATTCAGAAAAACAGATACACTACAAAAACAACAATGTAAATTGTGTCACACAGTAGCGTCGTGATATAATCGTATAGCTGTCAAACAAACCGAATGCTAATTCATCTTTAATCCCACAGAAAGTATTTCAAATAAAGAATTTATTTTCAAGTAATCCAAAATGTTGCATTAAAATCTCATTAGCAGTACCAGTATATGTTCTCTAAGTATGTAAGCCTGATAGTCGTTACGTAATCGTGCAATTAACAAGCAAGGATGTACAAATAACAACACTGTGTCGTCTGTTCACTATAACAATGCATTCGTAATTTATGTTTAAAAATGTTCCCTTGGTTCTAGACTGCATAGTTAACTCCAAAACATTGTCGTATGTTAACAGATTCTCAGTGTGACAAATTGTACTAGTAGCGTGAAGTGAAAGGTTTTATGGCAAAGACTAAGTTAAAAAGCAGATTATCTCTCAATAAACGGTTTTACATGTGAAATGTAGTGCAATCCTTTACTCTTCGTGGTACTCAGAGTTTCAACTTGAACACAGTTTTCATGCAGTATATGTCGGTAAAGAATACTGGAATTTTTCTCAAGGTTTGCGTTTATGTTATTTTTCTCTGAGCCAGCCGGCGCACGTGGCTGCCTGCTGTGCGAGTCATTGTCTGTTTCTTTGTTGGCGCCCGTGGTTATTGGGATTAGGAGATCTAACTTCTAAAAATTCACCTTGACGAGAGGGCCCTGCCGTGTTTGAAGCTCGCCAGTTCTGATGCAATTCAGGTCTGTCGTTACGATTATATCGTCTGTCGTCATGTCGGTAGTTTCATTGTTTCTTGTTTATCGGTCATGTGGTGGAGAATTTCTCCCGGAATCGTAACTGCGTGGTGGACCGTTACGTCTGAAGTTATTCTGTCTCCCTTGATGATAATTATTTTGATTCCCATATTGTCTGTTTCTATGGTTGTCTCTGTGATAGTTATTACCGCGGAGAGGTGACCTTTCCCTGTAATTATTAGTACTCTGCCAACAGTTGTCATACAGGTGGTGTCTGTTTTGGTCACGATTTACGTTCTAAGAATAGCCTTGTCGTGTATTATTTTTGTCATCGCAGAATTGTGACAAATGTGACCTGTAATTTTTGTGCTCCTGTTTTCGCGTTCCGCGATTGTCAGTGTCAATTTCCAGTTCTTGTAACAGTCCCTGAAAAGCTTCAATGTCGTCTTTGCAACGTCCTGCCAAAATAATATGCCATAAATGTTCAGGTAATTTGATTAAGCAAATGCGGATGAGTTCTGAGGGCTGTATGGGTTTGACAGGTACTGATTCTTGTGCAACATGTCTTCAAAACATTTCACAAGACTGGAAAATTCTGATTTTTCGAAATGTTTCATCATTATGATGCTAAGTTTTACCCGGTCTTGAGTAGCTTGAGACCAATATGCTGAGAGGAAGGCATGATAAAATTCTCCTTCACTGTGACAATCGTGAACGACCGATCGCATTCTTACAGCTGGTTCATTCTCTTAAGTAGCCACACATAAATTCTAATCTGTGACCAGTTGGGAGGAAAACAATGAGAGAATTGATGAAGCCATGCTCGTGGATGAATGTCGTTGCCAGAATTCTTAAATGTTCTGAATCTACGTGTAGTAATGAACAGCTTATAGTCAAAATCATCGTGTCGGCGAGTCGGACATCGCTGATTGTTACTTCGTTTCGGCGGTTCCATCTCAAAATTCAATACGCCTTGCCAATTTCTTTCGTAATTTCCGAAGTGCCCTGTGTTATTATTTTGTGGTTGTTCCGTATTTTTTTTATGTCCCTCTTCCCGTACTGGAGCGCGAGTGTCCTCTGAAATATGTAAAACTTGTATTACTTGTGTCAACTGATCTTGTACTTCCCGGATTTCTCTTTTATACTGTGTATTGATTTGATTTTGATTCTGTTTGAATTTTCTAATTTGTTCACACTCTTCAGTGTCAGTGAAGGCTACAGGACTTGTGTCATTCAGATCATCATCTACCTTTGTAGATAAATTAGTGAACTGATCTGAAAGTTCGGCTACTTTATCCGATAGCGAACCCATTTCCTCAGTGTGTTTTTCTGAAACAAGTTTCAGAGTGACCATTTGTGTTGAAATCGAATCTACTGTGTCCTTTAAGTTTTCTTGAGTTCTTGCAAGTTGCATAACCGAATCGGTGGATGCAACTGAGTCCATTTTAGCTTGCAAGGTGTCGTGATTTTCACGATCAATAGTTTGCAGTTCTTTTATGGCTGCTTCGCGATTCTGTAACGCATTTTCATGCCGCGAAAAAATAGGTTGAAAATGCTCACTAATTTGTGTTTTTACCTCATTACAGGCTTTTTGACATTTCGATTCAATGTTATGTAACTCAGTAGTTAAATCTTCACGTGTCTGTTCAAGTGTGGTGTCTAACTTTTGAAGCTTTTGCTGTGTTTGTCTCTGTTTTGTTCCATTGTGTCTAACTGTTGCTGTGTTTGTCTCTGCTTTTGATCCATTGTGTCTAACGTTTGAAGCTTTTGCTGTGTTTATCTCCGATTTTGTTCCATTGTGTATAACGTCTGAAGATTTTGTTCCATTGTGTCTAACTGTTCCTGTGTTTTTCTCTGATTTTGTTTCATTTGTTGCATTAATTGCAATAATAATGTATTAGTGTCTGGAATCTGTTCCTCTATGCTTTTCGGCAGTGCATTTGCACCGGCAACATTCACATTTTGACAAGCAGAAAATGTGTCTTGACTTATTTGACAAAACGGTGAGGACGCAAAACCTGAATGTACAGTATTTGCAAGGTTTTGTCCTGTCATTTCGGATTCCTGAGGCGAGCTGTTGCCGACCGATCGATCGATAATGCTTCCCTGTTCACTAATTGTTTCACTGCCTACACCATTATTTGCAGCCCGCTCCATTTCCCTATGCACTATTACCAAATTACTACTTCGAACATTAGTTAATTCATTACATGGTACATAACACACTGCTTTCGTCTTCACTGTCATTTCTCAGTTTACTTTGGAGCCTAGTATCACGTTTTTCACACGCCATTATTGTCACAATATTTCACACGACAACACAGAAAAACACAATTTGAAGAGCAAAAATAAGAGAACACATTAACATAGCACTGAAAATAATATCTAGTTAATTGCAAGTGCAGCTGCAAAATACTTGGTGCAAATCTACATGCATGGCACAACTGTTTTACTGTACAAAAATGAAAGGCTACAACTACAAAGGAGATTCTCTCTACAATTACGCGTTAGCAATAACCAAAATCTACACTAATTACAATAACTATAAGAAAAAATCAGAAGCTTCCAGTGAGGTATCCTCGGCTAAAGGTCGACATTTGAAACGTCCCCTTAGAAAAATTATACAAGACTGTGCTGAAACTGACACACAATATTTTTAGCGCAACGCAATCTGACTTTCAAAAATCCCTATGAAAAAAAATGGCTCTGACTAACATTAACCTATATGTTTCACAAATCGTTTACCTCACAAATATCTTGGTTACTCGAACTACTGCAATACAGCGAGCGCCACTAGTGCCAGCTAAATAAAAGATTCAAACTACTGAAGGCACTAACTACTGATAGGCACAGTTAGCAAATGAAAGATTTTAATAGAGAACAAACAATGTATTTACCTTAATAGTGTTCAAAAGTGATAATATATCTAGCAGTTCATGACATCCAGTCTTACAAATTTCAAAACTCCGCCATCTCTCTCCCCACATCCACCACTGCTGACGGCTCACCTCCAACTGCGCAATGCTACGCGCTGTTAACATCCATCTGCCCAACACTACAATGACAGACAACAATGCAAACTAGCCACAGACTGCGCACAGGACAGCCAGTGATTTTTCATACAGAGCGCTATGTGGTGTTACCAATAAGAAAACCTAAACAGCTTACTTACAAACTGTTCCATTTTTAGGAAAAGAGTGGCATGACATGAGAACCACGCTGAGCCCTGCTTTTACTACGATGAAAATTAAGAATATGTTCATGCTGATAACAGACATTGGACAACAAGTTGTTGCTTACTTAGAGAAACGAACAGGTGATTTTGATGGTGAGTACGTACCTGCTTTACAAAATAAGTGTATCTCTGTAAAATATCTTTAATCAGTAGCTTTACAAAGGAAACTGATCATCCAAGAAAAATTTGTTGTTAGTCATGGTATGCGGACACACGATTTATGTTTCCTTAATACGAGGGATGTTCAAAAAGTAAGTTGCGGGTGGTCCCGAAATGGAAACCACGGTGAAAATCCGGTGATGATGTGTGGGCAGTGACTCTAGCAAGCCCGCCGATAGCTTCATGTCGCTATTAGCAGTTCTGAGCACACAGTTAGCACGTAAAGATGGCCAGAAAATAGTATCTCCCGCCACGTAAGATGCCTACCAACAAATTTCGCTTGATTTCACGCAACCCCACGTAACGTAACTGTCAATCACTTACTGCTTCAAGACAATTCTCGACCGTACACTGCAGGGACAATGTAGAATTTCCTGCAGCGTTTCCTGTGGCTCCCTCTGATTTTCACCTCTGCTTACATGAAGCACTGGCTACAAAGACTACAGTTTGGCACAGACAGCGAGTTGCGGACCGCGCAGAGTATTGGTGGAAAGCACAGGTGGCTTTCTTCTGCGGTGAGGCCATTGGAAAGTTGGTTCCATGCTACGACTGATGTCTTGTTGGAACGGCGACTATGTACAGAAAAAGCTGGAAGATATAGCTAACTGTCGCAAATAAAACGTTTCTCATTTTCACCGTGGTTTCCAATTCGCGGCCGTTCGGAACTTACTTTCTGGACAACCCTTATACTTGTCACGACACGTGTTCGTGATTACAGCATTTACAGGAGAGCGGGTGTGGGTGACGAATAAAATCTTTTAAAGCTACTGTATCTGATAGAACATTACATGCAGGGCGGTTCTTGTATATTTTTCGTATCACGCCACTTACCTACACTATGTGATCAAAAGTATCCGGACACCTGACTGAAAATGACTTAGTTCGTGGCGCCCTCCACCGGTAATGCTGGAATTCAATAGGGTGTTGGCCCACCATTAGCTTCCTCTCTCGCAGGCATACGTTCAGTCAGGTGCTGCAACGTTTCTCGGGGAATGACAGCCCATTCTTCACGGAATGCTGCACAGAGGAGACGTATGGATGTGGGTCGTTGAGACCTGACACGAAGTCGGCGTTCCAAAACATCCCAAAGGTGTTCTATGGGATTCAGGCCAGGACTCTGTGCAGGCAAGTCTATTACAAGGATATTTTTGTCGTGTAACCACTCCGCCATAAGTCGTGCATTACGAACAGGTGCTCGATCGTGTTGAAAGATGCAATCGCCATCCCAGAATTGCTCTTCAACAGTAGGAAGTAAGAAGGGGCTTAAAACATCAATGTAGGCATGTGCTGTGACAGTTCCACGCAAAACAACAAGGTGTGCAAACCCTCTCGGTGGAAAACACGGCCACACCATAACACCACCGTCTCCGAATTTTGCTATTGGCACTACACACGCTGTCAGATGACGTTCACCGGGCATTCGCCATACCCACGCCCTGCCATCGGATAGCTACATTGTGTACCGTGTTTCGTCTCTCCACACAACGTTTTACCACTTTTCAGTCTCCCAATGTTTATGCTCCTTACACCAAGCGAGGTGTCGTTTGGCATTTACCGGCATGATGTGTAGCTTACGAGCCATAAAATTCAAGTTTTCTCACCTGCCGCCTAACTGTCATAGTACTTGCAGTGGATCCTGATGCAGTTTGGAATTCCTGTGTGGTGGTCTGGATCCTCTCAACTGTCGGCGGTCACTGTCAGTCAACAGACGAGGTCGGCCTGTACACTTTTGTGCTGTACGTGTTCGTTCACTTTTCCACTTCACTATCACACCGGAAACAGTGGACCTAGGGATGTTTAGGAGTGTGGAAATCTCGCGTGCAGACGGCTAACTCAAGTGACGCCCAATCACCTAACCACGTTCGTAGTCCGTGAGTTCAACGGAGCGCCCCATTCTGCTCCCCTCCTCTCTCTCTCTCTCTCTCTCTCTCTCTCTCTCTCTCTCTCTCTCTCTCTCTCACGATGTCTAATGACTACTGAGATCGCTGATATGGAGTACCTGGCAGTAGGTGGCAGCACAATGCAACTAACATGAAAAACGTATGTTTTTGGGGGTGTCCGGATACTTTTGATCACATAGTGTATAATCATTTGCTTATGACAACCCTGCGGTGCGAGAAACGGAATTAAGAGCTTAAATGTACACGCCTTTGGTGAGGTTAAGAACACAACAGGGATATTCAAAGATGCAGCTGGATTTCCTAAGCCAACACTCAGAAGTTGATGCTAACAGCAGGGCATTGTGTGTCATTATGCTTACAGAAGTGTAAGTAATACATGCAGTTGGATCTATTTTAAACAGGTACGATTGTAATAATAGAAGTGTAGCACGTCTTTGTTTTTCAACGACATACTAATGTAAGGACAGGCAATACTGGTACTACATAATGTTGTCCGCATGGTGTTCATACCGTTGTTAAAGTTTCCGCTGGAAATGAGAACTTGCTCACACTGGAGATGAAAGACTTCTTCACACGCATCACCAATGACGTCATTGCAACGACAGCGTTCGGTATCAAAGTAGACTCGCTGTCGGAACCGGACAACTTGTTCTACCGGATGGGTCACGACCTCACCGCCGTCAGAGTGATCGTCGGCATCGGATACACGCTGTTTCCGAAACTCATGCAGGTGAATATTTCCACAATGCCGTGCGTTATGTCGACTTGTGTTAGTCATTTTCTTTGCGCTCTAACTGCATGTTGTACGTTTTTGGTAGCTGCTAGGAATACCATTCATGGACAGGGCTGCAACAGAGTTCTTCAGATCCACAGTGATCGAAACCATCGAGACCCGTGAGAAGCAAGGCATCGTTCGTCCCGACGTCATCCATTTGCTCATGCAGGCGCGTCGTGGCGAACTGCGCTCAGAAGAGGCGGGCAAGGACGAGACCACCGAAGACAAAGGAAAACGTAAGTGCAGGTCATTATTCGTAGAATTTGACTCATAGTTTTGTTGGTGTCGGCATGAAAAGTTGGTACATTACAGTTCAAATTTAAAGTGCTCGCAGTAATCTGTATCCCTGTCTTGGAACCATCGACAGTACGATTTGTTGTTCTTGTGGTCAATAAATGTCAAATTACAGCCTTTTTACTCTTAGAATGTTGATAAAAACTCAGGCCATTGCGTTGATATTTGATACCACTGATAATTAGAACTAACTACTGTTTCCATGGTAATTACAGTACTAGGTGCGCCATAACTCTTTATACTATCATTAAAATAAGTGATGACAAAAACATTGCAAATAGACTTCCTTCAGTATTCTTCTGATATTGAGCATCAAGTATCTTATTGAGTAATAACATATTTGCATGTAATCTTGTGCGTAATGGTAAACTCGAGAAACGTTCAAGCTGCAATGTTTTCCATCTATTCTGATTCCATTAGGACAACGTACGCCGTCCATTGCAGAGCACTCTTGAGAATCTGTTCAGCACTTTTTTCTAGTGTACTTCTGGCTTCCAACGTATATGGGAATTTAGGACAACACACTGGCAGATACAGTTAGGAAGGGCTCTTCGATCAATTTAAATCTTTTGCACTCTGTTGCTTCGAGCTGTCGCTTTAAATGGCAGTGAAGTCATTTCCCCATCACCATCTCTACGACACCTCCTTCTCCCATCACAGAGTCCGGAATCTTTCCTAACTAGGCCATAACACTAGCTCCAAGCGTAAACTCCAGACAGCACATGTACTTCAATCAACTCATTGTCCATACATTGCTGCTTTATACTTGTGAAGGCGCAGTTAGCGACAACAAATACTCTGTTCAAGAATCACAAGAGGCGGAAGCGTACTTGGAAAAGGCCAGTAGATGCGGGAAGACTACAGCCAGAGCACATCAGGGGCAAGCAGAGACTGCGAAATCAGGTACTGGATTGTATGGTGTACCGAGAAGCAGATTTAGGCTCATAAATAAGTGGGATACAAAAGTACTAAGGAGGGCGGTAACTTGACGAGCGCATTGGGAATTCCACTTTTAAAGGCAGAGGAGAGAGCTAGTAGGTGGAAAGAGTACAATAAAGGCCTCTTAGAGAAGGAGAACTTGTCTGATAACGTCGTAGAAGAAGAAACCTGAGTCGTAATGGAAGAGATAGGGGATTCAGTATCAGAATCATAATTTAAAAGACCCCTCCATGAACCATGGACCTTGCTGTTGGTGGGGAAGCTTGCGTGCCTCAGCGATACAGATGGCGGTACCGTAGGGCTACCACAACGGAGGGGTATCTGTTGAGAGGCCAGACAAACATGTGGTTCCTGAAGAGGGGCAGCAGCCTTTTCAGTAGTTGCAGGGGCAACAGTCTGGATGATTGACTGATCTGGCCTTGTAACATTAACCAAAACGGCCTTGCTGTGCTGGTACTGCGAACGGCTGAAAGCAGGGGGAAACTACAACCGTAATTTTTCCCGAGGAGCCGGCCGCGGTGGTCTCGGGGCTCTAGGCACGCAGTCCGGAACCGTGCGACTGCTACGGTTGCAGGTTCGAATTCTGCCTCGGGCATGGATGTGTATGATGTCCTTAGGTTAGTTAGGTTTAAGTAGTTCTAAGTTCTAGGGGACTACGGACCACAGCAGTTGAGTCCCATAGTGCTCACAGCCATTTGAACCTTTTTTTCCCCGAGGACATGCAGCTTTACTGTATGATTAAATGATGATGGCGTCCTCTTGGGTGAAATATTGCTGAGTTAAAATAGTCCCCATTCGGATCTCCGGGCGGGGACTACTCAGGAGGACGTCGTTATCAGGACAAAGAAAACTGGCGTTCTACGGATCAGAGTGTGGAATGTCAGATCCCTTATCGGGCAGGTAGGTTAGAAAATTTAAAAAGGGAAATGGATAGGTTAATGTTAGATATAGTGGGAATTAGTGAAGTTCGGTGGCAGGAGGAACAAGACTCTGGTCAGGTGAATACAGGGTTATATATACAAAATCAAATAGGGGTAATGCAGGAGTAGGTTTAATAATGAATTAAAAAAATAGGAGTGCGGGTAAGCTACCACAAACAGCATAGTGAACGCATTATTGTGACCAAGATAGACACAAAGCCCATGCCTACTACAGTAGTACAAGTTTATATGCCAACAAGCTCTGCAGGTGATGAAGAAATTGATGAAATGTATGATGAGATAAAAGAAATTGTTCAGGTAGTGAAGGGAGATGGAGATTTAATAGTCATGGGTGACTGGAATTCGAGAGTGGGAAAAGGGAGGGAAGGAAACATATGCGTGAATATGGATTTGGGGGAGAGAAATGAAAGAGGAAACCGTCTGGTAGAATTTTGCACAGAGCATAACTTAATCATAGCTAACACTTGGTTCAAGAATCATAAAAGAAGGTTGTATACATGGAAGAAGATTATATAATGGTAAGACAGAGATTTAGGAATCAGGTTTTAAATTGTAGGACATTTCCAGGGGCAGATGTGGACTCTGACCACAATCTATTTGTGATGACCTGTAGATTAAAACTGAAGAAACTGCAAAAAGGTGGGAATTTAAGGACATGGGATCTGGATAAGCTGAAGGAACCAAAGGTTGTACAGAGTTTCAAGGGGAGCATAAGGGAACAATTGACAGGAATGGAGGAAAGAAACACAGTAGAAGAAGAATGGGTAGCTCTGAGGGATGAAGTAGTGAAGGCAGCAGAGGATTAAGTAGGTTAAAAGACGAGGGCTGCTAGAAATCCTTGGGTAACAGAAGAAATATTGAATTTAATTGATGAAAGGAGAAAATATAACAATGCAGTAAATGAAGCAGGCAAAAAGGAATACAAACGTCTCAAAAATGAGATCCACAGGAAGTGCAAAATGGCTAAGCAGGGATGGCTAGAGGACAAATGTAAGGATGTAGAAGCTTATCTCACTAGGGGTAAGATAGATACTGCCTACAGGAAAATTAAAGAGACCTTTGGAGAGAAGAGAACCACTTGTATGAATATCAAGAACTCAGATGGCAACCCAGGTCTAACCAAAGAGGGGAAGGCAGAAAGGTGAAAGGAGTATATGGAGGGTTTATACAAGGGCGATGTACTTGAGGACAATATTATGGAAATGGAAGGGGATGTAGATGAAGACGAAATGGGAGATAAGATACTGCGTGAAGAGTTTGACAGAGCACTGAAAGTCCTGAGTGGAAACAAGGCCCCGGGAGTAGACAACATTCCATTAGAACTACCAGCTGGTGAGCAAGATGTATGAGACAGGCGAAATACCCTCAGATTTCAAGAATAATATAATAATTCCAATCCCAAAGAAAGCAGGTGCTGACAGATGTGAAAATTACCGAACTATCAGTTTAATAAGTCACATCTGCAAAATACTAACGCGAATTCTTTACAGACGAATGGAAAAACTAGTAGAAGCCGACCTGGGGGATGATCAGTTTGGACTCCGTAGAAATGTTGGAACCTATGAGGCAATACTGACCTTACGACTTATCTTAGAAGCTAGATTAAGGAAAGGCAAACCTACGTTTCTAGTATTTGCAGACTCAGAGAAAGGGTTTGACAATGTTGACTGGAATACTCTCTTCCAAATTCTGAAGGTGGCAGGGGTAAAGTACAGGCAGCGAAAGGCTATTTACAATTTGTACAGAAACCAGATGGCAGTTATAAGAATAGAGAGGCATGAAAGGAAATCAGTGGTTGGGAAAGGAGTGAGACAGGGTTGTGGCCTCTCCCCGATGTTATTCAATCTGTATATTGAGCAAGCAGTAAAGGAAACAAAAGAAAAATTCGGAGTAGGTATTAAAATTCATGGAGAAGAAGTGAAAACTTTGAGGTTCGCTGATGACATTATAATTCTGTCAGAGACAGCAAAGGACTTGGAAGAGCAGTTGAACGGAATGGACAGTGTCTTGAAAGGAGGATATAAGATGAACATCAACAAAAGCAAAACGAGGATAATGGAATGTCGTCAAATTAGATCGGGTGATGCTGAAGGAATTAGATTAGGAAATGAGACACTTAAAGTAGTAAAGGAGTTTTGCTATTTACGAAATAAAATAACTGATGATGGTCGAAGTAGAGAGGATATAAAATGTAGACTGGCAATGACAAGGAAAGCGTTTCTGAAGAAGAGAAATTTGTTAACATCGAATATAGATTTAAGTGTAAGGAAGTCGTTTCTGAAAGTATTTGTAGCCATGTATGGAAGTGAAATGGCGGGAAAAGGTCATCTCTCTGGGAGATGTTGCCGCACATGTGGAACTACTTCATAGACAACGAGGATGATGAAATAACGTTCTCTTTTGACAAGCTATTTGCACTTTCTAGCGTACTTGCCGTCGAGTTTCGTGTCTTGTGATGCTGCTGACAGAAGATTTCCTATTTACCGTCTCTTGCAGAGGATAAGGAATCTGCCTCCTTCCGCCGTTACACGATACAATAAAAAGATATATTCATCAGTGAATAACCAGTAGAACGAGTTTAGCCATGATTACATCGTTGGCTTGTCAGAACCGTTTTCAGTACACAGTGAGGTGACAAAAACCATGGAATGACGAGATGCGCATATGCCGATGGCCGTAATACCGTGTACACGAGGTATAAAAGGGCAGAAGAGCGTGGGCTGAGCTAACATTTGTATTCAAGTGATTCAAGTGACTAGGTTTCCGACGTCATTGTGGCCGCACAGCGGGAATTAAGATGCTTGGGAAGCGGAATGGTAGATAGAGCTAGACGCATGGGACATTAAATCTGGGAAATCGTTAGTGAATTGAATATTTCGAGATCCACAGTGTCAAGATTGTGCGGACAATACCACATTTCAAGCATTACCTCTTACCACGGACAATGCAGTTGCCGACGGCCTTTACTCAACGACTGAGAGCGTAGGGTTTTCAGTGCTAACGGACGCGCAGGACTGCGTGAAATAACCGCAGAAATCAATGTGGAACGTACGACGAACACATCCGTTAGGACAGTGCGACGAAATTTAGCGTCAGTTGGGCTATGGCGGAAGGTGACCGACGCGAGAGCAGGATATCGCATGCAGCGCTCTGCTGAGCTCGTAGCCATATCAGTTGGACCATAGACGACTGGACAACCGTGGTCTGGTCAGACGAGACGCAATTTCAGTTGGTAAGAGCTGATGGGAGGGTCGGAGTGTGGTGTAGGCCTCACGAAGCCATGGATGCAAGTTGTCAACGAGGTACAGTGCAAGCTGGTGGTGGTTCCATAATGGTGTGGGTGGTATTTACGTGGAACTCTGCTCTGGTCCAAAACCTATCATTGAGTGGAAATTCTTTTGTTCTGCTGCTTAGAGACCATTTGTAGCCATTCATGGACTTCGTGATCCCAAACCACGACGGAACTTTCATGGGTGACAGTGTGCCATGTCGCCTGGAAGCGGTTCCCTGCTATTGGTATGAAAAGCATTCTGGGCAGTTCGAGCGAATTATTTGGCCACCCAGTTCGCCCGAAATCAGTCCCATCGAACATTTATGGGACGTAATCAAGACGACAGTTCGTGCACAAAATTCTGCACTGGCAACACGTTCTCAATTATGGCCTTCTATAGGGGCAGCATGGCCCAGCATTTCTGCTGGGGACCTTCGTGACTTGTTGCGTCCAATGTCATGTCGATTAGCTACACTGTGCTGGGCAAAAGGAGGTCCTTGTCACCTCAGTGTACCAGCTGTTTATAAATGAATGGTGCAGATTTAAAAATTAGCAACAAATGTATGTATTGCTTTACATGGGAAAACAGTACAGCACAAGAGGCAACAACTGCCCAAGTTTTTATGCGTTACCCACGGTCCGCCTGCCGCGATTACTGCGCAGGAGTAGCGTCTATTTCTAAGGTGGCGTCCCAGTATTAAAAGGCTTCACGTGTGCTCCGTTTTGAGTTGTCCAGATATATGCTTACAGTGCAGCGTGTGTTTCGTGCACGGTTTAGGAAAGACCACGCAAGAATAACATAAGTAGGTGGTACCCACAGTTGGCGCAGATCAGATGAGTTTTTGATGGGGAGTCCTGGTCGATCTCGCGGTGTGTCTGATGCAAACGTTGACAGAGTACGCGAGGCGTCTCACCGAAATCCTCGCAACTCACTGACCAAAGCAAGCAGTAAATCGTTAATGTAAATGATTATGGTGTGGAAGACGTAGCGTAAAGGCTATTGGTTTTAGCCGTACAAGTGGGATTCGTGCAGGCCCTTGCACCAGCAGACAAAGTGAAAAGGCGTGACTCTTGCGAGGAGCCGCAGTTCTGTAGAAAGAGTGATCTTCTGCGATGAAGCAGCTTGCTATATAACAGGCAAGGTAAACGCACATAATGTCCGTATTCCGGTAAGCGAGAAATCCCTTATCCTGATACAGTATCAGGGTGACTTTCCAAAAGTGGAACGGTTTCTGTGCAGTTTGGAACGAGAAAGTGCAGAGAACACGATGATGTGTAACTCATTTCGAGACACATTTCTTGGCTGTTATCTCAGCTGAACATCAGTTGTGCAACTAGACGGTGCTCCCCCCCCCCCCCCCCCCCATTTTCACAGTAATGTACGAGAAGTTCTTAGTAGTGCTCTGCGCCAGTGCTTTACTGGACGTGCTGCGAGAGTACACAACAACTTTCTTCACTGGCCGCCCCGTCCACTGAATTAAGCACCCTGCGATTTCTTTTTGTGGGGGTTTGTGACACACGGAGTTCATGTACTCCCAACGCTTGTGTCCATTGGAGAAGTACATGATGCACTGCTCACCGTAAGGGGGAACATGCTACACCGAGTGTGGGAGTAATCTTGTTACTGTGTAGGTGTGTGTCATGTGACTGAGGGTGCACATATTAAAGGAGTGTGATGAACGCGTGTAAAACTTGGACATTAACTGCATATACTGTAAAGTTTGCCCTTATCAAGTAATAAATAGATTTATTATTAGCATTTAAAATCATATAATTCACTTGTAATCATGTGTGTGAGTTAACACCTAGCTGCGGACGAAATTACAGACACACACACACACACACACACACACACACACACACACACACACACACACACACACACGCACGCACGCAGACACACACACAGACACACCTACTTCAGCTAGTCACCCCAGGCAACACTGTGCGTCAGGGGCCTAACCGGAGTGGAGATGATGGAAGGGACAGTAACGACGAGAGGGGCGCCCATTGTGAGAAGCTGCTCACATGACGGCGTGGCGGCGTCGATGGAGATAGACAGAGAACAACCGCGTAGCTAACTGCCCTGATACTGAGCACAGAGCTCTGAGAATGGAAAGCCTTACAACGGGATGCTAGCGGCTTTATAGCCTCACCGTTCAAATTTTTCCGTTCAGCAGGTTCCCCGCCACCTGAGTTCATGTGCCAACTGAATGTTGGAGACCTACAGCTTTAGCCGTATATCTCAACAATACGTCCAACCTATTGACGTTGTAATGCACATTACTTTAGGGGTGAATCGATGGTAGAATTCAAGTTACCCAAGAACTATTGAAAATGACTGAATAGAGTCAAAAACTTCAAATAAAAGTAAAGTTGTCTTCGATATGAAGATTGGTTTAAACTCCTTATTAGAAACGGTATGCGTTCGGCTTTCTCTGATTTAAGCAATTTCAAATCGGAGGTTTACTGAAAAAAATATCCCTTACGCTCTAAAAACAGGAAAGAAAAGTTATCCGATTCGATAGGGAGCGGCGGAAATACTTGGTCGCAATGTTCAGCGTACTTACCTCACCTTGATTCCACATCTTTTGGGTGGATCAAAGACACAGAACATCGGCTGAGTACCGCACTGAGTGGTGAAGTGGACGGCTGAATCAGGGAGGCACGCCGCTAGGTGCCCAGTGCGGAGACACTTCCAGGTACCTAACGACCGATGAAGACGGCCACGGCTGTCCTTACAATAATGCAGGCGGGATTTTAAACCCCCAGTTTATGACAGCAAACAAAAAGCAGTCTCTTACGACATCTGTAAATGTTTTGTAACAAAAACAGTGTTTCTGATTCAAAAAATTCTGTACGCTTTCACGCGAAAGGCAATAATAATAATGATAATAATAATAATAATACTTTTAAATTGGAGAAGTTAAATATAAGCGTATCAGTTATTCTAAAATTATTTCCCAGAATTCTGTCTCATGATCATCATATTTTTTCAGTCTTACTTTTCCGGTCTTGGATCTTTTTCTAGTTTGTAAAATATTTTCTTCATGTATTGTCTTTGTTTTTCGGCCTTTTCTTCCACAGTTGCAGATATACAGGTTATACGGGTTAATTACCGACTTTTACGACTATAACACAAGTCTTGTTAAGACCAGATACGTTTCAATTTATTATCTTCTTCTTCAAAACGCTTACATGCCATTATTTGGGGAGGAAATGAATGGGTGACAGGTCTGGGATACTCTATATACACGGACAATTGCGATTATACAAGAATCCTACAATAGATTCTTATCTCGTCTTACCGGAATCCATGCAAGAAATTTTAATAGAATTTTAAGTCTGTTAGTGGTTCAATATACAAGCGTCCATTATACATCAACAAAAACCGGAATGCAGAATGAGATTTTCACTCTGCAGCGGAGTGTGCGCTGATATGAAACTTCCTGGCAGATTAAAACTGTGTACCGGACCGAGACTCGAACTCGGGACCTTTGCCTTTCGCGGGCAAGTGCTCTACCAACTTTTTTTTAAAAATCTCATTTTGTTCGTTATCGTTCGTTTCAATTGTTCGTGGCGGACGTCACCTGACGCCCATTGAAGTTCGTTATTGATCCATTCACTGAGTTTTTTATTACAAACACGCTGAGCTACCGTGCCGGCACCAACTGAGCTACCCAAGCACGACTCACACCCGTCCTCATAGCTTTACTTTCACCAGTACCTCGCTTCCTACCTTCCAAACTTTACAGAAGCTCTCCTGCGGGAGAGCTTCTGTAAAGTTTGGAAGGTAGGAGGAGACGTACTGGTAGAAGTAGAGCTGTGAGGAGGGGGCCTGAGTCGTGCTTCTGTAGCTCAGATGCTAGAGCACTTGCCCGCGAAAGGCAAAGGTCCCGAGTTCGAATTTCGGTCTGGCACATAGTTTTAATCTACCAGGAAGTTTCAAAAACAGGGATATTTCAATTTGGGACAAAATACGGAATCCTTATTGGGAGATGTATATTCACATCTAAAACTTAGGATATACTCAAACCCTTAGTATTACTGAGATTAGTAATAGAAATGCCAATATTACTGTTTTTTAAATGTCATGAAAGTGACGAACATACTGGTAACTCAGTTAAATTCTTTACAATAATGACGAATGTTGAAACTACGCTGTTGTAACAATTTGCAGCAAATCGCTTATACAGAAAATTGTAAGAAAATATGATTCATATGATTCACAATGGTATGCAAGAAGGAAACCAGAACTGATGTGAGCTGTCACCCCAAAAGCCCATTACTGTGAAGATGTACAACCACTGGAACACTGGATCAGTGCGTTTCTGACAGCATTCGTAACAGCTCGTTTACAAAATTTCGTTAAAAAATACAAAGGAAACATTTTAACGTGTCTCTCTAGTGCGTGAGGGGACAGCTGTTGTTGGTGCTTCACCCCAGGTCTATTCAGAAACTACGCCTTGCCTTTATGCAGAGAGAGGTGGTGGAGGGAAAGAAACAGTCTCTGAATAACGGAGTAAGTCAGTGTTCTTAGACCTACAGTTGTGAGAAAGTCACATTGCTGTTTGTCCTCCCGCGAAAGCTGTCCAAATGAGAGTTGCAATTGTACGTCCTACCAGGTGTTAAATATGCGCGGAGTGAGGTGAGACAAATATCTATGCGTCAATGATGTCTGTGTAAGAGTGAAAAGACGATTGATCTTCATGAGGACAGAAGTGTTTGCCTAACTGTAGTCATAAACGGAATGGTATTCAGAGTGGACGATATCTCAACTGTCAGAAAATTTTCTCAGATTTATGGCAGTCCTCTTTGGGCCCAGAAACATCTTTCTGAAAATCGCAAAATGCAACGAATAAATAGTTCTCTGTACTCGCATTTTCGTAAAGATGCAGAAGGAGAACGTCCCATTAAACAGAATCGCAACACGTGACGAGATATGTGTTTTTCAAACCACGGAAGAAACGATTTTTCGATACCTCAGCTGTCGGAGAACTTTATCGGAAAGCTTTTTGGGTTCACACTCTCCTCTCTGCCACACTCTGCCCCTCAAGAACAGGAGGGTTTTGCTTCAGTCCAAATGAGATCCATCTGAACATGTGCCCTCAGCCCAGACTTGCCAAGAAGAGATTTGTACCTCCTCATAGCAACTAAAAAGTTACTAGGCTACCAAACCTTTTAGTCTAAGAAAGAACTTCGAAATGCTGCTATGGGCTTTTATACAGCCGAAACGTGTTCCTAATTGAGAGAGAAAAAAAAATGTTCAAGTCTGAATTGCGACTATGTAGAGACGTAATACAATTACATTCTTTTAAGATTTTTCCAATAAATTTGCTTTAACTATTCAATTATTTAGCAGAGCGCACCGCATATCTCACTGCGAGTAGCCCTCGTATTAACGATTTTGATCAGAAACCGCCCTGGTTATTCACGCCGAGAAATTGCCAGAAAAAGTGGATCAGAACACATCAGAACACGTTATTAGGCAGAATTGCCTACGACCGACCTTTAAACGTGGAGAGAGATTAAGTTGCGCAATTTACGAAACGGGTAAACGTAATATCCTCAGCCATAGGATTATTGAGTAATAAATAAAGTGGATTAATTTTGATTAATGTTGCTGGCAGCAACACGGGCAAGGGACTGTAGCGAATAATGATATTGGATCAGCCATGGTTACAGAAAATGGTTGCAGATTAGAAGGAATCTACTTCATTTACAAAACAGTCCTATTAATAACTCTGCAGAATGTTCACTGGTTGCGCTCCGTAAGTCAAGCGTTTGCAAAGAAGTGTGGCACGAATAATGAAGTATTTTCCATCTAGTTGGGGAGAGACACAGGAAAGTATAAACATTGGAATAGATAGAGGCATGAAGACAGACTTAGATTGTCTGACAAGATATTAGATGTAAGCTGGAACGGGGCAGTGGCTCTAAACATTAAAGATGATGAAAAACGGCTCAGGTCAACTAAATAATGAGAGGGAACACATTACAAAAATTTCTGATATAATCACAGTGAAAAAGGAGTACTTGGAGATACGGACGAAACTGAAGATAGCAGTGTATGCAACATGACATAGGAAGAAATCAAAATAATCAAACTAAAGATCAAGAAAGAAGCTGGTACAGACGGGATTAATTTTAGAAGTCTTCAAATACGTTAATGATCTCTTAAAATTCAGACTATTTGATTTAACGAGAAGATATTCCTCAAAGAAAGGAGCGAGGCGTCATTTATGCCCTTCTTCAAAGAAAGGAGACCACTGCGTTACAGGAAACGACAGATTCATTACATTAGTTCGAATACTGAGAATAAAATATATGAATGGACAAAACTATAACAGATCACTTGAGTTCTTTGATCGATAAAACTATTCCGTAGTGGTCTTTCATGCATACATGCAGTCTTTAGAGCCTATCATACAACTCGAAGTAAAAGACGTGAATTCAATCATGAAATATACATTACAGTCCTCGATTATATCAATGTATTTGAGAGGATGGAACACGTTGACTGTGAGAAAAGCTGGTAAGTTAGGACGTTTCAAAACATATGATTAAATCTTTTATAATCCTACATAAACACACCTCTGTTCTCATAGGCAAGTCTTAAGGCTCATGATAACCAGTTAAGGTTTTAGGAGAGATTGTTGTCTGACCCCTGTATTATTCATCTAGTTCTTACAGAAGCTGGTGAAACAATCGAGAGCAGTTACTGTAGCACGTATTGTGCTCCAACAAAACACTGAGAGATAGCTCGCTAGTTTCGCACGGATGAGCGATACAATCGTAAGAACGCTGAACAAAACTTGTCTTACGGAAACCCAGATGAAGTTCTACGAGGGAAGGGCAATCCTTTCTCTTCTGTATGGCAATGAAATATGGAACCCGAATGCCAACAACGGGAGCCAAATTAAAAAAGGTAAGCACCACTTTCGGATCAGCAGTACGAGAAGCGATCTGTGATCGTGGCACAAGTGATCTGCATGTCGACGGTTCCTCTAGCCGTTATTGCCAGTAGTAGGCGAATCCTGATGATGGCCTACTTTGTTATTCAAGCAGCTCCTCATTTGGTCTCACAAGGGATGAGTAGACCTGTTACTGAACTCTTTACCGCATAAAAAAACTGGGGAGTTACCAGGAATCTAACCGGGTCTCTCTACCGGTGGATCCGAAGCTAACACGTAAGCGGAGTTTAAGCTAGAAAAGTTAAGATTCTCAGAGGAGTCAGAGATTGTAGCGGACTGCGTTATGTCAGCAATGAAGACATAAGAAGACAGTTGAAGAAATAGAATAATACAGGGAATGGATAGTGTGTAACTGCCCAAAAAGGTATAATATTGACGGAAAAACTAATGGTTTTTGGAAAGACCAGGAAAACGGTGAGCTGATGAATAGGAACAGGCTCCCAGGCCTCAGCCATGGTGATAATGATGATAAAAACATTATTTTGATTACATATTCGTTGCAGGGAAGGAAAGAAGGAATAGTGTTTGGTAAACAGGTCCGAAGGCCTGCCCCATACTCATTCAGATCTCCATTTTGTGGATGATTTATCCTGCCCCTATTCCCCTTGCTGCGATCTCTTAGTGTGTTCATATTTTCTGCGAAGCAGAATTCTTGAATCTTTTCAGTTTATTTAGTGTACCTTGCTGTATTTAGTGTACCTTGCTGAAGACGCTGTTATCGTACCCCATCCTGATGTCCTTCCGAAGCAGCCTGAGGTTGTCCATTGAAGTTGCAGAATCTGTTACATTCCGAGTCCTATAGGATTCCGATCGAAGTGATATCTTTAAAAACACGTGAGTACTGGATTTGGGGAGGGACGAATGTGACACCAAAGTCAACGACAAAGACAGCTGAATTCTTAGGAACAGAGGTAGGCCGGCGTCTCTACTCATGAAAGGAACCCGCTGCACCGGTGAGTGGTGTTACGTCCTTTGACGATCCAGAAGGGCTCTGTTGGTCTGGGGCGTCCTTGAAGGCTGAATTTGTTCAGTCGGGACTATACGTGTAGTTTTCTGTTTGCGTGTCTGGTATCGATGAGAGGGTTTCCAAGCTTAGATTCCCATATAACAGACTATCATGATGAAGAGAAACATACGCTCTCATTCCATGACACATGGCGGTGAGATGTGCATAACAGATAACTCTGCTGAATTTCGTAATCAGAAACTCTCGGCCATCGACTAGTATTGCTTTCCTGACTAAATCCCGCAGATGAAATGTCTTCCATCTTCGTGCATCAACGAGATCGGCTACTGAGATTAGTGAAATTAGTGACTCGGGCTAATGCATGCAGATTAGAACGATAACAACGAAAATTTCTGTGACAAAACACATTGTCGCTGTTTTATATCTTCTAGAGAATAGAAAGGGAACTGTCTCAGTTTGGTATTCTATTTTGAACCAGCGGAGTAAAAGACTTTAACATTTAGTCATTTGTTTCTCCCATGATACAGGTCTGACCAATGACGATATTGCGGCACAGGCAATACTGTACTTCTTTGGCGGTTTCGATACGGTGTCGACGTTGATGACTTTCTGCAGCTACTTGCTGGCGACTCACGAGGACGTCCAGAGGAGATTGCAGCAGGAGGTGGATGACGTCATGAAGAAGAATCGCGGCCAACCCGACTATGAGCAAGTCATGGCCTGCCAGTACCTCGACATGGTCATCTCTGGTAAGCTTTAACTGTGTTTTTGAGGAGATATGGAAGAACATTTAATACGGTGATCATATACTTCGCTGGCGATTTTCTACAGTTCAGTTTGAACCAAGTGAGGCGTTGACACGGAGAATGGAGTAAATCATGAAAAGCAAATTTTGCAGGAGAATCAAAAAAACGGTTTTGACACTATGAAACACGAAGTTGTATTTACAAAACAATTACAGAAACACTAAATTAACTTTAAAAATATATTTACAGCAAGCTGTAACATTTGTATAAGAAATACGATACAATCATGGTGTAGAAAGACTGTAGTAAAATGCATGATATTTTATGTCCATGATTAGATTAGATTATTTTTTCGTTCCATAGATCCGTGTTGAGGAGATCCACGTGGATGTGGTACATGTCAGGCTTTAAAAAAATGCTGAAATAACAATACTAATAGTATGAATATATACAATATATCATTTGTTTCTATTAAAAAATTCATCAATGGAGTAGAACGAGTTGGCCACTAGTAAGTCTTTCAGGCTCCTTTTAAACTGATCTTTACTTGTAACTAAATTTTTTATGTTTGCTGGCAAATTATTGAAGATGAGTGTCCCTGAGCAGTGAACCCCTTTTTGAACTAAAGTAAGTGCTTTCAAGTCCTTGTGCAGATCGTTTTTGTTCCTGGTATTGTATGTACGAACTGAGCTGTTTGTTGGAAAAATAGATATATTATTTAGGACAAATTTCATTCAGGAGTAAATATACTGAGAGGAAGTAGTTAGTATACCCAGTTCTTTGAAGAGGTTTCTACACGACATCCGTGAATTTACTCCACAAATAATACGTATTACACGCTTTTGGACTCTGAAAACTTTTGTTTGACTTGAAGAGTTACTGTTGTTGTTGTCTTCAGTCCTGAGACTGGTTTGATGCAGCTCTCCATGCTACTCTATCCTGTGCAAGCTGCTTCATCTCCCAGTACCTACTGCAACCTACATCCTTCTGAATCTGCTTAGTGTACTCATCTCTCGGTCTCCCTCTACGATTTTTACCCTCCACGCTGCCCTCCAATGCTAAATTTGTGATCCCTTGATGCCTCAAAACATGTCCTACCAACCGATCCCTTCTTCTAGTCAAGTTGTGCCACAAACTTCTCTTCTCCCCAATCCTATTCAATACCTCCTCATTAGTTACGTGATCTATCCACCTTATCTTCAGTATTCTTCTGTAGCACCACATTTCGAAAGCTTCTATTCTCTTCTTGTCCAAACTAGTTATCGTCCATGTTTCACTTCCATACATGGCTACACTCCAAACAAATACTTTCAGAAACGACTTCCTGATACATAAATCTATATTCGATGTTAACAAATTTCTCTTCTTCAGAAACGCTTTCCTTGCCATTGCCAGTCTACATTTTATATCCTCTCTACTTCGACCATCATCAGTTATATTACTTCCTAAATAGCAAAACTCCTTTACTACTTTAAGTGTCTCATTTCCTAATCTAATTCCCTCAGCATCACCCGATCTAATTTGACTACATTCCATTATCCTCGTTTTGCTTTTGTTAATGTTCATCTTATATCCTCCTTTCAAGACACTGTCCATTCCGTTCAACTGCTCTTCCAAGTCCTTTGCCGTCTCTGACAGAATTACAATGTCATCGGCGAACCTCAAAGTTTTTACTTCGTCTCCAAGAATTTTAATACCTACTCCAAATTTTTCTTTTGTTTCCTTTACTGCTTGCTCAATATACAGATTGAATAACATCGGGGAGAGGCCACAACCCTGTCTCACTCCTTTCCCAACCACTGCTTCCCTTTCATGCCCCTCGACTCTTATTACTGCCATCTGGTTTCTGTACAAATTATAAATAGCCTTTCGCTCCCTGTATTTTACCCCTGCCACCTTTAGAATTTGAAAAAGAGTATTCCAGTCAACATTGTCAAAAGCTTTCTCTAAGTCTACAAATGCTACAAATGTAGGTTTGCCTTTTCTTAATCTTTCTTCTAAGATAAGTCGTAAGGTCAGTATTGCCTCACGTGTTCCAACATTTCGACGGAATCCAAACTGATCCTCCCCGAGGTCTGCATCTACCAGTTTTTCCATTCGTCTGTAAAGAATTCGCGTTAGTATTTTGCAGCCGTGGCTTATTAAACTGATAGTTCGGTACTTTTCACATCTGTCAGCACCTGCTTTCTTTGGGATTGGAATTATTATATTCTTCTTGAAGTCTGAGGGTATTTCGCCTGTCTCATACATCTTGCTCACCAGCTGGTAGAGTTTTGTCAGGACTGGTTGTCCCAAGGCCGTCAGTAGTTCTAATGGAATGTTGTCTACTCCGGGGGCCTTGTTACGACTCAGGTCTTTCAGTGCTCTGTCAAACTCTTCACGCAGTATCGTATCTCCCATTTCGTCTTCATCTACATCCTCTTCTATTTCCATAATATTGTCCTCAAGTACATCGCCCTTGTATAAACCTTCTATATACTCCTTCCACCTTTCTGCCTTCCCTTCTTTGCTTAGAACTGGGCTGCCATCTGAGCTCTTGATATTCATACACGTGGTTCTCTTCTCTCCAAAGGTCTCTTTAATTTTCCTGTAGGCAGTACCTATCTTACCCCTAGTGAGATAAGCTTCTACATCCTTACATTTGTCCTCTAGCCATCCTTGTTTAGCCATTATGCACTTCCTGTCGATCTCATTTTTGAGACGTTTGTATTCCTTTTTGCCTGCTTCATTTACTGCATTTTTATATTTTCTCCTTTCATCAATTAAATTCAATATTTCTTCTGTTACCCAAGGATTTCTAGCAGCCCTCGTCTTTGTACCTACTTTATCCTCTGCTGCCTTCACTACTACATCCCTCAGAGCTACCCATTCTTCTTCTACTGTATTTCTTTCCCCTATTCCTGTCAATTGTTCCCTTATGCTCTCTCTGAAACTCTGTACAACCTCTGGTTTTTCAGTTTATCCAGGTCCCATCTCCTTAATTTCCCACATTTTTGCAGTTTCTTCAGTTTTAATCTACAGGTCATAACCAATAGATTGTGGTCAGAGTCCACATCTGGCCCTGGAAATGTCTTACAACTTAAAAACCTGGTTCCTAAATCTCTGTCTTACCATTATATAATCTATCTGATACCTTTTTGTATCTCCAGGGTTCTTCCACGTATACAACCTTCTTTCATGATTCTTAAACCAAGTGTTAGCTATGATTAAGTTGTGCTCTGTGCAAAATTCTACTAGGCGGCTTCCTCTTTCATTTCTTAGCCCCAATCCATATTCACCTACTATGTTTCCTTCTCTCCCTTTTCCTACACTCGAATTCCAGTCACCCATTACTATTAAATTTTCGTCTCCCTTCACTATCTGAATAATTTCTTTTAATTCATCGTACATTTCTTCAATTTCTTCATCATCTGCAGAGCTAGTTGGCATATAAACTTGTACTACTGTAGTAGGTGTGGGCTTCGTATCTATCTTGGCCACAATAATGCGTTCACTATGCTGTTTGTAGTAGCTTACCCGCATTCCTATTTTCCTATTCATTATCAAACCTACTCCTGCATTACCCCTATTGATTTTGTGTTTATAACCCTGTAGTCACCTGACCAGAAGTCTTGTTCCTCCTGCCACCGAACTTCACTAATTCCCACTATATCTAACTTTAACCTATCCATTTCCCTTTTTAAATTTTCTAACCTACCTGCCCGATTAAGGGATCTGACATTCCACGCTCCGATCCGTAGAACGCCAGTTTTCTTTCTCCTGATAACGACATCCTCTTGAGTAGTCCCCGCCCGGAGATCCGAATGGGGGACTATTTTACCTCCGGAATATTTTACCCAAGAGGATGCCATCATCATTTAATCATACAGTAAAGCTGCATGTTCTCGGGAAAAATTACGGCTGTAGTTTGCCCTTGCTTTCAGCCGTTCGCAGTACCAGCACAGCAAGGCCGTTTTGGTTAATGTTGCAAGGCCAGATCAGTCAATCATCCAGACTGTTGCCCCTGCAACTACTGAAAAGGCTGCTGCCCCTCTTCAGGAACCACACGTTTGTCTGGCCTCTCAACAGATACCCCTCCATTGTGGTTGCACCTACGGTACGGCCATCTGTATCGCTAAGGCACGCAAGCCTCCCCACCAACGGCAAGGTCCATGGTTCATGGGGGGAGGAGTTACTACAAAATTTTATACCATGTGACATTATGGAAAGAAAGTGGGCAAAGTACGTAAGCTTTTTCATTTTTATGTCGCCTGTGTCTGCTAACACTCGAATTGCTAATACAGATTTGTTAAGGCGTTTCTGGAGTTCTGTGGTGTGCTCCTCCCAACTGAATTTATTATTGTTTGTATCCCAGGAATTTAAGACCGTCAAACTATTTATTGCAATACTTGTGTTATCTGCAAACAAAAAGAACTCTGCTTCTGGCAGTGTAACTGATGAGAGATCATTAATGTGCACAAGAAAAAGCAATGTTCCTAAGATGGATCCTTGTGGGACACCACATGTAATTTCTTCCCATTCTGATGATGACTTAATTCACTAGTCCCTTGCACTGACTCCCTTTGTTTCCTGTTAGCGAGGTATGACTTGAACCATTTTGCAGCACTGCCAGTGACACCATAGAATTCTAATTTATTTAAAAGGATGTTGTTGTTTTTCACAATCAAATGCCTTTGACAAATTACAGAAAATACCTGCTGCTTGTAACTTGTTATTTAATGAATTAAGTACATTTTCACTGTAGGTGTAAATAGCCTTTTTTTCGATATCATAACCCTTCAGAAATCCAAACCGTGTTCTTGATAATATGTTATTTGTGGTCACGTGGTTGAGAAGCTGCCTATACGTTACTTTCTCCAAAATTTTTGAGAATGCTGGCAAAAGTGAAATTGGTCTGTAGTTTGATGGCATCTCTTCATCCCCTTTCTTGAATAGAGGCTTAACATCTGCATATTTCAGCCAGTCAGGAAATGTCCCAGTTATAATTGACTGGTTACACAAGTAACTTAGAATTGTACTAAACTCACAAGAACATGCCTTAATTAACTTTCTTGATATTTCATCATAGCCACTAGAATGCTTTGTTTTTAAAGATTTTATTATGTAAGTTATTTCTTTTGGTGAAGTGAGTGACATATTCATGTACCTGAAGCTATTTGTAAAGGCTAGCTTCAGATATTCAAGGGCCTGACAATCCCATTCTATCAGTAATGGATATAAAGTACTTGTTAAATAGATTTGCCACACTATGCCCATCTGTTACTAATGCGTCATCTACTCTTAGTGCTATTTGCTCCTGTCCCTTTCTGGTTCTGCCAGTCTCATCTTTCACTATATCCCATATTTTTTTTATTTTGTTACCTGACATTGCTATCTTTTTCTTGTAGGGCATTTATTTAGAAGTCTGAACTACTTTTTTTAATATTTTACAGTATTCCTTGTATTTAGCTAAATCATCAGCATTGGAGCTATTCCTGGTCGACAGATACATTTTCCTTTTTGTCTTACAGGAAATCTTTATTCCTTGTGTGATCCATGGTTTTATTATAGACTTCTGTTTAATTTAAGTAACTTTTAGAGGAAAACAGTTTTCGAACGTGGTACTGACATTGTTCATGTATTTGTTAAATTTTTCATTCATGTCATGAGCACTATAATCATCTTTCCAGTTCATATCTTTGAGCAGTTTTGTTGATTGAATACTCTCCAGTACTCAGATTTAGCAGTCTTGATACCTGCTTAGGATTTACATCTAAAACAAGGAGCTGCATGTCATGATCTGACAGTCCATTTATTACAGGTTTTATTATATGATTTTGTTCCTTTGATTTGTCTATTTGTCAGTATGAGTTAGATTGAAAGACAACATCACTAACTGCAGTAAATGTTTACTGGAAGATTGCATTAGAAAATCTGTATTAAAGTCACCAGCAATCAAAATTTCTTTGTTTCTTCCTGTTGAATTACCCAAAATAGTTTCTAGATGGTTTATGAATAGATTATAATTTTCTGCAGGTGCTTGGTAAATAGTTACTATTATATAGGATCTGTTATGGAACTCTACTTCTGTTGCACATGCTTGCAGATGCTGCTCTAAACAGAATTTAATAATGTCAATGTTCTTGAATTTATGGCAGTTTTTATAAATGTGGCAACTCCTTCTCCATCCATATCTACTCTGCAGAAGTAGGAAGCTAGCTTAAATCCTGAAATGTCTAACATATCTATACCAGTGGTCACTTGATGTTCAGAGAGGCAGAATATGTCAATTTGGTTAGATGAATTCATTTCATCGATACAAATGAGTAGTTCATCAACTTTGTTTCTGAGTCCCGGAATGTTCTGGTGTAATAAAGAAAACTGATACTGCATACTAATGGGATTATAACTGCTTTGGTGAAGATGAACTGGCAGTTTCTGATTACTTTCTGTTAAACATTGTTTAAATGGAGGCTGTATGCTAAACTCTGACTCCAGTTCTCCTATTTTCTCAAACTAAGTGTGTCTGCCAATCTCTCTTAAAACTCGTTTTCTATCCCCCTTCCCTCTCCTAAAAAAGGCATCCCTCCGACACCTGTGACCACTGGTATTTTACCACTTGTGACAGTGTCCCCCCTTAAGTTTTCTGCAATCAACCCAGACAGTTTTCCATTCCCTTTCCTATTGAGGTGAAGGCCATGCCTTGTGTAGTCCCACCTGTCAACAGCATCCACAGGAATCAAACCAATATGGGACCCTATATCCTTCCTAAGCAGCCACTCCAAGTTCACCCTCCCTACAGAAGAGTTCAAACAAGGCCGATCATGGCGTCTCAACACAGACACAAATCCCACACTCGTATGCTTCGTTGCTGATGCTATCTTCACCAGGTCCCTTTCTACAGAATATTCAGAGTCTCTGTTAATGCTACTTCCCGGACCACCCACTATAACCACGGCATCCTCCTTCGTGAAATCCTTGCACAAAGAACCTATCTCCTCTGTTACCTGACCCAGATCTGCACTAGGCTTGAAAAAGTTTGTGACCTGGTACTCTGGACCTAGATTTTCCTGCAGTAGTTGGCCAACACCTCTACCATGGGAACTACCTAAAAACAGAACTTTCTTTCTCTTTACAAATTTCCCTGCCTTTTTCAAGTCCTTCAAAGCTTGTTGTGCCCTTTCATGAGGCTCATCCGATTCTGACAGGCAACAGGTCAAATCTATTTTCAAGATTTATCACAAAGCTGTCTGATGCTCTCCTTTGCCTGTTCCCCGTATTACCTGTTGCCACTTCCCACCTCTGTTCACCCTTCTCCCTCTTTAACCTGTCCAGATCCTCCCTTGCCTTGTCTAGGTCAGCTTGAAGAGCTTCAATTTTCCCTTCCTGTTCCAGTATTTTCCTATCTCTACTACAGATCCTACAGTACCACTGGTGAGCCTCATTTACGTCCCCATTTCCCACGCCACTACATTCGCCCCAATGAAAGAAACTACAACATCCATCACACCATACCCCGGAACTAACGATCCTACGGCATGTCACACACATCTCACTCATGGCAAAAACAGAAATCGTATAAACTGATTTAAATACTGACTAATACGTAAACAAAGGACCCTAGAAACTATTCAGGCATATATAAATAAATTGAAAGAGTAATGAATAAAACAAACTGATGATTACACATAAGTTTAAGTCACTGTTTACGTACGATACGCGCGCGTGAAATTAAGCCTAAAATCTGTGCTATAGGAGCGAGAAGGAAAATAAACTTCTTACCACGTTTAATATTATTTAACACTTCCACTAATGTAACAACATTTACAATATATTTCTACCAACTGGAAACGTTTACCTATAAGTTTAATTCACTGGTTACTTACGATTCGCGCGCGTGAAATTAGGCCTAGGATTCGTGCTACAGGCGCGAGAAGAAAAATACGCTTCTTACACCGTTTAATATTATTTTATACTTCACTAACACTTCCACTACTTTAACAACACTTAAATTATATTTATAGCACCTGTAGACGCTTAAACAAAGCGTAATAACAACGCTTTTTCTAATTACTGAGTGCAGCAAAACTCGAAGAGTCTGCTTCGGCGCAGTTTTGCCAAACTAGCCAGGGGGTCCTTTTTTTTTTAAGCATCACTGACGATTAGCTTCTTCCAAGCTGGTCATAGAGAACGAACTGCAGAGCTGCTCTTGACAGATTTGTCCTTTATCAAAACGTTGTGCTCTCTCCACAGTTCCATTTCATAGGACTAATCTTCTGTTTCTATGATGGGTAGCTTGTCCCTAAAAATTCTAGTCCAGGAAGTAGAACTGACCTTCGCTGGTAATGTATGCAATAATGTACCGCATACCGAGGCAAAATTACTGAAATCTTTACAGCATTGAACAGTTGTACATACTTTGCTTCTCTAATCATATCGGCTGTTTCGTCAGAAGTCACTCATTGTGAAACCTTTTTGCTATTCTGTATTTTGCTGACATATAGATCACCAGGCACGTGCGAGTGGAAATTTTAAACTGACACTACCAACTATACTGTTTACCACTGCGTAGACAAAAGCCTTTAAAACCATCAGAAAACCACACAGTCATGGTCAGAGTCAGTGACAGATATTTGTCTTCTGCTGAAAGCAGGATCGTCGATATTACTCAGTCTTCTTCGTTTTATATGCACTATGTTGATTAAACCAAGGAGGAAATTACCTTGACTTATCCAATTTTAGTTCCAAAATTCAGAGTGCAGCTTCCATACGCCATTCTCTTCAACTACGGCAGTTATATTTGCATTTACAAGTAGCCTGCACAAAAGGAGTATACAAATCGATCAGGTCTTAATGAGACACAAAAGAAGTGATTACGACTCAATGTATCAAATAAATTTCGCTGCAGAAGGAAAATATGACTTACCAGTTTGTATGGAAGATTTCGGAGGTATTTTCTCATACTAAGAACTCCTAGTAACTCTAATACCAGATTAATAATACTGTAATGAACGGTTGGTCACAGAGTAAAAGCCAGTAACTCGGTGGCTTGTTGACTTACTCTCATATCAATGTCAGCTCACGGTTTACTACTACAAGTACCATCTTGCGTCGTTTGTAAGAACGCAGTCGCTCACTACTTTGACATTTTGCTATTTTTGTGCCACTGGCGACGTGTTGTACCACCTTTCCGAGAAAAAATCTGAAAAATGATTTGTTTCGACTTGCTATCTATCCCACTTCAGTGCCTTAATTAGTCGGAGGTGATCGAATACCGTCTCAGTCAGTTCCAAATTTATTTGTATAACTTTCAGGCCGTTTCCTCGTTTTCGAGTATTCCTGTGCTTACTTGTTAACAGTTACACTTCGATTGAGTTTTCTATAACGGAAGACACTGAATAGTGTACTACTAGAAATTGAGTATGTACACATCTTAAGGAGTGATATCAAAGCAGTTATTTATATGGGATATCAATAGCTGTAGTAGAGACAATGCGGATGGAAACACATAGTACATAAAAACGGCGGACAGTCCGAAATCTAGGAAGAGAATCTCTTTCCCATTTTTGATACACGAAGATGTACTTCATTTTCTTGAAGTAAACTTAATTCTTGGTGCGTTGCTTTCAGTGGTGATTCATTTTACTTCACTTTGAAACAATTAACTGGAGACGGTCGGTTACCCCTTTTATCTGCTTCAAATTGATTTCAATAACTTTTGCAGTTATCTTTGCATCCGAGTATACGAATATATACTTGATAATAATTACCTACAATTTAATTTTGTAGTCCTGTTCGCTTGCTGTTGTTTGTTGTGGTCTTCAGTTCTGAGACTGGTCTGATGCAGCTCTCCATGCTACTCTATCCTGTGCAAGCTCCTTCACCTCCCAGTACCTGCTGCAGCCCACACCCTTCTGAAGCCGCTTACTGTTTCATCTCCTGGTCCCCCTCTACTATTTTTACCCGCCACAATCCTCCTCAGTACTAAACTAGTGATACCTTCATGTTTCAGAATGTGTCCTACCAATCGATCCTCTCTGCTGGTCAAGTTGTGTCACAACTTTCTTGCCTTCCCAATTCCATACAGTACCTCCTCATTAGTTACGTGATCTGTCTATCTAATCTTCAACATTCTTCTTTAATACCGCATTTCGAGAACTTCTGTTCTCTTTGTGTCGAAACTATTTATCGTCCATGTTTCACTTCCATACATGGCTACACTCCAGACAAATACTTGCAGAAAAGTCTTCCTAACACTTAAATCTATTTTAGATGTTAACAAATTTCTCTTCTTTAGAAATTCTTTTCTTGCCAGTCCCAGTCTACATATTATATCCTCTCTACTTCGGTCATCATCAGTAACTTTATTGCGCAAATAGCAAAACTCATCTACTACTTCGAGTGTTTCGTTTCCTAATTTAATACCCTCAGTTTCGTCCGATTTATTTAGACTACATGCCATTATCCTTGTTTTACTTTTGTTGATCATCATCTTATATTCACCATGGAAGACGATGTCCATCACGGTCAACTGCTCTTCCAATTTTTTTGCTTTCTCTGACATAATTCGAGTGTCATCGACAAACCTCAAAGTTTTTATTTCTTCTCCCTGAACTTTATTTCGCACACCAAATTTTTCTGTGGTTTCATTTATTGCCTGCTCAAAGTACAATTGAATAACACCGGGGATAGTCTGCAACCTCATCTCACTTCCTTCTCAACCACTGTTTCCCTTCCATGCCCCTGTACTCTTATAACTACCGACTGATTTCTGTACAAGTTGCAAATAGCCTTTCAGTTCATGTATTTTACCCCTGGTACCTCCACAATTTAAAAGAGAGTATTCCAGTCAACGTTGTCAAAAGCTTTCTCTAAGTCTACAAATGCTATAAATGTAGGTTTTCCTTTTTTTAAACTATCTTCTACGATAAGCCATAGTGTCAGAATTGCCTCGTGTGTTCCTGCACTTCTCTGGAACCGAAACTGTTCTCCGAGGTCGGTTTCACCAGTTTTTCCATTCTTCCGCAGAGAATTCGTATTTTGCAATCATGACTAATTAAACTGATGGTTGGTTAATTTCACATCTGTCAACAACTGCTTTATTTGGAGTTGAAATTAATACTTTCTTAATAAAGTCTGAGGGTGGTTCGCCTATCTCATACATCTTGCACACCAGAAGGAAGAGTTTTGTCATAGCTGACTCTGCTAAGGTTATCAGTAGTTCTGACGGAATATTGTATACCCCTGGGGCCTTGTTTCGACTTAGATTTTCAGAGCTCTGTCAAGTTCTTCTCGCAGTATCATATCTCCCATCTCATCTTCATCTACGTCCACTTCCCTTTCTATAACTTGCGTGCTATATACTCCTTTCATGTTTCAGCGTTTTGTGTTCACTTACCGACTTTGAATAAATATTCTAGTGGAAACGGAAAATGAATACCTTCTCTGGCTTGATTTGGAAACATTACGCATATACTGGGCTCTGAAAGAAGGTAATAAGGACAATGATCAGAGTACCGTGTTCAATTTGAAAAGCTGAATCCACAACAGCTGTACTTGCTAAAAGTTTCGTGCTTAGTGTGAGCGATTGGATCACCGTATGGGACCCCCACCTAAGGGGAGGAGGAATATGAGGTCCTGAGGCGACGTTAGCTGCGGTGGACGGAGGGAAACGGGTGGGGGGGTGGGTGTGGGGGGGGGGGCGGGGGGGGGCGCTGGGTTACATCACCATCCATAATTTCAAAATTTCAATTGTGCAATACTGTAATGTCAGTGTCCTTCTGTAAGGAACTAACTTCAATTCTTGTCGTTATATTGACGGATGATGTTTTTGAAACATGCGGTGACATTTGAAAGTTCTGTTCTGACCTAACAGCGACATTGTTCTCTAAAAAACAGAATCAAAAAATTCGAATTCGTTTCACATTAAAACAAACATATTTGAATTAATTTAGTAAAACTTTATTTTGGCACTTATTTCTTAACAAATGTAACGTAATATTCTTATTATCGTTCTCTCATTTATAAAATTGTTCACTACATACACACATTTAAAAAATAAGCCTGAGTGTAACAAAACAATGTAAAAAAACAGAGTGTAATTCAAATTCGAGATAAACAATTCTTTGAAAGAGGCTACTATTACTAAAAATGTATATAGAACAACTGGCAACTGATGTTATAGCACCAAATATGTTTTTGCTGCACAAATTTACGAAAATAAATAATATATCTCGCCATACACCAACGTTCTGGTACAGTCCATACGAAAAATATGTGCAAAGTTTTGGAATCTATGTTTTCTAGTCGAATTTATATGACACACGTGACATGTGAAATACGCAAGATGGCTTTTATATGTAAATATAAGTAAATAACCTAATGGGTTAGACAACTAACACAATTAACCGGTTTTGTCCCCCCTTCTACACTGGCATGATAAACACTATAAGTAGAAGGGAGATGGCGTTCTCACCCCAATTTTGATATAGAATTTATCCTCAAATTTATTAAACTGATCAGTAATCACACCCTGTCCCACGCCCCCTCCCCCCTCCCCCCCCCCCCCAGTTGATGTCCCACGTTTTTCTCAGCCTGTACACGAGCCCCATGCTCCCTCCCCCTCTCAACCCTCCCCCAACCTACCTGTTGGCGGGAATTTCGAATTTTGTCCGGAATTTCTTTGGCCCAGGCCCGTGCTGACATCCCACCCCAGCTCCCAAGCAGGAACTAAGGGGAAATTAAAAATGGCAGTGTCGTTTCCAGGACTCGAACCCTGATTCTACTGGACGGAATCTCCAAGTGCCCCCCCCCCCTCACCTCCCCCCGACACACACACACACACACACACACACACCCACAGATGGAAACTGTCCAGATGGGGGAGCGGAAGTTTAGAATAGTGTAACTTTTTTATTTTGTGTGGGAAACTGACACAGATATCGATACTAATTATGTAATTAATCATACAGATCAGGTCTAATTACACAACCATATGCACAGCACTACACAAAGACGGCATAAAATTTTAATACAACTGAAAAATAGGCGATGCCATACAACTGGTGTTATCCTGCTGGGAAAAAATTTCGCAGTACCACTCGAAGCTAATGGTAGACACACTAAAACTTTACCCTTCACCTACAAGCTGGCAGGAAAAAAGGCCGTGGTGCAAGGTACTATTTTATTCTTTTTGGGGGAAAATATTTTGAACTGACGAGATGTTCGTTTTGGATAGAGAGGAGTTTAAAAAGTGTATTATCTATAACATACAGCATCTATCGTTGTTTGATGTCAGAGTTCATTGCAGATTCCTACTCAGAAACCCCCCTACAGCACAGCTAACTGATGCGAATACACGATACCACAACTGATGGAAAAAACAGCATCACAGTTCTAATTACGCTTCGAAATTGTAGTGAAAAAACCAGCACTCGTAATGAATGGGTCGCAATGCAGCACATGTACTGAGGAAAACAGAGTCCTAAAGCACGGGAAAAGGGGCAGTAGTTGAATGTGCGTTCTCCTCGTTGTAGAAACTGCCGAAATTCGAGGCCTTCTGCCTTCCCTCCCTCCCTCCCTCCCTCCATCCATCCATCCACAGGGAGGACACAGACTTTTCCAAATGGCCATTTACTTCGCCGACCGCATCCCGAAACGTGCTGACTGCTGTCCGCCTTGAGGCCACGGTCCTTTGCCGACACAAAAGAGGGCAGAGGTGACTAAACAATGGGAGATAAAGGGACGGCCACTTCGACTGCAACTTGTTCGCTTGACACAGCCGCCCCTAGCGGTTAGGCGGAGCACCTGCGGTGGCGACCTGACACAGACTAGGCCTCTCGTTCTGTGATGGAAAACACTTTCATTTAATGTGAACAACTCTGTCTTGCAACCTTTTAGAAGCATTTTGGGATAGACCAGACTCCTCTGGAACAACAACGAAATTCTGAAGAAAAGTCCAGATGGACCACAGCACCCGGCTTTCCACCATCTGGCCACTGCCTTAAGGAGACGCCAGCACAGTAGCATGTATAATCAACTAAAAATTGGAGATAAAAGGATGGCCACCTCAATCGCAACTCGTTCATCTAAAATACAGCGACAGAGCACCCAAACACCACCTGCTGGACTGAGAGTGGCTGTGTCTGGCGACCACCCACAGCAGACATGTCCCCCCCTCCCTTTCCCGTCCCCACACCCCACCTGCTGCAGCTCGCTGTGCTGGAGTACAGTTGTATTTGACACTGACACATCTATAATCAAGCATCTTTAAAAAAAAAAGGAAAACACGATTGAGACGACAACAAATGTCCTCTTTCCACGAAAATGGGCGCAGTTCATTTACTTTTAGTTTTATGAGCTTTTACATTAAACTACAGGATACAATCCTCATCTTATATTGGTAAGAAAAGGTGGTCGCTACGCTTTCAGCTACCTAGTTTCAACTAATTTTCAAGGTCATCCAACCACTCACTTCCTCATCCGAAATATATGCATAAAGATCGTTGTATATAGGAATTGTCTTAGGATTTTTGGTATGTTAGCAAATAAGACACGTAAATATCCTCGTACAAAGTCTTTATTAACTTCTGCATATGCAAGTACACACAGAAAACAACCCTTTCCTTATTTTAGTTAGGTGTAGTTTTAATAAAGTCCAATTTATTTTTTAACTTATAACTTTAATCCACATCTGAATCATCTATTTCTTCCTCCAGCCAGTAGTGTGACAAATACAGAGGAGTTATATGCTCGAATTCTAATACATATTTAATTTTAGTCCTGTAAAATACTTGTTTTAAGGCTTTAACTATTAGCTCAGTTCCTTCCTGCACTCCATCTAGGCAAGAGCATCCGGGGATTTTAATTTTACCTCGTATCTCATCCAAGACGCTATTGTTAAAACGTTCTTCGTCTTCCTGTGTGTATGTCAGCAACTCATCTGCTCCACATTCTTGCGGGAATTCTGTATAGAACAGTAGGTTCATAACTTTTGCGAATGAGTGATCATTAAATGTAGTTATTCCATCAGTTTTAAACTCACCAAATGACTGTTCTCTTGTTAGGTGGACAACTTCCAGCTCGCCACACTTAGATAGAAATAACCACCCTTTTTAAGCCGATCCAAATGGGAAAAGAGCTTAATAAACACAGTTTTTCGAGTGTCCTTCAATATAGTAAACGTTCTCGATTCCGCTGATTTCAGCCAGTACACCTACACATGACCAGTTTCCATTACTGTTTATTGTAAATGCCAAAATTTTGTATCCTCCCTCCGTAGTCAGATTTTTCCATACAGTGTGTTTAAATCCGTATGTAAACTTGGTCATGCGCCCATTTCAGTAGTAGTTACCGGTGTCGTGGCGTTAACATTGGCACATGCATGGGTCGTTGGCTATGGAGGCCCATCGTTAGGAGTGTCCGGTGCACTATGTGTTCAGACACACTTGTATTCTGCCCAGAATTGGAATCTAACATTAGTTAAGCCACAATTCGCGGCCTGCCCTTTTTTACCAGTCTGCTCAGCCTACGATGTCCTAGCATCTGTATTAATGGGTGGACGCCTAACCCCATGACCTCCGGACGTTGTTTCACCGTGGTTTTCCACTTGTTGAAGACTCTCGCCACAGCACTGCTCGAACACCCGACAGGTCGTGCAGTTTCCGAGATGGTCGTGCTGAGCCTCCAGGCCTTCACAATCTGGCCTCAGTCGAACTCGGATAAGTCGCTTCTCTTCTCATCTCATACACGAACAGCACGCTCACTGATTCGAAACGCATCTGTGTGTGCCTGACCAGTAGTCATGCCTCGCCAGCTGATGTTACTACCGCCTGGACGGATTTATGTCCATAGCACATCGGTGGTCATAATGCTCTGACTGATCAATGTATATTTATATATTACATACATTAAAAATATACAGACCATGTCTGTCCAAATATTCATTTGAGTATTTTGTGAATATATGAAGTAAATGGGTCAAGAACTTTTCGAAATTTTGGCAACAACGTTTACAACTTATATATTAAACATTTATTTATATTTTATATATATTAAGAAATAATTACAAATGACAGAAAAGAAGCCACAGAAGCCCTAGAGATATTGCATGAAATCGCAGCCAGAACAGGACTACAAATATCATATGCAAAAACCCAGTAGTGGACACAAAATCTACAGACAGAAGCCCATTAATAACAAAGTACGGAAAGATAACACAAGTAGAAAGTTTAAAATACCTGGGAGAGATTATACAGAAAACAGGACTGAATTCAAAAGCTAATGAAGAAAGGGTTACAAAACTACAAAAAGCATACAGACTTACATGGAACCATTACAATAAAAGATATAATTCCGTCAGTGCCAAATTAAGACACTACAAAACAGTAGTCTTACCTGAGGCCTTTTATGCCTCAGAAACAACATTAATCAGAGGAAGAACTAAAATCAAGGAAATGGAAAAGCAAGAGAGGAAAATTCTGAGAAAGATCTATGGGCCAGTTCAGAGACAGGGGATCTGGATAAAGAGACCAACAAAGGAATTCTACAAACAGGCAGAGACAATTACAGACAATATCACAAAAAGAAGGGCAAAATTCTATGGCCACATTCATAGGATGAATGAAAATAGGCTGACTAAGAAGATTTTTAACATAGTGATGACGAATAAGGTGAAAACTAACTGGGTAAAAGAAACCATGGAAGACCTCAAAAATCTAAACATCTCCACAGAAGAAATATCCAACAGAGGAAAACACAGAGAAAAAATCCACAAACAGAAATTCGAAGAAACACCAAAAGAGAAGAAATCAAGAAAGAAGCGGACAGAAGAGAGGAAGAAGAAACACAGTGAATTTATGAGAGGTTTTTGGGAAGAGAAAAAAAGAGACAGAAAAAAGTGCCATGAATTTGAAATGTAACAATTTATGTACCATATTGTCATTGTGAATATTGATTGTGTTTTAACGCTCTCCTTAATGGGAATTAACAATAATAATAGTAATAATAATAAATTATTAAGAAAGGCTCTTTGAATGTAGTTATCGTATGGTGTAAAAATTTGAAGTAAATCAGTCAAGAACTTTCGAAAATCTTTACTAGTAACGTTTCTTAATTATATATTACACATTTATTTGTATATTATATACATTAAAAGACATCTTTCTGTATTTTTGTCAATAGCGTGTCCCCTATAAACAGTATATATACACTACTGGCCATTAAAATTGTTACACCACGAAGATGACGTGCTGCAGACGCGAAATTTAACCGACAGGAAGAAGATGCTGTGATATGCAAATGATTAGCTTTTCAGAGCATTCACACAACGCTGGCGCCGATGGCGACACCTACAACATGCTACATCGACATCGACATACATACTCCGCAATCCACCATACTGTGCGTGGCGAAGGGTACCTCGTACAACAACTAGCATCTTCTCTCCCTGTTCCACTCCCAAACAGAACGAGGGAAGAATGACTGCCTATATGCCTCTGTACGAACCCTATCTCTCTTATCTTTGTGGTCTTTCCGCGAAATATAAGTTGGCCGCAGTAAAATCGTACTGCAGTCAGTCTTTTCTAAATTTCCTCAGTAGCGATTCACGAAAAGAACGCCTCTTTTCCTCCAGAGACTCCCACCCGAGGACCTGAAGCAATTCCGTAACACTCTCGTGATGATCAAACCTACGAGTAGCTGACATGAGGAAAGTTTGCAACCGATTTCTCATACACAAACAGCAGTTGACCGGCGTTGTCTGGTGAAACGTTGTTGTGAAGCGTCGTGTAAGGAGGAGAAGTGCGTACTATCACTTTTCTGACTTTGATAAAGGTCGGATTATAGCCTATCGCGATTGCGATTTATCATATCACGACGTTGCTGCTCGCGTTGGTCGAGATACAATGACTGTTAGGAGAATCGGTGGATTCAGCAGGGTAATACGGAACGCCGTGCTGGATCCCAACGGCCTCGTATCACTAGCACTAGAGATAACAGGCATCTTCTCCGCATGGCTGTAACGGATGGTACAGCCACGTCTCGATCCCTGAGTCAACAGATGGGGACGTTTCCAAGACAACAACCATCTGCTCGAACAGTTCGATGACGTTTGCAGCAGCGTGGACTATCAGCTCGGAGACTATGGCTGCGGTTATCCTTGACGCTGTATCACAGACAGGAGCGCTTGCGATGGTGTACTCAACATCGAATCTTGGAGCACGAATGGCAAAACGTCATTTTTTCGGATGAATCCAGGTTCTGTTTACAGCATCATGATGGTCGCATCAGTGTTTGGCGACAACGTGGCGAACGCACATTGGAAGTGTGTATTCGTCATCGCCAAACTGGCGTAAAACCCGGCGTGATGGTATGGGGTGCCATTGGTCACGGTCACCTCTTCTTGTTCGGATTGACGGCACTTTGAACAGTGGACGTTACATTTCAGATTTGTTACAACCCGTGGCTCTACCCTTCATTAGATCCCCGCGTAACCCTACATTTCAGCAGGATAATGCACGACCGCATGTTGCATGTCCTGTACAGGCCTTTCTGGATACAGGAAATGTTCGACTGCTGCCCTGGCCAGCACATTCTCCAAATCTCTCACCAACTGAAAGCGTCTGGTCAATGGTGGCCGAGCAACTGGCTCGTCACAATACGCCAGTCACTACTGTTGATGAACCGTGGTATCGTGTTGAAGCTGCATGGGCAGCTGTACCTGTACACGCCATCCAAGCTCTGTTTGAATCAGTGCCCAGGCTTATCAAGGCCGTTATTACGGCCAGAGATGGTTGCTCTGTGCATTGTTTTCTCAGGATCTGTGCACCCGAATTGCGCGAAAATGTAATCAAATGTCAACTCTAGTGTAGTATATTCGTCCAATGAATGCCTGTTTATCATCTGCATTTCTTATTGGTGTAGCAATTTTAATGGCCAGTAGTGTATATTTATATACCATACATATCAAAATATGTAGTCTATGTCAGTCCAAACGTTTACTGAGTATTGTTTAAAAACTAAAAGTAAATTGGTCGCGAAGTTTTCGAAATTTTTTGTAACAACGTTAAATAGGTTTGTATTTATATAACAGGACACTTTTTAAGTGTATACTATGTACCATGTGTAAGTAAATCGAACACGAACTCATCCATATTTTTGCTAGTAATGTGGCCTCTTTATATACATATATAAAATATCTAAACTACATCTGTCCAAACGTTTATTATAGTATTGTGTAAAACTCTGAAGTAAATTGGTCAACCACTTCTCGAGATTATTGGTAAAAACGTTAACCAAGGCCCTGTCTTCATATTGAATTCCAGATACATTAAATTACTGTAAGTTAATAATTATAATATACAAATAATAATATTCACTTAAGACTTTTGTGTATATTGCAACGTTATAACAGTCTGAAACATGGACAGAAGAGTTGAAACTCATATTATGGTGGACTATTGTCGAATTATATCGTTAACTATCAGCCTGCCCCGGCATCATATGGTTGTCACTAACTGTAAGTATCCGTGGCCAGACCAGTTGTTTATAGTACTTAGTGATATGCACAAACTTTCCTAGTGCATTAATCTATTTGTCATTTAATATCGCATCATTCCCCTACAGTAGCACTAATATTATCTTCCACATAGAGACAGAGAAACGCGACGAGTACTTCAATTTATAATGTGTACAGACATACATAAAACTTCCTCATGAAAACCTTGTGAGTAGTTGCTGAGATTAGCCTTTACAAGCAGACAGAAGAAAGCGCCGTAGTAATTTAATTTGTAGTGTGTAAACGTTCTGGTCCAGCTTGGTGGCTGTCTGGAGTTGGGGCGGCTGTTTACAGATTCTCCCGCCAGATGCTGTCTCCTCAAGAGCTCACCAGCTCACATCTTCCATCAGTGTCACTATACGTCACTCCGGAGACCAGTTAAATGTGGAACAGATAACAATGTATATATTGCACACTTATCATTCCTATTAGAAATAACTCGTATGTGCAGATCTTCCTCGTGAATCAGCCTATCTAGTAGTGTAAACACTATCAAAGTATCTATAGCAGTTCCTTAGATTACCCATAGCACAGAGAAAGAAAAACGCGTCGTGGGACTTTGATATACAATATGAACATACAGTTAATATGCATGCTGGCAAAAAGCGCAAACTGCCCATTTGATTTGACAAACGCAGCGCTATTTTCCTGTTCGCAGAAACGCTACGGATGTACAGTCCCGGTTCGGCGCTAGACCGAGTGTGCGTGCGTCCCTACCAGCTGCCGGACACAGAGACCTGCCGAGGTGTTCAGGTGAGACCAGGAGAGATCGTCGGGATTCCCGTGTACTGCATCCACCATGACGCCAAGTACCATCCAGACCCAGAAACTTTCGACCCGGAACGCTTCAGTCCAGAGAACAAGCACCGCATCAAGCCCTTCACATTCCTGCCCTTCGGATCAGGACCTCGTGTGTGTATTGGTAAGCAAATACGTGTATTTTGAAAATTACTACCTCACCACTCTCTTCGTTTAAGGGGTAGGTGAGTCGTTTGTTCCGGACACAGAGACCATTGTTAATAGCATTTTCTTGTTTTTCCGCTGTCTGTTTTAGCATTTGGTCTATGTGAAAAAGTGTTTTTTTTTCTTTTTTTTCAGTCACAGTCAGACGTTGGTCCCTGAAGGTCCTCTAACCCAGATTTATTGGGCTGAATAAAGCCACACCGGAGACGAAAGAATTTGTAGCGTGTACCTACCTCATTTACACTGTCACGGAAGTGTAAGTTTTAGTTCCTCGGCGGGTGGTGCGAAACAGTTTGACGAGCACACGGTATGACACAACACCCGCGTTGTCAATTAAAAAGGCAAGCCGCTCTGTACGTGGTACGTTCTACGCTGCGAAGTGTGCCTCGAGCTGGGCGATGTATTCTGGCCAGCGTTCAACGTCAGCATTGAAGGCACGAAATGGCGGCGACGTCGGCACAGGCGGTGGCGTTGGAGGCGCCGTAGTAGCTGCAGTCTGTAGCGTGACCAGTCCATTTACAGCAGCAAGCAGCTGCGCATTTGCTGAGCCAGAAAACGTACAAGATCGGACAGCGAAGTCTGTTCCTGAGGCGAAGCCGTATTTTACACAAATGAAAGTTTTATAGCGAAAGGTGGGTGAAGTCACACTGGCCTAGCACGAAAAGAAAGCAGTACCGAGAAAAAAAACGATTAGAGGAGAGGACAGGAAGAAAGTTCTTAGTCCCATCCTCGTCGCCACTTTTTGTATCCCGCCTGGTAGGCGGCGCATGGCTCTGCTCCTGTAAACTGAAGGGTTGGCCGAATGTAGGAAGCGAGTAGAAGTGGGAAACGGTGAAGTACTGCGGTACTGCGTGTAAGTTAAAATTCCTTTACTGGTGTATGAACATGTACAAATTATAATATTACTTAAATTTGGCTGAGATGAGCACGTAGGTCCGAAGCCGTACAGGTATCAACGCTAAGAGCTACTGGTAGTGAGACAAACTATCTTTGAACTAACAAGGTCTGTAACGACCTGCCTCCTAGGAAGTAAAAGCTAAGTTGCTAGGTCGTCTCCTCGGAATCAAATGCATCGAATCTGGAGCGGCGCTCGGAGAGCTGCACAGCGCCGGTTAGAGGGCTCTGTCGTCGGTGTCGTAGTGCCAACCTAGCAGAGCGCACCTACGTTGTGGCATCGTAGCTATCGTTACCACATTCCCCATTTGCCTTAGGCCGTCTTCTGCAGTACCCACAGGTTGTACGTAGTCAGACTCGGTGGTCTAACGGTAAAACGCCTGCCTTTATGCGGAGAGTTTGCGGCATCGAAAGTCAGAAAATTTTCTGTCTGCCTTTAATGTAGTCTATACCTCTCAACGCTGTAAGAAGTCGCTAGAAACAGCCAGAGGCTCAGATTCCATGTTTAACTGTAAGCTGTTTACGTGTTTTTGGCCTGTGTCAGATGGCGACAGTCAAATCAGTGCGGGTGTTTTGTGACAAATATACTCCACGACTAAATAAAAGGGCTTGAAATAAATAGAGTGTAGTCCTCCCTTACTTCCCCGAGCAGCACACCGCAGTCTGAGCGGTTTTTGAGCAAAAAACTTCAATCTGGACAAACTGGGAGTGAGTCAACAAATAACTGGACAAATTCATCTGTACATGCATTATTTTGTTGGAATTTGAATTAGGCGCCAATTTCTTCAGGAGGGTTAGATTAGTGGACGAAGCCCAATTGACCTATTTTACCGCCAAATTTCAAACTTCCCGCCATTTTTTCTTGAGGGTTAGGTTAGTGGACGTACACCAATTGAACTATTTTCCCGCCAAAATCGGTTATCTTGGATGACTTCATGCACTGTTGCCAAGTCTACATGCCGCCATCTTGGACGTTGTCAGCGCCGCCATCTTGAATAAATTTGCTAACAGTGGAATGTGGGGTGACGGCCCTGTAGCCCCACTACACTCGTTTACCTCAAAAGGTGGTTTAGAAGAAGTGAAACACGCTTTCACTTTCATATCACAGGCTTGGAGAGTTTTGACTAACGAAAGATTTCCCTCAAAACTTATTGCTTCTTACTATCATTAAGGAATAGAGACTTCCGTCATGATCTCGGTAAAAAGGGAACCAAAAGTGATAGCTCGATTTTTAAGGTGACATCTCTGTGAGTAAATCTACACATAGCGTTTTAAATTAAAAGATACAAGAAAGGAATTCATTCCTAAGCTGTAATCAAAACCTCGATTTTTAAGTTGACATCTGTGAGTATATCTACACACAGAGTTTGATATTAAAAGATACAAGAAAGGAATTCATTTATTAGCTGCAGTCAAAAGTGTGCGCAGTGGCACACCAAAAACAACTTTATCGTATACTAACTACAGGTTAGAAAACCATATAATTTATTAAACAACTATCAATTGTATGGCTGTTATTTATCTTTCGATATAGAAACTAATGTCACCATCAGAATTATGCCACAAGCTGTAACAGAACTGAGAAAAGGTTTACATATGGATCTTCCATTTCCATTTGCTGCAAAAATAATAGTTTAACAGTCTCTGATCCCTCTGAATAGAGAGTTTCGATGCTCTTTTTGTGGACTCGGTGTTCGAGAAGCCATACCCGTCCAATAGAGATACATTTCCAGAATACATTCGTAATGCTTAGGCCTTATTTCCATGTAACCTGAGTATCTTCCACTTCGTTTCACGCGCAACAGAGCCCACTGCTATCCTACACGCGTTCCCTGTTCGACTAAAAAGCTACTACTTTCTCTTATCATGTAGTTGACGAGTTATGTGATCGCGGACACCACATGTAAACTGTAGAAATACCTTGGCGAACAGTCAAAATGACGGATAGAGAGGTTGCAGATAGCGGGGGAGAGGTTTACAAACAAAATTTTTCTTTACATTTTACGACTATGTACTCCACCTTCAGGTTGAACAGCCTTTCCAGGCCAACGTTGCATATCTCATCACAGCGTACAATTGAATCGGTCGGTGGAAGAACGTGTTAACCCTCAGTTTAATAGGGATTTCTTTGATCACACTTAGGTATTGCGTTTTCGAATACACCATGTGCTGGTAACACCTAGTTCTATGTGCAACACAAGAAAATGCTGTCTACAATATAAATTTCCCCATCTTATTGTATTTATGTTCTTGTTTTTGTATTCAACCAAATATCTCGCAGTAAAGCAAAATATACTCTTCTCAGTCAGCAGTTTCTTCGGGCAACCCCTACAGTGTTAATGTGGCACGAAGGTCTGTTTCATTGCACGCCCTCATCGACCAGGGACAGCTATTACTTTGTATTGCACACGACTGATGGCTAAGTTATGTTTTGTTTCTACCTATGTAGCAGGGTTGGCCATTTGTCATACCCTAAGATACAAATCCACCTATTTTTCAACTTCTTATTCATTTCACCCATCAATTACTTGGTCTACATTGCTTTTACCCTCTTCACAATTCCAAAGTTATCTGTTACAGTCCTTCCTCCAGTAGCGTCTTTATGTGACAGTACTAAAACGTTTTTCCCCTACAACATAACGAAGGGTTTTTTCCACTTCTCATTCTTCTTTTGATGTCAGCCATCCTAACTTTATGTAGTACAATCTGCCCGCATCTTTGTCTCCAAATAACTGTTTTCTACGTGGCTCATTCTTGATTTCAATTTTTTACCGGGAGTAGTTAAAACGTACGAACAATTGTCTTTTCGCCTGTGTTAGGGTTTCACAAGGTTAACTTCTGCTGCTGTAGCAATTCCTATCACCGTGTTACAGAGCACTTTTTTTGTCTGTTCCCTCTGCAGTTAGAGTTCTCATCTATCAGAACTCCTTGGGCTTTTATTTGTTCTATGCTGAGGCTCCTAAATACCAAATATTTCATTTCTGTTTTGTGTGTGAGATGTATAGTTTCAGATCCCACTTTATATATTCTTCAGGAGGTTTTCTCTCAAGACATTCAGTATCTTCTCGATCTTCTGCTGGAACTACCAGGTCATCATCAAACAGCAAATTATGTAGGCTTATATCTTCACTGATATTGTACATCCGTTTGCCTACACTTCCTAGACAGTGTTTTAAAGTTTCGCTATCATAGTTTTCGAATAATTTTGCAGAAATGCTCCTACTTTCTCTTAGATCCTTTTTGCAGGGAAGTGATATGAAAATCCTGTGAGTGTCTTAATTTTACTAGTATTATTTTTCTATAAACTTTATATGGCATTCGATGTATACCGTTTAGCTACACAGCCGCCTACAGTTCGAATGCTGGTACACAATCATATACTTTTTAGATGACTAATACCAAATGTAGGTATTTTACGTATCTAAAGATTTTTTTTCTGGTTGATTAAGAATAAACAGTTCATTCACACATGATTCTCCATCCCTAAATCCACTGTGATATTCAAGTTCTCTTATTTTTGGGTCAGTTCTTTCCGTCACGATTCTTTCATAAAGTTCAGCTGACGAAGTAGTAGCACTCAGCTCTCAATAACTTCTTGCACACAAATAAAGTTTCTGTCTGCTCCTTTCTATTCTGTTAGTAACGATTCTCCACATATACGTGTGGTAAATAGATTAACAGATCAACTGACTGACTAAAAGAGTAAATATAAAGATGTTCAGTAACAGAAAAGTTTACATCAGTGTAAGACATACAGAAGTGTAATCAGGAAGAAGTGTAACGACTCTAAATCGAAATACCAAACTTTAACTGTGAAGAAATGAAACTGGAAACAGCCGTCGTAAGCGCAGATTCAGCACACAGAAACAGCAAGATAAATGTCAGAGAATATAAAATCAAAGTCAAATAGAAAGTGGAAAGAACAGACTGAGGGCCTCCACTAGGGGTTGGTACTGGTGGGCGTCTCTCCTAAGAGTCGTGATACGAGTTTTCTTTGGTGTATAGCAAGATATTACCAGTTTCATCTTTTGAATGTGCAGATAATAGTTAAACTTAATAAATGTTGTAAATGTTGCTCATTAAATGGTTCACGTGACACTCAGTTCTAACGGAATAGTTTTTTGTTTGTTTGTTAAAACTGAACTTTACTGTTGAAACTGGCCGTCACGTGAAACATGTGATGAGCACCAGATGCTTGTGCTGACACCAACACTGCTTTGGAAAAACGAAATGACAGATTTATATACTAAAACAGTAGAGAAAATGTTCCTGATGGGCTTGTGTGTGTGTGTGTCTCCTGTATTTGACACTTTTAATTTTTTGCAGCGCAGAGGTTCGCGCTGATGGAGACCAAGGTGGTGTTGCTGTACCTGATGTCCAAGTTCAGCTTCCATGTGGTCGCCAAAACGCCGGTGCCTCTGCAGATCCAGCCAAACAGTCTCACACTCTCTATCAAGGGTGGCGCCTGGATCGGCATTCGGCGAAGATCTTAAGGAAAAATCTCTTACATTTCTTCACACAGAAGAGTGAGAGGATAGGAAATTTGATACTTCATTAAATTGTATGTAAATTTTACTAACAGTCCCATCATATGTCATGTTCCGCATACATTATGTACGACGGAATGCACCGTACGAGCATTACCGTGTACGTCGAGTGGCGACTGTGTGGTGGGTTACGGTACACTCTCTTGTAAAACTGAAATAAATTGTGATAATGTAACGCAACATTATAAAAATTAACAGACGATGCTTCACAAGGAGACAGTAACCCAAATTGTACATGAGCATTAACTTCACAAACACGTTACTTTAGCGTAATAGGTTTCCTTCGATCTGTTATTATTTTTATTTGTACCGAACATGTTGGGTACGCTTCATTCAAATCGGGCCGCTTCTATTGCATAGGTTGCTAACGCGCGGTTCTGCGGCGGCTTTCGGTTCTGTGCAAGCTGGTTCGGAACCTGTTGACGGAATCATTTATTGTCAGTATCATTCAGCCGGAAAGGGGAGGAGAGGAATTGGCATAGGGTTCCTGATAACATGGATTGCGTTGGATTCCAGATTTTACCGCAGTGTATCACGAAGTGATGAAGTAGAACACTTTTCGTAACCGGTCCGTCTGTTGCGGCAACAAGACCGATGGCCCCTTGGGTTTCTACGAAGGAGTTAAATAAGAACACAGTAACTTTAAACTGTGCTATCGTGAACGGGCAAGAGGGCGGACTGAAATGATATCTGTTAAGCAATAACGGCTCATTCATAACAGTAACATTCTTCAGCACAACAAAATATTCTCCCTTGCGTGAAGCCCTTGCGGAAAATAATTACGTATACTGCATGAGGAAGATACTCCATTGGAAGATAAAGAGCACATATATGACTGTAGTAGTGTAGAGTCACATTTGTTTTGCACGAATTACAAATATTTCTGTCTGGACGACAAAAGTAAATATCGTTACTGAGTAAAGGCTCTTTAACGAATTAAATGCTTTTGTACATGTAGTAAATACTGTTTTAATGATTTCATGTTCATTATGTATTACTTTCCCTGAAAAATGTATCTCTTCTCTGATAAGAATATGTTTATTGATGTTCCCTAAAGGCATCAGTCGACCCTTACTTTAGTGTGTCAGCGAGAGCTTTATGGTTTCATTCTCTACGAAAGATGAATTCAACGACATGAAATGAACAATTTCAATGCTCTTGTCGAAATGGGAAAAAACTATAGCTACATCGGATAACATGTGCCGTTATGCATCGATGCAATCTTCGTATTATCTATGACAACGTGATTAATTTCGTCACAACGCTACTGACGTCTGAAGTTCGAGGACAATGACTCAGAGAAATGCAGATACTTTCAAAGATTTAATTTTCTTACATTTTGTCTTGTAATGAATCGTCATCGGATATCTGATCACGCTTGGCATTTGCGGAAGCATTTCTCAGCCAGGCGTGTTTCTAACTTCCTGTGTAATCAAACTATGTTGGCAACCAGGGCCGATTTTATTTCATTCGTGTTTTTTTTTCTTTTAATGTCCAATTATCGCTGCAGTCGTAGTATTTTCTGTTTATTTTATTATTCCTTCATTGTTACCGCTTAGCCATCATTTATAATTATACAACGTTCAGAAACTGCAGCATCATGAAGAGTGTGTCTAAAAACTTATCGAACTATTAATTTTATGATCTCTTAAACTGCCTCTTAAAATCTTTATCTTACCTTTGGAGTGCTTCGAAATTGAATGGAAAATCAAAATTTTCTAAGTTTCAGGTGGTAATATAATCATACACCCTAAGGGAAGAAAAACGACGCAGTACGAACGTATTATCCGAATGATACACATAATCCGTAGATGTGTATATTTGCAGACAAATAAACGATCAAAAATTCAGAAAAATAGGATGATTTATTCATGAGAAAGGACTTCACAAATTGAGCAATTCAACAGCTGGTTGGTCCACCTCTGTCCCTTACGTATGTAGTTAATCGACGTTGATTTGCAGAGTTATTGGTGTCCTATTCATGGATATCGTGCCCAATTCTGTCCAATTGGCGAGTTAGATTGTCAAAATTGAGAGATGATTAGAGGCCCTGAAGATTAGGCTCCAGACGTTCTCACTTAGGGAGAAATCCGGTGACGTAGCTGGCCGAGGTAGGATCTGGTAAGCACGAAGGCAAGCAGCAGAAAGTCACATCGTAGGCGGGCGGGCATTGCCCTGCTGAAATATGAGCCCAGGATGGCTCGCTATTAAGGGCAAAAAAGCTGGGCGTAGAATCTCGTCGGCGAAGAACTGTGCTGTAAGGTCCCCACAGAGGACAACCGTAGGGTCCGAAAGCAGGCGGCACTACCAGACTACCACTCCTGGCTGTTGGGCTGCATGGCGGCCGTCAGTCAGGTTGGCGTCCCATCGGTGTCCGGACGTCCAGACACGTCTACAGACACGTCTCCTGCTCTGAACCTCACTGACTGGAGCAGAGCTGCCCTCAGCACGTGGCTGCCGACCACCACACCGCCCGGCGACCTCTCGCTTCATGGCAGGAGCCCTTTGGTTTTCATCACCGGCACCCTCAGAACACAGAGGTACGCCAACGATATCCTACGCCTCGCTTTCTTACCCTTCATAACAAACCATCCTGAGCTTACATTTCAGCAAGATTACGCCTACCCCCACACGCCAAGGCTCTCTACTGCTTGCCTTCAAGCTTGCCAAAACCTACCTTGGCCGGCAAGGTCAGTCCGTCTCTCCCCTACGGAGAACATTTGAATCATTACGGGCAGGACTCCCCAAACATAACTTGATTTTGACGATCTAACGGGACAATGGGACAGTATTTGGCATGATATAGCTCGGGAGGACATCCAACAATTGTATCAGTCAATTCCGAGCCAAATAATTACTTGCATAAGGTCCAGAGGTAGACCAACGCTTACTGACTGGCTCAATTTGTGAAACTCTTTCTCTTATAATACTCTAGTTTTTCTGAAATGGCAATCATTTGTTTGTCTGTGCATGTACATCACATCTACCGATTTCCGTCCTTTTCGAATAATTCATTCCTGGTGTGTCCTTGTTTTCTCCTAGAGTGCATGTGCTGATAAGCCAAAACATTGCAACCACCGCGACGTTGGATGCAGCCCAGTGATGTTGCGGGCACGTGACGTGGTAACAGAACCATGTAAGAGGTGCAGTCACGGACGAGGGATCACCCTAACGAACATACGGGCTACAAATGGGGAAATACGCTGACATAAACGACTTTGACAAAGGACAGACTACTATTACGCAGAACATATAAACGAGTATCTCGAAATTGGCATAGCTGGTAGAATTTTCACGTGCTACTGTCGTGAGCATCTACGGAAAGAGGTAGAAGGACAGAGAAACTACCGCTAGGTGCTAAATGAAGTCCACGACTCTTCACAGAACGTAGGGTTCGGAGTTTTGCGTGGTCTGTAATGTAGGATAGACGGTGATCGGTGCCATCTCTGTCGAAAGTGCAGAATGCTGGTGCAGCCATAAGTGTTTTGAACACACCGTTAGTCGTACATTGTTGAACATGGAGCTCTGCAGCTGACCAACCTTACGTGTTCACTTGTTCACCCAACGACATCGTCAATTACGATTTCAGTGGGCACGAGTCTATCGGAATTCGACCGTCGAAAATGGAAACGTTTCGGCTCTTCGGGTGAATCACCTTTATACTACACTAGGTAGATGTAGCAGTATAATTGTCCATGTTTCGGATCCAGGGCCGTGCTACATTGGTTTGAGGACCACTCTAGTCAACTTGCGATGATATCTCGACATACAAATTCGCCTGATGTAAATCCCATGGAACCCACCTGGGTAACTATTGAGCGCCATCACCGCGTACGCTGATTACATGAACTGTGCTTAGGCATCCGATGCCACATACCTCCAAAAACCTACCAACAAACTGTCGGATCCCCGATACGTAGAGTCACTGATGTATTTAACCCCAAAGACGGACAAACAACTTATTAAGCATGTGGTCATTAGGTATTGGCTCATCTGTGTATTATTCACTCAAATATTTTATTCTTCCAATTCCAGATGTGGTGAGTTTTCCGTCATTTTGCGTCCAAGCGGCTATACAGTCAGAACAGAAGTAAAATATTTCTCATTTCGCCATTTTTCTCCCGATCGAAAATATATGATGATCTCTGACAGAAGTCGGTTACACAGATTAGACTGAGAAAAGGTTCCTAGTGGACGGAAACCACAGAAACGTTACTGACGCGAAACTGTTGTGACTGACATTAATTTCTCCGCTTCCGCACCGATTTCCTTTCTTCACGCCTCATGCCTCTTACTATTTGAACCTGCTGTGGGTATTCAGCACTATGTAGTGTTTTTTGTATGTAATCTTTTTTGTAGGCAATCTGCAGTTTCGTAGAATCCTCCCAAGTAATCGTAGCCAGCCATTTGCTTCGTATGCAGCTGGGCGTATACAGTCGTACCATCATATTCAATCTCTTGCACTTTGTCACTCACTAATATTTCTATTACATAAGCGACTGATAAACTCTGGAGTCAAGTATTCCACTCTTTTACGCATATTTTTACATCCTACCCAGCACAGGTAGAAAGTTTATGACCACTAGCGCCCAGATACCGACGGAACGAGCAGGCAGTTACGCAATAACGAATAACCAAAATATGTCCAGAGCGCAGCAAAGTGGTCTTACGCGTATGCCGCGTATTTGACAATCCAGGGTGTAATCCAAATCACAGTCAAAACCGTACTGCTCAGTGGTGCATAAGTTAAACGCTTCAGATTTTTTTTATTCGTGTCAAAAGCATCAATTACAAGGGAATTAAAAGAAATTAACAGTTATGAAACATGTAAGTAGACAGTGGACATTAACATGTAAACATGAAAAGGGGCAAAGAAATTTAGAACTAACTTGGTTTTGTCTAAACGTGAGCTACATTCGAAGCATTACAGTTAGCATACAGTTAGAAGTAATTGTACATAAATGAACATTCATAAATACACTCAAGTATAGACCAACAGACATTGAATTAAACTGTCTTCGCCCAGAAACGGGCAACGTCCAGGACGTTAGAACTGGCCAGCATCAACTCTTCTTCGGTGCACGATGACGGGCACAGATGGCAGTTGCGAGGGTGAGAAATCGTCTGCTCCTCTCCACTCTCACAAGTTGAGGGTCCTCCAGCGTATCCCCATTTTTCAAGAGCTTCCTTGCACCACCCAACAGCAGTTTGTAATCTGCTGAGGGACTTCCAAGTACACCAGCTCTCATTATCACCGGGACGTAGCTCTTCTCTTGGTTGTCTCCAGCCTACAGGAGCAGTCTCTACTCTCTTTCTCCACATGTCTAGCCTTTGATTTGTGTTGCTGATGTTTACATAGACCCTTACAAAACTTTTTTCTGGACTTCAAGCGAGACGGTACTGGCGAATGCCCAAATAATGGGCGAGTGTGAGATGTCATGGCTCTATGTCCTGCTTGAGCAGGTCCTTCACGCCTGATGTCGGACGGAGATATATCTGATAGATGATACAGGCACCCAGTGATTACTGGGCACGTGTCATTCAGAGAGATGTCCACGTGCCTAGCATGTCTACATCTACATCCATACCCCGCAAGCCACCTGACGGTCTGTGGCGGAGGGTACTCTGAGTACCTCTATCGGTTCTCCCCTTTATTCTAGTCTCGTATTGTACGTGGAAGGAAGGATTGTCGGTATGCTTCTGTGTGGGCTCTAATCTCTCTTATTTTATCCGCATGGTCTCTTCGCGAGATATACGTAGGAGGGAGCAATATACTGCTTGACTCTTCGGTGAAGGTATGTTCTCGAAACTTTAACAAAAGCTCGTACCGAGCTACTGAGCGTCTCTCCTGCAGAGTCTTCCACTGGAGTTTATCATCTCCGTAACGCTTTCGCGATTACTAAATGATCCTGTAACGAAGCGCCCTGCTCTCCGTTGCATCTTCTCTATCTCGTCTATCAACCCTATCTGGTGCGGATCCCACACTGCTGAGCAGTATTCAACCAGTGGGCGGACAAGCGTACTGTAACCTACTTCCTTTGTTGTCGGATTGCATTTCCTTAGGATTCTTCCAATGAATCTCAGTCTGGCATCTGCTTTACCGACGATCAACTTTATTTGATCATTCCATTTTAAATCACTCCTGATGCGTACTCCCAGATAATTTATGGAATTAACTGCTTCCAGTTGCTGACCTGCTATTTTGTAGCTAAATGATAAGGGACCTACCTTTCTATATATTCGCATCACATTACACTTGTCTATATTGAGATTCAATTGCCATTCCGTGCACCGTGCGTCAATTCGCTGCAGATCCTCCTGCATTTCAGTACAATTTTCCATTGTTGCAACCTCTCGATACACCACAGCATCATCTGCAAAAAGCCTCAGTGAACTTCCGATGTCATCCACAAGGTCATTTACGTATATTGTGAATAGCAACGGTCCTATGACACTCACCTGCGGCACACCTGAAATCACTCTTACTTCGGAAGACTTCTCTCCATTGAGAATGACATGCTGCGTTCTGTTATCTAGGAACTCCTCAATCCAATCACACAATTGATCTGATAATCCGTATGCTCTTACTTTGTTGATTAAACGACTGTGGGGAACTGTGTCAAACGCCTTGCGGAAGTCAAGAAACACGGCATCTACCTGTGAACCCGTGTCTAAGGCCCTCTGAGTCTCGTGGACGAATAGCGCGAGCTGGGTTTCACACGACCGTCTTTTTCGAAACCCATGCTGATTCCTACAGAGTAGATTTCTAGTCTCCAGAAAAGACATTATACTCGAACATAATACGTGTTCCAAAATTCTACAACTGATCGACGTTAGAAATATAGGTCTATAGTTCTGCACATCTGTTCGACGTCCCTTTTTGAAAATGGGGATGACCTGCGCCCTTTTCCAATCCTTTGGAACGCTTCGCTCTTCTGGAGACCAACGGTACACCGCTGCAAGAAGGGGGGCAAGTTCCTTCGCGTACTCTGTGTAAAACCGAACTGGTATCCCATCAGGACCAGCGACCTTTCCTCTTTTGGGCGATTTTAATTGTTTCTCTATCCCTCTGTCGTCTATTTCGATATCTACCAATTTATCAACTGTGCGACAATCTAGAGAAGGAAGCACAGTGCAGTCTTCCTCTGTGAAACAGCTTTGGAAGAAGACACTTAGTATTTCAGCCTTTAGTCTGTCATCCTCTGTTTCAGTACCATTTTGGTCACAGAGTGTCTGGACATTTTGTTTTGATCCGCCTACCGCTTTGATATAAGACCAAAATTTCTTAGGATTTTCTGCCAAGTCAGTACATAGAACTTTACTTTCGAATTCATTGAAAGCCTCTCGCATAGCCCTCCTCACACTACATTTCGCTTCGGGTAATTTTTGTTTGTCTGCAAGGCTTTGGCTATGTTTATGTTTGCTGTGAAGTTCCCTTTGCTTCCGCAGCAGTATTCTAACTCTGTTGTTGTACCACGGTGGCTCTTTCCCATCTCTTACGATTTTGCTTGGCACATACTCATCTGACGTATATTGTACGATGGTTTTGAACTTTGTCCACTGATCCTCAACACTATCTGTACTTGAGACAAAATTTTTGTGTTGAGCCGTCAGGTCCTCTGTAATCTGCTTTTTGTCACTTTTGCTAAACAGAAAAATCTTCCTACCTTTTTTAATATTTCTATTTACGGCTGAAATCATCGATGCAGTAACCGCTTTATGATCGCTGATTCCCTGTTCTGCATTAACTGATTCAAATAGTTCGGGTCTGTTTGTCACCAGAAGGTCTAATATGTTATCGCCACGAGTCGGTTCTCTGTTTAACTGCTCAAGGTAGTTTTCAGATAAAGCACTCAAAAATATTTCACTGGATTCTTTGTCCCTGCCACCCGTTATGAACGTTTGAGTCTCCCAGTCTATATCCGGCAAATTAAAATCTCCACCCAGAACTTTAACATGGTGGGGAAATCTACTCGAAATATTTTCCAAATTATTCTTCAGGTGCTGAGCCACAACAGCTGCTGAGCCCCGGGGGCCTATAGAGAAATCCAATTACCATGTCTGAGCCTGCTTTAACCGTGACCTTCACCCAAATCATTTCACAATTCGATTCTCCGTCAATTTCCTTCGATACTATTGCCCTTCTTATCGCTGTAAACACGCCTCCTCCTTCACTGTCCAGCCTGTCTCTGCGGTATACATTCCAATCTGAGTTTAGGATTTCATTACTGTTTAGATGTGGTTTCAGCCAACTTTCTGTCCCTAGTACTATATGGGCGTTGTGACCGTTTATTAATGAGAGCAGTTCTGGGACCTTTCTATAGACGCTCCTGCAGTTTACTATTAGCACATTAATATTGTTATTCCCTGTTGCATTTTGCCTACTCCTGCCTTGCCGCGTCTCAGGAGGCGTCTTGTCGGGCCTAGGAAGGGAATTCTCTAACCTAAAAAAAACCCCATGTGCACTCCACACGTACTCCGCTACCCTCGTAGCCGCTTCCGGCGTGTAGTGCACGCCTGACCTATTCAGGGGGACCCTACATTTCTCCACCCGATAGCGGAGGTCGAGAAATTTGACCCCAGCTCTCCGCAGAATCGTCTGAGACTCTGGTTTAAGCCTTCCACTCGGCTCCAAATCAGAGGACCGCTATCGGTTCTGGGAACGATACTACAAATAGTTAGCTCTGATTCCACCACGCGAGCGAGGCTTTCCGCCTTCACCAACTCCGCCAACCGCCTGTACGAACTGAGGATGACCTCTGAACCCAGACGGCAGGAGTCATTGGTGCCGACATGAGCAACAATTTGCAGTCGGGTGCACCCTGTGCTCTCTATCGCCGCCAGTAGGGCCTCCTCCACATCTCGGATGAGACCCCCCGGCAAGCAGACAGAGTGAACACTGGCCTTCTTCCCCGACCTTTCCGCTATTTCCCTAAGGGGCTCCACCACCCGCCTAACGTTGGAGCTCCCAATAACTAATAAACCCCTCCTCCCGTGTGCCTGCTCGGACCTTGCTGAAGGAGCGGCCACATGTCCACTCACAGGCAGAGCGGGCGATGCCACACGGCCAGCCTCCACATTGACCCTCCGCCTCGTGCGCCGCGAACGCCGCTGAACCCGCCACTCCCCTTGGGGAGAGGGTGGCCCAACCGCGCCCGGTACCTTCGAAGATGTCTCGACAGCAGGGACAGGGGGTGAAGCATGTAACACCTGGGGTGTACCTTGCGACGCACCAGACTCCCCACTGCCGCTACACTCCGAGGCAGCAGCCTGAAGACGGCTGACCGCGGCCATCAACACGCTCAGCTGTTCGCGAAGAGTGGCCAGCTCCTCCTGCGTCCGTACACAGCAGTCACACATCCTATCCATCCTAAGGAATCAATTTACTGAAGAGACTTAATCAAGTTTTAACTAGACTGCTAGTTCACTAAAGGCGGCTGTTTATTGACTAAACTGATTGCTAACCACTTCGTGTAGAAAACAATGAAAATAGTACTACCTGTCTCTGGACTGTATTCAAAACAAACACTAGCACTACTGGCACTATGGCTCACTAAAGGGACTCTCTCTGACTGTATTCAAACAGTATTAATAGCACTCGACAATTAAAGCTTCCTAAAAGCAAAAACACACGGAAGAAGAAGTAACAAGTAAGAAAAATACTGTTAATACTTAAATTAAGGTAGCTCGCTGCACAGCAGACGTGAAGCAGACGGCGGTTAGGGCGACACTCATGGCAGGAGTTGTGCCAGACAGGCCCTGAATGTTCGACCGCAGACTAGCACAACGCCAAAGCCCAAGTCCGAATAGTCACTGGCTGTGCAATCCAGTTAGAAGCCCTTGTTTTCGTATAATATTATTCCTTGCGGACACTTTCATTTTTGTGTTCTGACAATGCGTTTTGAAGTTAGGATCCGATCTCAGGTCACTCCGTTATCCGAATTCCCATTTAATAATAGTTGATGGGCAGTATCGTCGACTGTTATGTTTGCATGGAGGGTCGTGCTAGCAGGGTCATTATTAAGGCGTCTGAGAAGTTTTCAGGCTTTCTGGCTGTTCTTTCTGAAGCCAGTTTCCTCCATGAGCTTGGCGGTTGATATTGATTCAAGTAATTGCAATCAACGAGATATTGTTTCTTCGCCAAAAGGGTCTTGCTCAAATGTTGTGTAGTAGCAACAAAGATTTCATGCTATCTTAGGGGACAGTCCTTGGACGTATTTAGTTCGACATCCACAAGGTATGCACTTTCTAGAACATTTGTTCACAGCTCTTACGAAACGATCGTATTGCTCTCGGTATGGGCTGATATGTGTTACCTCTTGATCAAGAAGAGTTGTAAACTTCTTCCAGTGTGCTTTTTTTTAAAGTTATACCGCCGGCAAAATGGAACCGACTGTGGACGTATTGCATGCAAGCTGTGACACATGATTGGTCTATGTTGAGACTTATAGATCGGCGAGCATACTGTCTTTTTGCACAGCTGTGTGATGGTGTCGCTGGCAAATATGAGGTCAGGATTGTATCCACGCTTCCATCGCGCTCAGCTGAAAGATGGTGGCAGCTGACTGTCGTGTATAAGTGCCACACACCCAGAATCCGCCCAGCTGAGTAGTGCATCTCTATGCAGGCTTCGAATACTGACAAGAGATTTGTAAGGTAGTCACATCGTTTTGGTTTTTTATATGTCATCAATGTGCACATCAGAGACAGAACAACTTACGTTACTGTTAAACTCTCTTTGGTCTTGTCGTGGCACAGTCTTTGCCTCTGCGCAGTCTGATTCATTCTTAGCTGAAGTGTGGTAGGTGATGGACGTATTCACTAGTGCTACGTTGACTTGTGCTTGTATCTGTTAGGTAAAGGGTATGGTAAAGGACAGCAAGGACGAGTATGACGTCTACATTGAAAGGTGAAAGGAATATATATGTACCGCATAATGTTATTTTTGAAGAGTTGTAGTCTGAGGAACAATTATTGTAAGCTAGCTAACCTACTCAGAGCTGAGAAATAGGCCACCACACTTCCTTGAGTCATGCGTCAACATAATTATTGCTTAAGCTGTTTGACTTTTGTAGAAATTCTCTATTAATATTGGATCGTTTTTAAATCACTGTTCACTTTGTTAAGCATAGTATTGGTCAGACCAATGTTATGTTTTAAGACCATGTGAAATTTCACTCTATAGTTTTGAGTATATGCTTCATTCTAAAATCGTTGTCTTGGAATATCATTTCATGGGAATAGCTACTCTCCCCACCTCACTGTTTATCATTATCCATTTCCGTATGCAACAGTTTTAATATATATTTACAAACAGAAATCCGGCTTAGCCGCTGCCTGCTCGCTGTTTGCTGTTGTGCTTTCGAGAAATCTGCAACATTATTGTCAAGACCCGAGGTAAGTGGATATTTTGATTAGGGTCAGATAATCGTTTTACTTCAGTTGCGCATTTAACATAAAGACAAATTGCATTCAAATCAGTTACAGTACAGTTCATATTAGGTACTTTTTAGTCAAAGTTAAGCATATACGTTGGACACAAAATTCTGGTAAAATCTCACCCATTATCTTGTAAAACCAAGCATCCTACTCTCAGATACTTATATAAGGGACCTTACAGGATTCGTAGAATTTTACACCACAACGTTGTGTAAATTGAGCCGATTCAGACACACAAGAGCAAGGGACTTCATCGTGTCTCACATATCAAACCATATGTAGAATACTCCTATATACTAAAGTTAGACCCAGACGATAGAACTACGTGTCACCTGTTACTAAAATGTTTCTTTCTGTACAGCGCACAGCAACAGTTAGCGATAAGCAGTGTTGTTGCATCGCTTGCCAGATCGACCCCTGTCGCGCAGTAGGCAACTTTTGACAAGAATCGGGTGACTATCTTCGAGCAACAAACTTCATTTATCGCGCAACAACTCGAGCGATTTGATGCCGTGACGCATACGCTAAGCAATCTGCTATGAACGTCGAAATTTCATGTAGAGACAATAAGAATAAATAATTTCTAATAAAATGAACATTTAGATTTTTTTAAATCAGTTCTGAGATGTTACACAGATAGTCAGCAACGTTTTGTTCACTTGAGAAATACATTTAGCTGTACACAGTTAACACATTTAACACTTTCTACCAATTTTGATAACAGATACAGACTGATTGTGAGATAGTGATGCTGGATAATGAGATTTATGTTGGTGAGGTATATGAGATAACAATTATGAGGTTTATGATGCATACTGTAATAGAATGAGGCAATGATTATCATGATTAATGTACAGAAAGAGTGAGTGAGCAGTGGTTTAGCCATAGGGAATCTTTTTCTTATTATAGTCCATTTTATGAACTGTGTATGCATTTCGTGTTTATAAGCATAAAAGGTAAGTTTTTTTAAAAGATGTGATTGGATGATAATGGTGAATGAAGGTAACTTGACTTAAGACAACACAGTTGTTTCTTTGATGTGGAGCTTATAATTATCTGATGCAAATTATCTAACTCTTTTACTAGACATATACTGTCCTTTTTTCATCAGAGCAACACAACATGTGACAGTTATACATTTCAATGATTCGAGGAATATACATTTTTGTCCCCATTTGTCCATGGAAAATATTTTACTAAGTTGTGGTTCAGCTTTAATTGCTGCTCTGTACTGTAACACACTCTTTAATATATGGTAGCTCAACGAATTTCATGAGGTTTCCTTTGTGGTAGGGTTTATTTTCTTGTTTATATTACTGAATAATTTTACTTCTTCTGGTCTGTATACAGTTACATGCAATCAAAATTTAATTTCTACTGAAGTCTGTAGAACCATTCTGCCTTCTCTTTGTCTGTCAGATAAAGCTTACTGTATGAAACGATCTCATAATAATCTAAGGGTCTGGAAAATTTTTCAAATGAAGTTGACATGAATAGACAATATTACAGTAAGAGAAAGGACATTTAGGAAGTATATGGGATATTGGGATATTAATTAAGATTTTCTTTTCCTTTACTTTTCAGCTTTAGTCTCTTTTGCCATGGGATAGGGTTGGATTCTATTACATCTATTTTTCTACTAACTTGTATGACATTGTAGACTGTCTTCTTGTCTTTACATATGATGTAACGTAATATTGTGCACTGCTTTAGCTTAAGGTATTTTCAGGGTGTATTTGCCTTTCATACTTATGTCAATTGCTGAGTTTCTTCATTATGCATATTCTCTGTATAAATTTTTACTGTAGAATGCAGCGCCATTAGTATAATAATCATGTTAAATATAGTAGTGCTGGGAGCTCTCATAAGTCATATAAGGTTTATAAGAAATCATGAAAGACGTATAAGGAGGAAACAAAGAGAAAAAGGTAAGAAATAGGAAAGAAAAAGTTACAAAAATGAAATATGGAAATTGTTACGTGTGGCAGATATGACATATGATTAGACAGGGCAAAGATGACAAATGGTTAGGTAGCGCAATGGAGCTAAATAATACGAACTTATGAGAATGTATGAAACATATGACAGAAAGAAGTAAAAGGTACAGTAAACAGTGGTATTTGTTGAAAGTTTGATGAAATTATAGGGAACAGGATTAAAAGGTGCACAAATTAAAGAACGAAATATAACGAGACAGTATACTAATTATGACCATTTTAGGTACAAACATAGGCTGACGTTTGACTAACTGCATGAGGTATGCTTTGATGTCAAACTTGATTACTGCCTAATCCATGTTTTTCGTAATTATGTATTTGTGTTTTCCTTGTATCTGTGGGTGAGACCACTATCCTTATATGTTATTTCTTGTGTGTAATCACTAACATTATGTGTCTCTTTCTACCTTATTCACTATATTTTGGTGTATTCATTGATGCCCAACCAAAAATCTTAATATGAATAGAGTCCGAATCTTTTGTAGGATCATTCTCTACAGATATCGTAATTGCTTGCTACTAAGCCTTTTACTGTCCACTTTTTCACATGATTTACTTGTCTGATGTTTCTGTTATCCATTATTGAAAAACTATGACACCAGTTTTTCTTAATTTTTATAGACATAGAAATCTGTTACTACCATTTTACTATATGTGCATTCCACGTATACAACGATGTAAAATCTTATTCCTCCTGTCTTAAAATAGGTAACTGTTTATTGTAAATGTAACAAATTGTAACTAATCGACCATTCACCACAAATGACTGAGACTTGCTAGGGCAGAAGAAACAGTTCTACTGATTATACGCCACAATATTCTATCAGATGTTGACATACTTCACTGATACAAGCTGCAATTGACTTCAAGTCTTCAACATTACAAGTTGGCTTTGGAGTTATCAATGGAGCTACAGTGTGATTCAAGCAGATACTATGACATTTTATTGTTTATGTGTGTGTAGGGTTGTCAGCTTAGAACTGTGTTTAGTTTCACTGATCGTTAATCTGCTTCCACACAGGTCCCACAACACTAAAGCAAGTTTGGTCGTTTCTAACAAGGACACTCTTCTGCCTACTTTCATCATGGAAATTACCATTGCCATATGTCAGTGTGCCTGAAAAATGTAGACCTTGTGTAATATAGACACTCTGACCTACTTCCTGTGCCATACCAAAACAGTGTAGATTACAAATACTACTTCAGTACAATAAGTGACATATAAACTATCAAAATAAGTGTGCAGAACGTTTCATGGACACTATAAAAAATTAATAATCTACTAGTGGTGAATTCTATAGATTAATCATTCATATGTTCTTGAATTTTGTATCAATTTTTTACTTATAGTTTTATAACTCATATTCTTGTAAAACTATTCTCTTCTTTGTATTGTTGACAAGTTTTGAATGTTCCTATGCACAATGTTAAGAATTTTGTCCTCATCCCATCTCTATGTGGAATGACCCTCAGAGAAAGTTATACTGGAGGGGAGGGGGGGGGGGAGGTGAAGGATATGTAACATGTTTGTGTCATTTTGGTTTTTTGTATGTCATCGTTGAGCACATCAGAGAGAGAAGTTACGGTAATGTCAAACAGTCTTTGGTCTTGTTGTGGCACAGTCCTTTCCTCTGCACAGTGTGATTCATTCTTAGTTGGAGCGTGGCAGGTGATGGACGTATTCAGTAGTGCTGTGCCGAGTACTGATTCTGTATGATAGATGAAGAATGTGGTAGATAACGGCAAGGATGAATCCTCGGTGTTCAGTGAGCGGTCAAAGAAATGCGTGTTTCGAATAATGTTATTACTATTTTTGAAGAGAAGAAGTTTGATGAAAGACAGCAACATTGCCCAGCTACGAACGATTATTGTCAGCTAGTTAACTTGCTCAGACCTGAGAGAAACACTACCGCACTTCCCTGAATCATGCACCAACATGTTAATTGATTAATCTGTTTGATTTTTATTGTAATTCTCTGTTATCACTGCGTCCTTTTTAAATCATTGTTCACTTTGTTAGGCATGATATTGTTCAGATCAATGATATGTGTGAAGATCACGCGAAACTTTACTCTGTTTTTTGAATAGATATTTGATTCTAAAATCATTGTCTTGGAATATCATTTCATAGGAATAGCTACTCTCCCCACCTCACTGTCTATAATTTCGCGTCACCTCCTGCAGTCGTTTGAATATGTATTTAGAAACAGAAATTTTGCTTAGCCGCTGCCTGCTTGCTGTTTGCTGCTGTGCTTTCGAGAAATCTCCAACAGTATTGTCAAGACCCGAGGTAAGTGGAAATTTTGTTTAGAGTCAAATAACTGTTTTATTTGAATTTCACATTTAAGATAAAGACTAGTTGCATTTAGATCAGTTACAGTGCAGTTCGTATCAGATTCTGTTTAGTCAAAGTGTAGCGTGTGAGTGTAAGCTGGATAATAGTTTGTGAAGATATAATTTTTGGAAATATGTACATTTTATCGAGTGGGAGGTAAAGTTGGGCTAAATTCCATACAGAAACAAAATATAGTGGGGAGGTTGTAGATTGACTTGAACTAGTCAGCCGCAATTCTCCACCGGCTGAGGCCCACGGGAAAGACAGGCCATACGGCAGACGTCACAGCGCGTGACACGGCGTTCACGAGAAACACGGGCTCCCGCAACAAACTTGTGACGTTACACTAGTCGGATTTTCCGCCACATTTCGCGAATACTCTTCCTATGGGAAACGAATATTTAATTGAAAAGGTACCCACAAAGTGTCTTATCTTCGTCATGTGCTATCGAGAAGTTCCATGCATTGAAACAAGGTGCAGTGAATACTTATTAAACTCATCTGACATAGTTGCTCCTTTCCCGTCGGAGAGGCCTACCGGCACTCTTGAGACCAGCATTTTGAAACCATTTGTGGCAGCGCTGACGGAGTGGGAAAAGACCTACAGTTACTTCCAGCAGAATGGAGCAGCTGTCCACACAGACGGCAGATCCTTAGAGCACATTTCCACAATCTGCACGCCTCGCAGTGACTTTTACAGAGGTCAGTCTGGTCGCAGCCCTAGCTAGCCACCCAGATCATCTGATCTGTCAGGGTGGAGTCCTCCGCCCTGAGGCGTATTGCAACAACGTTCATACTGTTCAAGAACTGCAGCAGAATATTTACGATGAGACTGCAGCAATTCCAGCTTCGATGCGCCTTCAGCAATTGGTTAACCAGGGCTCAAAGTGCCAAGAGATGAATGGTGGTCACTTTCAGCATATGTTATACTCAGGTTAGTAATGTATTTCTTTCCCTCTGCATTTGTACCCCGGAACTCTGTTCTCTGGGCCACTTTTGTTTTCCCCACACTGTCGTCACTGCTAAGCGATTAACGCATACTGCAAACAGTACCACTCCTGTCAGACTCTACTGGATTAGATCAGCAACCTCGATGTGGAAGTTAACCAGAAGCCTGATGGTGAAGTGAGGCACAGAGTATATAGGAAGCACACCACCACAGATGTATACTTACATTCATTCTCCTCCCATCACCCTACACAGAAGGAATGGGCCCTGCACACTTTATCGAAGAGTGTCCACAGGATTATATAACGCTATATCTAAAAGCTGCAGTGCAAAACCTCATGTCCATTTTGGAGCCACTGGTTATGGCAGCAAGACGACAAACAAACCTATGGCGACAGAAGATTAAGGCAGGACAGAAGGAAGCGAAAGCAACTACGTACAACCATATGTTCAAGGTGTCACTGGACTTGTGGGCACAATTCCCCACCAAGCAGGTATCAAGCCGATTTTTCGAAGCAGCAGGAGAATAAAAGACCTTGGCACACCGAAAGATGCAGTTGACAGGCTGCATGCTGCTAGAGTTTTCGAAGTCGGGTGGGGAGTGCGACTGGAGCGTGTAGGCGAGACAGGACAGTCGATCAGCATGCGGTGTCTCAACATGAAACATATATTGCACTAAGATAACACGCCAACTAAAAATTTGGAAGTTTGTTGAAAGGTCCTGTGGGATGAAACTCCTAAGGTCATCGGTCCCTAAGCTTTCGCACTACTTAAGCTAACTTAAACTGACTTACGCTAAGGACAGCACACACAGCCATGCCCATGGGAGGACTCGAACCTCCGACGGGGGGAGCCGCTCGGGCCGTGGCAACGCGGCAAGTCGGCGGTGACAGAACACCGGGACGGCAGCGGAGGGAGATTACGGAGGCGATGCAAATAACCGAGCGACCCTCCGACGTGGGTCAAGGGGCCGGGTACAGGCTTCCGGCGCCTCGGCTGCCAGCAGTAACGCTAAGGCAGGGCAGTCGACGTGAAGCGGCGCAGACGGGCGAGCAGGAGAGCCCAGTGGCCGCAGGTGCTGTGAGTACCGACACGCCTCAGCCGGCATCAGGCAGCAAGTAAAGGGCGCGCTGCATCACACCTGCGACCGTTTCTCATTTGCCTGTCTCCACCAGTGGCAAGGAATAACGAATAACGCAAACACCAATCAAGAAGGTCAACTTCTACCAATACAATGAAACAATGCAAGCACCAATAAAGGCCGTCTAACATTCGTTCCCCTCAGTTTCAATACCCTATAAGAGTACGGTAACAACCTCTTTCGCCAGTATGTAAGAAGAAAAACCTTTCTCATTCAGCAGTTATGCAAAACATTCTGAGGAAGGCCGTTTGAAAAAGTGAAACTTGAGATTTTTACACACTGGCAATTCGGTTACGTACCCCCCATCCATGACAGCATGCCACGGTGTTCCTGTCACTATATTTTCGATCCAGTCGCACACCTGGTTAAGCACCTCACAGGGAAGTACGTTGATGAGTCTAAGCATTATTACTACCAGCTAAAGAGGAGGCCGGTCCGCCCACGGAATGCAATACAGCAGCAGCAATAGGTGGCATGAATTAGATAAATTCTCAGTAGATTGCCAGAGATGCGCCAGGTGTCTACATACAAATCATGCAAATTACGGGCCGGTGGGTTGTGAGCGAGGAGCTGACACCTAGTACCGCCCCAGACGTCTTCTGTCGGTTAAAGGTCAGGTGAATTTGGTGACCACGACATCAACGTAAATTCAGTATTATGCTCACCCAACTATGGTAGTAAGATCCTCGCCTTGTAACTCGGGCAGTTACCACACTGGAAGATGGCGCCGCCGTCGGGGAAGCCATGACGCAAGAAGGGACGTAGGTGGCTCGCTGTACAGTAGTGGCCACGTACTTCACTGAAGGCAGTGACGGCGCCTCCGGCCCGTGCCACAGCCTCATGACAGCCAAGGTAAGTGCCACCCACAGCACGTCCCTGCTTCCATTGTCCTGCGTCCATGACTCGGTGCGTCTATTGAGCAGCTGGATGACATCGTGTCCGCACATGATCATCGATCTGCTGCAAAATTAAACTTCATTCATCCGACACGTTTTCATTGATACGTCTTAGAATCTTGATGATCCCGAGCCCAATGCAGTAGTAATGGACGATGTCGTAGGTTCGACACGGAAACACTGAAACATAACTGTTGTTCCGATAATTGTGTTGTTTCTCTCTTTAAATAAATTTGGTATCGTTAAGTAAGGCATGTAATAGTGTCTTTTCGTCGTATGAAAGCTGTGAGTACCCTTGGAAAGGCAATCACCTAGCTGTGTATTAAATCATCAACTTATGAGATGAGACCTATTCTTTGAAAGACATTTGTTTTATATAATTTACGTAACTGTAAAAATGCGCATCGATTACGCAGTCAAAGAAACATTTTAACAGAAACTGAACTGAGCCTTCCGCTTCCATCCAAACAAAAAATATGACGATAAATACACACGTAGATCTTCAGATATTATCGTACTTCTGCTTGTAATGTGAAAGCGTAAAGAAGGCCGTCTTTAAGCCATAAAAGGAATCCGGGTTGTTCTTTTCCAAATAATAGAAGCCTTTACCCAACCAAAAACTGGCCTCCTTCTGACAACGTTCAGGAGCCGACACCAGAAGGCGGGCGTCTTCGACCGCTTTCGTGTTTCCTGTGCCAAAGCTGTGCCAAACTGGGAACATGATATTCTAGTATGGAACACGATGCATATATAATTATCAGATTAAAATTGAAAAAATTGAAATACATTTAATGTAATTTATTTATTTATTCTTTTGTCAAACTGGAGGCAGAAATACTTGTTCAATCAGTTTTTACTGCCGAACTCCGCCCGACGACTAGCGCGGTCGGACACTAATTTTGACACGTTCCTTTTTTTTTTGATCTTACCACTCACCATCCCGGTGCGTATGAGTGCGAGAGTAGGTGCTGTCAGTTCCGCCACTGCACAATGAACACCCCCACCACTCAGTTTGAACAGGCGGGCGGTTGAGCAGGAAAGGCGGCCATGTTAAACAGACGGGGGATGAGGTGAAGACGGAACGGGGGAAGTCGAAGTGAGACACACGTCGACTGGTAAGAAAATATGTAAGAACGAAGCAGTTTCTTGTAAAAAGCGGTCACAGCGGTTGTGCTAGAATCAATTTAGATGGGAGAGCTTTCAATGAAGTTTTAATTAATTTGGTTTCATGAATTTCACTGCAAATGTTGTGGACTTCAACATGAGGCCTTATGAAATGTGAAACATCAGTTAACGGCCATACTAGTGTTCCACGTTTGTGCGAAACCTCATGCTGTTGCTAAAGCGACATAACTTTGGTTAATTATGTCAATAAATTAAAATTTCTCTTTCTTTCTTTTACTTGGTAGTATGTTGGAGCCATTTACTTGGGAGCTGCCTAACCTATCGAAATATCGATGTTATGTACTACCACCAGTGCTTAGTAGCCGGCCGGGATGGCCGAGCGGTTCTAGACGCTACAGTCTGGAACCGGGCGACCGCTACGGTCGCAGGTTCGAATCCTGCCTCGAGCATGGATGTGTGTGATGTCCTTAGGTTAGTTAGGTTTAAGTCGTTCTAAGTTCTAAGGGACTGATGACCTCAGATGTTAAGTCCCATAGTGCTCAGAGCCATTTGAACCATTTGAGCTTAGTAGTCTATGGAGTGAATAGTTTCCAAGGATATAAATTTTCTGTGGTAATTTTAGTGTAATTTGTTGGGTCTCTTTATGAATAGCGTGCTTGTGTGTGTGTGTGTGTGTGTGTGTGTGTGTGTGTGTGTGTGTGTGTGTCGAGGGGGGGCGGCTCATGTTTCCACGATGTACTTCTTGCCATGCTTTAAAAACATTTCATTACTATGGGTGACCACTCCTCGCATATTTTGCAAGTGATCTTCGATTTATATGGAAATTTAATTTAATTTAGAGCATATTCTATGAAGCTAGTATTTAGCCACGTGGCTGCGCGAGTGGAAATTAGATAGAAAACCTGTGCAATGTACTATCTTTCCGAAATATTTAACGCACTGCGAAATCACGGAAAGTAATATGAGCGAATGTACAAACCCATTATGTGGGAATTTAATTCAATATTACTGTGTTTCTTTGTGAGTTGTGTCTGATCACAAGGACATGCTTTCTGTAGCCTAGACCTCCCCCCCCCCTTTTTCACATTATTTTACAGTTTGGTTAATTAATCGGTTCATAGAGAAAGATATTAGGGAATAGATATAATTTTTGTAGATAAATTTTCAGATTTGTAGAGATTTTTCTTTGTGTTTTGTGTTCACAGACGTGTAAGTGATGCGTGCCATACAACAAGATTAAAATAGTACTAGTGACCCGATTTATACCCCGATTGAACTCATTAGGTCAATCTGACATTAATTATGCCTGGTGGTTTGTTTGAGGTAGGAAATTCAAAAAATCTGGGAGAGGTTTCATTGTGGTTTGAATTGAGCAAGCATACTGGACATAAGCGACTATATTGCATTAAATACTGATGTGAACAGGACTGACAGTATGCGTTTGTGTTGCCATTTGATTTGAAGTAATGCATAGCCATTGAGGAGAGGTAAACGAGATGAGACAAAAGAACTTTTCTTAAACTGCTGACCATCATTTTTGCATATGTTTGTGGTACGCAGGATGGCTTGGGTTAAATGCATGCACGTGTATGAGAAGTGCGATGTTTGATGATGATCTTGTCTAATTCATAACCCTTCTCCTAAAGAGGAGTCATGTGTCATAGTAGATAGTAGTAATGAGACCATGCCGATAGATTGTTACCTTGACTTCCACCCACTGTGGAGTCAGACACTGACAGTGTGTGAATTTCGTGTTTTTCTTGCTTTCAAAGAATGAAAATAAATACAGATCTAGAATAAATCCTTGTTTCGGTGGTATTCCAGTTCATCCAGTCTCAAGAAAAATAATTTTATCCAATTATTGTCTTTACATTTGGTATTTCTTTACGCTGTTCTAATAATCTAGGAGAGAATGCTGTTAAAGGAATGCTATGTCAAATTTAAAAAAGGAAGTGTTACGAGCTCTGGTAGAGTATGTTTTGTGCTATGGCCACTCGATCTTTCTCTTGCATTATCCGTTGCTATGTTTTGCTACTTTAGTCAGTTTCTAAATGTTTACTGAGGATTCACATAGACCAAGCTCGTAAATAAATTATCAGGCTCATTAATTGAACTGTTGAAAGACCAGTTGCTAACCATGGGACACAACGCACCTAAATATTAAGAGCAAACCTATCAATGTGCAAAGATTCACTGATCTATGAACAGATAAACGAAAATTAGGATACACGGCTAACCTTGCAATACGTAGGGTTCGCCTTCTGCGGACGCCCGGTCAAAAACGCATGCTGGACAGTGAGTTCCCGAACATTCGTGCTCTCAGCAGTACTTTATTGTGGCCAGATATGTAACACATCACCGCCTATCTTGATTTATAGAGAGGGCAAGCCTCCAACCTCTTCCCTTAATCAGAGCGGCTTATATCTGTGTATTTCCCTATTTGCGGCCCGTACCTTTGCTGCAATGATTCCCCATTTCTTACTGCTCGAGTTAAACACTGGTACTTTCCTGACGGTGTCATGTGACTGCACGTGACGCACTGTTCCTCAGTCCCCCAGTCACCAGTGGATATAACACTTTAGATCGTCCGTGTACTTTTATCAGAAAACGTATATGTACTGAACCAAGAAACATTTCGAATGTCTAGAAACGGTGAAAAAACTTGCTTTCTTGTAACCGTGGCACTGATGATGTTATATCTGAAGAGAGCGAGTTGAGTTTCTTAAAATGCTTACTTCGAGAAACCATGCTCATTTCCGAGGAGATTATTTTGCTCCAGGTAGATAGCAATATTTGACCTAAGAATAAGGTTTCCATGGCAAAAAAAGTCCTGGATATGGAGAACCTAAGACACCAACAGCAGCCAGCTGATCCAGATGTGCAAGAGACAGAGTAACACCACGTACAGAACGCCCCTGATTATCAAGTGCGAGACTGACTTTTTGTGGCATCTCTGCCGGTTAGACGATGACCGCTGCAGGGAGGATCATTGGTTGACTCCGAGGGAACAAGATACCAGCTCGGAAACCAGCGTTGCTCGGTTATTTATTTATTCCAATCTTCTATTAGTCCACATTCTCCTCCATCGTTTCTCTGTCCGTTTACCCATCTCTCTGTCCATCTCCTCATCCCCATCTCTCTGTCCCCTCCTGCCCCTCTCTCTGTCGATCTCCTCCTTCCTCCTTTCTCTGTCTATCTCCTCCTCTCCTCTCTCCATCCATCCCCTTTCTCTTCATCCACCTCTCCTCCCTCCTGTCCTTGTCCATCATCTCCACCCCTTCCTCTCTCTGGCCATCTTCACCATCCTCTCTCTCTATCCATCTTCTCCATCTTCCACTCTCTGTCCATCTCCTCCTGCCTCTGCGTTTGCCCGTCTCCTCCAACTACTGTAAGTAGGCTGTTTAGGTTTTTTTATTGGTAACGCCGCCACCACGTAGCGCTCTGTATGAAAATCACTGGCTGTGCTGTGTGCAGTCTGTAGCTGGTTTGCATTGTTGTCTGCCATTGTACTGTCGGGCAGCGGCAACTGGATGCTAATAGCGCGTAGCGTTGCGCAGTTGGAGGTGAGCCGCCAGCAGTGGTGGATGTGGGGAGAGAAATGACGGAGTTTTGAAATTTGTAAGACTGGATGTCATGAACTGCTATATATATTATGACTATTAAGGTAAATACATTGTTTGTTCTGTATTAAAATCTTTCATTTGCTAACTATGCCTATCTGTAGTTAGTGCCTTCCGTAGACTGAATCTTTTTATTTAGCTGGCAGTAGTGGTGTTCGCTGTATTGCAGTAGTTCGAGTAACGAAGATTTTTGCGAGGTATGTGATCTGTGAAACATATAGGTTAACCGTTAATGTTAGTCAGGGCCATTCTCTTGTAGGGATTATTAAAAGTCAGATTGCGTTGCGCTAAAAATATTGTGTGTCAGTTTAAGCACAATTTTTCCAAGGGGAGGTTTCACTACTATCTGCCCTCACCCCAGTAGTAGGCTGGTGGTTCTTAGCGCTACAGTATTCCTTCCAAGACTGTAACTATCAGGTTTACCATATTTGACTGAAATCGTTCCAAGCGTTTAGGGTACGCTTTTTACCTGTAGCTTTCCTCGCATGCGAAAATGTCAAATATATTTCACAAGTATTTATATTTCGCGGGTATCTGTACACATATTTCACCTGTATGTCCAGCGAATTTCGCCCTGAAGTTTCATTTTCACGCAGCTTAATGTCTATGAGGTCGTATCTCCTGAGTTATGTTCTGTACAAGGATATAATTTTGCAAGCTATATGTTCCTACTGTGTGCGAAATGTGTTGTGTGAAGAGTTTGCAGCAAAGAAGTAACAAACTAAAACGTCATGCATGATGCAATAGTTTGTCACCCATGTCAGAGGCTAGCACCACGTGTCGTAAAATGATACATTTTTCTATATAGATTCAGGGGAATATATGGATGCTGCCTGCGCAATGTGTTTCGAATAGCATTAGTAGCGAAGAAGTAAGAGATTTTTATAATTTGTTAAGCAGGATGTGGCTGTTTTTAAGGTGTCTCAGTATTTGACGACATATCTCCTGAACTATATGTCACACAATGATATATTTTGTATGTAAATTCAATTGCGCGTGTGGATAACGTCTGTGAAGAATGTTGCGAATAGGGTTAGTATCAACAAAGTAATAAATTCAAAGGCCTTGCGTGCTGCGGTGGTTTTTTTACGTTTTTAGTGTTTATGATGTCGTACTTCCTGAACCAGGTGTCGTAAAACGATGTAATTTTCTGCTACATCGTTGGTGCCTGAGAATAGTGTCTGAAAAACATGTCACCAATACAGTTAATAGTAAAGAAGTAATAAATTTAAACGTGATGGTTCATGTGGCAGTTTTAATGTATAATAGAGAAAATGTAGTAAGCGACACTTTTTTTCATCGTTTTGTGGTGACTGTCAGAGAGAAAAAGTTTCGTAAAGGTTTCACATTAAGTCTAATGTTAGTTGCAAGTCTCTAAGTTCCTCATTCTCAAATACTGGATGACTAAAGTGTGGGTACACTCGCATTGTGGACTACTCTGTTTTTTCACTCCTGCCCCTTTGATATCTGGGGGGCTCTTAACCTCACATTGATTCTTTCCAGATAGTAAATGATACGAGTATGTGTACCATGTTTGGTAGAAATCGGTCCAGTGGTTTAGGAGAAGATGTGCAATATACATACCCCTGTACATACACCCACACATTTTTATAATGTGTTTGGATTTGCTTGATAATGGTCATGTTTAAAATGACTACCAATGTGCACTGTGCTGATACATAAAAAATGCTCGTCTTTTCTAGAGCAAAACGTTAGCAACGAAATCTCCTTTTCGTTCCTGTGTTTCAAACCGCGGCCTTCCGCTCCATCCAGTTGCCGCTCCTACCCCTCTCACTTAAATTCCCTGTTGTTTGTCTAGGTTTCCACTCCTCTTCATCCTTCTCTCATTTTCGTTTCTCTTCTTGGTACTGTTTTTCTTAGGAAACTGTGTTTCATCTGTAAAGGACACCCCAAGTAGGACACTAGTCCGACCATTCTCGGGTATTGCACCAGTGTTTAGGGTCCGTACTAGAATGGACTGAAGGAAGAGTTCGAAGCAATTCAGAGGGAGGCTGGTAGATTTGTCACCAGTAGATTCGAACAGAACATAAGTGTTAAACAGATCCTTTGGAACTCAAATGTGGATGCCTGCAAGGAAGGTGACGTTCTTTTCGGGGAACATAGTTGAGAAAATATAGAGAACAGGAATTTGAAGGTGACTGCAGAGAGATTCCACTGCCGCTAACACACATTTCGCATAAGAACCGCGAAGGTAACATAGCAAAAATGAGGGTTCTTACGGAGGCATACAGAGAGTCGTTTTTCCATGCTCTACTGGAGAGTGGTACAGGAAAGGAAATGGATAGTAGTGGTGTATGGTACCCTTCGTCATGCACCGTAGGGTAGCTTGTGCAGTATGCATGTAGACGTAGATGTACGCCTGTTCCAGCTCTTAATACCTTAAGGTAAAAATTAGGTGTGGTTTTCTTTAGAACGACGTTGCATAAAATTAGGTGTGGTTTTCTTTAGAACGACGTTGCATTGAAATACCTAGTGGACTGTGCCAGATAGCATTTGTGCTATGTTCTTAGCTAACGAACTCGTACGAAATCAAGTTCCAAAAACTACAATTTTAAACAACAAATGTCGCTTCTTTTAATCGTATTCATGCAATATTGTGGTACAAAACACACACACACACATACACATACACAATACGAGGTGAGGGGGGGAGGGGGTAGGTCATGTGTTATTAACTCTATACGTCACTATTGCGGAAACTTGCAATCTGTAATTTGTGTCCTAAGAGAATACGAAATCAAGATTGGCACATAATTAATCAAGAAACTAAGGTTATTTAATCCATGACAGTTATGCTGAAAATACAGAAAAGAGGTATTAATTCAGGACACGCTCTTATTTACAGCTCCATGAAACATTGGCTACTCAGGACGATCTTGCACTGCCGGTTTTTGCAAAATACCATATTTAAGTCCTTCTCTGAAACAATGCACGCAAGGAGTCCAGTGCGCTTCCAAAAACTGTAACGATCACAGAATTCAGTAGAGCTGCTATCAGACTTCGATACTTCACGGAATGTGTGACTTTCAGCCACGAACAGTAGAAGGCGTTGCTTGGTTGTGCGGGAGAGTGCCTCCCTCCTGTGTCCCGCGGACTGCGCTGCTCAGCGTCTGTCATCGAGGAGAGTCTGCAGCGGCCTGTGGCGACAGCGGTGCCCTCCCCTCCCTTCCCCGCCCCTCCCCACCGACCTCTACAAAGTAACAGCCACTCCCCCAGCACCACGTGGCCAGCGGCCTGCGCTGTGGCTCAATCGGCAGCCGGCCGCCGCCGCCGAACTTCGTTACTACGGAGGTGCCGCTGAGGTGAGTGCTATCTTAGCGAAGACGTACGTTTCACTTTGTTAGTCGTAGTGCTGCACCAAATTCAACACAGGCGATAACAGTAAGAATTCGCGCAGCCGTCCACAAAAGCTAGAAATAGGTCTGCACCTCTAAACAGCATTTCCTCAGTCAGACGAACGGAATATCTACGGAACGTCACTTTCGCAGCGACTAGACGCAGTTTGACGGCGTGCGCTCTCTCTCGCTGCGTCTGTTCACACTTTACGGAAGTCTCCAGTGAGCAAAGTCGCAATTTGCCAACCATACCTAATATCCGAAAGCAAATGGCCACAGGCTACGTCAGAGAAGTAACTGTGCGGTTCGGACAGACGCCAACTGGCAGCAGCACTTCTCACGTTCGTGTGTAGTTTCACCCACACAGAGTTTCAGGAAGAGACGAAGTATCCACTGAAGTGACAAGTCATGGGATAGCGATATGCACATATTCAAGTTCTGGGAGTATGTTAACGTCGTACCAAAGGACAGTGCATTGACGGGCCTGTCGTTTCTCCTTAGGTCAGTTATGTGAAAAGGTTTAGGTTTCCGACGCGATTACTGCCAGAAGACGGAAATCAACAGACTCTGAACACGGAATGGTAATTGAAGCGAGACGAGCCTGAGATTCTATTTCGGAAATCGTTAGGGATTTCAGTATACCAAGATCCAAAGTGTCGACACTGTGCCGAGAACACCAAATCTCAGACGTAACCTGCCACCACGGACTTAACGACCGAGAGCAGAGGCGTTTGCGCAGACAACACTGCGTCAAGAAACAGCAGAAATCAGTGTGGGACGTACGAAGAACGTATACGTCAGGAGAACGCGGCAAAATGTGGCGTTAATTGGTTATGGCAGCAGACGGCCGTGGCGGGTGCCTTTGCTAACAGCACGACACCGTCTGCAGAGCCTCTCCTGGGCTGTTGCTCGTATCGGTTATACCCTAAACGACTGGAAAACCGTGGCCTGCTAACGTGAGTCACGATTTCAGTTGGTAAGAACTGATGTTAGGGTTCGAGAGTGGTGCAGACTCCACGAACCCATGCACCCAGTCATCAACAAGGCGCTGTGAAAACAGGTGGTGGTTCCATAATGGTTCGGGCTGTGCTTACATGGAATGGGCTGGATTCTTTGGTCCAACTCTACCGATCATTGACTGGAAATGCTTTTGTTCGGCTATTTAGAGACCATTTGCAGCCATTCATCGAATTTATGCTCTCAAATAACGATGGAATTTTTATGGATGACTATGCGTCAAGCCATTGGGCACAATTGTTAGAGACCAGTATGAACATTCTGAACATTTCGACCGAATAATGTGACCACCCAGATCGCCCCATGTACATCTCTTTGAACGTCTATCTGACATAGTCGAGAGATCAGTTCCAGCACAAAATTCTGCATCTTGAACATTTTCTCAATTACGGACGGCTATAGAGGCAGCATGGCTCAGTGTTTCTGCAGCGGACTTCCAAGGACTTTTTCAGTCCATGCCACGTCCAGTTGCGGCACTACGCCGGTCGAAATAACGTCCGACGCGGTGTTAGGAGGCGCCCCGGGGCTTTTGTCACCTCATTGTATAACTGAGGTTCAGAGAGGGATTTTCAGCTTTTATAGCTAAGTCCTAATAGCTCATCGGTAAGAACAAGGAAGAATCTGTATGTTATGATACTTACAGTGTTGAGTTTACAGATTACGCTGTAAAAAAGGCAGTTGTTCAGTATTCCTTTTCGGCCTTTGCTCTTTAGTAATACACTGGCTTACAAGCTTCATTCGGAACAGCTACACAATCTTCTCGCGTTATTACTGGAGTGACAGCGTCGTGTAGCAACAACAATTCAGCAAGTTTTCGTGTCGTCATCTTCAGAGGAAGACTAATGAGTATAGCACACTGGACTCACATTCGGGACGACGACCATTCAAGCCCGCGTCCGGCCATCTTGATTTAGGTTTTCCGTGATTTCTCTAAATCGCTCCAGGCAAACGCAGGGACAGTTCCTTTTAAAGGGCACAGCCGACTTCCTTCCTTTTCCTTCCTTAATCCGATGAGACCGTTGACCTCGCTGTCTGGTCTCCTCCCCCAAAAACAACCAAACGCAACTAATGGGTACGAAAGAATTTGATGACGAGTGGGAAACTTACGACACGTTGCTACAAGCCACAATGCCTGTTAGCTAGTCTCATGGGATCTTCGGCTGACGTTTGTTTAGCAATCTTTCTGACGGTTAGGCAACACGAGTGGCTGGCATTTTCAAAGGATTACCTTCCACTGCTGGAGGCAGACTGGAGTGGAGCCTGTGGCAGGAGAATATACGTACCTGTCGCCTCAGAGTCTACGGACTTTTCCTCGTTGCCTAAGAAGTAACTGATATTAGAGAGCTGGGCCAGCCCAGCCCAGATACTGTTACGAGAAAGAAAGGTCCGACACTGTCAAGCTGCTCTCTCACAGGTACAGTGAAAAAGCCAGGACTCCCTCAATGCCAGTACGTGGTAAATAACACACTGGTAAATGAGAGGCACTGCAACTCTTAAACAGAAGTTCACTTGCTGCAGTTCTATTCGTGCCAAAGCAATACGTAAGAAAGTGACCTCGAGTTTATCATATTCAATCTTAGTTTATTGAAGAAAGATATTAATCATTTTCTTTCAAAAACTCGAGAGCAGTTTAAAACATACCGTCATTAATTTTGACATTATAGCATAAATATATGTTCCTGACATTTTTTGATCTTCTGATAAACCAGGTCTATCTATGTCTGTAGCCTCATACTCTATACAAGAACATTCACGAAATGCTGCCTCGCCTAACTCTCGAACATTCATTTCCGTGTGGGCCCAAAGCACAAAGAATGAATTGGTACATACGCTCAACTGCTCAATTGGTATCTAGGGTTGAGAACACAATTTAGTATCCACATCATCTACGTAGCACTAACGCTACGTAATCGGAAGTGTATCGGCAGTTTTATCTACACTTCAAGCCACAGAAGGTTCATAACAAAAGTGATAAGGAGGGCCATAACGTGTTGGAATAGGACGTACGTGTATGTGTGTGTGTGTGTGTGTCTGTGTGTGTGTGAGTGTGTGTGTGTGTGTGTGTGTGTGCGTGTGTGTGTGATGCATTTAGTACCTGATCTTTATGTTCTGATTCTAGTTTTAAATTAATTAAAAAGTTTGCAGCTTCAGAAAGAAACTATCGTTACTAGCCTATATAAGAAAAATTTTGCGAATTAACCTTAACAATAAATGTAATCTTAAATATTAATTAACGTTTCATAACCTGAAGTGGGTACACTATTACTTCATAGGAAGTACAGGATGTTGAGACTTGCTTAGAAAGCAATTCACACGTATGAGACTGCTGGTTTGTCTATGAAACTGATTTCCACAAACATCTATTTGCCTCACAATTTCGTTTCTATGTTTTGAACCTTTATGATCCTCAGTGCCTCAATATTAATACATCGACTATTTTTCAGTTCAGTATAACCAATTTCGATCTCCATCGATCATCTTCAGTTCTAAAGACAAAGTGAAACTTAATAAGCACTTTCTGTTATTTTTTTAATTGTAGGGAAGTACGGGTTGCTGATGCAATTGCGTAAATAAATCCAACAGTCATTTACAATATTTTCTGCATTTTGTAAAACAGTAGACAGTGTCTATTCAGTTTTATTTTGTTTTTAGATCTGAAGATTACCTAGGGAGGTCGAAACCAGCCATACTGTTTGCAAAATGTGCGAGTGAAAAATAATAGTGTTTTACATATCAATACAGTTTCTGATATTTGCCATAACGAATATCTCTTCACACTGAAAACTTCAGCATAGGTTATTAAGCAACAGTAAAGAACTGGGATACTCTCTTTAAAATTCTGAAGGTATCATGGGTAAAACACGTGGACCGAAAGGCTATTTACAACTTGTATAGTAAACAGACGGCAATTATAAGAGTCGAAGGCCATAAAAGCGATGCAACGGTTGAGAAGGGAGTGAGACATGGTTTGAAGCCTTTCCTCGATGTTATTCGATCCTTACATTGAGCGAGCACTAAACGAAACCGAAAAAACATTTTGGTAGCAATTGAAGTCCAGGGAGAAGAAATAAAAAATTCAAGGTTTGCCAATGACACTGTAATTCTGTCAGAGACAGTAAATAACTTCAAAGAGCATTTGAACGGAATGGACAGTGTCTTGAAAGGAGGATATCAGATAGACATGAACAAAAGCAAAACAAGGATAATGGAATATAGTCGAATTAAATCAGGTGATGCCGAGGAAACTAGAGTAGGAAACGAGACGCCTAAAGTAGTAGATGATTGTTGCTACTTGGTCAGTAAAATACCTGAAGATGATCGAAGTAGAGAGGATATAAAATGTAGACTGGCAATGGCAAGAAAAGCGTTCCTGAAGAACAGAAATTTGTTAACATCGAATATAGATTTAAGGGTTAGCAAGTTTTTTTTTTTTTCTGGACGTACTTTAATGGAGTGTATCCACCTGTGGAAGTGAATCATGTGCGATAACGGTTTACATAAGAGGACAACAGAGGCTCTTGAAATGTGCTACAGAAGAATGCTGATGATTAGATGGGTAGATCATGTAACTGATGAAGTGGTGCTGAACAGAACAGAGACAAGAAATTTATAACACAAACTGACCAGTAGAAGGTATCGGTTGATTCTGTTGATAGGACTCATTCGGAGACTTCAATGGATCACAAATTTAGTATTGGAGGGAAATGAGGGGGATAAAAGTCGCAGAGGAATACCAAGCGATGTGGTAAGCGGATTCAGAAGAACAATGTTGTAGTAGTTATTCGGAGATGAAAACGCTCGCACAGGATGGAGTAGCAAGGACAGATGCATCAAATCAGTCTTGGGACTGAAGACCGCAAGAACAACAAAGGGTAACTACTATTATTGTAGACTTGGTCTAAAATACACAGATTTTCTGGAAGAATGCAATAATTGTGTAGTTTAAATATGGTCTTGCCATTGGTGCCCTTAATACACTTATTTTTTGTTTTTTGCCAATGGCACACTTAAGAATTTTACTTTACTCTACCAAACAGCAACTTAAAATATTTTTTAATCTAGTCTTTGATCACAATATCAATTTTTTTCAGTCAGTAATGACCATCCTCAGATCTACAATATAAAAATACACTCCTGGAAATTGAAATAAGAACACCGTCAATTCATTGTCCCAGGAAGGGGAAACTTTATTGACACATTCCTGGGGTCAGATACATCACATGATCACACTGACAGAACCACAGGCACATAGACACAGGCAACAGAGCATGCACAATGTCGGCAGTAGTACAGTGTATATCCACCTTTCGCAGCAATGCAGGCTGCTGTTCTCCCATGGAGACGATCGTAGAGATGCTGGATGTAGTCCTGTGGAACGGCTTGCCATGCCATTTCCACCTGGCGCCTCAGTTGGACCAGCGTTCGTGCTGGACGTGCAGACCGCGTGAGACGACGCTTCATCCAGTCCCAAACATGCTCAATGGGGGACAGATCCGGAGATCTTGCTGGCCAGGGTAGTTGACTTACACCTTCTAGAGCACGTTGGGTGGCACGGGATACATGCGGACGTGCATTGTCCTGTTGGAACAGCAAGTTCCCTTGCCGGTCTAGGAATGGTAGAACGATGGGTTCGATGACGGTTTGGATGTACCGTGCACTATTCAGTGTCCCCTCGACGATCACCAGAGGTGTACGGCCAGTGTAGGAGATCGCTCCCCACACCATTATGCCGGGTGTTGGCCCTGTGTGCCTCGCTCGTATGCAGTCCTGATTGTGGCGCTCACCTGCACGGCGCCAAACACGCATACGACCATCATTGGCACCAAGGCACAAGCGACTCTCATCGCTGAAGACGACACGTCTCCATTCGTCCCTCCATTCGCGCCTGTCGCGACACCATTGGAGGCGGGCTGCACGATGTTGGGGCGTGAGCGGAAGACAGCCTAACGGTGTGCGGGACCGTAGCCCAGCTTCATGGAGACAGTCGCGAATGGTCCTCGCCGATACCCCAGGAGTAACAGTGTCCCTAATTTGCTGGGAAGTGGCGGTGCGGTCCCCTACGGCAGTGCGTAGGATCCTACGGTCTTGGCGTGCATCCGTGCATCGATGAGGTCCGGTTCCAGGTCGACGGGCACGTGCACCTTCCGCCGACCACTGGCGACAACATCGATGTACTGTGGAGACCTCACGGCCCACGTGTTGAGCAATTCGGCGGTACGCCCACCCGGCCTCCCGCATGCCCACTATACGCCCTCGCTCAAAGTCCATCAACTGCACATACGGTTCACGTCCACGCTGTCGCGGCATGCTACCAGTGTTAAAGACTGCGATGGAGCTCCGTATGCCACGGCAAACTGGCTGATACTGACGGCGGCGGTACACAAATGCTGCGCAGCTAGCGCCATTCGACGGCCAACACCGCGGTTCCTGGTGTGTCCGCTGTGCCGTGCGTGTGATCATTGCTTGTACAGCCCTCTCGCAGTGTCCGGAGCAAGTATGGTGGGTCTGACACACCGGTGTCAAAGTGTTCTTTTTTCCATTTCCAGGAGTGTATATACACATAGTGAGCAGTGTGTGTTTCAACACAATGCAGCATTACGTATCATAATATACTATCTTAGAACCAGGGAAATGTACAGGTAAAATACTGTAAAAAGTACCTTTTCTACACCATGTCCTAAAGCGATATGGCCTTAATGGCAACGTCAAAACATATAAATATACTCATCACAGAATCGTCACATGGATCTAAAATAAGGTGTAGAATAGGACACATCGTCCATACAGTAGTTTTTGCAACTAGCTACTGAAGTACATTTCCCTGGTTGCATGATAGTATATTATGGTAGGTAATGCTGTATTGTGTTGAAAGACACACTGCTCATTATGTGTATACATTTTTATATTGTAGATATTGTGATCAAAGGCTGGAATAAAGAACATTTGGCAGTATTTGATCACTGTCCATATACGTGACTATGTCGCAGCTGGTGGAACAGCAACTTGCCATGCTTACATACAACGCTTACAACTACACACTGCGACTAATGTAAATTAGCTGGAAAAGAAAAAATTCTGTCAGTACAGTAAATTATATTTTCAATTTGGAGGTAATAAATGGTTGAATACAGAATATTCACCCTCAGTAACGCCAGTCACGTTATGCGACACTCGTCGCAAGCCCGTTATAAGAAGAGCATTTCGCGCTTCCCTCCAGATGGCTGCCGACTGCTGGTCGATGTGTGTGTCAGCGGTGCTGGCCGCCACTTCGCTCCTCATCTTGTGGTGGCGCCGCTACGTCGGCAGCTTCTCTGGCCGCGGCATCCCGTACGCCACGCCTTTGCCTCTGGTGGGCAACATGATGGACGTTCTGCTCAACAGGAAGTCGGTGCCCGACGTCCTCGTCGACCTGTACCGTAAGATGGCGCCGCACCCCTACGCAGGTGCCTTCTCGTTCATGATCCCTCTCTTGATGGTCAGAGATCCCGACCTGATACGCGCCATCACCGTCAAGGACTTTGACCACTTCACCGACCACATGGAGTTCATCAACGCAGACAGAAGCAATCTTCTGTCACAGCGCATGCTTCTTGCATTGAAAGGTAAGCACATTCACGACCGTACGTCCTCTATGCAGCCTGCAGTGGCGCTACAGCCTCAAAACTGCTCTGTCTCCTATTTCTGGAGTTTGAAGTTTTTGTCACTGTTCTTTAATGATTTCTTGTTGGGAAACAGCTGATTGTGAAGTAGTTAAAAAGTGTGGATCCCCACTACAAAATATGATGGAACAACATGACACAATGATCTCTCCCACTGCTTCTTGCTTGGTTATTCCAATGGACAGTTACTACATCACACGTTGTGATTCATGTGGCCAGTCCATGTCCTTTTAAAAACTGGTTTAAATAATATCCGACATCTGAGAATGTCAGAGACCACGCAACGGGGCCTGGGTAAACATTCCATCTCCGGTGTCGCCAGATGAAGACTGCGTGGTCTGTCGGGTTTTGTAATCTAAAATTCTGCTGCCTATGAACGCCTGAAAAAACACTGACAATTTTCATAGAGTTTACGTGGCTCCAACTAAAACACATGAACTCTTAGTAGGATGAAAGTTGTAGGGCAATGGGATTGTTGGTATACAATTAACCACATTATTTCCTATTCTGACTTTATTACAATATTTTTGTGAAGATTAATAAAATACATGTTTATTTGCCGGTCAAGACTTGGAATTGTCACACTGACTATCATACATAGGTTCTTGAAACTTTACGCACACATTAATAATATGTCCATGTGAAAAGCAGATAACAATTGCGTAATTTCAGTCACAAGTTTTTATTCTAGAACTGTTTCAATCTGATAATCAAAATTAAGAGTATTTTTCTATAACTAATCAAGATGTATTTTTCTTCCTGTTGGTAGTACATTACCGTATGTAGCCTACTTTACCCCAAATAGTATCCTGAAACATCTCAAAAAATTTCAAACCTCTAGCTCCAACAGATTTTTTTGCATAAAATAAACATTTCAGAAAATTTAATTCTCAGGAAATTTAATTTATAGTTATATTTAATGTTTGCTTCACCTCTGTTATTCCTGATGCCTTCTAGCTGCATGTCTTCTTGGTTTCTAAATTCTTAATTTTTCTCTCCTTTCTGTGTTCCTCGTTTAGTTGCCTCAAGGGCCCACTAACCATTTTTGGCCACTCTCGTGGATGGAACTACCATCAGTAATTGCCTCAAAGTGAAGCCATAATATGTTCCCAGGAACTCTAGATCTTGAGACTAGTAGCAATGCATTTTTTGCAGGAATAATAACAACCTTCGGTAATCATGAAATAGCAAAAACTGAAACTACTGAAATATTTACAAGCAATACAACTCTCGAAAACCAAAAATATACAAGACAAAGCGTATCTTCTAACAGGATTACCACCTCGAGAAACAGCTGTATATAGTATCTTTTTCGAATGGCGTTCTAATGACAATATTTCACAAGCGAAAGCAGCGGAAACGTGGGTGTGGTCTAGCGCCGAGTGATCTTTAAGTTGGCTTACAAATAATTTCCCCGTGTCCAGTTCAATTCTTTTAACCACTGTTTTGCTCAAAAAACTCTAAGCATCGCTTTAAGATGAAAAACAACAAATCGATTTTTTAAGCGAATCCGCAAGTGACCTTAATAATGTATCGAAGTAGAGCTGAACGTTGAGATTTTGTCTATGGTGACCAGAGGGTTGTATTAATCGAGAAAATGTGAATGTCACTTGATATTTTCACGAGAAGCTAGAGCAATAAATGTATGTTTCCCCATTTCGTTGTTTACGATTACCGTCATAGTTTTTTTTTTTTCCCCGCAGGACAGATTTCTAAAATTTGTTACCCTCCTCGCCTTATCTCAGGATGACGGAGAAACTACAGTATGTTATAAAGAAGTAACGAAAGTTCCATTTACCAGTCATCAGATCAGTATATAGGGAAGCAAACGATGAATTTTGGTTTCATGTTCTGAACAATTGGATGCTTGCTATCTGTGGACGACAACTGATGATTGTTTTTATGCATTTCTCTTCTCTTCCGACAGACATTCTCGATAACTGTAGAGAGTCAGGCAGCACGGAAAAAAATCAAATGTGAGAGTATCAAACTTATCCTTTTTATTTAAGTTTATTTAAATTTTCCATCCAGGTAACAGTGGGTATACATGAAAAGTTTTCACAGACAAATATATCGTTATCTGGAAATCCTTAAATGCACTCTTCTCGCAGTACTATTATATGACAAGCCTACATCACACTTACGTAAATTAATATCGAAATACAACAGCACTTCTTGGAAGACAATTACCTCTCGAAATAAATTAGGTTTACAACATGTATTGTGCCTGCTTATGCTTTAGGAATGGCTAGTGTGTGATCTAAAATTTTATACGACGTATCTGCGCTGGGTAATACACATGTCCAAATCAAATATGGTTTATAGAAGAGAGCTGACGCTTAATGAATTGGGTATACCTTCGCCTGTGATGCTGCTAAGTGTCCGGATTTGTGCAGCGAAGGTAATGGACGCTCTGGTAGAGATAAGAAGAACTGTACACATTAGTTTCGCAGTCGCTATACGGAATACCAGCATTAACTGAAAATGACATCCGCGTGTTAACTGTTTTGTAATTAGTCCCACAGCAGCCTTTATCAATAATATATGAACATCTGTGTTAATTTGCATTGCTTTTGTGAAAGTGTCCAATAGTAACTTGATTTCGCTATGTGTTAGTTCACCCAATTTAGGATTTTTTAATTTATCTAGTACGTTTCTGTGTTACTACACTATAAGCGTATTGCTAAATGCACGCATTGCATCATTCCATACAGCGTTGATTCTCTGGTTGCCAGTAGCACTTCAGTAGTGATGTTACTTGAAGAAATCTTCTAGTCTTGTATTCAGTGAATAAGGGACGAAGAGTGCGATGTAGTGTTACTTTTTGAGAGACGTGTTTAGTGCGAACAATATTGTTCCTCGTTCTCCAACGTTCAGGATGCTATTCCGTTACCAGAATCACTGACAGACCTTAAAAAGTGCGATAACCTAATAGCCCGAAAAAGCGGACGGAAAAGGGAAGCAAAGAAACCATATGGAACTGACTGTTTTTGTGATTGAACTACTGTGTTATTGTGTAGTTTCAGTGACACTAACAGAATGTATGAGGAAGAGCGAAGAAGTGAAACAAATGCGGGTGAGTACAAAGCGAAACTTACGTAGTACATACTTATACTGACTGAGAAAATGTTGTTGTAAAGTAGATGATACTGCCGCATAAACGTCGGATATTAAGAACATAGCCGGAGGAGCATGAAAATAATTGTCAGCATTCACTCAAACCTTATGCAATGTGCGTATGGAAGACATGAATTTCATTCATCCAAGTCACTGAAGTCTACTCTTTATTGTTGGACTCTTTCTATTATACTGTAACAGGTAACAATAGCTTCTGTTATTACACTTTTAAATATGATAACTTTAGTAGCTACGATCTGATGATGTCATTGAAGAGCCTCCTCTTTCAACTGCTGTCACTGCGCCGGCTGACGATCCATATACAGAGAAACACATACCGAGTAACATCTGCAGCCTCTTCAGTGCAAGGCTGCTCGTTTGTTATCCATCGTTTCCGGCTTCCACAAGAGAAGACTCTCTAGTGGAGTTACAGAAACTTTGGGTAGCTGGATTAACTACTGAAAACGTAAGACAGACTCGAGGACTAAAGAGCCTGATGACACAACTTCATAAAAGGAAGCGCTACTTTGACAGGACACCTTAGGAGGCAGCTAGATGTAGCTAATTTGGTAACTGAGGTATGTGTAGTGATAGAAAGTGTAGAGAGAGAGCAAAGTTTGAAGAGAGTAAGTAGGTTCAAATAGATGTATGTTGCAGTAGTAATGCAAAGGTGAGAAGACTTGTACAGCGTAGATATTAGTGTACACTGTGTCAACCTGGCTATCCGGACGCCCCTATGTAATGCTGAATTGGCCACTAGATACTGCGAGCGGCCAGTATAAAAGGAGGTGGGCAGTAGCGTGTTGTCATGGAGGAACACTAACAGCAGACTAGGTAGGTCAGGAGAGCACAGTGATTTCCAAAGTGGACTAATCATTGAATGTCATCTAAGTACCAAATTCATGGGGGACAATTGAACCCCTCCGAAGCTGTCCGAGTCGGCTGCTGAAGATTTGATTGTGAAGTGAAGACGCAGAAGAACAACCGCGCCTGAACCAAGTCCAGGCAGACATCGAGTGCTGACGGGCGGTAGCCGTCGAGCACTGGGGAGGGTCACGGTAGAAAGTCGCCTGAAGTCAGCGGAAGGCATCACTGGTGAGCTCCAAAGTGCTTCAGGAAGAGAATGCGCGACTGCGGCGTGCGCGCAATACACACAACGCCCTGGAAGCCACCCCTGTGAACAGCAATAGTTTGGTTAGACATTCCCCCTCTCATGCTCTGCCCGTTGCGCTTCTAGTCAATGATGTGGGACCACCAATGACAACAGGAGAAATTTTAACCAAATCTTCTCCAGCATAGGTCCGGAAAAATGCTTTTTAATCAATGATTTTGCCCACAAGGGGTAGCCACAGGAGTTTTAACCAGTAACCCCTTTCTTCGACATGCGCTCTAAGATTTCTCTTACTATCCAGTGACGATGGCCTACCGACGGTAGCCCGAGATTTTTATCCAATAATCCCACTTCTCCTGTACCAAAACTCCCCTTTATGAGAGAAGGCGACACTGGGCTGTGGCAACGCTCAATCTACAGTGGACACTATAAGATCTTGAAGAAGATCCCAGCAGAAGGGTCGAAAACTAGATTTTTTTTTTTGTAGATTTTAACTCTAATCTCTTCTACTCATCTCGTGTTCATAGCTCTTACGGTATTCACGTTAGAGTCCATTTTTACTAGACCATTGTTTCTTGTTTTGATCCATGTACCTCCTCTCACAACATGGAAAGCAAAGAGCTTGCAGTAGAAGAGATTTGTTTCACAGTATATGGAGAAGTGCACACAGCTCTTATGGTATGCATTTTAGAGCCCATGTTTACCAGAAATTTTTGTTTCTAATGATCGTTCCTGTCACAGCCCTGAATATTGATCGTTTTCCCTGGGACACCCTGTACCAGTAATAAAGGATTTTAATCAGGCGAAGAAAGGAACAACTGGCTTTTGAAGTGAATAAACTATAGTAAAAAATTTGATAGTTGTGAATGAAATTACGATTGTTGGAACTTAAATAGTGGCGACTATTTATTCACAACCGATACAAAAGAGTTACTTGTTTGCACCTGTTGCTGTCCTTCAAAGTAGTCACCAGCGTTGCGTAGAATCTGTTGCCAGCGACGTGGAAGGCGTAGAGTGCCGTTGGCAGAGCCTGTTCTCTTGATCCAACTCCGTTGTTCCTGTCTCGAAAACACAGTGACAGCAGCGTTACGTCAGACCGCTCGCTCACGAGTGACTGTGTTTCCCCCGATTGAGCGCACGCCGGTGACGTGGGACGGGCGAGTCCATTTGCTCGGAGGTAAGGCAGGTGTGTCAACGACGTGTGCTGTCAGCCACAATAGTAAATTCCATTCCATAGTGTCCCCACAGCAGTGTTGCCACTATTTAAGTTCCAATATACGTATAAAATGGGTAATTGCATTTTATGGATTTCCAATTTGCCTCAGATTCATCGATTCCTAAGAAGATTTTTACTGATTTGTGACAAAATCTGCAATAATAGCCCTTGATATAAAAAATTATTGAACATACGTCATTATTATGCAGAATATATGCATCAATGCTACGGCGTTCATTAGAATACGTCATGTAGCAGAACTGAAAGAAGGCTAAACATCAAGATTTCGAATAACTTGTGCTACGCACTCCTATAACAGTTTTACAGCTACACTCCTGGAAATTGAAATAAGAACACCGTGAATTCATTGTCCCAGGAAGAGGAAACTTTATTGACACATTCCTGGGGTCAGATACATCACATGATCACACTGACAGAACCACAGGCACATAGACACAGGCAACAGAGCATGCACAATGTCGGCACTAGTACAGTGTATATCCACCTTTCGCAGCAATGCAGGCTGCTATTCTCCCATGGAGACGATCCTAAAGATGCTGGATGTAGTCATGTCGAACGGCTTGCCATGCCATTTCCACCTGGCGCCTCAGTTGGACCAGCGTTCGTGCTGGACGTGCAGACCGCGTGAGACGACGCTTCATCCAGTCCCAAACAGGCTCAATGGGGGACAGATCCGAAGATCTTGCTGGCCAGGGTAGTTGACTTACACCTTCTAGAGCACGTTGGGTGGCACGGGATACATGCGGACGTGCATTGTCCTGTTGGAACAGCAAGTTCCCTTGCCGGTTTAGGAATGGTAGAACGATGGGTTCGATGACGGTTTGGATGTACCGTGCACTATTCAGTGTCCCCTCGACGATCACCAGAGGTGTACGGCCAGTGTAGGATATCGCTCCCCACACCATGATGCCGGGTGTTGGCCCTGTGTGCCTCGGTCGTATGCAGTCCTGAATGTGGCGCTCACCTGCACGGCGCCAAACACGCATACGACCATCATTGGCACCAAGGCAGAACCGACTCTCATCGCTGAAGACGACTCGTCTCCATTCGTCCCCCCATTCACGCCTGTCGCGACACCACTGGAGGCGGGCTGCACGATGTTGGGGCGTGAGCGGAAGACAGCCTAACGGTGTGCGGGACCGTAGCCCAGCTTCATGGAGACAGTCGCGAATGGTCCTCGCCGATACCCCAGGAGTAACAGTGTCCCTAATTTGCTGGGAAGTGGCGGTGCGGTCCCCTATGGCACTGCGTAGGATCCTACGGTCTTGGCGTGCATCCGTGCGTCGCTGCGGTCCGGTCCCAGGTCGACGGGCACGTGCACCTTCCGCCGACCACTGGCGACAACATCGATGTACTGTGGAGACCTCACGGCCCACGTGTTGAGCAATTCGGCGGTACGCCCACCCGGCCTCCCGCATGCCCACTATACGCCCTCGCTCAAAGTCCATCAACTGCACATACGGTTCACGTCCACGCTGTCGCGGCATGCTACCAGTGTTAAAGACTGCGATGGAGCTTCGTATGCCACGGCAAACTGGCTGACACTGACGGCGGCGGTGCACAAATGCTGCGCAGCTAGCGCCATTCGACGGCCAACACCGCGGTTCCTGATGTGTCCGCTGTGCCGTGCGTGTGATCATTGCTTGTAGAGCCCTCTCGCAGTGTCCGGAACAAGTATGGTGGATCTGACACACCGGTGTCAATGTGTTCTTTTTTCCATTTCCAGGAGTGTATTTCAACTGGGATACAATTTTACTAGAAGAAATCAGATCTTGCTATTAGACTCGAGGGCAGATAAACTTCTAAAACGAATGAAAAAAATGTAACAGGGGACCATTCCACCATCAACATGGAGCGTGAATCTTTGACAATGTCATTCACTCATGCTGATGAAATATAAAAAACCAAGACAAAAGACAACGAGAAATAAGTAATACAGTAGCTTTTGAAGTGTTTATAAAAGTAAAATCATCAACGCGGCAAAAAGAAAGTGGTACAAATCGTGAATGAAACCGTAGAACAACTTCATGGCTTTTTGTAAATAGGGTAGTGGAAGACGACGGCCGGGTGGACATCGAAACAGATAAATGGAAGATTGAATATGGAAAGTTTTCCAAATCAAGTTTCCAGTTTGTCTGATACGTGAAGTTTAGATTTAGTATATAATACCAGTTCCGAATGGTGGCAGTGGGTTCTGAGTTCTTAATGTCAGAACTACTCAAAAACTCCAGATGTTCATTGCCCATAATGGAAATTACTAGGCGAGATAGGAAAAAGTAAGGACCGAGCAGAAACAAGAGTGGCGGACAATAAAATGACCGTAGTGAGAATTAAATGGTGATCAGAACATGCTGGAACGAAAATATATTGGACGCAATTTTTACGTAGGGAGCATTACCGATATTGTCTCTATTTCTTATGTGGTTGTGAGGATTTCTGTGTGTTTGGGTTTAGCGTCTCGTTCGCCAGTAAAACCATAAAATTCAAGTACAGTACTTTCGGTCTTACACCCCATCGAGTGCGCTGGCTGTCAGAGCGTGCAAAACAAAAGTCGTCCTCTATCACCGTGGTCTCTTCACATGTCACGCTTCATGTAAATCTGGCAAATATTGCGGAACTCACAGTTGGTCGTAATGCGGGGCCAGGCAGTGCTCATTCCTCGCTGCTCTAACTAATCATTAGTCCTGTATTTATTCAGTCGAGTTCCGGCCATTCCCTTGGTGGCGATCAGGATAACCAAGTGCTCGAGCATCTGGCACTGACATTCGATTTTACGTACTGGAATCAACAAGAATAAAACAACTCCTTGCACAATTTGTTTTCTTATGAAAAAGAGTACCGATCGTAGACTTATGGTTCAAATGGCTCTGAACACTATGGGACTTAACATCTGAGATCATCAGTGCCCTAGACTAAGAACTGCTTAAACCTAACCAACCCAAGGATATCACACACATCCACGCCCGAGGCAGGGTTCAAACCTGCGACCGTAGCAAAAGCGCGGTTCCGGACTGAAGCGCCTAGAACCTCTCGTCCACAATGATCGTACACTTACTTTGAATTTTACTAACGTAGTTATTTAGAAGTAGTGACAAGTAAGGCCATATCGCTCAACGTCATACAAAACGTATTCTTACACAAAGAAATAAAGGTTATATGGTTCAAATGGCTCTGAGCACTATGGGGCTTAACAACTGTGGTCATCAGTCGCCTAGAACTTAGAACTACTTAAACCTAACTAACCTAAGGACATCACATACATCCATGCCCGAGGCAGGATTCGAACCTGCGACCTAGCGGTCACGCGGTTCCAGACTGAAGCTTCTAGAACCGCACGGCCACACCGGCCTTCTAAAGGTTATCGGATGACCTAAAACAATCACTTTTTCCTATTACCATCACCGCACAATTTTAGTAAGTGCATGAGCCTGTAAAGTAAAATATGCTATCTGAATGTTATATCATTTAATAAATGGACATTTGTCAGACTGCACACCCTGTTTACTGCCTTCTATTTTTAGGAAAGGAATGGCATGATATGCGAACTACGCTCAGCCCTGCTTTTACTACGATGAAAATGAAGAATATGTTCACGCTGATAACAGAGATTGGACAGCAGGTCATTGCTTATTTAGATGGTCAAACTGCCGATTACGAAGGTGAGTACCTTGTCAGCGCTCGCTGAATGCTCGATACGACATGACGCACTGTTCTTTGGTCTGACATGTCATACAACGCGAGTCTTCTCTACTATGTATCACGGGTCTGTCTAGAGCCATTTCTTCTAAGAACCCGGTGAATAAAAGCTGGAATTGCTTGCTTAGAATGTAGTCGGTAGTGGTGAGATTCAAAACACATCAGTGACATTTAGAGGTGCGACAGAACCTCGTAAACCGACGCTGTGCGTGGCTTGAGGCTGATGATGCTAATTTCAAGGTAATGTCCGTTGTTATGCGGTCGTAAATGTAAATAGTGCTAGGATTTGAAATTGTATTCTTGTACACGAATGAACTGAAATGATACGACATTGTATTTCAGCTGAAAAAAAGAACAGTGAAAATGTTGACCCCATGGTGTTTATATTATTGTTGAAGTTTCCGCCGAGAAGGAGAATTTGCTCACACTGGACATGAAGGACTTCTTCACGCGCGTCACCAATGACGTCATTGCAACCACAGCGTTCGGTGTCAAAGTGGACTCGCTGTCGGAACCGCAGAACTCGTTCTACCGGATGGGCCGCGAGCTCACCAACATCAGACTGACGGCCGTCGGCTACCTGCTGTCTCCGAAGCTCATGCAGGTGAGAGTGAACTCCACACCGTCCTGTGCGTCACGTCGACTTACGGGGTGCGGCTGTAGAATAACGGGACCGATGCCGTCACAGAGTAAGCGTGCTTGCGACAAATGCTAATGAGCAATAGGTGTGAAGCGTAAGCTTGCTCGCAATGAATCACTTGACTGCGATGTCGCATGTTCAGTCTTGTTGTAAAGCTCACTTGAAATTGTTGCGTTAACAATTATCACAGAAAAAAATTTAGCTGCTAATGACTCACCACGTGCATCAGGAGGGCGACAGAAAATGTGTGTCCGGGAGGTGCAGGGATCAACCTTCTATGGCATATATATATATATATATATATATATATATATATATATATATTACCCTTCACAAAACGGACGCCGTAAACTTTCAAAAACAAACCAGTGCCTTGCACCATGAATACAGAGTGAAAAATAACGAGCCACTAGATCGGAGACGGACTCCTTGCGAGTTACAAATCGTACAGGATGTTCAGCTAGGTACCCACTCTTAAAGAATTCTTAGAGAATCGTATAGGTGTAACGGGGTGACGAGAACTATGGCAAGTGACGACATTCAACCTAATGGGAAACAGTCTGTCGTGGAGCTTATCGTGAAACTGCCTATCCTTCGAAGCGTAACGGCAAATAGTGTGTTAATATGTTTTGTAGGCATGGAATATCAAACACACAGAGGCTGAATTTGCCCAGCGTTTCCAGGTGGTACAAACTGCATTGTCACACCCTTTTCAGGAGGGATTGTTTTCTCTAAAGGAGTATGATTTATATACACAGCCCATAAATCAAACAAAAGCAAGTTATTTTGACCAACTATTGTCCAAAAGCAGTGCTCATGCCATAGTTGTAGTTCTCTTACGTCAACTTTTCCCACTTTTGCTTGCTGTGACGTAAATATTCTCTACTGTCCTCGCAAGATGACGCACAAGAGACAAAAATCATAGGAGACAGTGGACCTTTAACTTCACGCAGCACAATAAATAACTTTTCCGCTAATTTATCATCCATACTAACAGTTGGCATAATTTTCTACTAACGCGTTAAGGTATTGATGTTAGTTGATCTTGATACAACTCTCTTGGTACCTCTAACTTCTAGGGTTCCTTTCATATGCATTTTCTCTTTAAATCGCGATTGGTCGGAGCTGACAACAAATTCCTTACTGAACTTCAGGATAAGCTTGTTTACATCGTCTACAAATTTTGGGACCGATTCCGCAGTTTGCTGTGCATCGTCATGTTGACGCTTTGTTTGAAATTTCATCTTAAGTCTTCCAATTATGTAGCACTGTTTGAAGTTATGCAACCGTCCACTGCTTCCCTTGAAATCACTGTAATTTATGTCACGCGCATTTTGATGTGCATAAAGTAGTAGGTCACTATCATCCACATAACGTAAATTGTATCGAGAATCATTAAAACGTGCAAAACATCAGTTTTTGCAACAAGCGCACCTTGTCCCACCTTGAATGTCTATACTTCCTCTCATGCGCTACACGGCTATATTACTGCTGACTGTTCATAACTGTTTTTTACTATGCTTCGGATGATCTTTAATATACGTAATTATATTTAGTATCCTTTCCTTGGACAACGATTCTCCTTTACTGCGCTTCACTGGAGACGGAATTTGTGAGTCCCCGCCCGACATGGCAGATGAACTACATGGCTCGACTTTCTCTTGTTAAGCAACTGTCGCCATCATTGTACATTTCGTATATATTGTCCACACAGTCGATCGTATACGGCACCACACATTCTACTGACTCAACTTGCAGAAACGCAAATATTTCATCTGCCATTTATTGCTCACTCCGAAATTCTTTGGGCTCCTTTGCGACGAAATGTCAACTTCGGCAACTGTTGTTGTAGGTATAATGCAATGTTTCCTTAGCTTTGTCGTTGGCATTCCTCTGCTTTGCATCAACATCACTAGCACTGTAGCACTGTTGTGAGTTACTCGTCGGCTAAGCAATTCAACTAAGCTCCGCAGCCTCAAGCTGTGCTTACCTGTGGGTACCTCCATTCCCGTCCCATGTTACCATTACCAGCCAGTATTGAGGCTGAATTATAGACAATATGTGGCGCGTAGAACGCCGTAAACTTCATTGTCCTTTTGCGATCTCCTTCTATAGGGGTTCTTTGAGAGTCGATTGCGGCAACTTTGGTGTCTGTAGACATATCAGTGTGGCAGTGGCATTCGTTTGTGTAAGAGCTGTTCTTTTGTTCTGCCGGAAAAATGATAATAACAGAGCAACGAATTATCGTGTGGTTTCACATGAATTATATTTTATTAAAAGAAGTGTATGGCGAAGAATTTATCATGGACGCTAGTTTTTGAGTGGAACAAACGTTTCCGCGAGGGCTGAGAAGACGTTGAAGATGACTCACGCCCGGGATGCACTTTAACAGCAGAAACGGCTGAAAATATCGAAAAAGTAGGTAATCTGATTCCATCTGTCCTTGAGTTCAGTACTCGATCGATTGCTGAAGCTGTAGGATTTGATAAAGAGTGCGTAAGGCAAATTGTACATAACCAATGTGACATGAGAAAAGTGTGTGCTGAAAACTTTCACTATCGAACAAAAAGTATCGATTGAAAATGTTTGTACTGACACTTTGAATACGACTGAAGATATCCCATCAACATTCTGCCACGATAAGTCCAGCCATCCTCAGATGAGTACCTCTTCTGCTCACCTGAGGATGGCCGGACATCTGTGGGCCGAAATATCGTGGCAGAATGTCTTGCTTTTTCACTTATGATCCAGGAACTAAGAGCTAGTCCATGCATTGGCAGAGGGCAAATATATATAAAATAATGATCGGAAAGGCAAATCAAGAGTCAAAGCATAGATGATTTTTTTTTCTATATTCATGGAGTTGTGTATCTTCACTGGTTTCTTGAAGGTGAACATATTAATCTATATTACCAGCTTGCTCAACTCCATAAGAAAACAAGAAAAAACCGGCCCAAATTGTTGAAGAAACATTCATGGGTCCTGCACCGAGACAACGCACTAATACTGCATTGTCTGCTGAGAGGTTGCTGGCCAAGTACAGCATCCTGGTGTTAGACCATACACCGTATTCACCTGACCTAGTACCACATGACTTTCATCTACTTTCCAAGGTCAAATCTGCATTCAAGGGAACAAGATTTCTGTCCGTTGAAGCAGTGAAAGTAAAAGCGGCAAGAATCGCCAAGAAGCCCATAGAGGAAGAATTTCAACATTTTTTCCACGAATAGGGAATTCGCATGGTTCCATGTAGGGGCAGAGGAAGAAAGTATATTGAAGGTGACAAAAACAAAGTATCTTTTTTTAAAAAAAATTGTTACAGCAATAATCCCGTTATTTTAGAGCCACACTTCGTACACTATGTGATCAAGAGTATGCGGACACCCCCAAAAAACACATTTTCCATATTAGGTGCGTTGTACTACCACCTATTGCCAGGTACTCCATATCAGCGACCTCAGTAGTCATTAGGCATCGTGAGAGAGCAGAATGGGCCGCCCCGCGGAACTCACGGACTTCGAACGTCGTCAGGAGATCGGGTGTCACTTGTGTCGTACGTCTTACGCGAGATTTCCACACTGCTTAACATCCCTAGGTTCATTTTTTCCGATATGATAGTGAAGTGGAAACGTGAAAGAACACGGTACAGTACAAAAGCGTACAGGACGGTCTCGTCTGTTGACTGACAGATAGCGCCGACAGTTGAAGAGGGTCGTAATGTGTAATAGACAGACATCTATCCAGACCATCACACAGGAATTCCAAACTGCATCAAGATCCACTGCAAGTACTATGATAGTTAGGCGGGAGGTGAGAAAACTTGGATTTCATGCTTGAGCGCTGCTCATAAGTCACACATCACGCCGGTGAATGCCAAACCACGCCTCGCTTGGTGTAAGGAGCGTAATTATTGGTCGATTGAACAGTGGAAAAACGTTGTGTGGAGTGACGAATCACGGTACACAATGTGGCGATCCGATTGCAGGGGGTGAATGCCCGGTGAACGTCACCTGCCAGCGTGTGTAGTGCCAACAGTAAAATTCGAAGGCGGTGGTGTTATGGTGTGGTCGTGTTTTCCGTGGGAGGGGATTGTACCCCTTGTTGTTTTGCGTGACACTATCACAGCACAAGCCTGCATTGATGTTTTAAGCACATTCTTACTTCCCCCTGTTGAAGAGCAATTCGGGGATGGCAACTGCATCTTTCAACACGATCGAGAACCTCTTGATAATGTACGGTCTGTGGCGGAGTGATTATACAACAGAAACATCCATGTAATGGACTGGCCTGCACAGAGTCCTGACCTGAATCCTATAGAACACCTTTGGGATGTTTCTAGAAGTGTGGAAGGTAGGAGACGAGGTACTGGCGGAATTAAAGCTATGAGGACGGGACGTGAGACGTGCTTGGGTAGCTCAGTTGGTAGAGCACTTGCCCTCGAAAGGCAAAGGTCCCGAGTTCGAGTCTCGGTCCGGCACACAGTTTTAATCTGCCAGGAAGTTCCAAGTTTCATGCCTTTGGAATGTTTTGGAACGCCGACTTCGTGTCAGGCCTCCCCGACCGACGTCGATACCTCTCTTCAGTGCAGCACTCCGTGAAGAATGGGCTGCCATTCCCAAGAAACCTTCCAGCACCTGACTGAACGTATGCCTGCGAGAGTGGAAGCTCTCATCAAGGCCAAGGGTGGGCCAACACCATACTGAATTGCAGCATTACCGATTGAGGGCGCCACCAACTTGTAAGTCATTTCCAGCCAGGTGTCCGGATACTTTGATCACGTAGCGTATGTCAGTAATTTCCTTTGCCTTCTGAGTGAAACTCGTGTATTTTATTTTTGATAGCTTCTAGGAATACCGCTTCTCGACCGGAGTGCAACAGAGTTCTTCAGATCCATGGTTATCGAAACCATCGAGACCCGTGAGAAGCAAGGCATCGTTCGCCCCGACGTCATCCATTTGCTCATGCAGGCGCGTCGTGGCGAACTGAACTCAGAAGACGCGGCCAAGGACGGAAGCACTGAACCCAAAGGAAAGCGTAAGTGCAGATCATCATTGTTCTTAGACGTTTGGTTGACGCGTTTCATGCTGCCGACAGAAAAAATTGCTCTTCTTCAGTCTAAATTTTAAATGCTCCATGTATTTTCTGTTCCATTTCTAGATACAACCATCACACAAAAAATATGATTGTAGTTTTTTGTTGTAGTCATCCGCGGTAATTAACAGTGCATATAAACATACCGCTGCCTGATTATTGCTATAGTCTGGCAAAAACTCATAGTATCATGTTCTTGTTGTCGGTAAATAAGATTAACTAAAGCTTTATATGAAAAACCGAGAATTGGCCGGGTATTCATTTTGCCAATTTCTTATTCGAAATGAAAGCAAAAAATCAACTGTGTCTGTTGTGTACACTTTCTCTAGGGTGCCTGCAACAGCTTCACGAGTCGAAAACGCAATTTTGTAAGCTTATCTACAGCAACGCCTCTTTATAGCCCTACAGCCGTTTGTGCTTCGTCTTTGAATGCTGTCAAAAGCATTCCCAAGTGTCACGAATTTCCTTAAGTTGACTCGACTATAGGAGTATCTTAGTGGTAAATCAAAAATGTATTAAAACTTCGTGTATGACGTGGAACTTTTTACGCGTTTAACTGTGTCTACGTCTTGAATTATGCGTCGTACAATGATATATTTGTGTAGATACGTTCAGCGGCACTTGTGGAAACTATTCCTGTAGTCACGTCCTAGTTCGTGAACCACGGGCAACGTATGAGTGGCCACGTAAGTGGTGCCGACAGTCGGGATACCAGTTACTTTGGAATAAGGCTGGGCGTCTCGGACATATTCTGAGTCGTGGTCACCTTACGGCAAAGACTACCAAATCCACCGGTTAGTCCCTCAGCCGTTAGGAGTAAAACCCAAAGGGACTCAGGGCAAGTAAGGCTAGCAACCTGCTTCCCTGATACATTAAATGTGATGGCAACAATCAGAGCAAAATGCCTCGGACATTATGAGGTGACGGAGTCCCACCTCTAACTGACAAACCAGGGACTCCTAAGACACGACTTGGCAAACAAATGGTAATGAGATGGGGAGCTATTAATATCAATGGGAGCTACTCTGGGAAGGTGGTAGAGCTGGCAGAGGCTGCAAGTAAGATGGGGCTGGACGTTTTAGCTGTTAGTGACATTCGGGTAAGGGGTGAGAAAGAAGAGGAAGTGGAAGAATACAAGGTCTACCTGTCAGGAGTCGAAGCAGGAATAGCACAATGGGGTGTAGGGCTTTACATCAGGAAAGAAATGGAACCCAGCGTAGTTGCAATAAGGTATGTAAACGAACGACTCATGTGGATAGATTTGACAGTGTCTAGCAATAAAATTAGGATTGTGTCAGTATATTCGCATTGTGAAGGGACATATCAAGATAAGATGGATAGTTTTTATGAGGCACTCAGTGATGTAGTTGTTAGAGCAAAGGACAAGGACAGTGTTCTGCTCATGGGTGATCTTAACGCCAGGATTGGAAATCGAACACAAGGGTATGAAAAGGTTATGGGTAAATTTGGAGAGGATATGGAGGCCAACAGGAACAGGAAACAACTCTTGGATTTCTGTGCCAGTATGGGCTTAGTAATCACAAACCCCTTTTTTAAACATAAGAACATTCATCGGTATACCAGGGAAGGTAGGGGAACCAGATCTGTCATTGACTATATAATAACAGATCAGGAATTCAGGAAGGCTGTGAGGGACACACGTGTATTCAGGGGATGACACTGATCATTATTTAATCTGCAGTGAAATTGGAATTGTGAGGCCGAAAGTGCAGGAGGTCAGGTCCATATGTAGGAGGATAAGAGTGGAGACACTTCAGGATAAGGAAATCAGGCAGCGATCTCAGAATGGTACCATTTAGTTGAATGTAGTCAATTACAGTCATTGGAAAAGGAATGGACAAGGTACAGGGACACAGTACTGGAAGTGGCTAAAGAATGCCTAGGAACAGCAGTGTGTAAAAGTAGGATGAAGCAAACAGCTTGGTGGAATGACACAGTCAAGGCAGCCTGTAAAAGGAAAAAGAAGGCCTACCAAAAATGGCTATATACTAGAACTCAGGTAGACAGAGAAAGTTATGTTGAAGAAAGAATCAAAGCCAACCAGAGAATTGCAGCATCCAAGAGGAAATCTTGGGAAGACTTCGGAAAGAGGTTGGAGACTAAGGGTCAAGCTGCTGGAAAATCATTCTGGAGTGTAATTAGCAGTCTTTGTGAAACGTCCCCTTAGAAAAATTTATACACGACTGTGCTTAAACTGACACACAATAGTTTTTAGCGCAACGCAATCTGACTTCCAAAAATCCCTACAAACGAATGGCCCGGACTAACATTCATCTATACCTTTCACAAATCACTTACCTCAGAAAAATCTTCGTTACTCGAACTACTGCAATACAGCGAGCGCCACTACTGCCAGCTAACTAAAAGAATCAAACTACGGAAGGCACTAACTACTGATAGGTATAGTTAGCAAATGAAAGATTTTAATATAGAAAAAACAGTGTATTTACCTTAATAGTCAATATATATATGGTAGTTCGTGACACCAATTCTTACAAATTTCAAAACTCCGCCATCTCTCTCCCCACGTCCACCACTGCTGGCGGCTCACCTCCAACTGCGCAACGCTACGCGCCGCTAACATCCAGCTGCCCAAAGCTACAATGGCGAGTATTACAACAATGCCAACCAGCCACAGACTGCGCACAGCACAGCCAGTGATTTTTCATACAGAGCGCTATGTGGCGTTACCAATAAGAAAACCTAAACAGCCTACTTACATTTGAAAGGGAGGTAAGAAGGAAATGACAAGTATTTTGGACAGGTCAGGAAACCTGCTGGTGAATCCTGTGGATGTCCTGGACAGATGGAGCAAATATTTTGAAGAGTTGCTCAATGTAGGTGAAAATGCTATCAGTAATGTTTCAGATTTCGAGGTAGAATGGGATAGGAATGATGATGGAAATAGGATCACATTTGAGGAAGTGGAGAAAATGGTCAATAGATTGCAGTGCAATAAAGCAGCTGGCTTGGATGAAATTAAGTCAGACCTCATCAAATACAGTGGAATGTCAGGTCTTAAATGGCTACATAGGATAATTGAAATGGCCTGAGAGTCGAGACAGTTTCCATCAGAGTGGACAAAAGCAGTAATCACACCAATCTTTAAACATGGAAACAGAAAAGATTGTAACAACTACAGAGGTATCTCTTTAATCAGAGTTGTGGGTAAAATCTTCTCAGGTATTGTCGAAAGGAAAGTGCGAGTATTAGTTGAGGACCCATTGGATGAAAATCAGTGTGGGTTTAGACCTCTTAGAGGTTGTCAGGACCGTATCTTTAGCTTACTGCAAATAATGGAGAAGTGTTATGAGTGGAACAAGGAATTGTATCTACGCTTTATAGATCTAGAAAAGGCATATGACCGGGTTCCTAGGAGGAAGTTATTGTCTGTTCTACGAGATTGTGGAATAGGAGGCAAACTTTTGCAAGCAATTAAAGGTCTTTACATTGATAGTCAGGCAGCAGTTAGAATTGACGGTAAATTGAGTTCATGGTTCAGAGTAGTTTCAGGGGTAAGACAAGGCTGCAACCTGTCTTCACTATTGTTCATATTATTTATGGATCATATGTTGAAAACAATAGACTGGCTGGGTGAGATTAAGATATGTGAACACAAAATAAGCAGTCTTGCATATGCGGATGACTTAGTTGTGATGGCAGATTCGATTGAAAGTTTGCAAAGTAATATTTCATAGCTAGATCAGAAATGTAAGGACTATGGTATGAAGATTAGCATCTACAGAACGATAGTAATGTCAGTGGGAAAGAAATATGGTTCAAATGGCTCTGAGCACCATGCGACTTAACTGCTGAGGTTATCAGTCGCCTAGAACTTAGAACTAATTAAACCTAACTAACCTAAGGACATCACACACATCCATGCCCGAGGCAGGATTCTAACCTGCGACTGTAGCGGTCGCCCGGTTCCAGACTGTAGCGCCCAGAAAGAAATATAAACGGATTGAGTGCCAAATAGGAGGAACATAGTTAGAACAGGTGGACAGTTTCAAGTACTTAGGATGCATATTCTCACAGGATGGCAAATTGAAAGAACTGGAAGGGAGGTGTAGCAAAGCTAATGCAGTGAGCACTCAACTACGATCTACTCTCTTCTGCAAGAAGGAAGTCAGCACTAAGACTAAGTTATCTGTGCACCGTTCAATCTTTCGACCAACTTTGTTGTATGGGAGCCGAAGCTGGGTGGATTCAGGTTACCTTATCAACAAGGTTGAGGTTACGGATATGAAAGTAGCTAGAATGATTGCAGGTACTAGTAGATGGGAACAATGGAAGGAGGGTGTCCACAATGAGGAAATCAAAGAAAAACTGGGAATGAACTCTATAGATGTAGCAGTCAGGGCAAACAGGCTTCGATGGTGGGGTCATGTTACACGCATGGGAGAAGCAAGGTTACCCAAGAGACTCATGGGTTCAGCAGTAGAGGGTAGGAAGAGTCGGGGCAGACCAAGGAGAAGGTACCTGGATTCGGTTAAGAATGATTTTGAAGTAATAGGTTTAACATCAGAAGAGGCACCAATGTTAGCACTGAATAGGGGATCATGGAGGAATTTTATAAGGGAGGCTATGCTCCAGACTGAATGCTGAAAGGCATAATCAGTCTTAATTGATGATGATGATGATTATGATGATGATGATAGAGACAGTAGCACAAATGTAGTAAATTTAAATATCATGCATGATGCGGCAGTTCTTCACGCATCTTTTATGACTTCGTATCTCCCGAAATATGATACGGAGGTAGTTCTTACGCCTACAGCGATTATTGCCTAACAGTAATGGATATGTGTACCAGGTTTTGCTGAAATCGGTCCAGTGGTTTAGGAAGAAATGTAGAGCGTACATCCATTTCTATGCTTCCGTGCCTCAGCGTGTAAAACCGCAGCCTTCACAGGATGGCTCTGTCTATCTGTCAGCCTTGTCTGCCCGTTCGACTGTTCAGAACCTTTTTCTCAGGAACGGGTTAACGTATCAAGTTCAAATTTACTTCACATATTTAAGTCTTTGATCTCTTGGCAGCGTAAAATTTTAAGCTTGTAAGTCAGTTCATTTAGAAGATACGATCATTGGTGTCACATATTTTGATACTCGAAAACACATCCTTCAAAACCGATAGGGTACTTCTTATTGACCTAGGATCAAGAAATTCGGCAAGAACCAAGGTTTCACAGTACAGGTAGGGAAGTAATTCGAGAATTGTTAATTTGTAACTATACAACACGAAAGAAGATGTTTTTGTGGTTTTTATCAGTCTTCTGACTGTCTGTCTTTACACTAAGCCCCCTTTTCTCTGAAAAAATTTGCCGTATCAAGTTCAAATTTATGGCACATTTTAAGGGCAATGGACCCGTGGCGTAAAAGTTTTAAGCCCCTAAATAAGTGCAATCAAAAATATTGCCATTTATGTAGCATATTTTGATGCTGGAAAACTCACTAGTCAAGACCTATAGAGAAATTCCCCTTGACTTAAAATCATGAAATACCTCTTTTAGCATTTTTATCCCGTTCATATTTAAAATTAAAAGTCTTTTAATCCGTGGCACTGATATCTTGCAGTATCAACGTCGGTAAGCGGCAAGAATCGTCAATAACATCGAGTCCAGACTGGATAAACTGTCCGTCCGTGCGCATAATGAAGTCCGTACGAAAGCCTGAAACCCTCACTGCGCGTCTCCTACTCGCGACTCGCTAATTGTTTAATAATTACACTTTCCCTATTTAACACGTTATAACACGAAACCTCATTGCCCTACGAGGACCAAACTTGGTAGCGTTAATGTCGAGGGCATGGGTTGACAAATAATGCAGAATCAGTTCAACTGAAACACTTTTAATGTGCTGCTACGGTACATCATATCATTATATACCGATTCCACTACTGCTACAAATCGGGCTCAATATGGCGCCCATCAGTCTCCAGACGAGTCTGAACGCGCAGGACTGCATTCTGCACAGCAGAACGAAGCGTGTCCGTAGGTGTGCTGGCTAACTCTCTTGATACGCTGCACTACAGATCAGAACGTGTGTGAAAGTTCTCCTGGTGAACCCTGTTCTTTGGGTAGTCCCACATCCAGAAATCACTGGAGGTGATCGACTGATAATTCGATCGTTTCCATATTATGTTTCGGAGAAGCAGATGAACTTCAGGAGCGATGTGTGGTGGGGCCTCATATGTCATGAACAGTGTTGAGTTCAACGCGCCTCTCTCCTACAGATAGCTATGACATGCTGGCGAAACATTTCGCAGTAACGCAGGCCAGTCACACTGCACGTCTTTGGTCCTTGAGCACCATCCTGTTCCAAAAATAATGGACCAATGATCAATGTAGCCGTGAAGCCACACCATATGGTGACACGTTCACCTGACTGAGACACTTCATACACAATGACTCGAGGTGAAAAGCCCCACATACGCCAGTTCTATGTGTCCACTTCAGCCTTCAGAGAAAAATCAGCTTCGTCTGTCCGCAGCATGGTCCAGGAACAGCCCTCGTCAATTTAAATCCTTACGAGAAAGAGGAGAGCGAGGTCCTGCGGTGCAAGCTGTTGAGAATCGTTCGAAGCACCTTCCGTGCAGTGGACCACGGGATGTTCAACTGTCGGGACACGGTCCCCCAACTGCCTGGCGATCGGGAATTAACCGCAGCACTGTCTGCTGTAGCGACAGCGATTTCATCAGGAGCCACCTGTGGTGCAACAGGCCGTCAACCTCCTTCCTGGAGCGACGCCCAGTTCTCAAAGCGATTCGAACTTCTTCACCATGCTCTTCACAGCAGGTGGAGAAAGAGGACCCTTGCGTAATCTTTTCAGCTTGCGACATTCTCGAAGTGCAGATGCAGCATTGATGTTTTTTTGATAATAAGGCTTCACCAATAATGCCCTGCTCCTTTTGTCCTAGCTCGTGTTGACTCATCAACAAGTGCAGTGCTACTGGTCACGCGTGTGGGACTATGAATCACCTGGTAGTCACAGTAGGAATTGGGCGTTGGCGCTGTGACGCATGGAAATCGTGCACCCCATATTCTGGACATACTAATATTTGCTGTAAAAGTTATTAGTGGATCTTCATTAACCTCAGACTTTCTTCCTGTATTGTTGACTCGAGTGGTCTGCTATTCTCGAGTGTGCTTACGTCGTTCGTCCAAGACTCACGCCTCAGAGTGTGTTTACATTTTGCGGCGTGCAGTTGCAGCTGTAGCGGTTACAAAGCTAAGTACTGACGAAGTTATTTGTGCACTGTTAGTTACTAATTTAACAGTTTTCAGCGGTGTTCCCAGCTGTTTGGGGCGAAATACCGATTTAACAAACATCTGGGAACATTCAATCGCTGTGTTTTTTACAGTTTTCTGTGCGTTGAAATCGTTTAGTAAATTTCGTGCTTTAGTTTTCAGCTGAAGTTTCTTATTATTTCTAGTGAAATACGTGAGTAAAATTTTCATTCACTGTTTTAACTTCGTTGAGTGTTCCAGTGGCCACTTGAATTTTTGGTTTTACCTAATAATTTTGGAAGTTTCGTTGGTATTGGTATTAGTTGTGGTTTAGTAGTATAAATAAAAGTAGTTGCTTTCTTCGGCCGCGGTGGTCTCGCGGTTAAGGCGCTCAGTCCGGAACCGCGTGACTGCTACGGTCGCAGGTTCTAATCCTGCCTCGGGCATGGATGTGTGTGATGTCCTTAGGTTAGTTAGGTTTAAGTAGTTCTAAGTTGTAGGGGACTGATGACCACAAATGTTAAGTCCGATAGTGCTCAGAGCCATTTTTTTAGTTGCTTTCTTAGTACAGAGAGAATTTGGACACCGCTATTGTTAGTTCTATAAATAGTTCTACTGGTGTAACTGAACTTAGGTAACGTAGACATTTAGATTTTTTCCCTAACTGTAAAATTTTACCGTGAGTGAGAAGTGTGGGCTCTGTCGTAGGTTAGTGAGCAGTGGGCTACGATGTGGGATTTGATCAAAGCATTTTCATTGGGGGGAGTGCAGTGGGGAAGCCAGTGGGCATTCTAGCGAGATCCTCTCCTGGGAATGCAGAATCTGTCGTAGAAATAAGTTGACAGAGGAGCAGGAGAGTAAGATCTGTGCCATAGATTTGACCAGTTGTCAGAGTTGCGTGGAGTGGAGCCTCTTGTAGCTGTAGGGGTAGGCAACATGCACTAGTCCTCAGCAGTTAGGAGGCCTACATCAGTTGTAAAGTCTAGCAGGTTCTGCTGCTAGGTAGTTCGCACAGTAGAGGTGTGGGCCAGCTGTTGTAGGATAGCATAGGGGAGTTATGCAAGAAATTTATGAAGGAGGGTCAGATAGCGATAGTGGGTGCAGCAGGGAATAGTGTTGATAGGGACGGCAATACGATTTATGTGGTGACCTGGTAAAACTGGTGGCTCTACCGTCCATTTCGTGCAACTTTTTCGAGGTAATCGATTGGCCTCGCATTAACATGGGGCTGGAGAAGACACTTATACCACAGGGCATGGGTCACATCTCAGTGATGCCAGTTGGGTTCATCAGTAGATCGGGTTTCACTGGCCATGGTCTGCACCTCGATAGATATGGGAAGGGGAGGCTGACAAAGCTTATTTGTGACAGTGTAGTGGGTGGTGGTGGGATCACTCATCGAAAAGTTCCTGTAGGAGTTGGTGTTAGAGTCGCACCTTTGGTAGATTGAAATCAGCTGACAGGTGAACCTCCTTAAAGCCCTCTAACTAAGGGCTCACCTTCAGAGAACGTAATGTTTCCAAGTATAGAAGGAATTAGCATTTTTCATCAAAATATAACAAGTATTATAGATAAAGTCAGTGAACTGTTTATATATGTTGACTCTGAAATTATTGATATGTCGAATCATCACTACAATAATTTCACAATTCACAAGTTTCCTTTACCAGCATACAGATTAGCTGGCTGTTTTTCTAGGAGTTTCTTCCAGGATGGGGGAGTGACCATGTACCTAAAAAAACAGTATCCGATTTGAGCCAATAGATGTATCACGGCACTGCACTGAACAGATATTTGAATGTTCTGTGAAACTAGACTTCTAATTTCTGCTCAAGCTAGAGAGGGTTCTTGATTCACTTTATAGAAAGTACCAGAAATTAGTTATATGTGGTGACTTCAATATTAATTTTGTATGTGATGGTGCCTCCCATGAATAATGGACCTTACCATTGGTGGGGATACTTGTGTGCCTCAGCGATACAGATAGCCTTACTGGACGAGGCCAGACAAACGTGTGGTTCATGAATAGGGGCAGCAGCCTTTTCAGTAGTTGCAGGGGCAACAATCTGAATGATTGACTGATCTGGCCTTGTAGCACTAACCAAAATGGTCTTGCTGTGCTGGTACTGCGAACGGCTGGAAGCAAGGGGAAACTACAGCCGTAATTTTTCCCGAGGGCATGCAGCTTTACTGTATGCCTAAATGATGATGGCGTCCTCTGGGTAAAATATTCTGGAGGTAAAATAGTCCCCCTTCGGATCTCCGGGCGGGGACGACTCAAGAGGACGTCGTTATCAGGAGAAAGAAAACTGGTGTTTTACGGATCGGAACGTGGAATGTCACATCTCTTAATCGGGCAGGTAAGTTAGAAAATTTAAAAAGGGAAATGGATAGGTTAAAGTTAGATATAGTGGGGATTAGTGAAGTTCGGTGGCAGGAGCAACAAGACTTTTGGTCAGGTGAATACAGGGTTATATATACAAAGTCAAATAGGGGTAATGCAGGAGTAGGTTTAACATTGAATAAAAAATAGGAGTGCGGGTAAGCTACTACAAACAGCATAGTGAACGCATTATTGTGGCCAAGATAGATACGAATCCCACACCTACCACAGTAGTACATGATTATGTGCCAACTAGCTCTGCATATAACGCAAAGTTTGATGAAATGTATGATGAGATAAAATAAATTGTTCAGATAGTGAAGGGTGAAGAAAATTTAAAAGTCATGGGTGACTGGAATTAGATAGTAAGAAAAGGAAGAGAAGGAAATGTAGTAGGTGAATATGATATTCAAGGTCGACTATACAAAGTCAGTTCGTAGTAAAAATATGTCTGTCACTGACAAATCAGATATATGTACAGTATTTAGCAATCATTTTCTGAGCATTGCTGGTGAATTAAAGAAAAATGTAGTTTCGCAGGGAATCTTATAACTCTCTTGGCAAATGCCTTTCCGAGATTGATGTCTGAAATACTCCTCTGTGATGCAAACAAGGGGGAGATTGAGTCGATACTTAAATCACTGAATAATCTCATGGATATGGTGGAGTGTCTAGCAGAATATTAAAGTACTGTGCTGCAAATGTTAGCTCTGTATTTAGCCACATTTGTAATTTTTCCTTTAGGAATGGTCAGTTCCCTAAACGATTAAAGTACTCAACAGAAAAGCTGCCTTATAAATAGGGAGAAACGGATAATGTAGACAATTGTGAACCTATTTCTATTCCATCAGTGTTTGCTAAAGTTATTTAAATGGTTGTGTGTGTAAGGATAACTGATCATTTTATATCACACTATTTGCTATCAAATGAAGAGTTCGAGTTTAAAAGGCTTATCTCTGTGAGATATTGGATGGGTTAAACAAAAGGTTTCGAACGCTAGGCATATTTTTTGATTTAACTAAGGAGTTTGATTGTGTTGATCGCAAAACATTGCTCCAGAAGTTGGAATATATATTAAAAATGAAGAAATTCCTCCAGATGTATTTAAGGTGTCGATTTTATTTTGGCAACTAGTTTCAACGTTGTAACAACGTCATCGTCAGGCTCATATACTTGACGTCAACTGCGTGAGGCTGATACTGGAAGTCAGTGTTGAGATACGGACGTGCTCCGTGTGGAAGGTGGTTAGACTAACCAAGTAAGAATGTAGGGAAATCAGTAAAGAGAAAGCAAGTGTTGTTGTTAAATAGTTCCCATGGAAGTGGTGATGGCCAACTTTTGCAGGATGAACTAGGATCAGAAATCGAGGTCACAAATTTTTTAATACATAGTGCTGGTTTGGAGCAGGTGACAGAGGATTTAGGATCACTTTGCAAAGATTTCACTAAGGAAGACACCATTGTTATAGTGGGTGGGGCAGGTAATAGTATTGACAGAGATCCTGGGTGCAGTATAGAGTGTGACCTGGCAAAGATTGCATCTGCATCGAAGCATAGTAGTGTTGAGTTTGTATCTGTTCTTGGGCACCATGACCGACCACATGAGAACTCTTCCATCAAGAGAGTTGATTTGGAGTTGTAACGGCTGCTTATGTCGGGTGCAGGGTCACACATTGGTGTGGTTCCTGTTGATTCTCTCAATAGATAGGATTATACTAGGCATGGCCTTCACTTCAACAGGAAAAGAAAGAGCAAACTGGCTGGGAAAATAGCAGGAAAGTTAAAGGGGGGAGGCACTGTCATGAGTGGTACAATACCAGTGCTTACAGGGATCAGAAAAGACCCTTTTTTAGAGTAGGGAGGGCAGAAAGAAACCAAAGTTTAAGAGAGGTTAGGATTGAGACAAACCTTCAGTTTGCGAAAGAAACCAAAAAACATAATTCTAACTTATTACCTCAGCATACACAGCTATTGGTTAAGAATTTTCAACAATCAGCAGAAATTTCAACTCTACCCTATTTTAACTCAGTCAATGTGAAATGTCAGCTATCTTCATTGTTTCAAAACATTCGAGGACTGAGAAATAAGTTTAATGAATTAATTATCTGTATAGATGAATTAGAGTCCTCAAGACCAGCTGACATAATCTAAAAGATTTAGGTTAACATCTCACTTTTGTAGAGCAGAAATGGAGAAAGGAGGAATTTTCACATTCATCAGGAAGTGTGCAACAGAAGTAGAATTCCACAAAAAATCCTTTATACTATTAAGAGTATATTGCGCACCTGCAGGTAGCTTTAATCTGTTCATAAACCACCTTGAAGCTGTACTGGCCCATTTAACAACCAAAAACAAAGAAATGGTGGTTGCTGGTGATTTCAGTATATATTTCCTTCAAGACTCTCCCAATAAGAACTTATTTGAGTTAGTAACATTATGATTTCACTTAATTCCCACTATTAAGTTCCCCACTAGGGTAGCCAATTACTCTCAAACAGCCACTGATAATACCTTTATAGAAAAGTCCAGTGAACAAAATTGTATTACAAAACCAATAGTCAATGGCCTCTCAGACCATGACATGCAGTTCCTTCTGTTAAATGTTAATACTGAACAGGATATAAAATCTGTTAAATCTGAGCTCAAGACGGTTGATTACTTTAGGATACTCCTCAGAGACATTCACTGGAGTGATGTTTACAGTGTTCAGGGCACGAATGAAAAATAAAACACTTTTGCTAATAAAGTACTTACCTTATTTTAACACTGTTTTCCCCCAAAACTAACCAAAGTTGGAGCAAAGTCTACAAAGAAGTCATGGATTACTCAAGGAATAGAGGTATCTTGTAAAACAAATAGAAAACTGTATATTTCAGTCCAAAACAGTTCTGATGTTAATGCAATAGCACATTACAAGAAATACTGCATCATATTAAACACTGTGATGTGGACTTCAAAGATTACAAGGAAAAGATAGTCATATCAGATAACAAAATAAAGACAGTATGGGATATAGTAAAGGAGGAGACTGGTAGAACCAGAAATGAAGAGGGACAAATAGTATTAAGAGTAAATGATACATTAGTGACAGATGTGTATAGCGTTGCAGAGCTTTTTAGCGATGTGGTTGTTAGGTTCTGTAGATGCTGCTACAGAATACCTTAGACCAGACATTTCAAGTAACTTCCATAATATGAATTAGACCCTCACTACTCCAGCAGAAGTAATGTCCATCACAACATCTTTAAAACCAAAAACATCTAATGTTGTTGTTGTTGTCTTCAGTCCTGAGACTGATTTGATGCAGCTCTCCATGCTACTCTATCCTGTGCAAGCTGCTTCATCTCCCAGTACCTACTGCAACCTACATCCTTCTGAATCTGCTTAGTGTACTCATCTCTCGGTCTCCCTCTACGATTTTTACCCTCCACGCTGCCCTCCAATGCTAAATTTGTGATCCCTTGATGCCTCAAAACATGTCCTACCAACCGATCCCTTCTTCTAGTCAAGTTGTGCCACAAACTTCTCTTCTCCCCAATCCTATTCAATACCTCCTCATTAGTTACGTGATCTATCCACCTTATCTTCAGTATTCTTCTGTAGCACCACATTTCGAAAGCTTCTATTCTCTTCTTGTCCAAACTAGTTATCGTCCATGTTTCACTTCCATACATGGCTACACTCCATACAAATACTTTCAGAAACGACTTCCTGATACATAAATCTATATTCGATGTTAACAAATTTCTCTTCTTCAGAAACGCTTTCCTTGCCATTGCCAGTCTACATTTTATATCCTCTCTACTTCGACCATCATCAGTTATTTTACTTCCTAAATAGCAAAGCTCCTTTACTACTTTAAGTGTCTCATTTCCTAATCTAATTCCCTCAGCAACACCCGATTTAATTTGACTACATTCCATTATCCTCGTTTTGCTTTTGTTAATGTTCATCTTATATCCTCCTTTCAAGACACTGTCCATCCCGTTCAACTGCTCTTCCAAGTCCTTTGCCGTCTCTGACAGAATTACAATGTCATCGGCGAACCTCAAAGTTTTTACTTCGGCTCCATGAATTTTAATACCTACTCCAAATTTTTCTTTTGTTTCCTTTACTGCTTGCTCAATATACAGATTGAATAACATCGGGGAGAGGCTACAACCCTGTCTCACTCCTTTCCCAACCACTGCTTCCCTTTCATGCCCCTCGACTCTTATTACTGCCATCTGGTTTCTGTACAAATTATAAATAGCCTTTCGCTCCCTGTATTTTACCCCTGCCACCTTTAGAATTTGAAAAAGAGTATTCCAGTCAACATTGTCAAAAGCTTTCTCTAAGTCTACAAATGCTAGAAACGTAGGTTTGCCTTTTCTTAATCTTTCTTCTAAGATAAGTCGTAAGGTCAGTATTGCCTCACGTGTTCCCACATTTCGACGGAATCCAAACTGATCCTCCCCGAGGTCTGCATCTACCAGTTTTTCCATTCGTCTGTAAAGAATTCGCGTTAGTATTTTGCAGCCGTGGCTTATTAAACTGATAGTTCGGTAATTTTCACATCTGTCAGCACCTGCTTTCTTTGGGATTGGAATTATTATATTCTTCTTGAAGTCTGAGGGTATTTCGCCTGTCTCATACATCTTGCTCACCAGCTGGTAGAGTTTTGTCATGACTGGCTCTCCCAAGGCCGTCAGTAGTTCTAATCGAATGTTGTCTACTCCGGGGGCCTTGTTTCGACTCAGGTCTTTCAGTGCTCTGTCAAACTCTTCACGCAGTATCGTATCTCCCATTTCGTCTTCATCTACATCCTCTTCTATTTCCGTAATATTGTCCTCAAGTACATCGCCCTTGTATAAACCTTCTATATACTCCTTCCACCTTTCTGCCTTCCCTTCTTTGCTTAGAACTGGGCTGCCATCTGAGCTCTTGATATTCATACACGTGGTTCTCTTCTCTCCAAAGGTCTCTTTAATTTTCCTGTAGGCAGTATCTATCTTACCCCTAGTGAGATAAGCTTCTACATCCTTACATTTGTCCTCTAGCCATCCCTGTTTAGCCATTTTGCACTTCCTGTCGATCTCATTTTTGAGACGTTTGTATTCCTTTTTGCCTGCTTCATTTACTGCATTTTTATATCTTCTCCTTTCATCAATTAAATTCAATATTTCTTCTGTTACCCAAGGATTTCTAGCAGCCTTCGTCTTTGTACCTACTTTATCCTCTGCTGCCTTCACTACTACATCCCTCAGAGCTACCCATTCTTCTTCTACTGTATTTCTTTCCCCTATTCCTGTCAATTGTTCCCTTATGCTCTCCCTGAAACTCTGTACAACCTTTTTGCCTGCTTCATTTACTGCATTTTTATATTTTCTCCTTTCATCAATTAAATTCAATATTTCTTCTGTTACCCAAGGATTTCTAGCAGCCCTCGTCTTTGTACCTACTTTATCCTCTGCTGCCTTCACTACTACATCCCTCAGAGCTACCCATTCTTCTTCTACTGTATTTCTTTCCCCTATTCCTGTCAATTGTTCCCTTATGCTCTCCCTGAAACTCTGTACAACCTCTGGTTCTTTCAGTTTATCCAGGTCCCATCTCCTTAATTTCCCACATTTTTGCAGTTTCTTCAGTTTTAATCTACAGGTCATAACCAATAGATTGTGGTCAGAGTCCACATCTGCCCCTGGAAATGTCTTACAACTTAAAACCTGGTTCCTAAATCTCTGTCTTACCATTATATAATCTACCTGATACCTTTTAGTATCTCCAGGGCTCTTCCACGTATACAACCTTCTTTCATGATTCTTAAACTAAGTGTTAGCTATGATTAAGTTGTGCTCTGTGCAAAATTCTTCTAGGCGGCTTCCTCTTTCATTTCTTAGCCCCAATCCATATTCACCTATTATGTTTCCTTCTCTCCCTTTTCCTACACTCGAATTCCAGTCACCCATTACTGTTAAATTTTCGTCTCCCTTCACTATCTGAATAATTTCTTTTATTTCATCGTCCATTTCTTCAATTTCTTCATCATCTGCAGAGCTAGTTGGCATATAAACTTGTACTACTGTAGTAGGTGTGGGCTTCGTATCTATCTTGGCCACAATAATGCGTTCACTATGCTGTTTGTAGTAGCTTACCCGCATTCCTATTTTCCTATTCATTATTAAACCTACTCCTGCATTACCCCTATTTGATTTTGTGTTTATAACCCTGTAGTCACCTGACCAGAAGTCTTGTTCCTCCTGCCACCGAACTTCACTAATTCCCACTATATCTAACTTTAACCTATCCATTTCCCTTTTTAAATTTTCTAACCTACCTGCCCGATTAAGGGATCTGACATTCCACGCTCCGATCCGTAGAACGCCAGTTTTCTTTCTCCTGATAACGACATCTTCCTGAGTAGTCCCCGCCCAGAGATCCGAATGGGGGACTATTTTACCTCCGGAATATTTTACCCAAGAGGATGCCATCATCATTTAATCATACAGTAAAGCTGCATGTCCTCGGGAAAAATTACGGCTGTAGTTTCCCCTTGCTTTCAGCCGTTCGCAGTACCAGCACAGCAAGGCCATTTTGGTTAATGTTGCAAGGCCAGATCAGTCAATCATCCAGACTGTTGCCCCTGCAACTACTGAAAAGGCTGCTGCCCCTCTTCAGGAACCACACGTTTGTCTGGCCTCTAAACAGATACCCCTCCGTTGTGGTTGCACCTACGGTACGGCCATCTGTATCGCTGAGGCACGCAAGCCTCCCCACCAACGGCAAGGTCCATGGTTCATGGGGGATATATATATATATATATATATATATATATATATATATATATATATATATATATATGTACTTACACACACACACACACACACACACACACACACACACACACACACACACACACACACACACATGCACACACACTTATTTACAATGAACACATTACTGCACTGGTGCAGAAGTTACCTAGTACTTATATATAATCTAACTTCTCCACCACTGCAGTAATGTATTCATTGTAAATAAGTGTGTGTGTGTGTGTGTGTGTGTGTTTGTGTGTGTAAGTACAATTTAACTTGTGCAGCACATCAGTTGTAACCTTCCTGTATATAAAAATTTCTGGTACAAAATTGACTGAGAATTAAAACTGATAAATTTTGGACATATGCAGTGCTACGTCATGGTCCTGTGAAACCAACCTTAATAAACAGAAAAATTTTACCTGGTAATGGTGTCACCAGATAACGCTGTCTATATATCTGCTCCTAAATGGCACAGCTTAGTGCAATGCTGGCCTCTCTACTACTACTGAACAATATTTCTCTGAAATTTGCATTATTAGAAAAAAAACTGACCTTGCTTGTTGACATACCTGCATATCTGGTCCCCTGTTTATTAAACAACACATGACTATGATCTGGAAAAATTTGTAAAATATTTAAATTCAAGTAAATGACTGGTAAAAAATTATGTTCTGAAAAACCTTGTTATTGAAAACATTTCTACAAACCATTACATAAAAAATTGAACAATACAAGCCTGACTTAATTAGTGCTGAGAAATCACCAAAAGATTGAAACAAATTCATATTAACATGTCAGACAACAAGTACGTGCGTGGCGATGAAGAACAATAAAGTTTACCTTACACTACATGGCAATGAATTGGTCTGCACGAGCAGCAACAGCTCTTGCTCTTACGTGGCTAGCAGCTGTACTGTAGCAGTGAGCTACTACGACTGCACCGTAGCAGTGAACTACTGCGACTCTTCCATAAGAACGAACTACTGCGACCGCTCTGTAGGAGCGAGCGTTTGTTGCTGCTGCCGACATTGCTCTGAGCTGCAATTCTATTGCAGCAGAGATGTTTTATATCGCAGGTAGCGCGTGACCAATACATCGAAATTACGTTTGCTCCAATAGGGTAGACAACAAAAGACCTCTCATATAATGTACCCCTTACACAGTGCAGTAAAGTGTTCATTGTAAATAAGTATTGTAGTAGTTATGTTATATGTTTATTACCCTATAAATAAAAAACATGTTTTTTAAATTTTAAATTCAGTACATTAATGCGATCATAGTATATGAATGTTTGTAAAGCCATCCCTGCTTAGTCATTTTGCACTTCCTCTCCATCTCATTTTTGAGACTTGTATTCCTTTTTGCCTGCTTCATTTAGTTCATTTCTGTATTTTCTCCTTTCATCAATTAAATTTAGTATCTCTTCTGTTACCCAGGGATTTCTAAAAGCCCTCGTCTTTTAGCCTACTTGATCCTCTGTTGCCTTTACTATTTCATCTCTGAAAGTTACCTATTCTTCTTGAACGGCATTTCTTTCCCCCGTTCTTGTCAATCGTTCCCTAATGCTCTCTCTGAAACTCTCTACAACCTCTAGATCTTTCAGTTTATCCAGGTCCCATCTCCTTAAATTCCTACCTTTTTCCAGTTTCTTCAGTTTTAACCCACAGTTCTTAACCAATAGATTGTGGTCAGAGGCCACATCTGCCCCTGGAAATGCCTTACACTTTAAAACCTGGTTCCTAAATCTCTGTAATACCATTATATAATCTATCTGAAAGCATCCAGTGTCTCCAGGCCTCTCCCATGTATACAACCTTCTTTCATGATTCTTCAACCAAGTGTTAGGTATGGTTAAGTTATGCTCTGTGCAAAATTCTAGCAGGTGGTTTCCTCTTTCATTCCTTACGCCCATTTCATATTCATATACTACTTTTCCTTCTCTTCCCGTTCCTGCTATCGAATTCCAGTCAGCCATGAATATAAAATTTTCGTCTCCCTTCACTATCTGAATAATTTCTTTTATCTCATCACACATACGTACTTGGTATTTATGAAGTCATATCTCCATAACTGCCTGTCGTACAATGATATAATTTGGCAGGTACGTTTAGTGATATGTGTAAATGATGTCTACAAAATGTGTCACGATTGCAGATAGTAGTAAAGAAGTAAAAAATTAAAACCTCATGTAGACGGGCAGTTTCATTGCATGAACAGTGAACATATTGCAAACGATAAGCTGTGCTTCTTTCATCATTTTGTGGAGGCTGTCAGGGAGAAAAAGTGTCGTGAAGGTTTAAAACTGTATATACAGTTTGGTGCAAGTTACTAAATGCTATCATTTCGAAATAGTGGATGAATAAATTTTGGATATTCTCGCGCCGTGGGCAGCATTTCTTTTTTACTCTCTCCACTATCCCTTCGATAGATAGGTGGTTCTTACCCCCACAGCAAATATTTTCAGTCAGTTATTGGCATATGTAGTAAATTTGGTTGACATCCTGTAAGTGGTTACGAGGAGGTGTCGGGCATACAAACATAGGTACAAAATAATGCATTCATTTTAATAATACGTTTTGATTCGGAATACAGCTGTATTTCTAGTTTCTGAATGCTTATCAAAAAAAAAAAAATGGTTCAAATGACTCTGAGCAGTATGGGACTTAACTGCTGTGGTCATCAGTCCCCCAGAACTTAGAACTGCTGAAACCTAACTAACCTAAGGACATCACACACATCCATGTCCGAGGCAGGATTCAAACCTGCGACCGTATTGGTCGCGCGTTTCCAGACTGTAGCGGCTAGAACCGCTCGGCCACCCCGGCCGGCGAATGTTTATCCTTTTGTTGTGTGCTCCTCTTTAATCTGAGACCAAACCACTTTGTAGATATGCAGGTCGTGTGAAAACCTTTTTCAGCAAGTTATGCTATAACGAAGGTAGGTGCTCAGTGATTTGGAAACCCGCCGGCAATGACCGACACAAGAGGATATGATGCACACAAAGTTCATTTGCTGCACATTCTGCAGTAAGGCCGTGTGACACGGTGCAGGTTTCGCCACAAGTTTGCTCGACGCCAAGCTGAGCTGGTTCTCAGGTGGTGGGAACGATAGTTCGGAAGCTGCAATTGTCACGTTGTATGACCTCTACCGCAACTTGTTTGGTGGCAAAATGTCTGTTTCAGGTGCCCATGTAGTTGTCTCGGCATGCGGGAACAATTACTCCCCGTTTGCACCAATCAAACCAGGGAAGGCCAGAAACTGCGCCCGTGGGCTGCCCTCTTCCTCCGCCACCCCGCTGTGCTGTCTGAGCGGGAACGGAGGGGAAGCGCGAACTCGCCGCTTAGACGGTAGAACAGTCGGCGCACGGAACACACACAACCTGGGATGGGCCTGGTTCCATATTGTGCCACATTTTGAAGTTCGAGAAATTTGAGTTATTTGTCATAAGGAGCGGTATTACTCCGCTGCTGACTGTTGGTGCAATCGCATGTACCGACGAAAACAATAAGTCAGTAATATTGTGTGATCCACACAGTGCCATGTAAAATTCCTACAACATTTCCGCTGAGATATAGGAAATGATGCAAAAAGAAACAGTCTCTATGGCACGCCATTAGTGATGGAATAAGTCATCATTTCTTCGTGTGAAAGGAAACAAAAATTTTTACCTAACACATCTCTGACGACAGTGACATTGCTATAACTCTCAGCGAAATATTTCAGACACAAAAAGAAAATTTTCATCTATCTGTTACAAACTGTCGGCACAAAGGCAGGCGCAAGCATTTTATCGTGTTGTCATCAATCAGGCTGCCACGTAATCGTGACTCATTTAGTTTCAATGTCGAAGAAATCGCTCACGCACATAAGTTGATCCGCACATGGACATCACTTGTGCAGCCTCATTATGGAGACGTGGTGACTCTTCCGGAGGAAAAATTTCGTAGAACTCCTGGACAGTTTTAACGTACTAGAATGTGCTTTTTAATCGGGAATAACGCTGCAGATCGATCAGTTCAACCTGTAAATGAACGGGGTTGCTTTCAACTGCTACACCAAATCTCTGTTCAGCCACTGTGGAAGTGGGACATCGGCTTGTCAAATACTTAACAAATAAAATTGTCAAGTTAGTTTATTTTATTTTCGCCACCAGTCTGAGTAAATCACTGTGCCACACTCACTCCCCTTATGTACCCCACAGTAATTGTCGACATTGTCATACCGAAGCCATCTGTTCCTGGACGCCGTCAGTCAAGTGCTTCCTCCGAAGACTGGACGGCATCTCTGAGTTCTTTGTCAGTTACAACAAATGGTCTTGAAAACAACTGTGCCATTAGCGGTGTCCTAAAAACGACTTGAAAACAGTTCCTGTCTTTCTTCCAGCACTGAAGTGAATTGTTCAAAACTCCCATATTATTTAACACCAGAGAGATTAAGAAAATAGGTGGTGTTCGTTTTTAGAAGTTATCACTTCCACAACGCAATTTTCATTTTAAGTGCATCCTTATTCCTCATTTAAATCAGATATTAACTGCTTCTCATCGTGCAACGTGTTATTGAGGGGGTCCCGGGTGTGCAGTAAAGTCAACTACAAATACGAGGTCTGCAGTCTATTCCGGATGTTTAAAAACTTTGGAGAAGAAGTAGGAGATTAGTCTTTAAGGTCCCGTCGACAACAGGGTCATTAGAGACGGAGCACAGGCTCGGATTAGGAAAGGACGTAGCAGGAAATCAGCCATGGCCTCTCCATACCGACATCTGCCTCAAGCGATTTAGGGAAACATGGGAAAACCTAAATCATCATGGCTGGACGCAAGTTTGAACCGTTGTCCTCCAGAATGCGAGTCCAGTGTGTTAACCACTGCGAAGGCCGGTGTGGCCGAGCGGTTCTAGGCGCTACAGTCCGGAATCGCGCGACCGCTACGATCGCAGGTTCGAATCCTGCCCCAGGCATGGGTGTGTATGATGTCCTTAGCTTAGTTAGGTTTAAGTAGTTCTAAGTTCTAGGGGACTGATGACCACAGCAGTTAAGTCCCATAATCCTCAGACCCATTTGAACCATTTTACTGTGCTTGCAGTTCCATCAAAGACTTTTTAAACTGACGATGTAATAGCCCGTGTGACTTTAAATAATTTACTTTTCGGACCAGCACTTTCACAAAGTGCTCCATCTCTGAAAGTTTAGCACCAAGTGCTTCTCCATATGCGAAACAATGAAATCCGTACAAATCATCTGTCGATTGTTGTAGTTTTCTGCGCAGCAATGCATCTCTGGCGCTCCATCGGTGGTAACTGAGACGAAGATGTTCCAGTTGATGCCAACGACGTCAGTTGCCATTTTCAGCAACTCGATCCCTCCCATTGTGCTTTTCATTGACATAAGTTCTAACGGTTCTTTTGTTACGCGCATGTTGCTGTCGATTCCACGAACATAAATCGCGTGATGAGCCGTGTCCAAAATCTCGATCGACATGTCCAAAGCAATCGAGACTCCAATGAACTTGTTGTCATTCTCAGTTAATTTCCTGTAGACACTCGGTGCCATGACAGCAATACGGTGAGCTATTGTTTCACACAAAAGAAGAATTCCGGGAAACCTTTGTACCTCCAATGGCGTCACTAATTCCGCTGCACCAACAATGTGCTCTTTAATGAATTCGCCGTCACTGAATGATTAGTTAGATGGGGCAGTTTTGAGCTCTCTTATGTACTTTGCTTTTAACGATAGGCCGCTACAGTTTCTTGCTGGTCAAAAGTATGGAGGAGTAGACTGCGATCTAAACACATCGGATTTCTGAAAGAAAATGCGTACAAATACAAGGAACATAACCACAATTCTTTTCACGTTAAGATCGGCTTGCTGTGCAGGACTGCCCCGAACCTTTTTAAATCCGCCAACTTGTTTTCGTGTTCACCGCCAACGAAATCTTTAAATTCCTTGTACATTGTGGTGCAACGTCTTTCTGTGGAACACCTGCGGTGTCATTCTATTGTTGTTGCTGTGGTCTTCAGTCCTGATACTGGTTTGATGTAGCTCTCCATGCTACTCTATCCTGTGCAAGCTTCTTCATCTCCCAGTAACTACTGCAACCTACATCCTTCTGAATCTGCTTGGTGTATTCATCTCTTGGTCTCCCTCTATGATTCTTACCCTACACGCTGCCCTCGAATACTAAATTGGTGATCCCTTGATGCCTCAGACCATGTCTTACTAACCGAACCCTTCTTCTCGTCAAGTTGTGCCACAAACTTCTCTTCTCCCCAATCCCATTCAACACCTCCTCATTAGTTATGTGATCTGACCTTCTAATTTTCAGCATTCTACTGTAGCACCACATTTCGAAAGCTTCTATTCTCTTCTTGTCCAAACTATTTATCGTCCATGTTTCACTTCCATACATGGCTGCGCTCCATACAAACACTTTCAGAAACGAGTTCCTGACACTTAAATCTATACTCGATGTTAACAAATTTCTCTTCTTCAGAAACGCTATCCTCGTTTTGATTTTGTTGATGTTCATTTTATATCCTCCTTTCAAGACACTATCCATTCCGTTCAACTGCTTTTCCAAGTCCTTTGCTACCTCTGACAGGATTTCAATGTCATCGGCGAACGTCAAAGTTTTTATTTCTTTTCCATGGATTTCAATACCTATTCCATATTTTTCTTTTGTTTCCTTTACTGCTTGCTCAATATACACATTGAATAACATCGGGGTGAGCCTAGAACCCTGTCTCACTCCCTTCCCAGCCACTGCTTCCCTTTCATGCCCCTCGACTCTTATAACTGCCATCTGGTTTCTGTACAAATTGTAAATAGCCTTTCGCTCCCTTTATTTTAACCTTACCAGCTTCAGAATTTGAAAGAGAGTATTCCAGTCAACATTGTAGAAAGCTTTCTCTAAGTCTACAAAAGCTAGAAACGTAGGTCTGCCTTTCCTTAATCTAGCTTCTAAGATAAGCCGTAGGGTCAGTATTGCCTCACGTGTTCCAATATTTCTGCAGAATCCAAATTGATCTTCCCCTAGGTCAGCTTCTACTATTTTTTCCATTCGTCTGTAAAGAATTCGTGTTAGTATTTTGCAGCCGTGGCTTATTAAACTGATAGTTCGGTAATTTTCACATCTGTCAGCACCTGCTTTCTTTGGGATTGGAATTATTATATTCTTCTTGGTCATTCGATTATGTGACAGACACTGAGAAATTTGATACTTCCGTTCGAAAATGTACCGCAACTCCCACTCATACATAAATGTTTGACACAATACATCGCTGGTCTACCTCTTTTTCAGCGTGTTCTTTTACACTTCCTTTAAACCACAAGCAAATGTCGTGCAAGACAGAGAGTGCAGATAATGCTGCACCACACGCCAGAAGAAGCAGCGCCTCACCGCCGCACTACGTGATCTGCCGCGCAGTACCGAGTGCTTCCGAGACGCGCCGATCACAGCCGACACACACCGAGCCTCGGGCCGACGCAGCCGCACACGGCGCGCGCGTGTAGTAAAGCAGGCTGTGGCCGGTCCTGAAATAAAGCAACAGTACTTAATGCACTCCACAGCGTATACAAGCACAGGAATTACGAGGCATTTCTGAGGTTCTGTGCGTGGCGCCGCCGCTTTCTGCGGGATCCTGGCTTTCAGGAAGAGACCTCAGACGCCGCCAGGACTCCTGATGAGGCAGCGCTGGACATCTTCTAAAGAATAACCAGAGGAGTAGTTCGGGAGCTAGGTTCCGGCACACGCGAAGCTTCCTGCAAGCAGCAGTCTCGCAGCAAACGATGCCTGGTCGGCAACCGTTGCCCGAGCCAACAAGCCAGCTTTCCATTTTCTGTTTAGTTGATCTTCTGTGTGAGTACACTGTTTAGCCATCAACGATTACATTCCCAGGATGAGATTTTCACTCTGCAGCGGAGTGTGCGCTGATATGAAAGTTCCTGGCAGATTAAAACTGTGTGACGGACCGAGACTCCACCTCGGGACCTTTGCCTTTCGCGGGCAAGTGCTCTACCAACTGAGCTACCCAAGCACGACTCACGCCCCGTCCTCACAGCTTTTCAACAATGACACTGTTTAGCCATAAGAGATTACGCACGAATAAATTTAAAACAAATTCTATTCCACATGACTTGGTGTTAAGGCTGACGGCTTTTGTAATCCGCAAACAACACGTATCACAGAATAGGGCCATTAATAATGCTTTAGCCCAGTGGTCTCAAACTGTGGTGGGACTTCTAGCGGCGAGAGGAGTAGGGGGGTCGCGGTGTACCAAAAATATCTTAGTGACAAGCAGTTAGGTTGTTTTTTTTTTTTTCGAACAAAGAAGATGCTGTTGATCGGGACTGAATTTTGCCCGACGCCGGTGTTACGCCAGACGCGGTCGACGACGATCAAAACGGGGCCATGTTTTCAGCATAGTTTGAAATGACCGGGCGAGCTGGGTAACGTCGGCCATCGCCGGAATCGACCGTTGAGGGCTGTATTGTGACTGTGTCCGTAGCTACGACGCACATTGCAGGCTTTGTCTCGAGTATCTCGATGCCTCCTTACAGTCTTTCAGATTTCGCGAGGAAGACTTATTGCAGTATGAAGCGGTTCCTGGTTAGCGGCACCAGTCGTCCATCAACTGGTGGAGGGCAGGGAGATACTCCAAAAGCGGAGACGACAGGCTGTGGTAAGAACTAATCCCGAAAACTACTGTCAGTGAACGTTAGCCGTGCGTAATTTCTTCAAGCATTTTAGCTCCTGACAGCATGAAGTCTAACAAGCCTTGTAATCAAACATCCTGAATTGATTGGAAAACCGAAATAGTTTTTTGTCGTGAAACTAAATGTTTTAATGTCTTTTGGACAACATGGTTGTGGAGAGAAGCACCGATTAGTATGATTAATCAATAATTCAAGAACAGTTTTAATCGCATTTATTATTGTTATAATACCGTCAACCGGTTTCAACCCAACGTAGGGGTCATCTTCTGGGCGTTTACACCATTACTCGACTGCGGGTGGTTTCACTCCTGTCTACATAACGGCAGGAAACTAATGTCTACCTGGAAGAAGTATATTAAACTACGAATGTGTCTTCTAAAACCCTTTTAACCTCTTACGAGATTCCCATAGGACTGCTAAATGCAAGAAACCACACACAGTTGTAGAACCTCTGGTTGTACCAGCAGCGATTGATATAATATCAACAATGCTCCATGGCTCCTTTGCTCAACAGTGTGTAGAGGTATTTCAGACACTTCTGATGATTTACTACAATAGTTAATCTATAAATTGCGCAACAAACGTTTTGCATTTCAAGAGGACGAAGCGACTGATATTCGTTAAGAGGCTCGTTTGATTGGTGATGTTCGTTTCGTTGACGAGTTGAACAATCGAGAGGAACTGCTTTTCTGTCAGCCGAGACTGAAAACAACAACAACACATCAAAACTGTTTTGACATGATCAATATTTTTTTTAACCAATACTGCAAATTAAAGAACAGGTGTATTTGAGTGTGCACAGATGGAGCTCCCGGAGTGTATGGGGTTCAGGGGATTGCGAGAGAAAATTATAGCCGTAGCTGCTGATACAGTTTGGACTTACTCGTGATACATTGGGAGGCTGTGGACGCTAAACAACTTAGCCCACTCCATCAAGTGTAAACAGTTATAGAAACAGTTGATGTTATAAAGGCAAAATCTGTAAGTTGAAGGCCTTTGAAAGTGCTATGTAAGGAGCCGGCCGAGGTGGCCGAGCGGTTGTAGGCGCTAAAGTCTGGTACCGCGCGACCACTACGGTCGCAGGTTCGAATCCTTCCTCGCGCATGGTGTGTGGTGTCCTTAGGTTAGCTAGGTTTAAGTAGTTCTAAGTTCTAGTTTACTCATGACCTCAGAAGTTAAGCCCCATAATGCTCAGAGCCATTTGAACCATTTTTTTGCTATGTGAGGAGATGGGAGCGGAACACACTCAGCTCCACTTTTTTACTAATACTCAATGGATTTCAAGGAATGAAGTACTAAAAGGAAAGTTTCAGCTGAGGAAATGAGGCATTCTGTTTCTTAGAGGTGAAAAGTCACTCTCTTGCAGACTGGGTTACCGGACTGTCATTTTTGATGAACTAATTATTCTTAACGCTTCACTTTAAGGTATTCAGGCAGCTATACTATCTTGGACTGAAAAAGTTAAGGCGTTTATCAAGAAATTGGAACTGTGACAAAACTGAGTGGAAAGTGGCATGCCAGATATGTTCCCCATTCCAGTGTGACTATTAGACGAAACAGATAATCCAATACTTACAATAGAAATTAAAAAACGGCGTTCTTCATATAGCTACACTGTAAGATCATTTCGACGATTTTGATAAATTTAATCGGATTAAAAATCCATTGAAAAATGCACCGGGCTCATCTGTCTAAATATAAGGGAGCAACAAGTTCTTGATATCACTAGTGATGCTTCGCTGAAGAGTAAATTTAAGGAAGTGCTTTTTTGGGGTTTTGAGTACATATTAGCAAGGAATTCACAACGCTGAACGCAGTGAAGATCCTGGTTCGTTTTGCAATAATATACTTGTGCAGGACTGGCTTTTCAACTCTGGCAGCTATGAAATCTAATTATCGTTCAGAGCTAAATGAGGGGCTGTTTCTGCTGTCACCACGTCTTCAGAAATTTTCTTCTCAAAAGCAAGCTCATGCATTACACTGTGCACTGTAACTCAAATTTTTAATGCTCTTATAATCCTCGTTTGTGCAATGGTAAATATTGTTCACTTCATAATTTTTGAATAAATGAAAATGTGATTAAAGTAAACAGCTTGCTCTGTACTTTCGTTATAACAGTTCAACTAGTTTTTTTTCTGTAACCTTTCAGGCTTTCCTGGCGATCTAATGAGATCTTGGGTTGTCGGGTGTTCTGCCGGATATCAGCGTCGTACTTTCACGATATTTCGGTCACGTAACTCGTAACCTACATCATGTGCGACCTGAGACTGCTCCTCGAGTGGACCTGATCCAGTATTTATGCCTATGGCCTTCCCCCTCCACCAACGGCTGCAGGCGCTTCCTCTGTGGCCCGCGCCCATTCCCTGCGACCTGCTGGAGCGTTGCTGCTCCGTTTCCCGTCCGCTGCGGTTCTAGGTGTTCCCTCTGCGGTCCGCGCCCACCAAACCCGCTCCTGGGGGTTTCATCTACGGTCTGGGGTACCAGGCGTTCCGCCTGCGGTCCGCGCCCGCTCACCACGACCTGTTGGAGCGTTGCCGCTCCGCTTTTCGTCCGCTGCGGCTCTGGATGTTCCCCCTGCAATCCGCGCCCGCTCACCACTACCTGTTGGAGCGTTGCCGCTCCGTTTTTGGTCCGCTGCGGCTCTGGATGTTCCCTCTGCGGTCCGCGCCCACCAGTCCCACTTCTGGGTGTTCCATCTTCGGTCTGGTGCGCCTGCAGTCCGATAGGGGCTCGTTTTCCATCTCCATGTCTTTGGTTCTTCTGTTTGTGTAGTGTTGCAGCTGGCGTCATTGTTCCTTTAACAATTCCAGAGCTGGATCCCAGGCTCTGTTTGGCTGGTGCCCTGTGTCACGGTTCATAAGATCGTCAGCCATTTTTATTTCTATCGGTTCTCTTATAACACTGTCCCAAAATCTGGGTGTTTGTGCTAGAATCTTGGTATCCTCATACTTCATGGCATGATATAGTTCTAGACAGTGTTCAGCTATGGTTGACTTAGTCACCTGTCTTAATCTAGTGTGCCTCTGATGTTCTTTGCACCTGATCTCTACAGTTCTTGTCGTCTGGCCAATGTAGGACATGCCACATTGACAAGGTATATTGTAAATCCCTGGTTTTCGTAACCCCAGGTCGTCTTTGACCCTCCCCAACAGTCCACCGATCTTGTTGGATGGACAGAAAACACACTTGATATTGTGTTTACAGAGGATCCTACTGATTCTGGCAGAAATAGAGCCAGCATAGGACAGATATGCCACCTTCTTTGCTTCATCTAGGTCTTCTTCAGGAACCTGTGGTATAGTGGCTGGTTGGAGTGCCTTCTCAATTTGTCTGTCCGTGTATCCATTCTTGGAGAAAACTGTTTTGAGACGTTCTATCTCTTTAGGTAGATTCTCTTGGTATGACAGGGCACGTGCTCTGTGGACCAAGGTCTGCAGAACCCCATTATTCTGTGCAGGGCGGTGACAGCTGCTGGCCTGCAGATATAAATCAGTGTGTGTTGGCTTTTGGTACACACTGTGGCCAATTGATCCATCTGCTTTCCTCTGGACTAGTACATCCAGAAATGGCAGCTGGCCATTCTTCTCCATCTATTTGAGATACAGGGGTAATTCAGTGACAGCTCCAGTAACCATCCGACAGAAGCCACTACACAAGTAGACACACTAAGCAATAAAAACCCGGCAGAGACAAGTGTGGCGCCGAAGACAGCAGCTACGTGAGTGCAGACAGAAGCTGCGACCTTAACAGGCAGCCCGGTGTAGAGCCGGTAGCCAGGCTTCGGTATCGAGATCGTCTCCTTTCGTTCTGGCGCGTTCTCCGAGTTTTTATTGTTACGTGTTTTTGTTATTAATATTGGAGAGTGTTTCCAAGATTTGTGTCTGACAGACGAAATCACGATTCTGTAAGTCCCTCTCTACAGGGTGTTACAAAAAGGTACAGCCAAACTTTCAAGAAACATTCCTCACACACAAAGAAAAAAAAGATGTTATGTGGACATGTTTCCGAAAACGCTTAATTTCCATGTTATAGATCATTTTAGTTTCGTCAGTATGTACTTTACTTCCTCGATTCACCGCCAGTTGGCCCAATTGAAGGAAGGTAATGTTGATTTCGGTGCTTGTGTTGACATGCAACTCATTGCTCTACAGTACTAGCATCAGGCACATCAGTACGTAGCATCAACAGGTTAGCGTTCATCATGAACGTGGTTTTGCAGTCAGTGCAATGTTTACGAATGCGGAGTTGGCAGATGCCCATTTGATGTATCGATCAGCACGGGGCAACAGCTGTGGCGTGGTACGTTTGTATCGAGACAGATTTCCAGAACGACGGTGTACCGACAGGAAGACTTTCGAAGCAATTGATCGGCGTCTAAGGGAGCACGGAACATTCCAGCCTATGACTAGCGACTGGGGAAGACCTAGAACGACGAGGACACCTGCAATGGACGAGGCAATTCTTCGTGCAGTTGGCGATAACCCTAATGTCAGCGTCAGAGAAATTGCTGCTGTACAAGGTAATGTTGATAACGTCACTGTGTGGAGAGTACTATGAGAGAAATAGTTGTTTCCGTACCATGTACAGCGTGTGCAGGCACTATCAGCAGCTGATTGGCCTCCACGGGTACACTTCTGCGAATGGTTCATCCAACAATCTATCAATCCTCATATCAGTGCAAATGTTCTCTTTACTGATAAGCCTTCATTCCGACGTGATCAAATTGTAAATTTTCACAATCAACATGTGTGGGCTGACGACAATCCGCATGCAGTTGTGCAATCACGTCATCAACACAGATTTTCTGTGAACGTTTGGGCAGGCATTGTTGGTGATGTCTCGATTGGGACGCATGTTCTTCCACCTACACTGAATGGAGCACGTTATAATGATTTCATACGGGATACTCTACCTGTGCTGCTAGAACATGTGCCTTTACAAGTACGACACAACATGTGGTTCATGCACGATTGAGCTCCTGCACATTTCAGTCGAAGTGTTCGTACGCTTCTCAACAACGGATTCGGTGACCGACGGATTGGTGGAGGCGGACCAATTCCATGGCCTCCACGCTCTCCTGACCTCAATCTACTTGACTTTCATTTATGGGGGCATTTGAAAGCTCTTGTCTGCGCAACCCCGGTACCAAATGTAGAGACGCTTCGTGCTCGTATTGTGGACGGCTGTGATACAATACGCCATTCTCCAGGGCTACATCAGCGCATCAGGGATTACATGCGACGGAGGATGGATGCATGTATCCTCGCGAACGGAGGACATTTTGAACATTTCCTGTAACAAAGTGTTTTAGGCACGCTGGTACGTTCTGTTGCTGTGTGTTTCCATTCCATGATTAATGTGATTCGAAGAGAAGTAATAAAATGAGCTCTAACATGGAAAGTAAGCGTTCCCGGACACATGTCCACATAACATATTTTCTTTCTCTGCGTGTGAGGAATGTTTCCTGAAAGTTTGGCCGTACCTTTTTGTAACACCCTGTATACAGATGGTTGGAGGACCTCGGCTGTTTGGCGTCAAATGTCGAACCAGAACAGCATCGGCCGTGAGCCACAAGGTCTAGCCCTGCATTACCCCATCTTCAGGCCTCCCGATTGACGTCTGGGAAGAATCCCACGTCCGGTCCACTCAAAGTAGAGGCCAGCATTCAGTTAAGAAAAAATCCACGGATACCAGGTATCCTACGTTGTTTTGGCTGGACCACGTCAGTAGGGGGCGTGAACAGTCAGCGCTGAAACTGGTTGCTCAAATAAACTGGAAATTTATACGGCTGAAGGCGTTTTGCTTCGACATTTTAAATCACGACAATGTGTCACATGCCCTGGCTCCATGAGACTCTGCGATGAGCTCTCAGAATGTGATCATTAGTGCTATAATTGTTGTGATTAGGAACTATTCACCTTCACCTGTTCAAACACTAGTAAAATCTCGGCACGAAAATATCTTCTGTCAGCGTTCGTTAATGTTGTCGGTGACCAAGATGTGTAGTACGAGAATGATATTTGCTAAATGCCTGCCACTTGGAGCACAATGAAAATGAATGTCACTGACGATCCTAGCGCTGTTACACATCCATCAGAGGATGAAAGAGGGAATGCCTCAGTTTATTTATTCCGCACTGATTTGGGTTTGTACAAACCTTTTCAGTCTGTTTTGCCTCCCTTCACGCAGGTCTGACCAACGACGATATCGCGGCACAAGCAATTCTGTTCTTCTTCGGTGGTTTCGAAACGGTGTCGACGGTGATGACTTTCTGCAGCTACCTGCTGGCAACGAACGAGGACGTGCAGACGAGGCTGCAGCAGGAGGTGGACGGATTCATGAAGAAGAGCGGATGGCGGCCCGACTATGAGCAGGTCATGGGCTGCCAGTACCTCGATATGGTGATCTCCGGTAGGTTCCAGCTTTTTTATTTTTTTAAAATCGGAAACGAAAACAAACTTAAATCGTTACAGTTTTATTTTGATGACTTATTGACTCTCATTCAGTACAGAAAGAAGGACAGTATCAGTCGGAATGCCATCTGTCTGCTTTATGGCACTGCAGATCTAGATTTCAACTGACCGTTGAACTATCACCAGTTTGCCATAAAAAGAATAATACAAGATTCAGATACAGAAGCAGCGCATTGATCAAACACCCTTCACAGTAACACACAATTATAATTCCACTATTACAATTGCCGTTATAAATAGTCATGTAGACTAAACGTAATTATAACAACCCATATTCCAATGTAACTCAGGGATCTACAAGTATTACTCCAAATGAGGCTGTTGTTTACACATCCATACAGCTAACTTCGGTTTACGTCATACCGAGTATCAACCCCCATATATTTATTGCCCATACATTAAAGGATGCCTTAGGCTAAGCTATATATATATATATATATATATATATATATATATATATATATATATATATATATATATATATATATATATATATATATATAAAATACAGGGAATTCTCTTAGTAATTAAAATAAAATACAGTATTGTCTGGAGGCATACAAAATCAAAAACAGAAATCATAATCGGCACTGTGCATGTATGCAGACATTATTTTACGAAATTTTGAAACACACGTAATAATGTTTTTTTTATTGTGGACAACCAGACAAACATGTATTTTATTATAGTTAGATCCTGAATTCCCTGTATTTTTGTGCAATTTGTTTGCGTAGCCCATTCTTTTACACACGGGCAATAAACAGATAGCGTTGGCAATACAGTATCAGCTCAACCGAGGATATCTGTGCGGATTTGTAACAGGAGCTTCTGTCGGGCTAATGCTTGTACACACCTGAGTTAGAATGGAATAGTTAGGTTACATGACTCCTAATAACAGCAAGTAATTGTGGAATTGTAATTGTGTGCAGCTGAGACACGGCGTTCGATTAGTGTGTTGTTTCTGTGTCTGATAATTGTGTTATTTCTTTTTATAGCGTTGATGATGAATGCACTGTCAGTTGAAATCTAGATCTGCAAGGCAGTAAAAAAGACAGGTGACATGACGCCCGATGGTGGCCTTCCAGTTGTGGGCCACATCACGGTCGTGGGTCACATTCATTGCCATGGAACCAAACATTAAACTGTAATTCAGTCTGAAACAATCACTAGGAGACTATCGACTACCATCTCAGTTACAGATTTATTTAGATAACTTTTCGGCCGTTTCCTCACTTTCGAATATTGGTATAACCCACTCGATAACATTTATACTTCGAATACGTTTTGTTATACTGGAAACTGACAAACATTGATTAATAAAGTACTGGAAATGGAATATGAACACGTCCTAATCGGTGATGCTTATGTTGGGGATTGCCAGAGGACCGTAAACACAATAAGTGAAGTACCACGTGGAAGATGAAGACACTGACCCATAGCAGCTGAAAAGTATGACAGCTTAACTTTATGTCCTCATATGATACAAACTATGACATGACATTGTCTGTCCTGTTTACCTTGTCATTAATGGACGAAGGTGTATGAGTATCAAGACTACGTAGGTTTTGGGATCACTTCCACAATCAACGGCCACGGGAGTTGGCTAGATGGAAAACTATGAAAAGATCCATGTAACCGACCACAGAACATGCGGAAGTTAGTTTCTGCACTATTTTGCCTTGGGTTATTTGAAGTATTTTCGGAAACTGAAGATCATTGTCACTGTCAGTGTAAGGAAGAAAGCGGGGTGCATAGGCGGTTATGCGGAACAATCTATTGTTCACCATTTGTAGGTATCCAGCAGTTTTCTTAATTTATTCTAGTCCGGATTTGAAGCTTAAAGCCCCATCTTCAGGTGCCACTAAATAATTGTGGGAAAGTAAACGTATGGCGGTCGTGCCAGTAGGTCAGGTGAATCACACCCACGCCAAACGTGCGGGAGCGTAGGACCACAGCGCCCACGTGGACAGCGCGACATGCAGGTGGTTATACTCCGTTCATTGTAAGAATAAACCTGATGTAAACCAACACAAACGCGATGACTGGTCAGCAGCCATAGCTCTCGGACGCAGGTGTTGTTCCGCTATTGGGAATTACTACCTCAATAGGAAAGGGAAGGGAAAACCGTCTGGCTTGATTGCAGGAAACTTAAGGGGGGACACTGTCACAAGTGGTAAAATACCAGTGGCCACAGGTGTCAGAGGGACGCCTTTTTTAGGATAGGGAAGCGGGATAGAAAACCAGTTTTAAGTGAGATTGGCAGACACACTCAGTTTCAGAAAACAGATGAACAGGAGTCAGATTTTAGCATACAGCCTCCATTTAATCAATGTTTAACAGAAAGTAATCAGAAACTGGCAGTTCATCTGCACCAAAGCAGTAATAATCCCATTAATATGCAGTATCAGTGATCTTTATTACACCAGAACATTCCGGGACTCAGAAATAAAGTTGATGAACTACTCATTTGTATTGATGAAATGAATTCATCTAACCAAATTGACATAATCTGCCTCTCTGAACATCAAGTGACCACTGGTATAGATATGTTAGACATTTCAGGATTTAAGCTAGCTTCCCACTTCTGCAGAGTAGACAGTCACAGTCCTGTGACCACTGGAGGTACTTTATCTTACTTAATTTATGTTTACTGCTAGATACAAGTTCAATTTTTGTCAAAACAGACCAAGTTCTGAAATACTGTTTTGTTTTCTCCACTAGACAGTGTCACAACTTCCTCCAAAGAAATCGTAACACAACACAAACACACAAATGCCATATTAACCGATGTATATCCACCTGATGATGGAGGTTTAAACCTTCGAAACGCGTCGTGGAAACAAATAAACAGTGACTGGTAACAGTAAACTTATTGTTTCATTTAATGTCAGTAACAGTCACGGTAAAGCCTAACCTAAAAATGTTCGCATTTAAAGGGTAGTAGCATTTAACTACAGACCTATATCATTGACGTCGGTTTGCAGTAGTGTTTTGGAGCATATACTGTATTCAAAAATTGTGAATCACCTCGAAGGGAACGATCTATTGACACGTAATCAGCATGGCTTCAGAAAACATCGCTCTTGTGCAACACAGCTAGCTCTTTATTCGCACGAAGTAATGGCCGCTATCGACAGGGGATCTCAAGTTGATTCCGTATTTCTAGATTTCCGGAAAGCTTTTGACACCGTTCCTCACAAGCGACTTCTAATCAAGCTGCGGAGCTCTGGGGTATCGTCTCAGTTGTGCGACTGGATTCGTGATTTCCTGTCAGGAAGGTCGCAGTTCGTAGTAATAGACGGCAAATCATCGAGTAAAACTGAAGTGATATCAGGTGTTCCCCAGGGAAGCGTCCTGGGACCTCTACTGTTCCTGATCTATATAAATGACCTGGGTGACAATCTGAGCAGTTCTCTTAGACTGTTCGCAGATGATGCTGTAATTTACCGTCTAGTAAGGTCATCCAAAGACCAGTATCAGCTGCAAAGCGATTTAGAAAAGATTGCTGTATGGTGTGTCAGGTGGCAGTTGACGCTAAATAACGAAAAGTGTGAGATGATCCACATGAGTTCCAAAAGAAATCCGTTGGAATTCGATAACTCGATAAATAGTACAATTCTCAAGGCTGTCAATTCAACTAAGTACCTGGGTGTTAAAATTACGAACAACTTCAGTTGGAAGGACCACATACATAATATTGTCGGAAAGGCGAGCCAAAGGTTGCGTTTCATTGGCAGGACACTTAGAAGATGCAACAAGTCCACTAAAGAGACAGCTTACACTACACTCGTTCGTCCTCTGTTAGAATATTGCTGCGCGGTGTGGGATCCTTACCAGGTGGGATTGACGGAGGACATCGAAAGGGTGCAAAAAAGGGCAGCTCGTTTTGTATTATCGCGTTATAGGGGAGAGAGTGTGGCAGATATGATACACGAGTTGGGATGGAAGTCATTACAGCATAGACGTTTTTCGTCGCGGCGAGACCTTTTTACGAAAATTTCAGTCACCAACTTTCTCTTCCGAATGCGAAAATATTTTGTTGAGCCCAAGCTACATAGGTAGGAATGATCATCAAAATAAAATAAGAGAAATCAGAGCTCGAAGAGAAAGGTTTAGGTGTTCGTTTTTCCCGCTCGCTGTTCGGGAGTGGAATAGTAGAGAGATAGTATGATTGTGGTTCGATGAACCCTCTGCCAAGCACTTAAATGTGAATTGCAGAGTAGTCATGTAGATGTAGATGTAGATGTAGAAGCTCTTTTGGGTTATTTAACAGTAACAAACAAAGAAATTTTGATTGCTGGTGACTTTAATACAGATTTTATAATTCAATCTTCCAGTAGACATTTACTGCAGTTAGTAATGTTGTCTTTCAATCTAACTCACACTGTAAACTTTCCAACTAGGATCACTAAATCCTCAAGGACAGCCATTGATAACATTTTTATAGACAAATCAAAGGAACAAAATCATATCATAAAACCTGTAATAAATGGACTGTCAGATCATGACATGCAGCTCCTTGTTTTAGATGTAAATTCTAAGCAGATTATCAAGACTACTAAATCTGAGTACAGGAGAGTATTCAATCAACCAAAAATTGAGTGTTTTAGAAAACTGCTCAAAGATATGAACTGGAAAGATGTTTATAGTGCTCATGACATGAATGAAAAATATAACACATTCATGAACAATGTCAGTACCATGTTTGAAAACTGTTTTCCTCTAAAAGTTACTCAAATTAAACAGAAGTCTATAATAAAACCGTGTATCACCCAAGGAGTAAAGGTTTCCTGTAAGACAAAAAGGAAAATGTATCTGTCGACCAAGAATAGCTCCAATACTGATGATTTAGCTTAATACAAGGAATACTGTAAAATATAAAAAAAGTAATTGAGACATATAAACAAATACACTACGAGAAGAAGATAGCAATGTCAGGGAATGAAATAAGAAAATATTTGGGACATAGTGAAAGAGGAGACTGGTAGAACCAGAAAGGGACAGGATCAAATAGCACTAAGAGTAGATGACACATTAGTAACCGATGGGCAGAGTGTGGCAAATCTATTTAACAAGTACTTTATATCCATTACTGACAGAATGGGATAGTCAGGATCAGCAAATAATGCCCTCAAATATCTGAAACTAGCCTTTACAAGTAGCTTCAAGTACATGAATATGTCACTCACTTCACCAAAAGAAATAACTTACATAATAAAATCTTTAAAAACAAAGCATTCTAGTGGTTACAGTGAAATATCAAGAAAGTTAATTAAGGCATGTTCTTGTGAGTTTAGTACAATTCTAAGTTACTTGTGTAACCAGTCAATTATAACTGGGACATTTCCTGACTGGCTGAAATATGCAGATGTTAAGCCTCTATTCAAGAAAGGGGATGAAGACATGCCATCAAACTACAGACCGATTTCACTTTTGCCAGCATTCTCAAAAATTTTAGAAAAAGTAATGTACAGGCATCTTCTCAACCACCTGACCACAAATAACATATTATGAAGAACACAGTTTGTATTTCTAAAGGGTTATGATATCGAAAAGGCTATTTACACCTACAGTGAAAATGTACTTAATTCATTAAATAACAAGTTACAAGCAGCAGGTATTTTCTGTGATTTGTCAAAGGCATTTGATTTTGTAAACCACAACATCCTTTTAAATAAATTAGAAAACTATGGTGTCACGGGCAGTGCTGCAAAATGGTTCAAGTCATACCTTGCTAACAGGAAACAAAGGGATTCAGTGCAAGGGACTAGTGAATTAAGGCATCAGTCATCATCAGAATGACAAGAAATTGCATGTGGTGTCCCACAAGAATCCATCTTAGGGCCATTGTTTTTTCTTGTGTACATTGATGATCTCTCATTAGTTACACTGCCAGAAGCAGAGTTCTTTTTGTATGCAGATGACACAAGTATTGCAATAAATATTATGTCGAGAGTAGTTCTAGAAAGATCTGCTAATGATATTTTCATGGATATTAATAAATGGTTTAAAACCAACTCTCTGACATTAAACTTCGAAAAGACTCACTATATGCAATTGAGAACCTGTAAGAGGTTTCCACCAGGCATATGCATAGAGTATGAAGAAGAGCAGATAGAAGAGGCTGACGGTCTTAAATTCCTGGGATTACAACTTGATAATAAATTCAGTTGGGAGGGGCACACCACAGAACTGCAGAAACGCTTTAGCAAATCTGTATTAGCAATTCGAGTGTTAGCAGACATAGGCGACATAAAAATGAAAAAGCTTGCATACTTTGCCTACTTTCATTCCATTATGTCACATGGTATAAACAAAAGTTTTCAGAGTCCAAAAGCGTGTAATGCGTATTATTTATGGAGTAAATTCACGGACGTCGTGTAGAAACCTCTTCAATGAACTGGGTATACTACCTACTGCCTCTCAGTATATTTACTCCTTAATGAAATTTGTCCTAAATAATATATCTCTTTTTCCAATAAACAGCTCAGTTAATACATACAATACCAAGAACAAAAACGATCTGCACAAGGACTTGAAAGCACTTACTTTAGTTCAAAAAGGGGTTCATTGCTCAGGAACACTCATCTTCAATAATTTGCCAGCAAACATAAAAAATTTAGTTACAAATAAAGATCAGTTTAAAAGGAGCCTGAAAGACTTACTAGTGGCCAACTCCTTCTACTCCATTGACGAAAATTTTAATAGAAACAAGTGATGTGTTGTATATATTTATACTATTAGTACTGTTATTTCAGCTTTAAAAAAGTGACATGTTCCACATCCATGAGGATCTCCTCAACACGGATCAATGGAACGAAAAACTAATCTAATCTAATCTAATCTCACTGTAAATGAAACTTTAAGACATCCTGATGTGTTAACAGCCATCAACATTTTTCTTAATCATACTTTAGCCACATAATTTTTATTTAAAAAATCGTGTACAGTCACACTGTCTGTAGGCGCTACTTGTGTTCAGTTTGTCTCACTGTCCATATTTACCGCGAAAATGGATGATACTGCTTACTGTTTCGTAGTGAAACACGCGCGTGGAACATCGTTAATGCCTAGAAACAAGTTCTTCTGAATGTTTTTCACAACTTACAGAGAAAAATGAGCTTTGAAGTAATATGATGCACTGAATATAAGAAATATGACCCTTACTTGTAATCGTGGCGTAATAGTTAGTGTCTTTCCTTGTTAATCAAGTGAGCTAGCGGGCATTGGTTCGAAACCCGTTATGATCAAAAATTAGTTTTGTTACGTTTCAATATCTAAACCATTTTAATATGAAATTTATCACTATGTGGTAATTAACTCATACTTAACATCATATCTGAATAAAAAGGCATGCCTTCTGGTTTCTAATTACATATCACATACAGAATTCTGGTTTTCATTGCAAATACACATTCTTAATTATCCATATATTATAAAAGACCGGCAGGGGTGGCCGAGCGGTTCTAGGGGCTACAGTCTGGAACCGCGCGACGGCTATGGTCGCAGGTTCGAATCCTGCCTTGGGCATGGATGTGGTTGATGTCCTTAGGTTAGTTAGTTTAAGTAGTTTTAAGTTTTAGGGGGCTGATAACCTCAGATGTTAAGTCCGAGAGTGCTGAGAGCCATTTTTTTTATTATAAAAGATTGTTACAGGTTTTCAAGTTAAGAAAACATTTGGGGGGAAAATGAAAAATCAAATACTATTTGTTTGAATATGACCACTGTTTTATAGGGTAGACGTGGTCTCACAGGAGCCTGGGTGATCAGCGTCATAGAAGCACGGAAAACAATATTCACGGAGTCGAGCACACTCTATAAACGCTGTATTTTTACAGTTATCACCGTATCACTGCTATCTGAATCCAGTAGAATTGATATTGAGCCAAGCTAAGGGAGTTGTTGCGACAAATAACAAGACATTTAAGCTGACAAACTTACTGGATCTAATGCATTAAGGTTTGTGATACGTCACTGCCGAACGATGGCAAATGCAGGACAGAACGGCATAAAAGTGGAGGAAGAGGAGATGTATACATTTTGGTGGCTTGGAATTCTGTTGTTGATCGCCTCGTTATTGGCGAAGCAGTTCTGAAATGTAATCGCTTTCCTCAGAGTCCGATATGGAATAAGTTCAGAGATAACCAGACGACTATGATATCCTGGTGGCTTCAATATCTATCTACATGGTGAAATTGCAGCTATGTGCCTTTATGCTGCACATAGCTCAAGCAGAAGAAGTCAGGAATTTGCATCTCTCTTGTTTTAAGTTACAGTACTCTTTGCTAGCTAAGACTGAGAGCATGTTTTCCTTCAGATTGACCAAGAAGCCCAACAGCAGAGTTTTACCATTATTTCTTTCTGTTCGAAAACTAAATGACATATACGTCTCTACTACAACTGTTCCTATCATTGGGGGTTAGTTGGACCAGGTGGATGGCCAGCACTTTCCAAGTTAAATGTGCCGCTAAAGGTGTTGTCCCGTATTATTGTTGAGTCGACGTTCACATAATGCACAGCATAAAACAGAGCCTCATTATTGTACTTGACTGTACTCGCGACAAAATGGTTTCTGCTGCACGTGAAACGAAATCTGATGATGAACGTAGTATTGCAGAATCAGTGTGTGGAATCCAAGACTCCAGATGTCGGAGCTGAAGCCGGGACCCAACACACCGTATTTTGTCAGGAAGTCGACCAATTTCAAGAGCGTCAAGGGGCAGTGCAGAGTGATACAGTGGTACTTGGTAATATTCGTTTATTCAGATAATTTACAATACTCAGTGAGTGAAGCGTAGGGTCGGTGTGTCGCCCGCGCGCTGTCACGCGAGTCCAATTGGCACAACAGACTCCCGGTATGCTGACGCCGCTACTGCTGTTGACAATGCTGCCTCGCTGTAAGTCAGCCGCGCTCTCCCGGTCGCCGCCCGTCGATGCTTTGTCACTTGCGCCGCACTGCTGGCAGTGATTCCGGAGACTGCTACAGTCCCTGGTCCTTGCCGCCATCTGCTCTGTTTGGCTGGTTCTTTCCAACTATGGGACGAAGATGGGTGTACTGGTCACCCTTGTCCCTCGGGCCGCCACTGCTCCCAGGACAGGACCACACTCAAACCCTCATCATCCTGGATGCTGTGCTGCACCTCGCTGCTAGTGGTGCTCGCTGCATGGCAGCACCCACCACCATCTCAGGCGCTGTTGCAGCACTGCCACGCCTCCCACAGCGTACACCTCGCCCGGACCCCAGTACACCAGTTGGGAAGCGAACGTGGCCTGTGGACTGGAGTGGAACCGAGCCCCTCCTGGAGCTGCTGCAGACTGCTGTCACTGCCCTCTTTCAGGCAGACTGTGCGATCTCCAAGTTCCAGGCTGCCGTTCTGTCCTGCCTTGGTGTTGTGTCCCCAGAGGCGGAATATAGCCCGAACAAGTACATAAAAAACAGAATACAAGTTTATGCAGAATACTTATAACATTGCTGCTAGACTGGTCTCTATAGCGAAGCCCAGCACAGGTCCATCCCAACGCTTGGCTGACCTGGCACACTCTGTCCAAGGCTAAAATTGTCTGTGTATTTGTATCAGTTTTCCGCTCACTTCTGATGCAGTGTCAGGGAGAGACAGAAACTATGGCAGGAATGAATTCCCACATGTCATCTACTTACAAATCGCCACTCTTGGCTCTGGCCTAGTGCCCCACCTCATACAACTCATAGCAATGCTGCAGTATTCTGTCTCGTTGTAGCTCCACTCAAAACAAATTGTACGTGCAATACTGCCGCCGAAGCTCTGCACCTGTGAGTGCCATATTTACCTTGCCTGCTGGCTTTTGACTGTTAGCACACTCTGCCAGTGGCCCCATGCGGTTCTAGGCGCTGTAGTCCAGAACCACGCGACTGCTATGGTCGCAGGTTCGAATCCTGCCTCGGGCATGGATGTGTCTGATTTCCTTAGGTTAGTTAGGTTTAAGTAGTTTTAAGTTCTAGGGGACTGATGACCTCAGATGTTAAGTCCCATAGTTCTCAGAGCCATTTGAGCCAGTGGCCCCCGATTTCATCGCCCAACCGCACCTTCATTGAATTCTGACAAAATTTCCATTTCCTTTGATTAGGACTAATACTAGCACAGCACACCTCCCTCCTTTCTATAAGATTCGACCAGATTCGAGATATAGCAGTATATATACCTTGTTCACAAAACTTACATTCTACAGACTAAAACTAATGAGAACATCAAAACATTAACTCCACACCTGTACATTGTTTACACTGGTTACTCATGCTGTAGGGAGCTGATGTGTTGGCACCTCGTCTACTGGTGCACTTTTCCAGAGTTTCCACAAAGCTATACTCAAGAAAATTAGAAAAACGGCACACACTACGGCTGAAATGCTCACTGTGACTATTCTGTTTCTCCGATACTGTTGTAACATTCGAACGTGTTATAATACTTAATTAACCATGATAGACCCTTCCTGTGCATTATTAAAGGAATGCTACGTTTCCAAAAACTCTGGGTTTTGTTGTGGTTGGCAGGAGGGCCAACACCGTGTTACTAGAGGAGGCCAAAAGTCACGTGTTTTAGCTCATGCAGGCTGGTGTGAGATCTGGAACAGGACAAGGAATTTCGAGTTTAGAAAAACGGACGTAGCTGGTGGAATACTTAACTTTAATCCATTAATGACGAATGTCGGTTTTGACGGTACATGATTCACAATATCAATAGTAACTGATAATGGCGCCTTGCTAGGTCGTAGCAAATAACGTAGCTGAAGGCTATGTTAACTATCGTCTCGGCAAATGAGAGCGTAGATGTCAGTGAACCATCGCTAGCAAAGTCGGCTGTACAACTGGGGCGAGTGCTAGGAATTGTCTCTAGACCTGTCGTGTGGCGGCGCTCGGTTTGCAATTACTGATAGTGGCGACACGCGGGTCTGACGTATACTACTGGACTGCGGCCGATTTAAAGGCTACCACCTAGCAAGTGTGGTGTCTGGCGGTGACACCACAGGTTGAATGTGGAGTTTAAATATGTCAGATTCTTCACTGGTAATATCTGTAGAACCCCTTCCGGATGAAACAACTTCCTATGTGACAAAGTTAATGCTGTTTCACCTGTATGTGATGCTGGAAGATGGGAATCGTCCCCCACAATCTCACAAACCATACCATTTATGATTATTCCACTTTCCCAGAGTTGCAACCTCCTTATTTTATCCGCTCTATGATTCGTATAACAAGTGACCATAACCCATATCGACGTAAATACCGAATGTAACCAATGCCTCCCTACCTTCTGGAAGTAGGAGTGTGTCCAATAACACGTCTTTCTCATAACGTGAGCCATTCGTAATCCCCAGGAACAATACAACTTCACATGTACCACTGTCTGTAAAAACTGGTCGATTAGAGCAATTCATCTCTCGTCCCTGTGAACAATACTCCAGCTCTGACTACAGTAGTACTCCATGAGTTTCTCTGTTCCCCAAAATAAAAAGTACATCTCGCTTCCTAATCTGCAGCCATTTACCGATCTCCTTACATTTCACTGGGTATGGATGGGTTAGTGTAACACTCATAACGTGAGTCAACTCTGACTATTGGAAAATTGACATCGATGTAAACTCGCGCCCCATCTGTCCTCACCTGTACCAATGCCACATGAAGGAATATTGGTGTCATGGCCCATGTTACCTCCACTACATTTTCTATATCTGGTGGAAATTGCCTATTCGCTAATTGTAATCCTCTAAAAAGATAGTCTGGCGAGATTAACACTGGACTAAGATGCCCATTTACCACATGATACACGGCTTCCTGTAACATCGTAACTTCTGCACGTGCTTCACTTAATCGATCTGCTAATTCGCTGAGCAAACTGGCAATAGCCAACTTACCATCAAATATGTTTAATCTTTTCTGCATCACCCCAAATCGCTATTTATAACTTCCCATGTCTCTCCCCCATATCGAGTCAACTTCTCCATTAAGGTTCCTACGAGCTTGGTGTTGTTCAAGACCCTTGTTTCTAGGCTTGACAAAGTCTTGCGTGCCACTCTATGATTCCCCTAACCTCACTGACCGCTTGTTCCACCTGCATTACTGATTGATTCAATGCTCAGACATAATCGTCATCCACTGCACTGAACACCATTTTCAATATCTTTCCCCCTGCATTTATCCATCCCTCTTACGCCTAGTTACCATCTGTGGCTCCCTCCCCACTAAACTAGACAATTTCTCTCTAAGTTTACTATACATTAACTGTAATTCTTGATATTCCTCCAGTACTTCTTTTAGTACTGATTCTTCCCCCCTCCCCCCCTCCCCTTGGTATACATTTCTGAGAACGATTCCTGTAATTTTTGTACTTCATTCCTGATCTTCCATACCTCTATTGTTGTTCATAGTGACCACTTATGACTTGTTACTGTTAGATCTGGCTGCCATGAATACAGTACCCCTTACTGCAAGGACTCGATAATTATCTGTTGATGTCCGGTTCCACTGCTGTCACCACAGATCAGCATCCCCATGGCTATCATCCAACACGTCCACATATGTTCTGACCCTGTGAAGGAAAAGAAGAAAACATGCCTGTACTACCCCTTTTCCACCACAAGTTAGTACAACATCGTACAACATCCTCAAAAATTCCTGATAGATCACTCTGCCCCAAAAAAGTAGTTTCCCCCAATACAATGACAAAAGAACTAAAACAACAAACAAGAAAAACGCAATTATTATAGGACCCACCAAAATGCGAGAAAAAGAGAGAAGAAAAAACACAGCCACACACACACAAAATGCAAATTGTACCTTGATACAAAAACACAAAATGTAAACATGCCACACAATATTATATATACAATAATTTACTCCCTCCATGAACATAATGGATATGGAATATTATGCATCCACTGTTGTTCTTCCGCTGAGACCTTCTTCCTCCACTTGCTTTGCCTAGCCTTGACAGTCACTTACTTGTAATCGAGGTAATCTGTCCACCATTCCTTTAAAAGGCTTTACTCTATTACATGGATAATGGATGTTTATGTTGGCATCTGCACTTTAACTTTCACAGGCGAAGTCGTCTCCACGACCTGGTATGGTCCATGGTACTTTGTCAAGAATTTTTTCGTCTTTCCCTTAAGCATATATAGATTAGTGATTAATACCCATTGACCTACCCTGTACTGTGGTAAAGGTCCCAACCTCTTATTTGGTTCTTCCTGCCTCTCTAATCCTTTCGTATCGGTCTTCTGTACCCTCTTCCAGACTTTCCATATTGGCTGTGCAAATTTCCTCACTGCAATCCATTTAGCTCCCAATTTCGTTTTGGACATAGAACGTCAAATGGCGATTGCATTCCTTAGACCACCTCGAACAGTGACATTCCGACCCCTGAATGTATTTTAGTGTTATAACTCGATATCACATATGCAACATAAACGTCCCAGTTATCATGGTTTCCATTCACATAATAACAGCATTTTCGGAATTGTCCAATGTACTAGCTCTGTTCTCACATTCGCCTGCAGATGAAATGTATGGGTCTGTAACTTTTTAATTCTCAATAAACGACACAACTGTGAAATTAATTCGGACATGAAGTTCGTTCCCTGATGCATAATTATGGTATCAGGCAACCGAGACTTCAATAACCAGTTATTGACTAAAGCTTGTGCTACTGTACTTGCCTGTTGGTCTGGTATTGCGACCATGGCTAGAAACCGCAAAAGTGATCAACTATAGTTAAAACATAACGATTCTGGTGTTTTGTTGAATGGCCCAGAAATATCTAGCCCAATAAACTCGAATGGTTTCAAAGCCTCTGTTAACCATTGCAATGGAATTCTTGAGTGCACCACATCCACTCGATGTGCATGTGTCACAAAATTTGCAACATATTGTTCCATATCCCTTCTCCAAATGCGCCACCAAAATTGTTCTGCTACTCGTCTTTCCATTACTGGACGACCACCATACCCCAAAAGCATATGATCACAGGCCTGCTTTAACACTTCCTCTCTCAAATTCTCTGGTACCAAACCCATGGTCCACACTTGGTAACTCCACACAACAAATTTGCAGCCACAGAATCCTCTGCTTGTGCCCTCTACGACTCTCTTACCCATTACTTCTAATTCATGACTTCATGCATCTGCATTCAAGTGTTTCTTCCCTGGCTTATGAATTACTTCAAAGTCAGATTCATTTAATTATAGAGCCCACCATGTTAACCGACTAGAAGGATTCTTGAGTCCCAGTAGCAATCTCAACGCTGTATGATCTGTCACTACCTTAAAGTTCCTACCATAAAGGTAACAACGAGAATACGATAGTCCCAACATTTCCTTTTCCGTTATGGAATAACTCCACTCTGCCATATTTAACTGTCTAGAATCATAAGCCACAAGAAGCTTCTGTCCAGTCACCATTTGTCCCAAAACACATCCTACCGCGCCATTTGAAGCGTCACATGATAAGATGAAGTCTTCTTCAAAATTCGGAAACAACAATACCGGACCAGAAACTAATCTCATCTTTAATTTATCGAAAACTTCGTGATATTCATCTGTCCACTGAAATTTAACCTCTTCCTTTAAAGGCTCTGTTAATGGCTCAGCTATTTTAGCAAAATCTTTTACAAATTTATGATAATGTGAACCCATTATACAATTGTAATTGCTTCGTTGTGCACGGTGTCAGAAGATTTTGAACTGCCTCTGTTAACTGAGGATCGGTTTGAACCGCTTGTTCACTGATTACATGACCTAAATATTTGACCTGCATCTGCACAAAACTACATTTTTCTAAACTTAACATTAACCATGCCAGCTACAATCTTCTAAAGACTTACCTTAAACGCGATACATGTTCTGGTATATCCTTCGAAAATACTATAATGTCATCTACATACACCATGCATGTCTTTTGTTTCAGTCCCCTTAAAATCCCATCTAATAATCGCTTAATTGTGGCCAGTGCATTCTTCAACCCGAACGGCATACGTTTATACTGATAGTGTCCTCCAGGAACAGTAAAAGCTGTCTATCTCATTCTCTGGCGCTACTTCCAACTGATGGTATCCACTCCGTAAATCCACCATCGTAAAATACTTACATTGTCCCAGATTGTCCACTGTGTCCCTGATATTCGGAATCGACTATTGGTCAGAAATGATTATTGCATTCAGAAACCTATAATCACAACAAAACCTATATTTCCGTGTACCATCCACCAACTTCTTAGGTACAAGAACTACATTGCTTGAATATGGACTGTCACTATGCTCTATGATTCCATCCCGTAGCTGTTGTTCTATAAACTCCTGTAGTAGTGGTTGCATATGATGTGCTATCCTACATGGTTTCCTAAACACTGGTGTCTTATCCTTCATTGGTATGTGATGCTTCGTAATCGGTGTTGCCAGTAACCTACCCTTCGTTCTGAATAAATCGCTAAATGTCAATAACAATTCCTCCAATGTGAGCCCGTTGTCTCACTGAAAATGCTGTAATTATCCCCTTAATCGCGCTGCATCGATGTTTTGCTTATGGCTCGCCTCTAAATTTTCCCTATCGAAGTAATCTTCATCAAAAACCCCCAGCATGCCCACTAACAACACTTTAGTCAAGGTAAAATACGCTCTGTCAAAGTTATCTATATGTACAGGAACCCTATAATCTCCTCCCACATAACTTGAGTGAGCTACAATCCTCCGCACAAAACAGTGCGAATTATCCAACTCCTCATTACTTGAGAGTGGCTCCACCATCTACAACATATCATTTGGTAAGTCTGTATTTATCAAAACCCTAACTACCTTCCCTGCACCTGCTGGTATGTTAACCTGCTGATCGACTTTTAATGAATCCTTTCGCAGTTTAGCTGGCGTGACCTTCATGTTAAGTGCACCTTGCAACATTCGTCCATTTGCAACCGTTTCCCCCAAGCAAAACATTCTTCCACCGAGATCCACTGTTTGTTGCCAAAGATCTATCCTTGCACGATGTTTGTCAAAGAATTCCAGTTCAACAATCACCGAATACCCCTCACCTACACATGGTAACACCTCTACCTGCTCACTAAACATAGTTCCTGCGATCACAAATTGAAGTACCGTCGTACCCAATCACTCTATTTTATTATCTCTCACCCCACGTAACCTATAGCAGCGTGGCTCACGCCTTCTCCTGCTAACCAGGTCTAGACTAATAACAGACACGTGTGCTCATGTGTCAACCAGAAACCTTTGTTCCCTTCAGTTCACTAAGCCTAATAAGCAACATTCCATCTGTGCACCTACAAGTGCATTACCTAATTTCACGGGGACTGCTCTCCGACAGTTGAAGCAGTCCCGTTCTCATTTAACGGCTGTTGCCAGCGAGGTTGCCCCCTACTTTTACTCCTGCAGTTCACTGCCCGGTGACCCATTTTCCCACATGAGTAACACCGCAACTGACGCTGACATTGCCTCTTAATATGACCCACCTTACCACAACCAAAACACTTAATTTCGGTTGCCAGAACTTTATGCTCCATCCTTTGCTTTCTTCGCATAATCTACCCCCTCTAAGTATGTGGTAATCACTGAGATTCTCCATTCTCACCTGAAGTGACATCTCCCGTGGTACTCCCCGAGAAAAACATCTAACACCCTGTTTTCAGACTCTTGTAACAGCACTCTATTAGTCTTCCCATTCTATGACAGTTCAAACGTTTGTACATTCAATTTTAGAAGCCTGTCTGAGAAAACTTCCAGTCACATTTCACCTCATAACTAACACACTTAATTTTTCACGAAGAAACCTGGTACCATTCTGGTTTTGGTACCTCTAGCATAACTCAGTCTCAAGCTCTGAAAACGTCCCCACATTGTTCACCGTTTCATGGTACGATACGTACGACTTGGCATTCCCTATCAAGCGTAGCTTCGCCACTCTCAACATTACAACATCCGACCACCTATGGGCCTCAGCCATAGTGATAATTTCATTAAGGAATACCGACGCATCCTAGACTGCTTTACCCGAGAAGGGGTTAATCAATGCCGTAATTGCCATGTGAAATGGTTTGTAACACTCCACGACCTGTAATTTACTTCCACCCGATGTCCCTTCCCCTACTTGCAATGCTTCAAATCTCCCTGCTAATTCTTCAAATTTTTCCTTGCCCTTTATCCGCACCTCTGCTAATACCCGAGTTTCCTCCATTAGAGCGGCTACAGCTTCAGCTGTAGTTACTGTCACAGCCTCTGCTGCTGACCGTGTTTCCGTCATTCTTGCTTATAGCTCCACTGTTACCATTAATTTCAGCCTGCTACTTCTTAAACTTAGTTCCTGCAGCGAATCATCGCCCATCAACATTCTGAACAATTTCGAGCCAAATGACAAAATTTCTTACAAATCAAACAACTCTTTGGCACCTACTTATTACATGGTAATCCGTGATATGTCATGTTACAAAAATTTGAATCACTTAGGTGCTATATTATCATCTCCTCCCTTTCCCCTGATTCCAGATAAATCTATAGGCTCCTCTGGCCTTAAAAAAATATTTAAAAAGTCTATCCTCATTCATACATAGCCATTCAAAACACAAAAGAATGACACATAAATAATAAGTCAAATGTCACTCACCCATCGACATAATGTTCGTGTGCAGGTGAACAGTCCTGCTTCCCTCCCTATACAGGTATGGACAAACACCTCCTGTACGACAAAACATAACAAGAAGTGCATGACCACTCATCGTGAATGCAACCAAACACCTGAACTAGCCCTCTACTCAGGCACACCTCAACACTACTCGCTCGACATAAGATGTGGGAGTGGAAACCCGGTAACAGTGTTGTAACTGGCACCACTTTTGACACCACTGTTGTGGGGTCAGTGTGTCAAACCCGAGACTCTAGATGGCAGAGCTGAATCCGGGACCCACAGCACCGTAGTTTGTCAGGAGGCTGAGCAAGTTCACGAGCGTCAAGGGGCAGTGCAGAGTGTTACAACATTCGTTTATCCAAATAATTTACAGCACTCGATGGGTGAAGCGTAGCGTCAGCGTGCCGGCCGCGCGCTGTCCCTCGAGTCCCCCGACTGCTGCTGCCGCCACCAAGGCCATCCCGCTGTACGTCTGCCGCGCCCTCCCAGTCGCCGCACTGCTGCCTGTCATTCCGCAGACTGCTACAGTCCCTGCACCTCGCAACCTTCCGCCCTGTTTGGACTGTTCTGTCCAACCATTGGACGAAGGTGGGTGTACTGGTCACCTGTGGTCCTCAGGCCGCTACTGCTTCCACGACAGGACCAGACGTCAACCCGCAGCCTCCTGGATGCTGTGCCGTTACTTGCTGCTAGTGGTGCTTGCCCGACGGCAGCACCCACCGCCGTCCCTGGTGCTGCGGCAGCACTGCCAAGCCTCCCACAGCGTACACCTCGCCCAGACCCCAGTACGCCAGGTACGAAGCGAACGTGGCCCGTAGAGGGGAGTGGAACTGAGCCTGCTGCAGACTGATGTCACTGCCCTCTTTCAGGCAGACTGTGCGATCTCCAAGTTCTGGGCTGCCGTTCTGTCCTGCCTTGGTGTTGTGTCCCCAGAGGCGGAATATAGCCCGAACAAGTACATAGGAATCAGAATACAAGTTTATGCAAAATACTTATAACATTGCTGCTAGATTGGCCCCTATAGCGAAGCTCAGCACACGTCCACCCCGACGCTTGGCTGACGTGGCACACTGTGCCCCAAGCTAAAACTGTCCATCTATTTATATCATTTTTCCCCTTGCTTCTGACGTAGTGTCAGACAGAGACAGTAACTACGGCAAGGATAATTTCCCACATGTCAACTACTTACAAATCGCCCCTCTTGGCTCTGGCCTACTGCCCCGCCTCATACATCACAATAACTCAGAGCAACGCAGGAGTTTTCTGCCTCAGTGTTCCTGCACTCAAAACAAGTTACGAGTTCAATACTGCCGTCACAGCTCCATGACCGTGAGTGCCATGTTCACCTTGCCTGGCCCGCTGGCTGTTGACTGTCACCACACTCTGCCAGCCGTGGTCGGCGAGCGGTTCTAGGCGCCAGAGTCTGGAACCGCGCGAAAGCTACTGTCGCTGGTTCGAATCTTGCCTCGCGCATGGATGTGTGTGATTTCCTTATGTTAGTTAGGTTTAAGTAGTTCTAAGTTCTAGGGGACTGATGACCTCAGAAGTTAAGTACCATAGTGCTCAGAACCATTTTCTTTTGTTACCACACTCTGCTAGCGGCCTCACATTTCATCGCCCAACCGCGCCTACATTGAATTCTGAGAACATTTCCCTTTCCTTCGACTAGGACGAATACAAGCGCAGCATTAGTATAGTGACTTCCGTGACTGACTGCTCCAATTGCTACACATTTATGCTCCCATTATTATTTGCTGTCACCTAATGATGAAGCTTGAAGCTTCGAAACCAGTAGCAGATTAAATTAAGCAAACTACACGCAGCTGAAGCTAATTTTTTTCCATAAATATCTACTCATATCTATATTTTCTATGCAAGTGAAGTACTGCTGAGTATACACGAAGGTGGTTTGACAAGTCTAGTAAATTTCCATGAAAAAAGTTAACATTTTTATTGCGATTTCATGGTTGGTACGCTTGATCATTGCAAAAATCGTATTGTATTGTATGTTAACCGGGGACCTAGAAACGACGGCAAGACTTTGCCCCAGCCGCAGCCACAGTGGTCCACAACCCCACGACGACTACCGCAGTCCACTTCACCCCTCCGTCGCCCCACACCGAATCCAGGGTTATTGTGCGATTCGGCCCTCGATGGACCCCACAGGGAGCGTCTCACACCAGACGAGTGTAACCCCTATGTTTGCGTGGTAGAGTAATGGTGGTGTACGCGTACGTGGAGAACTTGTTTACGCAGCAGTCGCCGACATAGTGTAACTGAGGCGGAACAAGGGGAACCAGTCCGCATTCGCCGAGGCAGATGGAAGACCGCCTAAAAACCATCCACAGACTGGCCGGTTCACCGGACCTCGACACAAATCCGCCGTGTGGATTCGTGCCGGGGACCAGGCGCTCCTTCCCGGCCGGAAAACCGTGCGTGAGACCACACGGCCAACCGGGTGGGTAAGGATTGTATGAGGAATTTCAACAGTGTACAGCGTGCATTTCATTGTTGACAGCCCTCTGAATTGGTCAGTGTGTCGACTGCTACTGAAAATGGACAAAATCGTGTTTTGTGACGTTATTAATCGTTTTTATTTGAGGACTTGGACTGCCGCACAATACCAAATAGAAATGGGTCAAGTTCATTCGGGCTCTGCACCATCAGTGACGATCATTTGCGTCTGAATTAATGAATTTAAACGTGGTCGGACCAGCACCGAAGACGAATTCCGTCCAATTGAAGTCACCATAAAAGAAACCATTTACGAAGTCCATGGTGTGGCGATGCGAGACCGCCAAATAAAAATTCGAAAAACTGCAGAGACTGTATGCATTTCAACTGAGCGAGTGCATAACACCCTGCATGGAGAATTGGCTATATAAAAGCTGTGTGCAAGATGGATGCCACCAGGGGCGATTCTAAAAGTCGGTCAACGGGTGGGGGGGGTGTAATGGGGGGGGGGGAGAGGGTTTGGTGGTATGGAATATAGCTTAACAAAATGAGAGTTGGGGTCTTCTACCGAAGAATTGGTAAAATTTGGTGTTGCTTAAAGTAGTTTTTGGTAACTGTTTTAGACTTCAAGGTAAAAAATGTGTATTAATAAATAATAAGACGCCTATTGTAAGTTAAATGATATTTATTGGTTTAGGTAGTAACCTGTTTGTCGCTATTAGTCTTTTGTTAAAATGTGTTTGGTATACATTGCAACCTATATCGCTCCATAGTTATAAAAAATAATGATTGAATCTGTTGGAGTAATATATTCGCTGATTTCTGAAGTCATTTTATCCAGTGTAATATGATACTCCATTGGGGGGAGGGGAGGGGGGGGGGCCTAGATAACAGAACGCAGCACGTCATTCTCAATGGAGAGAAGTCTTCCGAAGTAAGAGTGATTTCAGGTGTGCCGCAGGGGAGTGTCATAGGACCGTTGCTATTCACAATATACATAAATGACCTGGTGGATGACATCGGAAGTTCACTGAGGCTTTTTGTAGATGATGCTGTGGTGTATCGAGAGGTTGCAACAATGGAAAATTGTACTGAAATGCAGGAGGATCTGCAGCGAATTGACGCATGGTGCACGGAATGGCAATTGAATCTCAATGTAGCGAAGTGTAATGTGATGCGAATACATAGAAAGATAGGTCCCTTATCATTTAGCTACAAAATAGCAGGTCAGCAACTGGAAGCAGTTAATTCCATAAATTATCTGGGAGTACGCATTAGGAGTGATTTAAAATGGAATGATCATATAAAGTTGATCGTCGGTAAAGCAGATGCCAGACTGAGATTCATTGGAAGAATCCTAAGGAAATGCTATCCGACAACAAAGGAAGTAGGTTACAGTACGCTTGTTCGCCCAATGCTTGAATACTGCTCAGCAGTGTGGGATCCGCACCAGGTAGGCTTGATAGAAGAGATAGAGAAGATCCAACGGAGAGCAGCGCGCTTCGTTACAGGATCATTTAGTAATTGCGAAAGCGTTACGGAGATGATAGATAAACTCCAGTGGAAGACTCTGCAGGAGAGACGCTCAGTAGCTCGGTACGGGCTTTTGTTGAAGTTTCGAGAACATACCTTCACCGAAGAGTCAAGCAGTATATTGCTCCCTCCTACGTATATCTCGCGAAGAGACCATGAGGATAAAATCAGAGAGATTAGAGCCCACACAGAAGCATACCGACAGTCCTTCTTTCCACGTACAATACGAGACTGAAATAGAAGGGAGAACCGATAGAGGTACTCAGGGTACCCTCCGCCACACACCGTCAGGTGGCTTGCGGAGTACGGATGTAGATGTAGATGTAGATGTAGATAGCGCCCATAGCCCCAACCCCTGCCAACGCCCATGGATGCCGCAACTGCTCACAGTCGACCAAAAACTCATCTGGCACGCCATCCTTTGAACTGTCAGACAAAAAAGTATTCTACCATCAGGATGATGCATCATTCCACGTCCGCAGCTCGTGGTCATGCAGTAGCGTTCTCGCTTCCCACGCCCGGGTTCCTGGGTTCGATTCCTGACGGGGTCAGGGATTTTCTCTGCCTCGTGATGACTGGGTGTTGTGTGCTGTCCTTAGGTTAGTTAGATTTAAGTAGTTCTAAGTTCTAGGGGACTGATGACCAAAGATGTTAAGTCCTATAGTGCTCAGAGCCATTTGAACCATTTTTTGAACCATCATTCCACACATCAACGGTATCAGTGGCAAAAGTGGATGAGCTGGGCTTCGAACTGGCTCCTCATGCAACGTGGATTTAGTCCCATGTGACTTTTTCCTGTTCTCGAACTTGAGACTTTGGCTTGCTGGGAAGAAATTTTCATCAAATAAGGAAGTGATCTCGCAGTCGTATATTTTGCACAGTGTGATGGGATGAGAAAGCTGGAGGATTGCTGCACCAAGTGCGTAACTTTGGAGGAGACTGTGTCGAGGAGTGAGGACAACTGTTTATGAAGCAACCTTTTTTTCTTGCTTTTTACTAGACTTATGAGACCTCCATCGTGTGATATGTTACTCGGTGCCTTATTTTATGTACCCTAATAAAACAAATCCTCTCTCTCTCTCTCTCTCTCTCTGTCCTAACAAGCCTCGGAAGACCCAATGGTACTGATCGACCACCATATCATCCTGAGCTGACAGGCATCACTGGATGCGGATGTGGAGGGCACGTGGTCAGTACACTGCTCTCCTTGCCATTGTCAGTCTTCGTGATCGGAGCCGCTATTCCTCGGTGAAACAACCCCTCAATTGGCCTCACAAAGTCTAAGTGCACCTCGCTTGCCGACAGCGCTGAGCAGACCTGGACAGTCACTCGTCCAAATGCAAGCCAAGGCCCCGACATTGCTTTACTTTGTTGATCTGGCGGCAGCCGGTGTTACCACGGTGGCATGGCCGACACATCAAATACTTTCATTTCCTTACTAACAACAAAAGTTCAACAAAAACTACACCTTTGGGGAAGTTTCCCCAAAACAGCATTTTCCTCACCAACTTTTGAAAATAAACTCTCACTAGGCACAGATGTTGCACGGACGAAAGGATATTGTTGTGCATATTTGTACAAACAGGACAGAGGACTTTCATACCTTCCCATTCAGCAATTTTTTTAAGATACTGCAGAGTTTGACAGATAAAGAGATACTTCGATACTTCGGAGTGTTTGATTTATTTATTTTTTTGTTGCCTTGCGCTAGATATTTGATGTTTACAAAATTCGGATTCCTCCATTTCATTTGGACTACTTCGTTGCTCATAAACCACACTTCTGAGTTTTATGTGGATCGCCCTCATGCTGCTAGATCTTGAAAATTTAGGTTTTGAAATCTTGGTTCCAACAGAGTAGCAATGGCTGCTTGGCCATTTAATTCACTGAACCCACACATTTTCTTAATCTCTCTTAATAAAACGTCCTTGCATTGTTTGACATTTGGTGATATTGGTATGATAATTGTGTTGACAAACCGTCAGTCAGTGATATAATTTTGAATACTGTAAAATACTTTTCTCCAGACTCTTCTCTTTGACATAATCAGAAGACTTTACTAAGATGTGTGTTAACATCTCTACAGCAGCTAACGCGTCAGTAACCACTCACCCACTCAGTACTCGGATACGCTGGTAACACTGATTCCAAACAGCTAGTTTTCTCTCGGTGCCAGGTAAATATCCAAATAGTTATTAGATTTTATAAAATTCCTCATTATAAAAAAAAGTTCGAATAGTTACTTGTCTGTACCTGTATCGCAAATTTCCTGCGCGAAACTCGACCGAATTTTCGTTCCGCCGTGCGGTCAGCGCTGCTCGACGGTACGTAATGGAATCAGAAACGTCTGCTTTCAAAATTCTACAGTTGCCTGTGTTGTATGGTTCCATTTTAAATTTATGCCATTATCAAGTGTCACTTTCTGAATCCTGTGATACATGGTGAACTTTTAGAATTTCAGTTCTCACTTATTTTATTTTACTTATTTATTTATTTTGGAGCTTTTAATTTTTCATTTATGGCTGGACCTGGCGATATGAATTGTATTAATGTTCGATGGTCAGTAAACACTGTAACTGTAAAAGTGTGTATCTGTTGCTATTCAGAATCTCATTAACAAATGACATTTGACGCACATGTGATTTTCGGTGCAGGAGATTTATGTGATGTAGCGAACGCCCGAACGTATGCTCAGACTGGTGAGAGTGTTGTCTTCCTGCTGACAGAAACACTGCGGATGTACACGCCAGGTGTGGCGCTGTACAGGGTGTGTGTGCGCCCCTACCAGCTGCCGGACACGGAGGTGTGCCGAGGAGTGGAGGTGCGACCAGGGGAGGTCATCTGGATCCCCGTACACGCCATCCACCACGACCCAAAGTACTTCCCAGACCCAGAAACTTTCGACCCGGAACGCTTCAGTCCAGAGAACAAGCACCGCATCAAGCCCTTCACATACTTCCCTTTCGGCGCCGGACCCCGCATATGCATTGGTAAGCTATTTTCTGTTAGTAAATTTTGTTGCTTTATTCTCACTTCTATCTACACCATTTCAATATTAGAAACCATCGTTTAGCTCTGGCTTCATGATGTATTTCTGTACATGCGAAACTTAAATTTCCAGCTATCAGCATTGACCTTACATTTCAATCTTATCGGTTTTGAAACGATAATCATATGTCAGATAAACGCTATAGGCTGTAACTAAAAGCTAAGTACAGTGAAATGTCTAAGCTAGAACATTTTTAGTAAAATCACATAGCATTTAAGAACTTAAGCTCACATCCATCGTACTCTAAAAGAACAGACTTTTCGTCGAAAATACTATCGCTCTATTAGTCAAGAAGCACATCACAACCACTGCGTTTCAAACATTTTTGCTGACTCACGTTGAATCATCCCATTAAAAAAGCGTTACTTATACTGTCTTGTTAGCCTGTGGCAGGATGAACTCATTTATTTACGTACGTTTACCTCCTCCAAATGCTACTTCTGTTTCATAGAAAATAGTTCTCTTGCTTCAAATAGCTGTCTATGAAAATTGACTGAAACCAAGTGTATGGTGCTTTCATGCCGTAGGTCTGACAGATCTATTTCATGGAAACCGTTTTGCATTAAAGACAACTACCTCGCAGCGAAGGAAAGTTGGTTCCGTTTGTCAACGCGTAATGCCAACTTTACTTAACGTTTATGAAAAGCTTCAAGTGACTGGAAACTTCCAGAAAAAAGACGCCGATACCGACGTTCAGTCGCAACGTTTGCATTCAGCCACAGATGAGCAACACCTGTGCTAACTTGCTGTTAAGTTCTACCAAAAATGTATGTATGTCCTTTAAGACAATTGCTTTTGTTTTTTTTTTTCAGCCCAGAGGTTCGCGCTGATGGAGGCAAAGGTGGTACTCCTATACTTGATGTCCAAGTTCAGCTTCCAGGTAGTCGCCAAAACACCGGTGCCTCTGAAGATACAGCCAAACAAGCTCAATCTCTGTATCAAGGGTGGCGCCTGGATTGGCGTGCGGCGTAGAGTTTGATCAGAAAATTGTCACATGTCGTTCCACAGGAATGCGAGAGGGTAAAAAAATCTGACATTCTTGAATTACTTCGAAAACAGTACTGTGTACACATGGATGCAATAACTCAAGTTACAACTGTCTGTTAACCTCACAAATATGTGTCTGATCACGTTATACACTGGTCGAAAAGAATGCATTATTTATATTGATATGTTATTCTGCAACACACATTTCCTTCTTTCCCTTCTCCACTTTATTTTTTAAAGGGAACTAACACAAAATTCACGTTTCCCGCCTCCGTAGGCGCCGTCTGCAACGAATTCTTATCAGTCGGTGAAGTACTCGGAGGTAGGCGGTTAGAAAATTGTTGCTGAAAAACGTTTAGCACCAGTATTCGAACAGCAAGGCTTGAAAAGATAGGGGCATAAGGCTTGTGATCGCGAGACTACAGCGAAATCCTGGGTTAAACGACAACGTCCTCGCGGGAGCAATCACGACATGCGGCACTGTTGACGATCCGTCCTCCAGCCCATTGTGCTTTCCGAAAGAAATAAAACCCGTACCGGCACTGCGATTCACTGTCCCCTTTGTCTCATCGTCATAAACAACAGAAACACGACTTTACAGTATAAAGAATGTGCGGTGTGCGCACTGTAAGACCTTCGGTACACACACCATCAGATTATTTGACTTGTCGCTCTATGCGAGTGTCAGCAATATGTCTCGTGGTCTTATCGTGGCGTGTTTATCTTCTGCCGATAGGTCAGGAGATAGAAATGCCACTTGCACGCTTAGAGTAGTACATTGACGGTGACCAACTTTAAACAGAACTTGATTAATTTTCACACACATTTATTAAAATAATAACAAGAATAAAAACTACTTAACTTGGTTCTGGATGCTATTTACAATTGACAATTGGAAGTTCCTTTGGTCTTGGTACGTTAATTTGATCTCACACATCTCTGATGCTTGACGAAGCGTCTATTCATTTATCTTCATGGCTATGTACAGGAATATGGTAATCTTATTAGGCGCAGAATGAAACTTGACTACAGACTAACACAGACTGACTGATCGGAGGTGTGTACACTCGTTATAATACCTCGTGCGTTCAGTTACCACTGCGCGAGTGTGATCCGCGCTGTTGTGCTTAGGGGGTCCGCGCTCCATTGGGAAAGTTGTGTATGCGCTGACTACGCGGAACTACGTACACAAAAGAATGTTTGTGTCAACTAGCGACAGCTAAATACCTCGAAAACGACGCATCGTACGAAAAAAATGTTTTGGATGAAAGAAAATATTAGTAAACGGGACATCTATTCAGCGACGTATGGTCGATACGACAAAAACTACAACCACTGGGAAGTGAGACAACGAGCATCTCTGGACTTACAGTGAGTTTCAGCGCAGCTAAGTTTCTACCGAAGGCCGACGTGACAGCCGAGGCGTCCCCTGAAAAGAATCGAGAGCCCAGTATTTACAGTCGCGTGTCGGGCAGAATTATTCTGCCAACTGCTGCTAGGTGTATCGAATAGTAATTCGTGAAGACGGTATATCGTCTGACCTACAAGTTGCCACATTCTAACCACCCCTCCTGCTTGGGTGTCGCCAACGTGGTATTTTCTAACGGAAATCACCGATTTTTTGTTGCACATTCGGATTATACTCCTAATAAATACTTACGGTTTACTCAAACAGCTCTTTTCCATTCGAGGTAAGTGACGCTGTAATCGACAAATATCAGACGTCTCGATTTTTGCAATTACGAACCGATGCATTTGATTCTACACTTCATTTACTATATAAATGTAAACTTTTATTTTCTAACGGTAGATATTTGTGAAACTTCCTGGCTGAAAGGCAAAGGTCCCGAGTTCTAGTCTCGGTCGGGCACACAGTTTTAATCCGCCAGGAAGTTTCATATCAGCGCACACTCCAATGCAGAGTGAAAATCTCATTATGGGCAGATATTTACGTTCGACATTTACTTTAGCGTTACAAATTTGATTGTACAGTACAGTATGGGTAGTTGCTTCAATGTCTGTTTAGAAACTGTGCTTAGCATGATCCAGGAACAACGACGAGGATGTAATACTATTCTGTTCCCATTAGGTGGTTTTGCTGAGTCACTTACTCTCGCGTCATTGGCGTGCTTGACTTTGGTGAGTAACCACGGCAGCTGCGGCTGTCACAGTCACTTCACAGATGTTGTACCTCATTGCTGTTGTTTTGATAGCCTCGTAGAGACCAGCGCGAGAGTCACGGCAGTTGGATGGAAACACACAGACGCGTCCCAAACGTGAGTGTTGCTTGGGGCTGGGCAACAGAGTTCGGAGAAAACGGGAATAGTGGGTCAGTCTGAGTGAGAGAGAGTGTTCGCCTCACTATGTTGTTCAAATTTCCTTACTCCAAAAGGCAAGGATTGGAATTAGTACAGAATGACGAACACTGTGACAGTTTTACAACTTTTGAGAGAATATCCTCAACCTAGGACACAGTTGCTCTAAATCAGTTGTATTCACGAAAGACCAAGCCTTTACACAGAGACGGTGTCTGTTAAAATAACTTACCAGCACTGACTACGTTAGCACCCACGACATGACACGCACGAGTCCTCAGCCACCCAGCTAGAACTCCATCTGCTGTTCCGAGCTGCTGCAGTACTTCTAGCTCCCCACTTCCGCTACGACCTGCCCGACCTATCTATCCCCTACTCCTGTCACTCCAACTGCCGGGACTCTCTCCTTGGAGGGTCTGCATCGGAGTTTTGATCACTTTCCCTCTCGTCGCGCCAGTCCCTGACTTCGCATTATGCTGGATGGCCCTTGCCAGCACTGCTTTTCAAAAGGTGCGTAGAGAGGGATAGGGGGAGGAGGGGTGTGTTGCATATTCGTGTCCTGTTCCTGCTATAGGCTCTTCATGACATATGCGCCCCTTCCAGATACTCTCTCACTTATCCCCCTCTTAATCTCCAAACCGTATTTTATGTCTTGCAGTGTTATTTCTTAAGCGCGGCTGGCGTCTTTATGGCGCCACCAGCTGAAAATATTTCTTTCTACGTGACTTGAGACATCTGATATTTTGTGTAAGCCTATTGTTGTGCTATGGAGTTCACAACTGTCTGTCTGACCTGTAACTTTTCCTTTGTTATGCTCGTGAAGCTTTCACCTGTTACTTACTCTTAATACTTGGCTGTCACACCCGGGATACAAGACAACACATCGGAATCAGTCACCCTGATGGTGAAGTTCGAGGGTGGCCACTGAAATCAAGCTTATTTGCAAGAGATGACGATGTCTGTTCAGATTATTCGTACTGTTCCCCCACATTTGTAAACACTCATCTAACATTTCAGCATCAACATCAACCGTTAGAACACAGAAGTAAAGGACATGTAGAAACAGTTAACTGCAAAAAAAGTGCTCTTGATATTTGTGGATTACAGCGTACAGCGCCAGCTACAACGATTGGGAGACAATGGTTTGAGTAAATCGTGTTTATGTTTGGCGTACAATCTGGATATGGAGTCCATTTGAAAATAAGAAGTTGACCCCACCCATGGAGGAGGGCTGGTACGAAAGTGGCCAGTTGCACGATATGTGTGCCCGTTACTGTAATTAACTTGCCATCTAGAACATTTTCTTCGTACGATGCATCGCTTGAGATATTTAATAGTCATAATTTAAAACAAAAACCCAGAATACACTATCATTATAGTCACTTGCACGAAACAGATAGCCTTAACTCATCCGGTATTCGTTCTAAGTAACGAAAATCATAATACTTGCTACAGACCGCAATCTACACGATTTTATAAACGTCAACCGAAATGTATATAATACAGGTCGCACGTTGTTTCAATAATGCTGTGTCGACCTCGCGCACGGTACACAGATCAGTCCCGAGAGGGCGTAACCGGGTTCGCAGTCTTCAGCGTGGCGCCTCATAATTACGATCAGTCGCTAAATGTGTGGCGCAGCTAACTTGAGCCTTGTTTTCCTTCCGCTACACGACTCACAAATGCTCCGCTCCATCCGCCAGTAGCTGTATCGACCCCCACAGAGGGCGCCAATGTGGGGGAGCACTCGCTACGTCCTCCATCACCTTCCCTCCACCGTTCGCGGATGAAGCGCACACACCGCTTCGGCCAGCAGACCGTCAGCTGTCGACCAGTTCCGGCTGCCCAATAGTTACCGGCGGCTGCTGCAGTTAGGCCCAGTAGCTGCTCACACTTCATCATCCAACAGTCAGCGCTGATTGTCAAGTTGTTCGCTTTCATTCGATGCTGAATCACAAACAGTTTACACCTTTCCAGACTAAACAACTATCACATTAATCAGCCGACACCAGTGTTCACAACTTTCATTTCAGTGCCTCTCGTCCAGTGATTAACTATAGTGTAATTTTATTTTAATAAATGACTGTTACTACTTTCATATTGTTGTCTATATTATTTATGTTGTAGGTTTAACGCCCCCCCAAAGACTAGTTACATGCGTGTAAAAACCCACCTGCATACAGAAACTACTTTTCTTCAGCAGGAGGTTCGTTTTCTCTTACCTTTGATTTTGGCCGCCAAAAGTGATTGGTGAATACAACAATTATCCATAAAATAATAAGAAATACACTGAAGCACCAAAGAAACTGGTATAGGAATGCAATTGAAAACCAGAGATATGTAAACAGGCTAGTACGGTGCTGCGGTCGGCAACGCCTATATACGACAAGTGCCCGGCGCAGTTGTTAGATCGGCTACTGCTGCTACAGTGATATGGGACCCCTGATACGTCCAGATACGACTCTGACAATTGATGCGTACGTAAGCATCCTGTATGGTCAGCTGCATCCATTCATGTCTACTGAGCATTCGACGGACTTGGGCAATTCCAGCAGGACAATGCGACATACCACACGTCCATAATTACCACAGAGTGGTTCCACGAACACTCTTCTGAGTTTAAACATTTCCGCTGGTCACTAAACGTAGCGTGCTATTCAGAAGAGATCTCTACCCCTGGTACTCTTATGGATTTACGGACAGCGGTGCTGTGTTTCATGGTGTCAATTATTCCCTCCAACACTACTTCAGACATTACTGAGTGCATGCGACTTGATGTGGTGGCACATCTGCTGCTCTGCACGATATAAGGCAGATGTACCAGTTTCTTTTGCTCTTCGGTGTAAAATTCTTCACCCATTGTCAACTGTAATCTGCGTCTGTACCACTGCGGTAACACATATAGAACTCCTGTTAGTGAAATAGTTTCACCTGTTAATTACTGGGTCATAAAAAAGTTGTTCCATGACGATTGTAGCACTGTTTGACTGCCAGCTGGACATTAATCCTAACTGGAATCGAAAAGTTACGTAATATTTGTCTTGTAACCAATATTTACAGTGCTGTCGCTCTTCTTCCGCTGCTCACAAACGACTCTTCGCAAGAGCACAAAACTAATTAATTCATATCTACAGTGCTCACATTATGAAGATTTCTTGGAGATAGTTCTAAGGTAAGATAAGCAACAGGTCACAAAATGCTTGAATACTTTCAGTAGTAATATGTTTTCACTTGACTGGAACTGCTACGTCGTTCAGAAAATATGGAATACTTTTCCTCGTGCATATTTACACTGATTACGTCATCCATTCTCGTCTACTAGTTCAACAAAGTTGACGTTAATCATAGGCTACACTGTTGGCCAAACAAGAAGCAGCAGCTGGAACATTAGTATGCAAATTACCTACATTTTCCACACGGTGCGCTACCGTAGGCGCAACAGACTCAGCCTGTTCATTATATACAGGGGGTGGACAAAAGTATGGAGAACACCACAAACACAACACATTATCTTGTCTAATAGGGAGTAGGGAAACCGTTGGCATTCAAAACAGGTTCCATTCGTCGCGGAATGGATACATACAGGCCCTGTATGGATTTAAAGGCAATCGTACACCACTCCTCGTGGAAAACAGTGCCACGTTGAGGTAACGATGGGCAGCGATCATGCGCGCTTCTCCCCAAAGCAGACAACAAAATCTCAGTAGTATTGACACCAGCCGACTGACGGCCAGGGGAAGTGCTGCAGCTCACTGAACCGCTCCTGGGCGATGCGAGCTGTGTGAGTATAGGGGCCTGTGCCAACACTGGGGAACAATTTGCCGTGTGATGGACCTGACGAGATAAATCTGTCACACAGTCCTTGGCAGTGTCGCGGCCTTGCATAGTATCCACAGAGCTCCTGGAATACGACGATATGGCTGCCTGACCCCCGCCACGTTTCGTTCTTGGGACGTTAACTCGGCCAGAAATTGCCCAGCTCCCCTGCAGCTCCTAGCTTCTGCAGGTGCCTTTATGTTGTTTTTGATACCGAAAGTGTTTTCTAGTGCGGCAGCTGCAACGGCTTTTGGAGGGTGAGGGTTTTTCACTTTTCTAGTATTCGGGAGAAAGAAAACTGGCGTTCTACGGATCGGAGCGTGGAATGTCAGATCCCTTAATCGGGCAGGTAGGTTAGAAAATTTAAAAAGGGAAATGGATAGGTTAAAGTTAGATATAGTGGGAATTAGTGAAGTTCGGTGGCAGGAGGAACAAGACTTCTGGTCAGGTGACTACAGGGTTATAAACACAAAATCAAATAGGGGTAATGCAGGAGTAGGTTTAATAATGAATAGGAAAATAGGAATGCGGGTAAGCTACTACAAACAGCATAGTGAACGCATTATTGTGGCCAAGATAGATACGAAGCCCACACCTACTACAGTAGTACAAGTTTATATGCCAACTAGCTCTGCAGAGGATGAAGAAATTGAAGAAATGTACGATGAAATAAAAGAAATCATTCAGATAGTGAAGGGAGACGAAAATTTAATAGTAATGGGTGACTGGAATTCGAGTGTAGGAAAAGGGAGAGAAGGAAACATAGTAGGTGAATATGGATTGGGGCTAAGAAATGAAAGAGGAAGCCGCCTAGTAGAATTTTGCACAGAGCACAACTTAATCATAGCTAACACTTGGTTTAAGAATCATGAAAGAAGGTTGTATACGTGGAAGAACCCTGGAGATACAAAAAGGTATCAGATAGATTATATAATGGTAAGACAGAGATTTAGGAACCAGGTTTTAAGTTGTAAGACATTTCCAGGGGCAGATGTGGACTCTGACCACAATCTATTGGTTATGACCTGTAGAGTAAAACTGAAGAAACTGCAAAAATGTGGGAAATTAAGGAGATGGGACCTGGATAAACTGAAAGAACCAGAGGTTGTACAGAGTTTCAGAGAGAGCATAAGGGAACAATTGACAGGAATAGGGGAAAGAAATACAGTAGAAGAAGAATGGGTAGCTCTGAGGGATGTAGTAGTGAAGGCAGCAGAGGATAAAGTAGGTACAAAGACGAGGGCTGCTAGAAATCCTTGGGTAACAGAAGAAATATTGAATTTAATTGATGAAAGGAGAAAATATAAAAATGCAGTTAATGAAGCAGGCAAAAAGGAATACAAACGTCTCAAAAATGAGATCGACAGGAAGTGCAAAATGGCTAAACAGGGATGGCTAGAGGACAAATGTAAGGATGTAGAAGCTTATCTCACTAGGGGTAAGATAGATACTGCCTACAGGAAAATTAAAGAGACCTTTGGAGAGAAGAGAACCACGTGTATGAATATCAAGAGCTCAGATGGCAGCCCAGTTCTAAGCAAAGAAGGGAAGGCAGAAAGGTGGAAGGAGTATATAGAAGGTTTATACAAGGGCGATGTACTTGAGGACAATATTATGGAAATAGAAGAAGATGTAGATGAAGACGAAATGGGAGATACGATACTGCGTGAAGAGTTTGACAGAGCACTGAAAGACCTGAGTCGAAACAAGGCCCCCGGAGTAGACAACATTCCATTAGAACTACTTACGGCCTTGGGAGAGCCAGTCATGACAAAACTCTACCAGCTGGTGAGCAAGATGTATGAGACAGGCGAAATACCCTCAGACTTCAAGAAGAATATAATAATTCCAATCCCAAAGAAAGCAGGTGCTGACAGATGTGAAAATTACCGAACTATCAGTTTAATAAGCCACGGCTGCAAAATACTAACGCGTATTCTTTACAGACGAATGGAAAAACTGGTAGATGCAGACCTCGGGGAGGATCAGTTTGGATTCCGTCGAAATGTTGGAACACGTGAGGCAATACTGACCTTACGACTTATCTTAGAAGAAAGATTAAGAAAAGGCAAACCTACGTTTCTGGCATTTGTAGACTTAGAGAAAGCTTTTGACAATGTTGACTGGAATACTCTTTTTCAAATTCTAAAGGTGGCAGGGGTAAAATACAGGGAGCGAAAGGCTATTTATAATTTGTACAGAAACCAGATGGCAGTAATAAGAGTCGAGGGGCATGAAAGGGAAGCAGTGGTTGGGAAAGGAGTGAGACAGGGTTGTAGCCTCTCCCCGATGTTATTCAATCTGTATATTGAGCAAGCAGTAAAGGAAACAAAAGAAAAATTTGGAGTAGGTATTAAAATTCATGGAGACGAAGTAAAAACTTTGAGGTTCGCCGATGACATTGTAATTCTGTCAGAGACGGCAAAGGACTTGGAAGAGCAGTTGAACGGAATGGACAGTGTCTTGAAAGGAGGATATAAGATGAACATTAACAAAAGCAAAACGAGGATAATGGAATGTAGTCAAATTAAATCGGGTGATGCTGAGGGAATTAGATTAGGAAATGAGACACTTAAAGTAGTAAAGGAGTTTTGCTATTTAGGAAGTAAAATAACTGATGATGGTCGAAGTAGAGAGGATATAAAATGTAGACTGGCAATGGCAAGGAAAGCGTTTCTGAAGAAGAGAAATTTGTTAACATCGAATATAGATTTATGTATCAGGAAGTCGTTTCTGAAAGTATTTGTTTGGAGTGTAGCCATGTATGGAAGTGAAACATGGACGATAAATAGTTTGGACAAGAAGAGAATAGAAGCTTTCGAAATGTGGTGCTACAGAACAATGCTGAAGATAAGGTGGATAGATCACGTAACTAATGAGGAGGTATTGAATAGGATTGGGGAGAAGAGAAGTTTGTGGCACAACTTGACTAGAAGAAGGGATCGGTTGGTAGGACATGTTTTGAGGCACCAAGGGATCACAAATTTAGCATTGGAGGGCAGCGTGGAGGGTAAAAATCGTAGAGGGAGACCGAGAGATGAGTACACTAAGCAGATTCAGAAGGATGTAGGTTGCAGTAGGTACTGGGAGATGAAGCAGCTTGCACAGGATAGAGTAGCATGGAGAGCTGCATCAAACCAGTCTCAGGACTGAAGACAACAACAACAACAACAGTATTCGGGATAAATCTTCGATACGGTACCTGTTGAAAACACTTTCGCTGCCTTGGCTACGGAAGCACCGACTACCTGCCCGCTTCCGGACGCAGTGGGCTCCGCCATAGTACACTGCCAACGAGTGGAGATGCCGTTCGTGGTCACGTACAGCACCGGAACCAGCACGCTCGCTCGTGCATCATTTTTCGCTGTGTTACCACATTTTTGTACATCGACTGTATATGGAACACGCCGAGTACGGCCCATGTATTTTCGTAAAAACCTCAAACGCAAAGATTATTTCTTTTACTAGCTCTGATTCAATGAAAGGTATCTTCCAATATGCTACTCCAGGTGGGTGTAACATGAATGTTCGCAACGGAAAAAGATGATTTGACCCTGTCTGACTATCCCCCTGAAGCAGGTCTTAGGATCTCTTAATGCCCTTTGTAACATGTAAATTACATTGTAAAAATAAATGAATGATGAAGGCAACTAATACTACTAAATGGTAAACGTTTTTGTTCAATGTACATTTATTATAAATTAAAATAACCCTTTAAGTGCAATTGTCTATATTTCCTAACCAAATTTATTAATCAGTTATCAAACTCTGCCCCTTATTATGACTGCACTAACTAATGTCAATAGCGCGAAATGACTGACATCATCTACGCGCTAAACACTACAAGACTACTTTCAAAGATGATTTACGGTGGTGTGGAACCTCAGTGGAAATAAACTAACGTGATCACAGCTGTTTTGCTTTATAGCCCTAGTAAGCCGAAGCAATGTGCGATATCACCGTATGATCTGCGTCCGGTGGGATCGAAGTGATGGTTCTCGTACTCGTCTGCGAAGAAGGAAGAACTCCAGCCACAAATAAACTCAAACACTAGGACGGCAGAAGCCGGTCCTCTGGCTAATATACTGTAATACTGTCTTCTGCTCTCTGTGTTCTGCCGGCCGCGGTGGTCTCGCGGTTCTAGGCGCGCAGTCCGGAACCGTGCGACTGCTACGGTCGCAGGTTCGAATCCTGCCTCGGGCATGGATGAGTGTGATGTCCTTAGGTTAGATAGGTTTAAGTAGTTCTAAGTTCTAGGGGACTGATGACCACAGCAGTTGGTCCCATAGTGCTCAGAGCCATTTGAACCATTTGAACCATCTCTTGTGTTCTACAGACGAGAAACGCGAAATCCCAGTCACAAGGACGGAGTTCAGGTAACGTCTCTACGTAAGTATATGACAAAGGAGTGCTCCCAATTACTGAACGCTACGTGCTGAACGACGACTTCCAGCACAGAAATGAAGTCCAGAATCGTATAGGTTCGCAGCAGTACAGTGCCTGACTCTTCTAACTATAAACTCTCTGTACAGGATGGGCGTATAGGCAGGCGGTGAGCGTTATGCAATGATTAGGGTAATTTTTAGATAAAGGCCATTTATTGGCCAAAGCATGTTGAAAGCGGCTACATAGGCCTAGGGAGGTGAGGGTGAGCCAGAGTGTAGAGTTTAGCGAGACGTTCGCGATCTAACGAAAGTGGTTGTCCGCGAAACCTAAGTCCACAGTGCCGCAGCACCGGGAGAAGCGGGAGATGTTCAATGCTACAGGGCGCGCCTCCGACTCGCGGGTGAGCAAGAATACGAGAGGGCGGGCCCGGCGACGGGCGGCCGGGTACATTTGACGCACAACGCGGCTTCCTCCCCCCTGATTGGTCGCGATCGAGAAAACCGTGCGGGCGGGATGGAATTTTCCAGAGCGTCGCCTGCTAAGCGACGCCTGGGGCGGCGTTAGCTCGTCAGCATGTGAGGGATGCGCGTGGCCGAGGTGCCCTTTCCCGGTGCTGACTTCCTGTTGCTAGACCGTGGGATGAAAGAATTTACAGGCAGCTAACACTGCCGGCCGTGGCTTGGCCGTAATGGATAAATGAAGTTACCGCTTGAAAGCTAATACACTCCTGGAAATTGAAATACGAACACCGTGAATTCATTGTTCCAGGAAGGGGAAACTTTATTGACACATTCCTGGGGACAGATACATCACATGATCACACTGACAGAACCACAGGCACGTAGACACAGGCAACAGAGCATGTACAATGTCGGCACTAGTACAGTGTATATCCACCTTGCGCAGCAATGCACGCTGCTATTCCCCCTGGAGACGATCGTAGAGATGCTGGATGCAGTCCTGTGGAACGGCTTGCCATGCCATTTCCACCTGGCGCCTCAGTTGGACCAGCGTTCGTGCTGGACGTGCAGACCACGTGAGACGACGCTTCATCCAGTCCCAAACATGCTCAATGGGGGACAGATCCGGAGATCTTGCTGGCCAGGGTAGTTGACTTACACCTTCTAGTGCACGTTGGGTGGCACGGGATACATGCGGACGTGCATTGTCCTGTTGGAACAGCAAGTTCCCTTGCCGGTCTAGGAATGGTAGAACGATGGGTTCGATGACGGTTTGAATGTACCGTGCACTATTCAGTGTCCCTTCGACGATCACCAGAGTTGTACGGCCAGTGTAGGAGATCGCTCCCCACACCATGATGCCGGGTGTTGGCCCTGTGTGCCTCGGTCGTATGCAGTCCTGATTGTGGCGCTCACCTGCACGGCGCCAAACACGCATACGACCATCATTGGCACCAAGGCACAAGCGACTCTCATCGCTGAAGACGACACGTCTCCATTCGTCCCTCCATTCACGCCTGTCGCGACACCACTGGAGGCGGGCTGCACGATGTTGGGGCGTGAGCGGAAGACGGCCTAACGGTGTGCGGGACCGTAGCCCAGCTTCATGGAGACGGTTGCGAATGGTCCTCGCCGATACCCCAGGAGCAACAGTGTCCCTAATTTGCTGGGAAGTGGCGGTGCGGTCCCCTACGGCACTGCGTAGGATCCTACGGTCTTGGCGTGCATCCGTGCGTCGCTGCAGTCCGATCCCAGGTCGACGGGCACGTGCACCTTCCGCCGACCACTGGCGACAACATCGATGTACTGTGGAGACCTCACGCCCCACGTGTTGAGCAATTCGGCGGTACGTCCACCCGGCCTCCCGCATGCCCACTATACGCCCTCGCTCAAAGTCCGTCAGCTGCGCATACGGTTCACGTCCACGTTGTTGCGGCATGCTACCAGTGTTAAAGACTGCGATGGAGCTCCGTATGCCACGGCAAACTTTCTGACACTGACGGCGGCGGTGCACAAATGCTGCGCAGCTAGCGCCATTCGACGGCCAACACCGCGGTTCCTGGTGTGTCCGCTGTGCCATGCGTGTGATCATTGCTTGTACAGCCCTCTCGCAGTGTCCGGAGCAAGTATGGTGGGTCTGACACACCGGTGTCAATGTGTTCTTTTTTCCATTTCCAGGAGTGTATAATAAAGTAAAATCTCTCCACAGAGCAAAGACAGCAAATCCGTCTGTACCAACAAAGCTGATACCGGGCGACCGTCACACACTGGCGCTCACAATAGAAGACCTCGTCTCTCCACCGCTGGCTTCCCAGCGAGGCTCGGCTCCCTACCCTCGTAATTCCGAAAACGAATCATATTTCCAAAACCACGGAATATTCTCCCCGTCTAAAGATTCTTCCGAAAGCCGTCCAATCATATTTTAGTCTTTTGTAAGGTTTGCGAGGAAAAACCTATACTCTCACCTGTGTCCAAGATTTTCAGCGTTCTGAAGTATTATCCGGTTATCCTTCCGGCCTCTACTACAATAGCGGCCAGCTGTCACCATATTATGCCCCAGAGCTCAGGTGTCTCAACGTCCGTCTTGCTACTTCCTGTGTTTAAGCAGGACCAACACACCTGTGTGTGCCTTCCACCCAGAGCTTCAGTTCTGCCTGCCGTTTCATCTCCACTAGCGTTCCAACCTCTACTAGTATAGGTAATCATTCATTACTCCGCTTTTATAAAAAAAAGGACACTCCGTCACCTTTCATGCAATAAGCGTTAACAATTATTTACAAGGCAATACGTGACAATGTCAGTGTCCTTTATGTATTCATATATACGATGTACAACCTATCACATGATACCTAATTATGTTTGTAGATCATGGCAAAGTATGTGGATGAGTTCTTGTAAGGTGCGAAATTATAGCCACCTTACAATACCCGCACCTAACGAACTATTTTGTACTAGGATGGGGTAATTCTTATAGTATAATCTCATCCAGTACAAAATCATAGAACCATCGATTGTATGTACAAGCGAGCTAGTAAGAATACGAGGACAGAGGAACACTTGAATCATGATATGTATGTTCTTCTACAGTCATTCTGCATTCATTCATGGGTTTACTGCCGTTAATTTACTTATTACATGTTTATTACAATCTTTCTACACCTTATGTTTGGAACATTGTTCTGAGACATGACAATTGGAATATACAGTATCAAAAAAAAAACTAACATTACAAAATTTTTAGTCTCTTTCAAAAGAATGTCAGTTTCCATCTTTCTTTCGACCTAAGACCCACGATCTCTGTCATTCATCCATCCCTAAGACTTAGGTTGAGACAAGAAATATTAAATAAAGTATCCGAATCTTTTGAAAGTGGTCGTCCAATAAATTACATGTATTTCATTTAGCCATTACTTCACAAAACAAGCAGTTACCTCAATTATTCAAGAGGTTATCTGTTGGTCATTATACAATTATATAAAATTCTGTGAAACATCGTATGTAATTTGACTTAGTTATATTTATGCTCTTGACGTTTACATTTTAAAAAAAACATCATTTCAGAGTTCAGATCGACCACCAATTTTATCTAATGTGTTTGTTCACAGTGTGTAAAATATAATACATAAAAAACATTAAAAACCCATAACGTCATTAACAAAGAAAATGAAAACAATAATTTTACATGAATACATACACAAATAAAATCCTGGGAATACACAAATATATAAAAACAGTGAAGGTCATCACATCATTATCAAAAATAATGTCAAACAATACTTTTACATGAGTACATACACAAATATTTTCTTAAGACTAACCTTAAAAATAAGTACAAAATGCTTACACAGTGATATAAATCACAAACTATTAGTTTTTGGGTGCAACTGTTGAGTGTGCACTACATTAAACACTCTTTTTTTTTATCAAGAGTCACACACTGATTCAGGTTGTACAACACACTTTCATCTTCATTTGTGATTTGTGTATGGGGATGGAAGCTACAGGTTTTCTTTTTCTTTAAGTTGAGGTCACGAAGATTGTTTGAGATTGGACATGTTGCCTTTACAAGTCCGTCTTTGGACCCTTAGCCCATCGTTGATCCTGTCAGCTTACCAGCCTCTCGCAGAGCGCAGAGTTGATGATGTGGAAGGCTCCTCAGAATATGTAGCCAGGTAAGTGGGTGAATGTTTTGAAACAGCTAAGTTTCTTGTCGAATTTGCACACAGTATGGGGGAGGTACAGTCAGGCAGGATCTTTATAGGTCACCTAGAATTGTTAAGCGTTAGCTAAGAGAAGTGTAACTGTATCTAGTCTTCAGTTCTTCGTGTTTATTCTTTTAGTATGTTTGTGTTCCTACTCTTCTGTTCTTCATGTCGCTTGTTATAACTATTGTTTTTAGATAAGAATATCGGTAATTGTGGACAGGTAGGTTGTCTGTTTGGTGACATTTGTTTGGTTACATTATACATGCAACTTGAGTCGTGTGTGAGTCAGATTCCTCAGAAGGTGACTGACCGCTTCAGATTTTGATTTTTATCAGCCTGAGTTTGGCGGAGGACCGCAAAAGAAAAACAAACATAGTTGACAGTTCCGTACAACTATTAGCAGTTGTTGTAGGCTTAATTGACTGTATTGTGTGTGCAGTTGGTTTATCTCATCTCCATCATGTAGTACAACAGCGGAGATAAGTCACTAGTGGCCGTTTAAGCCCCAGCTCTGCTGCGCTGGCCTCGTTACCTGGTACACCACTGCCTACCGCCCGGGGGTCTCCAGGTACCTCATGAACAGCCCCCCCCCCCCCCACATCCGCACGCTGCTCGACACTGTCCCTTGCTTCCGGTCCATTCCTCACGTTGTTGCTTCAAGTGTGTCTCACAAAGCTTTTGTTTGTAAATCCTGTGCCCACTAATGCCCACAATCAGTTTCCAATTTATAACAAATACTATAAAATACATAATACAATATTATCGATATCTCTCTGTTATGAAATACCATTTTTTTATGCGTTCACTAGTGAGGTCATTTATCTTTACATTTGTTATTGTTTCAGTTGTACCATCAGCCAAGATGCTCACGTATTTACTATTATTATTATGATCGAAATATCACGTATAAAAGAACATTACTCAACCTGTGTACTTTACTTATCAAACATCTGTTGGCACCTGTATACCTATGAAAAATACTTGTTCGTTAGATGTCCGTACCACAGTAATATTATAATCATCACCAGACCCGATGTTATTACTTGTAAACTACATGTTGAACTATTTGTTACTACTTGTTAACTACTGGCTAGTAGGATGTTTATATAAGTCTAACTACCACACTATTTAAAGAAACTACTCTGTCGTTGGGTATCACAACATCGCCCGATCCCATGGGTCTTGGTTCCGTCGTGGATGTTGTGATGAATATCTGCGAACAATAAAGTGCACGTCTGCACACACAAACGTACACAAATGAATGATTAGGTGGGCCTCTTCTTCATTTGATGCTTACGGCGTACTTCCTGTGGACAGTCATACTACATAGCAAGTTTGGTGGAATTACTGATAGATTCTTTAATCACACATTCACGTACCTTTTCTCATGATTTTACTCAGTAATACCTTCTCTGTCACTGTCTTTTCTCCTGCAGCTGTTGCTATTACCTTTCTCTGGTGTTCTTCCTATTTCGTTACTAAAGTTAATTTCTTTTGACTAGTGGTACCTGCAAATATAAAGTACATTATAGAAATCGCTCCTCATCAGCAGAACTGCCATGTCCTTATGTATTACCCTCTGTTTATGTGCTTTGAACGTACAGCTTCGCATTTTCCTTTATTACATTTTACGTGTCTATCCCCTCATTTCACTTCCATTTCATGTCGCCCTAACACTCAAATAATATATCGGTGCGCTCATATGGAATTCCGCAGAACTGGCCACCATGTACGCAATTTGAACAGCATAAATAACACATTCCCATACAATTAATGGTGCGCTCTCACGTAGACACGTGGAGCTGGCCACCTATCGAACTCACGTTTTTCTGAATGGAGACAAAACATACATGGACGGCACTCCTGCGTGTCACTGCAAATCCTATTAGCAAGTCACTCATTTATGATCCCATTGCTAACATATAAAATCGACAGTCATTTCTACAATTTTCACTATTGACGTTCTGTGTTATTACGTTCCACATCAGTCGGTTAACAATTATTTCTTATCTATTCACACAAATTTACAACATTTTTGCAGTAGCCCACGTTTCTTAATTTTACTTGATTCCTTCATGAACGGATAGCACATCTTGAAATCTAAACACCTTCTAAAATTGTACACTCAGCTTGCTGTGCACATAGTTCAAATGGTACAAATGGCTCTGAGCACTATGGGACTTAACATCTGTGGTCATTAGTCCCCTAGAACTTAGAACTACTTAAACCTAACTAACCTAAGGCTAACACATCCATGCCCGAGGCAAGATTCGAACTTGCACATAGTTAAAGCCTACACAAAGAAACATACCCTAGTTTTGTTACCCACGACATCCTGCCCTTTTATGTACTGCAGTACCTCTTTTAACATGATAATATTATAGAAATTTTGATGCATCTGCAGATCCCTTCAGAGTCATACTCAACTTAATTGCTAACTATATACAATACAATACGTTTGCCAAACAAGCTCCCTTCAATTTTCCCTACTTATTCTATAAATGGCATGAGGTGGCTCACATTGTGGACTCCCAAAGATTTTCCAGATTTCACAGACTCAATTTGAACCGCATTTGCGTTCGCTAGTCTTCTTATTCGTACAGGGCCACTGTATCTCTTGAAGAACTTTTGACATAGCTTCATGTTTGTTGGACAGCCTATGAGACTTAACTAAGACCTTCTGTCCAGCTACAAATTCTATTTCGTGCGCCTTGTGGTCTGTGCTCTCCTTGCTCTTCTCTGCAGCTACCCGAATATTGGGCAAAGCCTTCTCCACCATGACTTAATGTTGTCGGCGCGTCCTTTGTGGAAAATCGATCAGTCCTCGAATGTTATCTGGAGGGTCCCTATTCTTCAGAAGCATCATAGGTGGCATCAGTGTAGTAGCCTAATGTGGGGGAGCTAGTTTATCACATCCTGAAAATCTTTAAGAAATACATCTCAGCTAACATGATTCTTTATGTAAAACTACATAAATTACCCAAATCTTTCATCGTTCTCTCTGCGGGGTTTGAACTCAGGTGAAATCTACTTATATATATGTGCTTCATTTTACACCTTCTTAGTGATGTTTTCCATACCTCAGATTTATATTTAGGTTCATTATCTGAGATAATACATCCTACAGTTCCCACTTGGTCTATGAAGTCTGTACACAAGGCTCTATTTACAGTTGGACCAGTCGCCCTTTTTAGTGGTGTTTACGTCACAGACTTGAATGTCAGCTCCAGTACTATCAATATATACTGATGGCTCCTCGATATCTTGGGTAATCGTCCCATTAAATCCGTCGCTGTCATACGCTTTAGCTTCTCAGGAATAATTGGGTATAAAGGAGCCTGGGTTGCAACAGTTTTGGATTTCGCATTTTGGCGGTTTTTACAGATGGCTAGTACCTTCCGTATGCGTTTCTCCATGTTTTTAAAGTATCAGACACTCCTCATTTTCATAAAACATTTCTGTGGACAGACATGTTCGTAACTTAGGTGTGTACACCATATACGCTTATTTATTATCCGGCCGGAGTGGCAGAGCGGGTCTAGGCGCTACAGTCTGGAACTGACCGACCGCTACGGTTGCAGGTTCGAATCCTGCCACGGGCACGGATGTGTGTGATGTCTTTAGGTTACTTAGGTTTAAGTAGTTCTAAGTTCTAGGGAACTGATGACCTCAGCAGTTAAGTCCCATAGTGCTCAGAGCAATTTGAACCATTTGAGCTTATTTATTATCTCATTTGATATCCACACCACCCGCAGCGAATCATTAACGTTTGCTCTGTAAGACAGAATCCTTTTTCTCAAGAGGTAGTGCTGTCTTATGCAGGCCTGCGTCCGATCCATTTTTCCTTTATTTTCACTAAATCTGGATCCTTGTCCTGCTCATTCTGGATATTCAGCATCGTTCCAATAACGAAGTTTTCAAATGCCACGGCTCTGAGGCAGAACGACGAAAAGTGCTCTTGCTCTGATGCTTCAGCCGTCTCTTCTTTTATACTAATAGGTGAGCGAGACGGGGCGTCAGCGATGACGTTTGTCGGACCGAGGTACGTAGGCAGTTGAAAACTGGTATTCCTGGAGCACAGCCACCCATCTCGCTAGTCTTCCATCCGGAAGATGGGCGGTTAGGAGAAATTCTAGGGCCCTACGGTCGGTATAGACTTTTGTTTTTCTACCGATGGATAGTATGTGAACTTTTTAAATCCCCATACTTTTGAAAGGGCTTCAAGTCAGATAACAGAGTAATTTCTGTCACTTTTGAATAGTACCCTGCTACCAAAGGTGACTGTTCTGTGTAATAATTTGCCATCTTGTTCAAACTCCTGAAACACCATAACTCCAAGACCGGTCTTGGCGCTATCAGTGGCCATACCAAATTTCTGTGATAAGTCAGGATGTGATAAAACAGGAGCAATGACGAGTGGCGCCTTCAAATTATTGAATTCTCGGTCTGCACACGTGACGTCCCTTCTCTCCTCCTTCACTCACCGGGAGGAGACGCGACTCGTTGCGACGTTCTTCCCCGTCGGTATGACGCACCTGTAACTCTCGTAAGAACACAACTCCTCTCGTGGTTTAGAAATATTCTGTTATCTGTCCGCAACAGTCTTCTCAGCTTGTGCGAACAGGTAAACTGCAGTCGTTTTTTTATTTTTTTTTATTTTTATGCCCCGGTAGTTCCGTGATGAAATAAAATCTTGGTTCTTGATTTCATCATTGCGGTCGTTTTTCACATCATACAGAGCGAGGATGAAATTTTGCTTTCTACTATTCCATTGCTATGCCGTTGCTACGTTATTATTAACAACGGTCCGACGGAACTCGAGATAACTTATGTTGGAGTAAATGTTTTTTTTTAATATGCCGTAATACTGGTTGAAACTAATCACTTTTCACTGTCCATTATTCATGTACTCACTTAGTCACTTAAAATGTTTAAAGAGTCAATCAACTTGCAATAACACACATTGTATTGTCCGTTTAATGAGTTAGGCGACACGTAAGCTTTATCTGTTGACTCAGATTTTATTTTTCTTTCTGTAATTAATTGTTTGTCCCTACGACACACGCACACCGATATATCATTCAAGATTAACTTCTGTAATCGTAACGCTGACGACAACTTTTGACTAGTCGCGGCACTTGTCTTTCTTCGTGCCTTCGTCTCGTTGTGTCCTACTCAAGACTACGAACTGTCTTCCTGTCTTTTGTCCATTGCTCTCAAGGTTTGTAACTGTTCATAAGCACGAAGGCTAAGTCCGATAAACCAATACCACTCAACTGAAGTCTAACACTCGTGTTACTATACCGTCGCGTTGAGAACGGTAAAGATAACTTTCATCAGTCGAATGACTGAGCAGTACTTCAGTCTCTACCTCACGAATTATCAACTTCTAAAACTGAAACAGTCTAATAGCGTTTGCGTCCAGGCAATTATCGCAAAAGTACTCTAGAGCGACTCAAGAGCAACTAACTAACTGAACATTTCCATTGTAGTCACATTGAATTTTCTTTTCGATGCCGCTACAACTCTCTTCCATGGTAAATGTTATCTTTGACTGAATTACTTTCTTGGATTTAACCTTCGTTCATATGATTTTGAATGTATTCTATAGATGTTCGATAAAGAATCTGTGATAATCCTTTCCTTTTATCTTCCCTTTTTGTATGCTATTCTCAGTATTTTAATGATTTTAATGATATAGGTGTCAATCAAAATATTACCAGTGTAAATTTTATCGTCAATAGTTGTCGTCACTGTCAAGATGACTCACTTCTCCACTTTAAGTTTCCACAAAGTTTGTTAATTGCGTTTTTCTGTCCTTGGGGCATTACAACAGTCATCCCACACTCCGGGTGTTCCTTTTCCTGTTAATTGGCAGAGTCGAGGACTAAGTAATGTTTCCACGTAGATAAACTTCTTATAACAATCTATTAATCCCAGAAACCCTCTCAGTTGTTTTCTGGTTGTAGGAGCGTTAAATTTTGCAATTGGTACCAACCTTTCTGGGTCGGGGCTAATTCTTTCTCCTGTTACCACGTGTCCCATAAAGCTAACCCTACTGCTCCCAAAACAAGGCTTCTCAATGTTTGCGGTTACCCATTCCTTTTCAAACTGCTTAACACTTCCTCTGAAAGTTTTTTATGTCTCTCCAAGGTATTTTCTACTATGTATATTTCGTCTACATACCACGTGGGCTTCCCTTTTAACTCTTCACTCAGTATTTTGCTAACAGCCCTGATAAATACAGCTGAAGATATATTCAATCCAAAAGGGAGCCTTTTGAATTGGAACAACTTTTCGAAGGCAATAAAGGCCGTGCATTTTCGGCATTCAGGATCTAGCTCTATCTGCGAAAAGCTCGATCGCAAATCAAGTGGGGAAAACACCGAAACCCCGTGAAATCTTTGAAGCAGCTCTTCAAGCCTTTCAGGGCGATCCGTCTCTGGCACAATAATGGAATTTATTTGCCTTGAGTCTAACACTAGTCTAATTACACCGTCCTCTTTGCGTAGTACGTTATTGTACTCAGATATCGCCGCCTCAATTATACCTTCGTCCTCCATTCTTCGTAGTTCACTTAGAACCCTTTCCCGGTATGACCAAGGGATGGAATAAGGGGGTACCCGAAATGGTATATGTTTCTATACCTCACGTTTATATTGATACCCCTTAATGCATCCGGTTTTGAGTACAAACATCTCTCCGTTATTTTTGAGTGCAAGCATCAACCCTTTTCTATCCTTAATATCTACACTCCTGGAAATTGAAATAAGAACACCGTGAATTCATTGTCCCAGGAAGGGGAAACTTTATTGACACATTCCTGGGGTCAGATACATCACATGATCACACTGACAGAACCACAGGCACATAGACACAGGCAACAGAGCATGTACAATGTCGGCACTAGTACAGTGTATATCCACCTTTCGCAGCAATGCAGGCTGCTATTCTCCCATGGAGACGATCGTAGAGATGCTGGATGTAGTCCTGTGGAACGGCTTGCCATGCCATTTCCACCTGGCGCCTCAGTTGGACCAGCGTTCGTGCTGGACGTGCAGACCGCGTGAGACGACGCTTCATCCAGTCCCAAACATGCTCAATGGGGGACAGATCCGGAGATCTTGCTGGCCAGGGTAGTTGACTTACACCTTCTAGAGCACGTTGGGTGGCACGGGATACATGCGGACGTGCATTGTCCTGTTGGAACAGCAAGTTCCCTTGCCGGTCTAGGAATGGTAGAACGATGGGTTCGATGGCGGTTTGGATGTATCGTGCACTATTCAGTGTCCCCTCGACGATCACCAGAGGTGTACGGCCAGTGTAGGAGATCGCTCTCCACACCATGATGCCGGGTGTTGGCCCTGTGTGCCTCGGTCGTATGCAGTCCTGATTGTGGCGCTCACCTGCACGGCGCCAAACACGCATACGACCATCATTGGCACCTAGGCAGAAGCGACTCTCATCGCTGAAGACGACACGTCTCCATTCGTCCCTCCATTCACGCCTGTCGCTACACCACTGGAGGCGGGCTGCACGATGTTGGGGCGTGAGCGGAAGACGGCCTAACGGTGTGCGGGACTGTAGCCCAGCTTCATGGAGACGGTTGCGAATGGTCCTCGCCGATACCCCAGGAGCAACAGTGTCCCTAATTTGCTGGGAAGTGGCGGTGCAGTCTCCTATGGCACTGCGTAGGATCCTACGGTCTTGGCGTGCATCCGTGAGTCGCTGCGGTCCGGTCCCAGGTCGACGGGCACGTGCACCTTCCGCCGACCACTGGCGACAACATCGATGTACTGTGGAGACCTCACGCCCCACTTGTTGAGCAATTCGGCGGTACGCCCACCCGGCCTCCCGCATGCCCACTATACGCCCTCGCTCAAAGTCCATCAACTGCACATACGGTTCACGTCCACGCTGTCGCTGGATGCTACCAGTGTTAAAGACTGCGATGGAGCTTCGTATGCCACGCCAAACTGGCTGACACTGACGGCGGCGGTGCACAAATGCTGCGCAGCTAGCGCCATTCGACGGCCAACACCGCGGTTCCTGGTGTGTCTGCTGTGCCGTGCGTGTGATGATTGGTTGTACAGCCCTCTCGCAGTGTCCGGAGCAAGTATGGTGGGTCAGACACACCGGTGTCAATGTGTCCTTTTTTCCATTTCCAGGAGTGTATGTTATCCAGTTTCTCGAGTTCCGAATCAATTATACTGTTAATTTCATTAATATGTCCACGTTCTGACTTGACCTCTGATCTATTCTCATTATCTTTTTTACACTCTTCCCTCTGAAGTGAATGTTGGGCGGTGAATTGTAGTTTTAAACAGCTCGCCGGAATTTGAGTTTTCATTGCCTTCTCATCAAATCTGATTTTTATTTTATTCTCTTTCCCTAACGTTAACTCCCCTATTCCTAGATCGATGATAGCTTTCTAGGCTGAAAGAAAATCTACGCCGATTATTATATCAGCTGTCAGTTTCGGTATTGTGAACAGATTTGCAGTCATATGGTGTCCTTGGCAATCAAAGTCTAGACGTGTTTGTTGCAATATTTCCATATCCTTTCCAACTAACGCATCTCGTACCTTTGTTTTTTGTACTGTGAGCATAGGTAGATTAACTGAATCCTTGCATTTAGCGAACAGTCTATCTGAAATAGCTGAAAGTTCGCTTCCACTATCTATTACAGCAGTATCCATAATTCCTCCAATTTGTACTTTTACCATCGGATAGATCTCCTGTTTGGTTAACGTTTCCTTTTCATCAAGTAATATCTCCCTCATGTCCTCATATTCTATAATATTTACATTATTACTTCCGAGACGGTTTATGGACACATTTTCTCTAGTGCCCGTCGTCTGGCCTAGTCATTGTTCATTTTCTATGTTATTTTGGCGTACTTTCCCAGGGTTAGGTGGTCTAATTCCAATTGATTGTTCCCGATTCCTGTTGTTGTTCATTGCACCCCATCCTTGGTGCCAGACCGTTGACGAGTTTCTCTATTGTCTCCCCATGATGAGCCATCATTTTGTGGCTCCCATTTGCGTTCATTTTGTGGCCTATATTCTCTGCCACAGTTCCTCCGCTGTCCATTATTCCCACTACGATCTCTCTGGTCCATGTTTTGGTGAGGCGCACGATTTACATTGTTTTGCCAATTATGGCCTCTATTATTCCCTCCGTTGTTCTCCCTTCTTTCACCTTGCACGTCTCTCTTCCTGCGTTTTTCTCGCGCCTGCTGCTCGTTGAAAGCGAACTCCAACTCTCTTAGGATACCTTTGAACCCTTCTACAGCACTTCCACATGGGCCGACGAGCGTTTGCTGGTAGTAAATTGGCAACTTCATGTAACATAATCTTATGATCTCAGCCGGTGTGCATGGGTCGTCCAAATACTGACTTTTCTTGGTTAAGTTTTCGAAATACTTCACTGGACTACGGAACACTGAACTCTCCAAGTCTGTGCTCATCTTTATTTCCTGCTTGATCCTATTCTGTATCTCCTTGGACCAGTATTTGTCAAGAAACTCTTCGTATGACGTGCACGTCTAGGCAATGCTCCGCTTCATTCCTGCTCTCCGTATTTGCGATCCAGTTGTGCCCTGTGTAGACGCGGGGCCCATATCTCTAGCGATATTTCGTTGCTCTGCAGATACACTTTCAGTATGTAGGTGACGAGCAACTCTTACATTCGAGCACATTCTATTATCGTCTGGGCTTGGACATGATCGTGTAGAGTTTGAACTGGCTCTTTCGGTTTCTGTTGTTTCCAAATCGCCTACTATTTCTTTTCTGAGAGGTGATTTTTGCCTTGGTTGCGACCTGACTTCCTGAAATAATTGCTTAATTTCGCTTTCTATGTTCTGTTTAAATTGGGAGAACTCCGCGGTCAATGCCTTATTTGGTGCAATTTTTGTCTTTTGCAGCTGCGTTATTACTACTTGTTTCACACGCCTCTAGAACTTCGTTAATGCGACTCTACCTTTTTTTGTCGTGTTTTCTGTCTTCTCCAGTGTTTCAATAGAAGTACGGTTTGCACCCCTCGCTAGTAATCATGCCTCGTTCGCGGTTCTTCTGACCTCCGCAACCTCTCGTTCTAGTTTTGTATCTGCCGTTTCTATATTGTTACACCTTGTGCTCTGTTGTGCTACTAATCGCTCTTTCGTTCTAGTTAACATGGACTGATAACAACTCCCTCTTAAGGGAGTATAATCTACACTACCCACATTTATAATGTAATGGGCACATAACATAAAACATCTACAACAAAGAAGCTAAACTAATGGCAACATCGTGATCCCTTCATACCATGTAACTGTTTACAAGTTCCTCAGCAGTTGCACACTTTCAGAACAGTAGGAGGCAATTCTTCTTCGATTTGCTGTAGTACAATTCCTCCCCCACCCCCCTTCCCTCCTCCCTCCATAGTAAGAGAGCACATTGAGTGCCCTCTGCAGCTTCTTCCTGAGCCTGCTTTTGTGAGCAGAGAAATTATCACTTTTAGGCGTTATAAATATTTAATCGATGTAATTTTATATCTCTTTTTTTACAAAAATATTTATTTGTTTTCTTTGATTTATTTCTTATTTTTATATATTATTAATTCCAGTTTCAGGAATTACTCACTCTGTAATTCCATTCGATAGACCATAAAATATTATTTTAATCAACATATCCTTCTCTTCAAATAAAGTAACTAAAAATTTTTAATGCACTTCTTACTAAAAATTGTTTGTCAAGAAATTCATTACTGTTATTTTTAGGATTCTTTATTTGCTTGTATCTTAGATTAATACTTCCATCTTCATAGAACTGAATATCCCAGCAAGTGATTTACTTATAATATCTGTTTGGCAAAACAATTTTGAAATCTTAATTGAGCACCATACAAATTTTTTTCACCGTATCTAGTATTCGAATATTCACATCCAGTAATGCTATACAAAACACTTACCTATAGCTCCCTAATTGCTTTAAACAACTTGTACTTGCTTGCATTTTTAGTTCCTTAGATAGAGTATCTGCGAAGTTTTTATTAAGATTAAAGAAATGTTACAGATGGATAACAGAGATAGCAAAAACAATGTAATTCAAGCTATCGAATTATTTGAGCCGTAAATATATTTTTAAAAGTGAACAGAACTAGTTAAATGAAAAAGACAAATATTTTCAACAAGAGGTTTTTCAAAAAAAGAATTATGTTGGTGTAAAAACAGAAATAGAAAAAATTCTCGTATTCAGCTGAAAAGACACTTAAAAGCATTAATATAGAAATTTAACAATAACCAAACAAAGTCTTCATACAAATAGAAAAATTGATATGATCATTATAATTTTATTAAAAATATTAGATAAAGAAGAAAGGGAGAATTACTTACATTTAGTAAAGGATGATATCGAGAAAAAATATTTTTCAGATTTGTTATTTGCTGACCCTGATTTTGAGATTCCCAGAAGTATGATAATAAGAAGAAAGCTTGATATGAAATAGATTTACATAAAAGGAGAATAAGAATCAGTTATTGCATTTATATAATTGTTTTAAAGAAATTCTTTATACAAATTTGTTTTATTTTTAGTATCCATATGGCACTGTATCATAATATTCTAGAACTATTCTTTTATCATACTGAAGTGAGAATTCTTTCTTAATTACATTGTTGATAAAAATTATGAGTTAACATCTCTGCTTATCTGGCTGTACACAAATCATATTTTTTCTTTCACTTCATTCTCAATTAGTGTTATAATACATTTGTAATCCAGCTTTACAATGTTCTTATAGTTTAAAGTAAATCTCTTTATCTTCATCACAGTGTTTTGCCAGTTTTCTCAAATCAGTAACTTTTAGGTCTAGTTGATTAACAATTTTTTAATCCAGTTGTTTCCTAGCTCATCAGTCCATTCTCCCAGCATACAATCTGTTTCCACAATTTTTCTACTGTCATCAATATATCCTATCTGTATCTATATGTATATGTATGTAACTGATTCTCCACACCTACCATGCCACCCAAGTGTTGCCTTTTATGTAATGATTGCTGCTATAAAAACATTTGTAGATGTTTCACTTCCAACATAATAATCTTTGAAGCTGCATGTCATGTGAACCATATTCCCATCACAGAGTTGATATCAATATTATCTAATTGATCATCCTAATGTATATCATAAAATTGTAAATCTATAACATACTGCATTTAACTTATATTCTGATGTTTCCCCTATTTCCCCCTAATGAATTCAGACATATATTAGAAATAGCTCGTTTTCTTGCATTTTCTTTCATCTTATAATCCAATTGAGTACTCTTTTCTTCTTTCACTCTATTGATGTATAACATCTTGGATTCAAAATGATGAGGACTGTTTCTTAACTTTATTTTCATCTTTTACATAATTTTTAAACATGTGTCTTTTATTTCTAAAAGGCCACACTTCATAAATATCTAAAATTTTATATCCTTTCTCCACAGTTTTTTTACTTTATCTGTTGCCCAAATTCCAATGAAACTTCTTTTGTGATTGTTCTTACTACATCTGTTTATTTTTTTTCTTCTGCGTATTTGACATACAAAGGAAATAACAGTTTTTCATGTTTATCTATCTGTATACATACTGACAAAATGGTATCATACATTCCTTATGGTGCTGATACTTTACAAATCCATACTACTTCCTTATATAGATTCTTTGTCTGCATACTTTTGTTGGGTGCAAGCATAACAATCACAACATTGTATGGTAGGATGGAGACTACACACATCGGTGTATTTTATTTTTGCCTTAACACCATCTCCTTCAGCTCCTAATTTTGTAGTATTTGTGTGACTGCCACAAAGAAACGTCACTTAGATTCAATGGTTCAACAATGTACAATAACTGTCTTAATTTCCTAAATTTTTATATGCTGCTGACTTAACCCAGTCACATTCCCAAATCTCCACTAAATTATATCCAGAATTTCTAGTCTCAATACTTCTTGTTAGAGTCTTTTGATATACATCACCCACTGTTACATTTCCCATCATTATTTTTTACAACTATGCCAAATCAGCAATGGCATTGATCAAAACCACCTACTCTCTCCCTCCAGCTATATATGCTTCACCACTATTAAGAGCATTTTTAATACTATCTTGACAGAAATTTTCTTTTTGTTCTTTATCCAATACAGCAATTCTTCCACAAGGAAAATAATTAAACCTGTATGTATATGCAAAAAAGCTCCAGCAATTTTTCACTAACAGAATGAATGTGTATTAGCTATTTCTAGGAACTGTTTTCTAGTGTAAAACAACATCTTGTCAATATACCTTCAGAAGAATTACAGTATTCATTAATTATTTTCCTCATATTGAGTGCTTAATTTTCTTTAACTTCTTGACTGTGCCATTTGAGAAATATTTCTCTTTTCATAGAATCAACACAACAATGCTTGACATATGGTATAGGTCCTACATACTTTTCATCTTCTGTGTTATTGACAGATGTGGAAATCAAACTTTATTCAATTCTTTCAAATCAAATGCTTTTGGGAACGTGCTAATTGGGTCTTGTACAAAATTAGTGCCATCATTAATTTTTAGTTCAAATTGCTTTATCTCCAATAACACTTGTTTACTTCCTGTATAGATGCTACATGGTTTTATTGTATTTTCAAAACAATTTGTCACAATTCTGACGTTTATCAGGTACACTCACTGACATTTGTCTGAAATTTATAAACAATATTACCATAAAATTGTGAACTGTTATTGAATAGGGAATATGTATATGAGTTTCTTATTGAGCTATATAATCAAACCACACATATCTCTCAGTGTAACTGAAAATAATTCCCACTGGGATTCGCTTTGCACATTTGAATTGTTTATCTGTAACTATATTTTCTTTCATTTCCAGCTTTGGAAAACGCAATAATCTTGCTATTCTTCATTAATATAACAATTACCTTCACTACAATTTTGCCATTCTTTCATAGAAATTTCCTCATTAAACTTACTGTTGCACCCTTTTACATCCTGTATCGAATGTAACATTGATTATTTTTAATATGTACTATCACTGACAGTTTATACATTTTTCAGACCCACATTTATGTCTTTAAGATGTCAAACAAATCCGTTTATGTTATTCATATTCAACAGACCTCCTGGTAATTGTTTACAAATTCTTCATTGTAACAATGTTTAACGCAGTTTTTCAATATATTGTTTCTACAGTATTGTGTTCTTCCCTCTTGCATAATATACTGACTTTTCTTTGTACTTCACAATATGTTCGTTCTTGTTGTTATATGACTCATTACATTTGTCGAAACAAGGCCCCGGAGTAGACAACATTCCATTAGAACTACTGACAACCTTGGGAAAGCCAGTCCTGACAAAACTGTACCATCTGGTGAGGAAGATGTATGAGACAGGCGATATACCCTCAGACTTCAAGAAGAATATAATAATTCCAATTCCAAAGAAAGCAGGTGTTGACAGATATGAAATTTACCGAACTATAAGTTTAATAAGTCACAGCTGCAAAATACTAACACGAATTCTTTACAGACAAATGGAAAAATTGATAGAAGCCGACCTCGGGCAAGATCAGTTTGGATTACATAGAAATGTTCGAACACGTGAGGCAATACTGACCCTATGACTTACCTTATAAGAAAGATTAAGGAAAGACAAACCTACGTTTCTAGCATTTGTAGACTTAGACAAAGTTTTTGACGATGTTGATTGGAATACTCTCTTTCAAGTTCCGAAGGTGGCAGGGGTAAAATACAGAGAGCGAAAGGCTATTTACAATTTGTACAGAAACCAGATGGCAGTTATAAGAGTCGAGGGGTATGAAAGGGAAGCAGTGGTTGGGAAGGGGGTGAGATAGGATTGTAGCCTCTCCCTGATGTTATTCAATCTGTATATTGAGCAAGCAATAAAGGAAACAAAAGAAAAGTTCGGAGTAGGTATTAAAATCCATGGAGAGCAAATAAAAACTTTGAGGTTCACCAATGACATTGTAATTCTGTCAGAGACAGCAAAGGACTTGGAAGAACAGTTGAACGGAATGGACAGTGTCTTGAAAGGAGGGTATAAGATGAACATCAACAATAGCAAAACGAGGATAATTGAATGTAGTCGAATTAAGTCGGGTGATGCTGAGGGAATTAGATTAGCAAAAGGAAACACTTAAAGTAGTAAAAGAGTTTTGCTATTTGGGGAGCAAAATAACTGATGACGGTCGAAGTAGAGAGGATATAAAATGTAGACTGACAATGGCAAGGAAAGCGTTTCTTAAGAAGAGAAATTTGTTAACATCAACTATTGATTTAAGTGTCAGGAAGTCGTTTCTCAAAATATTTGTATGGAGTGTAGCAATGTATGGAAGTGAAACGTGGAAGATAAATAGTTCAGACAAGAAGAGAATAGAAGCTTTCGAAATGTGGTGCTACAGAAGAATGCTGAAGATTAGATGGGTTGATCACATAACTAATGAGGAGGTATTGAGTATTGGGGAGAAGAAGAGATTGTGGCACAACTTGACTAGAAGAAGGGATCGGTTGGTAGGACATGTTCTGAGACATTGAGGGATCACCAATTTAGTATTGGTGGGGAGTGTGGAAGGTAAAAATCGTAGAGGGAGACCAAGAGATGAATACACTAAGCAGATTCAGAAGGATGTAGGTTGCAGTAGGTACTGGGAGGTGAAGAAGCTTGCACAGGATAGAGTAGCATTGCGAGCTGCATCAAACCAATCTCAGGACTGAAGACCACAACAACAACAACAACATTTGTTGCAGAAATATGATGCCCCTAAGAAAATTGACATACTTTATTTATATCAAAACAGTTTTGATTATTATACAGATATATTTAATTGCTTCCCCAGATCCTCTATATATAACTGAATTGAAATTCTCAGCACATACAACATTTATTTGGATATCTAGCAGCTGTTCAACATATTTCATATCATGAAGACTAAATCTTCCATTATATTCTCCTAACTGTTTACATAAGATACTGATTAACTTTTTTTATAATTTGTGTATATCTCCTTCAGTAATTTCCTTAATCTAACCTGTAGTTAATCCTCTACCCAAGATATTATTTCTGTGATGTCAGAGTAACTATTATTGTTCTAGGACAGCACAGATTACTCGTATCATTATTATTAATTCTTGTGGGCAACGGCCTTGCCGCAGTGGATACAACGGTTCCTGTGAGATCACCGAAGTTAAGCACTGTTGGGCGTGTCCGGCACTTGGATGGGTGACCATCCAGCCACCATGCACTGTTGCCATTTTTCGGGGTGCACTCATCCACGTGATGCAAGTTGAGGAGCTACTCGTCCAAATAGTAGTAGCTGCAGTCAAGAATACCATCATATCGACCGGGAGAGCGGTGTGCTAACCCCATGCCCCTCCTATCCGCATGCTCCTCTGAGGATGACACGGCGGTCGGATAGTCCCGGTAGGCCACTCATGGAAGACGGAGTGCTTTTTGTTAATTCTTGTATTACACCTGTTGGTCTTTTTGTGATCACTTAACTTAGTTATTTTCTTTCTTCTACTGCCCCTAGGAGTTGCTAACATCTGAATATTAAATGTTGTATCTGGTATATAAATAGCAAATGTAACAAAAATTTATGTTTCGACTTTTATATTTAAATTGTATTTTTTCTGAAATTAATTCTGTTTCTAGCCAATTCTACCACAGAACTGAGTGCCTTCATTACATAACCTGTTTTTTCATTAATGGTATCAAGGTTACAAATATTAGTATCATTAAATAGAATTTAGCAGTCACCTTACCATGCCATAAATTTTTCATTAAATCTTGATCTTATTTCTTTAATTTCAAACACTTTTATGCTTTATCCTCTTTCTTTTGCTCAAATAGTTTGCTACTGAAGGGAGATATTTAATTTGTTACCATTATTTCTCTTATTTGTGGTTAAGCTTTCTCAAAAATATTGTCCTCATTTAGTCTTCTGGAATAGTTCAGTATGAAATGCAGTTGCCTGAAACGAAATGGACTATTTCTAGGTTTCTTAATTTGTGAAGCCTCTAATGGCAAGATTTTTAGGCATAGCATTGAGCTTAATTACTTTCATTTAATTGACATTTGAAGCATGGTTATTAGAGATAGATAAATTATGTAATATAATTAAATTGAACTATCTTTTCTTAAGCTGCTCTAGTCAAATTATTTCTCTCTCAAACATCATATAGTTACTGACAGTTCCACCCCTTGCCCTCCATTTAATAGAGAAATATTTTTATTGTGAAAAATTAAAAGTTAAAAGAATATAGGATTAATTGAAGAAACTATACACAATTAAAAAAATAGCAAATGTAGTGATTACTTAAATTTCATTTTCTGTTGATTTTAGACATCTGGCTGACAGTAAATGTTTTTGAGATCTTATTTAGTTGTTTCTTTCCCACATTTAGATACCACTTTGCAGATTTTTATATCTTTTCATTGACAAATCTTTGATCTACTTGAAAGCTTGCCCCTCGATGTAGGACTGAAGTAAAAACAACAAAATAGTTTAGTTATTGACATTTAATACATTTTAGCACATTATTTTATTGTCACCATCGTCACGTTTTATCGAAAATCATTTCTTAGAATGTTCACCACTTGGAATTCATTTTAAATGATTCTTATAATATATAGATGTAATACATATTCCAAATACACAAAGCATTTTATTATACTTCTTTTATGGTATTTGATAACATTCTTCACATACATATGAAAGCTTATTCTCAGTATATTTACGTGAGTCAATTACAGTTTTGTTGATATGGTCTTCAGTCCAGAGACTTGTTTGATGCAGCTCTTTATGCTACTCTATCCTGTGCAAGCTTCTTCATCTCTCAATTCCCACTGCAGACTACACCCTTCTGAATCTGCTTAGTGTATTCATCTCTTCGTCTCCCTCTACGATTTGTACCCTCCACCCTGCCCTCCTGTGCTAAATTGGTGATCCCTTGATGCCTCAGAACATGTCCTATAAACCGATCCCTTCTTCTAGTCAAGTTGCGCCACAAACTTCAATCCTATTCAACACCTCCTCATTAGTTATGTGATCTACCCATTTAATCTTCAACATTTCGAAAACTTCTATTCTCTTCTTGTCCAAACCATTTATCGTCCATGTTTCACTTCCATACATGGCTACACTCCAAACAAATACTTTCAGAAACGACTTCCTGACGTTTAAATTCAGAAGGATGTAGGTTGCAGTAAGTACTGGGAGATGAAGAAGCTTGCACAGGATAGAGTAGCATGGAGAGCTGCATCAAAGGAGTCTCAGGACTGAAGACCACAACAACAACAACAATAGTCCTTAGTTTTATTCATATCTTTTAAATGATTAACTTGAATTTCGTTCATTCTTCTAAATGATCTATTAGACCTTCTTAGAGTTTCTTTACATTATTATTTCTTTAATATTCACAATGTTTTTGAATTGAACACAAAATTTTGTATGTTATCAATCTCCTGAAAAGTCTAGCTTCATCTTCTTGTTATTTAGAAATTAAAGAATATAAGTCTGGTTAATGATTTTTCACTCCCCTTTATCCCAAGGAATACTTGGGGATTAAATTGTGAAATATTTTTTATCTCCTACATCAACATGTTTTCTTATTCTGTAGTCACTATCTTTATGTTTCAGAATTTCATGAAAATCTTTAGCTTCCAACCATTGATTAATCTTTTAATAATTTACCCTTTAGATTGTTTGTGATTATATGGAAGCTTATTGTTGACAAACCAGCTACTGAAGCTGGACACAGTCTGGAGAATACTACAACAGTCGTTACCTTTAGGCTGTGACAGATCCACCATTGAGTCCATTTAATATATAACACTTCTTACTGAGAATATTTGCTTAATTTCATTAAAATTTACATGTAATAAATGAACTGCTGTTGCAAATTATCAGTTAACTTCTCTACATTGCAATTTTATACATTTTGGACTAGAGCACTTCTTTTTAATACAGACAGTTTTTATTAGGTAAAAATAAACTACGTGGTACACACAATAGCATCACAAACTGTGTTAGAACTGTTTATGTAAAATGTGAAAAAGTGTGCTATTAAATCATTTTAAGTGATAATTTGGACAAACTCACAATGTAATTTTATTAATTATGTACCAAAACAACAACAAGCAATATTAAAACATTAAATGTGGGGGAAAATGAAATTAAAATTATCTTTGTTGTGGTAAAACAGTTTATGATTTTGTAATTAAATCAAAGTTGTGTAAATTAAGAGATTTACAAAATGGTCAACCTATAATTATTGAACCTTACAAATTATATATAAATAGAATTTATCAGTATGCAATAGCTTCAGATAATTTGAAGTCATTTAATTTTGTTAGCAATATACTACTTTCATTTGCCTTCATTTGTTCATTATAAAAGACTTCAGTAAAGATGTGGAACAGCATTAGTAATAACATAGACATCAACATTTAAAAACATTTATCAATGTATGAATCAAGAAAGTATGTGTATGGAGTGTAGCGATGTATGGAGGTGAAACATGGGCAATAAATAGTTTAGACAAAAACAGAATAGAAGGTTTCAAAAGGTGGTGCTACAGAAGAATGCTGAAGGTTAGATGGGTAGATCACATAATTAATTAGGAGGTATTGAATAGAATTGGGGAGAAGAGACATTTGTGGCACAACCTGACTAGAAGAAGGGATTAGTTGGTAGTTTAGTATTGAAGGGGAGCGTAGAGGGTAAAAATCGTAGAGGGAGACCAAGAAATGGAAATACCAAGCAGATGCAAAAGTATGTAGGTTACAGTACGTACTGGCAGATGAAGAAACTTGCACAGGATAGAGTAGCATGGAGAGCTACATCAAACCAGTCTCAGGACTGAAGACCACAACAACAACAACAGAATTAGATCGTGTTATTCGTTAGGTGCAGAGACTACTATCATGGTTTTAATTTTAATATCTGTGACCAATATGGCGGTGACCATTACATTTGTTCCTTTATATTAAGGATACCATGGACACCACTTCTTTTATCGTTCATTAAATATGCTTTGTCACATTTCCCTTCCGCTTACTCTTCCACCCACTGTCTCATGTCCATTGCTGCTATGGCTGCTAGTTTAAATTTTTGTGTCTTAACTTGTCTGTACTGTCCTACTTTTCATGGTCGATTATAAACTGTTTTCTCTGCATCATTAATATCATAAAATTGTTAAGTATTTGGTTGTATCTTGTAAGTAACTTATGACACGCTTGTAGACATGAATATAAGGCTAAACATGATGTAGAAAGCCAGGTCTGGTTTATGAGGAGGCCTTAAACTTAACAGGCTAAATAAATTAATCAGTAAATGAAATAAGCAAATTAATATTTGTATCGATTCGTTAGCAGCTGTCTTCCATTGCCACTTACCGTTTTTCTCATTTGCCTTGTTCCTAGTTACCTGTCATCGTAATGATTTAATAGCTTTCCCTCAGGTTTTGCCTTACAGGACTAATTTGTCTCTTGTCTTTGTCTCTGATTTGTGTACCTTAACCTGCACAAACGTAAAACTGTATAGGGTATCTCAAGCAGTCCGTCATCCTTTTCCAAACACAATTATAACAGCTTCACCAAGCCTTACCTGGATCTGTACCCAAAAATGAAAAAAAAAGTCAAAATTCCAATATAACTGTCAAGTTTTAAGGATAGTTATAAAAGAAAAATTTTGCACATAGTTATTATTATTTTTCCTAGCCATTGTTACCATAAAGAAATTTCTTGTGTTGTTACGATTTCTTGATGGAATTTACACACATATAAAATATCCCACTATCATAAGAAGCTTTATGTATTAGATCTGTTATGGCTTAAAATGTACAAAGAGCTAACGGACAACTCTACTGTATCTCGTATTTTACAATTGACCACTTACAAAAAATTCTTGACACTTTGATCTTAAGAGTACTGGTTAGCATGTGGAGGATGTTGTTTGTTGTGTTCTTCAGTTCTGAGACTGGCTTGATGCAGCTATCCATGCTACTGTATCCTGTGCGAGCTTCTTCATCTCCACGTAACTACTACAGCCTACATCCTTCTAAATCTGCTTATTCTATTAATCTCTTGGTTTCCCTCTACGAATTTCACCCTCCACACTGCCCTCCAATACTAACTGGTGACCCCTTGATGCCTTAGAACAAGTCCTACCAAATGATCCCTTCTTCTAGTCAAGTTGTGCCACAAACTTTTCTTCTCCCCAATTCCATTCAATGCCTCCTCATTAGTTATGTGATCTACCCATCTAATCTTCAGCATTCTTCTGTATCATCACATTTCGAAAGCTTCTATTCTCTTCTTGTCCAAACTATTTATCGTCTATGTTTCACTTCCATACATGGCTACACTCCATACGAATACTTTCAGAAACGACTTCCTGACACTTAGATCTATACTCGATGTTAACAAATTTCTCTTCTTCAGAAATGCTTTCCTTGCCATTGCCAGTCTACATTTTATATCTTCTCTACTTCGACCATCACCAGTTATTTTGCTCCCCAAATATCAAAATTCCTTTACTACTTTAAATGTCTCATTTCTTAATCTAATTCCCTCAGCATCACCTGACTTAATTCGACTACATTCCATTATCCTCGTTTTGCTTTTTTTCTTGTTCATCTTATATCCTCCTTTCAAGACACTGTCAATTCCGTTCAACTGCTCTTCCAAGTCCTTTGCTGTCTCTGACAGAATTACAATGTCATCCGCGAACTTCAAAGTTTTTAGTTCTCCTCCATTTTAATACCTACTCCGAATTTTTGTTTTGTTTCCTTTACTGCTTGCTCTATATATAGATTGAATAATATCGGTGATATGCTACAATCCTGTCTCACTCCCTTCCCAACCACTGCTTCCCTTTCATGTCCCTCGACTCTTATAAATGCCATCTGGTTTCTGTAGAAATTGTAAATAGCCTTTCGCTCCCTGTATTTTACCCCTGCCACCCTCAGAATTTGGAAGAGAGTATTCCAGTCAACATTGTCAAAAGCTTTCTCTACGTCTACAAATGCTAGAAACATAGTTTTGTCTTTCCGTAATCTATTTTATAAGATACGTCGCAGGGTCAGTACTGCCTCACGTGTTCCAACATGTATACAGAATCCAAACTGATCTTCTCCGAGGTGCGCTTATACCAGATTTACCATTCGTCTGTAAAGAATGCACGTTAGAATTTTGCAGGCATGACTTATTAAACTGATAGCTCGGTTATGTTCACACCTGTCAACACCTGCTTTCTTTGGGGAATGGAATTATTACATTCTTCTTGAAGCCTGAGGATTTTTCGCCTGTCTCATACATCTTGCTCACCAGATGGTAGAGTTCTGTCAGGACTGGCTGTCCCAAGGCTGTCAGTAGTTCTAATGGAATTTTGTCTACTCCCCGGGCCTTGTTCCGACTCAGGTGTTTCAGTGGTGGATAGTGTTACTAAATCCTTCGTTCATAGATTAATGAACAATAATCTTTCTTTTGAGAGGAATTTGGCACTTGGGACCACAACGTAATGTCAGTCCAACGGGTTTCTAACGTTCACTGAAATCCCAGTTTTAAGACCAACGTAGTTCTTTTATGAATGTTAGAAGCGAGCATTTAGCGTTGGGTGGGATTATTTGCGTCCACCACAATAGACGTCATGCTTGGAGACTTATTGGAGTGACTTTTGTAGTAAGATCTCACACTGTCACAGGACCTTTAAGAGGCTCTATTGCAGATTATGATGTTCGAAAGATCGGGAGATGAACCGCCGGCCGGCAGTCTGCAGTTGCACGTCACTATGCAATCCCCATTATGCTATAAAGCAAGCCATCATGTTTCACTTCCTCTCCTCTCTTCTGCATTTCTCACTAAGTTAAACGTATCCAAAGTGGATATTGTAGAACAAAGTGACTGCAGTAATCTAATGTAAAAAATTAATATTTATTTGTTTGTTAGTTGGTCTTCTGAGTATGTACAATTCACCCAGTTACAATAAAACTTGGATGAACTGTGTTGTGTGCTGCCGAAGCTTTCTGAACTAGTACAAGTGTACTCCTGTCGCCAGTCTTAAGGTGGGGTGGGTTCTGGACGAGAACCAATTACATGTAAAAATATTCGGTAACGGCCGATTTTACTGTTGAATCTGTAGTTTTCGGGGACGCTTGGATCATTGGTGACAACCCCGATAGTGTTCCACCGCAAGAGAGGCGGGAGATTGGGGAGGGGGGGATACCTCTGTGACGCATGAGGCCATTTCTACCAAACTTCGCACAGCCATCACTTGCTACATGGAACTAATTACTGTGACAGACACTCCTAGCAGCCCCATGGCTGAGGGCAGAAGCAAGAAAGTGTGACAGTAGGATAACTCAGGAATACCTAGAAGCATTTTCATTCACCTTTTGTGTATATCTCTGTGACGCATGAGGCCATTTCTACCAAACTTCGCACAGACATCACTTGCTACATGGAACTAATTACTGTGACAGACACTCCTAGCAGCCCCATGGCTGAGGGCAGAAGCAAGAAAGTGTGACAGTAGGATAACTCAGGAATACCTAGAAGCATTTTCATTCACCTTTTGTGTATATCTCTGTGACGCATGAGGCCATTTCTACCAAACTTCGCACAGACATCACTTGCTACATGGAACTAATTACTGTGACAGACACTCCTAGCAGCCCCATGGCTGAGGGCAGAAGCAAGAAAGTGTGACAGTAGGATAACTCAGGAATACCTAGAAGCATTTTCATTCACCTTTTGTGTATATCTCTGTGACGCATGAGGCCATTTCTACCAAACTTCGCACAGCCATCACTTGCTACATGGAACTAATTACTGTGACAGACACTCCTAGCAGCCCCATGGCTGAGGGCAGAAGCAAGAAAGTGTGACAGTAGGATAACTCAGGAATACCTAGAAGCATTTTCATTCACCTTTTGTGTATATCTCTGTGACGCATGAGGCCATTTCTACCAAACTTCGCACAGACATCACTTGCTACATGGAACTAATTACTGTGACAGACACTCCTAGCAGCCCCATGGCTGAGGGCAGAAGCAAGAAAGTGTGACAGTAGGATAACTCAGGAATACCTAGAAGCATTTTCATTCACCTTTTGTGTATATCTCTGTGACGCATGAGGCCATTTCTACCAAACTTCGCACAGCCATCACTTGCTACATGGAACTAATTACTGTGACAGACACTCCTAGCAGCCCCATGGCTGAGGGCAGAAGCAAGAAAGTGTGACAGTAGGATAACTCAGGAATACCTAGAAGCATTTTCATTCACCTTTTGTGTATATCTCTGTGACGCATGAGGCCATTTCTACCAAACTTCGCACAGCCATCACTTGCTACATGGAACTAATTACTGTGACAGACACTCCTAGCAGCCCCATGGCTGAGGGCAGAAGCAAGAAAGTGTGACAGTAGGATAACTCAGGAATACCTAGAAGCATTTTCATTCACCTTTTGTGTATATCTCTGTGACGCATGAGGCCATTTCTACCAAACTTCGCACAGACATCACTTGCTACATGGAACTAATTACTGTGACAGACACTCCTAGCAGCCCCATGGCTGAGGGCAGAAGCAAGAAAGTGTGACAGTAGGATAACTCAGGAATACCTAGAAGCATTTTCATTCACCTTTTGTGTATATCTCTGTGACGCATGAGGCCATTTCTACCAAACTTCGCACAGCCATCACTTGCTACATGGAACTAATTACTGTGACAGACACTCCTAGCAGCCCCATGGCTGAGGGCAGAAGCAAGAAAGTGTGACAGTAGGATAACTCAGGAATACCTAGAAGCATTTTCATTCACCTTTTGTGTATATCTCTGTGACGCATGAGGCCATTTCTACCAAACTTCGCACAGCCATCACTTGCTACATGGAACTAATTACTGTGACAGACACTCCTAGCAGCCCCATGGCTGAGGGCAGAAGCAAGAAAGTGTGACAGTAGGATAACTCAGGAATACCTAGAAGCATTTTCATTCACCTTTTGTGTATATCTCTGTGACGCATGAGGCCATTTCTACCAAACTTCGCACAGACATCACTTGCTACATGGAACTAATTACTGTGACAGACACTCCTAGCAGCCCCATGGCTGAGGGCAGAAGCAAGAAAGTGTGACAGTAGGATAACTCAGGAATACCTAGAAGCATTTTCATTCACCTTTTGTGTATATCTCTGTGACGCATGAGGCCATTTCTACCAAACTTCGCACAGACATCACTTGCTACATGGAACTAATTACTGTGACAGACACTCCTAGCAGCCCCATGGCTGAGGGCAGAAGCAAGAAAGTGTGACAGTAGGATAACTCAGGAATACCTAGAAGCATTTTCATTCACCTTTTGTGTATATCTCTGTGACGCATGAGGCCATTTCTACCAAACTTCGCACAGACATCACTTGCTACATGGAACTAATTACTGTGACAGACACTCCTAGCAGCCCCATGGCTGAGGGCAGAAGCAAGAAAGTGTGACAGTAGGATAACTCAGGAATACCTAGAAGCATTTTCATTCACCTTTTGTGTATATCTCTGTGACGCATGAGGCCATTTCTACCAAACTTCGCACAGACATCACTTGCTACATGGAACTAATTACTGTGACAGACACTCCTAGCAGCCCCATGGCTGAGGGCAGAAGCAAGAAAGTGTGACAGTAGGATAACTCAGGAATACCTAGAAGCATTTTCATTCACCTTTTGTGTATATCTCTGTGACGCATGAGGCCATTTCTACCAAACTTCGCACAGACATCACTTGCTACATGGAACTAATTACTGTGACAGACACTCCTAGCAGCCCCATGGCTGAGGGCAGAAGCAAGAAAGTGTGACAGTAGGATAACTCAGGAATACCTAGAAGCATTTTCATTCACCTTTTGTGTATATCTCTGTGACGCATGAGGCCATTTCTACCAAACTTCGCACAGACATCACTTGCTACATGGAACTAATTACTGTGACAGACACTCCTAGCAGCCCCATGGCTGAGGGCAGAAGCAAGAAAGTGTGACAGTAGGATAACTCAGGAATACCTAGAAGCATTTTCATTCACCTTTTGTGTATATCTCTGTGACGCATGAGGCCATTTCTACCAAACTTCGCACAGACATCACTTGCTACATGGAACTAATTACTGTGACAGACACTCCTAGCAGCCCCATGGCTGAGGGCAGAAGCAAGAAAGTGTGACAGTAGGATAACTCAGGAATACCTAGAAGCATTTTCATTCACCTTTTGTGTATATCTCTGTGACGCATGAGGCCATTTCTACCAAACTTCGCACAGACATCACTTGCTACATGGAACTAATTACTGTGACAGACACTCCTAGCAGCCCCATGGCTGAGGGCAGAAGCAAGAAAGTGTGACAGTAGGATAACTCAGGAATACCTAGAAGCATTTTCATTCACCTTTTGTGTATATCTCTGTGACGCATGAGGCCATTTCTACCAAACTTCGCACAGACATCACTTGCTACATGGAACTAATTACTGTGACAGACACTCCTAGCAGCCCCATGGCTGAGGGCAGAAGCAAGAAAGTGTGACAGTAGGATAACTCAGGAATACCTAGAAGCATTTTCATTCACCTTTTGTGTATATCTCTGTGACGCATGAGGCCATTTCTACCAAACTTCGCACAGACATCACTTGCTACATGGAACTAATTACTGTGACAGACACTCCTAGCAGCCCCATGGCTGAGGGCAGAAGCAAGAAAGTGTGACAGTAGGATAACTCAGGAATACCTAGAAGCATTTTCATTCACCTTTTGTGTATATCTCTGTGACGCATGAGGCCATTTCTACCAAACTTCGCACAGCCATCACTTGCTACATGGAACTAATTACTGTGACAGACGCTCCAAGCAGCCCATGGCTGAGGGCAGAAGCAAGAAAGTGTGACAGTAGGATAACTCAGGAATACCTAGAAGCATTTTCATTCACCTTTTGTGTATATATGACTCACTATTTGCATAAAAATACTGTGGAGCAGGGGACCTCTGCGCCCCACAGGGATGGAGGTGGGGATTAGACTAACTACATTGAAAATGTCTGACATCAATCTGTTGGTATGTCTTTCCTGTACTGATATGTTAAAATTCACCTCAGTTGTGCAATGGAACCTGGCTCGCTAACAAATACCGATCCAATCAAGGCCACGTTTCTGGATAGGTCGTCAAAAGGAGAGACAAGATGTGCTGATTTCGCACATTGCAGTAATTCCAATCGACATACAATTTTATTTCAGCCGAATGCAGTTTCCCGTTTGCATTGCATTCTCTGTAGTCATCAAAAGGCACAAATTAAACCGCTTCAAGTGTGTGGATTATATCTGGAAAATACATGACTTTCTCATGATCAGTTATATGTTGCATGCTCACGAGTGGAAGAGCAAAAAAATTTGTTTTGCAGAAGACTCTCATTAGGGGCACTCTCATTCCCTCTCACATCACCCTATGTGATTCACCAGTTAATACTTTAAAGCGAGTCTGTTCAAACATGTAATTCCCAATTATACATGATTGTGAATTATTGTGTCACATGGCGTTGGGCATACATCATTTGAGTATACATTAGATCAACCATCTGCCATCGTAGGTGTTATCTTTGGGTTTGGACTATGTGTAAGAAGCCTTAAACGATGAGTAAATATTAGTATTTGTCTAATAATAATAATAAGAGGAAGAAGAAGAAAGAGTAGTTTGCAGAAGAAGAAAAATGAGAGTCAGTTCACACATTAATTACATTGAATTTTGCCTATCGTTCTGCAAGCACTGGTCAATGGGAACAGGCAGCCCGTGGCCATAGTCACATCCATAGACTATCGTAAGACTTAAGCAAAATCGTACCACCTGCTCTTGATGAATACCATAGAAGTCATATGGAGTAAATTTCGCAAAAAACATTTTTTGTTGGTACTGCATTTCGGAACACAGACGTGTTAGTTACAACAAGAGATGAACGTAACAGTAAACGTCGGGAATCACTAATAGTAGTTAGCCCCAAAGCATCTGAACAGTATATGACTGTGGAGGTCATAAATGTGGTAAGTCTCTTCGATATGGCAGCAGCTGAACTGTGAAGTCTCTGATATTGCAAATTCATAAACTATTGAAGCTCTCTCTTCAACATCTGAACTGTTAAACAAAGTCTCATGGTATTTGTGTTTGAAGGAATAAAACATATTATAACTCGTAAAATAAGTATTTTATAGAATGAGATTATCACTCTGTAGCGGAATGTGCGGTGATATGGAACTTCCTGGCAGATTAAAACTGTGTGCTGGACCAAGACTCGAATCGGGGACCTTTGCCTTTCGTGGGCAAGTGCTCTATCATCGTTTCTTTTCCGTTGTTGGTCGTTGTGATTGGTCGTTGCGGACGTCACATGACATCCGGTCAAGTTCGTTTGTTGATCCTTCCACTCAGTTTTTTATTACAGAGGCCAACCAGCTCTCTGACCGAACACGCTGAGCTACGGTGCCTGCAATACTTTCCAAGTAACCGTTTTTTGTACACTTTAAATGAAGCACATATTTCACACAAATTGATTTGAACACTAAGACCTGGGAATGCCACGTGTAAACTCCTCTTGCTTGGAATATCGCTTTAGGGGAGTATTGTTGAGTGGTACTTACGTAAATAAATTAGTGAAATCAAAGTGAAGTAGAAATTAGAAAATAAATGAAAAACTTGGTTTAGTTAGAGAGTTACATACTGGCAAACAGCGGGCAGAACAGCAGAGCAGAAGAGACAATGACCGTGAAGTCAGCAAGTTCCACATAAGCGGGCGCTATCGATTCAGCCGTCAGGGCATCGCCCGACCGGCCCACGTGTTTCTCAGTTGTCGCATGTGAGCAAAGGCCCTCGCCTACATTCCAAGAGCCAATGACCGACGTTAAGCAGATTCTTCGAGAAGCTTTTCAACGTTGCAGAAGAGGGAATGACCGTGAAATCGTTCACCTCCAATAAACTGAAGTGAATAAATACGCGAGACGCAGTGGGCCCGACAGACGAGAGACGAAGGAAGAAGGGAAGAGTAGCAGTAGTTTTCAGTCAGTTTCGGCGCTGAAGACCGTCATGCAAGAAGAGACTACAGGATGCACACACGCACCAAGTCCGCCGCTGTAATGGAATAGCAGGACGGGAAGGAGACGGCCTCACATCAGCAGTCACCTGTGAGCTGGGATGAAGATGTGACAACCGAAGACTGGCAATCGGGAGTCCGTTGTTCGAGTCCGGGACACTGGTCTTCCCGCACCGCGCTGCTCCGCTGGCCGACGCACAACACACGCGGCCGCTTAGAGAAGAGAAACGCTGGGACGCCACATCCAAGGTAACACCGTCCGATGCTCGACTTCGCTCGTAATAATTAAACGGACAGCTCGCGCTGCGCGTCTCCAGTCAGCTGGGCGAGACGGCGACACGAGATACTCTCTGCCACGCGTAACCAGACGCCGCCGCAGCAGAAGGCTTCGCAAACGACACAGCTGCCGTTCTCCGAGCCAGAACATCGAGTAAGAAAACAGTTGTACGAAACTTGCAATAAAAGTTATCTTATGTGAAAATGCTGTTTCATTCTACCTCATACGCGAGCCAAGGAAGAACCCACCCTGCCCACATGTCGTTAAGAGAGAAAAATTAATTTATTTAGTATTTTCACCCTGACATAATGCTTTAGAATCAAATGCCCTTTGCAGTATGGCTCATCCTGACAATTGACTAGCATCAAAAGAGAAAACCCAGTTACATTTAGTACCAGAACTGTTACAGTATTGCTAGCAGACTTACGTATAGCACACATACACACGCCTATACACACACTTAACTCCTCCTCAGAAACTCCATGTTATGATAGAAAGATCATCGGAGGCTGGCTTAACATACCAATCTCTTCAGGGCGAGTCTTATTGCACTGTACAAGAGTAGCATGTTAGGGACACATGGACACAAAATATACACTCTTTGTTGGTTTCTGAGAGATTACCTTCATCAATCACCCTTAAACATGTTGCCAGTGCATGCACTGTTGGTGCAAAACATACTGCTGTATCAAGGGAATGGACTGTACACGGCCGTCATACAGTCCTCGACGTATTTCAGTTTTCTGGATAGTTAAACCTTATCCATGTCGCTGAAAAGCACCCTTGCACCCCGCCAGACATTCTTTATTTCTCCTGTAACTTCAGTCTACGTCAGTTGCTAAACGCTTCAATCCGCTAGCTACTGACTGAACCTCGATGCGTGGTGCAGCAGCTGGATATACCTGTGGATGGAGCACAAAGACTTCAAACAGTTCCGTGTCCGGCTCTGATGTATCAGGAGTTGCATCAGCGATAGCGGTATAGTGGCTAACTTGAAGCGTTCTTTAACGTTGTAAAGTATGGAAGTAGTCGATGGAAGAGTTAGACTTGCTGGAATGGTTTTCTGAACGTGGCATGTACTGTAAGGGAGGAAGGTAGTGTATCAATTCCAGAGCGCATGACCAAAGATATAGAACGGAATCAGAGATATCCTGCCAGGACCACAACAGTTATGTGTAGCTCAGCCGGAAGTGTAGCGGTAAGACGCAAAATTAATTCTCTTGGTTTTGTGGTTGACAGGAGAGCCAACACCGTGTTACTAGAGGAGGCCGAAAGGCACGCGATTTAGCTCACGCAGGCTGGAGTGAGGTCTGGAACAGGACAAGGAAATTAGAATTTAGAAAAATGGACGTAGCTGGTGGAGTACTTAACTTTAATCCATTAACGATGAACGTCGCTCTTGACGGTACACAGTTCACAATATCAATAGTAACTGATAATGGCGCCTTGCTAAGTCGTAGGAAATGACGTAGCTGAAGGCTGTGCTAAACTATCTTCTCGGCAAATGAGAACGTAAGTAGGCAGTGAACCATCGCTAGCAAAGTCGGCTGTACAACTGGGGCGAGTGCTAGGAAGTCTCTCTAGATCTGCCGTGTGGCGGCGCAAGGTCTGCAATCACTGATAGTGGCGACACGCGGGTCCGACTTATACTACCGGACTGCGACCGATTTAAAGGCTACCATCTAGCAAGTGTGGTGTCTGGCGGTGACACCACATTAGGTGCAGGTTCCATTGACTTCAGTACACAGCTAGCCAATTTCCCCGCACATTCAACAACTTTCTGTATGTAAGATGTCTGCACATTGATATCCTATGGAGACATCCCATGTTATGTGTGCAACTTAAGACACGGTGTGAGGTAGGATCCCTTAGTCAAATGCGAAATTCTGTTATGTGATTGCTGTTTTGTGGTTGGGTAACTTCATTTGATTCTCCAAAGTGTTTTTTCAGTGGTATGGAGATAGATTTGATATGGAAATTCTCTGATGTACTCAGATGAAAATATTTATTATTTTGATAGTAAATTTGATGATTTAAACGCAATATTCGGTTTTGATGGTACAATATTCATGATGCTTTTAACGTAAAAATCAGTGTTGATGGTTCAACATTCATTTTAAAAGCACAAAACGATACCTAGCGTTGGACTTGACATTTACTTAGCAAAAAACTTTTCGTTGAGTTCGGTACTGTACTCACCGTTTTGAACGCAGAGTTGAGTGTTGCAGGTACAATATGCGTAATATTCGTTGATTTCTGCATAAAACCGGAGTGAAAATTCAGTTATTTGTTGTTTAGTCTAATTTTCTTGTTAGAAAGTGTTGCATTGTGGTAGAAAAAGAAACTGTTGCCTGGTTCATTGCTTCACTTTCCGAGAACATTCATTGTAATAAACAATAACAAGCTATTATATCACTGCATTTTCTCAACTTTTATCAGCCCCCCTAGATACTATGCACTCAAAGATAATTGCAAAGAGGTGTAGGACGTCTGAGCATGTTAGTTGTCGATGCGGAGGATCCTGTATACGACCGAGCACACGTCCCGCCTCCGCATGGATGCATCTCTGCTGTGGTAGTGACGCATGGTATCTCCACGTGGTGTCCCGTTAGGCCTCTGGTTGCCCTCTCAAGGTGTAGCGTTCGTATTCCTCCAGGTAGTGCCTTGGAGTAGCACCGCCAGCCACCATGACGTCGTCCGTCGTAACGTTCCGCATGCACACAGCATACGGCGTGTGAGCAGATGGACTGAGGCTGTTCACACATATGATAAGTGTGTCGTAAGCATATTAGTTGAAATGTAGTGCCCCCACGCAAGGAAACGACGGACAAACGAAATCATCAAGGGCTGCCTACAGGGCACACTGTGTGGCCCAGTTTCACAATATGTGTGACACACCAGAGGCTCCAGATGATCTGCGAGTAACACTGGCTGTCAAGTTGAGAGAAAGTACTCAAAACGCTTAACGATAAGAGCACACATAACAGTTTATACGTTGCTAAAAGGAAAACGAGTAGCCCTGCAGCCTTAATAATCGGCCAGGCATCAAGTCAAAAGTTTACAGAATAAGCTTAGACGAGAATTTGAAATTTAATGAGCACATTTAATGAATCTTTTGCCAAAGATACGTTAGAACCATAAAAATACTCATCGTTTTTGTGTGTTGTGGGGTGGGAGTACGGCCTCACAGAACCAGAAAGCTAAAGGCTGCACATGCCCTTGGGCAGGCACCAAAGGGTACACTCGTGCACCTCAATGGCGTGAAACGAACTACGCTGACTGAAGTATTTGTGGTCAAATCAGACATACGACCTTTAGATCTAGCAGTGGGAGTGCGAGAAAATGTGGAACGTTATTAAGACATATTGGCAGAGTCACATCAAAGAAGAAAATGAGTATATCTATATAGAATGACATGAAATGTGAGAGCAGAAACAATGTAAAGGGAAGACCAGCAATGTCATACTTTTCACCTGCGAACGAAGTAATACGCTACCTGACGATACATGGGCCGTAACCCACTTACTAAGAGTACACAACTCGCCATATTAACCTGTGATTGTGAAGAACGCAGGACCACTCACTACGCCATCTGCGAGTGTTCCAGTAGACAAGTGTTAATGGGAAGGTGTAGACCGCATTTGATAATAATCTGCAGCACAACTGGGCATGAGAAGACACGGTGGTACAATCCAAACTCGATGATGGGCAGAATATCAGGCTACGAACAGCTGGCTGGTACTGCCGAGAGACAAATTGCAGAGAGCCCTACATCGTGACAATGAGACGCATCACGACGAACTTCAGCTTCATTCTGGTACGGGCGAAGAGATAAGCCTCAGTGAGAACAGGAAGAACTTCTGTTGCCCTGATACCTCTCCCCTGCTCTTAATCTCTGCAAGCTACGGAAGGAGAAAGGCGAATAGAAGTGCCACTGCAAAGCAATCGCTGTGATTCTTGAACTGTAGCCGAGCGTACCACGGCCAACAGTCCAGAACAAATGAGAAAAATAAAAAAGTAAACACATTCTAAAATTCTACAAAATACACTTTGAAGTCACCATCTGTCAGAAGCGTGAACAAACATCTGTTGCAGCACGGGCCGTTGCGAGATGTGCAGGGAGAGAGTTGCTGACGTTCTGGAAGTTCCAGACAGGTTTATGGAGCCATCATGACTCCAGTGCGATGGCCAGCTGAGCTAGGTTCCTGCGTCTAACATTACACGCTGAAGACCCAAAGAAACTCCAAATGCACAGACCCCACACCATTACAGAGCCTCCACCACCATGAACAGTCCCCTGGTGACATGCACGGTCCATGGATTCATGAGGTTGTCTCCATGCTCTTACACGTCCATCAGTTCGATACAAATTCAAACGAGACACGTCCGACCAGGACACATGTTTCCAGTCATCAACAGTCCAACGTCGGTGTTGACGGGCTCAGGCGAGGCGTAAAGCTTTGTGTTTTGCAGCCTTCGGCTCCGAAAGCCCATATCGATAATGTTACGTTGTATGGTTCTCACGCTGACACTTGATGATGGTTCAGCATTGAAATATGCAGAATTTTTTGCGGAAGTGTTTCACTTCTTCAACGAGTCTCTTGAGTCGTCGTCGTCCCGTTCTTGCAGGATCTTTTTCCGGCGACAGCGATGTCGGAGATTTGATGTTTTACCGTAATCCTGACTTTCAAGATACACTCGTGAAATGATCGTACGGGAAAATCCCCACTTCATCGGCACCTCGGAGATGCTACCTCAAATCGCTCGTGCGCCGACTATAAGACCACGTTCAAACTCACTTAACTCTTGATAACCTGCCATTGTAGCAGCAGTAACCGCGCCAGACACTTCTTGTCTTATAGGCGTTGCCGACCGCAGCGCCATATTCTGCCTCTTTACGAATCTCTGTATTTGAATACGCATGCCTACACCAGTTTCTTTGGCGCTTCAGTATACCAGTCTTGATGTATCTAAACTGGCATTAGGTCTGTTAACCAAGAGTACATTTGTTAAAATCCTCTTTGTACGCACATAATCGTATAGCCTTGCAAATCTATTTAGAAAATACGATGTAGACGTCGTGGCCTTTTCGTCGACAAAGTAGAGCATCAGTACATCCATAATGAAATATCTAATACTCTGAATCCGGTGTTTACAGAAAAGAGTGCGTCGAATATGAAGCTTCGCTCGTGGGGCTGACTGGTAGAAAATTTCGAACCAGTTTTAGTGAACATTCGCTTAACAAGTATGAGAAAATTAATCAGGATTCGGGATTTGCAGAACACGTAAAGTCTAGTGGGCACCGCTCACCGACGTTGAGCAGTTTATACGTACTCCATACGGCCAGCAAATGGAAAAGGCTAAATCTTGTAATCTTGTAGGGGATATTGTAAGGGATCCGTGATCCCACAAACATAGATGCTAGTGTCCGACGCCCAGGTCGATAGCAGACAGGAGTCGATTGTTGAGCACTGCAGGAGGCAGTGCGACGAGTGTTGACTGGAGTAGCGCTGGAGTGTGTCGAGTGACTAGTAGCCCCGGGAAAGACGGGCAAGAATGGTGGCCGAGTGAGTTGTGAACGTGAATGTTCACCGGAGCCTGACGAGTGAGCGCGTGCCCCTGATCGTCGAGGGGTGGACGCTCACTAATACCGATTCACGAGTGATGCGAAACAGAAAGTGGCAAGTGCCGGATTACGTGTTTCGCGTCAACCGCGTCGGCCTGCAACAACCGTGTATTGCAGTGAGGATCGTTGTGAATGTTAACCAGCAGCACTGCGTGTGATGAAGCACAGAAAATCAACAACCAATAAAAAGATATAACTGTGATTAGACGTGTAAGGCGAAGGTAGCAACTGCCTCAGCTTTTGTGTGTTAGTAGGAAATATATATATATATATATATATATATATATATATATATATATATATATATATATATATATATATATATATATATCAGTCTGTACATCGCAACCTTTGTGATCTTTAATACTCCACTATTCAATCTCAGAACAGCCGCACTCGGTTGAAATACCCCCAAAACCAGCAGAAAAAACCGATAGCCTTTCATCCATTAAGAACACGGTCATATAATCATAATAATTAACTGTTTGGCGTCTGCGATAAATTACACAAAACCCAATAAGGAAATTTAAACGGGGGAGTTTCAATATCAAAATTGTGAAACACTCTGGTACAGAGAAATATATTTTATGAAGGATCAACTGGTTAACAGAAACTAGTCTTATTATGATATTATCGCACCCGCTATTTCAGCCCAGCCTAGCTTTTATTGTGTGTGTGACGATACCTTATTTATTTCTTACCTTTTAACTGGTTTTAAGGGTCTGACTGATGTCTTAGCGTCATTTTAAGTTTTACTGCACGACAGGATTAAAAAAATTACCGTCACGTAATGTCATCAGATGATCAAAACTAATTGCAAAATGATTTAGAGAGGGTACACGTGTGGTGCGAAAATTGTCAAGTACCTCTAAATAATGAAAAGTGTGAAGTCATCCAAATGACCACTAAAACGAATAAGCCACATCTCAGCTACACGATAACTCACACAAATCTGGTAACACAGCTTAATAATTAGCGATTACAGCTACGAATAACTTTAGCTGGAATGATCACATAGACAGTGTCGTGGGGAAAGCAAACCACAAACTTCGATTTAGTGGCAGAACACTTAGAAAATCTGAGAGGTTTACTAAAGAAACTGCTTACACTACGCTTGTCCGCCCTCTTTTGGATTATTGCAGTGGGGTCCGCATTAGATAGAATTGATGAAAGACATCGACAAAGTTCGAAGAACATTAGCTCGTTTCGTATCATCGTGAAATAGTGGTGAACTGGCTGTAATTAGCCTAAAGCAATTTAATACGATGTTGAAGAGAGCAGCGTTCACAGCTGGAAACATACATAACTTTATATTTAAATAAAAGTCAACAACCGTATTAGGTCAGTAAAGTAGCTTCTTAAAACAAGTAAGAAATTTAACAGCTTGTCGAATGTTTACGAGGAAATGAGATCTCACTTGGTATCGGCAAAGGATCTTTCAAACAGTTAAGAAACTAAGCAATTTGTCCAACGTTAACAGGTATATGAAGTCAGCCAAACTGCATACATATACTCAATACATCAATATTTACAAAATTTTTCAGTTGGATTTTAAATATAATATCGAAAACAATTGCAGCATATTTGGTAACAATTAACAGTAGCGTCACAGGCGTACGTCACGTCTGTTGGTGACGTAAGTTTAGGACTAGGAGAGCTTATACAAACATACAAATACAAATATACAAATCAAATTCAGCTCCGCGCCAGGAGGGTAAACCGACGAGCAGGGTGGGCGGTGTGGTCTCGCCACCCGCAGGTGTTCCCGTGCAACGTGGACCCACAACAGACTGAGAACTAACCTTAGGAAACTGGTAACAGTGCACTGCCTTACACAGGGCAACATCTATTTCATTATATCACCCATTTAAGAGCCAATAATAATTAAATAAAAATCAAACGTCTACCAATCACCGAATATGGTGATAAGCAACACAGCACTTAACAACTGGGTAGCACTCTGATTACAGGAATGAGAAAACCAATATGATTTATGTGCCCCCAGAATTAATTGGTAGACCTTTACTTGCACTAATTTAAAGCACGAACAGTCATTAAACATCATTTTAAAATGGAACAAAATTCAAACCCGCTGACTTCCGACATGTTTTGCAGGAAGACACTAAACATTAATAACGTATGGGACAGTTCTTACTAATGTAAATTCCACTATTTCAAATAGCTAAGCAATGAAATCTGAGATGTCTAACCTGGTTTACTAGGCTGTCCGCAACAACTGAAGTGGAGAAGTACATTCTTATTTTAGGAGAATTTTCCACTGAAAATCTCATGGAGGGTCAACTAAAAACCTCACCAAAATATTTTACAAATACTTAACTAAAATGTTCACAGTGAAAAGACACTCTGATTAAATTAGACTTACCCCAATTCAACGTCTTACAAATGCTTAATTGAAATGATTACAATGAAAAGGCACTATGATTAAATTAGACTAACTCCACTGACATGTCTTGCAAACCCTTAACTAAAACGATTATAGTGAAAAGGTACTCTTATTAAGTGAAACTTCACGGTATTTAAAAGGAAGAACCACACACAGTTGAGCCCTCAACATGCTCGACGATAAGCCACTCGAAACATGACGAATTTAAACAGGCAGTTCAACTCCACTAGCTCTGTAACACAGACTACGCATCTTTCACGCACTTCACAAACAGCTGCGATTGAAGTCTGTAATGAAACACAGTAGTTGCTTCCATTAAGGTAAACTTCAGTTTTTTCAGGGCGAACATCCAGAAATAACAAACTAGCCGCAGCCCTACAACTTTAACAAAACAAGTCCCAGAAGCTACAGAAAGAGTCCCACCAAAATACTTGAATCGACAGCGAAGTGGCACTCAGTATCCCCATGCGCTCGGCACAGGCCAATTTCCAGAGTGCCATCGCCACCACAGCCAACCCGGAACACCGTCTTCGCAGGATGAGGTCTGTGCTCGGCAAAAGCCGTTTACTATCGCTTCTCCACAGCAGAGGTAAACAGGCCTTGCGCCCTGCAGGAACTCCTTCTAGATCGGAGCGCAAATTCCAGCTGTCAACTTTCATGCCGGTCAAAGCCACGGAACCACCAGAGATCGTGCTCGATTGATTAGTGCCAACCGATACAGCTCAAGTAGAGAGAGCCACGATATAAAACACGAATTGGTGTCGCAGTCATTACAACAAAGGCGTTTTCGCTGAGGCAGGACCTTCTTATAAAACTGCAATCGCCAACTTTCTCGCAAAAATGATAAAATATTTTGTTATGGGTGACCTCCATAGGCGGAAATGATCGTCATAATTAACCACGAGAAAGATTTAAGTGTTAGTTTACCTTTGCGCTTTTCGACAGTGGAACTGTACAGAAGTAACTTAAAGTTGGTTCAGTGAACCATCTGCCAGACACTCAGTTAGGAATTGCTAAGTAAACATGTAGGTGTAGATGTAGACAAAAGCTACTAAAGCTATCCCAATAAGCTCAAAATAGTCCTGGCACAGTTAAATAAAGGATTCTTATAGATTTACATTGATACGGTACTACAGCCAACTGAGCAGTAATTTATAATAGGCACGTGACTAACCCTCCGTTGAGGATCCAAAAAACCGATAACTAGTGTCACACGAAACAAAAAAAAGAAATTGCGGTATGTAATTAATATTTTCGGTTATAATTCTCCTTGGAAAATTATATTAATCGCACCAAAAACAATATTTACCATACAAGTTTTCAGAAAGAACGCAATCAGTCGCCATTTATGATGTTGCAGTTTTTGTTATACGCGCCACTTTTACACGACTCCCCGACCCCTCCTCCAACGCTACGAGTAACGAGAAAAAAGGTGCACCACCTGAAGACGAGTCGCTACACGATTCGAAACCGGTCACGTTGTAACAAAAACTGAACCATCACGGAACGTGACTAGTTGGAGATATTTCTAAAACGTTTATTCATCACAGTCACACTTTTCCACATCCATGACGAATTAAAGTTTTATAATTACCATACACAAAATTAGTTCTCTGTAAGTTGAAAAACACAGCTGACATTTTGAAACCGTTCCAGATACTTCCATGTCTAATTTAAAGCACTGAGTAAACGCATCAGGGGTCCACAGGCTAGGAAAGTAGGTGGCCACGTCCTTTATGATGCTTGATCATAGCTCATTGCATACACGACAAAAGCCGTAAACTATGCTCGTTAAGGAATCTTCCTTTGAGTTCTGTTTGAGCACAGGAACTCTGGAAGTGCTCATATTGTTGTGTTAAGATGCAGGGAGAGAAATAACCAGTCAGAGATGTGATGGGCATGGCATAAGCAGACACTTGTTTATTACGAACAAAATATACTTTATTGATAAACAGCAGAGCATATGTTATACAACGGAAAATACAAATGCTTAGCAATAGTTATTAGCATACGCGGAAATGCAATTGGCCTGTAAAAACTATTTCGAACTAAACTTTATCTCCTTTCTCATTCTGTATACGAAGATACTGCAGCAAGAAAGGCAGTCCTAAACCATTACGAATAGCACTTTTAATTTCTTTTTGTTATCTGCCTGATTTGATCTTGTTTACCACTACCACTTTATTTAAAAAATGTTAGAGGCAACACGTTGCGGGCGTTGTAAAGGACTTGCTTGGCTTATGTTGTTATATGTTGCAGCTAATGCTACTGATTGTTGTCGTTCTGGAACATTAATGAAGTCTGTATGTCAATTTTTTCCGTAGTTTTTCTTTTGTGTTTCAACGTTGCTTGCATTGGATTATAATGATTCTATATACACAAATGCAACGTAAACTATTATGTAGAATTAATATTGTTATTTATAATGTAATGTTGTTCCCATGTATTAATTAATTTCGTTGCAATTCGAGAAGCTCCGGCCCGCTTGAAATATTAATATCTTGGCGGGTGCTGCAAAGAGGCAGCTGAGGAGCGGTTGTGAGTGACAGTGTTTTACAACAGTACGTGTGAGATGGGCTGGCGTCATGTCAGGTGGTGGATTGTGTATTTATGTCAGCGACTCGGTCCCAAACAGTTCTGAAAAATAAACGTCCGGGCTGCACGTCAGGGCCAGCCGTCCACTATTATGTTCTTAATACCGAATTTACTCAGTCGGCCTGTCCCGTCCTGAAACACAAAAGTTGTCTATGGAGTATTTCGGCGGGACAGCGAAGAAGGAGACAACGTAGCATCGACGCCACAGATCCGACAGAAGTCGTCTCAGGCAGGAAGCAGCTGTATGCTCATCTCTGTAATCATACTGCCGATTGTCAACCGACATTACATTACTGCTAGTCGTCAGTATTAATTCTCATCAGTTAACATTATTGTACTGCATTAGTAAATTCAAGTCCGTTTCCAGTTTAGCGTTCAACAGTTCTTGTCCAATAGCACCTCAGATTCAACTTACCGGTACGTTCTCTGTTGTAAAAGGCAATTTCAAATGTCAGAATTTTACCTAGTTGGCTCATAAAGAAGTGTGTTAACATAACTGTTATGCCTAAGCGTTTACAATTACGACTATTCTGTAATGCTGACATTAGCTTTATTGCAATCTGGGATCATTTATTTGTTTGTTTGTTACTCTATCAGTAATTAAAATTTTTCACCAAGGATATTCCGAAATCTATCAGATCTAAATTGCCAGCATTAATAAGTCAATACCCATCAAATTATTTACTTTGATGAAAGGACATTTCGGTATAACAAACTGGCCTGCCTACATAGATTTTCAGAGTTGATTATTGTTACAGCAGCTCTTGCTAAATAGTAGTTTATCTGTTTTTGTGTGCCACTAACATGTATTTATATTGTATGAGATTGAAACGTGTATGTGTTCCATATCTGGTATCTCAGCCAATCACTCTTAGAGACAGTCCTAGACCTAACACACGATTAGAAATATTAGGCTAGTTCAGGACAGAAGCAGTTTGCTTAAGAGTTGGTTTACATGAACAGGTATGTGACGTTTTAAGCACAACATTTCACGAGGTGTTTTGGTGAACGTCTTAGTACAGAAACGTTACGTGTTATGTGCAAGAAGGCTCTTTGAAATCTTACACGTTAACTGACAAGGTGGGGGAAGGTATTAGCTGAGTATTTGCTTGTAGGACATTGTGGATATCGTTATAGAACACACAGCCGAGGGAGAGTGCGGGCAACTTTTCATAGACTGTGTTAACCGAAAAGCAGTACCAAGGAGAAGTTAGGACCGTTTTAGTGTGATGGACGATGTATTTGGGTACAGTCTGTCAATACTGAACGCCAGGAATAATGAATAGTAACTCTTTAAAATGTGTCTTAATAATGCAACATAATGCCTGTAACAGAGAGAAAGAATCCGAGAGTATTTGACTACAAGATTATTGGCGAACTTATTGTAGACGGTACATTGTTTAAATATTTGGGAGTAGTTCTAAGAAGCGATATGATGCGGAACAACGAAAACGTAAAATCTGTTATGCGTTAGGTGAGTGGAAGACTTAGATGTCTTTGCCTTGTTGCCTAACGGTCGGTTATCAAGTATATCGATCCCGAGCGGGTTTGGCGCGTTCTGCAGCTTGCTGCAGATGCAAGCGGATTACATTATCTTTCGACGTGATGGATTTGCCCAGTGACAGACTCAACAGAGGCGCCTACGACTCGGCAGAGCAGCTCTGTCTCCTACAGAGCCGCCCTGCGTCGCATGCCGAGCCAGGCGCCCCCCTGGATAGAGAGAGTGATGCTGCTGGGCTGGATCTTGACCGGCACCGGCGTCTTTTCGACCACCTGGAGGCTGAACCTGGACAGCAGGTGCACCAGCACCACCTTCGCTTCCATCAGCGCAAACCTCTGGCCTGAAACAAGAGAACTCTGAGATAAACACAACACATGATCATGTTAATGGCTTCTTCCTTCGTGCAAGGAAAGCTCCCCCCATCGCACCTCCCTCAGATTTAGTGGTAAGAGGTCCCAGCGGACAACCCGTCAGAAACTGAAGAAAGTGTACTGGACTCTGGAAAAAAAAAGCAAAATAGAAGCTGTGAACGATCGAAGAGCAAGAAGTGCAATATAGAGCAATCTGGTAGCGAAATAGCGTCGTTGTTAAGTGGCTGCGGTGTTGGACTGCAACGCGCTATAGCCGTGTTTAAACCTCCCTTGTGCCAATTTGCTTGTTCCCTTTATTCAAATTTGTGACCGTGACGTCAGTATGCAAGGGCGAGGTGTAAGGTAGCGACCTATAACGATAGTTGACTATGCCCAACTACACTATTAGCAGCCGAAAGGCTTTTGAACGGGAACCGCAAACGTTTGATTACAAGGCTGCAAGTCAACCGAGTCCTACACCGGAAAACACGTCTGCTGTGTCAAAAAACGAATGAAATGATCGGGTGGCCAAGAGATTCGGGTTCGGCGACAAAGTGCAGGTCTTACTTCGGTCGGCGCCACATTTGGCGACTTGCGTGCCGATGATAACACGTCACCCACTCCACGAGCGGAGAAAATCTCCAACCCGGCCGGGAATCGAATCCGGCCCAGCTCCGTGGAAAGCAAGCACGTAACGACTTTTTTTTAATTTTTCATTTTGTTCAATATAGTTCGTTGCGTTTGGTGTGTGTGGACGTCATATGGCGTCCGCTCACGTTGATCGTTATTTCCTTTGCTCAGTTTCTTTTATTACAGAGGAAAATCGGCCCTCTGACCGAACACGCTGAGCTAAGCAGGCTGACTGGTGTGTCACGTGCGACACTGGTGGCAGTACGTTTCTCACGTGACAGGAATCTCTTGCCGACGCACCTACTTTGTACGACTGGTACGTGAATGAGATACGCAACATAGGTGTTCGTATGAATGTGAATGTGACCCGTCCCAAGGAAATGACTCAAACATAATAGTTTGCCACATAAGTTGCAACAAATGAACGCTACAGTTTTACAATCGCACATTTTGTCTGTGCTCTGTCAAAACGTATTTATTCAACGTTTTTGAAGCTCCGTTCCGTTTTCAAAGTCTTGACTCTTGAGTTCCTTCATTCACATTTCACACCCGTTTATTTGTTGCTTTCACTTCTGTGAGACGTCTATGTGGTGTGCTCTCATTTTTCACAACATTTACTTGCAACGGTAACGTATTCTTACCATATGACTCACATTCTGTATAACCAGTGTATAGTATGACACGGCCGAGACGACAGCAAGAGAATAAACATTTCAACGAGCTGACGGACAGTTCACAATATTGTGAAAAAAAAGGCACTAGGCAGCTCTGGACACAGCTCGCCCGCACAGTAGTACAACATCATAAACATGATGATCACTTAGCCATGACACCATTGCTGATTCATGCTTCTATAGAACTTCTCGTTCTTGAACCGTTCATTGTTTCTATTTTGCTTTTTCTTCCACAGTTCAATGCACCTTCTTTCTGTTTTTATGCTTGATCTGTGTTCAGTATTTGACGGGCTGTCCACTGGAACATCTTACCACTAAGCCTGAGAGGGGAGCGATGGCGAGTGTCCCTTGGTAGTAGAACCATTTCATACTCCAGAATTAAAAGCAAACAACTTGCGTATTTTTACACTGATGTTTGAAGGTTACTAAAAGGTTTTCGATTTATTAGTTCATCACCGGGTAAGGATTTAAACTTTGCATTATATGGTAGTTAAGAACTGTTCGAAATATTTGATCATGACATGCATGAAACGTGGAATCAGTAAATCATCCATTGCGTGCCACACTTTTACAATAATTTGTAGCTTTATCTTACTATACTGAACATATGCATAGAGCAAGGGGGTGGGTGCTCATAAATTACAACGTGAATACAGACCATTATAGGAAACACAATTTTCAAGATAAATGTGAGATGGTCTTTACTTTCTAACGCAACTTACAAACCGTACAAAGTTAGAATTCTTTTTTCGCTAGGGAGACACAGGCTGAAACGTATTATACACGATGGTGGTAACCTAACGCCTGTACAATTTAAAGAATGAACGATGCCAAAATGGTATAAGATGAATATTTACTGAATCAAAGGACACTGCTTGTATGGAGATAGCATGCAGAAAGTCGAGACGTTATTGTAGAACGAAAGAGTACAAGATGAATCCATGTTCCAGTTCAAACGTTATACAAAAATTTACAGAATGTATGAAAACAAAATTCCAGTGATGGGGGTCTCAGCATTCCAGTAGGAGGAATAGTATAGTACTACCACAAAATTAAACTAAGAATGGTATGTGTGTGCGGCCAGATAGCTGGTTCACGTGAACGCTGTGAGAGAGGAAGTTCTCATCTGCAACTGCTCATTTAGAACCTGGTCAGACTTTTGCGACCAGTGTTCATCGACATCAAGTCTAAGTTTTCTTTCTTTGTTTGCTACACACAGTAAGGAAAATAGTTCCTTACTAGTTAACACTTAACAAACCATTATAAAAATGTTACTGGTGAAAGTGATATACAGCAGTATACACCGTGTTATAAGCGAATGAACACGCTCGGTAACAGTACAGACTTCAAACATCCTGCAGACTTCTACACATGTGTGCTAAGTTTGACAAAACTACAATCATCTGGCTAATGTTGCCTAAGTAGCCTACAAAAAAGACATCACCCATGGCAACTGTGGATTCTTTTATTGGTTATAAATGGACGCAAGGATAATGAGTTCGTCGCCAGCGTTGTAAATGTCTAATATACAGGGTGTTACAAAAAGCCACGGCCAAACTTTCAGGAAACATTCCTCACATACAAAGAAAGAAAATATGTTATGTGGACATGTGTCCGGAAACACTTACTTTCCATGTTAGAGCTCATTTTATTACTTCTCTTCAAATCACATTAATCATGGAATGGAAACACACAGCAACAGAAGGTACCAGAGTGACTTCAAACACTTTGTTACAGGAAGTGTTCAAAATGTCCTCCGTTAGCGAGGATACATGCATCCACCCTCCGTCGCATGGAATCCCTGATGTGCCGATGCAGCCCTGGAGAATGGCGTATTGTATCACAGCCGTTCACAATACGAGCACGAAGAGTCTCTACATTTGGTACCGGGGTTGCGTAGGCAAGAGTTTTCAAATGCCCCCATAAATGAAAGTCAAAGGGGTTGAGGTCAGGCGAGCGTGGAGGCCATGGAATTGGTCCGCCTCTACTAATCCATCGGTCACCGAATCTGTTGTTGAGGAGCGTACGAGCACTTCGACTGAAATGTGCAGGAGCGGCATCGTGCGTGAACCACATGTTGTGTCGTACTTGTAAAGGCACATGTTCTAGCAGCACAGGTAGAGTATCCCGTATGAAACCATGATAACGTGTTCCATAGAGCGTAGGTGGAAGAACATGGGGCCCAATCAAGACATCACCAAAAATGCCTGCCCAAACGTTCACAGAAAATCTGTGTTGATGACGTGATTGCACAATTGCGTGCGGATTCTCGTCAGCTCACACATGTTGATTGTGAAAATTTACAATTTGATCACGTTGGAATGAAGCCTCATCCGTAAAGAGAATTGACACAGTGTTGGATGAACCATTCGCGAAGTGTACCCGTGGAGGCCAATCAGTTGCTGATAGTGCCTGCACACGCTGTACATGGTGCGGAAACAACTGGTTCTCCCGTAGCACTCTCCATACATGACGTGGTCAACGTTACCTTGTACAGCAGCAACTTCTCTGACGCTGACATTAGGGTTATCGTCAACTGCACGAAGAATTGCCTCGTCCATTGCAGGTGTCCTCGTCGTTCTAGGTCTTCCCCAGTCGCGAGTCATAGGCTGGAATCTTCCGCGCTCCCTAAGTCGCCGATGAATTGCTTCGAACGTCTTCCTGTCGGGACACCTTCGTTCTAGAAATCTGCCTCGATACAAACGTACCGCGCCACGGCTATTGCCCCGTGCTAATCCATACATCAAATGGGCATCTGCCAACTCCGCATTTGTAAACATTGCACTGACTGCAAAACCACGTTGGTGATGAACACTAACCTGTTGATGCTACGTAATGATGTGGTTGATGCTAGTACTGTAGAGCAATGAGTCGCATGTCAACACAAGCACCGAAGTCAACATTACCTTCCTTCAATTGGGCCAACTGGCGGTGAATCGAGGAAGTACAGTACATACTGACGAAACTAAAATGAGCTCTAAAATGGAAATTAAGCGTTTCCGGAGACATGTCCATATAACGTCTTTTCTTTATTTGTGTGTGAGGAATGTTTCCTGAAAGTTTGGCCGTACCTTTTTGTAACACCCTGTTTATTCTATCTACATAAATTCCCTGAAAAATCAATGTCTATAAGTAAACCTAACAATAACCATGCATGAAGAAACACGTTCGTCAAACGTTAAACCGGTTGGCATACAATCTCTTCGTCACTGGGTGTGCTAAGATAGGAAGCGGTATTTAGATGGTAGGGTTAGCCGTTACGTCAAGTTTTAGCAATGTGTCAGTTGATATGAAGTATTATTTCTATGTTAGTTATTCAAATAAGAATCTAATTCCTATTTATATTTCTCTGTTTCATACGCATGATATACTCTTGAAGTCGAAGTCAAAATTACTGCGTAAATTACGCACAGAGGAAATTATATATTTATTTACAGCCACTGTACGAATGGAAATAGGGAAGCCACCAGCAATGGGGCTACGAAAACAAAAGTGTACTTTCGTTTGATAATTGTTCACCATGTAATTTATATATCTCTTATATTGTTAATATTTGCGGTAATCTTCCACAGTTACTTCATAAGTGCTGTTTATGTTGCAGATAGGAGTAACAATTACTTGGCATAAAATATTGCCGAAAATCGTGAGAGTTGTCGCGAATGTAAACTATCCTAAGCGACAGAATATCCTCCATCCTATGTAGTCTCTGTCCATTGGGGCTATAAACGCCGAAAAGATGTTTATAACGGTCAATGGCGATAGTAAATCATCTCTTGATCGAAAATCAGTGTTACAGAATGATATTAACATCTTTGCTCAAGTATACATCAGAAATGGGGATAGGTATTGCGGTGCGTTTTGGAGCATAATGTTGACACACACCTAAAGGTTTAGTGGCCTTATAACAGAGTCCAACATGAGAGCCATCTGTGGCACGGATGATACACTGTGTGATCACAAGTATCCGGACACCTGGCCGAAAATGACTTACAAGTTCGCGGCGCCCTCCATCGGTAATGCTGGAATTCAGTATGGTGTTGGTCCACCCTTAGCCTTGATGAGAGCTTCCGCTCTAGCAGGCAAACATTCCAATCAGGTGCTGAAAGCTTTCTTGGGGAATGGGAGCCCATTCTTTACTGAGTGTTACACTAAGGAGAGGCCTGGCACGAAGTAGGCGCTCCAAAACATCCAAAAGATGTTCTATAGGGTTCAAGTCAGGACTCTGTGCAGGTCAGTCCATTACAGGGATGTTATTGTTGTGCAACCACCCCACGACAGGCCGTGCATTATAAAGAGGTGCTCGATCGTGTTGAAAGATGCAATCGCCATCCTGGAATTGCTCTTCAACAGTGGGAAGCAAGTAGATACTTAAAACACCAATGCAGGCCCGTGCTGTGATAGTGCCACGCAAAACAACAATGGGGGCAAGACCCCTCCTTGAAAAACACGATCACACCATAGCACCACCGCCTCCGAAGTTTAGTGTTTGCACTACACACGCTGGCAGATGTCGTTCACCGGACATTCGCCGTACCCACACGCTGCCATCGGATCGCCACATTGTGTACCGTGATTCGACACTCCACACGTTTTTCCACTGCTCGCTCGTCCAATGTCTACGCTCGTTACACCAAGCGAGGTATTTACCGGTGTGATGTGTGGCTTATGAGCAGCCGCTCGACCATGAAATCCATGTTTCCTTACCTCACGCCTAACTGTCATGGTACCTGCAGGGGATGCTGATGCAGTTTCGAACTCCTGTGTGATGGTCTGGATAGATGTCTGCCTATTACACATTACGACCCTCTTCAACTGTCGGCGGACTCTGTCAGCCAACAGACGAGGTCGTCCTGTACACTTTCGTGCTGTACGTGTCTCTTCACGTTTACATTTCACTATCACAACGGAAACAGTGGATCTTGGGACGTTTAGTAGTGTGGAAATCTCGCGTACAGACGTATGACACAAATGACACGCAAACACCTGACAACGTCCGAAGTTCGTGAGTTCCGCGGAGAGCCAGATTTTGCTCTGTCACTATATCTAATGACTGCTGAGTTGGTTGGTATGAAGTACTTGGCAGTAGGTGGCAGCACAATGCACCTAATACGAAAAACGTATGTTTTTGGGAGTGTCCGGACACTTTCGATAACATTGTGTATCTAACCGATGCAAGTTTGCAGCTCCAGGAGGTGATGCTCTGCGATCTGGTAGACAGCATCCGTCACAAAACCATAAAGAAAAAAATCTAATGGCGTTGTGACTGAAGACCTCGGGAGCCAGGAGACGAGCCCTCCTCTGCCAAACCAGGGACATGGAAATGTGTCGTAAAGCCTTCCTAACGATCGAGGCCCAGCGAGAAGGGATACCATCCAGCTGCAGCACGGAATCAAGTTGCAGTTCTTTGACCTGTGAAAATTTAAACAGTTCGAACATGTTTAGTCGCGGTTACTGATGCCCCTGCAAAGAAAAACGGTCCCATCACACGACTGTGAAGCAGATCACACCACAGATTTACCTTTGGACTGTCACGCACTATTTTCACACAAAGTGTGATTTCAGAGTCCCATAACTTGAAATTGTGTCAGCTGACCATCGCAGACGCATGAAAGCAGGCTTCTTCCGAGAACATAACCTTTCTGAAATAATGTGGGTCATCATCGATGCGACTCTGACTCCCAGTTTCGAACCCTTCGCTCTTTGGCCTGCCATTATGTTGACGCGCAAACAGCAGCTGCAACTTGTAGGCATGAAGATTCAGTCTCTTGTGCAGCGCACCGTGGCTGGTGGTAGTTACAACTGTCGAGATGATTGACGGACTGGTGTGGATGGGCTCCGGATAAATGCCTGTTGCTCCCGCGACACATATGCTTGACTCGTCCTCGGCACGCCCAAAACTCATTCTGAGCATAACACTTCCGGCTTCCTTGAGCCTTGCGTGCCACTGTCTGATGGCCGGAAGCGATGCTACCGTGCTTCTATAACGTGTCCGGAAGTTCTGCTGAGCATGCGGGTTAGACTTAGTCTGTCAATTATTCCGCACACTCTACCATCTGACGGGGAGTGACCATTTTGGTCAATATCTATGCTGAAAAAATAAAAAACTAACAAAATTTTTGGTGCGTGTGAACATCGTGCCCCAAACCGCACCTTCAGGCCTCTACTTCTCCTTCCCTTGGCCAAATTCAGAGACGAAATCTTCAGCGTCGACATGATTTGCACCGGCTACTGCTGTCATGTTACATCGTCGCGGCAATGCGGCTTCGCCTTCGGCCATGACAGCGGGTAACACGATAAATATATTAAAAAAGTAAGTATACTGTAGATTCCTTACCAATACAGATACGAGGTCCAGACCCGAACGGAAAGTAAGTGAATGGCTTGATGAGATGCTTGTTCTCTGGACTGAACCTCTCCGGGTCGAAACGCTCAGGCTCCGGAAAGTACTTGGGGTCGCGGTGGATGGCGTGCACGGGCACCCAGACGACGTCGCCAGGGTGCAACCAGACGCCAGGAGCACCGTCTGCGGCTGGGAGCTGGTAGGAGCGCACGCACACGCGGTCCAGGGCTGTGCCGGGCACGTACATCCGCAGTGTTTCTGTGGACGTAAGATCAACTCTGTTAATTACATGACACAGAACTGAAAGTACGAAGGAAGCAAAGGTAAATTTCTTGGTAAATCAACGTAACGCAAAGAGATGGAAGGAATTTTTGGGTTAGACGTCTTGTCGATTTCATTGCTAATACACCGTCGGAAAGAAATAATTAGTACACCTGGAAAGACGATGACGATTTTCATCTGGTGACTCCCTATGCACCTAGAGGATAGGAGATATACTGATAATGGTTTAAATCTCGTACGCCAACAGATGCCGCAGTGGAATAGCTACCAGACCGCCATGTGTGACTATCCTTTAATAGGGAGTGCTCACAGTCAGAACCTCAGTGTTGGGGAAAATGTTTGAAGCAAGCCAGCCGTGACAGACGCACTCACCCTCCCTAGAGCCAAATGAACGAGTTTGAAAGGAGTAAAATAGAGACCTTCCGAGTGGCGAGATGGTCATTTCGGAAAATTGCCACACGAATTGTACTTGCTACGTCAGTTGTGCAACGATGTTGGTATCAGCAGTAACGTGAACATTGTCACACCCGTAGACGAGGTTCTAGATGCCCACGCAGTACAGACGCGCACCAGAATCGTATTATTGTAAGGGCAGCAGTGACAGATCGTACGGCCACCACAGCATAGTGAAGAGGAGTTGTGATCCGAGACGTGCCAACACAAGCTGTTGTGAACCGGTTATTAGCAGTGCAGCTACGGCCACGCACGTCTCTAGCCCGTCTCGCAGCAGTATCACAGCATCGACGGACACTGCTCGACTAGTGCCGTCAGCGGATCCCTTGGAAGGGCGCGACACGATCTTCAGCGATGGTAGGAGAATCCGCCTGCTCTTGAATGACGGTCGTTTGGCGAACGGTGTAGAACTGGTGAGCACTCTCTCGTGCAGCGCACTCTTCCAAGACATGCTGGTTTCTTCCCAGGCATTAAGGTCACGGTTGCGATAAGCTATAACTCTCGTTGACCTTGGGTGTTTCTGGAGCGGACGCTAACCTGCTCCCGGGATGTGCGGAATGTTGTTAGACTCGCTTTTTTGCTTTTCTTGTGACAGGAAGGTGATGAGTTGTTGCAAAAGTGTTCTGCCCGTCCACACACTGCCCGTGAAACTCGAAGTGCTCTGCAGGACGTGCAGCGACTTCCTTGGCCAGGACGGTCTCCGGACTTTTCTCTGCTCGAGCACGTGTGGGACATGAAGGGACGAGAAATGACTGGTACCACTCGGCAACCTGAAGCTCTTACAGAACTGCGTGAGCAGGCTGAGCAGGGGTGCCATAACGTGTTCCAGGGAAGCATTCGACTGGATGCCAGTCAGCTCCTGCATTGTCGCCTGTCAACCTGGGTCGATGCCCGGTACCGCAGAACTGCTTGTGCCATTCATCTGTAAACGTAATCATTTCATGTACTCCATACACACTGCTGCAACAATAAATTGTGAGAAAATGGAAAGCTCCAAAGGGTGTATAATTTTCTTCTAGCAGTGCAGAAGGACAGCAGCAACTTAGGCTGAGGTCAGGATAGGAGAAGACCCAAGTTGTGTAAGAATCGTCACCGAAAGGTGTTTCAGTGCTTCACGGAAAACACGGGTGCCTAAATGAGGACGGCGTCACTCTCACTAAAGTGGGATCGTGTCACTTAACATTATCGACACATATTTGTAACTGAAATGAATTTCCTAAATTGATCTGGTTTTCTCGATAAAGCTTTCTATATTGCTTACTATAGTTCTTTGTTCTCAAATACGTCTATGAAGCCCCGCTTACGAATAGCTTTTATTGCAATTGCTACTAAATTTTGTTTTATAAATTCTAAGTTTTCTTCTGATGATGACAGTAGCGGACCTTGGTTGTACATAGCTATGTATGTATGTTAGGCGAGCTGGATGACATTATTCACAATAGTTACTAGCCTACAATACATTCACGAAATACCCAATCTCTTGTGGTGTATGAGGAAATTTATCCACAGCGAGTAATCTTCTTTTGTTTTAAACCTTAGACAGAGCCCGTACTTGTTATACGGTTTTTTTGTTGTTATATTTGACTGAATGATGTTTGAAGGCATATTAAACGTACCTTGAAATGGACAAAGCGGGGTGGCGCACTGACTGAGACGCTGGACTTGTATTCGAGAGGAGAAGGGTTGAAATCCTTTCCCAGCCAGCCCCATGTAGCTGCCGCAAACATCGCCTATACGGTTTCGGGCGAAAGCTGGAGTTTAGATTTAAACTTTGTTTGCTCTGTTGCTCTGTGATTGCTCATGATACTTAAAATTAGGTGTTTAGTTCTGTTATATTTTTAAAAAAATGTTCAAGATTTTTTGTGTAGTCACTCATTTTTTGTGTAGTTAAAATGTAGAAAACTTTGACTAGGTGACTTCATTCAAAATTTAATTTGAAGTGTAGATTCACAAAACTGGTTTGTGATTACCGCATAGATAAACAGAAGATTGCGTAAGCTAATTACTAGACTTTCGTGTATCTTTGCTTGTTCTCTTAAGGTGTTCACGGAAGTTCCCAAATTGGTGTCCAGAATTATTTGTGGTCCGTTGGAGCCATTGGTGAACGTGAGAACTAAACTGACTCTAAACACTGCCCAACGGTACCGACCGGCCGCCATGTCATCTTCGTACCACGGGCGTCCCTGGATGTGGACGGGCACGTGGCCAGCACACCGCTCACACAGCCGTAGGCCAGTTTACGAGACCTCACAAGGGCCGAGTGCGGCCCGGGCGCCGACACCGCTCGGCAGAGCGGAAGGTCTCACGTCCCGGGCCTAGCCCAGCCCAGCCCGACAGCGCCTCACTTTGGTGATCTGCCGGCTGCCGGGGTCACCACTGCGGCGAGGCGAAGCGCAAGAAAGAACTGTACGGTCAAAGTGACTACCAACCAGACTGCGCTCGAAATCGGAAGACTTGCACCCATACAAGAATTACACTACTTTTTTCATCGCTTTAGTGTGCGTAAGTGGATAAGCTGAGTGAAACAAGTGCAACAAACTTTAGATGGCAGAAGAATCTCAACGTAGCTGTAGAAGCACTTAAATGAAATTTGCTGCATAAACAGCTCTGAGTATACGGAAGGCGGCAACAGTAACTGACTGGATAAGACGTATGCGGGGAAACCGGGAAAATAACAGTTTGAACGAATTAATAGTATTCAGTAAAGACCTGTTTTTTAGCTGCTGTTCAAGAGGAGGAGGAGGCGTGCAGCGGTGAGGAAGAAACTGAATCTGTCTACATATACCTAGGTCTTTTGCAAGTGAAGAGATTCAGTATGCACTGAAGAACACAAAGAACAGTAAAAGTCCTGACCTGGATAGAATAACATCTGGAATAATAAACATGGGTCATACTGCAGCATCTGACCACATTAAAGTACTATACAAGACACACAAGACAAAAATAATGCTCTTTCAGAAACTCCTCAAGCTGTTTTTAGGAAGGGCTTTTCGCTAATAGATCATTTGCAGATAGTGATACTTATAACAGAGAAATTTAACTAACTTCTCCGTCGGTGCTCGTCAGATCACGAAAATAACATTAAAAATGAAACGCTTTCCTGATTTCAAAATAACAGACACATCAACAATGTAGCATAACAGTATGTTTACACATTTTATTGATATTATAAAGGAATTCACTTGTCTGTACCATAAAAATGTACTTGAAGCCTCAACAGATGTACGTATACTTCATACACTGCGGTAACAAAGTCGTGGGATACGGCCTAATGTCGTGTCGGTCCACCTGTTGTCCGGCTTAGTGGAATAACTCGACGTGGCATAGACTCAACAAGCCGTTGGAACTACCGTTCCACGGGTCTGTGCCGCTTTTGAAGCCTACCATCAGCTGTTACAAACTCAAATTGGGACTCATATGACCAGCCCACACTTTTCCAGACGTCTAATGTCCAACCGATGTCGACAGGCGATGTCGTGCTCCAAGCAAAGGCACTCTCGTCGCTCGTCTGCTGCCACAGCACATTAACGACAAATTTTCCGCGCTGCCCTAGCGGATACGTTCATCCTACGCCCCACACTGATTTGTGCAGCTGTTTCACGCAGTGCTACTTGTCTGTTAGCACTGACAACTCCGCGCAAACCCCGCTGCTCTCGGTCGTTAGGTGAAGGCCGTCGGCCACTGTGTTGTCTGTGGTGAGAAGTGACGTCTCAAATTTGGTTTTCTGGGCACACTATGGATCTCGGAATATTGTATTCCCTTTACGACTTCCGAAATAGAATATATAATGCGGCCAGCTCCAACTAACATTCCGCGTTCAAGGTATGTTAATCACCCGTCATGCGGCCAGAATCACGTCGGAGATCTTTTCACATCAATCATCTGAGCACAAATGATACTCCCGCCAACCCAGTGCCGTTTTATAACTTGTCTACGCGATACTAACGCCATCTGCATATGTGGATGTTGCTATGCCGTCACTTACGTCTTTCCAGTGAATTGGTGTAACAAGTATATGTATTGCAGCGCCACAGCGCAGTTCGAATAGAACCAACTAGGCAAGAGAATTAACACTGAGAGAGGAGTCAAACGCAGCGTATGACTTCACTGAAGTTATTCATAACACTTTTGGAGCAGGTTAGTGCCACGCTTTAGAGGGCGTACTGAAGCTTGTGATTTTATATAAGACACGAACTGCATTTTTGTTGAAAGAAAAAGACTATTGTGACATATGGCACACAAACCTCGGGCTTAACACACAAACAGCAACAAATCAGAGTGACACACAATGGAACGCTAAAAAGGTAGATTCAGGACGTAAATTCATGCAAAATATAAAATCGGTATGAAAGATTCCTTGACCTGAACCAAACAGATAAAATGAAATGGAGAGGTCAATCAATCAGGATGACAAATGCAACAAATAACAACAGTATGGATTCCTATAGAAGGATAAGGGAGGAGGAGAGGAAAGAGAGGAAGATGGCCAGATGGGCTGAACACCTATGGGGACCCAATTTACCACACAGGAGAGACCAATGGTGGGGATTCGGAGAGGCTTTTTTGCAACAGTGGGCCGCTAATGATTACGAAGAGAAGTAATAACAATTAGATAGTATCGACGGATGTGAAATTCTTTGTTTTCTGGAAAGTGTTAAGCAGAGTACTTCTGGCAAAAGCTTGCATTTATCCAAGAACATGAGAGCACGCACCAGCGAGCACCATGTCGAGGTACTGGCAGCCCAGGACCTGCTCGTAGCTGGGCTGCCCTGCGCTCTTCTGCATCAGCTCGTCCACCTCCCTCTGCAGCCGCTTCTGCACGTCCTCGTGCGTGGCCAGCAGGTAGCTGCAGAACGTCAACAGAGTGGCTACTGACTCGAAGCCGGCGAAGAAGAAGAGTATCACCTGTGCGGCCACGTCCTCATCGCTGAGACCTGCGTCAGGGAAGAATGTTTTTTTATACCATTCAGAAATAAAGGCCAGCCCCTCAAAGCGTCGCTGCTCTCCGAGCCTCCGTAGCAATCTTATAAATACATTCAAAATTACGCACTCTGGCAAAAACACATTAAATATGGGACGAAGTGGTACTCAGTTCAATAGCAAACCATTGATGCTCCACAAACCTTTAACGCGGCAAATGCCTGAATTGGTCCCAAATTCATATTCATACAGGTTGTTGTTGTTGTTGTGGTCTACAGTCCTGAGTCTCGTTTGATGCAGCTCTCCATGCTACTCTACCCTGTGCAAGCTTCTTCATCTCCCAGAACCCACTGCAACCCACATCCTTCTGAATCTGCTTAGTGTAGTCATCTCTTGGTCTCCCTCTGCGATTTTTACCCTCTACGCTGCCCTCCAATGCTAAATTGGTGATCCCTTGATGCCTCAGAACATGTCCTACCTACCGATCCCTTCTTCTGGTTAAGTTGTGCCACAAACTTCTCTTCTCCCCAATCCTATTCAATACTTCCTCATTAATTATGTGATCTACCCATCTAATCTTCAGCATTCTTCTGTAGCACCACATTTCGAAAGCTTCTATTCTCTTCTTGTCCAAACTATTTATCGTCCATGTTTCACTTCCATACATGGCTACACTCCATACAAATACTTTAAGAAATGACCTCCTGACACTTAAAACTATACTCGATGTTAACAAATTTCTCTTCTTCCGAAACACTTTCCCTGACATTGCCAGTCTACGTTTTATATCCTCTCTACTTCGACCATCATCAGTTATTTTGCTCCCTAAATAGCAAAACTCCTTTACTACTTTAAGTGTCTCATTTCCTAATCTAATTCCCTCTGCATCGCCAGACTTAATTCGACTACATTCCATTATCCTCGTTTTGCTTTTGTTGATGTTCATCTTATATCTTCCTTTCAAGACATTACCCATTCCGTTCAACTACTCTTCCAGGTCCTTTGCTGTCTCTGACAGAATTACAATGACATCGGCGAACCTCAAAGTTTTTATCTCTTATCCATGGATTTTAATACCTACTCCAAATTTTTCTTTTGTTTCCTTTACGGCTTGCTCAATATACAGATTGAATATCATCGTGGAGAGGCTACAACCCTGTCTCACTCCCTTCCCAGCCACTGCTTCCCTTTCATGTCCCTCGACTCTTATAACTGCCATCTGGTTTCTATACAAATTCCAAATAGCCTTTCGCTCCCTGTATTTTACCCCTGCCACCTTCAGAATTTGAAAGAGACTATTCCAGTAACGTTGTCAAAAGCTTTCTCTAAGTCTACAAATGCTAGAAACGTAGGTTTGCCCTTCCTTAATCTAGCTTCTAAGATAAGTCGTTAGGTCAGTATTGCCTCACGTGTTCCAACATTTCTACGGAATCCAAACTGATCTTCCCCCAGGTCGGCTCCTACTAGCTTTTCCATTCGTCTGTAAAGAATTCGCTTAGTATTTTGCAGCTGTGGCTTATAAAACTGATAGTTCGGTAATTTTCACATCTGTCAACACCTGCTTTCTTTGGGATTGGAATTATTATATTCTTCTTGAAGTCTGAGGGTATTTCGCCTGTCTCATACATCTTGCTCACCAGATGGTAGAGTTTCGTCAGGACTGGCTCTCCCAAGGCCGTCAGTAGTTCCAATGGAATGTTGTCTACTCCGGGGGCCTTGTTTCGACGCATGTCTTACAGTGTTCTGTCAAACTCTACACGCAGTATCGTATCTCCCATTTCGTCTTCATCAACATCCTCTTCCATTTCCATAATATTTTCCTCAAGTACATCGCCCTTATATAGACCCTCTATATACTCCTTCCACCTTTCTGCTTTCCCTTCTTTGCTTAGAACTGGGTTTCCACCCGAGCTCTTCATGTTCATACAAGTGGTTCTCTTATCTCCAAAGGTCTCTTTAATTTTCCTGTAGGCAGTATCTATCTTACCCCTAGTGAGATAAGCCTCTACATCCTCACATTTGTCCTCTAGCCATCCCTGCTTAGCCATTTTGCACTTCCTGTCGATCTCATTTTTGAGACGTTTGTGTTCCTTTCTGCCAGCTTCATGTACTGCATTTTTATATTTTCTCCTTTCATCAATTAAATTCAATATTTCTTCTGTTACCCAAGGATTTCTACTAGTCCTCGTCTTTTTACCTACTTGATCCTCTGCTGCCTTCAACACTTCATCCCTCAAAGCTACCCTTTCTTCTTCAACTGTATTTCTTTCCCCCATTCATGTCAATTGTTCCCTTATGCTCTCCCTGAAACTCTGGACAACCACTGGTTCCTTCAGTTTATCCAGGCCCCATCTCCTTAAATTCCCACCTTTTTGTAGTTTCTTCAGTTTTAATCTACAGTTCATAACAAATAGATTGTGGTCAGAGTTCTCATCTGCCCCTGGAAATGTCTTACAATTTTAAACCTGGTTCCTAAATCTCTGTCATACCATTATATAATCTATCTGATACCTTTAGTATCTCCAGGCTTCTTCCATGTATAGAATCTTCTTTTATGATTCTTGAACCAGGTTTTAGCTATGATTAGGTTGTGCTCTGTGCAAAATTCTACCAGGCGGCTTCTTCTTTCGTTTCTTACCCCCAATCCATATTCACCCACTACGTTTCCTTCTCTCCCTTTTCCTACTACCGAATTCCAGTCACCCATGACTACTAAATTTTCATCGCCCTTCACTATCTGAATAGTTTATTTTATTTGATCATACATTTCTTCAATTTCTTCGTAATCTGCAGAGCTAGTTGGCATATAAACTTGTACTCCCGTAGTAGGTGTGGGCTTCGTATCTATCTTTGGCACAAAATGCGTTCACTATGCTGTTTGTAATAGCTTACGCGCATTCCTATTTTCTTATTCATTATTAAACCTACTCCTGCATTACCCCTATTTGATTTTGTGTTTATAACCCTGTAGTCACCTGACCAGAAGTCTTCTTCCTCCTGGCACCGAACTTCACTAATTCCCACTACATCTAACTTTAACCTATCCATTTCCCGTTTTAAATTTTCTAACCTACCTGCCCGATTGAGGGATCTGACATTCAACGCTCCGATCCGCAGAACGCCAGTTTTCTTTCTCCTGATAACGACATCCTCTTGAGTAGTCCCCCCTGGAGATCCGAATGGGGGACTGTTTTACCTCCGGAATATTTTACCCAAGAGGACGCCATCATCATTTAATCATACAGTAAAGCTGCATGCCCTCGGTTAAAATTACGGCCGTAGTTTCCCCTTGCTTTCAACCGTTCGCAGTACCAGCACAGCAAGGCTGTTTTGGTTATTGTTACAAGGCCAGATCAGTCAATCATCCAGACTGTTGCCCCTGCAACTACTGAAAAGGCTGCTGCCCCTCTTCAGGAACTACACGTTTGTCTAACCTGTCAACAGATACCCCTCCGTTGTGGTTGCACCTACGGTACGGCTATCTGTATCGGTGAGGCACGCAAGCCTCCCCACCAACGGCAAGGTCCATGGTTCATTGAGGGGGATTCTTACAGGTACCGACGGTAAATGCAAAATTGTGAACTTCGGTCGCCGATGGCTGAAAGTGTGTTGCAGCTGAGAAATTTCCCCGGCCAGCTGCCAATGACGGTAGGAAGGGATCCGAGACACCAGGATGTAAAGCCTCAGCGACCTTCATTCCGCCTAATCAGCTGGGCAGTAGTTGTGCCTCGGAGACAGGCGCGTGAACAGTGTAATGCGCATATGTCAGCGCTTGAGAGAGCACTTGAAACTGGCCTCATCAGCGGATCGATCGACAGACTAAAAGCCGAAATACTAAATGTCTTTTACCAGAGCTGTTCACAGAGGAAGACTGCACTGTACTTCCTTATCTAGATTCTCGCACAGATGACAAAATGGTAGATACCGAAAGAGATGACAGAGGGATAGAAAAACAATTAAAATCGCTAGAAAGAGGAAAGAGCGCTGGACCTGATGGGATACCAGTTGGATTTTACACAGAGTACGCGAAGGAACTTGCCCCCCTTCTTGTAGCGGTGTACCGTAGGTCTCTAGAAGAGCGTAGAATTCCAAAGGATTGGAAAACGGCACAGGTCATACCCGTTTTCAAGGAGGTACGTCGAACAGATGTGCAGCGCTATAGACCTGTATCTCTAACGTCCATAAGTTGTAGAATTTTGGAACACGTATTATGTTCGAGTATAATAACTTTTCTGGAGGCTAGAAATCTACTTTATAGGAATCAGCATGCTTTTGGAAAAAGACAATCGTGTGAAACCCAGCTCGTGCTATTCGTCCACGAGACTCAGACGGCCACAGACACAGGTAGATGCCGTGTTTCTTAACTTTCGCAAGGCGTTCGATACAGTTCCCCACAGCCGTTTAATGAACAAAGTAAGAGCATACGGACTATCAGACCAATTGTGTGATTGGATTGAAGAGTTCCTAAATGGCAGAACGCAGCATGTCATTCTCAATGGAGAGAAGTCTTCCGAAGTAAGAGTGATATCAAGTGTGCCGCAGGGAAGTGACGTAGGACCGTAGGTATTCACAATATGCATAAATGACCTTGTGGATTACATCGGAAGTTGACTGAGGCTTTTTACGGATGATGCTGTGGTATATCGAGAGGTTGTAACATTGGAAAATTGTACTGAAATGAAGGAGGATCTGCAACGAATTGACGCATGGTGCAGGGAATGATAAATTGAATCTCAATGTAGACAAGTGTAATGTGCTGCGAATACATAGAAAGAAAGATCGCTTATCATTTAGCTACAATATAGCAGGTGAGCAACTGGAAGCAGTTAATTCCATAAATTATCTGGGAGTACGCATTAGGAGTGATTTAAAATGGAATGATCATATAAACTTGATCGTCGGTAAAGCAGATGCCAGATTGAGATTCATTGGAAGAATCCTAAGGAAATGCAATCCGAAAACAAAGGAAGAAGGTTACAGTACGCTTGTTCGCCCACTGCTTGAATACTGCTCAGCAGTGTGGGATCCGTACACATAGGGTTGATAGAAGAGATAGAGAAGATCCAACTGAGAGCAGCGCCCTTCGTTACAGGATCATTTAGTAATCGCGAAAGCGTTATGGAGATGATAGATAAACTCCAGTGGAAGACTTTGCACGAGAGACGCTCAGTAGCTCGGTACGGGCTTTTGTTGAAGTTTTGAGAACATACCTTCACGGAGGAGTCAAACAGTATATTGCTCCCTCTTACGTATATCTCGCGAACAGACCATGAGGATAAAATCAGAGAGATTAGAGCCCACACAGAGGCATACCGACTATCTTTCTTTCCACGAACAATACGAGACTGGAATAGAAGGGAGAACTGACAGAAGTACTCAAAGTACCCTCCGCCAGACACCGTCGGGTGGCTTGCGGAGTATGGATGTAGATGTAGATGTAGATTTCAGTAAGAGCGATTCCGCTGGCTGGATACTGGCAGGAATGGGTGCACCGTTGCCGAACACGACGTCAAGAAGGAAGCGGTCGGCCTAGAGAGACGACAGGACGAGAGGACAGAGCAACGTCGAAGAAGCACTCAGAGCCCCGGACTCGTCACTATCCTAGATCCGACGTGCGACTGGTGCTTGGGTGACCGCGAGGACCTCCAGTGGGCGGCTCACAGGAGGGGGCTGACGCCACGGCGCCCCTTGCGCCGGCACCGTTGACCTCTGTACACCGGTGAGCCCCCTTTCCAGCGGTGTCACGCATCCGGCCTGTAGTTTCATTGACTGCCGGAGAATCGTCTTCAGTGCTGAGTCCCGGTCCGAACTGAGCCCCCAATGACCAGAGATGACGTGCCTGGACCAGCTCCGGGCATCAGCGGGAGACGGAGGTGACTGTCGCCCTGCAAATGTTCCGACAGCAGGGGGTGGTGGTCTGGGACCACACTTCTTTTCACTCCAGGACTGCTCTCGTCGTCAGTCGCGGCGCACTTGCGGCACTGCGATACGTCGACGGTACTGTACGCTCCGTTTTGTTGCCCCTCATGTCAAGCCATCGTGCATTTGCTTTTCAGGAAGACAACACCCATTCGCACACCGCGAGAGTTTCTGCTGTTTGTCTTCGTGCCCTGCTTTGGGCAGCAAGATTGGCGGATCTCTTCCCAATTCGGGATGCTTGGATCGTTACCGGCAGCGCCCTCCCGCCAGCTTACGATTTTGACGATCTAACTTGCTTATTGGACAGAATTTGACACGCTATCTCTCAGGAGGACATCCAACATCAGTCAAAGAATTCAAAGCCTAATAACTGCTTGGATAAGGGCCACAGGTGGAGCAACGCGTTCTTAACTTGATGAATTTTAAAGCTCTTTCTCCTACATAAATCATCTAATTTTTCCGAAATAGTTCTTATTTCTTTATCTGTACATGTGCATCATATCTACCGATTTGCGTCATTCGGATAAGTCCTTCGTGATGAGCCTTTTTTTGCCTTCCAAGTTATATAAAAAAATCTTAGATTCACCGCTTTTCAAAGATGAGCGACATTTATTGCTATACACAACCTTCATTATTTCTCTACTATGATATAAAAATTTTCGCACAATTGCTGAAAACTGTAAGCTGTACACGTTTGTATCTGCCGTATGGCACTGGAGATTACATAAGTAACTGGCTTACAACTAAAACCTCTCCAAAGTGGAAGATATCTGGATGTAATGAGGTATTTGTGAGATCCTAGACAGATTACGCTCTTCTAACAGTATTTTATCCAAGATCGCGATTGGTAAACGTGAGGTCATTTTCTTTTTCGAGAACGATCCTCGCTGAGATGCTCATAATTATAGGTGTATATCACTGATGTGTTGTTGTGAAATATACTGTGTGCTCGCGCACTGTAACCTTTCTAAAGATCGAAGGCCTCATCTACAAAAATCAACATGGGTTCCATACAGAGAGATATTGCGAAACACAGCTCTTTCTGCACTTCCCTGAAATTCAGAGAGCTGCATACAAACGCCTTCAGATTCATGCTGTCTCCCTTGACTTCCGGATAGCATTCGACACTGTTCAGCACTATCGATTAGTGAACAAAACACGAGCACATGCGTAATCGAAGAAGATTTTTGACCTAGCAAGTAGAACTCAAAACAGATGAAAATATTTACAAATTTGGTAATCTGATTCCATTCGACCTACTACTGACTATTCGATCGACTGGTAAAACATTAAGAATTGACAAAAAATGCATTAGCAAATTGTACATAACAAATAACGTGAGAAAAGTGTATGCGAACTTTTGTGGTAAATTCTCGCGATCGAACAAAAAGAAGCTCGTGAAAATGTTTGAACTGTCACTTTGAGTAGGTGAAATGTGCTCACAGTTGCCCAAACGAACAGCCATAGTATACACGAGGGAATGGCGACAGTGAAAATTTGTTCCGTATCGGGATTCGAACTCGGATTCCCCACTTTACGCGAGCGCTCGTATTATGCGCTTTGGACCCAATCTTCCACAGTTCCTCGATCTTGCTTCACTACCTGTACTCAAAACGTTATGTAATTTCCGTGCAGGGCAGTACATTTTAAATCGAAAGTAGCTGCCTGGTGTCGGCGGATAAATGCAATACTATAGTGCCTGTGTTGTTAAGGAGAACGATGCCACGTTACTTCTTACATGAATGCGTCCGAAGGAGCACAGCATCGTTCTTCTTAACAACACAGGCACTGCTATTCGTACTTTGAATACCACTGAAAATGACTCTAATTTATTGGAAAGATTAATAAGATGTGACGAATGTTGGTGTATCACTTGTGATGCAGTAACTAAGCGCCATTTCATGTACTGGGATCGTCCAGCTTCACCGAGAACAAAAAAACTCGAATTACCAAACCAAGATTCAATCATGGAATTGTGTATCATCACTTGGTTCCTGAAGGTCACAGTATTAATCAATATAACTATCTTGAGATTCCTTCTCAACTCCATGAGCAAATAAGAAAAAAAAGACCCAAACTGTTGAAGAACAACTCACATGTTCTGCATCAAGATGCGCACTGGCTCTAACAGGTCTCTAGTGGGGTAAAGCATTCCGGTGTTAACGGACCCACCTTATTCGCCTGACCAAGCAACACGTGGCTTTTATACAGGAGTAGTAGTAGCTTTACCTATCCGTACATCTATTTTTACAAGGCAATAGGACATGTCAAAGTATTAACGAGTTTAGACGAATTTAGAATTAGCTAATGCGTATACACATACATTTACAGATTTCTAGTTAGACGCAATCATTAGATTTACTCATAGTATACAATACTTTTTTACAAATAACTTATTAAATAATGTAATGCCACACTGTTCACTCATATCTCACTATCAGTCACTGCACGCACTATACACAGCTCGTTTCATAACACTTCACTCACTACACACACACACACACACACACACACACACACACACACACTGCTGATCTCTGGCCCATTTACGCTACCGCAACTTTCCATTTGCTATCCTGAAGAACTGAGTCAGCATTCGTCTATAATGAGTGAGATGTTGAGCTCAGAAAGAGGAAGAGGTGTTAGTATTTGCTTTGCATAGCTTGGGGGTAAGTTTTTCTAGAAAAGGTAAAGAAACTTAGTCTGAAGATTTTATATGGAATATTGGATGTTGTATAATCATTATTATTTATCTCTATAACATGTTTTTTCACCAAACCCCTGCCCTGTTTTATCTAAGTAATGCTTCAATGTATAAAATGTATTGCATAATAGATACTTTTTAGCTGCCTTTTTAAATAAGTGTATTTTTGCAATTTCTTTAATCTCTTTTGGTAATTTATTGTACAGTATTATTTATTGGTAGAAATGCTGTTTTGAGTGTCATGTTTATTTTTTAATGCTAAACGTAAGTTGAGTCTAGCTCTTGTTCCATGGTCATGGACAGAGCTGTTTGTGCAGTAATTATCGATGATATTTTTGATGCGTACAGCTGGCTGGTAAATGTATTCAGACGGAGCAGCAGTTAAAGTCTCCAGTGTTCTGGACAGACCCTTACAACGCACTCGACTACTATTCTCATGGCTCTTTTCTGGAGTTTGAAAACTGTGTCCACATTTTACGCATTAGTTCCCCAAAAAAGAATGCCGTAGCTAAGAACTGATTGTACATATGAATAGTGTGTAAATAAAAGACACTGCATGTTACACACTGATGATGGGGTTCTAAGGGCACAACATGCTGATCACATTCTGTTTGCATGTACCTTTGTGTGTTCACACCACTTCAACTGAGAATCGATATTCGTTCCTAGAAATTTTGCATTTCTTACACCGTCTATGGAGGTGCCATTTACATTTAATTTAACGTTGTCATTTTCCATCTTCAAACTGAAATTCATAGTATTAGTTTTCTTCATGTTCAATGTCACTTTATTGCTTATCGACCAATCGTCAACTTCCTTGAGAGCTTCATTTCCTCTCTCTGTAGGGATTTCTCTTGTTTCCTCAGTGACTATAATACTGCTGTCATCAGCGAAGAGAATATTATCACCATGAGTAACACAACTGGGAAAGTCATTGATGTATATCAGGAATAGTTTTGGTCCTAATATGCTATCTCGCGGAACCCCTATATTAATGAATGTTGCTTATGATAAGTGTTTTACTAAATGTTTAGATCTATTTGAAGTATGTGTTATCTCCAATATTTGTAGCCTATCTGCTACGTATGATCGAAACCAGTCATTAGTTACCCCTCTTATTTCTAATGCTTCTATTCATTTAATAGAATCTTGTGGTCGACTGTTTCAGAGACCTCAGAAAGATCCAAAAATATGTCTCTGACACACTCATCTTTGTTGGTTCAAATGGCTCTGAGCACTATGGGACTCAACTGCTGTGGTCATTAGTCCCCTAGAACTTAGAACTACTTAAACCTAACTAACCTAAAGACATCACACACATCCATGCCCGAGGCAGGATTCGAACCTGCGACCGTAGCAGTCGCGCGGTTCCGGACTGCGCGCCTAGAACCGCGAGACCACCGCGGCCGGCTCACTCATCTTTGTCTAGAGCATCAAGTACAGCTTTTGTGAATTCTACTACGGCTAACTCCGTATTTTTGCCACTTCGGAAACCAAACTCTGATTTGGTTAAAAGATTTAATTTATTTAGGTTATCCATTAATCTGTCTTTCTAGGCTTAACAATACTACACAGCAGATAAAGTATAAAAATATCACAGACATATTATACAAAATTAACGAACGAAAATGAAAAAACTTGTCAGTGGAGAGACTCGATTCCACATCAGTACAAAACTATAATATAAAGCTAATGCTATGCCCCTACCATCTTTCTTTCTTTTCTTTTTCTTTTTATTTATTTATTTATTTTTTAACGGCTTTATTCGTACAACGGTGGCGTTCTATGGGTAAAGAAAGTAACTAAACATAAAAAAAATTAAGATATAAACATAATGCAAAGACTGCACTTCGTGTGGAATCAGGGTTGGTGTAACAACAGAAGGGAAGCCGGCAGTCAGCATGCCGACTCGCTACCATATCCAGAGCGGCTACAGACACCTTCGGGTGCGCACAGAGAAGGCTGGTTCGTCGTGCACCAGTGCCGTTACAGGCAGAACATCATGCGCGCTCTGTTAGCTCTGTAGTCTTTCTCATACGACGTTAGAGGAACTATCCACCTAAAAAGTTTTATTTTTACTTTACCTACAACTTTACATGTCTGTTTCGTGGTGAAATGCCCATCGTCTCGCTAATGGTCATACTTATTATGATTATTGGGTTTAAGTATGACGCTTCGCTGAATTCGAAAACGTTTGCAATGAAAAATATGGGTCGCTATGATATGGCATTTGGTGCATATTGCACCGTATTGGTAAATAATGGCACACGATGAGGAGAGTATTTTTCCATATGGTTAAGATACGGAACTTCCCTATCTACATCTATATAGCCGAAGCTATAGTTTTTATTTTATTTTATTTTCAATCTAGTGCTGTAGTTTTTTTAAAAGGTCATTGACAGCTGGTGAAAACAGAATTTGCTGCTATGAAAATAAACGGACAAGATCTTCTTGCATGCTACAGCAAATGGCACAATGAGTTTTTCCGTAAGGTATTGACCTCTCTGATTGCCAATTGTTTATTTAACAAGACACTCCATTTCAAGATTATGCCACAGAAGCTATTACAAGGCACGACTGTCCATATGATTCTGTATTATGGCAAAAGAAGCAAAATTAAACCTTCCAATAAGAGAGAGGTAGCCGTTACTCGTAACTGATGATTCTTTTCAAATGAGAAAAGCTTAACAATGATGACAAAGACAACTTGTCAGTCCTGTTGCAATTCTGGCAATAGAAACTTACGAAAACGGATTTCTCCTCGTCCTTCATGTGAGAAATAGGGAAACAATTCGCAGCAAATAGAGTACCCCATCTTTTTTTTAAGTTCCTATCCCCATTCAGATTGAAGTGGTGATGTTCTTCACCTTAATAGTCTTTTGATGTGTTAGAGGTGGATTACATAAATTTGTAATCTATTTTAACCTTAAGGAATAGTCTCAACCGATTATTAAAGTAATGATTATCATATTTTTGTAACCTAGTTATCCACAGTTACAGAGGCACCAGATTTGTCATTTCTAATTGAACAATGCTGCATTTTTACTTGAGAGAAGAGCTGACCAAATAAAACTCTTTCGTCGCTCTGAAGCTGTGATCACATTGACGACTTGCAAAACCTAGTCAGTTATTCGTCAAGGTCAATCTCTCTCATGTAGTAAAAAAAATTCACTCCCTCACTCCGCACAGAGACAGGAATGGATAGATGGTACCCTGTTTGCTGTGCTTTTTCATATGTGAAATATAACTGAAGTGCAGAAAGAAAATCCTTTGGTAGGTTTCATTCCCAGCTGTTCGTTCTTAAATATAAACTGCGTTGCAAGATTTCCCTGAAACTGTAACAGAATTGGTGATTTGTTTTCATCTGAGTTCTTCAACTTTTTTATTCAGATACGTATCATCAGTGCCGAGTTTTAAGTAATGCATACATTTATCTTACAGCTACGTTAAATTTTGCTTTTTTGCCGAAAGGCAACATAAACTGCACAAACTAACCTTGTTATTGCGAAATTTTGCTAACCAAGTAATAGGCAACCAAGGAGTTCAATACCTTACGGAAAACTTCATTGCGTCTATTTGCTTCAACATAGGAGAAGAAATTGCGTTTATTTTCATAATAGCAAATTAACTTTTCACTGCCTATCAATGACTTTTTAAAAATTATCGTACTGAATTGAAAAAAAACTAAATAAAATCTGTTGCTTCGGCTATACCGGCGTATATAAGAATGTTCCGTAAGTTAACTATGACACAAAATACTCTTCTCGTTGTGTGCTATCAGTCACCAAAATCTAGTTTCGATATGTCGAACGGTTTCGAAGATGTAAGGGATGCTATCAACATTCCACCCACGCAAGCGTTCTGCGGAAGTGAACGTGCTACATAAATTGCGTTTTCTCGAGACTGGACACAAATACAGACCTTCTGCGACGTCTAAAGAAAAATTAAATGTCTTAGCTACATTTCAGTTGCAGCAACATATGGTGTAATATGCACCAAACGCAAAATCGTAGCTCCCTGTATTTTTCATTGCAAGCCTTCTGAATTTTGCGCAATGTCGTACTTAGGTGTGAATATCACTTTCATTATGACCATTATCCAATTTTGACATATAAAGCTATATTGTACAGTGAAAATCAATTTTTAACGATTATTTTCTGAAAAGCAATTGCGAAAGATTGCAGACCGTGCGCCTCGATTCTCTCATCAGAGGGTCGTCAGCCGTGACGCCAAAAGCAGGTAAGGAAGGTCTCGCTCATTGCGGCTCGCCGCCAGCCGGCTGCCACGGACTGCTGCCTCGGCAGGTAACAGGGCGGGTACTTTGGGCGCTGGATCATGCAGCCTCGCACTGGGCCCCCCTGAGCAGGGAACCCGCCTTCCTTCTGCGGGCACCCTTAGGCACGACACCAGCCGCTACCATCGGGCAATACGGCCGTAGACTCCTCCAACCCACCTTCGAGGTCGGGTACGTCTTCACAATGAAGGTGTCCAGATGGTTCTGTCACTTGTTCCGGTCCGTTTCCAAAAATGAACGTGCATGTAAAGTTAACTTCCCGTACCTGGCACATGTCAACTGTGTGGAGGACCCAAGAAGACACTATGCGGATAATTAGCAGAGTATCGGAGGTAGCGCAGGTGGTGTTAGAGACGAGTGAATCGTTCCCATAAGAAGCACCAAAAATGGATAAAGTGTTTGTCACCATCCTAGTGAAGATACCGTATGGTCAAATCCTTGATCCAAATCACTGCATTCTTCTTAGTACATGGATTAAATGCATATCTGGGATAAGAAGGGATGTCGTAGTCACTGATGTTACAGTCATTCACTGAATGAGGGCCAACATCAGATGTATCAACCTCCACCCACCACGTCAGACCCACATTCCAGACAGTGTTCATCCATGTAGCTAGATGGCCAGGGGACCAATGGAAAATCTGCCATACGTATGGAATGGAATCTGGCGATTCATATATTTGTCGTTGATCACCACATACTGGGCATCTCTGTCATGCATCGAGAAAAGCGCTGTGCACTGAACGCCAGGCCACCGACTGGTAACTAAGGGTAGATGGCTTTTGGTTGGATTTTGCGGATGGCCTCACATCATCCTGCAGTAAACATCGTGGACCGTCTCCAGCCGCTCACTTGGCAAGTCAGCTTCGACAAAACTGAATTCCACAAAAAACTCCTTACGGTGAGACAGTGTTGGGGAAATACGCGCCGCTGCAACTCGTGGTTCGTGAGAGCTGGGGGTCAGTTCTTCAATCAGAGTTCCCGAGAAGCTGCATTGCTGGCGAGTCTACATCTCCATCAACATGATGGCATCTAAAGCAGCTGCTCCAGCCCGCACATTGACCATTCTGAGACCTCCCTATGTGGTACGGAGAGTGAGTGTACCTTATTGCACTTTGATGATCATTCCCACACTGATGAAGTAACCAACGTGTGTGATGTTGTCTTCAGTATCGGTATCCGGCACCTGATAGACGTCTACTTAGGTCACGTGCTAGAGCACATTCAAAGATTGCAGCAAGTTGCTACGGACATCCATAGATATGATTTGTAAGAGACAAGTACGGTGTGCTGTCCGTCGACAGTCATGTGTAAAGACAATGCCCAAGCGTGTAATCATGTTCTGAAGTGGGTGTGGGGCCAAGCTCCCTTCTGGGAGGCCGCTGCCGATGGCCATTTCCCCAGACTGCTACATTTTCAAGTGGCTTCTGGCTGTGGCACGGTTCTGGCCAATCCAATGCAGTGATCTTTGGTCTTTGTCTGGTACATGCACTAAAAACACCACATCGTCCGCATATGCATGGCAGACAAAGGTAAGATCTCTCAACGAAAACACTAGCAGTCGGCATCACAGTCCCACTTGTTAGGTCGGTCACTGCTGCTACAATGGCAGGTTATCAAGATACAAGTGAGTTTGAACGTGGTGGTATAGTCGGCGCACGTGCGATGGGGCACAGCATCTCCGAGGTCGCGATGAAGTGGGATTTTCCCCTACGACCATTTCATGAGTGTGCTATGAATATCAAGAATCCGGTAAAACATCAAATCTCCGACATCGCTGCGGCCGGAAAAAGATCCTGCAAGAATGACTGAAGAGAATCGTTCAGTGTGACAGAAGTGCAAACCTTCCTCAAACTGCTGCAGATTTCAATGCTGGGCCATCAACAAGTGTCAGCGTGCGAATCATTCAACGAAACAACATCGATGTGGGCTTTCGGAGCCGAAGGCCCACTCGTGTACCCTTGATTACTGCATGACACAAAGCTTTACGCCTCGACTCGGCCCGTCAAGAGAGACATTGGACCATTGACGACTGGAAACATGTTGCCTGGTAGGAAGAGTCTCGTGTCAGATTGTATCGAGCGGATGGACGTGTACGGGTATGAAGACCACCCCCTGAATCCATGGGCCCTGCATGTCAGCAGCGGACTGCCCAAGGTGGAGGAGGCTCTGCAATGGTGTGGGGTGTGTGCAGTTGGAGTGATATGAGACCCCTGATGCCTCTAGATACGACTCTTACAGATGACTCGTACGTAAGCGTCCTGTCTGATTACCGGCATCCATTCACGTCCATTGTGTATTCCGTGGGACTTGGACAATTCCAGCAGGATAATGCGACATCCTACACGTCTAGAATTGCTACATAATGGCTCCAGGAATATTGTTTTGAGTTAAAACACTTCCGCTGGCCACCAGACTCCCCAGACATGAGCATTATTGAGCATATTTGAGTTGCCTTGCTACGTGCTATTCAGAAGAGATCTCCTTCCACTCGTACTCTTACATATTTACCGACAGCCCTGCAGGATTCATGGCGTCGGTTCCCTCCAACGCTACTTCAGACATTAGTCGAGTCCATCCCACGTCATGTTGCGGCACTTCTGCATCCCGGCGGGAGTCCTATACGATATGTGGCTTGTGTACCCGTTTCATAGGCTCTTCAGTGTATAATAACGTACCAATATGAGAAATCGAAAAAATGGCTACAGGTCAGCGTGGCAGAATACATCAGATTAAAGAGATATAAGACAAAAATACAACCAAAACTGTGTGATTCTTGAGTTTCTCCCGGCGTATTTAATAATCAAAATATCCACGGGTGTACTGCCGGTCTATAGTGTCCAACGGACACAATATTTCGGCGATCAAACATGTCGCCATCATCAAGTGAACTGACGGACTGAGCTCCTGTGAACGCGCCGGCACGGAGATCCGTACGCTATGGCTGCTCAGGGGGAACTGGGTTCGGTCGCGTCGGCGGCCGATTTAAATACCCTCCGCCCGCGGCGCGCTCCCTCCGCCGTCCGCGCCCCGCGCCACGGTAGCGCGGTGGAACAGATTGCGACGGCGTCTGAGATGACGTCGGTGTGATGGCTCTGTCCGCCGTGGTCGTCACAACTATGCGTTTGCTCGATTTACTCTTCATTAACCCAATCGCCAGCCTTGCTAAGATTGTAGCCACAGTCACGGTTTATGAGTTCGTCATTGGTGCGAATTTCGATGGCCTCTCTAACAACGCTGTCCCAGTATCTCGACGTCTGTACCAGAATCCTCGTGCGCTCATGTTCCATAGCGTGATTTTCCGACAAACAATGTTCAGCGACCGCCGACTTGCTCGGATACATCAGTCGAGTGTGCCTCTGGTGTTCACGGCATCGATCCTCGGAGGTACGCATCGTCTGACCAATACACGACTTGCCACATTGACACAGAATCTGGTATACGCCGGCCTTCCTCAAACCGAAGTCATTTTTCTCGCTCCCCACCAGTGCACGAGTTTTATTCGGAGGACGAAACACAGTTCCGACCCGGTGTTTCTTCAGAATGCGGGCGATTTTCCCCGAGAGTGCGCCTGTGTACGGAATAAATGCAGTGCCTACCTCCTCCCTCGTGACTTCATCCATCTCAACTGGTTGTGATGCAGTGGTTGGGCCACAACAAGACGAGGGTTCTTCTCAAGGACGCAGATTGACCGGAGGGTGACGCTAAGAAATTGTTACCCCAAGGTCCGGTACCGCCTAGACTACATGGACTCCCTCCCGAAGGTTCACATAGAGGGGGTACCTTTACGCTCCATTGTCAGTGACATCAGGGCACCTACATATTTGTTGGCCAAATACCTGACGGGAATATTAAGTCCTTATGTGGGTAAATGCCCTCATCACATCCGTAATTCCGTGGATTTTGTTAAACGCCTTGATAGCTTCAGGTTGGATGAGTCAGATATCATGGTGAGTTTTGACGTCGTTTCCTTGTTTACGAGGGTACCCCTGCGAGAGTCGCTAGAGTTGATTGGTCAGAGGTTTGACGAGAATACCACTGAACTTTTTAGGCATGTCTTGACTTCCACGTATTTTCTTTTTAATGGAGAATACAACGAACAAACGGAAGGAGTCGCCATGGGTGGCCCACTCTCACCGGTGGTAGCGAATTTGTACATGGAGAACTTCGAGGAGGAAGCCCTGTCGTCATCCGAATGGAAACCTACTTGCTTTTTCCGTTACGTGGACGACACGTTCGTCATCTGGTCACATGGTATGGATAAACTCCTTGACTTCCTTACACATCTAAACTCCATACACCCCAACATCAAATTCACTATGGAGACTGAAACGGTGGGTAAATTACCTTCCCTTGACGTCTTGGTCAGGAGAAGGGCTGACGGCACCCTAGGTCATGGGGTGTATCGAAAGAAAACACACACTGATCTGTATTTGCACGCAGGCAGCTGCCACCATCCTTCACAGAGGAATGGCCGCTATCGACAGGGGATCGCAAGTTGATTCCGTATTTCTAGATTTCCGGAAAGCTTTTGACACCGTTCCTCACAAGCGACTTCTAATCAAGCTGCGGAGCTATAGGGTATCGTCTCAGTTGTGCGACTGGATTCGTGATTTCCTGTCAGGAAGGTCGCAGTTCGTAGTAATAGACGGCAAATCATCGAGTAAAACTGAAGTGATATCAGGTGTCCCCCAGGGAAGCGTCCTGGGACCTCTACTGTTCCTGATATATATAAGTGACCTGGGTGACAATCTGAGCAGTTCTCTTAGACTGTTCGCAGATGATGCTGTAATTTACCGTCTAGTAAGGTCATCCGAAGACCAGTATCAGTTGCAAAGCGATTTAGAAAAGATTGCTGTATGGTGTGTCAGGTGGCAGTTGACGCTAAATAACGAAAAGTGTGAGATGATCCACATGAGTTCCAAAAGAAATCCGTTAGAATTCGATTAGTCGATAAATAGTACAATTCTCAAGGCTGTCAATTCAACTAAGTACCTGGGTGTTAAAATTACGAACAACTTCAGTTGGAAGGACCACATAGATAATATTGACGGGAAGGCGAGCCAAAGGTTGCGTTTCATTGGCAGGACACTAAGAAGATGCAACAAGTCGACTAAAGAGACAGCTCACACTACACTCGTTCGACCTCTGTTAGAATATTGCTGCGCGGTGTGGGATCCTTACCAGGTGGGACTGACGGAGGACATCGAAAGGGTGCAAAAAAGGGCAGCTCGTTTTGTATTATCGCGTTATAGGGGAGAGAGTGTGGCAGATATGATACACGAGTTGGGATGGAAGTCATTACAGCATAGACGTTTCTCGTCGCGGCGAGACCTTTTTACGAAATTTCAGTCACCAACATTCTCTTCCCAATGCGAAAATATTTTGTTGAGCCCAACCTACATAGGTAGGAATTATCATCAAAATAAAATAAGAGAAATCAGAGCTCGAAGAGAAAGGTTTAGGTGTTCGTTTTTCCCGCTCGCTGTTCGGGAGTGGAATAGTAGAGAGATAGTATGATTGTGGTTCGATGAACCCTCTGCCAAGCACTTAAATGTGAATTGCAGAGTAGTCATGTAGATGTAGATGTAAATGGGGTACTTAAAACTCTAGTACATAGGGCGCGCACTATCTCTGACACAGAGAGTCTACCCCAGGAATTGGAACATCTGAGAACTGTTGTTGTTGTGGTCTTCAGTCCTGAAACTGGTTTGATGCAGCTTTCCATGCTACTCTATCCTGTGCAAGCTTCTTCATCTCCCAGTACCTACTGCAACCTACATCCTTCTGAATCTGCTTAGTGTAGTCATCTCTTGGTCTCCCTCTGCGATTTTTACCCTCTACGCTGCCCTCCAATACTAAATTGGTGATCCCTTGATGCCTCAGAATATGTCCTACCAACCGATCCCTTCTTCTGGTCAAGTTCTGCCACAAACTTCTCTTCTCCCCAATCCGATTCAATACTTCCTCATTAGTTATGTGATCTATCCATCTAATCTTCAGCATTCTTCTGTAGCACCACATTTCGAAAGCTTCTATTCTCTTCTTGTCCAAACTATTTATCGTCCATGATTCACTTCCATACATGGCTACACTCCAAACAAATACTTTCAGAAATGACTTCCTGGCACTTAAATCTATACTCGATGTTAACAAAATTCTCTTCTTCAGAAACGCTTTTCTTGCCATTGCCAGTCTACATTTTATATCCTCTCTACTTCGACCATCATCAGTTATTTTGCTCCCCAAATAGCAAAACTCCTTTACTACTTTAAGTGTCTCACTTCCTAATCTAATTCCCTCAGCATCACCCGACTTAATTCGACTACATTCCATTATCCTCGTTTTGCTTTTGTTGATGGTCATCTTATATCCTCCTTTCAAGACACTATCCATTCCATTCAACTGCTCCTCCAAGTCCTTTGCTGTCTCTGACGGAATTACGATGTCATCGGCGAACCTCAAAATTTTTATTTCTTCTCCATGGACTTTAATACCTACTCCAAATTTTTCTTTTGTTTCCTTCACTGTTTGCTCAATATACAGATTGAATAACATCGGGGATAAACTACAGCCCTGTCTCACTCCCTTCCCCACCACTGCTACCCTTTCATGTCCCTCGACTCTTAAAACTGTCATCTGGTTTCTGTACAAATTGTAAATAGCCTTTTGCTCCCTGTATTTTACCCCTGCCACCTGCAGAATTTTAAAGAGAGTATTCCAGATGTATTTTCACATCTGTCAACACCTGCATCTTTGGGATTGGAATTATTATATTCTTCTGGAAGTCTGAGGGTATTTCGCCTGTCTCATACATCTTGCTCACCAGATGGTAGAGTTTTGTCAGGACTGGCTCTCCCAAGGCCGTCAGTAGTTCCAATGGAATGTTGTCTACTCCAGGGGCCTTGTTTCGACTCAGGTCTTTCAGTGCTCTGTCAAACTCTTCACGCAGTATCGTATCTCCCATTTCATCTTCATCTACCTCCTCTTCCATTTCCATAATATTGTCCTCAAGTACATCACCCTTGTATAGACCCTCTATATACTCCTTCCACCTTTCTGCTTTCCCTTCTTTGGTTAGAACTGGGTTTCCATCTGAGCTCTTAATATTCATACAAGTGGTCCTCTTTTCTCCAAAGGTCTCTTTAATTTTCCTGTAGGCAGTATCTATCTTACCCCTAGTGAGATAAGCCTCTACATCCTTACATTTGTTCTCTAGCCATCCCTGCTTAGCCATTTTGCACTTCCTGTCGATGTCATTTTTGAGACGTTTGTATTCCTGTTTGCCTGCTTCATTTGCTGCATTTTTATATTTTCTCCTTTCATCAGTTAAATTCAATATTTCTTCTGTTACCCAAGGATTTCTACTAGTCCAAGTCTTTTTACCTACTTGATCCTCTGCTGCCTTCACTACTTCATCCCTCAAAGTTACCCATTCTTCTTCTATTGTATTTCTTTCCCCCATTCCTGTCATTTGCTCCCTTATGCTCTCCTTGAAACTCCGTACAACCTCTGGTTCTTTTAGTTTATCCAGGTCCCATCTCCTTAAATTCCCACCTTTTTGCAGTTTCTTCAGTTTTAATCTATAGCTCATAACCAACAGATTGTGGTCAGAGTCCACATCTGCCCCTGGAAATGTCTTACAATTTAAAACCTGGTTCCTAAATCTCTGTCTTACCATTATATAATCTATCTGATACCTTTTAGTATCTCCAGGGTTCTTCCATGTATACAGCCTTCTTTTATGATTCTTGAACCAAGTGTTACCTATGATTAAGTTGTGCTCTGTGCAAAATTCTACCAGGCAGCTTCCTCTTTCATTTCTTTGCCCCAGTCCATATTCACCTACTACGTTTCCGTCTCTCCCTTTTCCTACTACCGAATTCCAGTCACCCATGACTATTAAATTTACGCCACCCTTCACTATCTGAATAATTTCTTTTATTTGATCATACATTTCTTCAATTTCTTCGTAATCTGCAGAGCTAGTTGGCATATAAACTTGTACTCCCGTAGTAGGTGTGGGCTTCGTATCTATCTTGGCCACAATAATGCGTTCACTATGTTGTTTGTAGTAGCTTACCCGCATTCCTATTTTCCTATTCATTATTAAACCTACTCCTGCATTACCCCTATTTGATTTTGTGTTTATAACCCTGTAGTCACCTGACCAGAAGTCTTGTTCCTCCTGCCACCGAACTTCACTAATTCCCACTGTATCTAACTTTAACCTATCCATTTCCCTTTTTAAATTTTCTATCCTACCTGCCCGATTAAGTGATCTGACATTCCACGCTCCGATCCGTAGAACGCCAGTTTTCTTTCTCCTGATAACGACATCCTCTTGAGTAGTCCCCGCCCGGAGATCCGAATGGGGGACTATTTTACCTCCGGAATATTTTACCCAAGAGGATGCCATCATCATTTAATCATACAGTAAAGCTTCATGCCCTCGGGAAAAATTACGGCTGTAGTTTCCCCTTGCTTTCAGCCGTTCGCAGTTCCAGCACAGCAAGGCTGTTTTGGTTATTGTTACAAGGCCAGATCAGTCAGTCATCCAGACTGTTGCCCCTGCAACTACTGAAAAGGCCGCTGCCCTTCTTCAGGAACCACACGTTTGTCTGGCCTCTCAACAGATACCCCTCCGTTGTGGTTGCACCTACGGTACGGCTATCTGTATCGCTGAGGCACGCAAGCCTCCCCACCAGCGGCAAGGTCCATGGTTCATGGGGGGGTGGGGGGAGGGGGGTACTCAGAGTGGCAGATCCAACGTGCTCTCCGCCCAACCACTGCATCACAACCAGTTGAGATGGATGAAGTCACGAGGGAGGAGGTAGGCACTGCATTTATTCCGTACACAGGCGCACTCTCGGGGAAAATCGCCCGCATTCTGAAGAAACACCGGGTCGGAACTGTGTTTCGTCCTCCGAATAAAACTCGTGCACTGGTGGGGAGCGAGAAAAATGACTTCGGTTTGAGGAAGGCCGGCGTATACCAGATTCTGTGTCAATGTGGCAAGTCGTGTATTGGTCAGACGATGCGTACCTCCGAGGATCGATGCCGTGAACACCAGAGGCACACTCGACTGATGTATCCGAGCAAGTCGGCGGTCGCTGAACATTGTTTGTCGGAAAATCACGCTATGGAACATGAGCGCACGAGGATTCTGGTACAGACGTCGAGATACTGGGACAGCGTTGTTAGAGAGGCCATCGAAATTCGCACCAATGACGAACTCATAAACCGTGACTGTGGCTACAATCTTAGCAAGGCTGGCGATTGGGTTAATGAAGAGTAAATCGAGCAAACGCATAGTTGTGACGACCACGGCGGACAGAGCCATCACACCGACGTCATCTCAGACGCCGTCGCAATCTGTTCCACCGCGCTACCGTGGCGCGGGGCGCGGACGGCGGAGGGAGCGCGCCGCGGGCGGAGGGTATTTAAATCGGCCGCCGACGCGACCGAACCCAGTTCCCCCTGAGCAGCCATAGCGTACGGATCTCCGTGCCGGCGCGTTCACAGGAGCTCAGTCCGTCAGTTCACCTTATGATGGCGACATGTTTGATCGCCGAAATATTGTGCCCGTTGGACACTATCGACCGGCAGTACACCCGTGGTTATTTTGATTAACTATAACTGTACTTACGGACGATTTATTACAATATATCTAAAAATTAAACACTAACACAACAAGAGGTGAGGCATGGCGCGAGAATGATGGCAACTGTTGGGAGCGGTACTCATGTATAGAGTCGTCTTAAAGAGCAAAAACATGTTAGTATAAGACGCTTAGTTAGGATTAAAGTGATAAACGCAACCGGAATAGTGATGTACAGGTATAAGATGGTTGTATGTTGTATGTTAACCGGGGACCCAGAAGCGACGGAGAGGCTCCGTCCCCGCCGCAGCCGCAGTGGTCCACAACCCCACGACGACTACCGCAGTCCACTTCACCCCTCCGCCGCCCCACAGCGAACCCAAGGTTATTATGCGATTAGGCCCGGCGGTGGACCCCCCAGGGAACGTCTCGCACCAGACGAGTGTAGCCCCTATGTTTGCGTGCTAGAGTAATGGTGGTGTACACGTGAGTGGAAACTATTTTGCGCAGCAATCGCCGGCATAGTGTAGCTCAGGCGGAATAAGGGGAACCAGCCTGCATTCGCCGAGGCAGATGGAAAACCGCCTAAAAACCATCCACAGACCGGCCGGCTCACCGGACCTCGACACAAGTCCGCCGGGCGGATTCGTGCCGGGGACCAGGCGCTCCTTCCCACTCCGGAAAGCCGTGCGTTAGACCGGTCGGCCAACTGGGCGGGCACGTATAAGATAGGACTCGGCATCCACACAGTACCGGACGTAATAAAAATTTGCGACAAGGTAAAACGAGCCACGAATTTGGACTAAGGAAAGCGAGTGAAGAAATTAAGCCCATGTGCAGTGTATGGGAGCCCTGTAGTTGGAGTACAATAGGATTAATGCGATGACTGAGTTGTTGAAACGAAATGAAGTGAACTGTTTTAGATACACGAGAGTGTTACCTTTTTATGTCACTGAATATAGTACTGCAAAAAAATTAGTTTTCTCAGCAAATGCGTAAAAGTCAACGTGACAGAAAGTATGACAGTAAAAAGATAAAAAATAAAAATGCAACGAAATCAGGGAGTACTGATAGGACGTTAAAAAATATCAAAAAATTGGGCGCTAAGACGACGACAGGTGAGGGTGGCAAGAAGAAGGAGGCCACCGATGCCTGGCCTCGTCTTCAGCAGTCAAAACAAGATCTTAGCATGAAAAGCTTAGTCAGAATAAAACTGTTATAGACAGCAGGAGTAGCAGGGTAGATGCACGAAACAGAACGATGCGACAACCGTTATAAGAGTAAGTAAGAAGTAAAAGTGGCTCTAAATTAAAACTAAGCTAAGTTGAGCTATAGTTTGCATAAAATCGCTGTGAGACAAAAGGGCCATTGGATGTATCTGAACACATTGAGGTGTATTGACCACAATTTTATTGTTCCAATACGCCTAACGCATTTCTACTCTAAGTGACAACATTAAATATTTTCGTTTGAGAATGGCGTAGTGTCGAAATGAGTCAGACGTATTGGAATAACAAAAGTACAGTCAGCCATTTCAAAATGTCCATACAGCTCAGTGTGTGATCTGCCCTAAAGAGTTTAGTACCTGCTATTATACTTGTGGTCTTCGTTCATACTGTACTACTGAACAAGTCCAGAGAGATTTGTTCTCGCTTTTGCGCTTGTGGTCTGTGTTTCTCGTACCACTATACTGTACGGTGGGAGTCATCCACTGCTGCACAGAATGCACGCTGTGGGTGCATTTCATTTTTAAAGTGTTGCTGTTGAGTGTAGTGGACTGAACGCTTGCGGAATACGCTGTCACGATGGTATTGTATGGCGAATCTCGGCGCAGCGGGACTGCACCTCGTCAGTTCTGTGTAGACCGTCTTCCCTAGCGCCACTCCCTGCTTGCTACAGTGTACGAGCGCGTTTCCGAGGGAATACACTCATCATCAATAGAGACGACTGTTCTCTTCGACGGCGGCGCCGCACTCCGAATTTGAAGAGTCTGTACTCCGTGCAGTGGAAGAGAACGCAGCGACAGCATGGCTGGCAGTCTAATGTGGTTCACAAAAGCGTCTGGCGCGTTGTGCATGAGTACCACCCCTTCCCCAACGCAGCCAAGAGATTTTGCGTCATAAAGTCGGTTCTTGCTCCATCGTGTGGACAGTTCCCACTTCCCACGGCGGATCCTTTTCAAAGATGAAACCAAGTTCACCGGTCAAGATCTTCTCGGCTCCTACAACATTCCTGTGTGGGTTGATGGAAAAGCGTATGCTGTGCGCCACCAGGGATTTCAGGAGCGATATGGCGTGAAGATTTGGACAGGGAGCCATACCTCCTTCCACCACATCTCAGGGGTGCCTCGTACTTACGATTGCTGTACGGCGTACTGCTTAGGCTCTTGGACAATGTTCCTCTGCATTGGAGTCAAAACATGTGGTTTCAGTACGATGGCACGCCATCTCATTTCTCACATGTGGCTCGAGATGTTCGAGATCACAACCTGTGGGGTCGCATGAGGTCCTGTATTTACGACAGCCCTGTGGCATCCGAGGAAGATGAACTGGCGCGGTTGTTGCTGCGGCAGATGATGGAGGACCAAGGATTGGCGATCGTGTGTGCCGGAACATGTTACAGAGGTACCGTATGTGTGCTGACGTTGGTGGCCGGCACATGTAACCCTACTTGTAGGTGAACCCAAACGAAATGCAGCAGGAGTCATCGATCAAAAGTGTGTTGTGGCATTTTGTGTTTCGTAACCTTCTTGGTCCCCACTGCAAGTCCTCGATGTAATGGGAGTTTAATTACAGCCTATGTGAAAATATCCCTTCCCTCCTGGTTTGTGTGACACATCTCTGCGGCAATGCAGCAAAAATTAACAAACCAGCTACTCTGCAGAAGCAACGAGGACGAATATCGGCATCTGCCTGACATGATTTAGAGAAGCAAGGAAAAACTCTTACAAATTTCAGTCACATTACTTTACTGGTGGGTCACTTCGCCTGGATCTTACAAGAAAACGCGAGCCAAAGGTGTCGAAGAGTGCGTTTCAGAATTCGTTGAACAGAAGTTCAAGTAGTATGGGAATCAGGCAGTAGCAGTAATCTGGAACATAGTGGATGGTTCAGCCCTCAGAATAATATGTACTCCTTATCTACTAAGACAGTCATAAAAGATAAAAATGTCACATATATATGCAGATTGAAGCGACGAATGAAAATTTGCACAAGACCCAGTATTCGAACCTGTTCCTTCCGCTCGCGAGGCAGATGCGCTACACGGACTAATCTAGCACGCCTCCCTCCTCACACTAAACTACCACTCGCCCCTCAGCCTGCTTGGTATCCCCGTAAACTCGAACAGCACTGCACTGGACTACAGAGTCTCTCCAACCGTATTGGAAAGGCACCTCAGCAACGAACGAAACGGGGGAGCCTGAGGCATGAATGGGACAAAGGCGTGCTGAGTTACCCCGTGTAAGTGTACACAGCCACTGTGCCAGACCGGCGTATTGGTTAGTGCTCCCGCCTAGTGAGCAGAGCAGGAGACGCAGGTTCGAAAACTGCCCTCGGTGTAAATTTTCATTTGTCCTTTCAGTCTGCTTATAAGCATCGTAGATGTTTGAGACTTGAAAAGGTGGTTAGAACCATATAATTTCATTTGAAAATATTGTATGGTTCCTCTAATGCTATTTTTGTTTTATATAAATTGTTCAAAGCTTTAGTCATTTGTATAGGGTGTAAACGGTATCAGCTGCCAAAAAAATTCTATTAGGAAAACACAAGTAACTATTGATTTAAAACGTCTGCTAACATGTTTGCACATTTCCTTTGGCTATCTCAGAAAAAAAAGCAGATTACCGGGGGACAATGTTTTTGGACCAGTAGACATTGGGCAGTGTGCGCGGATTAGACGTGACCTATGTAAAAATTATGCACAATAGACTGGGAGAAATCTTTAAATAAGATCTAAACAATATTGGGTGCCTGCCCCACCCCCTTCCCCCAACACAGGTGCAAATATGTAAGCAGTCGGTCCGTGTTATTTACCGCTGTGCGTACTGACTTTGGCCTGCGTGACTGAGTCATTGTAACACGCCAATCGGGGACTGTCTTCCGTTACCTGCGCAGACGTTACTGCAACTTTGTTAAACGTTAGAATGGGAGGGGAGTCTACTATCGCTGAACTACGCGATACTCATTTAATTTACGGGAAGGCAAACGGTGTTGATAGAGCAGCTGTACGAATTTTTCGAGAACGCTTCCCACAACGAAGACTTCCTGCACGAACGACATTTGTTCCTGTTCATCAAAGAATTATATCATAGTTCTCTACTTCTACTCGATTATTTTGCTGTTCATTGGTAATAAAATATAGTAGCTTTCTTTAACTTTTTACATTTAATTCTGTATGCGAAACATATTGTTTGTTCTGATATGTTTTCGTTTCATTATTAAATAAATCATGACAGAATACGACTTACGAATACGTATTTAATTTGCATAGGTTGAGAGGTGCTGTCTCTTTCCGAAGGCAGAGACCCACAACATCGAGAATGTACAATGGAAGCTGAGGAACAAATTCTGGTCCGCATCAACGAAACTCTCACTCAGAATACTAAAGGCGTCACCCGCCGCGTGGGTGTGTCGTTCATCACACTCTGAGGCAGAAGCCAGCGTCCGCGGTCCCACCACGTTCAACGCGTACAAACGTTGGAAGGGCAACATCTCACACCGCGACGAGAACTGTAAGGGTGGTTTTTGGTAAAAAGTGCGCAGCATGATTTTATAAGCAAAATACTCGTCACAGATGAAACGTGTTTCCAATCGCGAGAGAATAACTGACTTTCATAACATGCACACTTTGAGTCTACACAATCCGCGCCAAGTAGCACCAAAAAATTTTCAGCGCTCTTTTCCGTAGATGTGTGGGAGGGTGTATTGGATGATTACATTATTGGTCCTTACGTTTTACTTGCCCAGTTGACTGGTAACAGTTACCGAACCTCTCTAAAGGAAACACTGCTACCAATCTGATTAGAAGATGTTCCGTTAGCCGTGCGTAATAATACCTGGTTCCTCCAAAATAGTGCTACGAAGATTTTGTAATAGACGCTTTCCAGGACGATGAATAGAACGTTTTGATCCACGTCGATCGCAAGCGCGCCTTCCTGATTTCAATCCGCTGGATTTTTACTTTTGAGGCCATATAAAGGAACTTGTTTACCCTCAGCAGGTAATTTGGAAGAACTTACCCAAAAGTTTTTCGATGCTGCTAATACAAAAATGGCAAATGTGGACGTGTGTACGAGTGCGACGAAACTGGGTTCCACATAATGAAGCGTGCATCGAAGCGAATGTTGGGCATTTTGAACACTTATTGTAGTATGGGTGTAAGAGGAAACAAAGTAATGTGAGTTTGATTTTCGTTACGGTACTATTGTAATAAAGCACTCCGTCTTCACTCCACAAGTGGCCTACCGGGACCATCCGACCGCCGTGTCATCCTCAGTGAGGACGGTACTAATGTGCAAAAAGAAAATAATCTGAATTCAATTTTCGTTACGCTAATGTTGTAACAAGAGGGCACAGTTCGTTATATTTAATGCACTACGAATTACGTGGTAATTGGTTTATTTTGTTCCACGAGAAACACGTTTTATTCAATTTAGCCTTTTTTTTCTGCCACGACAACCCAAATGACTGTTTACATTGCTTGTTTCGGTAGCACTTGATCACCGCGACGCGGTGCTGTAAACGTCGAATCTTTGCGCTTTTGCGGATCGTCCGTTACCTTCCTCTGGCCTACGCATCGATCGCGGTAACACATAAGCAAGGTCGTGCATTGTCAGTTGACACCGTAAACAGAAATGCGTGTGCTGTCACTTCTACAAATACCTGTCTTTTACGAATACAACAATAGAGAACACTTGTAAGTAGGCTGTTCAGGTTTCATATTGGTAACGCCACGTAGCGCTCTGTATGAAAATCACTGGCTGTGTTCTGTGCATTCTGTGGCTGGTTTGCATTGTTGTGAGAATATTCGTCATTGTAGTGTTGGGCAGTTGGCTGTTAACAGCATGTAGCGTTGCGGAGTTGGAGGTGAGCCGTCAGCAGTGGTGGATGTGGAGAGAGAAATGGTGGAGTTTTGAGTGCGGATGATCTGGACGTGTGTCCATCAGAGACAGTACCTTTGTAAGACTGGATGTCATCAACTGCTATATATTATGAGTTTTGAACACTGTTAAGGTAAATACATTGTTTGTTCTCTATCAAAATCTTTCATTTGCTACCTTTGCCTATCAGTAGTTAGTGCCTTCAGTAGGTTCAATCTTTTACTTATCTGGCAGTAGTGGTGCTCGCTGTATTGCAGTAGTCCGAGTAACGAAGATTTTTGTGAGGTAACTGATTTTTGAAAGGTATAGTTTAATGTTAGTCAGGGCCATCCTTTTGTAAGGGTTATTGAAATTCAGATTGCGTTGCTCTAAAAATATTGTGTCTCAGTTTAGTGTTGATCAGAATAGCTAAAGAGCGAAATGTCTGAGTACGTTCAGTTCTGCTCAGCTGTTTGAAAATCAAATAATGTGAGAGGTTTATCAGCACAGTAATTCACAATTTTTTCTAAGGAGACGTTTCATACATTATACAACGTTATTGTATTACACCTTTTTTGTCAACCACACTGAGATATACCGTGTGTATAATCTTGACAGCCTTTACCGTTTACACCCTGTATATGGACGTAAAATGTCTACGAGATATGAATGGAAGCGATGTAGACTAAATATGTTCTTTTTTGTATGACACGTGTCATGACTAAAAAGTTTCAGAAAATAAATTCGTTTTAATGTCTTGGATATGTCATCAACGGAACACATTTAAAGCATTTATTTGGAATGGACAGAAAACATAAACAGTATTCTACATCACTCCTCCTTTGAATGTAGATACGTGTTACACTGACGAACATGAAAATCGCTACGTTCATCGAAAGCTCTCTCTAAAAATAATTGTACCGCAGATACTTTTCACTCCAGCGACAATAACGGGACCACAACGATGACCGTCCACACTGCTAGGAAGGCCGAAACAGATGGAGATGGAGAATGACATTTCTGCGTCTGAAGGCCGTTCGAAGCGTCAACAGGTGTGAGAGGTCGCATAGAGCTTCGTAAAGCCACTGCAGCCAGGACACTTAACGTGTATGTAGACAAAGGAGGCCGCAGTAACGTAAGTTGGAAGGTGGAGCAATCCGTTGGTTGTATGTCCTACTGGACGAGTATCGTTCACAGCAGTCGACAGAGTCTGGTGTTTCTTACGGTCACTGGGGCGGTTCTGAAGCCCACTGCTTGCTGCTGCCCACCAGCGCCGTGCACTGTGCAGCATTATAATGCACGCCTCCACACATGCAGGCGCATTTATGAGGCTCAACGGTGGATAGAGAGAATTCCTTAAGGGCGTTAAATGTCCAGAATTTATAAGTCGTTTGTTCCACTGTCAGTCGTGACTCGGGCTAGAACTATCCACTCACGTTTCTGCGTCAAGTGTACCTAAGGAGTGCAGTGTAAAACTGTGACATGGACTGTCTTATCGAATTGTGGCCAGCATCTCCGTTAACGGGCGGGGATGCTACAACTCACTGAATTTGTACATTGAGATCTGTGTTTACGTTACACAGTATTACAACTATCAAGTTCTTTCCATTAATTATATTTTCCTTCGGTGTGACACACGGTCATGACGGGTAGCGTAAGTATCTCCCAATGAATGTAACGTCTTCCACGCCCATTAGCGTGTTTGGTGAAAGGAAAACCTCATTAAAATGGTTACTAATAAGAAGACGGGAAATTAATAGACTACTGGCCATTCAAATTGCTACACCAGGAAGATGAAGTGCTTCAGACGCGAAATTTAACCGACAAGAAGAAGATGCTGTGATATGCAAATGATTAGCTTTTCAGAACATTCACACAAGGTTGGCGCCGGTGGCGACACCTACAACGTTCTGACATGAGGAAAGTTTCCAACAGATTTCTCGTACACAAAGAGCAGTTCACCGGCGTTGCCTGGTGAAACGCTGTTGTGATGCCTCGTGTAAGGAGGAGAAATGCGTACCATCACGTTTCCGACTTTGATAAAGGTCGGATTGTAGCCTATCGCGATTGCGGTTTATCGTATCGCGACATTGCTGCTCGCGTTGGTCGACATCCAATGACTGTTAGCAGAATGTGGAATCGATGGGTTCAGGAGGGTAGTATGGAACCCCGTGCTGGATCCAAACGGCCTCGTATCGCTAGCAATCGAGATGACAGGCATCTTATCCGCATGGCTGTAAAGGATCGTGCAGCGTCAACAGATGGGGACGTTTGCAAGACAACAACCACCTGCACGAACAGTTCGACGACGTTTGCAGCAGCATGGACTATCAGGTCCGAGACCATGGCTGCGGTTACCCTTGACGCTGCATCACAGACAGGAGCGCCTATGATGGTGTATTCAACGACGAACCTGGGTGCACGAATGGTAAAACGACATATTTTCGGATGAATCCAGGTTCTGTTTACAGCATCGTGACAGTCGCATCCGTGTTTGGCGACATCGCGGTGAACGCACATTGAAAGCGTGTATTCGTCAATGCCATACTGGTGTATCACGAGGTGTGATGGTATGGGATGCAATTGGTTCCACGTCTCGGTCACCTCTTGTTCGCATTGACGGCACTTTGAACAATGGACGTTACATTTCAGATGTGTTACGACCCGTGGCTCCCCTGCGAAACACTACATTTCAGCAGGATAATGCACGACCGCAAGTTGCAGGTCCTGAATGGGCCTTTCTGGATACAGAAATGTTCGACTGCTGCTCTGGCGAGCACATTCTCCAGATCTCTCGCCAATTGAGAACGTCTGGTCAATGGTAGCCGATCAATTGGCTCGCCACAATACGGCAGTCACTACTCTTGATGAACTGTGGTATCGTGTTGAAGCTGCATGGGCAGCTGTACCTGTACACGCCATCCAAGCTCTATTTGACTCAATGCCCAGGCTTATCAAGGCCGTTATTACGGCCAGAGGTGGTTGCTGTGTGTATTGATTTATCAGGATCTGTGCACCCAAATTGCGCGAAAATGTAATCACATGTCAGTTCTAGTGTAGTATATTTGTCCAATGAATACCTGTTTATCATCTGCATTTCTTCTTGGTGTAGCAATTTTAATGGGCAGCAGTGTAGAATTAAACTGCGGTCAGAATTTGTACACTGGCGTATGGATAAGAAAGGCAAAAATCTATGAACTGTATTTACATCTGTCTCTGGAGCCTGTGGTCCCGTCTTTCTTGCATTCCTCGGACACCAGCTCTCCACGGCTTGCCTGCATCAGTAGATGGATCACATCGGGGCGAACAATTCCGTGCTTCTCTCGCGTATGAATAGTCTCGTACACCATGGATTTGAAGAACTCCATCGCTTTCCGGTCGAAGAATGATATGCCCAGCAGCTGAAATACACACGGAAATTAGGACACGTTTCGAGAATTAAGGTAGCACATAACGATCAGGTAACAGCACTGACCTGCATCAGCTTAGGGGATGTCATGAAGCCGCCGGCGACGAGCGATCCGATGTTGGTGACGTCACGACCCATGCGGTAGAAGGTGTTGTCTGGTTCTGACAGCGAGTCCACCTTCACACCGAATGCCGTGGTCGCAATTACATCGTTGGTAACACGGGTGAAAAAGTCCTTCATCTCCAAAGTTAGCAGATCCCTGTCGCCAGAAGAAGCTTGAAGAAAATACACAATACTGATCAGCTTCTTGTTCTGTGCAAATTGACGGCCACATACCTCCTTCATTTCCATTCATTCTTGGAGAGGACGTTGTGCAATAAAATCCAGTGTTCTGCAACATTTACGGAAATTATAATATGCGATTTTCGATTTATAGTAGTCCTCTGCCTGTCGAACTTCCTTTATAACTTTAACCAACCTTTTGCCGTTGGAGTCTTCTTCATAAGTTGGCTTCCCTCTTTCGTAGCTCTACACCGAAAGAAAGAAGCCAACAAGTGAGGCTACAGTGACGGAAAGAATTAGTGTACGCGATGAAGAGTTTCTGTTACTTTAAACACGATGTTTCGATGTACACACTTCACTATCAGGGCTGTTCATATTATTGTAATCAAAAACAAACCTTAAACCTTGCATTCGCGAATTTTGAAACACGTATAAATTTGAAATTTCATTTCTGTACTCACGTCTCAAAATACTGTTCGTCGTTTTAACGTAAGACGAAGAAATAACGATCTTGTAAAAAGCAGCAAATCATTTTGTGAACAAATTTATTTAGATCACTGCATCGTGAATTGTTGACTGACAATGGATAGATGCAAACGACACGTAAAAATTGAAAAACTGACGTCGTAAGTTGTAAAACCGTTGCATAAAATGGTTCAAATGGCTCTGGGCACTATGGGACTTAACAGTTATGATCATTAGTCCCCTAGAACTTAGAACTACTTAAACCTAACTAACCTAAGGACATCACACAACACCCAGCCATCACGAGGCACAGAAAATCCCTGACCCCGCCGGGAATCGAACCAGGGAACCCGGGCGTGGAACGCGAGAACACTACCGCACGACCACGAGATGCGGGCAAAAACCGTTGCATAAAACTGGATAGTATTATATAACGTCTTCTCGAGGAATCAAAGAAGTTATGATAGAATTAATTTTGAACAAAAACAGTGATTCATGCAGAATTCAAAACATGATTACTGGTAGATTACGGTTGGTAAAAACGTTTGTTTTCACTCCGACCGTAAAAGTTCGTTATGCTATTGTACTCTTTCACTTATAATGTTGGTTTGTATTGAAAATATCACCAGCAGGAAGAGAATTTTAATCATAAAAATAAGCACAAAATCAGCTTTCGCACTTCCTCTAACGACATGTAATCGCTTTAATGCCACTCTCGTGGAAGCACGTGAGGAGGTCTTGTAATCCCTCTCATATTTACTCTGAGCGGCCGCCTGCAACGCGCGCTTAGTTTTCAGTGGTGCGTGTACATACATACGACTGTAACAGTCTATCGCTATTGTCGAGAAAAAAATTAAGACGCCAAATGCAGTGTTATCGTGTTAAATTGTCTCTTCTTGAAGTTTTATAGAGAAATACTTTTTTTTCAAAAATGTTCTGTATTAGAAGTAAAAAATATGTGCGTTATTAGATTACGATATCTTCAAAGTGTGTTATCTTACGGAACAAATACAATATACTTCTCTGGGCGGTGATGTTCTTTGATGTTGCACGGATTATCGGCCCGGCACACAGTTTTAATCTGCCAGGAAGTGTCATGTCACCGCACACTCCGCTGTAGAGTGAAAATCTCATTCTAGAAACACCCTCCAGGCTGTGGCTAAGCCATGTCTCCGCAATATCCTTTTTTCCAGGAGTGCTAGTTCTGCAAGATTCGCAGGAGAGCGTTTGTGAAGTTTGGAAGGTAGGAGACGAGGTACTGGCGAAAGTAAAGCTGTGAGGAAGAGGCGTGAGTCGTGCTTGGGTAGCTCAGTTGGTAGAGCACTTGCCCGCGAAAGGTAAACGTCTCGAGTTAGAGTCTCGGTCCGGCACACGGTTTTAATCTGCCAGGAAGTTCATTTAGCCGTGCTGTCTCTATAGCTGCAGTCCATAATTGCGAAAGTACTGCCAATGCAAGATTTTAAACGCGAACTGATCTCTCGATTATGTCCCATAAATGTTCGATGGAAATCATGTCGGGCTATCTATGTGGCCAAATAGATCACTCGAACTGTCCAGAATTTTCTTCAAGGCAGTCACGAATAATTGTGGCCCGATGCCATGGAGCATTGTCGTGGAAATATGAAGTCCATGAATGGCTTCAAATTTTCTCCATGTAGCAGATGATACACGTTTCGGACCCAGTCCATTCTATGTAAACACTGTCCACACCATTATGGAACCACCACCAGCTTGCTCAGCACCTTGTTGCAACTTGGGTCCATGCATTCGTGGGGTCTGAGTTACACTCGAGCCATACCATCAGCTCTTACCAAATGAAATCGAGGCTCATTTGACAAGGTCACGGTTTTCCGGTAGTCTAGGATCCAACCGATACGGTTACAAGCACAGGAGAGGCGCTGCAGACGACGCGGGTTCTGTTAGCAAAGGCACTCGCGTCCGTTGTCTGCTGCCACAGCCCTTTAACGGGACATTGCACCACACTGTCCTTACGGATACGTTCATCGTACGTCCCACATTTGTTCCTGCGGTTATGTCATTCATTGTTGTTTGCCTGTTAGCAGTGACAACTCTACACAGAAGTCGCTATTCTCGGTCATTGTGAGAGGTATGCGCGAAATTTGGTATTCTCGGCGCACTCTTGACATTGTAGGTCTCGGAATATTGAATTCCCTCACATTTCCGAAACAGAATGTCCACTGTGTCTTTCTCCACAACCATTCTGCATTCAGTCTGTTATTTCGGTCGTGCGACCATAATCACGTCGGAAACATCGTCACATTAATCCTTTGAGTGGTGGCCGACGTACTGCCGTTCACACCTTGTGTATGCGACACTGCCGCCCTCCGTACATATGCCAACCGCTGGCTCATGACGTACGTCACCTCAGCCTTGTTTCGAGATACAGCTTCTAAAACGTCAGAACCATGTTGTAGTTGACGCTTTGTTGCATCTACCGCAAGACTGACTGATCTTTCGGATTTAACAGGACAAATAACTGATTACAGAATTTTGTTTATGAAAGACACACCAGACATGTCTGGAACCGCGCGACTACTACTGCCGCAGGTTCTAATCCTGCCTCGGGCATGGATGTGTGTGATGTCCTTAGGTTAGTTAGGTTAAGTAGTTCTAAGTTCTAGGGGACTGATGACCTCAGAAGTTAAGTCCTATAGTGCTCGGAGCCACCAAAGACACACACTACAAACAATGCTATTTATATATGTGTAACAACATGGCTACATTACAAGATCCAGATCGGGGGTGGCACAAAATAAAGATTCTCCAGGCGCAAAAGCCACCTCAGAAAATTTACAGCACTAGAAAATTCAAAGAACAATTTTTTTTCTACAGGCGTAATCTTGTTAGTGACAACTGGTGTGTGTGCATTGCAGGTACTTGCAAAGAAATTTTAATTTGACGTACTCATTACGATGCTACAAAATGTTGTGGTTGTAGAGGAAGGAACAGAAGGCAGGATTAAGACAAAATATAGGCTCGGTATTAGCAATGGTTGAGGAGAAAGACTAATTGAGTTCTGCAAAATATTTCAGCTTTTAATTGCGAATACTGTGCTCAAGAATCACAAGGGGGACGAGCGTACTTGGGAAAGGCCGGGAGATGCAGGAAGGTTTCAGTTGGATTACACCATGGTCAGGCAGGGTTTCCCAAATCAGATACTGGACGGAAAGGCGAACTCAGGTGGAAATATGGACTCAGATCACAATTTTGTATTTACTATAATGGTGGAGGTTAGGCCGAAGTTCAAGAGACTAGTCAGGAGCGATCAATGCGCAAATAATTGGGATACGAAGAGATACCCTTGAAGTTCTCCGAAGCCGTAGATACTGCGATAAAGAATAGCTCAGCAGGCACCTCTGTCGAAAAGGCAACCGCAGGAGCTGGAAAGAAAATCTTGTTTGCCAGGAAGATAGCTGCGAAGAAACTGAGGTTATCAGAACCAATACTTCAACTGACTGTCGAAAGAAGGAAGTAGAGAAATACAAGTCACCTAGGAACGAAAGGAGTAGGAAGTGCAGGGACGTTAAAGCGAGATGGCTGCGTGAGGAATGTGAAGAAATCGAAGCAGACGCGCTTGTTAGGAGCACGGACGCCGTATACAGAAAAGTCAAAACGAACTTTGGTGAAGTTAAACGCAAGGGTGGTAACATCAATAACCCATTTGGAATTTCACTGTTAAATACAGAGGAGACACTGGATATGTGGAAAGAGCACACTGAAGACCTCTGTGGTACAAAGAGAATCAAGAGTCGAAAGAGAAGAGATGGGAGATTCAGTATTAGAATCAGAACTCAGAAGAGCTTTGAAGGACTGAAATTCAAATAATGCAGAAGGGACAGATAACATCCCAACGGAATTTTTAAAATCACTGGGAGAAGTGTCAACAAAACGACCACACACGTCGACTGCGGTTGCCTTTTCGACAGAGGTGCCTGCTGAGCTATTCTTTGTCGCAGTATCTACGGCTTCGGAGAAAAAGCATTCGACAATGTAAAATGGTCCAACGTGGTCGAAATCCTAAGAGTACAGGGATAAACTATAAGGAAAAATTGATAGTATACGGTATGTACAAGAACCAAGGTGGAACAATGAGACCAGAAGACAGAGAACCCAGCGCTCGCATTAAAAAGATGTAAGACAGCTACATAGTGTTACGCACCCACCGTTCAATCTATACCTCAAAGAAGCAATGACGGAAATAAGACAAGGGTTCAAGAGTAGTATCAAAGCTCACGGTGAAAGAAAATCAGCAATAAGTTTGGCTGTTGACATTGCTATCTTCAGCGAAACTGAAGAAGAATATTACTGCATTCGTTGAATGGACGAACATTGCAATGGGTAGAAATGTGAATTTAATGTAAACCGAAGAAAGACTAAACTAATGAGAAGTAGAAGAAATGAGAACAGCGAGAAACTTAGCATTAGAATTGGTGATCATGAAGTAGAGGAAGTTAAGGAATTTCGCAATCTGGGAAGCAAAATAACCCATGATGGATGGAGCAATGACATAAAAAGTAGACTATCGCTTGCTAAAAGGGCATTACTGGCCGAGAGTAGTCTGTCAGTATCAAACATAGGCTTCAGTTTCAGGTAGAACTTTCTGAGGAAGTACGGTTGGAGCACAGCAGCATTGTGTGGTAGTGAAACATGTCCTATGGGAAAACCGGAACAGAAGAGAATCGAAGCAGTCGCGATGTGGTACTAAGCAGGAATGTTGAAAATTAGGTGGAGTGACAAGGTAAGGAATGAAGATGTTCTCCGCAGAATTGGTGAGGAAACGCTGACAAGAAGAAGGAATAGGATGATTGGACATATGTTAAGACATCAGGGACTGACTTCCACGGTACTGGAGGGGGCTTCAGAAGGTAAAAATTGAGGACGTAGGTTGCAAGTGCTACTCTGAGATGAAGAGATTGGCACAGGAGAGAAATTCGTACCCGGCGGCATCAAACCAGTCAGAAGACTGATGACAGAAAAAAAATTCCATCAGCCCCATTAGCTACGTAACTACAAGTAAGACAGTAAATTGTATAACACGAGGAATATGTTTCAGTTTATAGTCGATGAACAACCGTCTGTCAGTGTGAAGTAAATACTCACCCTCGTAATCGGCAGCTTTCATAGCCAAATAGTCTGCTGCCTGATGACCGATCTCTGTCATCAAGGTGAACATGCTCTTCATCTTCATTGTAGTGAAAGCCGGGCTGAGTGTGGTCCGCATTCCGTGCCACTCCTTTCCTAAGGAGAGGGAGCAGGCCAAGTTTTGCGTAACTTACACACCGTTCAAAGAACTGTTTCAGCACCTGTGTTTCAGTCACTTTGCTACCAATAAATTTTTACTTTTCGAGGATGAAAACTATGACGTACTTTCCTTAATATTTGTGAGCAAAACATGGGAATCCAGGCGCAAATGGTTAATTCAGGAAATATTCAAACTATAAGATAACATTCGTAACTGGAGCACACTATAATTAGGGCAGAACGTACCGCTAAGCATTGAAAATTATTAGCGACAGGGCTTCTTAATTGCTGGAATGTTTTGATGCCTCATCAGTGACCTTTAAGATGAATAAAACTTACTGCACAAGTTAGATAGTTAATCACTAAGTTACTCGTTTTATAGATTGTAATACAATAAATAATATATGGAAAATACATACTAAATGCAGTAGTTTCGCATTTTAATTAAAGGAGTGCTCATACCACAATTTTAAATGAATTTTTTTCTGGATTTTTGGGATCATGGAATACACAGTTCATGAAGAAGTCACTACGCAATATATAGAGCGCTGACACAAAAAAGGATAGAAATTTAAAATGAGTAGAACACTAAAAATGGCAGTATTAAATACAAATAAGTAACATCAACCCAACTGGCTCTTAACTACTTTGAGGAACAGTATAAAAGGCGCACGTAAGGGTGCCTTACAGTTGAAACTCTGGACTTTATCATTCTAATTTCTCAGTTCTGCTACAATCCTGTTTAATCACTACGTGATAGTCATTGAAAAACTTATAAATATTTATGTGCAAAGTATAATTGCATCTATGAAGGGGGAGAGATTCCAGTTTTCATTTGAACTCTTTGGTTATGTAAAAAATTACTTTTGTAGGTAGGTTACCAAGACCTTTAGAGCTTTATACAACACGATTTTCTTCGAGAATGTTGGCTTCTCTAGGAAAAGACGCTGATTGTCTTTCCTTCAAGAGCTGTTCTTGTGAATATCGCCATTACCGTGAGACTGGTGTGCGTTCTTGACAGAAGAGTCACATGAGTCCGTACTGTGTAATTGCTGAAGCGCTTGAGCTAATATAATTTTGCCATTACTTTCCCTGAAGTTGTATTAATCCATTACTTTTTAAGCTTATTTTCGAGAACCATGTCTGAAGAAACAATGATGTCGTATGGGATTATTTTCCTTTCGTCTTTTTTTGGTATTTCCCAAGGGATAAGTTCATCCAGGTAAACTGCAAGATTGTTTGTCTTTGTAATTATTATCTCTTTCACTCCACGAAGTCTTTCATAATTGAAGTAACATGATTTTTGAGGATGATGCATGTAGAATTTAGTGTCATGTCCATGCAGTTGGTGACGATAGAAAGGAAAAGGTGAATAACTGTTTCAGATGGTAGCCTACTGTCCAGAAATAACCCAAGAGATGGGTCTTTGGTAGTATGCCCTTGCTCGGCAGTACGTCTTGGAGAGGTCCATTCTCCTTTTCCTGACAGCCAAACGACATTGGAGTTCACCTACTTATGTAGCATGTAAGCTGACAGGTTACCTGTGTAAACGAAAGGACCTGTGTGTTTAGCTTCAATGATGTTCTACGCTAAACATCTACATCTATATGGATACTCTGCAAATCACATTTAAGAGCCTCGTAATACCGTCCTGGGCTTTGAGGTAGAAAGTAAGTATTTTGAAACATACAAGCATGTGATGACAGGCAAAATGCTAAAAAATGGTTAATTTTCAGAAGTTCTGAAATCTTTAAAATGTGAAAAACTACATATAAAATTCTATATTTCTCCCAGTTGAAGAAGTAGCACTTTAGCACGCAAGGCTGTCGGGCGCATCTGAAATATAAATATGTAATACGTTGCATCTATACGCAGTTCTGTGTGGTAAATGATGAATTAAACAGATGCAGAGAAGAAAGTTATTATCGTCTGTTCAACTGACTTTCATTAAAATATTTTTCTGGGGGAAGAATGGTATTTGGAGCCTTTTAGAAGGAACATTTATCTCCGAGAAAATGTGTTTTCCCCGCAAGAATGCAACTTATGTTGATGCAGCAAGTAGTATGCTGCGCAGGTTCACGTAGTCAAGACCTCGGAACACATCAACAGTACAGTGGACTAGGTTACAACGTCTCATCAGTCAAACAGGCTAGATTGGACCTAATCGGACATCCATCTGTGTATTTCTCGAATACATGAATAAGTGATTGATGTAATGTTAAAACAACAGCTGATTCCTCAAACTGGGGGGGGGCTATCAAGTACGGGGTCCCACAGGGTTCGGTCTTAGGTCCTTTACTGTTCTTGATATACATTAATGACTTACCATTACACATTGATGAAGATGCAAAGTTAGTTCTTTTTGCTGATGATACAAGTATAGTAATAACATCCAAAACCAAGAACTAAGTGATGTAATTGTAAATGATGTCTTTCACAAAATTATTAAGTGGTTCTCAGCAAACGGACTCTCTTTAAATTTTGATAAAACACAGTATATACAGTTCTGTACAGTAAATGTCACAACTCCAGTAATAAATATGGACTTTGAACAGACGTCTGTAGCTAAGGTAGAATATTCAAAATTTTCAGGTGTAGCCATTGATGAGAGGTTAAACTGGAAGCAACCCATTGATGGTCTGCTGAAACGTCTTAGTTCAGCTACGTACGCTATTAGGGTTATTGGAAATTTTGGTGACAAGAATCTCAGTAAATTAGCTTACTATGCCTACTTTCATTCACTGCTTTCGTATGGTATCATATTCTGGGGTGATTCATCGTTGAGTAGAAAAGTATTCATTGCTCAAAAACGTGTAATCAGAATAATTGCTGGAGCCCACCCACGGTCATCTTGCAGACATCTATTTAAGGATCTAGGGATCCTCACAGTAACCTCACAGTATATATATTCATTATGAAATTTGTTGTTAATAATCCTAGCCAGTTCAAAAGTAATAGCAGTGTGCATAGCTATAACACCAGGAGAAAGGATGATCTTCACTATGCAGGGTTAAATCTGACTTTGGCACAGAAAGGGGTAAATTATGCTACCACAAAAGTCTTTGGTCACCTACCAAACAGCATCAAAAGCCTGACAGATAGTCAACCAACATTTAAAAATAAATTAAAAGAATTTCTAGATGACATTTGCTTCTACTCACTGGCTGAATTTTTAGATGTAAATTAAGGAAGGGGAAGAAAACTAGCTTAAACATTAGTGTCATGCAATATTTTGTGGAATGTAATATCTTGTACAAACATCTTTTATTAACCTGACACGTTCCACATCATTACAAAGTGTTGTATTCATGATCTATGGAACAAGTATTAATCTAATCTAGTAATTTCTTTGCAACTCAAAGCACTACTTGTCGCTGAAATTATGTACTGGGTGGTTGTAATTAAACTTTCCCTATATAAGACGTTATAACACGGAAACTTATTACCGTACGAGTGCCAGACTCGGTAGCACTAATGTCCAGAGTAGGGATGCACGATTTCCATGCGTCACAGCGCCGACGCCCAGTTCCAGCTACGGCCACCAGGTGCTGTGATTCACAGCCTGGCACACTTGACCAGTCGCAGTGCACTTGTTTACGTGCCAACATGAGCTTGGACAAAAGGAGCAGGGCATTGTTGGTGAAGTACTGCCATGAAAACAACAGTAACGCTGCAGCTGCACTTTGAGAATGTCGCCGGCTGAAAAGATTACGGACGGCTCCTCCTTCTCCACCTGCTGAGCTGCTTGACGAAGTCCGTATCAACTGGAGAACTGGGCGTCGTTCCAGGAAGAGGCCGGCGGCGTCTTGCAGCACAGGTGGCTCCTGATGAAATCGCTGTTGCTACGGCAGACAGTGCTGCGCGCATCTGCCAGTCGTCAGGCAGTGCTTTGTCACGAGAGGTGAACATCCCGTGGTCCATTGTACGGAACTTGCTTCGAACCATTCTCGAACGGTGTCCATACAAGATCCCTATCGTATTCCAGCTTGTACCACAGGGCGCACAACGGCGTGTTGACCTCGTTCTCATCTTTGGAGTTGATGAGGGCTGGCCCTGGACCATGCTATGGACAGACGAAGCTCATTCTTCTCTCACTGGAGAGGTGAATACACAGAATTGCCGAGTGTGGAGATATTCACCTCCAGACACTGTGCATTAAGTTCCTCTGTATGGTGAATGTGTCACAGTATGGTAGGGCTTCACGGCTACGTTCACCATTGGCCCGTTCATTTTTGAGCAGTTTGGCGCTCAAGAACCAAAGACGTGCAGAGCGACTGGCCAGCGTTACTGTGATATGCTTTGCCAGCATGTCACACAAGCACTACAGGAGAGAAACGCATTGAACTCAACAGTTTTCATGCAAGATGGGGCCCCAGTGCACATCGCTTGTGAAGTTCACCTGCTTCTCCGAAAAACATTTGGAAGCGAACTAATTACAAACCGATCGTTTCCAAATGCTTGGTCGGCACGGTCACCTTCTCTGACTACCTGTGATTTCTGGTTGCGGGGGTACCTGAAGGACAGGGTTCACCAGGGCAACATTCACACGTGTGCTGATCTAAAGCGCATCATGCCAAGAGATTTAACCAGCATACCCACGGACATGTTTTGTTCTGCTCTGTCATATTGACCCCTGATGAAGCAGTAATGGTACCGATTTATAATGGTGTTATGTACCATAGCAGCACATTAAAAGTGTTGCAATTGAAGTGAATTATTTCTCTTCCCCATTTCCTTGACATTAATGCTACCTAGTTTGGTACTCGTTCTGTTATTAGTTCCCATGTTATAACGTGTTAAATAGGGAAAGTTTAATTATATCCATCTGTTAAATTATTTTCTTTCACGTCGCACCCCAGTACCATTACTGCATTGACATAAACGTAAGCAAATCTTCATTCTTCGCAGTAAACGGAGGAGCCCAGATAGGTGATTCTTAGGGTTTAGTACCAGAATTGACGAAAACGGAATCGTTGTAGGATCACTTTTTTGTCGGCCTATCTGTCTGTCTACCTGTCCGACTATTAAAAACCCTTTTTCTCACGAAGGGGTGGCCATATTAGGCAGAAGTATGTCACATACTGACGCCTACTGTCTCTTGACGGTGAAAAACATCGAAGCTTATAAGTCAATGCAATCAAAAGGTATGAGCTTTTATCTCACATATTTTCATACTCGCAAATTCACTCAAAACTGTAGGATACTTACCGTTGACCTAGAATAATGAAACTTGGCAAGATGCTAAGTTTCACAGTATAAGTAAAGGAAGCAATCCGAAAATTGTTAGTGTGTAATTATTTCACATTTAAAAAATTTGTAATTTGTTATCCAATGTCACACTTGAAATTAAAACAGTCAGCCGTTGAGCATTCAGGCTGGTTGGGTCGGAATGGTAAATGTCAAATGTCAGACGAGGAATGACTTTGTTGCTCATATGAAGCGTTTCAGGATTTATCCATCATCAGATATCGCTCCTGGACATCTGATGATGGATAAATTCCGAAACGGCACATATAAGCAACAATGTCATTCCTTGTCTGACATTTGACATTTACCACTGAGACCGAATCAGACCGATTTGTTGCAGTAATGCTCGTCAGCCTTCTGCATGACTTCACTTGGGATTTATACCATTTAAATTAAAACTTTTCGAAAATCTTGTACTCCCTGGGACGATATCTCACCCGTATCAAAAGTGATCGAGGTTCTCGATTCCCAGGATGGATGAATTGCCTGTATACATAATTAAGTTTTTAAGGAACCCTCATGCGCGAGTGACACTCCCACCTGGTCAGTTTTTAGTGTTAAACTGAATCGTGCACGGCGACAGAGAAGTATTACGCCGTCACTGTGAGCATAAGCGGTAACGCTGACTGGTAGATAAAAATTTAAATAGACAACCTACCTTTCAAACCTGTAAGCATCCTTTGCGCCAGTGTGTTCGACTTATCAGCGTTGAAGAACTCCATGTGGTCGGTAAAGTGGTCAAAGTCCTTGACAGTGATGGCACGGATGATATCGGGATCTCTCACCATCACAAATGGTGTCGTGAAGTATACACCAGCGTACGGATGCGGCTCGAACTTCCGATAGAGTTCGGTGAGGGTGTCGGCCATGGACTTCCTCCTGAGCACCAGGTCCAGCATGTTGCCCACTAGGGGCAGCGGGTGGATGGAGGGCAGGCCGCGGCGGGCAAAGTGCGTGGAGCAGCGGCGCCACCAGAGGGCGAGGGCGGCGGCGGCGGCGGCGGCGGCGCCCACAGCCAGGGGCGCCAGCAGCGTGCACCAGTCTGCGGCCATCTGACGACACCGAGGGAGCAAAACAATGAAGCCACGCAACCAGTCAAATGTCGAGTTGAGAGCTTTAGGTGATGAATGTAGAGGTGGACTGTATAAAAGTACAGAGACTGTGACATGTCGAGTGGGGGTCGGTGAGCGGAGCGTGCACGGATAGCCGGAGCGACGAAGGCGATCGCTCGGAATTAGCAGGACATTAGGGTTCGACTCCCGGCCCAGCACACTTTGACGTGTCACCGTTCGGTGGTAGATCTATACCCGATGTAGCTGGAGTCAAGAAATAAGCATTCAGCATATTTATTTCAAAAATAATGTTCTTTATTTCTGCTTGTAAACACCTGCCTCATTATTATCCCAGGCGATGTCCGCAGCTCGTGGTCTCGCGGTAGCGTTCTCGCTTCCCCCGCACGTTGACCCGGGTTTGATTCTCGCCGGGGTCAGGGATTTTCTCTGCCTCGTGATGGCTGGGTGTTGTGTGTTCATCATTTCATCACCATTGACGCACGCAAGTCGCCGAAGTGGCGTCAACTACAAAGAACTTGCAATCCGGCGGCCGAACTTGGCCGCATGCGGCCTACCGGCCAACAATGCCATACGATCATATCATTTAATCCCAGGGGATGTGGTTAGCACGTAATGGAAAGATTCTTCTCCTTCACCTGATGTGAGCTTTACGTTTTAGATGCATCAGTTTAGTCTGTGTGACTGAGTGTGTGTGTGTGAAGTTCTAGTGACGTGCCTGCGCTGTTGTAGCAGTGAGAGAGACAAGGCTGCCAGCAAGAAGCTTTTGCCTGTGGAACTGCACCAACACGGCCACCGAATTTAACGCCGCCATCCGACCTACGAATCAGTGACATCAGTGTCAGATACACTCGCTGTTTGAGATATTGCAGAGAGGCTAGCAATTTAATTCAAAAGATTATTTCAAACTCTGAACATCAGAAACTTCACTACACCAGTTCTTCTTTACCAGCGGTATTTGAGCCGTTTACATTTGCAGAGCACCACCGCAAAAACGTGTATTACTGACGTCGGATACAAAAGTCTGCCTGGGAAGCTACTCAATCACAGTGCTTCTTTTCGTTATGAAACATACCAGTTCTTGACGCTTCGTAAATAAAACCTGATCTCTCACATCGAATACTCAGCTTCAAGATGAGTTCCGTAACTGTAATGAATAAATATACCGTCTGGGACATTTTGTATGTTTTAACCGGATTCCACCTTTGTTACAGGTTATCCTCAGATCCAGAGATCTAATAAAAGAATAGATAAAGTGCACTAATACAAATCTGATCGCAGTGTGACCTAAGAAATGAAACACGTGGCACTACAGAATCAAAAAATGAAACATCATCAAACAATTCATACCCAATTATTGCCAAGCGCAGGTCATCAGCAGGATGAAGATTCACTTAAAACTAAGGAAGTTGCGCAAATACACTATAAAGAAAGCTATATACATGAGTTACATGTGTAACTCCCCTTACACCTCCACTTGCAAAACGTAAGTTAAATGCATAAATTTTCCTTCAGCTCAATTTGTACAGCTTCCGTAGTTTTTAACTGCACATTTCTCATGAACTTAACTCAGTCTGATGGACTTCACCTCAGAGGTCACACTTCCAGAGAGACGTAAAGTCAGTCTCGCAACTGGCGCAAGTGGTACTAATTGAAGACAAACAGAAAGTCCAGGGACTGCTCGCCACATAAGGATACGTTCTGATGAACCAAGATAGTGTAATGGGTCCATGTCAGTTTCCATTATATCACTGTACGGTACAAATTGTTTTACAGAGTGACAGATATTTTGTATGTTTTTAGTTACCACTCTTTCCTTGTGTGTCTTCCCCTTTTCCTTCTTACCATGTGATAGATGTGATAGTCTCCTCGTTTGTACAGGTAGAATACACGATTATCTATTTTTTAAATTTCATTGTTTGCGCATCCGTACACGGTTACCCTTCGGCCTTTCCTTTTTAGCACCCCTTGCAGTTCTCCATACACATCCCTTTTCTTCACACTTCTCTGCCCAATTTTAATTTGGTGTCTTTGGATAGTGATTTAGTCATTTGCAGCAACCAACTTCTGATGTCACCCTGTAAAAATTTTCTCATATTTCGGTATTCAATCCGTTATAATTTTCCCCCTACTAGTCTGACAACTATTCTCTCTTTGTGCATGCACTTCTAATCAAACACGTGTTGTTGTTGTTGTCTTCAGTCCTGAGACTGGTTTGATGCAGCTCTCCATGCTACTCTATCCTGTGCAAGCTGCTTCATCTCCCAGTACCTACTGCAACCTACATCCTTCTGAATCTGCTTAGTGTACTCATCTCTCGGTCTCCCTCTACGATTTTTACCCTCCACGCTGCCCTCCAATGCTAAATTTGTGATCCCTTGGTGCCTCAAAACATGTCCTACCAACCGATCCCTTCTTCTAGTCAAGTTGTGCCACAAACTTCTCTTCTCCCCAATCCTATTCAATACCTCCTCATTAGTTACGTGATCTATCCACCTTATCTTCAGTATTCTTCTGTAGCACCACATTTCGAAAGCTTCTATTCTCTTCTTGTCCAAACTAGTTATCGTCCATGTTTCACTTCCATACATGGCTACACTCCAAACAAATACTTTCAGAAACGACTTCCTGATGCATAAATCTATATTCGATGTTAACAAATTTCTCTTCTTCAGAAACGCTTTCCTTGCCATTGCCAGTCTACATTTTATATCCTCTCTACTTCGACCATCATCAGTTATTTTACTTCCTAAATAGCAAAACTCCTTTACTACTTTAAGTGTCTCATTTCCTAATCTAATTCCCTCAGCATCACCCGATTTAATTTGACTACATTCCATTATCCTCGTTTTGCTTTTGTTAATGTTAATCTTATATCCTCCTTTCAAGACACTGTCCATTCCGTTCAACTGCTCTTCCAAGTCCTTTGCCGTCTCTGACAGAATTACAATGTCATCGGCGAACCTCAAAGTTTTTACTTCGTCTCCATGAATTTTAATACCTACTCCAAATTTTTCTTTTGTTTCCTTTACTGCTTGCTCAATATACAGATTGAATAACATCGGGGAGAGGCTACAACCCTGTCTCACTCCTTTCCCAACCACTGCTTCCCTTTCATGCCCCTCGACTCTTATTACTGCCATCTGGTTTCTGTACAAATTATAAATAGCCTTTCGCTCCCTGTATTTTACCCCTGCCACCTTTAGAATTTGAAAAAGAGTATTCCAGTCAACATTGTCAAAAGCTTTCTCTAAGTCTACAAATGCTAGAAACGTAGGTTTGCCTTTTCTTAATCTTTCTTCTAAGATAAGTCGTAAGGTCAGTATTGCCTCACGTGTTCCAACATTTCGACGGAATCCAAACTGATCCTCCCCGAGGTCTGCATCTACCAGTTTTTCCATTCGTCTGTAAAGAATTCGCGTTAGTATTTTGCAGCCGTGGCTTATTAAACTGATAGTTCGGTAATTTTCACATCTGTCAGCACCTGCTTTCTTTGGGATTGGAATTATTATATTCTTCTTGAAGTCTGAGGGTATTTCGCCTGTCTCATACATCTTGCTCACCAGCTGGTAGAGTTTTGTCATGACTGGCTCTCCCAAGGCCGTAAGTAGTTCTAATGGAATGTTGTCTACTCCGGGGGCCTTGTTTCGACTCAGGTCTTTCAGTGCTCTGTCAAACTCTTCACGCAGTATCGTATCTCCCATTTCGTCTTCATCTACATCCTCTTCTATTTCCATAATATTGTCCTCAAGTACATCGCCCTTGTATAAACCTTCTATATACTCCTTCCACCTTTCTGCCTTCCCTTCTTTGCTTAGAACTGGGCTGCCATCTGAGCTCTTGATATTCATACACGTGGTTCTCTTCTCTCCAAAGGTCTCTTTAATTTTCCTGTAGGCAGTATCTATCTTACCCCTAGTGAGATAAGCTTCTACATCCTTACATTTGTCCTCTAGCCATCCCTGTTTAGCCATTTTGCACTTCCTGTCGATCTCATTTTTGAGACGTTTGTATTCCTTTTTGCCTGCTTCATTTACTGCATATTTGTATTTTCTCCTTTCATCAATTAAATTCAATATTTCTTCTGTTACCCAAGGATTTCTAGCAGCCCTCGTCTTTGTACCTACTTTATCCTCTGCTGCCTTCACTACTACATCCCTCAGAGCTACCCATTCTTCTTCTACTGTATTTCTTTCCCCTATTCCTGTCAATTGTTCCCTTATGCTCTCTCTGAAACTCTGTACAACCTCTGGTTCTTTCAGTTTATCCAGGTCCCATCTCCTTAATTTCCCACATTTTTGCAGTTTCTTCAGTTTTACTCTACAGGTCATAACCAATAGATTGTGGTCAGAGTCCACATCTGCCCCTGGAAATGTCTTACAACTTAAAACCTGGTTCCTAAATCTCTGTCTTACCATTATATAATCTATCTGATACCTTTTAGTATCTCCAGGGTTCTTCCACGTATAGAATCTTCTTTTATGATTCTTAAACCAAGTGTTAGCTATGATTAAGTTGTGTTCTGTGCAAAATTCTACTAGGCGGCTTCCTCTTTCATTTCTTAGCCCCAATCCATATTCACCTACTATGTTTCCTTCTCTCCCTTTTCCTACACTCGAATTCCAGTCACCCATTACTATTAAATTTTCGTCTCCCTTCACTATCTGAATGATTTCTTTTATTTCATCGTACATTTCTTCAATTTCTTCATCCTCTGCAGAGCTAGTTGGCATATAAACTTGTACTACTGTAGTAGGTGTGGGCTTCGTATCTATCTTGGCCACAATAATGCGTTCACTATGCTGTTTGTAGTAGCTTACACGCATTCCTATTTTCCTATTCATTATTAAACCTACTCCTGCATTACCCCTATTTGATTTTGTGTTTATAACCCTGTAGTCACCTGACCAGAAGTCTTGTTCCTCCTGCCACCGAACTTCACTAATTCCCACTATATCTAACTTTAACCTATCCATTTCCCTTTTTAAATTTTCTAACCTACCTGCCCGATTAAGGGATCTGACATTCCACGCTCCGATCCGTAGAACGCCAGTTTTCTTTCTCCTGATAACGACATCCTCCTGAGTAGTCCCCGCCCGGAGATCCGAATGGGGGACTATTTTACCTCCGGAATATTTTACCCAAGAGGATGCCATCATCATTTAATCATACAGTAAAGCTGCATGTACTCGGGAAAAATTACGGCTGTAGTTTCCCCTTGCTTTCAGCCGTTCGCAGTACCAGCACAGCAAGGCCGTTTTGGTCAATGTTGCAAGGCCAGATCAGTCAATCATCCAGGCTGTTGCCCCTGCAACTACTGAAAAGGCTGCTGCCCCTCTTCAGGAACAAACACATACGCTGACTAAATTGCGTATTCCATTCACAACTATGTAAGACTTACTATAGAATGCCTTCATTGTCAGTTACACTGAGTATGATTGATACCCCTATTATCTGGTTGGACAGACAGCCTTGTTGTCCAGCTGTGTATGCCACTCTCCATCAGAAGACAATGTAATGACCATGTATCACAAATATGTATCTGATATGTTGGTCAGTTATTCTCTACTTAAGGAAAGCACCCTCCCTGCGTGAACTGTAATTTTTAGATAAGCATGAGGCATCGCCATATGCGACTTTCGACTTAGATACTCGTATGGGCGTGTACCGCATCCGGGCGAGATGTTTGCATCACCTGAGGGGCCAGCAGCGGTATTCTTGCGTTCCTGCTAATCTCTACGCCTTGTGCTACGAGGTGAGTGGGTGTGGAGCCGAGACTTCGGATTGAAGTGACTGATCAGATGTTGTTTGCAACGAGTTTGCAAGTGATTCGCTGCACTGACAACGAGAGTAGATGGCACTCAGATTTTTGTAATTTTTATGTTTTTGGTACGTGAAGCTCACAACTCAAATATCAGTCGACGAAACTGTTCATCGCAACTCTCAAAATTCCTCGAGGAAAAGGACTTTGAAGGTTTCCTAGCACCTTTGGTTCCCTAAAGGTAAAAGCTAGACGTTTTTTTGTTTTCTCAGTGGGTGATGCGGTTACGTTGTGGAATTTTCCGTGCTATATGAGAAGCCTCGGTTTGATTCATGGGTGATACAATTTTTTAAACAAAGCCACACGTTCTACGAACATTTCCGTGGAGCACAAAATACGTAAGAATGAAACAGGCGGTAGCCATCCTGAGTGCCAATCGCTAGAGCGAGTCTTTTGGCTCATAATATTTTTCGCTTTTTTCCTTTCAATTCGAATAACTACATCATTTGAACATAAAATTTAAGAAATAGATATCAATTAACAGAAATATGTGATCGTAATTTGCTATAAAAATGCGTATTATTATTTCTAATTACACACTGCACACCTCATTCCTCTTTTATTTGTATATTAAGTACTGATCTTTTATAAAATGTTGTTAGTAAAGATTTTTTAAATTAAAATAAAATTAATATCTTCCCGCTTTATGTATTTGGGAATTCATGCAAATGCCCGTAGAACATGCGACTTTCTTCAGAAGTTTGCGTCAGCCAGGAAAGGGAGCCGGTCCGGCCCCACGACAGGCGACCGATCTATTACAGGATCACGTGACTCATCGAAAAACCGAACTAGACTTAGCAAATTAAAGATTCTCGCCAAACTTCAAAGCCGATTTTATCCACAATCTTTGAGCATTTAATCGAACTGTTTTGGTAAATTGGCATTTGAGTTGTATTTCACCCATCGCAAACATAAAAAAGTATAAAAATCTTAGTGCCGAGTGGTCTTCTTGCGAAACACGCCTGTCTGCCCGAACTATCGTAGACTGTCGACGACGACCCCTGTCAACGACACTTCCTGCGGCTGATTCCTCCGGACTGAACTGCTTTCGAAAAGCCTTTGACGTGGCGGTGTGTGAAAAAACCGGTGCCTCAACGACCTCAGAATCGGAGTGTTCAGTGCAGCAATCAGTATGTTTCAGCACCCTGTGGCTTTGTGGTTAGCGCTGAAGAATATTGATCATGGAGGTCCGGTTTCGATTCCCTGCGTGGTTGGCGATTCTGCCCTTTCGGAACTGGCCGTGGGTGTTGTCATCATCATCGACGCATAAGTCGCCGAAGTGGCGTCAACTAAGACGACGTGACTTGCACCAGTTGGTCGAACTCCCCAGAAAGAGATTTTCAGGCAAAAATGTCAAAGGGCATACTGTGGTTGCGATCAAATTCACTAATACCCACCGTCTCGCTGAGCCCGCGGGCGCCATCCTGCTGATGTTCAGTGGAGGTTCTGATGACAACCTGATCACTTGATGTACCGAACTACCCTGTCGCAAAGGCGACGTAAATTCTTTACTTTTTCGCCAAGGATAACATGTTCTGCGTTCTTGTGCGTGGCCAGTGAAGCGCAGACAGCGCGCAGATAAGCCCCTTTAGACGATAACAGCTACAGACTACTGACAAGGACAACAGCGTGAGCATCTCCATGCGAAAACACAGTAAACATTTTCAGATCAAACGGCGAAAGGTAACAGTCGACGGAAAATTATAGTTCATTCATTCAGTAACAAGGATATGAGTAGCTTAGCGGTCACTCACCTGCGAACAGACTGCAAACCACCGGCCTGGCTCGGAACGGGCTTCTGTTGACGCGGCCCCCGCGCTGCCGCTGTCCGCGTGGAGGGGGAAGGGGCTGACGTCACATCGAGGCCGATCCAAGTTCTCTCAGGCATCAGTGCCGCTCTGCGCGCCACGGAACGGCACCAGCTCTCACACATTCCTGCTTCACATCCAACACAATCTTTACGAGTGATCTATAATTCTTTGCGCTTTACAACCTTCCATTACCCACCAGATCTTCCTACAGACTAATAGTTGATAAAATCCTTCGACGTACGTCGGAAAACACGCTTTCACGCTCAGTGCTCTCACGCATGACCTGCGGTCATAATGTTCACATAAAAAGAACTTAACTTCTTGGCGATAGAAAAATATTATAACAAATATTACAGCTACTCCAGGATAACTGGCCAGTGATTTCGCGAAGACACACGAAAGGCCTTGAGGTAGACTTAAGCTTTTGGGGAACTGGAATCAACACAGTTACCCATTGCTTGTAACCCACACATATGATCTATGTTTCAACTTTTGCTTTTGCAGTGACTGACAAAATTAATGGCTTTGGCAAACCGTTTAGGTTATCGTCTCCACAAGATAAGAGTTTCCAAGGGCAGTACTAATACATGTGCCAATGCAAATATGCCAGGTACAATTCTTTACCAGTACGAATATAAGTATCTAAGACCTCATATGTGCTGTGAACGTCGTTTTGCACAGGTGGGTAAATTACAGCAGAGTGATGTGCCACAGTGATTTTCGTATCTAGACTCGCCTTCGGAAGAACGTCGGTTTAAGTCCAGTTCCGATCATCCAGATCTGGTTTCGCTGTAGTTTATGTAAATCGCTAATAGCAAATAGCAGGATGGTTCATGTGAAATGTATACGCCCGACGTCATTTTGCACGCAGACTCCATTCCGAATATGTGTTGTGCGTCCAACGACATCATCATTGACCTACGCTTCCTTTTCTTTGTGGACTTAACGTATCTTAATACTATCTGACAAACCCGGCATTTCGTGGCTATTCATATCGCCAATTTTCTATTGAAAATAGAAACAAAAGATGAACTGTGTTTGTAGTGTGCAGTTTTCGTACGCCGAACGCACCTGCCTCGTGTATCTACAACGACAGTTTGTAAACGTCTGTATGTCAACGCCTCTATCTAACTGTATAGACGGCTACTATTTTTGCCTAAAGCCTTTGAGTTTGGGAGTTGAAAGCTGTCAAAAGCGCTGCCGAGTGTCAGGGTTTTCTTGAAGTTGACTTGACTGTAGGAGTGTCTCAGCAGTAAAGAATAAATGCATTAAGAATTCATGCATGATGCGCCATTTTTAAACGCGTCGCAGTGTTTAGGATGTCATACCTCCTGAAGTATGAGTCGTACAATGATATACTTTAGGTACATATAGTGACACATGACGGTATTGTCTACGAAATATGTTGCGAATAGAAATAGTAGCACACAGCTAATGAATTTATACGTCAGGCATGACGCGGTCGTTTTTCACACATCTCAGTGTTTACGACGTCGTTTCTCCTGAACTGTGACAAGTAGGTGGTCCTTAAGCGCACAGAGATTGTTCTGTAACAGCATAGGATAAGTGTACGAAGTTTGGTTGAAATCGGTCCAGTGGTTTAGGAGGCGATGTGGACAGTATGTACATACGCACATCCATTTTTATGGTATGTATGATTCCAGATCATTAACAACTTTCCCACCCCTCCCACCCTCTTCCTAAAACCCGATTCATCAAATAATCGATCTCCCATGTGTAAAACACTGTCAAACATCTGATTACAAATGAGTTTACGAATAAAACATGATTTTAATCAAGTAAAATCCTTATAGTTAAAAACGAAAATCCCTTGTTTTACCGCATATAAAATGTATATTAAGTGAGCGATAAACTGTGCTCCTTTCAATTTTTTCTGGGTCTGTAAGCAAGAGTAAGGTAAGAAAAGGTTTGAAATAATGTTTGAAGTTTGTTGTAAGTGACTAAGTACTCTCATTATCAAACACTGGGTGAGGATAATCTGGACACACTGTGCTCCATTAGAAAACAATAATAATAATAATAATAATAATAATAATCAATTAAACAATCAGAAGAAAACTAAATCTTAAGACTGCCACCAGAACAAGTACAAATAGAACACGAAGTGACAAACATGTTAGATATAGAAGAAAAAATTCAGCTGACATGTATAGAATACAAAGACACAAATACAGATATTAGACCATTCTTGCATAGACCGCCAAATAACACACAAGTCAAAACAACAATAAAAACTATCAACACAATCATACACAACAAAATAAATTAAAACACAACTATGGAAGAGTTACAACTACTGGTTTATATAGGAGCACTCACTACACTAAATATACACACTAGGCAGAGATCAGAACCAACCAACACACAGAAGAAACCCTCAAAACCAGCATGGCAACACAGGCTATGGATCAGAATAGAAAAACTGAGAAAAGACATTGGACAGCTAACACAATTTATAAGACATCAAATGTCAGAAAAAAACGAAAAAGGTTAGGTAAAATCTCACAAAAGAAGCGATAGAGCAATTAGATGAAAAGAAGCAGAAAGTACAAGCATTGGCCAAACGACTTATAAGATACAAAAAAAGTGAAAATCGAAGGAAACAAAACCAAACGTTCAACATAAACCAAAAGAAATTTTACCAGACAATAGATAACACACACATTAAAATAGACAATCCACCAAACATAACAGACATGGAACACTTCTGGAGCAACATATGGTCAAACCCAGTACAGCATAACAGGCATGCACAGTGGATACAAGCAGAAACAGACACATACAAGATGATACCACAAATGCCTGAAGTGATAATTTTGCAACATGAAGTCACCAAAGCAATTAATTCTACTCACAATTGGAAAGCCCCTGGAAAAGATAAAATAGCAAATTTCTAGCTGAAGAATTTCACCTCGACACATTCACATCTAACTAAATTATTTAACAGTTACGTTGCAGACCCATACACATTCCCTGATACAATTACAAATGGAATAACTTATATGAAACCTAAAGATCAAGCAGACACAGCAAACCCAGCTACTTACCGCCCCATAACATGCCTACCAACAATATACAAAATATTAACTTCGGTCATTACACAGAAATTAATGACACATACAACACACAACAAAGTTACAAATGAAGAACAAAAAGGCTGTTGCAAAGGAGCACGAGGATGTAAAGAGCAGCTGATAATAGATGCAGAGGTGACATGTCAAGCTAAAACTAAACAAAGGTCGCTACACTACGCATGCATTGATTACCAAAAAGCTTTTGATAGTGTACCCCACTCATGGTTAGTACAAATATTGGAAATATACAAAGTAGATCCTAAATTGATACAGTTCCTAGAAATAGTAATGATAAATTGGAAAACCACACTTAACATCCAAACAAATTCAAATAATATCACATCACAGCCAATACAGATTAAGTGTGGAATATATCAAGGAGACTCATTAAGTCCTTTCTGGTTCCGCTTTGCTCTGAACCCACTATCCAAAATGCAAAATAATACAAATTATGGATACAATATTACTGGAACATACCCACACAAAATCACACATTTGCTATACATGAATGATCTAAAACTACTGGCAGAACAAATCAACAACTCAACCAATTACTAAAGATAACAGAAGTATTCAGCAATGATATAAATATGGCTTTTGAAACAGACAAATGTAAGAAAAATAGCATAGTCAAGGGAAAACACACTAAACAAGAAGATTACATATTGGATAACCACAGCGACTGCATAGAAGTGATGGAAAAAACAGATGCCTATAAATATCTAGTATACAGACGAAAAATACGGTAGATAATACAAATATTAAAGAAGAACTGAAGGAAAAATATAGACAAAGATTAACAAAAATACTGAAAACAGAATTGACAGCAAGAAACAAAACAAAAGCTATAAATACTTATGCTCTACCAATACTGACCTACTCATTTGGAGTAATGAAATGGAGTAACACAGACCTAGAAGCACTCAGTACACTTACACGGTCACAATGCCACAAATATGGAATACATCACATTCATTCAGCAACAGAAAGATTCACATTAAGCAGAAAGGAAGGAGGAAGGGGATTTATCGACATAAAAAAACCTACATTATGGAGAGGTAGACAATTTAAGAAAATTCTTTCTAGAAAGAGCAGAAATTAGCAAAATACACAAAGCAATCATTCATATAAATACATTGGATACACCACTGCAATTTCATAACCACTTCTACAACCGTTTAAATCACATAACATCAACAGATTTGAAGAAAGTAAAGTGGAAAAAGAAAACACTACATTACAAGCACCCGTATCATCTAACACAGCCACACATCGATCAATATGCATCCAACACTTGGCTAAGAAAAGGCAATATACACAGTGAGATGGAAGGATTCATGATTGCAATACAGGATCAAACAATAAACACCAGATATTACAGCAAGCATATTATTAAAGATCCCAATAACACAACAGATAAATGCAGACTTTGCAAACAACAAATACTAACAGTAGATCAAATCACAAGTGGATGTACAATACTAGCAAATACAGAATACCCCAGAAAACATGACAATGTAGCAAAAATAATACATCAATAGCTTGCCTTACAATATAAACTTATAAAACAACACGTTCCCACATACAAGTATGCACCACAAAATGTACTGGAGAATGATGAATACAAATTATACTGGAACAGAACCATTATAACAGATAAAACAACACCACATAACAAACCTGACATCATACTCACCAATAAAAAGAAGAAATTAACACAACTAATCGAAATATCCATACCCAATACAACAAATATACAAAAGAAAACTGGAGAAAAAATTGAAAGATACATCCAACTGTTTGAGGAATAAAGTTGACATTATACCAATTATACTATCAACTACAGGAGTCATACCACACAATATCCACCAGTACATCAACGCAATACAGCTACATCAAACCTTATATATACAACTACAGAAATTTGTAATTATTGATATATGTCCAGTTACCCAAAAGTTCCTAAATGCAATGTAACACATACCGCACAGTTAAAAGGAAGTCATGCTTGATCAAGGTCCGCGTCACTTTCCATTTCTAACCAGACATAACGTCTGAGCAAGGAAAGAAATAATAATAAAAATTAAGCTACCTCATCACGCTTCCTGGAGATAAATCAAAACGCCGTGCCTGATCATGAAGTTCTATCGCATGAATAGTCAAAACGTACGGAGCGATATACTGTTTTTCCTTTCATTGTTTTGTGCGTTATGTAGCGTAGGAAAACTTTCGGAACTGTTTGAAATGACACATAAAGTTTCTTGGAATTCACTAATACTGGATGAATAGAGAGAAGATAATTTGCGCGCTGTGAGCTAAACTCCCTCAAGACATACTCACTGTCCGTAACATTATTACCTCACTTACTATATCAAACATTTTACATAAAATTGTGTCTCTTGAGCTGCAGATTATGACATGATTTTAAATTCTTGAATTCAGACAGTAATTATATAAAATTGCCGAAGTTGGTGTTACGTGAGCACAGACACTGCCTCAAAGAATCCACTGAGACTATGCTAATGACCAACCAAATCTTCTATTTTATCGTACTAGGTCACCAGAGATGATAAAATATGCCGATGAAGCACCTGGCCTACACGGGTATGCTGACTACTGCGCATAAAAAACTCTGAAATTAAATACCTGAAACTGTTAGGCGTCGTCAGAGTGAGGGCAGCCAGTATGTTGAGCAAATGAATGATAAATGAGGGAGTTAAGTCTGATAACCTTTCATTTTTACTCACGAATAAACTAAGTACATCATAAAACATCATGAGTAAATCAGAATGAAGAGAGCTGTTGAAACAAGGCTATCTTTAGCAAGATTTATATAGAATAATTCATGACCAAGGATCGTCACCAGCATTACACTGTACAAGTCGACTGGAATGGTGGTCAGAAAACAATTTACAGACACACAAGTAATAATTTGAACCATGGTAGAAGATGAACTGAGTACATGACATCAGAATACACAACCGAAATAGAATTTGGAATTAAACAGTTGAAAAATCATTAGACCTACAGCTGACCATACCATCAATTAACTGATTCATGAATGGTTAGCAACTGAAATTTCGCAGGAAAATAAAAATTGACTTGTAGAAAAGAAAGAAAAGAAAAAAACATGCACGACTTCACGTAACTCAAACAGTATCTAAGGCTAAATAATAGAGCTACAGCTCGATGCTGAGATTCTCTTTCTTCTCACTGCCTGATAACCTGAAATTGAAAGCGCCCTTCACAATGTGCAGTCTCGACCTGACTGCAGTACTCATAGTCGGAGGAGAAGTCGCAGACCACTTACGCGTGAGAGACGCTAACAGAGCATGTCGGTACTCGTAGCGGGTTGACTGCGTGGAGCCAAACTTCTCATCTTGTCGATACTGACGCGGTTGAATAAACTCCAAGTCGTGAAAAAGTTAAAGTCTAATTGTGGAATGTCTTGGCAGAAGGGGGAAGTCGAAAACATGTCCTCACTAGCATCGTTTCCAGATCTGAACAGCGTGCCAGTGGCCACGAGATTTTCCCCTCACCGCAGAACAGCACTTGCAGATATTTCATTAAGACCAATGAGCAAAAGGTCCTAAGTGAACTCCCAACCCCAGACATGGAAACTGGTACCCTGTCTCCCAACGTATAATTTCACGCATCAGGAATGAAAACCGTAATTTCACTAGGCGGTAGCTACTGGGCGACGAACCGCACGGCCGGTTCTAGGTGATGGGAAATTCTATAATTTTGCGAAGGCTATCGATGTTGTCCACGGGGAAGGTGCATTATGAATTTTTCGAAGTACAGGTGTGGCAATAATTCTGGCTTAGGAAGGCAGAGCCAAGGGAGCAAACACAGCAGGATGGCTGGGTCTCGACGCAAGCACTCGTGAGGTACCGATTGTTGTTAGCTTCGTTCGAGGTACGGTTACAAGCCTTGGAAGCACGCGAATACGGTCGACGCAGGCATTCTCCCGGTTCCTGTGGTTTTGTGACAGTCCGACGTTCGAGTGGCGGGCAACTACTTTCGACTGACCAGAGGAAATACTTCTGACTGACTCGAAACAGTTTAATAATTCTGCTCCAAAGATATCAGCTCGGTCATGCACATAGCTTGTAGTGTTGAGTCTCCTCGAATTCTCGTTGAAGAACATGAGAACTACATTCCTGCTAGCCTATAAAATGAACGGTACATCTCAACCTAGTGAAAAATTAATACATCCTACTGTAATTTTATTCCCTTGAGGGATTTTTCTAAAAGAAATGTGTTGCACATATAAAGCCTGGCGTATCAAAAGCATAAGGTTCTCAGTAACCTCTGTTAACTTCACTTTCAAAAAGAGTAAATTTTCTCTCTTCCACAAAAATGTGCCGACATGGAGTGGTCGCTCAGACATGAATCCCCGCGCCGCCACGCCGGCACTTGCTGTGGAACCGCCTGCTGTCAGCAGCAGCCGGGCCTCGCCGGTCACACCGACACCTCCCTCCCTCCCTCCTACCCTCTCTCTCGTGACGCACCCGTCCGTCCGCCAGGGTGGAGGAGGCGGCCCGCCCTCCCCACCCCTCCTGCTGTCAGCAGCAGCCGGGCCTCGCCGGTCACACAGACACCTCCCTCCCTCCCTCCTACCCTCTCTCTCGTGACGCAGCCGTCCGTCCGCCAGGGTGGAGGAGGCGGCCCGCCCTCCCCACCCCTCCTACTGTCAGCAGCAGCCGGGCCTCGCCGGTCACACCGACACCTCCCTCCCTCCTTCCTACCCTGTCTCTCGTGATGCAGCCGTCCGTCCGCCAGGGTGGAGGAGGCGGCACGCCCTCCCCACCCCTCCTGCTGTCATCAGCAGCCGGGCCTCATCGGTCACACCGACACCTCCCTCCCTCCCTATAACCCTCTCTCTCGTGACGCAGCCGCCCTTCCGCCAGGGTGGAGGAGGCGACACGCCCTCCCCACCCCTCCTGCTGTCAGCAGCAGCCGGGCCTCGCCGGTCACACCGACACCTCCCTCCCTCCTTCCTACCCTGTCTCTCGTGACGCAGCCGTCTGTCTGCCAGGGTGGAGGAGGCGGCCCGCCCTCCCCACCCCTCCTGCTGTCAGCAGCAGCCGGGCCTCGCCCGTCACACCGACACCTCCCTCCCTCCCTCCTGCCCTCTCTCTCGTGACGCAGCCGTCCGTCCGCCAGGGTGGAGGAGGCGGCCCGCCCTCCCCACCCCTCCTGCTGTCATCAGCAGCCGGGCCTCATCGGTCACACCGACACCTCCCTCCCTCCCTATAACCCTCTCTCTCATGACGCAGCCGTCCGTCCGCCAGGGTGGAGGAGGCGGCCCGCCCTCCCCACCCCTCCTGCTGTCATCAGCAGCCGGGCCTCGCCCGTCACACCGACACCTCCCTCCCTCCCTCCTACCCTCTCTCTCGTGACGCAGCCATCCGTCCGCCAGGATGGAGGAGGCGGCCCGCCCTCCCCACCCCTCCTGATATCAGCAACAGCCAGGCCTCGCCGGTCACACCGACACCTGCCTCCCTCCCTCCTACCCTCTCTCTCGTGACGCAGCCGTCCGTCCGCCAGGGTGGAGGAGGCGGCCCGCCCTCCCCACCCCTCCTGCTGTCAGCAGCAGCCGGGCCTCGCCGGTCACACCGACACCTGCCTCCCTCCCTCCTACCCTCTCTCTCGTGACGCAGCCGTCCGTCCGCCAGGGTGGAGGAGGCGGCCCGCCCTCCCCACCCCTCCTGCTGTCATCAGCAGCCGGGCCTCGCCGGTCACACCGACACCTCCTTCCCTCCCTCCTGCCCTCTCTCTCGTGATGCAGCCATCCGTCCGCCAGGGTGGAGGAGGCGGCCCGCCCTCCCCACCCCTCCTGCTGTCAGCAGCAGCCAGGCCTCGCCCGTCACACCGACACCTCCCTCCCTCCCTCCTACCCTCTCTCTCGTGACGCAGCCATCCGTCCGCCAGGATGGAGGAGGCGGCCCGCCCTCCCCACCCCTCCTGATATCAGCAACAGCCAGGCCTCGCCGGTCACACCGACACCTCCCTCCCTCCCTCCTACCCTCTCTCTCGTGATGCAGCCGTCCGTCCGCCAGGGTGGAGGAGGCGGCCCGCCCTCCCCACCCCTCCTGCTGTCAGCAGCAGCCGGGCCTCGCCGGTCACACCGACACCTCCCTCCCTCCCTCCCTCCTACCCTCTCTCTCGTGACGCAGCCGTCCGTCCGCCAGGGTGGAGGAGGCGGCCCGCCCTCCCCACCCCTCCTGCTGTCAGCAGCAGCCGGGCCTCGCCAGTCACACCGACACCTCCCTCCCTCCCTCCTACCCTCTCTCTCGTGACGCAGCCGTCCGTCCGCCAGGGTGGAGGAGGCGGCCCGCCCTCCCCACCTCTCCTGCTGTCAGCAGCAGCTGGGCCTCGCCCGTCACACCGACACCTCCCTCCCTCCCTCCTACCCTCTGTCTCGTGACGCAGCTGTCCGTCCGCCAGGGTGGAGGAGGCGGCCCGCCCTCCCCACCTCTCCTGCTGTCAGCAGCAGCCGGGCCTCGCCGGTCACACCGACACCTCCCTCCCTCCCTCCTACCCTCTCTCTCGTGACGCAGCCGTCCGTCCGCCAGGGTGGAGGAGGCGGCCCGCCCTCCCCACCCCTCCTGCTGTCAGCAGCAGCTGGGCCTCGCCCGTCACACCGACACCTCCCTCCCTCCCTCCTACCCTCTGTCTCGTGACGCAGCCGTCCGTCCGCCAGGGTGGAGGAGGCGGCCCGCCCTCCCCACCCCTCCTGCTGTCAGCAGCAGCCGGGCCTCGCCGGTCACACCGACACCTCCCTCCCTCCCTCCTACCCTCTCTCTCGTGACGCAGCTGTCCGTCCGCCAGGGTGGAGGAGGCGGCCCGCCCTCCCCACCCCTCCTGCTGTCAGCAGCAGCCGGGCCTCGCCGGTCACACCGACACCTCCCTCCCTCCTTCCTACCCTGTCTCTCGTGATGCAGCCGTCCGTCCGCCAGGGTGGAGGAGGCGGCACGCCCTCCCCACCCCTCCTGCTGTCATCAGCAGCCGGGCCTCATCGGTCACACCGACACCTCCCTCCCTCCCTATAACCCTCTCTCTCGTGACGCAGCCGCCCTTCCGCCAGGGTGGAGGAGGCGACACGCCCTCCCCACCCCTCCTGCTGTCAGCAGCAGCCGGGCCTCGCCGGTCACACCGACACCTCCCTCCCTCCTTCCTACCCTGTCTCTCGTGACGCAGCCGTCTGTCTGCCAGGGTGGAGGAGGCGGCCCGCCCTCCCCACCCCTCCTGCTGTCAGCAGCAGCCGGGCCTCGCCGGTCACACAGACACCTCCCTCCCTCCCTATAACCCTCTCTCTCGTGACGCAGCCGCCCTTCCGCCAGGGTGGAGGAGGCGACACGCCCTCCCCACCCCTCCTGCTGTCAGCAGCAGCCGGGCCTCGCCGGTCACACCGACACCTCCCTCCCTCCTTCCTACCCTGTCTCTCGTGACGCAGCCGTCTGTCTGCCAGGGTGGAGGAGGCGGCACGCCCTCCCCACCCCTCCTGCTGCGTGCCGCTCGCCCCCTCCGCCTTTAACTTTTGGACGGTACAAGTGTTAGTTCCGCTGCCACTGAACTTTGTTGTGTTTTTGCAAGTGGCTGAGAAAGGCTTCCTGCTGGTATTGGAACCTGTGGGGCGCTACTGAAACGCTTACACGATGTATTTTTGGCGGAATCTCGGTCTGGTTTTCGTACCGGTACTGATTCATGCAGTCAAACTTGTTGGTCTGGTAAACAGACGCGCTGGGTATTGAACTTTGGTGGCAGTCTTGTTTCTTAATATACCGTTAAATATTTCGTGATTTAAGGTGGTGCATTCTCAAAATCATTTATCTGTGTACTAGTTAGGGCGTTCTACAAGTTCAGGGTATATTAACAAACGATTAAGTAGCAGAAACTGCAGAAACTAAACTGACCACAGCTATTTATTACCATTTCATTTTTTGTTATATTCATAAATCTAAAATCTTTAAAATTTTGCCCCATCGGTATTCAGAAACTATTACCAACTATTCTTCTTGCTTAGAAAACATGGATTCAAAATAACTATCCTCTGAACGACACTTCAAACATTTAAGAGAAAGTTAAAGATTCCAATAATATTTAATACACAAATTTTTTACAATCAGTAAGAAGATGAATGTTCGCGTGGTACACAAGTTTTGAAAGAACAAGTAACAAAAACATCTATCTGATTAACAGATTTAGAACAGAATTAAAAGAGAGTTGAATATGAATGCAGCAGCTATCTGGTGCTGTCTACTGATGATGCTGGAGTGTACATAAAATGTCGTCGAGTGACTGTAGGAGGATACAAGATGACTTAGGAAAAAATTGTAGTTGGTGTGATGTATGGCAGCTAGCTATAAGTGTTGAAAAATATAGGTTAATGAGGACGAGTAGGAAAAGAAACTCGTAACGTTCGAATACAACATTAGTAGTGTGTTACCTGACACAGTCACGTCCATTAAATGTCTAGGCGTACCTTTATAAATCGATATGCAATGGAACGAGCATTTAGGGTTTGTGTTAGGGAAGGCCAATGGTGTTCAGTTTATTGGAAGAATTTTGAGACTGTGGTTCATCTGCAAAGGACTGCTAGAGTGTTTCGGATCCACACCAGGTCGGAACACAGGAAGACACAGAAGCAGTTCAGTGGCGGGTGCTACATTTGTTACTGGTAGATTCGAGCAACACAAAAGTATTATAGAGTAACTTTTGGAACTCAAATGGGAATCCCATTGATGACGTTCTTTTCAAGGAATACTACTGAGAAAATTTAAATAATTTGAGGCTGACTGCAGAACGATTCTACTACCGCCAACGTACGTTTCTCGAAAGGGAGACGAAGAAAACATAAGAGAAATTATGGCTCTTATAGAAGCATACAGACATTTTTCCTTCTCTCTGTTTGGGATTGGAAAGGGGAAAGGAAATGACCAGGTGTGGTACAGTGTCCCCTCCGCCACACACCATACAGTGGCTTGCGGAGTATGTGCCAGGTAGGTGTAATTAAAGTGCAGCCACTCACGGAGGTGCAGTGTGGGTTTTAAATATCGTATAGCAGCGACACTTTGTAGATATACTACTGTTTTTATAGGGAACTGACTTACACTCGAAAAAAATTAGTTACAATTTTGGCAACCAGGTGCAAATCTGTCATCGTACTGCATCTGATTGACGTCTCCGATGTTCATATTGAACAAATTGTCTAACCGAAGGTTAATAATAAAATCAGCATTATGCCTTCCTCACTTCATTGATCCTTTCAGCCCACGTCCTCTTCCTAATCCGTTACAGCGCCAGGTTTGCACCTGATGGCTAAAAGTGGAACTACTTTTCTACCAGAGTAAATAGGTTCCACATTAACGCATTAGAATATCAAACACATTTGCGCAACGACTGCATATAATAATTACAGCCCAGACTGGATCTCTGTGATTAGCTGCACTTTAATTATAGCCACCCAACATGTAGATTCAGGAGGAAATGAAAAATCGCCAGTCAACAAGTTAATACCAGCTCATATACTGCTACCAGAAGACATCAGACCTGCCTGCTCGCCTATGTGGTGGCACTCGATTTGGTGGTAAGTCGGTTTAAATCCTGGTGGTGGAAGAAACTATGAGCACCAGTATGTGGACCCATTGTCAGTGTTTGAGTGTCAATGGGAGGAAAAGTGGCGGCGTGAGGTTCCTGACCACGAGACTTTGCACCAATGCCTTTGATTAAATTCTAGCCTCTGAACAGTGTGTAATGGAGTGTGCGGACCGTTCGCCGGATAGTTACGTTATTTAAGGAAACAGGAAGGGTTCAGCCACATGTGAAACGTCAACCACGACCTGCAACAAATGATGATGCCCAAGTAGGTGTTTTAGCTGCTGTCGCGGCTAATCCGCACATCAGTAGCAGACAAATTGCGTGAGAATTGGCAATTTCAGAAATTTCGGTGGTGAGAATGCTACATCAACATCGATTGCACCCGTACCATATTTCTTTGCACCAGGAGTTGCATGCCGACGACTTTGAACGTCCTGTACAGTTCTGCCACTGGGCACAAGAGAAATTACGGGATGTTGACAGATTTTTTGCACGCGTTCTGTTTAGCGACGAAGTGTCATTTACCAACAGCGGTAACGTAAGCCGGCATAATGTACATTATTGGGAAACTGGATGAGACGAGTGGAACGTCAGCGACTTGGCGGGTTAATGTATGGTGCAGCATTATGGGAGGAAGGATAATTGCCCCCATTTTATCGATGGCAATCTAAATGGTGCAATGTATGCTCATTTCCTACGCAATGTTCTACGGATGTTACTACAAGACGTTTCACTGGATGACAGAATGGCGATGTACTTCCAACATGATGGATGTCCGGCACATAGCCCGCATGCGGTTGAGGCGGTACTGCATAGCATATTTCATGACAGGTAGATTGGTAGTCGAAGCACCATACCGTGACCCGCACGTTCACCGGATCTGACGTCCCCGGATTTCTTTCTGTGGGGAAAGTTGAAGGATATTTGCTATCGTGATCCACCGACAACGCCTGACAACATGCGTCAGCGCATTGTCAGTCCATGCGTGAACATTACGGAAGTCGAACTACTCGCGGGTGAGAGGAATGTCGTTACATGTATTGCCAAATGCATTGAGGTTGACGGACATCATTTTGAGCATTTATTGTATTAATGTGGTATTTACAGGTAACCACGCTGTAACGACATGCGTCCTCAGAAATGATAAGTTCAGATCAGAAAGGTACATGTATCACATTGTAACAACCGAAATAAAATGTTCAAACGTACCTATGTCCTGTATTTAATTTAAAAAACCTACCTGTTAAAACTCTGAGCCACATGTTTGTAACTATTACATCGCCATCAATCACAACGCGAAAAAAGTGGTCCAATTAAAATATACATAATCTTTACGTTCTACACGAATATGTAATAAAAATGGGGGTTACTATTTTTAAAAAATGCACTTGATATCCGTTTGAGCTATGGCAGCGCCATCCAGCAGGCCAACCATAGCGCCATCTGGTTTCCCCCTTCAAGCTAGACGAGTTTCGTTCTTGGTAATTTTTTAGTTTGATGCTTATTTCGTGAGACATTTGGGCCGGTCACGATCAATGGACCACCCTGTATAATCAGTATACGCATCAGTGCAGCTACAATAACTACATCACATTAACATCTCAGTTTGTCCCACCTGAAACGCCGCGCAGGGAGGCCGCGCTGTCTGTGACGCCTAAGCACGGTTCGCGAGGCTTTCCCCATCGGAGGTTCGATTCCTCCCTCGGGCATGGATGTTTGTGTTGTCCTTAGCATAAGTTACTCCGAGCTAGATTAAGTAGTTGACGTGGCCCTGACACTCAGTAGCCCCTTGGATGGGGTGAAGCTAAGACGGGAAGGGCCATCCAAGCAATATGTTAAAAGGCTAGCCCTTAACTGGGTGCAATCCTCACTGGTCCGCAATGGCCCACTGTGAATAATCAAAAGCGGTGGGTGAGACATGGTCGGTCATGATCCCCCAGAACGTGTGGAGGACCTCCGGGCACTGTAACTCGGGTTTGAGTGCCGCACCGTCTCGGTGATGTCAAACTGCACAACATAAGACCTGGGCAACAACATCATTACCACAATACCATAACATCTCCGGGCTGTGGAACGGTGAGGGCTGTCGTTGTGTCAAGGAAGGAAGTAAAACTCCGGTCAAGGTAGGACGTTAAACATCAAAAACTCGAGACGAAAGCGAAGGGTGCGTGGCGCAGGGGAAGGTGTGTTGCGAGAGACACACCGACTGTCTCTCTTGAGTCGAGCACGGCGGTCAGGCGAGGGTATGAGGGTAAGTCTAATGACAATCCCGGAACCCTGCGGTTCGGCTGCTGTTGTTCCTCATGTCCTGGACGGCGTTAAAAGTTCCCCAACCCAAGGCAAAAGCAAAGGGTGCATGGAGAGGGGGGGGGGCGGGGCTGCGCAACAGGGACACTACACCTGTCCCTCCCGGGTTTCTGGGTGTAGGGTGAGTGCGGCGCGTTCCTGGCCTTGGCCGCGGCCTGCTGCGCCTGCCCGGTGCTGCGGCTCCCCAGAGAGCAGCGACACGCCACCATCTGTGCCTCTGGCGCTGGTGGCCTCGATTGCCGTCGTGGTATCTTGTCCCAAGTCGGAAAGTGTGCCTCGCCGCGCCTCTCGGTCTTCCGAGGCGTGTTCCGCCAAGCCCAGGAGGTGGTTACACATCCTGGGTCAGGTTAGATGGGTCCAGACCCCCGAAACACTGGGTGACCGGCCCACCACCTGAGTAGGGGTGGGTCCTTGGCCGCAAGGCGGAAGCTCGAGCTGGCAGGGGAGAAGGGCGAGAGGGGCATCCGCCTCTCCGGAAATGGTGCATTGAACCCAGTAGCTCTGAGGGGTCCTTCCAAAAACCGTTACCTGGCCAAGACATCAAAAAAGCTCAGGAGGTATTTGCCACCACTGTAAACCCGGTTAGAGAAAAAATTAAAGTTAACCGAGTTAAGGCTACAAAAAACGTAGTCATAGTTGATGTTGCCTCAAAAGGCTCAAAAGTAAACTATTAGCTAACCAGAAGCTATGTAAGTCAGTTAGGTGTGAGCCACCCCATAAAAGAAATCCACTGGTAACTTTGTATGATGTCCCCACATCACTAACAGATGGAGAATTACGCAAAACCCTGTATTAGCAAAACCTGGACGACATGGACATGGTGACTTTTATGAAGGATTTTAGGTTAAGATTTAGAACACGATCAACGGACCGGGATGTAGTTCATAATGATGCTGAAGTCTCAGGGTCTTTGATTCAAATGGCTCTGAGCACTATGGGACTTAACTTCTGAGGTAATCAGTCCCGTAGAACTTAGAACTACTTAAACCTAACTAACCTAAGGAGACCACACACATCCATGCCTGAGGCAGGATTCGAACCTGCGACTGTAGCAGTCGCGCTGTTCCCGCCTGCAGCGCCCAGAACCGCGCCTCTCATTGCCTTTGTGGAGGAAATTAACAGCAAGGAGCCGAGTATACATAGGGTTTCATGTGATAAATGTGAAGGACTACCTCGTGGTACCTCGTTGCCACAACTGTGGGGATGTGGACCGCATACACAAATGCTGTAGTAGAAAGCCGGCTTGCTCCAAATGTGGATCTGAAGACCACCTGAGAAAGAACGGCACTAAACCAGGCGTCTGTATACCACGCACACACAGGGGCAAAAGGACCTGTGGAACAACCGGAAGAAACTGTCTGATGTATAAATTGCTGGAACAATGCCTTATATCTATAATATATTATCGCTGATGCTGTCTCCGAAACAAAGACAACAAAGAAAATAAAGTCCCCAAGCAATAGTAGGAGAGATGCTGAAAGGGTATGTACATTCAAAGATTTTTTAAAATGTTAACTACGGTCAAAAGAAAGAAAAATAATGATGTTATACACATGTATGCAGACTGAGCCCTAACAAAAAGTATCCAGGATAGATATATGTATTCAAACTGAGCCGGCTACTTGGGCCCCCTTGCGTGTCTCTTCGTGACTCAACCCAGAGGCAGAACGTTACGTCGGACGCCCGGTACCAATGGGCGGGCCAACAACAGATGAAGGGCACCAAGTGTCGGACAGCAGCCCAGCCCGCGTGCCACCACGGAAAACAACATCGTCCTTGTGCAAGAAGGACTTTCCAAACCGGCACTACAAGACAGCACAGTCACAAGCACAAAGCAGCTGCAGGCAGCACAGAGAGCCACGGGAGTGAATCCGAAAATGGTGTACCCCAACGTGGACTTCGGTATGCAGCTGTCGCGTTTGGAGCAACCGGCTGTCCTCACAACGGCGCTCAGACACGTTGCCAGTTTCTGATATGGCTGATGGCTCTGGGTGTTGCCAAAGACATCTATCTTACTCCCTGGTCCACCTCCTCCTGTGTAGGTGGGGGGTTTCCTGGCTTGCTTGCCACTACAAGCTGGGAGGCCATAATTAACTCTTCGGCCTTGTCGCCGTTGGGGTCCCTGGTACCGCTGTACCACAGGGGGGATTCGCCATTCATATCGGCCGTGATACTAACCTTTCGCTCTCTCAACGCCGTGGTGACTCGTGTGAGATGGTGCAGTACATCCTCGAAATTTCCTCCATATTGGAAATACATGTTTATGATGTATACTGTTCCTACAGGGGATTGTAATTCCATGACGTTGCAATGACTACTTGATAACTGCATTATTGTGGTGGCCCGCAGAGCCTTATTTACCACAATTATGACGGCCTTGGGCTCTTCTCCAATGGAGATTATCTGCCAGGTGGAGGGCATGAAAGAAATTTGCCCAGCTTGAGAGTATGGCTCCTGCAGGCAGATTACATCCAGTCTCCACTCCTCCACTACCTTCGGAGCTCCTGCATCGCTAGCTGACTGTTATGGGTGTTGATGTGTCCAATCATTATTTCATTTGTCAGTATGGAGAGTGAGCGTGAAAGCTCTGAGAGTGTGAAAAGTGAGTGTGAAAGTTATGGATGTTGACCTATACAATCTTGTTTTAGTTGATATTATGGGAAGTAAGTGTGGAAGTTGCAATCAGGCCACTACAAGTGGTCATAATTTGATCGTTTTCCGTCTTAGTGACAATGAGTACCGCTGGGACCTGGGATGGGAAACCCAGTACAATTTCAACAATATGAATTGGGAATGCGTAGGTCGAGAGTGTGACTTTCCTCCGTTGCCTGAGGGTGAGTTAGACGTTGACAGGTACGCCGAAGAACTGGTAAAAGCTGCTGTGCAACCAGGAGAAGGACTGTTGCGGCCTCTCCATCATCACCATGGACTTCCGACCTAGAACGTATGCGCCAGTCTATGAGACGGGCGTGGAAGTAGTACCAGCTAAGTGCCGCTGGTGAGAATAACAGTATTGGTTGCAGCAATACAGAGAAACGAGAGGAATCTTTAAAAAAGAATTGAAGGAAGTCAGGGTGAATAGCTGGGAGAGGTGCGTACTCGATCAGCTAACCACTGGCCCTTGGGGAGCCCCTACAAGCTGGTCAGAGAAAAGATAACATCTCCTGTGGTCCTCTCGACAATCAGAGATGGTGGCCGAATGACAGAGCCCTGGCAGGATAATGCTGAAGCCCTCGTGCGCACTCTGTTGCCAGATGACTAGGAAAATGGGAAAACTGAACTCCAACAGCACATTGGCAGGAAAGATCCGGAAGAATACACCAATGACACCATGTTGGACCCCTTCTCAGAGGAAGAAGTTGCTGCATACATAAAAACACTCAAAAGGGGAAAGACACCACGACCAGACGGTGTAGTGGCGGAGGTTGTACAGTTTCTCGCCCCTCAGCAGATAGTACGTCTCACGGGGTTATTCAATGAATGCCTTAGGATTGGAAAATTCCCAAAGATTTGGAACGTGGTCATAATAAAGAAGGGAAAAGACAAGGACCCTACGGAACCCAAGACCTACAGGAAAATATGTGTACTAGGCATCTTGGGGAAATTATTAGACAAGCTATTGGCTGGCAGACTGACAGCACACAGGATAGTGCGCGGGTTGAGCGCCAGACAGTTCGGCTTCCAATAATTCAAAAACAGCTTTAATGTTATTTATTATTATTATACCGCCAACCGGTTTCAACCCGACGTAAGGGTCATCTTCTGGGTGTTTACACCTGTTGGTTGTGTCACTCCTGTCTACATAACGGCAGGAAACTATTAGATAATTTCCTGCCGTTATGTAGACAGGAGTGACACCACCAACAGTCGACCAATGGTGTAAACGCCCAGAAGATGACCCTTACGTCGGGTTGAAACCGGTTGGCGGTATTATAACAATAATAAATGCGATTAAGACTCTTTTTGAATTATTGATTAGTCATACTAATCACTGCTTCTCTCCAGAACCATGTTGTCCAAAAAATAAGTTCGGCTTCCGGCTGGGGCGATCGGCATCAGACACAAGTACCCTGGGGGCTGAGGTGTGTGGCTGAGCCCCGCACAAGCATGTCGATGGTCATCAGTGGCGCCTTTGCCAACCTGTGGTGGCCCTTGCTCTCCCGCCAGCGAGAGCGGGGGTGCCCAGGGTCCCTCTATGGCCGTCTGAGTAGCTGTTGCATGGACAGCGGTTGGTTGGCGGCCGTATCCGTGAAGACCGTGAGCCACAACTGGAAGGAGCAATAACATCACTTGCTGCGTGGTGCCAAGGAGCTCAAGTGAAAGCTGCACCACATAAATCTACATACGTATTGTTGAGAGGCAGTCTAATCAGAAACCCAACACTGAGAATAGAAGGAACTCCAGTTCTTCCTCGCCACATGACAAGATATCTAGGAGTGGTAATTGACGAGAAATGGAACTATACCGCACATATAGACACCATACCACAGCGAAATCTTGAATAATCTTACAAATATACGCCAAAAAAGATTCCATTTACCACTCAATTATGATAACAGCATTCTTATGTGAATAGTAGGATATGCGTACGATGTCTGGGCACACGGCTCACGAGGGTGATGCCTGCCATGACCGTCAGAAGGGTGCAGCGGAACACGTTATTGCGTTCCGCTGGAGAATACCGAACGACTTCCGGGGAGGCTTTACTCGTAATAATGGGGCTATGTCCATTAGAAATAAAGATATGGCAGCAGGCAGCGTGGTACTGGGTCACCAAGAGGAAGATAGAAAGGACTAGGCAAATCATGGGGGTTCAGGTAGGGGATAAATTTGCTGTTACAAGAAGGGGAGGAAGAGTTATGGCAACAATTACGGGAAAATGAGGAAACGGGGAGAAGGGTACTGCAATTGCTGCCCAGCGTCGATGAAATATTAGGGATGAGCTATTTTGAGCCCAGCAGGGGCCTGCTTTCCTTTCTGACAGGACGTGGACCATGTCCGACACACGCATGTCGATTTGGCAAACAGGCGACAACGGCGAGTGACTGGGGCGAGCTGTATGGTACAGCCGAACGCGTCGTCTCCGACTGCCCGTTATATGATGATGTTGCGCATGAACTAAGAATTCAATTACCGAATAGCCACACATATGCCCTAATACGACGTGCTGACACCTTTAATGTCCTCAACAGTTTGGCAAACAGTATATCACAAAAGATAACGAGAGATTTTATTAGAAACCAAAATGGATAACAAAACAGGAAGCGACGAAGGCTGAGGCGTACCTGCGGAATACCGCCGGGTGCGCAACTGGCCGGTATCCGCTGCACTACAGGGCCAGGCAGGCAGGTGTGTCCGTCCCCAGAAAACAGACGTCTGCACTGGCTGCTAGCAGCTGCGGGGAGAGCTCAGAACACTAAGGCCACTAGCACTGGTAAGGACCGTAGCGGTTTGCAGGTAATTCGGGCAGCCCAGCGTCAGGGAGACGCTCACTGGGATTATTTCGGTCAGCAGGCCGCAAAAAGGTGGGTTTGTACATCTGAAACGCTGCACAGTAGATTAGCATTAGAGTAGATTAATAGATTAGATTAACTTTGCTCATACCTTTGTGCCAGTCAATTAAGTACAAGCTGCTTTTCTTTTTCTATCATAAAAAGACCTACTAATTAATTAGGTGGTGGGTTATTCTGTATCTTCATACTGAATTGTATTGTACTGTATTGTAGCATCTACTGTATTTGTATTGTATTTTGTATCATCATGCCAGCCGGGGTGGCCGAGCGGTTCTAGGCGCTACAGTCTGGAACGTCGCGACCGCTACGATCGCAGGTTCGAATCCTGCCTCGGGAATGGATGCGTGTGATGTCCTTAGGTTAGTTAGGTTTAAGTAGTTCTAAGTTCTATGGGACTTATGAGCTCAGAATTCAAGTCCCATAGGGCTCAGAGCCATTTCAACCGTTTTTTGTATCATCATTATAGCATTGTATTAATAAAGTTTTTTTTAGTGTAGAATGTAAGCCTAGGGACCGATGACCTCAGCAGTCTGGGCCAACAGGAACTTACCACCAGCCATATGAAAATGGAGTGGTTGATAAAAGTCTGAGAGGAGTCAGTAAGTGACAGAAAAAAACCCTAGGACTCACTGAAATTTGAACACCGATCCTTGGAATTTTACACTCTGGCACCACTCTGATTACCGAACTTTAAACAAATACAAAAATACTAACTGCACAATGACAGCCGTCTGTAGTAGGCGAATAGAAATGACCAAATCACTAAAGAGCTGTCCAGTAAGCATTTTAGTGTCAAAGGGGGTAATATATGACTGTCACTCAGTCAACTCCATACATTTACTGTAACTCGATCCAATGGAGAACAAGTATCTTTGTCCAAAACCAAATCCAACTACGACAAACGCAGACGGTTTGCACTTTGCCCTTCATCTGTTTGAAAGAGATTGGATGCAGTTCTCCAGGTTATTATCCAATGGTGAATGTATGACTCCCATACCACTCCTCATAAGTATGAGTATTAGTTATCACTCATTCCTGGGCCCTGACTACAGCTATGTAGTTTGTGACAGTGATGTGCTGATATCCACTGCAGAGCATGAAAAACTACCTTCTGAGAATCAGAAAGTTCATGCAAAGACCCCATCATCTTGAAAGAAATGCTACCATAATTTAGTAAGAAAACACGTAGTCCGCACATTGTGTTATAAAAAAAAGGGGGGCTAGATAGTACAGTAGAAACCTTAACACCAATCGCTGGAGACGTAATTCTACCAGAGCAAAAGTATTGTAGAACTGATACCAATAGTAAAGAGATGTTCAAAAGATCAAAACACTTACTGATGACTGTCAGGATGAGTCTGTTCAAAAAATGGTTCACATGGCTCTGAGCACTATGGGACTTAACTTCTGAGGTCATCAGTCCCCTAGAACTTCGAACTACTTACACCTAACTAACCTAAGGACATCACACACATCCATGCCCGACGCAAGATTCGAACCTGCGACCGCAGCGGTCGCAAATTCCAGACTGTAACGCCTAGAACCGCTTGGCCACCCCGACCGGCGATGAGTCTGTTGAAACGTATGTCAACAGTGATTTAACTCATTAGTATACTCTGCTTTCAACAAAGCACATACAACAATTAGATACTTTCGACACATCTGAAAGTAATATCACAATCGATATGTCAGAGATCATGTTCTCCAATAAACAACGAGCAGTACCTCTGCGCGAACACTCTCTTTGAGGCAACAGTAATTAACTGGTCTCCAAATACAGTCACAATTTTTTAGTGAGTGTAACTGAACTACTGCACAATACATTCACACCTGGCCAAACTACAATTGACTGCGTTCTTAAATGTCTAAAGTAACATTATTATTGTCATAAACAAGTTAACATATTTAAGCAGTTCTTGAGACTTACATTACAGGGATTATATGAAAAGACGCAAACATCACGTTAAAGGTAATGCGAAGGATAAGCAACATATACTCTGGTATGGACGATTTACTTGGAACGATAATTTAATGCCGATTTTATAATGCTCTAATTTCAATTCATTACCGAAGTCGAAAAATAAAGAACCGACTACATAAAGCGACAGCACATTATTGTCTTCTCTGTAAAAGAAATTGCAAGGATACTGAGAAAAGCCTAGGTCCTGGGATCTGTTGTAACTTTGCTGCCACACCTGCTCCTGTGTTTTTTTATACAGCATTCGTTTCCGCCACTAATGTATCAGGCTCCAACAAAATGAAACAAATCACTGTTCACAGGCCGGGACACAGTTTGCCGTGTTGCGAGGACTGATTTACGCAATTAAATGACGTAGCATGACAAAGCAGTCTTTCTTGTTGCCGACATGAGGCAGCAGCTTCATCTTAATGCTTCCTTTTGAACAGTCACATGTTTTCCTTGGAGGACAAGTCAAACAAGGTGTCCCCTTGAGTAGGTCAGTTTTTGTTAAATGTCAAAACGGCAGTGCAGCTTTATAGCTAGGGTCTAACGCTGTGCTAAATCGTCTAACGGGCTCTCATGTACCAAGCATTAAGACTGCTAGAACACCGAATTGATATACATCACAGAAAATGATGAAAAAACCATTTCTGTAACTATTACGTCAACGATAATGAGAGACAAAATGCAACCGACTACTTACAGTCACGGTTAACATACCGGTAAGCTAATAGTAATATACTATACAGTATGTCACGTGAAACAACGAAATTGTACGCAAGATAACAATCGTCTTAGGTAGAATATCGCCATCTTCTTGGCTAATGTTTCAAGACGTAAGGTAAAGTAACATTGCTATTAAAATACACGTATTTCACTACTCAGTATCATATTAGCAATCTCGCTTATTCCATGTCTCTTCTGCCATCTGTGTCTGCGAATAACCTAACCATCCTCCTGATATCCGTAAGTGCCATAACTAAACAAGTCATAAATGGGGAGCAGTAACGAACAGTTTACAAATAGACACATAGAATCATTCTCCTAGACACTATGTAGTTCTTAGTTAAAGCTGTAACAGTCATTAAGTCATAGTGTACGAAGGAGTAGAAGTGCTTAATTTCATCTTCGCCATAGTACATTGTAATGCATTTCTGTTATTGACTTAGAGGACAAATTTGTATGTCAGTTTCCACAACTGCTCGAAGTTGGCACGGCTCTTCTTGATAGTGCCTCCAGCGCTGTAGAATCGGTTCAGGACTTGTGTTGGAAATGTAATCCAGGATCCACCATTGATAGCGGGGAAGATGCTGTCGGATTTGATCTCGAGGGGTACCGGTGTCTTGGTGACCATCTGGAAACTGAAGGGCGAGAGGAAGTGCACCAACAGCACCTTCATCTCCATCAGCGCGAACTTCTGACCTGGAACAATAGCACTTCCGTAAGCTATGCAATTTTAAGTTTATTGTCTCCTTTGCTGTTCTGTTTTTCTAACAGAAAAAGAATCGTTCTCGATCTAAATACAAACTTGCTTAACGAACTGAGAGGGTGTAACTGCGATGTGATGAAAATCTTCGTAAAGAATGGGTGGTAAATTTTATTTTACTGGAAGAACTAACATTTTATGGTAGTAAATCGATGGATTTGGCTTATAGCCCTCATCAGTGGAACTGTTAGCACCCCCCTCTCTCCATATGAGGGTACGTCAAGCGTCGTCGACCATGACCGTTTGGGTGCTACAGGTGTCGCATTGTGGGAATGCAAAGTGTTGCATGGGCTTACTGACTCCAGACCTCTGAATGTGCTACACTAACCAATCAGCGTCATTGTCACACGGTCGTAGTTTCCGATGCGCCAGGGATGCATTCGTCCCTGACTACATTTTTGTGGATGACAGTGTGCGACAACAGTACAGATGGCGGAACTCTTCCAATGAGAGAGGCTGTTCAGCGAATGGAATGGCCTGGCCATCGCACCGACCTAACTCCCATCGAGCACGTATTTGATGCTTTGGGGAGGGGTACTGCCCACAGGCGCCGACGACGGTCCACCAGATGCCAATCACCCTGGTGGAGGAGTGCCGCGCCCCGACACAAGGACTCCTCATCCAGCTTGTGGTCAGCGTGGGAGCATGCACCCCGCCCATGGTGGTCACACACCCATGGCCCACCGTTTGTGGTATCCAGGCGACCATCATGAGTCACGCTGGCTACAGTGTAGTTATTGTCTTTGAATACAACTTGTGTTTCTGTTCGTCTCATTGTGTTTAACTTCCAGTTACCTACCGTCCTATACTGCAGCAGTTTTTTTCTGTGTATGGTCCAAGTTTCATCCAGTTATGTTACTTGGAACTGACACATCATACGAAAGCTACTTTCGTCATTAAATTTTGTGCACCAGTGTAGTAACGGATATAACGAACAACAGAGTTCCATCTTGTGAAAGGAATAAAAGAGAAAAGCAACATAATACGAGGAAACGAAGGTAAGTACCTACCGATGCAAACCCGAGGTCCAGATCCAAATGGGCAGTACGTTAAAGGTTTGATAAGGTGTTTGCTCTCTGGGTCGAAACGCTCCGATACCGTATAGTATTTCGGGTCGAAATGGATGGGGCGGATTGGTAGTCATATGTCGTCTCCAGGTCGGAGGTCGATTCCAGAGCAGGGTCTCAGTCGCTGGCAGTTTGGTAGGGACGCACGCACTGTCGCTCCAAAGCAGAGAGCGGCGGGTAGACGCGCAGCGTCTCTGTGAACAGCGTAATAGAGGAGGGTGAGTGCTCTCACTGGCAGCAATTGATATGAAACGAAAAAAAATACTGATAGGACACTAGCTGAGATATTTGTGTTTGTTCAGTTTTGGACTGTCCCTGCAGGCACTTCCAGCTGCTAGGCTCTAGCTGTCAGATGGAGCCAGAATCATCCAGTTACACGGCTTCCAGCAGTGCCTTACATCTGTACGGGTCATTTTGGGTAATCGCCATCATCCAGTGTGGGATTGTGGACACTATAAAGGGTGTGGTCAAGTCTGACACTGTGGTTTTGCCTGCAAACTGGCAGACGGCAGGCAGCAAGACTTACGCCAGACTGCTGGAGTGGCGGCCCTGGTGGGTAGCCGAGCAGTGCCGGAAACAGTAGCCAGGTCAGTTCCACCGTGCGGCTGGCACTACGTGTCGGCTGCGGCTCATGAGAAGAGGTTCGACTTTAAATCATAACCAGTAAATGTTTGTATGCTAATGGCATCTTATCAGCGATAAGAGACATTCAAGAGTTCAAATAGGTGTGAATTCTTAAGGGACCAAACTGTTCAGGTCATCCGCCCCTAGACTTACACAGTACTTAAACGAAATTCAAGTAAATTACGCTAAGGATAGCACACGCACCCATGCCCGAGGGAGGACTCCAACCTCCAGCGGAAGGGGCCGCGCAGTCCGTGACATGGCACCTCGAACCGCGCGGCCGCCCCGCAGACACTCTGTAGATCCACATCGCCATCCTCACAACATACTGGTGCCTCCACATGGCACTCATACAGATATCAACAAACACCTGCAGTATAATCAAATATATGGTCATTCGATAATACCAGGTATCCATTAATGGCTCCTTCTGCACCTTTGGTGTTTTTGTATAACGAAAAATCACATTCATGACGAATAGTATATCATTAATCATGGAGTGTACTTTGAGATTCACTGCTTTTGTGTGACTTAACTGGAGTTGTTTAAAGAAAAGCGTCTTTTCAGGTCTGCTGGACTGTGGACGAACTGCAACAGTCTAAATGACTACCGGTACTGAAGACATTTATCTCAAGAGAAAGAGAATCATTTCATTCTTTCATATACCCTAGCTTTAAAAATCAGATCATATCTTCAGTTGTTGTTTCATAATTGCAGTATAGTGTGACCCCGATGAGCCATTCATGTCTTTGTAATGAGTAGGTTCAAATGGTTCTGAGCACTATGGGACATAACTGCTGACGTCATCAGTCCACTAGAATTTAGAACTACTTAAACCTAACTAACCTAAGGACATCACACACACTCATGCCCGAGGCAGGATTGGAACCTGCGACCGTAGCGGTCGCGCGGTTCCAGACTGTAACAGAACCAAATTAGAAATTTAGCAGCAGCAAAATTGTCTTAAGGCCCCAATTTAAAAGTATGTTTTACCAGACTGTAGCGCCTAGAACCGCTCCGACCATCGTAATGAGTAGCCTGGATTACACAGTTGTTTAGGGTATGATAGAAACACAGTAGGGGAATAGGAACAGAATACAATAATGTTAATCATGTGGCACATGTTAGTGTAAATTGGACTGGGTAAAATAAGGCAGGCATTCAAGCACTCACTGTCAAAAGTCCTTATTCCTATTTTTCTTTAAAACAAACACACCTCAAACCAGTGTAGCTGTAGGCACGAAATGTCGCACTGAACTGATAGTTGGCCCCATGTATTCTGGGATAGGAGAGGGGAGTGTAGCATATAAAATTCGTACTGCGAGACGTTCGGCTATTTGGAATTCAAATTGCAAAACATTAAATGGGACAGACTCGGAATTGGTGAGACGAGTCTCAGAGGTGAAGTGACTGCTGAAGTGGCAGGGGGCCAGTTGGGAAGTGGAAAACTACTGCGGCCACAACAGTAAAGTACATTTTAACAGTAGTCTATCAAGAATAACCAAACTCATTTCAGTGATGATAAAATAATGCAACGAAAGCCAGCGAGAAATTTAAAGTTTTTAATATGAGCTGAAGAACAAATAAAAATTGCTTTCCACAACAAACTATGGTTCACCAGTCAGATTGCCGTTAAACAGGTAATTCACTTTTGGCTTCGTTCGTAGAAAGGTAACAGAACCAAATTAGAAATTTAGCAGCAGCAAAATTGTCTTAAGGCCCCAATTTAAAAGTATGTTTTACCAGACACCTGTGATTTACACATGACAACTGTATAAAGGGGCTCATAGACCAAATAAAACATCTAACTGCGTAAGCAAACCACGTGTTAAGGGGACTGCAAATTTTGCGAACATTAACCTTCCGCAGTATTTGAATAAGTTAGAGCGTGTGCACAGTAAATGAATTAGCGGACGGTAGCAAAGAAAACCAGTTTACAGTTGACGTAGTCACTTTAAGGTTAGACGAATTTCCCCTTGCGGCTGTTGTTGTGGTCTTCAGTCCTGAGACTGGTATGATGCAGCTCTCCATGCTACTCTATCCTGTGCAAGATTCTTAATCTCCCAGTACCTACTGCAACATTCATCCCTCTGAATCTGCTTAGTATATTCATCTCTTGGTCTCCCTCTACGACTTTTACCCTCCATTCTGCCGTTCAATACTAAATTGGTGATCCCTTGATGTCCTACCAAGCGATCCCTTCTTCTAGTCAAGATGTGCCACAAACTCCTCCTCTCCCCAATTCTGTTCAATACTTCCTCATAAGTTATGTGATCTACCCACCTAAACTTCAGCATTCTTCTGTAGCACCACATTTCGAAAGCTTCTGTTCTCTTCTTGTCCAAACTATTTATCGTCCATGTTTCCCTTCCATACATGGCTACACTCCATACAAATATTTTCAGAAACGACTTCCTGACACTTAAATCTATACTCGATGTTAACAAATTTCTCTTCTTCAGAAACACTTTCCTTCCCATTGCCAGCCTACTTTTTATATCCTCTCTACTTCGACCATCATCAGTCATTTTGTTCCCCAAATAGCAAAACTCCTTTACTACATTAAGTGTCTTATTTCCTAATCAAATTCCCTCAGCATCACCCGACTTAATCCGACTACACTCCATTATCCTCGTTTTGCTTTTGTTGATGTTGATCTTATATCCTCCTTACAAGACACTGTCAATTCCGTTCAACTGCTCTTGCAAGTCCTTTGCTGTCTCCGATAGAATTACAATGTCATCGGCGAACCACAAATTTTTATTTCTTCGCCCTGAATTTTAATACCTACTCCGAATCTTTCTTTTGTTTCCTTTACTGCTTGCTCCATGTACAGATTGAATAACATCGGGGAGAGGCTGCAACCATGTCCCACTCCCTTCACAACCACTGCACCCCTTTCATGTCCCTCGACTCTTATAACTGCCATCTGGTTTCTGTACAAATTGTAAATAGCCTTTCGCTCCCTGTATTTTACCCTTCCACCTACAGAGTTTGAAAGAGAGTATTCCAGTCACTGTTGTCAAAAGCTTTCTCTAGGTCTACAAATGCTAGAAATGTAGGTTTGCCGTTCCGTAATCTATTTTCTAAGGTAAGTCGTAGGTTCAGTATTGCCTCACGTGTTCCAATATTTCTACGGAATCCAAACTGATCTTCCCCGAGCTCGGCTTCTGCTAGTTTTTCCATTCATCTGTAAAGAATTCGCTTAGTATTTTGCGCCGTGACTTATTAAACTCATAGTTCAGTATTTTTCACATCTGTAAACATCTGCTTTCCTTGGGATTGGAATTATTACATTCTTCTTGAAGTGTGAGAGTATTTCGCCTGTCTCATACATCTTGCTCACCAGATGGTAGAGTTTTGTCAGGACTGGCTCTCCCAAGGCTGTCAGTAGTTCTAACGGAATGTTGTCTACTCCCGGGGCCTTGTTTCGACTCAAGTCGTTCAGAGCTCTGTCAGACTCTTCACGCTGTATCATATCTCCAATTTCATCTTCATCTACATCCTCTCCCATTTCCATTATATTGTCCTGAAGTACATCGCTCTTGTATAGACACTCTGTATACTTCTTCCACCTTTCTGCTTTCGCTTCTTTGCTTAGAACTGGGTTTCCATCTGCGCTCTTGATATTCATACAAGTGGTTCTCTTTTCTCCAAAGGTCTCTTTAATTTTCCTGTAGGCAGTATCTATCTTACCCCTAGTAAGATAAGCCTCTGCACCCTTACATTTGTCCTCTAGCCTCCCTGTTTAGCCATTTAGCACTTCCTGTCGACCTCATTTTTGAGACGTTTGTATTCCTTTTTGCTTGCTTCATTTACTGCATTTTTATATTTTCTCCTTTCATCAGTTAAATTCAATATTTCTTCTGTTACCCAAGGATCTAACTTTAACCTATCCATTTCCCTTTTTAAGTTTTATAACCTACCTGCCCGATTAAGGGATCTGAGATTCCACGCACCGATCCGTAGAACGCCAGTTTTCTTTCTCCTGATAACGACATCCTCCCGAGTAGTCCCCACCCGGAGATCCGAATGGGGGACTATTTTACCTCCGGAATATTTTACGCAAGAGGATGCCATCATCATTTAATCATACAGTAAAGCTTCATGCCCTCGGGAAAAATTACGGCTGTAGTTTCCCCTTGCTTTCAGCCGTTGGCAGTACCATCACAGCAAGGCCGTTTCGGTTAGTGTTACAAGGCCAGATCAGTCAATCATCCAGACTGTTGCCCCTGCAACTACTGAAAAGGCTGTTGCCCCTCTTCAGGAACCACACGTTTGTCTGGCCTCTCAACGGATACCCCTCCGTTGTGGTTGCAGCTACGGTACGGCCATCTGTATCGCTGAGGCACGAAGCCTCCCAACCAACGGCAAGGTCCATGGTTCATGGGGGTTCCCCTTAACTGTAAAAAAATCCGTTAGCAAAATTTCCAAAGAAATAGACGGAATTTAAATTACAGATTGCCTCTTAAATGGTGTTTCTTTATTTAAATCGCAGTTGTGGGAGTAACAAGAACAGTGAAGATGGATACCAAAACTAAAATTACAACTAGAACAAAAATTTTAAGACTTAGAAGAATTTTTCCCTACAGTACTTTTAAAATAAATACGTCCACTGAGCCAACGGCCGCCAGTCTCTTAAACAAGTCTTACAGTTGGTAGAAGTGCCTGTGGGACCTGCCCTTAAGTCCGACAAAAAGACCTGGAGTGCATAAGTAATGTATACAAAAAGACTTTTCGCCTCAGCCGCCAAATACAGTAGTAAACTAAGTTTATATTACAGGGCGCACTTATGCGAAACCAACAATTAACTTTAGAGGAGGAAACAATGGCAGTAGCTGCTCAAAACTATCGACATACTGGGTAAGGCCCACTGTCACAATCAAACAAACAATTGATGTGTAATTACGAGATAAACAACTATTTAAAAAATAATAAACAGATATAACAGTGATCTAAAATTCTCAGCTGGCCCGCTTGCTTACCAGAACAGATCACCATAAATCTGACATTTGTCACGGCACTCCTAACGGCATGCATTGTGGCCTCCCTCAATGAAGCTTTAGTAACGGAATATGTATGCCCTGCAACATACGCATGAAATTTAACAGTACAGTAATCAAAACCAGTGCCACGGGTACAAGAGTACACGCTGAGGGTCATGCGCACTGAGGTTGCGGGTTGTGACGATATTGCGAATCTTTTCGCCACGCCGCACTGCATTCAAGCTTATAGGTACACGGAACACACATTTTTAATTCATACGCAGGTGTGAACGTAGTACGTATTATTAAGCTTTATATTAGTTACACTATATTTTTCTACGCTCAGTGAAATGCTAGTTTGTAGTTTACGAACATCGAACTTTTCCACAATGTTGGAGGGCACTGCTCTTTTTGCTAGGGAAAAGGTTCACACAGTCTTAGATCACATAGACCTCTAGTAAGGATAAAATCCCTATAATGTCTTTTTAAACTCTTAAACTGTATTAATAGGTTTCTTTTTAATTTCTGGTAAGTTATGTTACAAGCGTTTTAATTTTTCTTCAGATTTTGTCGCATTTTTTCTTGTTCATAGCTTTCATTCTGAGGAAAGAGCGTGTCCTTATGAAACATACTACAACAAAGTGTTCCATTCCTCGATACATCTCATGTATAATGTCCTTTAACCTTGTAACAACTTTTTGGCTACAAACAATGAAACTGCCGTGGGACTGTTGAAATTCTCTTCTCATTCACGAAGCAAATTACATAAAACTTTCAGTTTGCGTCGTTAAAGATCCATTTGAAATCATTTGAAATTAGATCTTTCCTGAAACATTTACGTGATCAGTTAATTTATCATACGAATGTGCTAAGTGGAGGTGTTTGCGTTTAACTGTATGGGCATCATATCCTACAATCATCTCCAACTGCTCAATACTTTCCTTCAAATCTTGAACAACTCTGCCTTCGTATTAGGTGCAATTCTCAAAACTTTCTCCCACTTCTGAAGCAATCTCTTCAATTTTATTGCTATCCCAATCACTGTCATGCTGAGAATAAGTTCTAGCTTCTCGAAAGACAATCATGTTTTATCCTATCAAGACAATGCCCATTCCATTCAACTGCTCTTCCAAATCCTTTGCTGTCTCTGACAGAGTGACAGTTTCATCGGCAAACTTCAAAGTTTTTTTTTTTCTTCTCCATGCTTCCACATTACGGCTCCACTCAGAAAACAACCGTTTGTGTTGTGATGCTAAACATGTAACGTCGGAAATACATATCCTCCTATTTTCATCTATTGTACTATAAATTTTTTTCCTTATTTTGTTACCTGTAGATACAACATTTCTGTGTCTTTATATATTGTAATTGTTTTACTACTTTTAATATATATATATATATATATATATATATATATATATATATATATATATGTGTGTGTGTGTGTGTGTGTGTGTGTGTGTGTGTGCATTTATGTCGATGTATAATTGGTTTCTTTTGTAAATATTATTTGTATTTTTACGCTGAGTCAGGCCTAGGGAAAACTATGCTATCGAACAATTACATCTATAAGTCGTGTGGACAACCAAAGTGTTTATGTTCTTTGGTAGTGTTAACTCTGCGCGTGGAGCGCGGGCAGAGCCGAGTCTGGCTGGAGTAGGGCGGTGGAGCAGGTGTGTTGTGTGACGCTCCCGCGAGTTGCCTCGCTTCCGGGGTTTGGCAGCACGTAATTGCGCTCGACTTGCTATGATATTTTCTGACACGGTGTCGCGGACGGGAAGCATTAGCTGGCGCACATCAAGAGCCCGTTTTGCCTGGTGACCGTGTCGAGAAGAAGGCGCGCCAACATCCAGCTTCTGCAACAGCGACGGCCGACAATGTGTGACTGTCGCCACCTCCTCGATCGACGACTGCAAACCTTCAATCAACCAACAAGGAAGACTGGAAGCACGTAAAGTCTTAGAACTGTATGGCACACCTCAGCTTTTCAAACTGTTCCATCACAAAAATACAGCGACTTAGCGTGAACCTTTGTTGCTCATTGTCCCAATTGCATTACCAAGTACGGTCCCTTCCTTTTCTGGAATTAAAGTAATATCATTCCATTTCACTGCTTTAATTTCAAAGTTCAGTTAAAGTATTCATAGCTTGGCTACAATATTTAGATTACACAAGCAGAAATTAAGAGTGCGAGTTTCGTTACCGTATTTTAGCTTACCTGTGACTGCTGTTCAGCTTGGTACGTACTAAATTTTACCATTGTTAATTGTTCACAATCATTTAATTCAAGTTCAAAGTTAAATATCTTGTTTCTAAATTGCGCGGATTCAAGTAGCTTTTGAAATGATTGTTGAGGTAGCCCTAGACTAACCTTATTTTATTGAATTTCTTAGTGCTTCAGAAACAAAGTTCACTATTAATTTCAGTCACTAAATTAACTTTCAATTTCCCAGTTTCATTAATTCTGTTGCTAAATTAAGTCAGAGTGTAACGAAATTTATTACTTCTGACAAACATTCAGTTTTCACACAGCACGTGTCAACCTTCAGTTGCCACGCTTTTAGTGCTAATTATATGTGCATTAATCTTTCATTTTCAGTTATTATAGTAGTTGTCCATAGGACTGGTGACCGTAATTTTCCCCAAATCCCAAATATCCAGTTAACGCCATTTAATTGTTAACGTAACAAACAAACATTTACTTTCTTTATTAATTTTACCCTTTTCTCAAAATTAATTTTCACCAATTTCATTTGTATTTTTCCTTTCATTTAGATGTAACCCATTCCTCCCTCTTTACCGACAGATTAACTTACGTGACGATTGCTTTTTCCCAAATTTCCATTAGGTGCACGTGGTTTAATTTTTCATTGTCATTAAGGTCGATAAGTGAGGATTACGTTACAAACAGCGGCCTACATATGGGACTGCAGTTCCCTTATTCGTTTGCTGCCAATAATGTTGCCCCAAAATACTGCAGGGAGTCCGTAGTTGTTCTCGGATGGCTGACGCAGTTGTGAAGAGGTTACAATATGCATGGTGCACAATATTACGATCCTCCCATTGTAGTTGGCAGGCGCCGTCGGCCGGAACCCTGAGGATGAGCATGTTGGCTCCTGTGTTCCCTTGCACTCCAACATCGGACCACTGTGATTTCCAGTTGCCCCGCCAACGAGTATCTTGCACGATTCGACCTGCCGGCCATAATGGAGACCCACTGTGTCAGGTACTGATAATGCTACCTCATGTGAGCACGCAGCATATCTGTATCCTCCACACTTTTCACTCAACATCTGATGCTGTTCAGGATCGTACCGTAACCGGTAACAACACTTGACAAGAACGGAACTAATTCACTCTGTTTACGTTTCTAGCTGCCACAGAGAATTTCGACTCTAACCTTCACATACCGACTGAGATGACTGTGTGTGAGTACAAAGTTAGGTTTCTATCGGACCATATCTTCTGGATGCTCTGATTTTAACAATTCACGAAGTTCGTGCTGTCAACGTTTTTGAAGACAAGAATGGCTTCTGCATAGTTCCATGACTCTGGAATCTTCCCTACCCTCAGCCATGTGCTTAGTAGAATTGGGTTTCCTTCTTCGTCTCTCCTCCAGTTTAAAGCATCGCGATCGTGAACTGGTCTTCTCCTGGTGCCTTGCAGTTCTTGTGTTGTTTCAGCGCTGTTCGCATTTCATTTTTATCGATCGGTTTTAGTTTTTCCAAACCAGAACGCACGAAGGATTCTTCATGTTCACACTGTTTTTAAGGCCTTCTCGATCAGTCTTGTGTTCTTGAGTTCACTGATCTCTTCTGATCGTCTTCCTTGCGGTTTTGTTGAGGTCTTCTTTTCGGGCGATTCTCTGTCAGTGTTTGGCTTTTCTTCTATAAGCTGTTCTGTTTCGAAGTCGAATCTCGGATTTTTCTTTTTTTGGAATGCAGCACATTTAGTTGTTCAGTATGAGAAGGTAACCTATTTCATTTTTAACTGTGCCATCAGGGCTTCTCCTGGCCCACAGGTGAGCTTCTTTTTCGACCTTTGATTGTGAAATGTGTTCGTGCAGCATAAACGATCTTTGTTACGAAATATTATCACCCTTTGTCCTCTTTGGTTTTGCATTTCATGTCGATCATTTTCAATCCAGGGATAATTTTATGTGGAATTCACTCCTATCACGGCACTATAATCGCAAAACATTGAGGAAATGTGATGTTTTCTGAAATATTGTGGTTCTCAGAACTTCATAAAACTGTTTTACTCTTCATCGGTTGAGGTGGAAGGAGCTGCAGAGCCACAAATGATTTGGAGAAAATCCAAGCTTTCAACTACAGGATCACGTAGATCACTGTGCCTGAAATGTAAACGGGCATTGGCGATAAGGTTCTCCTTCCTTTTGTGAATTAGTAGGCCTACGTTGCCAATATGCGAATTCATGTCCGCGTTATTCCTTAACACGAGGTGCCCAGACTTGAGGTTAGTAGGTGTACGGTGCGTGCATGACGTCACTGCTGGTATCCATTACAGTCGCGCTGGACTTCTCTCTGGTCGTTGTTGGCCAACAGTGCGGAAGCAGGCCAGTTGCGGGTATGTGTAAACGGCCGCGGACGGGTTAAATTCCGGCTCTTTGCTGGCGGTTGTGACCGGCTCTTGGCAGTGGGCGACGGTCTGTCTCAAAGGAGGGCGAATGAGTGCTCCGCGTTGGCAGAACATTACTGGAAGAGGGCGGATTCGCTTGTGAAGATTTATCAGCGACATCACACTAGCTGGGGACCTGGGTCCTTTATGCCTGACCAGTGAAGAAAGTAATCCTGCCGGGGACCTGTTACCCGCACGTATTGTGGACTATAGTGAGACACTTGATCGCTGGCTCCACATTTTTGCATCCTGGTTTCTCGTGCGTTTACGACCTTAATTGTGGCTATTACACCTGATATTGTGAACCAAAGCTGCTGGTTTGGTCTGATAACTGAACACGTTTTCGCGATTTCTCACGTTAAGGGTGTAAAACTTGTTTGCTGAGCATCTTGGTTGCATTGTGGTATGTGGAAATGCTGTTTTCTGTTATATACATTATTAGATTACTTGTCCTGTGCTTTGCCTCTTGTTACTTTTGTATAGAGACGTTCACTATTTGCCTAAACAGTGCTCTAGGCGCCTGCTGTTAAGGTTACTTGTATTTAGCTGTCTCACATGTAACTCAGGGGCGTTATTTGTTTTGTTAACGATTTAAGTTCTCGATATACTTAGCTAATGCACTGATCACGGTTACTAGAATACAAAAAAAAAATAGTGGTTCAAATGGCTGTAAGCACTACTGGACTTAACATCTGAGGTCATCAGTCCCCTAGAACTTAGAACTACTTAAACGTAACCAACCTAAGGACGTCACACACATCCATGCCCGAGGCAGGATTCAAACATGCGACCGTAGCAGCAGCGCGGTTCCGGACTGAAGCGCCTAGAACCTCTCGGCCGCAGCGGCGGGTTCCAGTAGCAAGCTGGGCAGCTGACTTCAGAGTGAAACCGAGCAGCGCGGTTCCGGACTGAAGCGCCTAGAACCTCTCGGCCGCAGCGGCGGGTTCCAGTAGCAAGCTGGGCAGCTGACTTCAGAGTGAAACCGAGCAGCGCGGTTCCGGACTGAAGCGCCTAGAACCTCTCGGCCGCAGCGGCGGGTTCCAGTAGCAAGCTGGGCAGCTGACTTCAGAGTGAAACCGAGCAGCGCGGTTCCGGACTGAAGCGCCTAGAACCTCTCGGCCGCAGCGGCGGGTTCCAGTAGCAAGCTGGGCAGCTGACTTCAGAGCGACACCGAGCTGCGCTCGGTGGCCCCCAGCTGCAGTAACGTTTTGTGCTGTAATTGCCTTTACGAACTAAAATGAGGTTGTTTACGGCACTGTGAATTTTTATTAGTGACTAGCGATTGAGGGCAGAGCTACGCCGTAGTCATCAGCTTATCGAGAGAGTACTTGGCCCAAGGTTTTAAGTAAAAAATAATCGTTTGCAGCATGAGCCCAGTTGTACTGACCATAGCAGACAGGTAGGTAGGTTAAAAATTAAATTTCATGTATTCCCTAAAAACAATGAGAGAAAATGAAAATGGTTAAGTGCTAGTAAACATGCAGATTTGTTTTCACTTGAAAATGCTCGTGTCTGATCAATGCATTTCACTGATTCGGATTTGAAAAGTATACTGTTAAATTTTCCTCCGAAACGCCAGCTGAATGCTGATGCTATTCCAGCTGTAAATCCACCATCCTGTGCTGCTGATTTAGGACGTAGTAATGAGCCTAATAATGAGAGAAATACTCGGGCACAAAAACGAAGCTGCTGTAACGAAGAAGATATTTCACAGGTCAATCCATTATCAAATAATGAAGAAATTTCTACTAGACCATGAAAATAAAAAACTGTTATGAATGGGGTAACGTGTGCTGACGCCACTAATGAGAAATTTTGGAAACAGAAATAAAAACCTTAAACAAATGAATGAAGTTTTACAGAATCGTCTCTTGGCGTAGCGCTGATCTGTGATTCAAGTCTCTGTTTTCTGACTGTCAGCAACGATTGGTTTTGTAATGTCAGTTGGTAACTAGACACCTGAGCATGTTTCAAAACCTGCGACTTTGCATTCTCTATCTATGACCACTTTTTGCCTACGACCGTCCCCCAAAGAATTAAGTCTCTGATTTTAACCCATAATGCTAACGAAATCCTATCAGGTAGTACATGCAATAATGAGAAAGAATTTGATACTTTACTTTGTTACTTTACTGGAGGAAACTCTAGCTACGACTTTTCAGTGTACAGCAATGGAACTATTACGTCAGGAAGTTGCTCTTTTTCACCTCATATTCAGGTGAGGACTATCTGTTATTGTTATTGTGGTCTTATACAAAGACTTCTTTGATGCAGCTCTCCGTGCTGCTCTGTCTTCATCTCCGAATAAGTACTGCAGAATAACTTCTTTCAGTTGTCTGTCAAATTCTTCTCGCAGTACCATGTCACCCTGAGCTGAAGAGCTGAAGGCAGAAACATAGGAAGCTTAAATAAAGACTCAGATGCCTGAATACAATGAGATGCAGCGAAAGCTCTTCTGAGGCGCGTCTGAGAGAAACATGACCTTGCGCAATTTTTCTATCAAGGAAGACTAGCCAGAATTCTAAGTCACGACTGTGCAGCTTAATTTCACAGAAACTGTGTGGGAAGCCGGTCAGTGAGGAAGATCCTCTGGAGCGCTCTGTCGCTGGTATTTATAGTCTTTGATAGCGTTATACCTGCAGCTCCTATCACCCCTCTCGAGATGTTTATCGTCAGCTAAGCATCTGAACGCCGTGGTGACTCACACGCTCAACTTCAGATAATGTGGCGTAATTTTGTAGCAGCGGTATGACTCACACTGGTAATCCCTTCTTTAGTTAATGTGGTGCAACTTTGTGAATATCCTTACTCCTCTGATGTCACAGGCCAACGTATAAAACGGTCAGTAATTAAAACTTTGGCAGAACATTGAAAACAGCCAAATTGTGCTGACATCACACCTCAGAGCCCAGTTTTCCTAAATGTAAACTGAGTGGAAATCCAAGATGGTACATTGTCTTGTTGGTATGAAATGAAAAAAAATCCACGGTGGCGATCCAAGATGCTGGAAATACGAGCACTGCCCTGTGAACCACAATTCCAGATGGCTGCCTTGGTAACAAAAGCACAGATGTATGATGTCACAATTCAAAGAAGTGAGCCTGGGAATACAAGCACAGCCACTGTGACGTTACCGTTGAAGATGGAGGAACTGGGAATAAGAGCACCATCTGCATAATTTATCAGAGTTCTCAGCTGAGTGGCGCAACTTGAAAGACTGGCAGAGATCACTTGTGCTAAGTATGGAATCCTGCATTAAGTCGAAAATCTTGGGAAATTAAAATCGTTGGTTTTCTCCAAATGTTGGCGTTGAAAGACCACTTATCCCATGTTTAAATATTTAAATTAGGATAGGACGGGAACAATTGTATCTTTATTTAAACAAGTATGGGCGAACTCTTCTGCAGTCGCAAACTTCGCGAGCGCCATGCCACCAGCATCACACTGGACCGGGCCGGACCGGACTTCCACACTGAGCAAGCAGGGCAGGCCCGCCCTCCATCGGCCACCTTGGTGAACCAACTAAACTCTCTTCAACACGACGAGCTGCCCTGGGGACCAGGGGCACCCATTCCAGAGTCTACTATCAAAGATCCCACATATGTTAAGTATAAATTGAAAGTAAATTAAAAAAATCCCGAAGACTAGTCTCAACTGACACCATTAGTAGGCTACTTTCTGTTGCAAGACAAACGCTCTCACAATCTCTCTGACACCGCACCCCACGCTCCAAGTCAAAATGGCGATGAAATTTGAAAATGGAAGAAGCATATTTACGCTTCATCCAATGTCCAAAAGTGGTGGGAAACTCGAAATTGTCCTAAGCATGTAAATACACATACGCACATTCTGCACCGAAACTCAAAAAGTAAAGTACACCCGTCCTATTAGAGCACTTGTACAAATAGATCAGGATCAAAATTAGAGAGAAAAACGAAAGGAAAGAAAACTGCTAACAGACATGTATGAAGCACATAGAGAACTATACAAGTTTATCTGATTTCTCATGTTGAGAAATTACTGCGCGGGGTTAGCCGTGCGGCCTCAGGCGCTGCAAGCAGGGCCTGTGCGGCTGGTCCCGGCGGAGATTCGAGTCCTCCCTCGGGCACGGGTGTGTGCGTTTGTACTTAGGATAATGTAGGTTAAGTAGTGTGTACGCTTAGGGACTGATGACCTCAGCAGTTAAGTGGCATAAGACTTCACACACATTTGAGAAATTAGAAGGAACGATCTGGTTTATTTGCTTACAAACTATCTACGCCGAAGGTCACATAAATTATTCTTTACTTCTGACAATATGTTTCGACTCGTGTACTTATATCTTCTGGTATGTATCATTACGCATATACAAGGAACATATCTTCCATCATTTTTGCTTGAAATTACAAAAAACGGAAATGGAAACTCTACATGTATATACCTTCAACATTTTTGTAACAAAACATGTCCATTGTGAGTTAGAACCTTATACCATCTTGTCATAATGGTGGATAAAATGTGGCACATTATACGGAAGTTTATTAGTAGTAAAACATGCACAATTAAAAAGTGCTCTGTGCACTTGGCCATGTCTGTATGTATACTGTTTACATGTGATTGTTAATTCTTAAAAATCACAATATAAAGTAAAATGTACATAAAATGCACATTTGCACATCTGTGCAAGTGAATGGCAGTTTGGCAAAAATGAACTGTGTATAGCGTGCTACAGCCAGTAGATAACACTTACATAGGTCTCATAGTATCAGAGTGTAAACTGTTCTCTTCTCACATTTAAAATTACATACTTTTGTGAATAGTCTTTAAACATTGTACTATGGCAAAACTATACCACATTTGTCCACAAAAAATATTTTACATTCCAACAACACACATCAAACGATCTTTTTCCTACATGCATGATAGGTAAGTTTTCGTATTGACTCTACTAGCATTTAATATTGTGTTGTGTAATGTGCATGTCAGTAACAACAAAACTGAACCATGCACCACTCAAGATGCCCGATTCCCGACAGCTGACACATGATGCATAACGCATGCGCAAGCTACCAAACACGCTGGGCTTAGTAAAAGGAGAGTGCTGTGTGGACGGGGGATATGGTGCAAATGTGAGCTCAGCACAGGCAACTGGATAGTGTAGTGCACAGGCAGCTAAAGTATGGGAGTAGGAGTCTGCAGGTGCAAAGTACAGTATCCATAGAAAATTTGCACACAAAAAAACTTGCATAGATACCATCTATCCACAAAGTACATATAAACTATCTGAGCCGTGCGTGGCTTGTGTTTGTGCCATATCTCATTTGACATCCTATTTCTACTGTATTACCACCTCGTTATGTTAATTTCAGTTACTGGTGTCACTAAGTTGCCCCCTTGCCTGCCCGTGAGCGGCAGCAGCGGCACTTATCGATATAAGCCCTGGCGTATTATCTTTGCTGACTGCTATTACCTCCTGGTTGTCAGGTGTTGGGAGTGAGTTTGGATCTGCCAGTGAGTTGGGAGGCGCTAGCAGTGCAGCTCGGACGTGGCAGTGTTTGTCTTAGGACGTGGCAGTTCAGTCAGGGCACGGCTGCAGTGAGGTCCGGACAGTCATGACTCACCCGACAATTGCCGATGATACATATCACTCGAGTGTGGATCACCTGGGTTGGTCGTCGGTCGGTCATCTTGTCAGACGACGTGTATGTTGGCTAGCGATCGCTTATGCGTTGCCTGCATGCGCCAACTCGTGATTCTTCCTTGATATTGCACAGTCGCTGTAATAGTACTGTCTGGTCATTGGTGCAAGTGTTCCTAAAACGGTGTAGCTTGTGATGTCAACTGCTCAGTTATTTTAATGCTGTGTCCGTGCTCATGTGTGGCAGTCGGTCTGTTGGCGTGAAGCAGCGAGGAAATCTCTTTGGGGGCATAGTTTGGTTGGACCCGCTAGAGGTGTCTACGCAGTGTCTGAGTGTGTGGGGCTGTTCCCACAGCTACGAGGTCTGTGACTCACCGATCCTGGACACGAAAGTTGAGTTTGCATTTAATTTACCAGCAAGTCAAGACTGTTCACATTGTGCCGTTTGGTTCTCGTTGTTAGCTGTTGGGACATTACTGTGAGCAACAACTTGTTTGTTCGAATGGGCGAAGGTTTAGCCACCGTCCGGTGGATTCTAACTGTATTTGGTTATTTGCAATTGAGGTGCACCTGCGGAATTTTCTGCCTTGTGGCCATTAACGTTCTGTTTTCCTGCCCTGGCCGTTGACGTAAATTTAGGTAGTGTCCTTTCCTCACCATGTTGTTGCTGTCCAGCATGGTGTGTAGTTCAACAGCCTAATGTATGCTCAGCTGTGGGCGTCCACTCCTTTTACGTTTGTATTGAACTCCCGGTTGTATGCTCGTCGAGTGGAGTGCAAGTTACCTTGTCGGTCGGTCCATTGACTGTCTGTTGGTTGGGTTCTCGTCGGATCGAGAAAGGTGAGGCAAACAGTCGGCCCAACCAAAGTGAACATTAGTATTTCAAGTGCTGGCCGACACTCGAAACTTCTTAATGTCATTAGCTGCACTGCCTTTTCTTATTTTCTGTTGTATGTATTTGTATGGCTCGTAGCCGATTATTTTGAATTAAAAGTTGAATTGTTTTTAGTGGTGTTTTAAGTCATGGGCCTCCAGACACTTTAAAATTAAACTTCCTTGCTTTTCAAGTGTTAGACTGTTTAGGCCTTACGCCTGATTAATATGTTGTTTAAAGATAAAGCCTTGGGCCTTCTGTATTGCCTCAGGTGTTCCAACCCTTCTAGAGTCAAAGCTGATCTTCCCGAAGGTCGGCTTCTACCAGTTTTTCCATTCATCTGTAAATAAGTCGTGTTAGTATTTTGCAGTTGTGACTAATTAAACTGATAGGTCGATAATTTTCACATCTGTTAACACCTGCTTTCTTTGAGATTCAAAATATTATATTCCTCTTGTCATCTGAGGGTATTTTGCCTGTCTCATACATCTTGCTCACCAGATCGAAGAGTTTTGTGAATGCTGGCTCTCCCAAGGCCATCAGTAGTTCTAATGAGATGATGTCTACTCCCGGCGCCTTGTTTCGACTCCTGTCTTTCAGTGCTCGGTCAAACTCGTCACGCAGTATCATATCTCCCACTTCATCTTCGTCTACGAGCTCTTCCATTTCGATAATATTTCCCTCCAGTACATCACCCTTGTATACACCCTCTATATACTCCTTCGACCTTTCTGCTTTCGCTCCTTTGCTTATAAATGGTTTTCCATTTGAGCTCTTGATATTCATACAAGTGGTTATCTTTTCCCCAAAGGTCTCTTTAATCCATGTAGGCAGTATCTGTCTTACCCCTAGTGATATAGGTTCCACATCATAACGGCTTTTCCGTGCTATTGATACACGTAATTAACTAACTAACTAACAAGGCATCTACATCCTTACATTTGTCCTGTACCCATCCCTGTCGAACTCATTTTTCAGACTTTTGTATTACATTTTACCTGCATTATATTTTCTCCTTTCACTAATTAAATTCAATATCTCTTCTGTTAGCCAAGAATTTCTACTAGAATTCGTATTTTTCCCGCTTGATCCTCTGCTGCCTTCACAATTTCATCTCTCGAAGTTGCCTATTCTTCTAGTGTATTTCTCTCCCCCATACCTGCCAATCGTTCCCAAATGCTCTCTCTGAAACTCTCTACAACCTCTGGGTCTTTCAGTTTATCCAGGTCCCATCTCCTTAAATTCCTACCTTTTTGCACCAGAGTTTTAATCTCTAGTGCATAACCAGTAAAGTGTGGTCGGAGTCCACATCTGACCGTGGAAATGTCTTACAATTTAAAACCAGGGTTGGAAATCTCTGTCTTATCTTTATGTAATCAATTTGAAATCTTTCGATCTCTCCAGGTCTCTTCCAAGTACACAGCCTTCAAATGGTCCAAATGGTTCTGAGCACTATGAGACTTAACATCTGAGGTCATCAGTCCCCTAGAACTACTTAACCTAACTAACCTAAGGACATCACACACATCCATACCCGGGGCAGATTCGAACCTGCGACCGTAGCGGTCGCGAGGTTCCAGACTGAAGCGCCTAGAACCGCTCGGTCACAGAGGCCAGCTATACACCCTTCTTTTATGATTCTTAAATCAAGTGTTAGCTATGATTAAGTTATGCTTTGTGCAAAATGCTACTAGGTGGTTTCCTCTTAAGTTTCTTACCCCCATTTCATATTCACCTACTACTTTTCCTTCTCTTCCTTTTCCTACAATCGAATTCCAGTCCCCCATGACCATTAGATTTTCTTCTCTCTTAACTAAATAAATAATTTCATTTATCTCATCATACATTTCCTCAATCTCCTCCTCATTTGCGGAGCTAGTTGGCATATAAACTTCTACTACCGTGGTAGGCGTGGGCTTCGTGTCTATCTTGGCAACAATAATAGATTCCCTATGATGTTCGTAGTAGCTTACTCACGTTCCTATTTTTTTAGTCAGTTATCGAACCCACTCCTGCATTACCCCTATTTGATTTTGTATTTAAAACCCTGTATTCATTAGAGCCAAAAGTCTTGTTCCTCCTGCCACCGAACTTCACTAATTCCCACTATATCTAAATTTAACCTATCCTCCTCCATTTTTATTTTTTCTAAACTACCTGCCCAAATAAGGGATCTGACATTCCATGCCCTGATCCACAGAAAGTCAGTTTTAGTTCTTTTGATAACGATGCCTTCCTGAGTGGTCCGCGCCCAGAGCTTATAATGGGGGACGAGTTCCTAAATCGAATTTAAAATCTGTTAATTCCCATACTGCAGCCACAATCACTTCAGAAACTTCTTTGCATAAATCACCTGCATATAGATTTCAGCTCTGCTGATGCACTGCCATTTTATACTTTGTGTTCGCTATACTACTGTCATGTATATACGTGCATATCACTGTTCCACGGCTTTTGCCACCTCAACTTAATGTGCAGTCCAAGTTGTTACTTTTCTGAGACCTTTTGTCTTAATTTTTCGCTTCTGTATGTTCTCACCTTAAAGTGCAGTCCTGTTGTCAATTCCATCACAAACAAATATGCACTCCTTGTTTTTATTGTGATGTGTGGTACTTATTCAGATATGTGTATCTATATAACTTCCTATGATGAAGTACAACCTGGTTAGCACCCATGTGTGCATAGCACTTCTGAACAGAATATTACTTGCATCTCTCTACAGCACTTATTTGTGAATTCAAGTCTATCGAAGGAAAAGGTAGATTTACACTTGTGTTGAACTGCACTTTTTGTTTCACCAGTGCAGCTATATATAACATTCATTATATGCTGTATACATTGCCACTGTGAATACATTGTGTGTAGATTGTCATTATGAAGTGCTTTAATATTATATAATGGATAGTTTATTCACACTTTGTAGATTGATAGTATCTATGCATGTTTTTTGTATGCAAATTTTCTGTTGATATTGTAATTTGAACCAGCCTCTTGGGCCTGTATGCTACAATATCCAGTTGCCTGTGCTCAGCTCACATTTGCACCACATACCCCATCCACCCAGCGCCCTTCTGTTATTGAGCCCAGCGTTTTGATGGCTTGCACATGCATCAGGCATCATGTGTCGCCGTATTTCACAACACAGGATTAAATGGTAGCAGAGTGAATACCAAAACTTACCTAACATGCATGTAGGAAAAACAACGTTTGAACGGTGTTGTCGAAATGTAAAATATTTTTTCTGGACAAATAGAGAATAGTTCTGGAATCGTACAATGTCTAACAACGATTCACAAGTCGCTGCTGCCGAAAAAAGATCCTGCAAGCACGGAACCAACGACGACTGAAGAGGATCGTTCAGCGTGACGGAAGTGCAATCCTTCTGCAGAATGCTGCAGATTTCAATGCTGGGCCGCCATGAACACGTGTCAGCGTGCGAACCATTCAACGAAACATCATCAGTATGGACTTGTGTGTCGGAAGGTCCACTCTTGTACAATAGATGACTGCACGGCACAAAGCTTTACAAACTCGCCTGGATGCGTCAGCACCGACAGTAGGCTGTTTATGACTGAAAACGCGTTGCCTGGTTGGACGAGTCTTGTTTCAAATCGTATGGAGTGGGTAGACGTCTCTGGGTATGGAGACAACCTCGTGAATCCGTGGTCCCAGCGTGTTAGCAGAGTACTGTTGAAGCTGGTCGAGGCTCTGCTGTAATGGTGTGGGGTGTGTGCAGCTGGAGTCATATATGACCCCCCCATACTTCGAGATACGAATCGGACCGGTGGCACGTACGTAAGCATACTTTCTAATCACCTGCATCCTTTCGTGTCCATTGTGCATTCCGATGGACTTGAGCAATTCCGGCAGGACAATGCGACACGCCACAAGTCCAGAAGTGTTACTGAGTGGCTCCAAGGAAACTCTTTTTAGTTTAAACACTTCCGCTAGCCATCAGACTCTCCAGACATGAACATTATTGAGCGTGTCTGGGATGCCTTGCAACATGCTCTTCCGTAGAAATCTCCTTGTACTGTTACGGATTTATGGACAGTCCTGCAGGGCTCATGGTGTCAATTCCCTCTAGCACTGCTTCAAACATTAGTCAATGCCACGTCCTGTTCCGGTACTTTTGCGTGCTTGTGGGGCCCTGTACGATATTAAGAAGGTGTACCAGTTCCTTTGGCTCTTCAGTGGCATACCTAAAGCAATTAATTTTCTACATAGATCAGTATTTTTGCGTGTAATCTGTCCCATTGTCGTTGAACATGTGTAAGACTTCGTGGTCTCCTGACCTTTATTGCTTACATATTCAGCCCTCGCAATCATATTCCGCACATCAAGACGCTTCATTCGAACCCAAACTCGATAAGATAAACTCAGTGTTGTATGAATTCATGTAAACGATATGCAAATAACTAGTAAATCGCCAATGCGCACCGAGATTCAAATACTCGAGGCTGGCGTACACACACACATTCCAGACACGACAGTCACAGGATCTTTTAGTTTGGGAGACGCAAACCGCACGCCGGGGGCCTGGTCCCTACAGAGGACGACTCAGCCATCTATGTCGGCCGGTGACCACGCATAGAGCAGACAGCGTTTCCCCGAGTGAAAAGAAGAATGACTCCGTGTTCAGCTTAAAAGCAAATACCGCTACATTGTGTGGGAACGCCAAGCCTACGCATTCTGTACAAATATAGCACACAGTTTCAGAGATTTTCACAGGGAGACAACAAACGCCAAACACCGATGCGAGAGATTTCCAGATTGGTCGCCTTAAACGAAACGTCATTCTCCATTTTTGGAAGAGCAATGCTGATTGGCAGACGATATTCCTGATGCCTTGAGCTGAAGTAGTAATGGAAGAGACCGAAAGATATACCCCTTCACGTCTGGCATGGAGAGGGGCCATTCCGTTGTCGCTCTTGAAGCGAGAACACGTAACGAGAGTGTGCGCGCTCATATGTGTACTCAAAGAGCGAGGAACAAGTGTCTCCTCAGTACTTCACTGGGAGAGCACCTCTGTCGAGAGTGAATCGGAGTGCGAGTCTATATTGAGTCCTTGCCATTAAGCGTTGTTCACTGTGTTGGCCGCCACACTTATTGTGCGGTGTGAACGGATAGAGTTATAGTTAAACGCCTGCAAGCGAATTTTTGAGTGACATCGCAGTGGACTGTTTATCTGACCAGTGTACCACGCCAATAGTTAGGCTAGAGGCGAATAGGAGTCCTTGACTTCATCAAGCTATAGGGAGAGAGTGATTGGGCGAAGGTCAATCCAGACAGAACGAGAGTTATTTTATTTGTCAGCAGCGAGCGGCGCAGACAGCAGTCATCGCAGCTTACGGTATTGTGCGCTACAGCTCTTGCGAGCCCCATATTTCCTCCACAACAGTACACTTCACTGCATTTCACACGCGACAGCCTCAACCGTACCTAGCAACATTCTAACGGATAATTATTCTAGTTGAGTAGGCGCGGCTCTCAGCCATTCTGCCAAATCAATAACAATCTTACACTTTGCATAGAAATATCATTAGCGAATCCTATACTTGAGAGGTAACTTCACATTCCGAAAAGAACCCGGAAATAATTTGTTCAGTTCATAACTAAAAGTTCCATTGCGATTTCTCAGAATTATTGCAAAAAAATAATAATTTTCGTTAGTTTCACTTTTTTCTTACACTAAGTAGCACTACTCCAGTATCCAAGTATCCTACTAGTTACGTAAGAAATTTTGTGATTTTTTGTATCATTTCATTACAGCGGATGTCTCCAGAAGATATTTATTGCTGAAAGTTCAGGCATTTCTCTTTAGAACGTTAGGAGCGTCTGTCTGACTTCTGTAGTAGTGCGAGGGTGGAAATTTCATATTGCACGAGCCACAGGGTAAAGGGTGCATCTCAGATTAATCCGTTGCGCAGAGTGAAAGAATAGCACCACATGCTCACACATGTACATTGAAGAACCAAACTTAGCTATTCACTAGTTTTAAAATCAGCAAACGACACATGATAGCAATCATGGTACCGAAGATTTACATTTCAGGGTTTCTGCTTCACCATCTGTTTTGAATCGCATGTATGACAACAGATGTCTCTACACGATTTTTAAATAATTTATGATGAATGGAAGGGAGTTCCCTCAACAAAGGCGCTCCTTTGGGAGTCACTCGCAGACCAAATCTGTGTGATTCAGTGTCGTGGGGACGGAAGCACCGGACGACCAGAGCGGCCAGCGGCGTGTGTGATCTCGGAAGGTAGTCTCGTTCCATGTAGGCGAAAACAGTGGACGGCAACGTTGTCTCCTGGAGGACAAAGCCGCTCGTTAGCAGACAACTGTCGCCATTTGCTACCATTACTGACACGCAGGCGCTTTTCATACTTGTCGGTAGAATGGAATCTTCAACGGTCAAACCTGAAAAAAAGGGAATGATGTGGTATGAAGCACCCAGATACTACTGTCCTTTTGTGTGCAGTGTACTGCTAGCAAGACGTGTTTTTAGCGAGCTTACATGTTTCCACAAGATCCTATGTCACTGACGAATTCGTGGATACTACAGACGTCCACCAGTGTCGATGAGTGTTCAGAGCAGATAAATTTGACGGCTGTGTAAGTTCAACTCCTTCAACAAAGAAATTACAGATATACACCCTCGTCAGTAGGAGTTAGTGTTTCGTCTCTAATGATATCGATTCAGACTGTATGTCAAAATCCAGTCATCTTACTGAAAACAGCAAAAGATCTTGTATTCGGGCGAGCACAGCATTATTAAATGATCTTAAGTGATTTTTAACATAATTTATGTTTTACGTTGCAAATACATCTACATCTAGATCTACATTCATACTCCGCAAGCCACCTGCCGGTGTGTGGCGGAGGGTATGTTGAGTACCTCTATCGGTTCCTTTCTATTCCAGTCTCGTATCGTTCGTGGAAAGAAAGATTGTCGGTGTGCCTCTGATTTTATCCTCATGGTCTCTTCGCGAGATATACGTAGGAGGGAGAAATATACTGCTTGACAATTCGGTGACGGTATGTTCTCGAAACTTCAACAAAACCCCGTACCGAGGTACTGAGCTTCTCTCCTGTAGAGTCTTCCACTGGAATTTATCTATCATCTCCGTAACGCTTTCGCGATTACTAAATGATCCTGTAACGAAGCGCGTTGTTCTCCGTTGGATCTTCTCTATCACCTCTATCAACCCTATCTGGTACGGATCCCACACTGGTGGGCAATATTCAACCAGTGGGCGAACAAGTGTACTGTAACCTACTTCCTTTGTTTTCAGATTGCATTTCCTTAGGATTCTTCCAATGAATCTCAGTGTGGCATCTGATTTACCGACGATTAACTTTATACGATCATTCCATTTTAAATCACTCCCAATGCCTACTCCCAGATAATTCACGGATTTAACTGCTTCCAGTTGCTGAACTGCTATATTGTAGCTAAACGATAAAGGATCTTTCTTTCTATGTATTCGCAGCACATTACACTTGCCTACATTGAGATTCAATTGCCATTCCCTGCACCATGCGTCAGTTCGTTGCAGATCATCTGACATTTCCAGTGGTTTCTAATACTACTGTCTTCTGCGGTTGAACAGCAGGTGGGTCTGTAAGCCATGTACCTAAGTATCAACATAAGGAAGGTGAATCTAGGCACTTTACAGATCGACCTCACGAGAGTGAATTTGTTGTACTGTCTTGCTTGGGGCAGTGGAAGCGCTCAGAGGGAGATGTGGAGTTCTCGATTTCCGTCACTCGCTATCTCTGAGATGGCAGTTCATAGCTTGACAGAAATAGTGTGAAAGTCTTGTACTCATTAACGCCGCAAATGTCTCTGGACGTGGTAGAGTAACCCTTTCAATTGGTGAAAGTCTATCCTTGAACGATGACAAGTGCAACATGTTTGAGATTTAGGATAAATGGGAGCCCAACGCTGAGAAGACGTGCAGTAAGTTAATTGTCAGACAAACACAATCACACTTTCAAAGGGATTTTTAAATAATTTCTGACGAACCCAGGTATTACCTGCATCGATATGCTTGGTACATGTGTATAGGCGCGGTATAGACACTGACTCAGCAAGCTGGTGCAGTGGTTAGCACACTGGATACGCATTCCTGAGGACGATGGTTCATTTCCCGATCTGGTCATCCGAGCAGTTGCCTGGACTGCTTACTTGAAAATGCACGACTGATTTCCTTCTCCACCCTTTCCTAACTCGAGCTTGTGCTGCATCTCTAATGACCTCGATGTCGATGGAACGTTAAAACCTAATCTGCGAACTTTAGGTGTAGACATCGACTCTCCCCACAATACTTCTAAATCATTTCTGACAAATATTGGCGTGCTTCCTTCAAAAAGGATGTTTCTGTGGTAAGTCAGTCGCTGACCATGGTTGAAAACGTTCACTATAGCAAGGACTTGCTGCTGCGGTTTACACTACACCCCAAAAGCAGAGAGATCTGACGTCACGTATTTACACAATTTCCGTAAATTGTGCATGCAGAGCTGACTTTCAATACCGTCGAAAAGGTTCAAAGAAGGGTAGCTCTTTCTGCACCATCGTCAAATACAGTGTACAACGGACATGATACGTGATTAAGGATGGCAGTCATTAAGACAAAGACGCTTTTCATTGCGGCAGAATCTTCTCGCGAAATTTCGATCACCAACTTTCTTCTCTGAATTCGAAAATATTCTATTGGCTGCCACTTACATAGCGAGACAATCATCAAGATTAAATAAGAGGAATCACAGCTCGTACAGAACAGTGATCATGTAGATGTAGATATACTGTCATCAGAGATCCTCAAACCAAATTAAAAAAAAACAGACTCACCCAGACGGTTGTAGGTGCTAAACCCTCTCAATATTTATTATTATTATTATTAGTTTTCATGGTTTTCGGTCATTATTTCTCCCTCAGTGCAATGTTCCTCTGTGCCTGGTATATTCTAGCAGCAGCAGAGAACTCAAAGACTCCCTGATGCAGCATTCAGATCTCCTGTTCATCAGTGAGCAATCATCATAAACGTTACGCCACTTGATTGTTAACCACATCTAATAGGAATTAGAAGTAAGTTAACACTGGATATTCTTTCTAATACACTCGTTCCACTTTGCTCTCCTGCTGACTAAGCTGTTGCTTCAGCGCTGTTATAAGATGTAACAACACCTTTTGCAGAGGACTTTGTTCGATACAATCAACAGTTCGCATGCGTTTAGTAAAAGACTACAGTTTATTGTAAAACAGTTAGGTATCATCAAAGACTGGTTACACTGCACGATCTATTTACACCCAGAATGTTAGTGAAAATCCGTTGATAGCGCGCAAATGAATCACAGAGCGAGTTAGTGAAGGCCCTAGTGCTTCAGCGTGGGATATCCCACGTTCATCACCGCCGTTAGTTTTATCTTATCGGCTGCTTGCACGCTGCTGCGCCGCGCACACGTCCCTGCTGAGGTTAAGACCAGCCTTTCCGCGACCCCCTCCCACGCCACGTCTACGCCTCCTGCCAACTCGTCTGATGTATATCAGCAGGCACTCGCCAGTTTCACATGTGCACCGCGGTTGGTGCAGTGTGTTCTTACGCTGTAGTTCGTGTTGTTACTGTTGCTAGAGCTATACTGTGCTGCCCCCTTATAAGTCTCCCTGTAACTGTTGGGAAAAGCGTGCAGGAGACACTTTGACAGAAAAGGTAAGATGCACTGGGCTACATTATACGAATATAAATCCCTGTTACTTGAGGGAAGAATAACAATGAAGTCTCTTTTTCTTTACACTGAAGTATGCGTCCAGTAGTTAAGGCTCTTAGACAATACCTGATGAAAGAAGCTTTTAAGACTCTTACGTCCTCTGTGTATTGAGAGCAACTTTATTTTCACTGATTTCAAGAAGAATTGTACATTGAATATTTTCGCGTAACTACGGACATTAATAATAGCACTATTATCATACATCAAAGCTTTGCAGAAGTGATTAATGCTTCACTTAACTAGTAAAGCGTTCTTCTGGAAGTTTTCCTGTGGAAGGAAGAAGTTTACTTAACGAGCCATCGATGATGAAGGCATTCGAGACAGAGCACAAACTTGAGTGGGTGACGAATAGGAAAGGAAATTGGATGTGTCCCATTCAAAGGAAGCATGCCAGTCTTTGTCTTAAGCAACTTACTGAAACAATATAAAGACTTAAACGTGGTAGCGGACTCTGTTGGCTGTGTAACGTACCATTATTTTCTACAGAACGTAGTATAGGAATGCTGATATAGTACGTTTCATGGTACGTTTCATGGTAATGAATTACAAGATCACAAAAGTTGCTACAGAATCCGTAAAAAAACACATTAAAAGCGTGTTCTGTCGCACCTCAATGAAAGTTATGTAATCGATTGATGCTAGACGCTTTTGTTACCAACTAGCCTTTAACAAAATGTTTCCTTCACGATTAAGAGTTTTTTTTGTAAGTTGATGTCGTGTCAAATAAATGTCTGAATGGGAAACAGATGTAAACACTGGCGAAAACTGTAACCGGTCCTCCGCAGAGTTTTACCAGCCCGTATCACGAGGTTATCACGATCGATACGTGACTTCGCTGTGTACTGGGAAACTTCCTCCCATTTCTCACGCAACTCTAATGAAGGGAAATTTTGAATTTCATCTTACTGCTACTTATTACGAAGGTTAGAACTTAAATACTGCCAACTATTTATTCACAACCGATACAAAAGAGTTACATGTTTGCACCTCTATTGTCCTTCAAAGTAGTCACCAGCGTTGTGTAGAAGCCGTTGCCAGCGATGTGGAAGGCGTAGTACACCGTTAGCGCAGCCTGTTCTGTTAATGGTGCGAATGGAGCAGCCTACTGCCTGTCGAATCTCTGGAACAGTTCTGAAGCGAATGCCACGAAGTGGTTTCTTCATCTTCGGAATCAAAGTCACAAGGACTTAAAACCAGGGAGTACGGTGGATGGTACAGTACTTCCCAGTCCCATCGACCGAACAGAGCAGCCACAGCCTGCGCTGTATACGTCCGTGCATTGTCGTGCAAAATGGTGGGTGGGTTGCGCAGAAAGTGTCGCCGCTTCTTTGGCAAAGCTGGTCGCAGGTGATGCTCCAAAAACGAACAATAATACTGTGCATTGACGGTCTGCCGTGGAGGACCGTAATGCGCTAGGCTAACACCATCACATCGAGAATCACCATAATTGTAGACCGCTCCATTCGCAACACGAACAGAACAGGCTGCGCTCACGGTATACTACGCCTTCCACATCGCTGGCAACGGGCAACGGGTTCTACACAACGCCGGTGACTACTCTGAAGGACAGTAACAGGTGCAAAAATGTGACTCTTTTGTATCGGTTGTGAATAAATAGTTGCCACTAATTAAGTTCCAACGCTCTTATATAGAGGGCAGTGCTGTACCTACTTTTTTCGGAGGGTACTTCAGTCTAGTGACTGACCTTACAGCCACATGAAGGAAAGCGCAATGAAGAGCAACGTAAGCACTGTCCCCCATTTTCTACAGTTGTTGTGGTTGTTAGACCTGATTTTGTGTTTTGTGCAGCATTTGTAAATATTTCGCGTTCAACCTAAGAAAGCGGTGAGTTTATTAAAGATATTTGAAATACAGTGCTAATGTTTGAGGTACAGAGTGAAATGTAATCTATTTTTAAAACTGTAACAATACGTGGACAGTTAAGCCATGCGTCAACCTTGAAACATAAGGTCTTTTACATAGAACAAGCGATATTTGCAAATAAACTAAGTTTGTTAAAAATTTTATGTCACGAAAATGTAAATTTGTTTTATTTTCCAATAGTTTCTATTTTAAAATGTAAGAGGGCATGCTGACTCCATTTTTTATTCTGTTCTCGATATAGGTTGAGGTATTACATGTCACGCGTATACCTCGGTCGACTTTCTCGCTTCGCTGATGCAGACTGCCTCCAGAGCACTCCGAATTATGGCATGTAACGTGGCGGCGTCCAACAAACATGTCGGTGCGTGAGAAAAAACGTGTTGTAATCTCGTTTCTAACCGCTGAATACGTACCTCGAGCTGAGATCCATAGAATAATGGCAGCTGAGTGACTGCGTCGACAACAGTAATGAGCGACGTTGGACTGTTAGAGCTCATAACAAAGGAGGCGGTGGTGCTCAGCTCAGTGTCTGTGGCAGAGCTCGGGGTGGCCCACCACGTAAGGCACCCGACTCACTCATCGGAATCTCGTTGATCAACTCATCTCAGAGGTGACACAGACACAGCTCTCAGCTGAGTGTGACATACCACGAGAACGTGTACAGTCCATCACTGCAGAAGTGTGATATAGGAAACTGTGTGCGTAAGTGGGTGCCTCAGTGTTCACTCCTGACATGAAACAGAGCAGACTGGACATCTGCGAGTTTCTTTAACGTTTTTAGCGTGAGGTTGATAGCTTCCTTGAAAAAATCGTGTCGTTTTATGACAGTTGGGTTCACCATTTTCACCCCTAAAATAAGAACACCAATAGAGTTCCGACGCAAAGGTCACCGACGGCAAAAGCATTCAAGACCACGCCATCAGTGGAAGTGAAGCTCGCAGTGTTCAATGTGTGTTGGATTTGGAATTCAGGTCTAAAGGCCCCACCACAAACTCTACGTCTACATGTACATGGATACTCTGCAAATCATAGATCCACCTTCACAATTCTTTATTATTCCAATCCCGTATAGTGAGGAAAGAACGAACATCTATATCTTTCCGTACGAGCTCTCATTTTCCTCATTTTATCGTGCTGATCGTGCCTCCCTATGAAGGTCGGTGTCAACAAAATATCTTCGCATTCGGAAGAGTAAGTTGGTGATTGGAATTTCGTGAGAACATTCCGTCACAACGACAAATGGTTTTCCTTAGGTTAGTTAGGTTTAGGTAGTTCTAAGTTCTAGGGGTCTGATGACCTCAGATGTTAAGTCTTGTTTAACATACGATTCAAATGTCTCTAAGCACTACAAGTTACTTGGCATAGTACCAGAGTGGGCTTCCTCTCACCTAACACTTGTGTGCGTTTTCATCCAGCGTGGTATGCTTGCTTTTACAACACAAATGAAGCAGCTACTCAGGTAGCAGAGTACCTGCCGAGTGCCAGGAGGGTCTTTTAGGCTAGGCGGTAGTTTGAGGTACTATGACGAACACTCGCCAGTCGATACGCGGCAAGAGAAGTAAGACCACGTTCAGAGTAAAGACACTTCGATTGTGAAAATTTCATCAGTAAATTGTCAAAGTATTCGCAACAGAGTTCCAGAATTAATTCCCTTCAGAAAAGTTCTCCGCTAAAATTATTCTTGGGACCGAGAGCTGGCTGAAACCCTAAGTGGGAAGCTCCGAGATATTTAGCGAGTTGTAGAATGTATATCGGAAACACAGATTACAGGCCATAGGAGGGGGAGTGTTCATTGCAGCTGACAAAAACATTGTCTCTATTGAGGTTGAAATTGACTGTAATAGCCAAGCTATTCGGTTGCCTGTAAGAAGTCAAGGTGAAACCAAGTTCAATGTTCGATATTCTTACCGGCAACCCGATTCTGCTGTGACAGTTCTCGAGTCATTCAAAGAAAGTACACAGCCAGTACCGCGTAAATATCCAAGTCATGCAGAACTAGCTGCAGGCGACTAACCTACCTGGTATAGACTGGGATATTTGTGGATTCACTGCTGGGCTACAGACAGTCCTGCGAAATTCTTTTCAACAAGTTTTCTGAAAACTTGTCTTGAGCAACTAGTTCGGCAGTCCACACGCAACGGGAATATCTTAGACTTTGTTGCTGCAAATAGGCCGGATGTTATCGACAATGTCATACAGAAACTGGTATTAGCGATCATGATGTCAGTATAACAACTATGGTTACAAAAATTAACAAATCAGTCAAGAAGGCCAGGAGGGTGGTTCTTGTAAAAAGAGCAGAAAAGTAATTGTTAGCATCTCACTTGCACAATGAATGGACATCACTTAGCTCCAGTAAGATGGACGTAGAGAAATTATGGGTGAACTTTCAGTAGATTGTATATCGTGGTCTGGAGAATTATGTGCCTAGTAATTGGGTTAAGAACGGAAAAGATACTTGTTTAACAACGAAATTCGAAAACTTTGTTTTACAGGACCCTCTTGATCACAGAAACTGTTACACTTCTCTATTACCAGTTTCGGCTACCGCCATCTTCAGATCTATTACAAACAAAACGATGTGTAACCAACTAAGTTCAATCTGAAGTTTTCCCGGAGTATTTACAATTTGAACAGTTCTCGGGTATCCGACAGGGTAGCGTCGTAATTTCTCCACAATATTTCGGCAGACGTACACGCTGCCATCTTCAGGCGGTTCCTGACGAATGCTGTGCTGTTCCTCTCGGCGCCCTATATATACTAGCTGTTACCCCCTCCACCTTTCCTCTGCTGGTGTCTTCGGTGCAGCCGGCGCGGCGGCTACGGGGGGTGGTGGGGGATGCGGCGCCTGGGTCTGAACTGGGGTCTGCAGGCTCCCTGCTGCCGCCGTCGGGGGCAGAAGAACACAAGTCATTGGCGTGCAAGACCTAAGGAAAAGTCGGTAGAATCCTGGGGAAACACAACGTGAAATATGTATTCCGACCCCCTGCAAAAACTTGACTCTACTGGGCTCAGTGAAAGATGACCTAGGCATTCGAAAACCAGGCGTTGCCTGTCGGTGCGGAAAATCATACATCGGGGAGACAGTCCGTACTGTAGAAGAGAGGTGCCGAGAACACAAGCGCCGTACCGAGTTACGCCAGGCCACGAAATCAGCCGTGGCTGACCATTGTATAAAGACCGGCCATACTATGGACTATGAAAAAAACAAAAATACTCTGTCAATCCTCCTACTTCTGGGACTGCGTTACTAAAGAGGCCATCGAAATCCGACTACAGGACGATCTAATTAATAAAGACAGCGGACTTCAACTTAGTCAGACTCGGAACCCTGCACTCAGCCTGGAGAGAAAGATGCGGTCCCAGAGACCGAGGACCGCCCCCGACGGCGGCAGCAGGGAGAGTGCAGACCCCAGTTCAGACCCAGGCTTGGAGGGGGTAACGGCTAGTATATATACGGCGCCGAGAGGAACAGCAGAGCTTTCGTCAGGAACCACCTGAAGATGGCAGCGCGTACGTCTGCCGAAATATTGTGGAGAAGCTACGACGCTATCCGGTCAGATACCCGAGAACTGTTCAACTAAGTTCAGTTTGCTGACGCTAAATATATAAAAGGCCTGGTGCTACACAAGAAAGGTAAAGCGTGTTTAAATGATTAACAGCTATGAATACCAGCCATACATACCATAAAATATTTTGATGTAGTATCAACGTCAAACTAAACATGTAGGTAGGTAGTAAGTGCTCATGATTATCAGAATGCGCCTGGTACTTAGACAAAGAAACTGAGGGCAGCAGAGGGCACTATAGGTGTGGTACGTGATTAACCATTATCGCAACTGTAATGGTTAAAATGTGGTATGCGTAGTCATTAATTAAAATTACTTCACATGCCAAAACGAGCGTCTGACAATGAAACATGTACTGCCATAATATACGTGAAATTAGATCCATACTTAAAATCAACATAAAAGTGCAAATACTAATAATGTGAAACTCCTAGCCTAGCAAAGTAAAACATACAATTGTGTAAAAGCCAGTATAAACAGTATAAGATTAAAATCACGTCTATAAAATAGGATCTTCCAGCATGACAAATCAACTACCGTAACAGTAAATGTAAGGTAATTAACAAAACAGTGACTATTAATTAAAAATTTTAAAAATCTATAGTCGATAATACGTTCGGAGTGGGATCTCAATGGCGGCACGTTGTGGCTTCTCGGTACGACGTTCTTGTTTTCCTCTGGCGGAACGTATACCGAAAACGCTCTTATTTTGATTATACGTATGCTCTCTAAAACGAGTCTTCAAATTCTTTCCTGTTTGGTCGATATAAAACTTGTCACATTCTTGGCAGCTGGTCTTGCTGACACCAGATTCCAAATATTTGTAACTGTTGTTGCCAGCTTGTGATGTAGGCTACAACCAGTTGTGCTTTTCGTTTGAAATCCAAATTTCATTTTCGTTTTCCTGAAAGACTTTGCAGTCCTGTCGGAAAATGCACCATTGTGCGACATAACCACAAACTGCTAGCCCTCTGGTTCAGTTGTCTCCCTGTCACAATTTTTATTTTATTTTTAGTTTCATTACATCACGATCCTTGTGTCCGTTTGCCTTTGCTACTTGTCTAATCACATACACACAACCAGATCATCGCCAGCACTTACTGTCTATCTACTTGTTTAATTTGACGTTGATATATCATAATATTTTATGGTATATATGGCTGGTATACAAAACTTTATCTTTCTTGTGTAGCACCGGGCCTTTTATAGACTTAACGTCTTTTTTTTTTTTTTTTTCTTTTTTTTTTTTTTTTTTAGCGGATCTGAAGATGGAAGTTTCGGAAACCGGTAAAAGTTTCTGTGATCAGGACGGACCTGTAAAATAAAGTGCCAAAAATGATCACCGACTCATTTTCAGACTTTGTCTTCCACTGATAAATTCGGAAAATTCTCAGGTAGTAGAGGCTGTTGCACTCTCGATTCAAAAGGGAACGCGCAGATGACAAGCAAAGTTTGGTAGAAAGTCGTTCGTCTGTAAAGATATTTGCACGAAGCTTACAACAGCTACCACCATCATACTCAGCTGAAGGTCTGACAGAGAACCGAAGAAAATTCTGGCCCTGTATAAAATCACTAAGCGGGTCTAAGACTTACATACAGTCACTTGTTAACAATGCTGGTGTGGCAGTTAATATATCGAAACGAAAGCCGCGGTTTCAAATTTAGCATTCAAGAAACCGTTTACGCAGGAGAATCGTACAAGCGTACCGTTGTCAACCATACAACAGACTCCAGTATGGACGACATAGCAACAAGCATCCCTGGAGTACTGAAACAACTGAAATAATGGGAAACAAGTAAGTGGCCAGTTCCGGACGGAACAATGCCACTCCGCCTTTACAAAGTACTCTGCGGCATTCAGCCCCTACCTAGCTTGCATATATTGCGAATCTCTCTCCCGGAGAAAAGTCTCAAGCGAGTAGAAAAAAACACAGGCGGCCTTGGTGTATAGAAAGGGCAGAATGACGAACCGAGAAGCTTATGTCCACGAACCAGCATGGTTTCAGAAAGCATCTATCATATGAAACTCAGCTCGCTCTTTTCTCACATGATATACTGCGGACTATGGCTCGGGGCAACGGGCAGATTCCCCATTTAGATTTGTGGAAGGGTTTTGAATCGAAGCTTCGTTGCAGACTTAACGACGGTACGAATATACGCTATAAGTTCCCAGATACGTTAAGGCTCGAAGACTTCTTGACTAAAGGAACCCAGTACGTTGTCCTCGCCGTCTTAGTGTTGAGAGACAAGGATATTTATTATAAGGAGGCCGCATGGAAGTGTAACAGGAGCACTGTTATTCTTTACAAACATAAATGATTTGATGGACAGGGTGTTTGCTGGATGCAATTTGACTTAAACAAAATTTGTAATTGGTATAATGAATGGCAGCTATCTCCAAATGTAGGAAAATGTAAGTTAATGAGGATAATTAGGAAAAACGAGCCCGTAATGTTTGGATAAAGCATTAGTAGTGCCCTGCTTGACGTAGTCACGTCGTTTAAATATCTGGGAATTACGTTGCAAAGTGATATGAAATGGAACAGCCATGTTAGGATTGTGGTAGGGAAGGTGAATTGTCGACTTCGGCTAACTGGGAGAATTTTGGGAATGTGTAGTTCACCTGTAAAGGAGACCGCGTATAGGAAGCTGGTGCGTCCTATTTTTGACTTCTGCTTGAATGTTTCGGATCCGTACCAAGTCGTACTAAAGGAAGACACCCAGGCAGTTCTGAGGCGGGCTGCCCGATTTGTTGTCGGTAGCTTCGAACAGTGCTCAGGTGCTACGGAGATGCTTCGGGAAATTCAATGGGAGCACCTGGAGGGAAGGGGAAGAAAGCTATTGAGATAATTTTGAAGGACCGGCATTTGAAGCTGACTTAATAACGATTCTACTGCCTCCAACATTCAATGCGAGTGAAGACCACGAAAATACGAGTCATTTGGGCTCATACGGAGGCAAATAGAAGCTGTTTTTTCCTCACTATCTATGCAATTGGAACAGGGAAGAAAATGGCTGGCGGTGGCACAGGGTATCCTCCGCCATGCACCGTACGGTGGCTTTCGGGGAATGTATGCAAATGTAGATGTAGATAAGAACTTTTCCATTTAGGATAACAGAATGTTTTATATTTTATTTCGGTATATTTTGAGCCACGTTTTTGTTTCCTTTTGTGGGTATAGAAGCATTTTGTTGCTGTTACGTTGATACGCACATATCTCATTCGTGAGATTCCACCGTGGTACACAAGTGTTGATATTATATATTTTTGATGCGAAAGATTTCCGCTATTCTATTGTGTTTTGTCCATATCACTTACGGCTACACTAACGTATCTCTTCAGTTAAATATTGTGATACATTTTCTCTGTAGTACCAACGTAGAAATCCTTGTCACTTTGTGCAAACTTCCTGTTTGATTATCTTTCAGATACGAAGATGATTGAAGTTTTCCAACCGAAACTATTTATTTTATTATTGTTATCTAACTGCGATCTAGACAAGTTTCGTACAAATTTTAAAAAAAGAATTTGAATAGTAGAAATATGTTTGAGGTCGCTTCTCTCCATCCTGACAATGTCACTTAGTAATTAGAAATTTTTGGTCTTCTGTGTAAGTTTAAATTTATGCCAATTTCCTTTCTTCATTGAGATAATAAAGACTATTGTGAATTTGGATTAATATTTTTGATGCACACTGCATATTGTACTACCCACCACCTACGCCTTTGGGTAACTAACCTGTATGAGTACATAGATGCCCAATGAGGACTAAACTATGATTTATTACAAAGGTTTTTAATTAATCGTAAATAATGACTCTACAGACTTCAAAAGGATGGTGGAATAATGACAATGAAATTTAATTTTGTGAGCCGATAAGATACGTATGTAATGAAAGTCGAAGTTACATAAGTTCTGTTGTTTGTTATAAGTCGGCACACAAAACGAGTGCGGTAGTTGGACTGAAATACAGGTACAACACGAACATGTTTAATAACATTCTAATCACTGACAAATTGACACAAGAATATGAAAGAGGTACCAGAAAATAAGGCTGGCGTAAATTCAAGACAAGGAACTGAATAGTTAGGTTACTACATTATTAGCACACTGAACAGTTTCTGCGATTTGATGACAGTGATTTCCAAAAGTTGAGTCCGAAAAATTAGGCAGGCCAGAAGGGTGTCTTTCTCCTGTACATTAACACTCTAAGGTTTACTGAGTACATTGTGACCTGCACAAGACGAAGCCGACTGTACATGTAACCTTTTTTTAGAACAACAATCAGCAGGTTGCGTTGTCCGCCAGCGCTGGTGTCAGTGGCCACTGCATCGGCTGTTATGCCTCTGAATTCCAAAAGGCTATCTAAGGCAAACTCTCCGTCATGCTCCAGTTGGAGCTGCAAAATAAAATGGCTACTTCTCACACCGAATTCTGGGAGCAGAATTCAAAGTGTTCCTCTCAGTAGCGGCGGACGAAGTGTCCTTAGTTCGTCCTGTCTTCCCTCCCAACATCCGCTACTTCTTCGGGAGACAGTGCTAGCCTCTCATGAGCAGTCATCCAATGACACCTGTCAATTCTCTTGGAGCGTCCTCCCACTTTTCAGTAATTTTCCACAAGTACTACATCAGACCTGGATGACTAATGAAATTCCCGGCTTTTTGCGACCAGAAGCCTACAATGGAAGAAACCAATTTATTTTGGCTCTGTCCTGTCAGAGACTCAAAGGAGCGCGGTATTGTGTTACAGCACGTTTCCCACAACCCTTCTGAGATTCGTGTCTGTTTTATGTATATGAGGGGCCAGCTACAGCTGGTTTTGGGATGAAAAAGTTGCAGTCTCATCTCACACCTCGCCTGCGTTGTTGTTCCGAGAGTATAGAGCCATAAATAGCTGTATCTTTCACAGAGCGTGCCACCGGAATATTGCTCTCCTACTGGAGGATTAATGTCGTCTTCTCTGCATTCTCCGCCCAAGGCCCGTAGCTGCCCGCCTTCTGGAACCATTACTGTACTTTGCAACGCCCTCACCGCATAAAAACGCCTTAGGAACACGGGGGCGGCAGCCACCTCGTGCAGGATTGCAAAGACTCCTCTGCGGCCGTCCACACCTGCCGTCTGCATTTTGTCGGCTTCGGGTGGGCGTGGCCTCATCGTGCCTCGGTTGCTCAGATGGCCGGTAGCTCAGCGTGTTCGGTCAGAGGGTTAGCTGCCCTCTGTAATAAAAAAAACTGAGTTAATGGATCAACAACGAACTTAAAATGGTGTCTTACGACATCCGCCCCGAGCAGGCGCAACGAACAAAAGCGAACAGAGTGAGATTAAAAAAAAGAAAAAAAAAGTGGTCAGCCGGACAGAATGCCAATCCTAAGGACCCGAGTTCGATTCCCGGCCGGGTCGAAGTTTTCTACGCTCAGGGACTGGGTGTTGTGTTACCCTAATATCATCATTTCATCCCTGTCGACACGCAAGTCGCCGAAGTGGCGTCAAATCGAAAGACTTGCACCAGGCGAGCGGTCTGCGCGACGGGAGGCCCTCGTCACACGGCGTTATTATTTATCGTGCCCAGTAGACCCAGCACCCTTCGGTGGATGCTAACCTACCTCACATCAGCGTCACAACCCAATTACGTTAAAGGCGCCCTTCGCCTACTTCGATCTGCTGTCTGTGAAAATGCCAGCTGAGCCAAAAGCAGTTCTCAAGAAATGAAACGCCTACAATCACTTCAAGTACTGGCAATCACTGTCGGATAATCTGCAACAAAAATAAACGAATGTGCTATTTGTAAAACATATCAATTGGATCTATATTTCACGTATATAATTTGCATCAATTATCAGTAATGTGAAAGTCGACGACACCAACAGTTTCGCCACCTTTCAGTACTAACAAGGAGTCAGTTTGTGCTTATGTAACAGTGGGTGTCAGGTGTGTCAGAATAATTTATGCTCACTAAGCTACAGAGTACTGGTAAGGCTGTGTCCACTACGTTGTTATGGCTACTGAGTGAACGTCGTCATAATCTTGATATGTTGCAAGGAGAAACAGAGTGAAGTTTTTGTTACCAGAGTGCTTTCGAACCCTTGTAAATGTCGATGTACGCTGGAGCAGGCTAACGCCGCAGTGTTTCGCACACTTTGTTCCAGAGGATGGTCCCGGACTGGTGGACTCTGTTCACGTCGGCGGTGGCTGGCCTGCTGGTGCTGGCCGCCTTCCGCTGGTACCGCTACCACACGCACTTTGCGCGTCGCGGCCTGCCCTACGCACCGCCGCTGCCCTTCGTCGGAAACATGCTGGACATGGCGTTCGGCTGGAAGTCTCGCACAGATCTCTTGATCGCACTGTACAACAAGTTCCGAAAACATCAGTACGCAGGGGTCTACTTCTTCGGGACGCCCTTCGTCATGGTGACGGATCCAGAGATCATTCGTACCATTACCGTGAAGGATTTTGATCACTTTACCGACCACAATGATATGATCAACGCTGACAGGAACGACAACCTGCTGCAGAAGATGTTAATCTCCTTGAACGGTAAAATTAATAATGACAATTCCTTTCTTTCAGTTTCCATCGTTAATAACAATAACTTCCACTGCTGCGAAAGTTTTCGTGTCCTATAAACTGAAGTGACAGTAAGCCAGAACTCTTTCCCGCTGGTGTAGACTTAGAAAAACATACTCAGCAGACGATTTGGGTGGGATTCGGTTAATGAAAAGGGGACATACAATACAAGGTTTATTTCCCCATAACAATTAATTAATTGTAACCAATTAAACTATGGTTTACAAATTGCAGTGGCACAAACAATCAAACTGCTTGCAATATGAGGTCATAAAAATATGAAATGTGAACAGAGAAACTTATTTGTGTCGTTTGAATCACTGCCAGACAAACTTTACAATTTGATGAACCATGGACCTTGCCGTTGGTGGGGAGGCTTGCGTGCCTCAGCGATACAGATAGCCGTACCGTAGGTGCAACCACAACGGAGGGGTATCTGTTGAGAGGCCAGACAAATATGTGGTTCCTGAAGAGGGGCAGCAGCCTTTTCAGTAGTTGCGGGGGCAACAGTCTGGATGAATGACTGATCTGTCATTGTAACACTAACCAAAACGGCCTTGCTGTGCTGGTACTGCGAACGGCTGAAATCAAGGGGAAACTACGGCCGTAATTTTTCCCGAGGGCATACAGCTCTGCTGTATGATTAAATGATGTTGTCGTCCTCTTGGATAAACTATTCCGGAGGTAAAATAGTCCCCCATTGGGATCTCCGGGCGGGGACTACTCAAGAGGATGTCGTTATCAGGAGAAAGAAAACTGGCGTTCTACGGATCGGAGCGTGGAATGTCACATCACTTAATCGGGCAGGTAGGATAGAAAATTTAAAAAGGGAAATGGATAGGTGAAAGTTAGATGTAGTGGGAATTAGTGAAGTTCGGTGGCAGGCGGAACTAGACTTCTGGTCAGGAGACTACAGGGTTATAAACACAAAGTCAAATAGGGGTAACGCAGGAGTAGGTTTAATAATGAATAGGAAAATTGAAATGCGGGTAAGCTACTACAAACAGCATAGTGAACGCTTTATTGTGGCCAAGATAGATACGAAGCCCACACCTACTACAGTAGTACAAGTTTATATCCCAACTAGCTCTGCAGATGACGAAGAAATTGAAGATATGTATGATGATATAAAAATGGCTCTGAGCACTATGGGACTTAACATCTGTGGTCATCAATCCCCTAGAACTTAGAACTACTTAAACCTAACTAACCTAAGGACATCACACACATCCATGCTCGAGGCAGGATTCGAACCTGCGACCGTAGAAGTCGCGCGGTCCCGGACTGAGCGCCTTAACCACGAGACCACCGCGGCCGGCGATGAAATAAAAGAAATTACTCAGATAGTGAAACGTGACGACAATTTAATAGTCATCGGTGACTGGAATTAGGTAGTAGGAAAAGGGAGAGAAGGAGACGCAGTAGGGGAATATTGTTTCGGTCTAAGAAATGAAAGAGGAAGCCGCCTGGTAGAATTTTTCATAGAGCACAACTTAATCATAGCTAACACTTGGTTTCAGAATCATGAAAGAAGGTTGTATACATGGAAGAACCCTGGATATACTAAAATGTATCAGATAGATTATATAATGGTAAGACAGAGATTTAGGAACCAGGTTTTAAATTGTAAGACATTTCCAGGGGCAGATGTGGACTCTGACCACAATCTGTTGGTTATGAGCTATCGATTAAAACTGAAGAAACTGCAAAAAGGTGGGAATTTAAGGAGATGGGACCTGGATAAACTAAAAGAACCAGAGGTTGTACGGAGTTTCAAGGAGAGCATAAGGGAGCAAATGACAGGAATGGGGGAAAGAAATACAATAGAAGAAGAATGGGTAGCTTTGAGGGATGAAGTAGTGAAGGCAGCAGAGGATCAAGTAGGTAAAAAGACGAGGGCTAGTAGAAATCCTTGGGTAACAGAAGAAATATTGAATTTAATTGATGAAAGGAGAAAATATAAAAATGCAGTAAATGAAGCAGGCAAAAAGGAATACAAACGTCTCAAAAATGACATCGACAGGAAGTGCAAAATGGCTAAGCAGGGATGGCTAGAGAACAAATGTAAGGATGTAGAGGCTTATCTCACTAGGTGTGCGATAGATACTGCCTACAGGAAAATTAAAGAGACCTTTGGAGAAAAGAGGACCACTTGTATGAATATTAAGAGCTCAGATGGAAACCCAGTTCTAACCAAAGAAGGGAAAGCAGAAAGGTGGTAGGAGTATATAGAGGGTCTATACAAGGGTGATGTACTTGAGGACAATATTACGGAAATGGAAGAAGAGGTAGATGAAGATGAAATGGGAGATACGATACTGCGTGAAGAGTTTGACAGAGCACTGAAAGACCTGAGTCGAAACAAGGCCCCTGGAGTAGAAAACATTCCATTGGAACTACTGACGGCCTTGGGAGAGCCAGTCCTGACAAAACTCTACCATCTGGTGAGCAAGATGTATGTTGTTGTTGTTGTCTTCAGTCCTGAGACTGGTTTGATGCAGCTCTCCATGCTACTCTATCCTGTGCAAGCTACTTCATCTCCCAGTACCTACTGCAACCTACATCCTTCTGAATCTGCTTAGTGTACTGATCTCTCGGTCTCCCTCTACGATTTTTACCCTCCACGCTGCCCTCCAATGCTAAATTTGTGATCCCTTGATGCCTCAAAACATGTCCTACCAACCGATCCCTTCTTCTAGTCAAGTTGTGCCACAAACTTCTCTTCTCCCCAATCCTATTCAATACCTCCTCATTAGTTACGTGATCTATCCACCTTATCTTCAGTATTCTTCTGTAGCACCACATTTCGAAAGCTTCTATTCTCTTCTTGTCCAAACAAGTTATCGTCCATGTTTCACTTCCATACATGGCTACACTCCAAACAAATACTTTCAGAAACGACTTCCTGATACATAAATCTATATTTGATGTTAACAAATTTCTCTTCTTCAGAAACGCTTTCCTTGCCATTGCCAGTCTACATTTTATATCCTCTCTACTTCGACCATCATCAGTTATTTTACTTCCTAAATAGCAAAACTCCTTTACTACTTTAAGTGTCTCATTTCCTAATCTAATTCCCTCAGCATCACCCGATTTAATTTGACTACATTCCATTATCCTCGTTTTGCTTTTGTTAATGTTCATCTTATATCCTCCTTTCAAGACACTGTCCATTCCGTTCAACTGCTCTTCCAAGTCCTTTGCCGTCTCTGACAGAATTACAATGTCATCGGCGAACCTCAAAGTTTTTACTTCGTCTCTATGAATTTTAATACCTACTCCAAATTTTTCTTTTGTTTCCTTTACTGCTTGCTCAATATACAGATTGAATAACATTGGGGAGAGGCTACAACCCTGTCTCACTCCTTTCCCAACCACTGCTTCCCTTTCATGCCCCTCGACTCTTATTACTGCCATCTGGTTTCTGTACAAATTATAAATAGCCTTTCGCTCCCTGTATTTTACCCCTGCCACCTTTAGAATTTGAAAAAGAGTATTCCAGTCAACATTGTCAAAAGCTTTCTCTAAGTCTACAAATGCTAGAAACGTAGGTTTGCCTTTTCTTAATCTTTCTTCTAAGATAAGTCGTAAGGTCAGTATTGCCTCACGTGTTCCAACATTTCGACGGAATCCAAACTGATCCTCCCCGAGGTCTGCATCTACCAGTTTTTCCATTCGTCTGTAAAGAATTCGCGTTAGTATTTTGCAGCCGTGGCTTATTAAACTGATAGTTCGGTAATTTTCACATCTGTCAGCACCTGCTTTCTTTGGGATTGGAATTATTATATTCTTCTTGAAGTCTGAGGGTATTTCACCTGTCTCATACATCTTGCTCACCAGCTGGTAGAGTTTTGTCAGGACTGGCTCTCCCAAGGCCGTCAGTAGTTCTAATGGAATGTTGTCTACTCCGGGGGCCTTGTTTCGACTCAGGTCTTTCAGTGCTAAGATGTATGAGACAGGCGAAATACCCTCAGACTTCAAGAAGAATATAATAATTCCAATCCCAAAGAAAGCAGGTGTTGACAGATGTGAAAATTATCGAACAATCAGTCTAATAAGCCACAGCTGCAAAATACTAACACGAATTCTTTACAGACGCATGGAAAAACTAGTAGAAGCCGACCTCAGGGAAGATCAGTTTGGATTCCGTAGAAATACTGCAACGCGTGAGGCAATACTGACCTTACGATTTATCTTAGAAGAAGGAATAAGAAAAGGCAAACCTACGTTTATAGCATTTGTAGACGTAGAGAAAGCTTTTGACAATGTTGACTGGAATACTCTCTTTCAAATTCTAAAGGTGGCAGGGGTAAAATACAGGGAGTGAAAGGTTACTTACAATTTGTACAGAAACCAGATGGCAGTTATATGAGTCGAGGGACATGAAAGGGAACACTAGTTGTGAAGGGAGTAATACAGGGTTGTAGCCTGTCTCCGATTTTATTCAATCTGTATATTGAGCAACCAGTAAAGGAAACAAAAGAAAAATTCGGAGTTGGTATTAAAATCCATGGAGAAGAAATAAAAACTTTGAGGTTCACCGATGACATCGTAATTCTGTCAGAGACAGCAAAGGACTTGGAAGAGCAATTGAACGGAATGGACAGTGTCTTGAAAGGAGGGTATAAGATGAACATCAACAATAGCAAAACGAGGATAATGGAATGTAGTCGGATTAAGTCGGGTGATGCTGAGGGAATTAGATTAGGAAATGAGACACTTAAAGTAGTAAAGGAGTTTTGCTATTTGGGGAGGAAAATAACCGATGATGGTCGAAGTAGAGAGGATATAAAATGTAGACTGGCAACAGCAAGGAAAGCGTTTCTGAGGAAGAGAAATTTGTTAACATCGAGTATAGATTTAAGTGTCAGGAAGTTATTTCTGAAAGTATTTGTAAGAAGTGTAGCCATGTATGGAAGTGAAACATCGACGATAAATAGTTTGGACAAGAAGAGAATAGAAGCTTTGGAAATGTGGTGCTACAGAAGAATACTGAAGATTAGATGGGTGGATCACATAACTATTGAATCGGATTGGGGAGAAGAGAAGTTTGTGGCACAACTTGACCAGAAGAATGGATCGGTTGGTAGAACATGTTCTGAGGCACCATGGGATCACCAATTTAGTATTGGAGTGCAGCGTGGAGGGTAAAATTCGTAGAGGGAGACCAAGAGATCAATACATTAAGCAGATTCAGAAGGATGTAGGTTGCAGTAGGTACTGGGGGATAAAGAAGCTTGCACAGGATAGAGTAGCATGGTGAGCTGCATCAAACCAGTCTCAGGACTGAAGACCACGACAAGAACAACAACAAATTTGACAAATAATCGGTGTGCATTAAACTATATACTTTCACTTATACAGTAAAATTTTTAAATGTCAACCACAAATATATAATTTACAATTAAATTTTCAGTTGAAGTTACTCCTTCCTATACCTTCTGTAAAAGAGTGATAAAGTTTTCAACAGGTATCTCTGCTAAAAATGCCCAAAATCCTTAACACCACAAGACGTACGTGAGTAAATATATGTACGGCAAGGCCCCACATTAACAGCGCAAACACATACAGACTTTCGCCAACATGGGCCGCTTGTCGGTCAAGACATGTTACGACTACAGCAGCGGGCAAACTTACATAGGTAATAACACAGGCCACCTTGCAATCTTGCCAAAATTAGTTTACACGAAGGAGGTAGCAGTGGGGGAGGGGTAAACACAATAAATACCATACGCAAGTGCACTTGCCGACCCTACTACTAAAAATACAGTACAAAAAGTTCTCAATTAATGACAAATCCGGGATATGCCCGGCAATATTGCACCTGAGCTCTAGTAGCCAAAATAAGGTTGACAGATACCAAAGTCTCACATCATCTTATGACTAACTGGATCAACAAATAAATAAGAGTAAAAGAACAAGTAAATGGCAATGCTCAAGAATTTAAATAAGATTAAGTACACACGAGGCTAAAATCAATTGCTAGCACCTTGGACATCGTCTTAGGCTTAACTGACACTACAAATAAAGGTAAAAGGACAGACAAATGACAATGCCCAGCAATTTAAATAAAATAAGTGAGCACAAGTCTAAAAGCAATTGCTAGCAACTTAACAAGCACACATAAAAATATCAGACTGCTGCCACATCACATAACGGAACAGGCGCGCGCGCAGCCCCCAGCAGGCCAGAAAACCAACAACTCACACTCCAGCAACCGAGCCGGCCTGGCCACAGCCATTTCAACTCAGAGTCAGGGCGCGTGAGCACACCGGGTCCACGTAAGACACACGCTGCCAAATAATCCCCGCCAACAGATACGGCTGCCCCCCGGGCGGGAAAACGGGGGCGACGACCGGGTACACACCAGCAGAAAACTCGACACTCAGACTCCGGCTAAAATGAAATCACGCAGAAAATATAAACAGCAGAAACGAACCCTGCCACGCAGACCGGACAGAGCCAACACACATCAGAACTGCCCTGCAGTCCTTACAACTGCTGAGTGCGGAAACCCGAGCCATACCGTGGCACCCTTTTCAGAGGCGGAGAACCTCGATCGATCTCGTGCGGGGATCCGTCAGTTGTCCACTGCACCACGTCACCGACACGCCACACTACCCAATGCCCAAATCAACGGGGCCCGCCAACAACGAGACCACACCTCCGTGCCGGGGCGGAAGGCAAAACAGCGCCAGCTCGGTGCGAATCCAACCCCTGCGAAAAACGCTCCGGAGGGCAGCAGCCGCCTCAGCGCCTGCGCAGGCCGAACCACACGCAAACAGAAATAAAATTCGCATTCCATAGTGCCGGACACGCAACGCGCCAGAGAAATGGCACACATACTGGACAGCTTTTCATCGTGATCCGGGCGAGGGTGTTGCCTAGGGTTGGTTGACAGTCTGTGCTGCAAGAAAAAACACCAATTCGGCCAGGTGTGAGGGAGTCTTGAAAAGGTGTCTTCAAGTCCCTTTAGTAATGCGCTGGTGAGTTAAAGACCAAGAATGGAGAGTACAACAGTATTACAATTATTCAGATAGGCCTGAAAAATCAGGACTACTTTTCTGACGGATGACGCCTACAGCTGGCAATCAATATGTGTACCAGATGCCACGTTCGAGCAAGAAGTGTCATGTGCAAGCACAGAGACAGTGATAACCGTTCAGAATAATTAGTGGTGTTCACCCAAGGACGTTATGTAGGCACCTTTTCCAGGAATTAGGTATGTTAACTGCACCATCAGAGTACATATATTCGCTAATGAAATTCGTTACAGATAATCCATCCCCATTCACGAAGAAGAGTGATGTTCATGCGCACAACACTAGAGGGAAAAATGACCTTTCCTATTCGTTATTGAAGCTGTCAGTTGTTCAAAAACGAGTACATTATTCAGCAACAAAAAATCTTTGATCTTTCGCCCAACAACATAAAGCGTTTGGCAGATAGCAGATCTAGTTTTAAATATAGTTTAAAATCATTTCTTTTGGACAACTCCTTCTACTCCATGGACAAGTTTCTGTTTCAGAAATGGTAAAAAAATGTAATTGCATGTGTAAAACTAAAAATTTCAGTAATATTAATATTAGCACTATTCATGTGTGTGTGTCTGTATATATATCTTGTAATCTGACTTATTCCACACAATATCGATAAAATAATCGGGAAAATGATCTATAGAACATAGCCTAACTTAAACTAAACTAAAACTAAACTTCCGACATTTTATACAGGGCGATTCAGAGATAAACTTTCAGGGATTATGGAGGAGGATAAATGTATAAATTTGAGTCAACGACCAAGTCGAAAGTTATAAGCGAAAATCATTCATACGTGTGACAGTGAACTACATATAGCGGTGCAGTTGTTGCTAAGATCGTAGCGTACGAGTATTTCAGAGGTGGTAGTATGGACAGAAACGGGGAAAAATTCCTAGTAACCATGGGCTTACCTTAACGGCTATGAGCTCTTATTAATCTTCGATACTGTGAAATATCTCGTCTACTGCAAGTTCTTTCCTTCCCATATTTGCGATGGCGGTGGTATAGACCAAAACAAAGGACAATTGATCAGTAAATATGAGTTCTAAGATGAATACCTTAAGAGCTACGGGCTCTAGATCAGTAAAAGGGAAGTTTTTCATAGTACCGAAAATGAAAAAGTGTTTTAAATCTGAGGGTATGCATTTTGGTGCCCATGTTTAGTAGCCTTTTTTCTGTTTTCATCCCCACTACCACCTCGGAAAGTCGCCCACACCAGTCTCAGCTACAGCACTACCGGTACATGTATTCCACTGGCCGCGGTATCAGAACTGTTTGCGCTTATAACTTTCAACTCTGTAGTTTCTAGACCACGGTCCACTACCTCAGATTCATACATTTACCCTTCTGTATCACAGAATCACCCTACAGAATCAGACGTACTTCTTCCGAAGACTGAGTGACCCATTAATTCGGCGTAAGTTCCCTGTGTGGTGTCACCGCCAGACACCACACTTGCTAGGTGGTAGCCTTTAAATCGGCCGCGGTCCGTTAGTATAAGTCGGACCCGCGTGTCGCCACTATCAGTGATTGCAGACCGAGCGCCGCCAAACGGCAGGTCTAGAGAGACTTCCTAGCACTCGCCCCAGTTGTACAGCCGACTTTGCTAGCGATGGTTCACTGACAAATTGCGCTCTCATTTGCCGAGACGATAGTTAGCATAGCCTTCAGGTACGTTATTTGCTACGACCTAGCAAGGCGCCAGTATCCGTACTATTGATATTGTGAATCATGTACCATAAAGAGCGACGTTCTCCATGAATGGATTAAAGTTAAGTATTCCACCAGCTACGTCCATTTTTCTCAATTCTAATTCCCTTGTCATGTACCAGACATCACGCCAACCTGCCTGAGCTGAGACGCGTGCATTTCGGCCTCCTTTAGAAAAACACGGTTGGCTCTCCTGCCAACCACAACACCCTGAGTTTACACGAGCATCGGACACTGAAGATAAACTATCTGGCCAAATGCAGTCTGGATTCTAAGCTGTTCTCCGAGTGACCCGAGGCTGAGAAAACTTGGGACTGAGAGCTTAGTGCGTAACTGAGACGCTGTTCAGAAAGTGTCTGATTGACCTTGACTACTGTGTCTTGTGGTTCTGCCAAATTTCTTCAACCTCGCCTGTCCCTGGCGTGGCGTAATGTCGAATGCTCCTTGCTTTTCATTGTTATCCTTCTGACCTTGTATGTTGCACAGGCCGAGCAAAGGGAGGGATCTGCTATTTGCCTTAGTGTATCTTGTCTAATTCTAGGCATTTCCTTGGCTTCCAGTGGCGCAGTGTATCCCACAAGTTTTCTCTTTTTATCGTAGCAAACGCTTTCTCACCAGAGTGGTATATTTGTTCTGCTCGCTATGCGGAGTTCGTTCGTATGTAGCTCAGAGTACATCGGATCATTTAGCTAGCTGCAGACCCTTTTGTCTGAGCAAACTCTCCCCCATTGTCTGATATCTTATTACGCCTGTCAATGCTATCCCAGGCGTCGGTATGCATCGTCCACGTGGCGTTATGCAACCCCGATGAGTCAGTCTTTCCTTGTAATTCTGTCGCATCTTAAACCCATTTATTGCCCAAAGACTTTACTGATTCTGTACTGATTATTTACACTTTTATTTCCTAAGGTCCTCACTTCTGTACCAGTAATCGATGGAATGAGACTGGAAGGCTGGATATCAATTTTGACAATGTTAATTTGATATACTTTTTGTTTATTCAATTCAGAGACAAAAGTTTGATGTAAATCAAATGGTGATACTGCAGTGCCTGTGTTGTTCTGAATTACGATGCAAAGTTCCTTTGGACACACAAGGGTGCAGTCCGGGCACGAGTACCGGTCCAACTCAAATTTTCATTGTCGTTCCATTCTACACATGATGGTTGTCAATATTCAGAAATGCGAATACAGTTGATGGAAATCAACGGGGATTGGCGCATGACACCCGCTTGTTGGTCGGTATGCGTAAGGCTTGTTACCCAGAAAAAAAATAGCCCGCAGCTCGTGGTCTAGTGTCTAGCGTGGCTGCCTCTGGGTCCTCACGGAGTCCCGGGTTCGAATCCCGGCCGGGTTGGGGACTTTATCTGCCCTGGAACTGGGTGTTTGTGTTGTCCTCATCACTTCATCATCATCATTCGTGACAGTGGCTTGCTTGGATTGAGAAAAAATTGGACTGTGTACAAACTGGAACTTTGCATGGGCGCTGATGACCGAGCAGTTTAGTGCCACACAGACCATTCATCATCATCGTCGTCGTCGTCGTCACCCAGCAACTACTACAGGGCCTTGGACAAAAGAATGCAGATTTACAGTATCGTCCCTCGGCGTAGGGGATTAAAACATGATCAAAAAGTGATTGGCCCCTGAGGGTTCGGGGGTTAGAATAGGCCCGCGGTATTCCTGCCTGTCGTAAGAGGCGACTAAAAGGAGTCTCAAACTTTTCGGCCTTATATGATGGTCCCCTGTTGCGTTGACCTCCATCTCTCAAAATTTTCCGAAGAGCGAGCCGATTGGGGAAGGGCGCCTTACTTGGTGCATTGTGTCCATCCTGCGATCAGACCTTTCGCCAGCTTATACACAGTTGAACTGCAGTCCTGTCCGCTCTCCATCTCTTGGGCATGACTCTGTTTCTGCGTGCAGATTACACCTTGCACTGTTCAGTGCCTCTTTCTGCACCGACGGCGACCTTGGACCACATGTTACCTAACATTCAGCACGGTTGTGGTGGGGCCGCCATGTACCCTGTTGGTTGTAGCCCCCTGACAACACAGGGATCGCTCTACTGATGCCTGCGCCGTTAACTCCCCACGTATGCCAAGGAGTAGATGCCTGTCCTCCTGGGGTATCGGGACTCCCGGCAACGGCCATCCTGCCAGGTGGCTCTTGCCGTGGCTGGGTGGCACCTGTGGGGAGGGCCCTTGGTCGGAGTAGGTGGCATCAGGGCGGATGACCCGCAATGAAGCGTGGTACATCCTCTCTCGCTGGTGGCCAGCCGCCAGCAGTCTCTAAGCGTTCTCGGGCTCAGTTTAACGCTCAGAAGTACGATCCGAAAACGTTCCCCTCCCTGGCCACACCGTGGGAGGAACGTAAGTCTCAGGATGGCAGTAGCAGTTATTCGCCCCGCTTCTTAGTTTGTACGAGGGTTGATGGGGAGTCTTTTCCCTCCACAAAGCCTCAGTTATTCGTCGAGCATTTAGAGGACAAGTTTGGGGAGGTGGAGGGCTTGTCAAAAATGCGCTCTGGGTCAGTCCTGATACAAACGGCATCCTCTGCCCAGTCACGACGGTTACTCGCTTGTGAGAAGTTGGGGGATGTTGCCGTTACGATCACACCCCATAAGAGTTTAAATATGGTCCAGGGAGTTATTTACCATAGGGATCTTCTTTTGCAGTCTGATGAAGAGCTGCGCGCCAATTTAGAGCGCCGAGGTGTACATTTCGTCCGGCGCGTTCATCGGGGTCCGAAGAAAAATCAGATTGCTACCAGTGCCTTCATCTTGGCCTTCGAAGGGGATACATTACCGGAAAAAGTCAAGGTGATGCTCTACCGATGTGACGTTAAGCCCTATATCCCTGCCCCGATGCGGTGCTTTAAGTGCTGGAAGTTCGGCCATATGTCTTCTCGCTGCACTTCCAGCCTCACATGTCGAGATTGCGGACGCCCATCACATCCCAATACTCCATGTGCCCCGCCTCCCATCTGTGTCAACTGCGGGGAGCACCATTCACCTTGCTCGCCAGACTGCCGAATTTTCCAGAAAGAGCGTAAAATCGTGGAATACAAGACCCTGGACCGACTAACCTATACTGAGGCCAAGAGGAAATACGACCGACTCCATCCTGTGAGAATGACATCTTCCTACGCTGCTGCTACAACACCTGTGCTAGCCCCATCTGTTTCTCCAATTGTGGCCGGATCGACGAGTAGTACAACTCCTTCTGCCCCCTCGCCAGTGGGGGGCTCTACCCACCGGGTTGCTCCTGCGCCACCTACCTCAGGAGCAACACCATCCCACCCATCGGGGACGTCCGTCCCCACTTCTAAGCCGGAGAAGTGTCCAACTTATTCGGCTTCTCACGCTCGCAAGGGGTCCCTTGGGTCCCTCTCTTCCCAGGTTTCCGCCAGCGAGAAGCCTGACGACTGACAATGGCGTAAGTGCCCGCAATCAGCTGGAGACTGAATCGGTGAAGCCCTCCCGGTCGGTGCGACCCAAGGAACGGCGTGAGAAACCCAAGAAGAGCTCTCAGCCCAAGGAACTCGCGGTGGCAGCCATCCCACCGCAACTTTCCAGCTCTGCATCTGAGGATGCGGTGGAGATTCTGGCGTCCGCTTAGGACCTCGATCTCGCCGGTCCATCAGACGCCATGGGAAGCACTATCACAGGTGCTAAATCGGAGGCAACAGGTGACCCAGCGGCGTAATCTCCCTTCCCAGTCCCGTCAAACCTTTCTCAGCCATGGACAACACCATCCTCCAGTGGAACTGCAGCGGTTTCTTCCACCATCTAGCTGAGCTCCGCCAACTTATCAGCCTTCACCCTTTCCTCTGCATTGCTTTGCAGGAAACTTGGTTTCCGGCAATGCGAACCCCCGCCCTCCGTGGCTACCGGGGTTATTATAAGAGCCGGGCAGCTTATGAAAGGGTGTCTGGTGGCGTCAGCATGTATGTCCTGAACTCTCTTCACAGCGAGTCTGTACCTCTCCACACACCTTTAGAGGCTGTCGCTGTTCGGGTGTGGGCGCCACAGGCTGTTACCGTCTGCAGTCTTTACCTTCCACCGGATGGTGATGTCACGCAGCATGTCCTGGCTGCTCTGATAGCTCAATTGCCTCCACCTTTCCTGTTACTGGGCGACTTTAACGCCCATAACCATCTGTGGGGTGGTCAGTGGCAACAGGTCGAGGCGCCATCGTTGAGCATTTATTGGCGCAGCTCGATCTCTCGATCTTAAATGATGGTGCCTTCACACACTTCAGTGTGGCGCATGTCACATACTCCGCCATTGACCTTTCCATCTGTAGCCCTAGCCTCTTGCCGTCTGTCCAATGGAGAGTGCATGACGACCTGTGTGGTAGTGACCACTTACCGATCTTTCTGTCACTGCCACAGCGTCAGTCTTCTGGGCGCCCCAGCAGATGGGCTCTGAATCAGGCTGACTGGGACTTGTTCTCCTCCACTGCCGCTATTGAGCCTCTCCAACGACGCCATTGATGCAGTGGTTCAATCGGTCACCACCGGCATCGTTACTGCCGCAGAATCTGCCATTCCCCGTTCTTCTGGGTCCCTTCGGCGGCGGACTGTGCCTTGGTGGTCGCCTGAGATCGCTGAAGCGATTAAAGCTCGCCGGCGGGCGCTCCAGCGTCACAAGCGACATCCCTCAATCGACCACCTTATCGCCTTCAGACGGCTGCGTGCGTGAGCCCGCTGCATTATCCGCCAACGCAAGCAGGAGTGCTGGGAGCGGTGTGTGTCCACCATTGGCCTCCATGTCACTCCATCACAGGTCTGGGCCAAGATTCGCTGCCTCTATGGCTATCGGACCCCTGTCAGCGTCCCTGCGCTCTCACTGAATGGAGCAGTTTGTACCGACTCCGAAGTCATTGCAAACCGCTTGGCAGAGCACTTTGCTTTGAATTCGGCTTCTGCCAACTACCCCTTGGGCTTCCGCTCCATTAAGGAGCGGATAGAACGTCGGAGTCTTTCTTTTCGCACTCACCATCCTGAATTGTACAATGTTCCATTCAGTGAGTGGGAATTTCGAAGTGCCCTCGCCGCTTGTCCTGATACCGCTCCTGGGCCAGATAGCATCCACTCTCAGATGCTGAAACACCTTTCAGTGGACTGTCAGCGACGCCTCCTCGATCTTTAGAACCGCATTTGGGTCAAGGGTGAGTTTCCGTCGCAATGGCGGGAAAGTCTTGTTGTCCCCATTCTGAAACCAGGGAAGAACCCTTTGGAGGTGGACAGCTACCGTCCCATTAGCCTCACCAACGTTCTTTGCAAGTTGCTTGAACGGATGGCGAGCCGGCGCTTGAGTTGGGTACTGGAGTCTCGAGGCCTTCTGGCTCCGTCTCAGGGTGGGTTCCGTAAAGGCCGCTCCGCCGCCGACAATCTGGTGAGCCTGGAGTCGGCCGTCCGTACTGCCTTTGCTCGCCGTCAGCATCTGGTTGCTGTCTTTTTCGACGTGCGGAAGGCGTATGATACGACATGTTGTCATCACATCCTTTCTACGCTTCATGCATAGGGTCTTCGGGGCTCTCTGCCGATCTATATCCGCAATTTTCTGTCGTATCGTACCTTCCGCGTGCACGTCGCAGCCTCATATAGTTCCTCCCAAGTCCAGGAGAATGGTGTGCCACAGGGTTCTGTTCTCAGTGTGTGTCTGTTTTTAATAGCTATTAACGGACTCGCTGCGGCCGTGGGAAATACTGTCTCCGCTTCCCTGTATGCTGACGACTTCTGCCTTTACTACAGCTCTATTGGCATTGCAGCTGCTGAACGTCGGCTACAGGGCGCAATCCGCAAGGCGCAGTCTTGGGCTGTAGCGCTTGGTTTTCAGTTTTCCGCAGCCAAGACCTGCGTTATGCATTTCTGCCGGCGACGCACTGTTCACCCAGAGCCGCGGCTTTATCTTGACGGCGAGCTTCTTAAAGTGGTGGAGTCACATAGGTTTTTGGGGATGGTTTTTGATGCCCGGTTGACTTGGCTGCCTCATATTCGGCAGCTTAAACAGTCGTGTTGGCGGCATCTAAAGGCTATGTGATGCCTGAGCCACACCAGGTGGGGCGCCGACCGATCTACTCTCCTACGGCTTTACCAGGCGTTAATCCAGTCCCGTCTGGACTATGGGAGTCTGGCTTATGGCTCAGCATCCCCATCTGCGTTGCGGGTGCTGGACCCAATCCTCCACAGCGGGATACGCCTTGCCACTGGTGCCTTCCGGACCAGCGCTGTGGGCAGCATACTTGTGGAGGCAGGTGTCCCTCTACTGCGGTTATTACGCCAACAATTACTGGCTGCTTATGCTGCCCATGTTTTTAGCTTGCCCGGGCATCCAAATTATCGTGTCCTCTTCCCGCAGTCAGTCGTTCATCTGCCAGAACGTCGGCCCCAGTTGGGTTGTCCGATCGCCGTCCGTGTCAAACAGCTTCTTTCCTGGCTTGGGTGTTTCCCTGTTCCACCTCCTTTCCGGGCCCCTCTGCGTACACCCCCGTGGTGTGTGCCTCGCCCTTGCCTTCGGCTCGACTTGGCACATGGCCCGAAGGACTCAGTTCCTCCGGAGGCCTTCCGACGCCGCTTTTATTCTATCCTGGCCACGTATCAGGGCTCTGGCGTTGTCTACACCGACGGTTCGATGGTTGCTGGTCGTGTCGGTTATGCACTAACTCTAGGGGACCATTCTGAACAACGTTCGTTGCCGGCTGGCTGCAGTGTTTACACTGCTGAGCTGGTCGCCATCTTTCGTGCCCTAGAGTATATCCGCTCTTGCTCAGGTGAGTCCTTCGTTATCTGCAGCGATTCCCTGAGCGGTTTACGAGCACTCGACCAGTGTTTCCCTCGTTCTCGTCTGGTGATGGCTATCCAGGAGTCCCTGCATACTCTCGCCCGTAGCGGCAGGTCTGTGGTCTTTATTTGGACCCCAGGCCATGATGGTATACCCGGCAATGAAACTGTTGACCGCCTGGCGAAAGAGGCCACCAGTGCGCCATCTCTGGAGATTGGCCTCCTGGCGGCTGATTTGCGGCCAGTCTTACGCCGCAAAGTTCTCTCGTTTTGGGATGCTGAATGGCGCGGTCTGACCACCCCTAACAGACTCCGTGCCGTCAAGGACACGACGACCGTGTGGCGGTCATCCATGCGAGCCAACCGCAGGGACTCAGTCGTCCTTTGTCGGCTCCGCATTGGCCACACCCGACTCACGCACAGTTATTTACTGTGTCGTGAGGATCCCCCTCTTTGTCGTTGTGGGGCGTCCTTGACGGTGGTCCATATTCTGTCGGAGTGCGCCCTTTTAACCGTGCTCAGGCAGACTTTTGCAATGCCTGACACGCTCTCTGCTCTTTTATCAGATGCCTCTGCCATGGTGGACTTGGTTTTGTGTTTTATGCGGGCAGGGGGTTTTTATCTTTTAATCTGAGTTTTTTAGTGTTGATTCTGGCTTTTAGCCTCTGATTTTAAACTGAGTTTTTAAAGTGCTGTTGGTGGTTGGCTTTTCCTCTTTTTCTCTACGGTCGGCCAACCACAGTCACACTGTGTGTTTTAATTTGTTTTGTCTGGTCTCTGTCAGAGTATTTCATTTCCTGTTTCGTCTGCTGTCTTTCCTGTTGTTCGTTTTTTATTCTCTTCAGGTAGTTTTAGATTTTATGGAACGAGGGACCGATGACCATAGTAGTCTGGTCCCTTTAATTGTGGGTAATTGGAAAGTAATGTAAAAAAGATTTGAGATCAGTAAGACTCTTCCATTATACTTCTTTTAACATTAAAAAACTTAAATTTTGTTGACCAGTGTTATCAACGAAGTGAGGAACGAAGAGAAACCTCACATACTTCACTTATCTCTGTACTATTGTTGCCTTCCTTCGATATTAATAGCCTTAAGATGACCCATTCGAAGCTTACACATTTTTTGTTAGGCTTATATAGATAAGACTCGTAATTGTTAATGGCACGACACCACTTATTTCCTATTATTGTGGATTCCTGTCACATTGTTCAAAAAATGTTCAAATGTATGTGAAATCTTATGGGACGTAACTGCTAATTTCATCAGCCCCTAAGCTTACACACTGCTTAACCTAAATTAGCCTAAGGACAAACACACACATCCATGCCCGAGGGAGGACTCGAACCTCCGCCGGGACCAGCCGCACAGTCCATGACTGCAGCACCTCAGACCGCTCGGCTAATCCCGCGCGGCCCTGTCACATGGTCTTGGCATCATCTACACCGTGATAACTAAATCGTATTCAGAGGTTTCCGATAAAACGCGATTATATCCATGTATCCAGTGTCAGATTATTGCAGATCAATTTTGCTGGAAATTCTGGTATGGTTTTACAGTTACCTGTGTCGCAATATTCCAATTGTTCTTCGTCCTGTTTACCTAATAGTGATAGTAGCTTAGTGGTTTCTGCTAGGACCATTTTGGAGACAAACAGAAGGTTGCTCAGAAGAAGAATATTAAGTTTTCACTCTTTTTAGGAAAGGAATGGCACGACATGCGGACCACGTTGAGCCCAGCATTCACTACTGCGAAGATAAAGAACATGTTCGTGTTGATGAAGCAGACTGGGCAGCAGATGGTCAATTATTTATCTGAGAGGGCTGCAGAACACAAGGGTGAGTCACTACATCATAAGGACGGTTTCTTAATCATATATATTCTGACTAGCGCAAGTGGGAGAAACATACACTAAAGATAATTTCAAATGGCACCTAACGGTATTAGCAAAGAATAATCACAGTGAATCCACAGTGCACTTATGTCGTCCCATAACATGCAAGATGTGCTCAGTAGGATTGAAGACTCGTAATCTGAATGCCAACACAAGCACCTTCATGTCCATAAATTCTTCTTCGAATCACTCTGATTATCCACAAGCAATGTGTGAATCATGAAATTCTTCTAGACAAACTTAAGTATTGTGGCATGAGTGGGACAGAGCACAAATGTTTCAATTCATACTTAACTGGAAGAATGCACAAGGTTGAAATTAACAGTACAGATAGTCTGCAAAAACGAGTAGAGTTCTCTAACTGAGGAGGTATCAAGAATGTTGTCCCTCAGGGTGCAGTCTTAGGTCACTTATTGTTCTTTATATATGTATATATATATATATATATTAACGACTTGCCACTCTGTATTCTTGAAGATACGAAGTTAGTTCTTTTCATTGATGATAAAAGTATACTAATCACACCGAAGAAACAAGAATCAGCTGAGGAAATTGCAAACAATGTCATTCAGAAAATTATTAAGTTGTTCTCCGCAAATGGACTCTCATTAAATTCTGAGAAAATACAGTTTATACAATTCTGTACAGTAAATGGCATAACAGCATTGATAAATTTAGACTATGAACGGAAGCCTATTGCTAAGGTAGAATACTCAAAATTTCTGGGTGTGTGCATTGATGAGAAATTGAATCGGAAGAAACACATCGATGATCTGCTGAAACGGTTAGGTTCAGCTACTTATGCTATTAGGCTTATTGCAAAGTTTGGTAATAAACATATCGGTAAATTAGTCTACTATGCCTATTTTCATTCACTGCTATCATATGGAGCAATTCGTCATTAAGAGAGAAAGTATTCATAGCACAAAACCGTGCAATCAGAATAATAGCTGAAGGCCACCCAATATTACTTTGCAGACATTTATATAAGGAAATCGGGAAATTCACAGTACCTTCGCAATACGTACACTCCTGCAAATGGAAAAAAGAACACATTGACACCGGTGTGTCAGACCCACCATACTTCCTCCGGACACTACGTGAGGGCTGTACAAGCAATGATCACACGCACGGCACAGCGGCCAGACCAGGAACCGCGGTGTTGGCCGTCGAATGGCGCTAGCTGCGCAGCATTTGTGCACCGCCGCCGTCAGTGTCAGCCAGTTTGCCGTGGCATACGGAGCTCCATCGCAGTCTTTAACACTGGTAGCATGCCGCGACAGCGTGGACGTGAACCGTATGTGCAGTTGACGGACTTTTAGCGAGGGCGTATAGTGGGCATGCGGGAGGCCGGGTGGACGTACCGCCGAATTACTCAAAACGTGGGGCGTGAGGTCTCCACAGTACATCGATGTTGTCGCCAGTGGTCGGCGGAAGGTGCACGTGCCCGTCGACCTGGGACCGGACCGCAGCGACGCACGGATGCACGCCAAGACCGTAGGATCCTACGTAGTGCCGTAGGGGACCGCACCGCCACTTCCCAGCAAATTAGGGACACTGTTGCTCCTGGGGTATCGGCGAGGACCATTCCCAACCGTCTCCATGAAGCTGGGCTACGGTCCCGGACACCGTTAAGCCGTCTTCCGCTCACGCCCCAACATCGTGCAGCCCGCCTCCAGTGGTGTCGCGACAGGCGTGAATGGAGGGACGAATGGAGACGTGTCGTCTTCAGCGACGAGAGTCGCTTCTGGCTTGGTGCCAATGATGGTCGTATGCGTGTTTGGCGCCGTGCAGGTGAGCGCCACAATCAGGACTGCATACGACCGAGGCACACAGGGCCAACACCCGGCATCATGGTGTGGGGAGCGATCTCCTACACTAGCTGTACACCTCTGGTGATCGTCGAGGGGACACTGAATAGTGCACGGTACATCCAAACCGTCATCGAACCCATCGTTCTACCATTCCTAGACCGGCAAGGGAACTTGCTGTTCCAACAGGACAATGCACGTCCGCATGTATCCCGTGCCACCCAACGTGCTCTAGAAGGTGTAAGTCAACTACCCTGGCCAGCAAGATCTCCGGATCTGTCCCCCATTGAGCATGTTTGGGACTGGATGAAGCGTCGTCTCACGCGGTCTGCACGTCCAGCACGAACGCTGGTCCAACTGAGGCGCCAGGTGGAAATGGCATGGCAAGCCGTTCCACAGGACTACATCCAGCATCTCTACGATTGTCTCCATGGGAGAATAGCAGCCTGCATTGCTGCGAAAGGTGGATATACACTGTACTAGTGCCGACATTTTGCATGCTCTGCTGCCTGTGTCTATGTGCCTGTGGTTCTGTCAGTGTGATCATGTGATGTATCTGACCCCAGGAATGTGTCAATAAAGTTTCCCCTTCCTGGGACAATGAATTCACGGTGTTCTTATTTCAATTTCCAGGAGTGTATATTCAATTATGAAATTTGTCATTAATAACCCATCCCAATTGAAAAACTACAGCGAAGTGCATAGCTACAACATTAGAAGACAGGATGATATTCATTACTCTGGATTCAATCTCACTTTGGCACAGAAATGGGTGAATTATGCTGCTACAAAAATCTTCGGTCATTTGCCAAATAGTATTAACAGTCTGACAGGTAGCCAACCAACATTTAAAAGAAAATTAATAGAATTCCTGAATTACAACTGCTTCTAACCGTAAAAAATAATTTAATTAATTAATTAATTAATTTTTGTAAAGAAAATTTACGTAGCGACACATTCTACATCATTACGAAATGTCGTATTCATGATCTATGGAACAAGGATTAGTGTATGTATGTATGTATATATGTGGTGTAGTGTCGTGCAGAAGGTACAGGTCGCCTGTGAGAGTGTTGTAGGCGGGCACTTGTGTTCTCACGATCGCACATTATGTTCCTTCAACCATCCCATGTAAGTATTCCCCACAAAAGAATTACATCTCACGTTCACTGTGGATAACAACAGAATTGGCTAATTTTATCACTGATATCCTTTCAAACTGTAATTTAATCCAACTTTTGAACCTTTCTTTATTTGCTTCATTATTACGTCCATGTATAGATTGAAGAGCAGGAGCGAAAGACCTTAACCCTGTCTTATACACTTGCTAATCCGAGCACTTCATTCTTGATATTCCATTATTATTGTCCACTCTTGTTTCTAGTACATACTGTATATTAACCGTCTTTGCCTACAGCTTACTCATATTTTTCTCAGAATTTCTAACATCTTGGACCATTTTATGTTGCCGAACCTTTTTCTGGGTTGACATATCCAATCAAAGTGTCTTGATTTCTTCAGTATTGCTTCCACTATCAAGCATAACGTCAGAACTTCCTCTCTGGTGCCTTTACCTTTCCTAAAGACAAACTTCTCGCTATCTAACAGATACAGAATTTTCTTTTCCATTTATTTGTATATTATCCTTGTCAGAAACCTGGACCATTAATTCTTAAGGTGATTGAGCGGTAGTTTTCACACTTACTTGTCCTTGCTATCTTCGCGATTGTGTGGGTGATATTTTCGCGGACGTCTAATGGTACATATCAAGTGCCGCAGGCTCTTTGTATCAACCTGAATAGCTTGTTTCTCGCTCACCCAACGACTTTTGAACTTCCAAAGGAATGTTATCTGTCCCTACGACCTTACTTGATTCCACGTCTTCCAGAGCTCTGTTAAACTCTAACTCTAATGCTGGATCCGTTACGCTTCCATATCGACTCCCATTTCTTCTTCTCCCATGTCATCAGACAACACCTAGTAGAAGTCCTGAGTGTACTCTTTTCTTTAAGCTCTTCCCTCTGGATAGAACAGTCGAATTCCCATTTAACTGTTAATATTTCCACGTTTGCTTTTAATGTCAAAGCCCTTTGTGTTGACTTTCCTGTATCGTACACAGTAATCCTACAATTGGCGCCCCAAGGAGCGGGCTGTGTCGCTTGGGCCTTAAAACGGCCCTGATCATCCCTCAACAAGTATTTGTTTCCGAACGTTCGTATGCAGGCCTTTTTTCCAAGTTTTTGACAACAACTATCACCGGTAAGAATATTGGTGACTCTTTTTCAGTATTTTGTGTAATCAACTGAGCCGAATGGAGCCGTCGTGTACCCACTTCTGTAACGGCAAAGAATCGGAATTTTATGCCGGAAAAAAGTAAATAATTTTGAAAGAACTTGTTTTCTATTGGACAGTTTCAGCATTTATTGGGTAATACGATAAATAATTTCTAAGTATCTAGTTGAGATGGTATAAGCTATTGAGCATAGTTGCTTTTATTTCCACAAGGTTCCAGTGGAAATGACGTCCTGACACTGGAGATGAAGGAATTTTTCACTCGTGTTACCAACGACGTAATAGCTACCACAGCTTTTGGTGTCAGCGTGGACTCGCTGTCGGAACCCCACAACACTTTCTACAGCATGGGCCGTGCCATCACCAACATGAGTGCACTTGTTGTTTTCGGCTATTTTGTCTCCCAGAAGCTCATGAAGGTAGGTATTTCATTCAAACGCACGGTATTTTCATCGACTGATCCCTTTCCCCCTATTAATTTAGTTTCTTTGTTTCATGCGCGGTAGCTGTTAAACATTCCCTTCTTGGACCAAAGGGCGGAGCAGTACTTCAGGTCGGTGGTTGCAGATACTATCAAGACGCGAGATAAAGAGGGAATCGTCCGTCCCGATGTTATCCAGCTGTTGATGCAGGCTAGGAGGGGTGAACTACAGGCAGAAGACGACGAAGAAAACAGCATCAGTGGAGGCCGGCGTAAGAGTAAGTACAGAGCATTCATAAACAGCCACTACATTTATGGAAAGAACCTTGACAAATCTATCTCTGAAAGGAATTTTGAATGCAGCACACGGGTAAAAAAATACGTTTCAGTTTTTATGCCTATAAAATAATTTCAATTTTTCTACTAAAATCATAATTTTTTAAACAAATTCTACGTAGAAATAATTCACTCCTTTATCAAAATTGTACATGCACTTAAAAAAGTCATCCAACTTATGATTTGAAAGTGATCGTACTCAACAAACTTTAGCATCTCCGGAAACAGGAGATATAGGAATAACGTTCGAATAACTTTACCTCTCTTTTTTTTCTTTTTGTTTAGTTTTGCGAAGTGATTAGCAAATAATGCTACTATCATTAACTCATAAAGTGGAAGCTAAAATATCAAGAAGCTTTAAAAATCATTTTCACTTGGGCTGTAGCCCGTTGGATGATATATTTTCTTGGTACATAACGGTTCCAGCTAATGGTAGCAGTCTACTTAACCTCCGGCTCTGATCACAGTGACGGTTTGTGGTCCAGCATATGACCCGCCAACCTGGGGGTACAGCTCCTAACGCTAGTCACAACGAACTTTTCATAGATGTCAATAAACTGGATACAGTTCGCAATGCACAAGCAGAAAATGTTAGCCGATAGCAGGAATGTCACAGACTAATTTAATGTGAACTTCTGCTCGTAACTTTTCAGGGTATAAATATGAAATGAATGCAGAATGAGTTGTCGTAGAATATTCCTGATGCGTCAGTATTGTTCTTGCCAGTCGAATATGGTTGGTTTCCAAACTTTTTGTTGAATCCTTGTCAGTCCTGTTGACGCCTTGCTCTACGCTGGACAGGACTCACCGACGAAGACGTGGCGGCGCAGGCGATGCTTTTCTTCTTCGCTGGCTTCGAAACCGTGGCCACCGTGCTGACGTTCTGCAGCTACCTGCTGGCGACGAACGAAGAGGTGCAGCGGCGGCTGCAGCGGGAGGTGGACCAGCTGATGGAGAAGAGCGGCGGCCAGCCCGGCTACGAGCAGGTCGTGGGCTGCCAGTACCTCGACATGGTGCTCTCTGGTGAGCTCAAGATACCGATTCCACTCGGCGAAGCTTTGTAAGCGTCTGCAATCCACAAGATCTTATTAGCGTGCACTTGCAAAGCCGCACACTCACATTCGACACCATGTATTCCTTGATTATTACCTGTTTCTTGCTTTGATACTACTATTCTGCATCTCTATACACTGTTGCTGAATGCCGATCCACTTGCTGCTGTATTTTTTATTTATTGACGAAGGTTTCCCTAGTCTCCAGCCAGGTGGTAGCGTTGATATCTCGCGACGTTTGAGGAAGTGTCATACTACCCATCTTCTGGCGAAAATGGGTAGGCATGTAGCACGTGAAGGTATTAGTGGTATGAGCAGTAAAATTTCTGATGTCGTTCGCATTATTCCACTGTCAGCTGCAATTGTTTTGACAGAATTGTACAAACAGTACGAAGACTTTATACATATTAGAGGAAAGTACATTAGGTAAGTCAAGGGGAAAGCCTGGAATGATTTTTCAATTAAAAACTCACTATTGTTGAATTCATGAGTGAAAATTACAACAGCCATAAGGGATTGCAGACTCGCATTTTAAATGGAATTGGCTGCACACTGTCCACAGTAAGACACTGGAAGGTGAGGACCAACTTCTTTCTGATATGATGGGATGCATTTAAAAAGAAAATAGCTTTATAGTAAGGACACATATCGACATACACAGTCTAGTTTCCTGATCTCATTGTCCTTAAAAGAAAACACATCGTCTGAAGAATTCATCATGGCGTTGAAAGAATTACAAAGGTAGTTTCCTAAACTTTCTGAGGACACAGTCAATCTCGTACCCGTTTATGAGGTATTTTTGAGGCCGTTTGCCGTTTCAGCTGAAAGCATCGCATTGCATATGCAGTTGTAACGGATTTATCTGCAAGATAATTCCCGTTTAAATGACAAATTCTTCTACGTTAGAACTGCCCACGGTATATACCTTGCTTTCCCCAGGTAGAGTTCCCCTGACTGCTTAATGAGGTTGTAAAAGTGGTGCAATATTTCGGTCGACACACTTGTGTGGGAGACCTTTTTCGATTATGAAACTAAATAAGTCATGATTATGTGGCAACCTCAGTGCAAAAATTTGTGAAACTGTCTGCATCTGTGCGAATGTCGACAGTTTGTACGAGATAAGTTATGTCTTCAGCGCGCCACAAATAATTAAAAGACTGAAAATTTGTTTTGTTTGTTGATCTATGTAGTCGATAAATTTGAAATATAAAAGCAAGTCGTGTGCAGGGCGACCGCACCGTCGTTTGAACGCGGCACATTCGCACAGTTGACGCCTCCCCCCTCCTGCCACTCACAGTCAGACGGCAGGGCGCGGTGGTGGGGGAAATGTGCACCGAAGTGCGAGCCGTGGCACACTCCAGCGCTCGGCCCACGGGCCGTCTTGGCCACCCCTGACGTAGATCTTCGAGTTGAAAACGTAGTGTTCAGGGCTGAACACAGCCAACAGTCACGTACCATTCTGTATTTTATTGCAGATCTAGGTGTACTCGTTCTTTAGCTACATTATGGCCAGTATCAGTGCTTGAAGGAATAAGAAACATAGGAATCAGACACTTGAATTCATCATATCAAGAAACATTAAGCAGCTGTACAGACTGAAGCTTACATGGTCAGACGAACATACCGTTTAGTAGCGAGTCATGTTGTTGTTGTTGTTGTCTTCAGTCCTGAGACTGGTTTGATGCAGCTCTCCATGCTACTCTATCCTGTGCAAGCTGCTTCATCTCCCAGTACCTACTGCAACCTACATCCTTCTGAATCTGCTTAGTGTACTCATCTCTCGGTCTCCCTCTACGATTTTTACCCTCCACGCTGCCCTCCAATGCTAAATTTGTGATCCCTTGATGCCTCAAAACATGTCCTACCAACCGATCCCTTCTTCTAATCAAGTTGTGCCACAAACTTCTCTTCTCCCCAATCCTAATCAATACCTCCTCATTAGTTACGTGCTCTATCCACCTTATCTTCAGTATTCTTCTGTAGCACCACATTTCGAAAGCTTCTATTCTCTTCTTGTCCAAACTAGTTATCGTCCATGTTTCACTTCCATACATGGCTACACTCCAAACAAATACTTTCAGAAAGAACTTCCTGATACATAAATCTATATTCGATGTTAACAAATTTCTCTTCTTCAGAAACGCTTTCCTTGCCATTGCCAGTCTACATTTTATATCCTCTCTACTTCGACCATCATCAGTTATTTTACTTCCTAAATAGCAAAACTCCTTTACTACTTTAAGTGTCTCATTTCCTAATCTAATTCCCTCAGCATCACCCGATTTAATTTGACTACATTCCATTATCCTCGTTTTGCTTTTGTTAATGTTCATCTTATATCCTCCTTTCAAGACACTGTCCATTCCGTTAAACTGCACTTCCAAGTCCTTTGCCGTCTCTGACAGAATTACAATGTCATCGGCGAACCTCAAAGTTTTTACTTCGTCTCCATGAATTTTAATACCTACTCCAAATTTTTCTTTTGTTTCCTTTACTGCTTGCTCAATATACAGATTGAATAACATCGGGGAGAGGCTACAACCCTGTCTCACTCCTTTCCCAACCACTGCTTCCCTTTCATGCCCCTCGACTCTTATGACTGCCATCTGGTTTCTGTACAAATTATAAATAGCCTTTCGCTCCCTGTATCTTACCCCTGCCACCTTTAGAATTTGAAAAAGAGTATTCCAGTCAACATTGTCAAAAGCTTTCTCTAAGTCTACAAATGTTAGAAACGTAGGTTTGCCTTTTCTTAATCTTTCTTCTAAGATAAGTCGTAAGGTCAGTATTGCCTCACGTGTCCCAACATTTCGACGGAATCCAAACTGATCCTCCCCGAGGTCTGCATCTACCAGTTTTTCCATTCGTCTGTAAAGAATTCGCGTTAGTATTTTGCAGCCGTGGCTTATTAAACTGATAGTTCGGTAATTTTCACATCTGTCAGCACCTGCTTTCTTTGGGATTGGAATTATTATATTCTTCTTGAAGTCTGAGGGTATTTCACCTGTCTCATACATCTTGCTCACCAGCTGGTAGAGTTTTGTCAGGACTGGTTGTCCCAAGGCTGTCAGTAGTTCTAATGGAATGTTGTCTACTCCGGGGGCCTTGTTTCGACTCAGGTCTTTCAGTGCTCTGTCAAACTCTTCACGCAGTATCGTATCTCCCATTTCGTCTTCATCTACATCCTCTTTCATTTCCATAATATTGTCCTCAAGTACATCGCCCTTGTATAAACCTTCTATATACTCCTTCCACCTTTCTGCCTTCCCTTCTTTGCTTAGAACTGGGCTGCCATCTGAGCTCTTGATATTCATACACGTGGTTCTCTTCTCTCCAAAGGTCTCTTTAATTTTCCTGTAGGCAGTATCTATCTTACCCCTAGTGAGATAAGCTTCTACATCCTTACATTTGTCCTCTAGCCATCCCTGTTTAGCCATTTTGCACTTCCTGTCGATCTCATTTTTGAGACGTTTGTATTCCTTTTTGCCTGCTTCATTTACTGCATTTTTATATTTTCTCCTTTCATCAATTAAATTCAATATTTCTTCTGTTACCCAAGGATTTCTAGCAGCCCTCGTCTTTGTACCTACTTTATCCTCTGCTGCCTTCACTACTACATCCCTCAGAGCTACCCATTCTTCTTCTACTGTATTTCTTTCCCCTATTCCTGTCAATTGTTCCCTTATGCTCTCCCTGAAACTCTGTACAACCTCTGGTTCTTTCAGTTTATCCAGGTCCCATCTCCTTAATTTCCCACATTTTTGCAGTTTCTTCAGTTTTAATCTACAGGTCATAACCAATAGATTGTGGTCAGAGTCCACATCTGCCCCTGGAAATGTCTTACAACTTAAAACCTGGTTCCTAAATCTCTGTCTTACCATTATATAATCTATCTGATACCTTTTGGTATCTCCAGGGTTCTTCCACGTATACAACCTTCTTTCATGATTCTTAAACCAAGTGTTAGCTATGATTAAGTTGTGCTCTGTGCAAAATTCTACTAGGCGGCTTCCTCTTTCATTTCTTAGCCCCAATCCATATTCACCTACTATGTTTCCTTCTCTCCCTTTTCCTACACTCGAATTCCAGTCACCCATTACTATTAAATTTTCGTCTCCCTTCACTATCTGAATAATTTCTTTTATTTCATCATACATTTCTTCAATTTCTTCATCATCTGCAGAGCTAGTTGGCATATAAACTTGTACTACTGTAGTAGGTGTGGGCTTCGTATCTATCTTGGCCACAATAATGCGTTCACTATGCTGTTTTTAGTAGCTTACCCGCATTCCTATTTTCCTATTCATTATTAAACCTACTCCTGCATTATCCCTATTTGATTTTGTGTTTATAACCCTGTAGTCACCTGACCAGAAGTCTTGTTCCTCCTGCCACCGAACTTCACTAATTCCCACTATATCTAACTTTAACCTATCCATTTCCCTTTTTAAATTTTCTAACCTACCTGCCCGATTAAGGGATCTGACATTCCACGCTCCGATCCGTAGAACGCCAGTTTTCTTTCTCCTGATAACGACATCCTCCTGAGTAGTCCCCGCCCGGAGATCCGAATGGGGGACTATTTTACCTCCGGAATATTTTACCCAAGAGGATGCCATCATCATTTAATCATACAGTAAAGCTGCATGTCCTCGGGAAAAATTAAGGCTGTAGTTTCCCCTTGCTTTCAGCCGTTCGCAGTACCAGCACAGCAAGGCCGTTTTGGTTAATGTTGCAAGGCCAGATCAGTCAATCATCCAGACTGTTGCCCCTGCAACTACTGAAAAGGCTGCTGCCCCTCTTCAGGAACCACACGTTTGTCTGGCCTCTCAACAGATACCCCTCCGTTGTGGTTGCACCTACGGTACGGCCATCTGTATCGCTGAGGCACGCAAGCCTCCCCACCAACGGCAAGGTCCATGGTTCATGGGGGGAGGTAGCGAGTCATATAGACCCAAAAAACTTGTAGAGACACATGTTGTTAAAACAACCTTCAACTGTCCATACTTCAGGTGCAGTTAGGCTAATGTTCACAAGTCTGAACGGCAAATAGTGCCGTATTGCCTACACTCTGTATCTGTATCATTTCAGACCAGTTTCATTTATTCAGTTCAAAATTTATAAATATATGTTAGAACATTTAGTTTAATACTTTACAGTTTATTTTTACGTTCTATTAGGAACTTACATAAATTTTAATTAGTAACCAAAAGATATGTAGTATAATGGGTGCCTTTACTGTATATGACAGAGGTGGTGGCCAAGTATTCAGCTCGTGAGCCATGCCTGGCAATAGTTCTGAAACGTCCCCTTTGAAAAATTTATACACGACTGTGCTTAAACTGAAACACAATATTTTTTAGCGCAACGCAATCTGATTTCCAAAAATCCCTACGAAAGAATGGCCCTGACTAACATTAACCTATACGTTTCACAAATCACTTACCTCACAAAAATCTTCGTTACTCAAGCTACTGCAACACAGCGAGCGCCACTACTGCCAGCTAAATAAAAGATTCAAGCTACTGAAGGCACTAACTACTGATAGGCATAGTTATCAAATGAAAGATTTTAATAGGGAACAAACAATGTATTTACCTCACTAGTCATAATATATATATAGCAGTTCATGACATCCAGTCTTACAAATTTCAAAACTCCGCCATCTCTCTCCCCACGTCCACCACTGCTGGCGGCTCACCTCCAACTGCGCAACGTTACACGCTCTTAGCATCCAGCTGCCGTTGCCCAACACTACAATGGCAGACAACAATGCAAACCAGCCACAGACTGCACACGGCACAGCCAGTCATTTTCATACAGAGCGCTACGTGGCGGTGGCGTTATCAATAAAAAAAACCTAAACATCCTACTTACATAGCCCCCATGCTCCCCACAAAAAAATTTACAAATTGTTTTGGGCAGTGGCCAATACAGATTTGAATTTTTTTTCATAATTACAATAACAAAGAAATGAAATGCACACACTTATCGATACAATGTTGGTCAAAAGCTAAAATTTTCTCACAGTCCATAAAGACAGCCCTGATCATTCATTAAAGTAAAATTGCAGTGTATTTCTCAAAGTTTGATTAGTAAAACAAAATGCACATGGAAGTAGTGGATTTCCATGCAGTCTTGAAGAAGTAGTGTTGTCCTTCCAACGGAAAGACAGTGCTGACTCTTGACATGCAGACAAGTAATGGTCCACAACAGAGCAAACCCACAGCAGAGTCAGTCGAAGTTTTAAAGAATATTGGTAGGTAGGTCATCACAGAGTAGACCCATTGTAGTCCTGGTAGAGATTACGATATTGGTGGGCCACCAGAGGTCCAGACCCACTGCAGTCCTTGTAGAAATAATGGTATTGGTGGGTCATCAAAGGTGTAGACCCACTGTAATCCTTGTAGAGATGGTCAGCAGCCATCTGTTTGACTGTGCAGGCGCACAATCACCATTGAAGAGTCTTGCAGATAATATAGCAAGTCCATCAACCACCACTTGTGCACTCACAAAGTTTATGGAATTGTCCTTAGAACCAGCAATGCTGTTGTCCAGTCCCTTGCTGAATTATTAACACATGTGCAAACACTATCAGTCCCTACTTCTCACATATTGTCCATGCACTATGACCAACAGAAATTTGTGCAGTGAAATGAAACTTAATTTGAAGAACTGGTGACTATACAGTTATAAATTTACAACATAAGAATACGATTACAAAGTTACAAAATATATCATTAAGGAACGTAATAGTACAGACAACATTTGCTGTAATACAGGCTTTACAAAAGAATCGAAATAACAAATACATCAGTGTTAGAGAAATTATGACATAAGTACATACATAAAAGATCAGAATAACTTTTGAAAATCTACTTCACCCATGAGCATTAGAACAAAACAGAATAAATAATGCGTAAACATCTTTACGAAGTAAATAACATGTTATTAATGCAAATTGTATTTGAGGATAACAGTATTCCTCATCATAGTGAATGTAGCTTAGTATTAGAAGAGAAAAAATTCTATGAAACATTACACAGAGACAGGAAGAAAATAAATACACAAGGGTACACAAACACATAGTGGAATAACACAAAAGGAAAAGACAGGGTTTGTTTTCCGGGTAACATTTGGTACTGCAGTCCAACCCAAAACTTCATACCATAGATCGTTCCTCTTATTTGCACATTTGGTCCAGCCAAAAAAAAAATCATATCCAAGCATGCTTTCTCTATTCTGTTCACATCCTCTTTCAAAAATAGTTTTTCTCCACTGTACACTACTTTTTTTGGCTAAACCATTTTCTTATAGCTTCTCAATGCTTCTCTCCCAATTCATCATAGTTAGTTTCTTATATAGTCTACCCCCTCTTAAGCTAACTTAAACCTACTGAGCTCAAATCCTAAACTAAGGGACGACGCAATGCAGCAGCACAAAACCATTAACACAAACAGCAAGGACAAGAAAGTGGAAGTAAACAAAGCAAGCAGCAATAAATGTAATAACTTATATCTAAACACAACAAACCCACAAACAGAAAAAAAAATAGTACACTGAAGACAACAATGCAGATAAGGGAAATGTATATTCACATCTTAATGTCTATGAAATTAAAGTGGCGCACTACAAAAACTAATTCTAAAAAAAAATTACCAAGTACTGGAAAAGAAAATTATATATGCAGTTACTGTACTAGTCCCTTCTTATTGTTCTTTCCTTTCGAAGTGCTCCTTTTTTTTTGGAAGAATGTGGATCATTATTTAACATTCTGTTGACAGAAAGTTATCATGTTAGCAAATGCATTTAATTTTATTTTATAAAACCAATGCTATAACACAGCTGGAAAACAGATATCAAATGAAACAAGCAACTATGAAAGGCAAAGCATAAAAATATAATTCAATAGTCATGTGACGTTTCATAAGTTAGTACAAATTCTCTCAACTCTCGTAGAAAGACGCTTGTCATTATCAGGTGTGCATATGTGAGAAAGTATCTTTCCAAGGAATGAGCGTGTCGTTTTTGAGATGCTTTCTACAAAGGAATGTCAATAGCGAGGATAGTGGCCTCTATATTTTTTTCTCCACCTGTGCCTCTAAAAGCCTTGTTTCCAGGTGGCTGTCGCCCAGCTGGGTGCCCACGAAGCATTACGTGCAGGTGGTCACTTAACTTTCTTACCGAAATATTTACGACACCAGTTTCCGCTACAGTGGCAGTCTCATATAAAAAAATTCACAGGTCAACAATTTGCGTTACACATCTGTAGAAACAAAATCCTATTGATATAACAGTGTCCAAAAAAATTTTGTCGGCATTGTAATACATTCACGCATTTACATACATTTCATAGCTCTTAAAGTACGATTCTTGGTTTCCAACAACCTTCTTCACAAACCAGAGTCCCTAACCACTACTCTGTATTCCTTACCTTATTCGTCGACACTTCTACAATATTTCATCATAACAGATACATAGAATAATCAAATTCCTCGTATAGCATCAGCTTATTGATCATAAACATACCTCAACAGCTTAATACACATAGTCATCGTAATAATATCATAACACCTCAGTCAAATTCTCAAAATCGTCGTAGCTTCCTCCAGTAATTTCAAAACCTAAAAGAATTCTCTGCTCATGTCAAAAGTGTCATCTACCTCAAACGAACTTTAAAAATCATGATCCCATACCAAATACGCCATTCAAAGCTCTCATAGTATCACAATGGTTCCGAAAAATTATGAACATTCCACAAAGTACAGACAAAATACAATTTCATAAGTGTGAAGTTATCCACCTGCGTAATTGCTTAAACATGTGTCACTGACGTAGTAAAAAGATGTTGGTTTCTCTGTCAAATGATCAGATAGCTGTGTAATTAATGTGTTAGAGAAATATGGTACCGATGTGTAAAGTTGTATAAGCAAATACCATATCAGCTAGGGCTCCTTGTGCTTGCCATACACATGGTACACAAAGTAAGCGTGTACACCCCTGAGGATTAATGTAATTATCTCCTCAGGTGTTACAGATTACAGCAATGGAATGAAATGTATCACGAAAAACTTTCTTTTTAATTCAACAATCTTGATAAATAAATGGTTTAAGTACCAAATTAATCACTCAAATGCGTGCCCTGTAGTGCTAAATGTGCGTTTTGCTGTAAGATAATTCTGTGGAACTGTCGTAGTTATCGTCCTCTGTAATCAAAGTTGTGCTGAGGTCAATGTACTTACCTCATCATAAACGAAAGTGAAATGCTTTCCATATAGATATCGTAGTTATTACGTACCTTACCGTGATCAAGAAAGTACTATAAGGTAACGTGTTGTTGTGCTACGATATAGGCTGTCTCACTGTAGCTATACCACTAAAGTTACTACTAAAACATGTTTTACTTTCCAGAATAATACAGAAAAACTGTGCAGAAATAAAACAGATACACCGCAAAAGCAACAATGAAAATCGTGTCACATATTAGTAGCGTCGTGATATAACCGTGTAGCTATCAGAGAAACCAAATGCTAAGTCATCTTTAATCTCACCGAATGTACTTCAAATAAATAATGTATGTTCAAGTAAACCAAAATGTTGCATTAAAATCTCATTAGCAGTACTGGTAAATGTTCTAAGTATGTAAGCCTTATAGTCGTTATGTAATCGTGCAACTAACAAGCAAGAATGTACACACACAATAACACTGCGACGTCTGTTCAGTATAACAATGCACTCGTAAATACTGTCTAAATAAGTTATCTAAGTTCTAGACTGGATAGTTAACTTCAAAACATTGTTAACAGATTCTAAGTCTGACAAAGTATACTAGTGATGTGATGTGAACAGCTTTATGGCAAAGACAAAGTTAAAAGCAGATTATCTTTCAATAAACGGTTTTACATGTGAAATGTGGTGTAAACCTTTACTCATCCTAGTACGCAGAGTTTCAACTTCAACGCAATTATCATGTGGTATACGTCGGATTCTGTAAGGTCCATTGTAAACTAGAAAGAATTTGTGGCTCAAGTGTTTCTTCTTATGTGACAATGAATAAGCTTTAATGAGAACTTTCTGACCAACATATAATTTCTTTGCATTTGCTTTATGCTTTACCGTGTAATTTTCTCCTTTTATCTGCAGCAGAATTTATATTTTTAATAGCCAAATCAATTATGTCTTTGTGTCGAAGTTTACGTGTATTCGGAAAAGGTACAAGCACTCTGATTCTGTTCGGTGGTTCTTTATTCTTCAGTACAAGAACAGGTGGTAAAGCAGTGGAGTCATGAGGCATTTCATTCAGCACGTTTTGAAATAAGTGTAAATATCTGTCCCAATGCTGATGCTTTCTGTGACAATAAAGTCTGCAAAGCTTATTGATTTCTTTCATAATCCGTTCAGACGGGTTACAACGTCATGAGTACAATGAAATAAAAACAGATTTGATTTTATGGTTACGAAGCATGCGTGACCAAACAGCAGATCTGAATTGCGGTCCGTTATCTGAAATGACTTTACTAACGTGTCCAACTTCACGTAAGAAATTTTTAACAAAGGCGTTGGATACAGACCGTCCAGTGGCTTTACGTAACGGAGTGAAAGAAACAAATTTTGAAGTAAGTTCACCAACGACTAGAACGTACGAAAATCCATTAGTTGTTCTGACAAGCGGTCCCAAGAGATCAACAGCAGCAAATTCTTTTAATTTAGAAGGAATGATAGGAAACAATGGAGCACGATGCGAGACAGTAGATGGTTTTGCCTTTTGACAAAGTTTACAAATAGACAAGACTCTTCGAATTCTCTTTTCCATATTGTTAAAATAACAAGTCGTTCGAAGAATATGATAACATTTTCGTGGACCAAAATGTGCATAGCTGAAATGAATGTACCAAATGAGCTTATTAACGAAATCGTCTGGAATTCAAAGTACCCATAGCTTGTCATCAACAGTGCAGCGTTTGAAGCGTATGTTGTTTCTAACCAGATAATAATGCCGAATCTGTGTGTGTGTCTTTTCATGCCATTTACTTTTGATGTCTTTCCAAATCGGATCTTTATCTTGTTCATGAGCAATGTCCTTTAAAGATGTGGTGATGAAGTTTTCAAAGGCGACTTTCTGAATGTAAAGCATACTGAAATTTTTCTCGAGGTTGCTTTCTGTGTTACTTTTCTCAAGTTCAGCCGGTGCACGGGTCAGTGCGTCCGCAACAATGTTCTCCTTGCCGAGAATGTAGACTATTGTGAAGTGGAATTCTTGGAGAAACAATGCCCAACGTTTTAACCTGTCATGATTTAATTTTGAAGACATAAGAAATTGTAATGCACGATGATCACTGTATACTTTTACGTGCTTACCATAAAGAAAGAAATGGAATTTGTTAAATGCCCAAACGATAGCTAAAGCTTCTAATTCAGTAACGGAATAATTTTTTTTCAGATTTTGTTAGCACTCGGTTAGCAAAAGCAACGGTTTTCTGAACGGTAGTGTCATTTTCTATGGCTTCTTGAAATAAATGGGCACCAAGACCGACTTTAGAAGAATCTGTGCTAAGGCAGAAATCTTGTGACAGATCTGGATGAGCTAGTATTGGCGCGTTAAGTAGCGGCTTTCAAAGAATTGAATTCCAACTGTGCTTGTTCGTCCCAGTTTCAAATAGTATTTTTTCCAGTGAGAGAACAAAGTTTTGGTGTAACTAGAATTTGCATATTCAGGAAACGACGGTAAAAATTTACGAGACCTAGAAAACTGCGGACTTGTTTTTTTGTGGATAGAACTGGAATGGCTCTGATTGCTTCTAACTTTTCATGATCCGGCTGAATGCCTCCAGAAGGAATAATATGTCCTAAAAACTTCCCTTTGTCCTACCGAATTCAGATTTTTCCAAGTTAACGGTAATTCCAGATTCTGCAAAAATACGTAACACGCTGTTGAGGATGCGATTATGTTGTTCCCATGAGGATTCTGCTATCAGAATATCGTCCACATATAAGGTGATGTGACGTTTTAAGAACTCAGGTAATATGGAATTTAGCCCGCGAATGAATGCTGCCTAAGAAATGTTCAAGCCAAAAGGAAGTTTCCGAAACTGATAACAAACGCCGAAACAAAGGAAAGCTGTGTATTTTCTACATTCTGGATGAAGTTCGATCTGATAAAAGCTGGATCTGAGATCAATGTAAGACAACACTTTTACACCATTAAAATTTTGAAGAAGTTCTTCCAACCTTTGCGGCCTGTCTGTTTCAGGAATAATGATAGTATTGATTTGTTTCGAATCTAAGGCAAGCCTGATCGACCCATTTTTCTTCTCAACAACATGTAATGGATTGTTGTATGAGCTTACTGCAGGCTCAATAATGCCCTCGTCAAGCATAGATTGTATTTCTGTTCTAACACGGTCCCTGTAATGTGCTGGAATTACGTATGGTCTAACACAAAATTTAGTATGCTCACGAACACGAAATTGGTATTGAAATCCCTTGATTGTTCCTGTTTTGTGAGTAAAAACTGTGGAATGTGCTTGTAAAATCTCAAAAAGGTCCTGCCTATCAGTGTCATTACAGTTCTCAATTTTTTGAATTTTATTCTGAATTAACTCATTAGTTTCAAATATGCCGTCGATATCATTCCCCGCCGGGAATCGAACCCGGGCGAGGGAAGCGAGAACGCTACCGCACGACCAGAAGCTCCGGACCAGATCACATACTAAGAAAACAAAATGCAGGGACGGATTCCTGACTGTAGATACAGGAAAAAAGGTCCTATGAACATGTGTCCAGAAAAGCATCGTTGCCAAGGTAGAAGGCACTGACGGTTGAGCGTTCCTCTTGCCACGGGCCGTGTGTTCCTCGTGGGTTGCAGCCTCTGTGATTCACCCAACGTGCTGTAAACAACTGCGCGGTGCGTACGCTAGCAGCGCCACGTGCGAGCGGGGTTGAACAGGCGGCCTCGTGGACTTACTGGCACTGTTCTTTCGTGCGGTGTTCAATGTAAGCGGCTTCAGTATGCCTCGTAGAAGACAGCGAGTGTCATTCGAGCACATTTGGGAGTTGGACGGAGGAAGAATAGCTGCCTATAGGCACTGTGTATTATCCTCCCGAGAAATTGGCGATCGTGTCCGACGGAACCAAGCAACTGCGATGCGGACGTGTAATCGCCGGGTGCAGGAGGGAACGACGGACCAACGGGAGCGACTGCACCCACCTTGTTGCACCACTACCCGTGGCGACAGCCACACCGTGCTCGTGGCAGCGCCTGACTACTCTGCCGCGTAGCGAACCATATCACAACAAATTCTGTCTGTTGCGCAACAAGCAGTACCCCGAAGTCGTTTGCAGCAGGGCATCCGTTGCGCAGGCAGTGGTGCGGTGAACGACGGACGTGGACAACGGAATGGAACGACTTTGTTTTTACCGACGAGTCCAGAATCTGCCTGCACTGACAGAACAGTTGGACCAGAGTCTGGAGACACAGTGGCTGCCATTGTTGCATTCAGAGGTTGAGTCACTTTACTGAAAATTTCCCCAGCACATTTGAAGCTTTGGTGTAGCCGATGGGAGGGGATGCCCCACATTAATATGTCCACCAACAGGTCTACCTACTTTCTGTGTCCGGAACTAGACTTCAAACTTCCAAATCAGCAGCCAATATGGCCTTGTCATTTGCCTCCCGTAAGTCATTCATTGTGCAGGGATGGTCTAAATATGGACAGATAAGCAGGTGTTGAGGATCCTGGACAGAACCGCACAGACAGAGAGTGTTCTCATTCTCTTTTAGGAAATCCCATTGCTGCAGGTTTGTCTTGCACTTTGGCACTTCTACCCTCATACGGTTTAGGGCTCTCCAGACTGTGTATGGTAAGTCTCCACCAGGCGCCAGTTCTTCTTTTACATTTTTATGGGGGTTTCTCAGGTGTCGATTTCCCACCTTTTCAAACGACTCTCTGCAGCCGACCCTTCCAGGGCTCGGCTACGTGGCAGGAAACTCTTCCTCGAACAAAGCCGTCGGTCAGCAGGCTGGTGTCCATATAAAGGTGACGCATGTCGTTTCCTTGCTTGGTTTTTTCGACTTCGGCAGCGATGTCACGTCGTATGTTGGGCGGTGGGATCCCCATGATTAAGTACATCTTGTGCACTGGGGTTGGCCTCAAGCATCCGGTAACAATCCGTGCCATTTCATTTACCGCGACATCAACTTTTCTCGCGTGTGTTGATGCAGACCATACTGGAACGGCGTATTCCGCGACTGACACACTGAGCGCAAGGCCTGAAGTTCTCATCATTTTTGGGTTTGCACACCAGGATCCGCTGGTTAGTTTCCTGATGATGTTGTTTCTAGTTGAGACTTTTTCCCTTGTGGCATTACAATGAAGTTTAGAGATCAGTGTACGATCCAGCGTGACACCAAGATATTTCGGCGTTTTACAAATCTCGAGACGTTCACCTCTCCATATTACATTTAATTCGCGATTTGCCCTACTGTTCTTTAAATGGAATGCACAGACCTACGTCTTGGAACGGTTCGGCCTTAGGTGGTTTGCTTCATAATACTGGGAGAGAGCTTGCAAGGTCCTGGTTAATTTCTCCTCTACATCCATAAAATTGTTACCTTCGGCTGCAACTGCAGTGTCATTGGCATACATAAATTGGCGCGTGATGTTCGGCACTGGTTGGTCATTTGTGTATGTATTATACAGAGCTGGGGCTAGGACGCTTCCCTGAGGTAGGCCATCCTCTGATTTTGATTTCTCCACCTGTTCTTCTTGCCCTGGAGACAGACGAAAAATCTCCTTTTATGCAGGAAAGTACGTATCAGTGATGTTAAATGGTAATCTATTGTCACATTATATACTTTCCTGAGGAGCGTACGATGGTTTACAGTATCACATGCTGCTGAAAGGTGTATGAATGCCACTCCCGTGATCTCTTCTCTCTCAAACTCATCCTCGATATGTTGGGTCCGGTTCAGAACTTGACTGCAGCACGATTTGCCTGGTCGGAAGCCTGCCTGCTGTGGGATGATCTGTTATTCCAAGACTTTGCGTCAGGCGTTCCAAGATCTTAAGACAGTGACATAAAAGAGACACAGGTCGGAAGTTTTTTGGATCATCACAGTCCTTTCCTGGTTTCAGAAGTGCAACCACTCGGGCTGTCCTCCACATCTTTGGAAAATGGAGCCCTTCTACACATGCGTTTATCAAATCTAGCAGCCACTGTAGGGTATTACTGCCAAAGTTTTTAATTTGCTCGACTCTAAGTTCGTCGATACCAGGAGCTGTGTTAATCTTCAAGCTGGAAATGGCTGCAGTAAGTTCTGGCATTGTAAATGGTGCCTTGAGGTGATGATTTTCCTCTGCCGGATCATGTGCTAATGTTTTCTGGTACTTTCTGCCGCTGGTTTTGGCATTCATAAGGAGTGTAGTGGCTACTTGGTCTGCCGTGACGTTAGTAAATTTATCGTTTGACTTTGTGGCGTCACCGTTAAGGTTCTTTAACAGTTTCCAAGCCCGCCTACCGTTCATTTTCATGTCCAGGGGCTCCACGAGGTCACACCATTTGGCTTCGCGGTTCTAAGCTATGACTGACATGAGTTCATCACCTGCTGGAAGTGTCTCGTCATCAAATGGGTCGTTATCGAACAGCTTGTGGTATCTTTCCAGTAGTGGCTTTGCGTCCTCAGACAGTCCCATAATATACTGTGTTCTGCATCCTCGCGGTATTGTTTCCCTAGACACCTTCTGAAAGAGTTTGAGAAAAGAGTTGTAGATCTCAGGTTGTGGGGGGGATTTTTGTTATTTCTCTCTAAATTTCTTCCTGTTGGCCTTTTTCAAGTTCAACCTTCTTTTGAAAGGATCTTGTCTAGGCTTAACAACTGCACTGACCGTGCAAATTATGGGCCGATGCTGCGTGTGGGGAATTAGCTCTCCAACCAGTTTTCCACACTGGCCAGCGAGTTTCGTGCTAACAAAGATGTTATCGGGATTGTACCGTTTCTTCCATCTGCCACTATTAAAGGAGCTTGGCAGTTTCGGGTCATGTATGAGCAGTAGATCGTGTACCTCAGCCCAGGTCTCTAGATCCACCCCGCTGCTGTCCACTAACAGGTATTTGGATACTTTCCATCAGGCCTGTAACGACGTCAACTTGGCTGCATGGAGCCACTTTTACAGTGAATTTACGTGTCGTGCTGTTACACCCCGTTGTACGAATCCCTGAACCACGCTTTTCCTGTACTCCAGACTGTATTGTGAGTGTAAGCTGCTGATGAGCGAGAACCGACGGCTAGTTCTGTGTCCACAGAGACGCTCCGGATGTACACCCCTGGCTCCACCTCCGACCGCAAGTGCGTGAAGCCGTACCGCCTGCCCCCCACGGACAGCTGTCCGGACGGACTCCAGCTGGAGCCTGGAGACGGCGTCTGGATCCCCGCACACGCCCTCCACCACGACGAGAAGTACTTCCCCGACCCCGAGCGCTTCGACCCGGAGCGCTTCAGCCCGGAGAACAAGCACCGCATCAAGCCCTTCACCTACATCCCGTTCGGCGTTGGACCTCGTATTTGCATTGGTAAGCTCTTTTCTGGTCCTGTTAATGTCTTCATCTTCTCCACAAGTTCTTATTTAACGTAATTAACCCTTCGATACAGACTTGCCACTGCGTTTCTACTATTTATGCTTGAATGTTCAATGAAAACTATTTACACAAACAATTTATGTCTCTGTGTGTGTGTGTGTCACTCATCATCTTCACTACTGAGCTGTGTCTAGGACACCGGTAACGACAAAAGCATCTACACTGTTAAAAAATTCTAGAATTTAGTGGCTGTATTCAGCCTGATGTTTTCCTGGACAGGCTGTTACCAATGACAGTGCGACTGAGTTACGAAATACCGTTTTGCGAAAATCCTTCGCCAAAGGAAACTACGCAAATATTCCAGAATTCGAATCAAGAACTGCCGCTAAAATAAGTAACTTAATAGTGGATAACCGCGGTATACCGAAGCAACTCAAATCACTTAATAAAGGCAAGCCCGGCGGTCCAGACTATGTACCAGTTAGGTTCCCTTCAGACTACGCTAACCTATCAGCAGTCACATACAACAGCTCGCTCGTCGAAAGATCCGTACCTAAAGGCGAGAAAGTTGCACATGTCGCACCAGTAGTGAGAAGACAAAATGCGGGCAATCAGCTGAATTACAGACCTACAGCACTAACGGCGACTTGCAGTGGGGTTGAGGGACATAAGATGCGTTGATTTAGTTCGAAGTAAACTGTCTGTTGACGTATAATTCAGAAAACATCGTTCCTGTGAAAAACAAGTAGCTCTTTGTTCTTGAGAAATTCTGAGTTCTATCGACAGGAGGTCTCAATTTGATTTCACATTACTAGATTTCCGGGAGGTTTTTGACACTGTTCTTCACAAGCGACTCCTACGGAAATTGCTTGCCTACGGACTATCGCCATACAGTGTGACTGGTTTCGTGATCTGCTGTCAGAAAGGTCACAGTTCATAGTAGCCGAGCCATCGAGTAAAACTGAATTAATGTAGAGCGTTCCCCAAGGAAGTCTTATAGGCACTCCGGTGTTCTTAATCTATATAAATGATTTTGGACATCATCTGAACAGCCATCTTAGATTGTTTGCAGATGATTCTATCCTATCCCGTCTAGTAAAGTCATCAGAATGTCAAAACCAATTGTAACATCATTTAGACAAAATACCTGAATGGTGTGAAAAGTGACAATTGACGCTAAATAATGAAAATATTGAGGTCATCCTTATGAATACTACTAAAAGGAATGTGTTAAATTTCTGTTACACAACAAATTACAAAAATCTGAGGACTGTCAATTTAAATAAATACCTGGAGATAACAATTACAAACACTTGAACTGGAATGTACAAACAGAAAATGTTGTGGGGAAGGCCAACCAAAGATTGCCTTCCATTGACAAAACTTTTAGAAGATGTAACAGGTCTACTAAAGAGTCTGAATATACAACACTTGTCCATTCTCTTCTGGAGTATTGCTGCGCTGTATTGCCAGTCTGTATCAGACAGAAGTTACGGAGGGCATTGAAATAGTTCAGACAAGGGCAGCTCGTTTAGCATTTTAGCGAAATAGGGGGACAGTGTAACGGGTGTGGTTCACGAGCTGGAGTCGCAATCTTCATTGCGGCCAAATCTTTCCACGGAATTTCGATCAACAAATTTCTCCTCTCAATGTGAAACTATTTTAATAACGCCCATCTACAGAGGGCGAAATGTCCATCGTAATAAAATAAAATAAAATCAGAGCTCGCACGCAATGATCCGAGTGTTCGCTTCTCCCCAGTGCAGTTCGAGAGTGGGACGGTAGAGAAATAGACCGAAAGTGGTTCGATGAATCGTCTACCAGACATTCAATTGTGAATTGAAGATTGCTCATGTAGATGTAGATGTAGATGTAAGATATTTCTTGTGAGGCTCTGAACCAACGCAACGTTACTTTGATTGTGGTTAAGTTGCAAATTTAGTTTAACTTTTAGTTTTATGTACCCAGCCTCAGCTACTGGTTTGTCATTCAGTTCACTGCCCTTGACTGTAGCAGTAAAAAGCAATTATTAAACATTATTTTGGAGTCTTATGGCCGCTGTGTGAGGGTGCTGTGTGGTAAGCGCAGCGTATCACTTGTCCAGTAGAGTCGTACAGGAATTTACTGACGATTCTCTAACGGTGGTCTTCTCAGAAACTTTCGTCTGCTGTTACATCTGCACGTAATTTGAGACTCACTGAGAAACTAATACAGGCACAACAACAGAAAAGGTTAAATAATAGCGCCATAAGTTCTGTGTTAGCTATTCAGAAATGTAGAGACTTGCACAAGACAGTCTTACGTGGAGAGCTGGCTCAAACCAGTTTACCGATTAAAGACCACAATAACACCAACAGCAACAACAACAGTTCTTAGTTAAATGCTCAGTCAACCGTGTGTTTTTATGTCACTTACAGCATAAATCGTTGCTAGAATGAAATTCTCACTCTACAGCGGAGTGTGCGCTGATATGAAACTTCCTGGCAGATTGAAACTGTGTACCGGACCGAGACTCGAACTCGGGATCTTTGCTTTTCGCGGGCAAGTGCTCTACCGACTGAGCTACCCAAGCATGACTCACGGTCCGTACACTCAGCTTTAATTCCGCCAGTCAGTTTGGAAGGTAGGAGACGAGGTAGTGGCGGAATTAAAGCTGTGAGTACGGGCCAAGAGTCATGCTTGGGTAGCTCAGTCGGTAGAGCACTTGCCCACGAAAAGCAAAGATCCCGAGTTCGAGTCTCGGTCCGGCACACAGTTTTAATCTACCAGTAAGTTTCAGCATAGATCTTTAATTGGCATGCCCCCCCCCCCCCCCCTACCATGCCAAACAGGACAGGATCAAGCCATATGCGCATTGAGGTCACCTTTGTTTGTATTTAAGAATTTTTTTAAGCAGTACAGCTAAACAGATTATAAAGGAAATAAGTTCTTGGACATCTAGTTGTACTTATGCAGTAAGACAGTATGTTGTGCACGCGACAGCATACGTGCGCAGTCGAAATTCGTCGACAAGAAGGTTTTTTTTTTTAATGTCGTAATAACCATCTGGGAGAAACCACGAATCCGGACGTTCAACGAGACGCATTAAACTTGCGCCTAACATTATAAATGGCTCCTAAGCACTATGGGTCTTAACATCTGAGGTCATCAGTCCCCTATACTTAGAACTACTTAAACCTAACTAACCTGAGGACATCACACACATACATGCCCGAGGTAGGATTCAAACCTGCGACCATAGCAGCAGCGCGGTCCTGGACTGAAACGCCTAGTACCGATCGGTCACAGCGGCCGGCTGCTTAACATTAGAATTAGCGAAATTATTATCAAGTGCATACTTCAGGAAGTCAATGATTAAAGTTACAACAGTGACATATCAAATCAACCGATACGCGCCACAACCTTAAACTTCACTGTTGACCTAAGTCAGGAATAGTCGTTATAAACTGTTGTGGAGGGAGTAGCTTCCTTGTAAACATTGCTCTCTTCCACCACTGAAGTTCGGGGATTGTGACTTAAGGTATATCTGTGGAGAGGGGGGTCGGCTGCCGAGCGACGGATGGATTACCGTCAACCACCTCACGTGCCCTCCTCACGTGTCCAAGACACACTGCCACAGGTTTGGCACTTGACACAGGACACCAGCAGAAAGTCTGGTGATCAGGAACCTTACAAAACCACGTCTCCTCCTAGTGCTGTAAAGTTTTCTTCCACAAGCAGTGTTCTGACCTGTTACCGCCTAGCCCAGCTCGAGACCACACTGAAGCGTCAGTAACTTCTGTCACGACTTATCTACATATCATTTACCGATAGGGAATAGGATTCTGTTTTCTTCGTTGAACTGGTGCTAGCCACAAATTCCTCTTCTGCGACAACCTCTTCATCTCACAGTGGAAATTCCAAGCCATGTCTTCAATTACTTGATGGATATATTCCAATCTATGCTTCCTCAACAGCTCTGTTCACATTATAATTTAAAGAATCTCAATTATGTAAAAAAATTGGAAACATTACTTATGAAGTCAATGTAAATACAATAAACCGCAATGACCAGTAAAATAATAAAGTCAATATTAGGAAATGTACGGTAAGCGAGTAAGTTTAACAACGTTAGTGAGATTTTTTCAGACAATCCGGCCATAGAACAAAGTCTCACACTTGCGGTATCTGTGTAAAGTCATTACTTTCGTCTGGGATAACTAATAAAGTGAACTATTATTAGAAAATATTTAAAACAATAGAATGAAAATTAGAGCAGAATTAGGTTCAAAGTTTTACATGCTGATCGCAGTCCCGCAGCTTTTTTATAGCAGTCAAAATTGTGTGTTAAAGTAAAAAGACACAAGAATAATCCAAACTTCAGAGGTGGAGTTTCTGAGTAAAATCGCTGGAGTAACACCAATTAGCGGCAAAAAGAAGCCGCGTACATTAATCTAAAAACTTTCACCATAAATGACAAAATCTTATACTTACTCAAATTATAACTGTTTAGACTTAAGGTCCTTTATCTATTAAGTGTAACGAATTAAAGCTGGCTGCACACTTTTAGTTACATAAACCATCGAACGTCTGCTTAGCATACAGCATAGTTCCAGCATTACAATTAGTGTATCATCATTCCTCTTATAGATGACACTCTTACTGCGAAGTACGAAAGGGTACAGAATCCTAATTCAGATAATAATATACAAGACTATACGAAAAACAATTGCAATCAAAATTTCGTTCAAAATCTTAATTTCACTAGAAGTGTCATGTGCCTTGAGTTGACCTAAAAGTTTTCGTGAATATTAAATAGGTAAACAGTTCCTAATGTTCTAGAAATTTATATATTTTTTTTGTCTTAGACCGGTTTTAGACTTCTTAGGGCACTTTCAGGTGACAACTGAAGGTCGAAAACATAGAAAAAAATGATTTGCAACTTAACACAGTTATTACTTGTACAAAAGATATAAAAACTATGCATAGGAAAACACTGCAATTTTTATCGTGTATATAGATTACTACATGAAGAACAGCGAGGGGAAGTAAAGGCTTTATGTGGAGATACTGTTAACAGCTGATGAGAAATAAGAATAATTTGTAATCTGAATCTAGTATTTCCAAATAAAACTTACTTTTACAGAGGGGAAAATAGAATCGAGTCTCATCATATAATACTACGCTCACATTCTGTTTGTTTTATTTGATCACATAACATGATATAGAGTGCCAACTTAGCATTAAATGATCAGATTCGATTTACCTTTTTGGTCTCTGTTTGATTAAGTTTCGTTACAAAACCTAGATGCCAACTGTATAGTCGTCTTACTTTTCATCAATCTTTAAATGTATCTGCACGTAAAAGCTTTGCTCCATCCGCCTTTTTTAGTTAATGTAATTCTTCGTACGTGATAAAAATGTAATGTTTTCGTCTGCTTGCACTATATGTCATTTTTGTATCTATTGTGCAAATAATATCTATATATGTCATACATCATTTTTGCCTGTGCTTGCAACGTTCAGTTTTCACATGAAGATGGCTAAGAAGCTGAAAGCCTCTTCATGATAACAAATAGATAATTGTGCAGAATGTTAGGAAGTGTTCTGCTATTTGATATTGTTATCATGTTCTGCCAAGTACCACCGCAAAATTCAAGCTTTTTTTTATATCTGTCGGTTCTGAAGACACCATGTTGTGGGACGACGTGTGACATTGGCCCACATTTCTCGGTAATTCGGACCACTTTATGGTCCTACCTAGTAATACTCGTTACTTGCCGTAACAACACCTCTCTCTCACAACTCCCCAAAGAGCGATTCTTGAATCAGACGACCCCTACAGCGTGCTACAGAGAAGTCCCCAAGCCTACAGTTGACGGTCAAGCTGTCTCTCTCTGTACAAGCATTTATCCCGACTCGCGAGGTCTGCTTTGTAAATACTGATTTGGCATGCTTAACTTTGAAGGGGTGACCGAATGCCCTTCCTGTAACCACCCCATATCCCCCTGGACGGAAATAGTGTACCCCAGATGTCGGCGTCTAGTGTAAATCATGAAATAGTGCGAATATGTTTCAAATGTCTGCGAGTCGTGTAACTGAGGTGGGACATGGGGACCAGTCTCGTATTCACCTAGTGGGATGTGGAAAACCGCCTAAAAACCACATCCAGGCTGGCCGGCACACCGGCCCTCGTCGTTAAGCCGCCGGGCGGACACGACCCGGGGCCAGCGCGCCTCCCCGAGTCCAGGAAGCAGCGCGTTAGTGCTCTCTGCTAACCTGGCGGGTTTTACCGTAGAAGCTGTAATGAGATGAAATAAAACTATTCTTCAGTGTTATTTCGTGCCTTCGAAAATAATTTTGTCAAAGACGGGGATAGTCTTTATAAATGTTCTGCAGTTTCTGCGGAATCAAATAACCGCTTGGTTTTATTTACTCAGCATACAACATGCAATGAAGGAACATTAACATATAGCTAAGGATGTCTTTAAATTATCAAATAGCCGTGCTAGAACATGCGAAGTAGTTGTCTTCACATAAAATCTCAGGGACAAACAGTCCTCGTCGTACTCAAAATCGGTTATTCGCGTCCCTCTGTTTCGTTTCGCCACACTACCGCTTGACGAACATTGTACACATTTTCTGCTTCGCTGTTATTGCGCCTCCTAGCTATTTGTATATTTCCTACTTTTGGTTATTTCTTTATCATCAAGAGAATTATATTTACGCTCGCTTGAAATGTAATACTAGACCCAATAATAATCTCTACAGGGTTTGTAGGACTAGTATGTGGTACAGAAAGGAAAAAGGTATAAGTGTACTTGACAACCTAACAGGGCGTTTGTAGAGCCTTGTAGACAATATCGTGGAGTTTAACATAGAATTTAAACTCCTTTTTTTTATGTCAAAGCTTTGTACCCCAAGAAGATAACTTTCATTCAAACGTCTTTGTATTATGTCATAAATAAAATGAGCATTGTTGTACGTAAATAAAATGAACAGTTCGATTTCTTTCCACAGCTCAGAGATTATTTTCTGGAGCTTCATGAAATGCGAGTCACATGGTTCAATAACAATAAACCACATATGTTATAACTGAACTGTCTTTATTTGCGCCTCCGGATGCGGGATGCTTATTCGATCTTAAAGTGTTGCTTTATGGCTTCGCCTAAACACATAGCAATGTGAATGGTCGATGTGTAAGTAACTGGACAACGCATGTTAGTAGATGGACTTTCCAAATAAGCATGCGATTGTCGTTACAGTAATGAGTAGTGTTCGATATACACTGATGTTGTTGTTGTTGTTGTTGTGGTCTTCAGTCCTGAGACTGGTTTGATGCAGCTCTCCATGCTACTCTATCCTGTGCAAGCTTCTTCATCTCCCAGTACGTACTGCAGCGTACATCCTTCTGAACCTGCTTAGTGTATTCATCTCTGATGAACCAGACCATTATGACAAATGCCCACCGCGTTGCTGGATGCCGCCTTGTGTCCTCGCGGTCATGTGACGTGGTAACGAAAGTGTGTAAGGGGAGCTGGTGCGGACGGGGATCACCCTAGCGAAGATGTGGGCTGCAAATTGGGAGCTCTACTGAGATGAGCGACTATGACACAGACCAGATAATTATTAAGCAGACCCTTGAATGACTATCTCGGAAATGGCGAAGCTGGTCGAATGTTCACGTGCTACTGTCGTGAGCATCTGCGGAAAGAGACAGAAGGACAGGCAAACTGTCACTACTCTCTAAATGGTTGGACGCACACGACTCTTCACAGAACGCGGGGCACGGAGGCTTGTCTGCTCTGAAAGTAGGTTAGATGGTGATCTGTGGCATCTGTGCCGAACAAGACAGTGCCGGGCACGCACAAGTGTTTCAGATCACACCGTTCATCGTTCATTCTGCATCTACGTCTACATGATTACTCAGCAATTCACATTTAAGTACTTGGCAGAGGGTTCATCGAACCACAATCATACTATCTCTCTACCATTCCACTTCCGAACAGCGCGCGGGAAAAACGAACACCTAAACCTTTCTGTTCGAGCTCTGATTTCTCTTATTTTATTTTGATGATCATTCCTACCTATGTAGGCTGGGCTCAACAAAATATTTTCGCATTCGGAAGAGAAAGTTGGTGACTGAAATTTCGTAAATAGATCTCGCCGCGACGAAAAACGTCTTTGCTTTAATGACTTCCATCCCAACTCGCGTATCATATCTGCCACACTCTTTCCCCTATAACGTGATAATACAAAACAAGCTGCCCTCTTTTGCAACCCTTCGATGTCCTCCGTCAATCCCACCTGGTAAGGATCCCACACCGCGCAGCAATATGAACGATTGTAGTGTAAGCTGTCTCTTTAGTGGACTTGTTGCATCTTCTAAGTGTCCTGCCAATGAAACGCAACCTTTCCCTCGCCTTCCCCACAATATTGTCTATGTGGTCTTTCCGACTGAAGTTGTCGTAATTTTAACACCCAGGTACTTAGTTGAATGGTCAGCCTTGAGAATTGTACTATTTATCGAGTAATCGAATTCCAGCGGATTTCTTCTGGAACTCATGTGGATCACCTCACACGTTTCGCTATTTAGCGTCAACTGCCACCTGCCACACCATACAGCAATCTTTACTAAACCGCTTTGCAACTGATACTGCTCTTCGGGTGACCTTACAAGACGGTAAATTACAGCATCATCTGCGAACAATCTAAGAGAACTCCTCAGATTGTCACCCAGGTCATTTATATAGATCAGGAACAGCAGAGGTCCTAGGACGCTTCCCTGTGGAACACCTGATATCACTCCAGTTTTACTCGATGATTTGCTGTCTATTACTACAAACTGCGACCTTCCTGACAGGAAATCACGAATCCAGTCGCACAACTGAGACGATAGCCCGTAGGCCCGCAGATTGATTAGAAGTCGCTTGTGAGGAACGGTGTCAAAAGCTTTCCGGAAATCTAGAAATACGGAACCAACTTGAGATCCCCTGTCGATAGCGGCCATTACTTCGTGCGAATAAAGAGCTAGCTGCGTTGCACAAGAATGATGTTTTCTGAAACCATACTGATAACGTATCAATAGATCGTTCCTTTCGAGGTGATTCATAATGTTTAAATACAGTATATGCTCCAGAACCCTAGTGCAAACCGACGTCAATGATATAGGTCTATAGTTCGATGGATTACTCCTACTACCCTTCTTAAACATTGTCGAACACGGAGTTCGGCAACAGGCCACCCCTACACTTTCACTTGTTGACCCAACGACATCGTCAATTACGATTGTAGTGGGCACTGAACCATCGGGATTCGACCATCGATCAATGGAAACGTGTCTGCTCTTCGGGTGAACCACATTTTTGTTACACTAGATCGCTTGCTCTCTCCACTAGGCTCTCATCGAGGTGAATGGCGGCTCGAAACGTGCAGCGCGCCACGGACGCAGTCTGGTGGAAGCAGAATTATGCTATGGGGCACACTCTCCTGTGCTTCCATGGGACCTGTGGTAGTAATCCAAGACACGCTGACAACTACGAACTATCTGCATCCCTTCATGCTTGCTGTCTTTCCAAACGGCGATGTCATCTTTCAGCAGTACAGGTGTTTCAAAAAGGACTTTACAACTTTAAAAATTCATATAAATTTATTGAAGGAATATATAGTGTTATTTTGTAGGGAAACACATCAAGTTTTTTTTACCCTACACTAAAGATGTTGATTGTGGTTTCCGGTGGCTATCCTGCACGGAACCCATCGGAAGTCAATTTTTTCCCAAACTCACTGTAGCATTGCACTGGCGGCCTAAATTCTGCTCTAAGTTCAGGTAGAGAAGCCGGCACAGGATACACAAACGCGCTGTCCTTGACGTGTCCCCATACAAAAAAAATCAAGTGGTGTCAAGTCTGGCGAACGTGGGGGCCATGCAGTTGGCGCATCACAGCCAATCCATTGACCTGGAAAGCGGTCACTGAGAACACCCTGGACGTCAGCCAGGTAGTGGAGTGGTGCCACGATCTTGTATGAAGTAAAGTTTCGTTCTTGATCATCCTCATCGGTCTGTGGTATCAAAAACTGTTGTGACATATCCAGGTACACTATCCCATTGATGGTTCTCTCACGAAAAAATGAGGCCGTACACTTTGTTCCTGCTCGATGCACAAACAATTTCAGTTTAGGGCTATTACGAACATGTTGTAATGTTTGATGTGGATTTTCACTGTCCCAAACCCTACAGTTATGTATGTTAACCTTGCTACTTAAGTAAAGAGTCGACTCGTCAGAAACGATGATTTTTGTTCAAGAAATGTTCATCCTTGTGTAATGGGCCATTTTATCATTGTCTTTTATTACTTGTACGATTGTCAACCTGTACGGTTTGAAATGCAAACGGTTCCTCAACCCACGCCAAACGTGGGATTTGTAGTTCGCGAGATTCACGCCTGGTCGATTTTGTAGGACTGTTTACAAAACGTTGTCTCACTCGCTCCACGTCGTCAGATCTCCTTGGACGACCTGACGATTTCCCTTGTCTTACTGAGCACCCTTATAAATTGCAGTCCTACTAGGAGGATCTTCAGCACACTTTGTACGGAAATTACGCTGAACTGTTGCTGCCGACTTCGGTTCTTCAAACCATAACACACAGCTATCATGGTCTGGTCCAGTGAAGGCAGCCATCTTAGACACCACTGCCGCTAGCGCTCCTTCCGGTGCGATTCGGTACTAACGAACTACGCGAAATAGAAGCTGACGTATTTCCCTTCAAATTGACACTACTATCACCTCTGTAGGCACTATGAATTAATATATGAATTTTCAAAGTTGTAAACTCCTTTTTGAAACACCCTGAATAATTGTCCCTGTCTCGGAGCCAGAACCGTGTTACCAAGGTTTGACGAGCACTATAGAGAACTCATGTTTATGTCTCGGCGACCAAATTTCATTATGTACATCCTATCAGACCCATCTGGGCCTGTCGGCCGGAGTGGCCGAGCGTTTCTAGGTCCTTCAGTCTGGAACAGCGCGACCGCTACGGTTCGAATCCTGCCTCGGGCATGGATGTGTGTGATGTCCTTAGGTTAGTTAGGTTTAAGTAGTTCTGAGTTCTAGGGGACTGATGACGTCAGATGTTCAGTCCCATAGTGCTCAGAGACATTTGAACCATTTGAACCATCTGGGCCGTTATTGGGCGCCATAACCGTGTACACAAATCAGCGGCCCGTTATTTACGCGAATTGCATGATCTGTGCGTGGGTATCTAATGCTACAAACCTCCACAAACCTACCAATAAACTTTCGGATCCATGATACGCAGAATCAGTGATATATTTCGTTCGAAAGACGGACCAACAAGCTATTGAGCAGCTGATCATAATGTTTTGGTTCATCAGTGTATGTTCGGACATATGTACCTTTTTTCTGTGCACTTCACTTTATTGTCAAGCTGCGATCGTAATTCAGTTAACGTATGTTTCTTCACTGGGTAAATCATCCGTTTTCCAGCCCAGAGGTTCGCGCTGCTGGAGATGAAGGTGATGCTGGTCTACCTGCTGTCCAGATTCACTCTCCAGGTGGTCGACCAGACGCCGGTGCCTCTCAAGATAGACCCGAAGAGTGTCGCACTGTCTATCAGTGGCGGCGCTTGGGTGGGATTCCGTCAGAGATTCTGAAGCACTGAAACGTGATTGGCCGCTGTGTGCAACTCTGTCGGCCTGTTGTCGATTGCACTTAAGCGTAACGTAACTTATCCGTAGGTGTTACTGTGTTACCGATATGTACCAAGGCAAGTGAAGTGTCTGACGTTGTTCTGACGATGATAGTGTGTCGTGATGGGGTGGACTCGACACTACGCTAAAACTTGTAGCAGAGAACATGCACTGATATTATATGATCTCTCGGCTTAGACAGTTCACGTCCGTGGAGATTGTGGTAGCATTGTGTGTGGTAGCATGATTCTATGCGTTTTGTGTTAAGATGGGAGATGAGTCGATGGTAGACAACAGAAATAGTTTGCCTGTTACTGATGACGCCAGATGCGCCATGACTTCTAATATATTCAATACGCCACACCCATCTCTAACAGAACCAGCTCACACGAACTCCACAACTTCTACCTGCTCAGTACCCGAACTCCACATCTTGTCCAACTTGTCCAAGACTGACCTTACATGAACTTCCAAACCAGTAGAATACTTCTGAATTGTTCTTGGACGCTCACCGAAACACTTTAGTAATTTATTTTGTGGAAGTGTAGTAATGCTAAGCTAAACAATAATAATGCATTATCATTACAGAATTCAGAAAAAAGATAAATTATTATGTTAAATATGCTAAATAGAAGAAGAAAGGCTAAGGAATATTTAAAGACAGAGTTCTTGACAAAGGTACAAACGTAAGTGTTGTGTACATGACAATGAAATAAGAAGACAATCCCAATAGACATAATTAGGGAAACCAATGGTTTCCCCGCACGACGTGTTACGACTGAAGCCTTACAATATAGTCTAAACTGCAGAGGCTCCCTTGAGAACAAACACGTTCCCTTGTTTGATATAGGGACCGTTCATCGATGCCCATACACGTTCAAAAGTCACGCACGTGTTCCTAATCCGCAGTGCGTTCCCGGAATTCATCAAACTGTCGACAGGGTCGAAATACACCAAGCGTATCCACATATACAAGCCTTAGACATCAACAATGTTACAATATTGGCGTGATTGTACTTCTGCAAACGTCGTACAGGGGAAAGAATTGGTCTCTGGACCTGCCTTTACTAGGATTATTTGCTTCTTTCATTGTCCTCCATTCACCCTTTGGTTTTTTCTTATAACAACACTCTGTATAATAACGAGCTTCAGTCGTACGTGCTTCTATTAGGAAGGTATATTTAAGCCAATGATAACGTTTAAGCTATGTAGGAACTACGCTTCAGTATTTGCAGTCTTATCATTTCACCATTGCACATTTTTGTTCTGGATGAATATTTGTCTTTCTTTGATTTGGTAGGGGAACAGAAACGGTACGACTTAGTGGAACATACGAGTTTGTCTGCACAGTTCTGAAATTACCACAATTCAAGTGTTAAGGTGAACCAATTCAAGCAAAGAGTTAAAATGAGATTGAAAACTCTAGCTGTCGTTGTACTTCTCCAAGGGGCAGAGGACTCATCTGTCCACATACATACACGTGCTTTCTACCTGCAGGACAAGTTGTGGATTTCGGGCACGCAGTTAGGGGACCATTCCCGGACCTTTTCTTTATTCCAGAATTCGTGTGCGTCCAACGGAACTAGAACACCAGCGACACAGTGTTACTTTTCGACGTTGTAATTATTGCTATCGATATGTTCCAACAATGACACTTAACAAAGATACTGTTGGGGAACGATGGCATGTGAAGTTCATGGTTTCGCGTAGAGCGATTTGGGGCATGGTGTTGCCGTGTGAGAAACTGACTGCTGCTGGTGTACTTCTCTGCTTGCTGTTACGAGCTTATGCAGCCTACGACAATTCAGACATCTACGCGTTTCATTCTGTGAGAAATGAGGCTGTGGTGCCGGCTTTATGTGAACCAAAGTGCGAGCAGTACACTACTGATATGACGCCATATGGAATGCGAGTGCCTGACCGATAATGGGAGTGTGTTACATGCGCCTGTGGCTTTCAGAGGAAGATGTAACTTAACTTACTATTCCGTTAAATTGGGACTGTAATAGGCTATTGAGTTTGACTGAATGCACATGCTTCCACGGCACCTCCATCTTGTGCTGTGTCTCTCAGCGAAACGACAACGTTGCCTTCCCACTAAACACTGTAATCAGGCAGAATCATTGTTAAGAGTTCTATACCCTGACCAACGCTCAAACATTTGATTTGTTACCTAAAATGCAGTAAAGTCATAGTTTAAGAGCACTCCTGTAAGGACGCTTATGACTTAAATGCACTGTCTGTTGTTACAGAAGATTTTTCTTCACAGCTGATATCATCAATGTAAAGCTTGGGTTGCTAACAAAATCTAAAAGACAACTGATTTTATTTCTGTATTACAGCTGTGATGAAATGTAATTTATTTCATTATTTACCAATAAAATATACATTGTCTTATACCAGTAAATGTTTCCACGCTCTTAGATGGAACAGTTTAATGTTTAAGAATGGAAAACAAAACAAAAAAAGGTGTTTTGATAGTATCAATTTGTAAGCAAGGAACATGAATCATGATTTCTGGTTTTTAATTTTTTTAAATCTCCCACTACCTTGTGTTCACTGATTTATTCTGTTGATACAAGACGTACGCTAAAATAGTTAAAAAAACTAATTCTATTTGAGGATTTTTAAAAACGGATTTCCTATCCTGATGGAATTGAAGCAGCGCTCCGCAGCTAATAATCACGATATTGCTGGAACGACACGAGCAATCTTTGTTTTATTTTTTGAGTTGCTGTGTTCAAAAATATTATTGTAAGACCCTACCAAAAAAAGAAATTTGCGCTGCGTACTGCAGGCAACTATTCGAAGTCTTGTGAAGGCATGTCTTAAGTTAGGAGTAAGTACAATCATCACTGCAAGACACACGTCTCCAGTCATTTGCTGCCAACATCACGCGTCGCTTAACAGCAAGAGTGAGAGGCTGACGAGCAGCGGCTCTATCACCGTGCGTGCCCACTGCTTTTAACTCCCTGCGCGCCCGGCCACGCTACCAACTGGACTGCCGCTAGCACTCTGGAACTCACAAGTGGTTCCTTCCGCTGGTTTCATGCGACTTTTTTACTACCATCTTCCACAATTCTGGATAACACCTGTTCGTCGGTAAAATGAGGTCTTACTGGTCTTGGTGTAGGCGTAGTTGTTCCTTCGCGTTTCTACTTCCCACTGGCATCGCCCACAGTCCGCTTGGGCAGCTTCAGAAATGTTTAAACCTTCCTAATGCACTTCTACTCATGTGACATCCAGTGACTAGCCGACCTACGAGATCACTGACGTCTGACCCTTTCTGCTGTCACTGCTTCCATACTTACCGCGTTTCACGGGCGACACATTTTTCAGAGGACGAACACCGAATTCCGGAGTCCGTTTTTCGCTATCGCGTCTACATATTATGATCTGAAGCTAATTTTCTAGTTTACCCAATATGGCGCTTGGAAAACTGCTTTTTCTGTTTCTATTTCTCTTCGGCTAAATTTTGCAGGTAGACAGCTTCACGCTGAGTCTAATATTTCTATTTCTCCTTCACTGTAAAAAAAGTCACTCCTTCCACATTAGCTGAAAATTTTTAAAAGCAAGACGTAACTTGACAGCCGAAGCACATTTCAAAACCGGTTGTGGGTTTTCATATGAGTGGGACCTTTCATTCCTACTGATTGTCTTTACTGTTATTATTACCTCACTGTTTTAACTGGCTGATTGTTCACAAAATTAATGCAATGCTGTCCGCGGCTTGCCGCTCTGGCATGTGTCCCATGTTACCAAGCTGAACACGGTGCTAAAATTTAACTAAACGTTTTTCGAGTGTCTTGTTATCTTTCGATTTCGAGTAATGCTATTCATGCAATTAATTTCTCGCTACACCGGTTGGTTGTTTTATCCTATAATACTGTACACAGTGCTAAATTTCAAAATTTAATAATGGCTCCTGGTTGCTGTTATGTTTCGGGCTATTGTATTCGTGAGATCAGTAAGTGTAACTTGCTGCTGAGGTCAAATTGTTCCTTTATCAATCAACTAGTAATAGTTGTTCCGTTAATTCAATCAACCCATTACACCCTTCTGTTTTTCGTATATTCTTATCTACCTGCTTGCCACAATGGGTAACACGTTACACATCGCCGGCGCTGTGGCCGAGCGGTTCTTGGCGCTTCAGTCTGGAATCGCAGCCAGCATCTCGTGGTCGTGCGGTAGCGTTCTCGCTTCCCACGCCCGGGTTCCCGGGTTCAATTCCCGGCGGGGTCAGGGATTTTCTCTGCCTCGTGATGGCTGGGTGTTGTGTGATGTCCTTAGGTCAGTTAGGTTGAAATAGTTCTAAGTTCTAGGGGACTGATGACCATTGATGTTAAGTCCCATAGTGCTCAGAGCCATTTGAACCAAGAATTACAAGATCTGCCGAATGGAATGAACAACCTAATGAGCACATAATACGGACTGTGAGTAAATCTAAGAAAGGCAGAAGTAACGACAAGCAGTAGATACTTTACATCAGCATTGTTGACCATGAAGTAGATGAAGGAATTAAGTTACCGTGGTAGCGCAATAACCGATGATGGACGGAGCAGGGAGGACATAGAAAGCAGACTAGCACTAGCAAAAAGGGCATTCCTGGCCTAGAGAAGTCCATAGTATCGAACATAGGCCTTAGATTGAAGAAGAAATTCTTGAGAATGTACGTTTGGAGCACAGCATTGCACAGTAAATCGTAACAGAAGAGTATCGAAGCAGTTGATATGTTGTGATTCAGAAGGAAAATTAGGTGAAATGATAAGGAATGAGGATGTTCTCCGGAGAACTGGCGGCGAAAGGAATATTTGGGAAACACTGAGAAGAAGAAGGGACAAGATGGTAGGACATCTGTTGACACATCACAGAATAACTCCCATGGTACTAAAGAGAGCTGTAGAGTGTAAAAACTGTAGAGGAAGACAGAAATTGGGATATAAGCAGCAAATAATTGAGAAACTTGGTTGAAAATGCAAGTCTGAGATGAAGAGGTTGGCACACGAGAGGGAATTCGTCACGAGCAGCATCATACAAGTCAGAAGACTGATGACACAAAAAAATTAGAGGTTTTCTTCTTCGTACACACATCAAAAAAAGTTTCGCATCACCCTGGCTCCGAGAGCTCCTGAAGATAGTCGTTGACTGTGGATATTGTATCACAGTCACAGCCCCTTTGACTGTTCGGAGCTGTCACTAAACCCGCCTAAAGACGTAAACAAACATGGAAGAGCAGTGCCTATTAGACAGAGAGGGTCGGACAGCGGATCAGTTCCAGTCATTCCACCAGGAAGGAGGTACACGGCTCGTGTTGTCTGTAGTTCAACGATGCCTAGACAGTCAATACAGCGGTTCGATTGCGTCAGCATTGTTCCTCTGAGGCAGGAAGGGCTCTCAACAAGGGAAGTGTCCAGGCGTCTCGGAGTGAACCAAAGCATTGTCGTTCGGACATGGGGGAGATACAGAGAGACAGGAACTGTCTATGACACGTCTCGCTCAGCCCGCCCAAGGGCTGCTACTGCCGTAGATGGCCGATAACTACGGATTATGGCTCGAAGGAATCCTGACAGCAATGCCACTATCTTGAATAATGCTTTTCGTGCAGCCACAGCACATCGTGTTACTACCGCAACTGTCCGCAATAAGCTGCATGATGCGCAATTTTACTCCCGATGTCCATGGCGAGGTCCACCTTCGCAACCACATCATGCAGCGCGGTGCCGATGGGCCCAACAACATGACGCTCAGGGTTGGCGTCACATTCTGTTCACCGATGAGTGTCGGATATGCCTTCCAGCAGACAATCGTCGGAGACATGTTTGGAGGAAACCCGCTCACCCTCAATACCTTAGACACCCTGTCCAACAAGTGCGACAAGGTAGAGGTTCCCTCCTGTATTGGGGTGGCATTATGTGGGGCAGACGTACGCCGCTGGTGGTCATGGAAGGCGCCGTAACAGCTGTACGATACGTCAATGCCACCCTCCGACCGATGGTGTAACCATTGTCAATAGCATATTGCCTAGGCATTCGTCTTCATCTTGTGAATGACATCCTTGAGGATAACGACATCGCTCGATTAGAGTGGCCAGCATGTTGTCCAGACATTAACCCTATCGCACATGTTTAGGATAGATTGAAAAGGACTGTTTATGGACGACGAGACCCACCAACCACTCTGAGGGATCTACGCCGAATCGCAGTTGAGAAGTGGGACAATCTGGACCAACAGTGCCTTGACGAACATGTGGATAGTATGCCACGACGAACACAGGCATGCATCAATACAAGAGGACGTGCTACTGGGTATTAGAGTACCGGTGTGTACAGCAATCCGGACCACCACCTCTGATGGTCTCGCTGTATGGTAGTAGAACATGCAATGTGTGGTTTTCATGAGCAATAAAAAGGGCGGAAATGATGTTTATGATAATCTCTTTTGCCGTTTTCTGTACAGGTTCCGGAATTCTCGGAAGCGAGGTGATGCAAAACTTTTTTTGATATGTGTACATTACTGTGTTAAATTCCTGAGAGGAAGGGCAGGATGGTGTACCCACAATCTAGCTGTTGGTTTTACTCAACGGATAAAGCTTAAACCTTATTATTACTGGTACGGGGATTGCTGGTTCAACAGAGCATGCAGAAAAGGCTGTGTGTTGTCGGCTGTCGAGGGAACGAAGTACAGGAAGTCTGGAGGTTTGAGTCATGTGTTGAAGTGATTCGGATAGCAGGCAGAACATCTCTCTTCTCATCAGGGAAATATTTCATTACATCTACAGCCATACTCCACGAGCCACCATACGGTGCGTGGAGGAGCGAACCCTGCACCGCAACTGGTCGTTTCCTTTCCTGTTCACTCGCAGACAGAGAGAAGGAGAAACGACTGTCTATATGCCTCCATACGAGACCTAATCTTTCTTCGTTCTCCCTGCCCGGATTGGCCGCAGCGGGGTCGTTCTGCAGTCAGTTTCAAATGCCGTTTCTCTAAATTTTCTCGGAAGTGTTGATGGAAATTAATGTCTTCTACCGTCCTGGGATTCCCACCTGCGCTTCAGAAGCATACCCGTAACACTTGCATGCTGATCGCACCTACCGGTAACAAATCTAGCAGCTCGCCTCTGAATTGCTTCGATGTCTTCTTTCAATCTGACCTGGTGCGGATCCCAAACACTCGAGCAGTACTCAAGAATAGGTCGCACTAGCTGCCTATACGCAGACTCCTTTACAGATGTACCACACTTTCCTAAAATTTTCCCCTTATACCGAAGTCGACCATTCGCCATCCCTACCACAATCCTCACATGCTCGTTCCACTTTACGCCCAGATTACAGTAATTTATATGGAAAACAGCGACGGTCCTACCGCACTTATGTGTGGCACTCCTGATGTTACTCCGATCTCCGATTAAGCCTCCCCTTCGAGGACACCGTTTTCGGTTCTGTTACCTAAGAAGTCTTCCAGCCAGTCAGACATCTTGCAAGGAAAACACAACAGTCGCATGAACTCCGTTACACCTTTATATGACAAATTTTTACATGGGCAAATATCTGTCCGCATTTATCAAGACAGTCAATGAAAGTTATACAATATTGCTCATGACTTCTCCCGCAACTGAGCTCCAACCAACCCTTTCCCCTACCATTCAGTCCGGCGAAACCCGTGCCGAAGCCATTGCTCGTGCAAAACGGGTCAGCGTGAACGACGAGACATCGCAATACAAGGTTACTTGTTTTAAGTGACACTGCTCTCGCAGATGTTAACAGTAATTTTTTTCTTGTTCCATATAAATATAAATTTTTAGAGAAATAATACATTAATGGAAATTACAATCATTGTGTGCGTCGTCGAATGTGACTTCTTCGGAAAGAATGTAATAACACGACACACAAATGTAGATATTGTCACCAAAAAATTTAATTACAGGAAGAAATACTTTCATTAGACGAATTTCTAATAGGAAAGTACCTAAAATACGAACAACTCTCAAAATTAGGATTCCTAAATGGCTTCTTGGTTTTGTGGTAGATGTAAAAAAGAAACGCCTTTTTTGCGTCAGCCCTAAATCTTTTAGAAAATGAGCCCAATGTTGCACTTTGAGTCGAAGAGGTGCTAAGCCTAATGGTGGTTTTTCTCGCTATCCTAGTCCGGCTGTTGGACATTATTTAACATTACCTCTGCTAAATTTAGTCGCTAATCAACGTTTCGTATCTTTTTCTGCCCGTTTATTGCTTTTTGGATAATGTTCGTGTTGATTGGAGTTTGGCCAGACTTCCGTTCCCACAAGTTTGACTCGTATCGTTTGCGTTTGGTCCGCTTTTGTTTCCACAAGTGGGGTTCATGAAAGTACGACAAAGGTTTAAATGCAGCAAATTAGCAAGATTGGAAGCACTTGCACTCATAAATCCTTAGGAGAATCAACTTGTCTTTGGCCGGCCACACCATAGGTTTTCTGGCCAGATCCTTCCTGGATAATAGTCAAAACTACCAGCACTTGCCGCGCATGCTACGAGATACAACAAAATCCACAACCCCGAACAGACAGCGTTAACACATTGGGTCACCCGATGGTATCCTCTGCCGTTATAAATACAGAGCCAAGAAAAAATTCTATGAAAACTCAAGGACTTTGAACATGGTCAGGTTATTGGGTGTCACTTGCCTCATACGTCTGCACGCGAGATTTCCACACTCCTAAACACCCCTAGGTTCAGTGTTTCCGATGTGACAGTGAAGTGGAAAGGTGAAGGGACACGTACAGCACAAAAGCGCACAGACCGACCTCGTCTGTTGACTGACAGAGACCGCCGATAGTTGAAGAGGGTCGTAATGTCTAATAGGCAGACATCTAGCCAGACCATCACTCAGGAATTCCCAACTGCATCAAGACATCAAGATCAAGAGCAAGTACTATGACAGTTATGCAGGAGGTGAGAAAACTTGGATTTCATGGTCGAGCGGCTGCTCATAAGTCACACATGACATCACTAAATACGAAACGACGCCTCGCTTGGTGTAAGGAGCGTAAACATTGGACGATTGAACAGTGGAAAAACGTTGTGTGGAGTGACGAATCACGGTACACAATGTGGCGATCCGATTGCAGGGTGTGGCTGTGGCAAATGCTTGGTGAACGTCATGTGCCAGACCCATTTCTTCCTTGGAGGATGGTAGGCGGAGCTCTCCTGACTTCGTAGCAGCTGAGGAGAGCTCCGCCCACCATCCTCCACGGAAGACATGGTTCTGAAGATGGTTATATAAATTTTACCGAAACCGATCACCTATGTTATTGAGACATAAATGTTGTGATCAAGACTGAACCTTAGTTAAAATATGTGACTGATGACACTTCACGTCTTTTTCCTAGTGCCTTTCTCTCTTCCTCTTAGGTGCAATAAAATCAAAAAGTTTAGTTTTCTATCTATACAAAAGAACTCACTATGAAAACATTCAGCAGCAAAAGGTGGATCAATAGCTTTGTATGTTCGTTTGTCTTAAAAATGTGGATTAATTCACTTTTAAAAAAAAAGGGTAATACAAAACACTCCCTGAAAGTGTCTGCTAATATTCAAAGCAGCACGTTTTCCTTGACATTTCATCGAGAATTCTTTGAAAGTGGTTCAGTCAATAACAGCAGAAACTGGTAGAGTAAATGATTCGCTAGGATTCAGTTAATCAGTACTGAATTTTTCTCTCTGATGTGACGTTTGAAGTTTGAAAACAGGCAGAAATGATGTTCAACTAATCTTAATTCAGGAAAAGCATCAGATGATCCAGTGATAAGAAAGATCCTGGTACACGACCCCTACAATATCAACCTAATGCCATCCGTAAAGAATTTGAGATGATGATAATCTTATATCGGGCATCGTTATCTTCGGTATTTCAGACTGATAACTATTGACATCAACTAATCCCCTCTCGATTCTATCTTGTCATCATATTACTCTTTTATGATGAGAAAAGAGATTAGATTTAATGCATCATGATTCATTTAATTACCCATGTTTTAATTGCCATACATAACAACACAGACATTTCTGTAAGTTTAGCCCATAACATTATGATCTTTAATGAAACCGGAATACAAAAGCTCTGCATGTACTACTTTTGCGAAATCCCTTTAACCATGGTTTTTTCTATATATTTTTTATTTTCTATCCTTAGTACCACAACGGCACTCTGTGTATGCGATGATCCGAAACAGTGCTACTGAGCAGTGCATGTCTGAAATTGATAATATGATCATTTTGTTGTAATATGCATTAACCAGTTGTACAAAAGAAATTTTATTTTCGTAATTGGTTTCAAGCATTGAGTGCCCTTTTTCAAAATGTTATAAGCATTGCATTATTTCCAAATGTCAGAAATAGGATGCACACAGCACATTGCTGTGGTCATATGGTTCGTAGAGCTTGTACAAAAATGCCTGTACCGTTTTTTACAGGTAATATCACCAACATAACCACAGTAATGTGCTGTATGCATTCTATTTTTGACACCTGAATATAATACGACGCTTATAACATTCTGAAGAAGGGCACAAAGTCCCTGAAACCGAATAAGTAAATAATTTTTTCTGCAGCTCGTTGATGATTATCTCAATAAACGCAACTACAGTTGCTGAAGATGGATAAAATACTGAACATTATGTGATCACTTGCATTAAAGAGATTTTCGTTTCTTAGTCCCCATTAATTTTTCTTTGTTTTTTTATTTTTATTTTTTTATATTTTGTGTTACCAGTCTTTCGAATGGTTGATTAGGCCCGCCATCAATTCCTTCCTTGTGCCAACCTCTTCATCTCAAAGTACCATTTGCATCCTACGTCCTCAAATATGTTCTGGATGCATTCCATTATCTTGCTTCAGCTATAAATCTTACGCTCTACAGTTCTCCCAAGTCCCATGAATTTTTCGCACCGATCTGTGCTTGCTGTCTTTGGAATTATGTGAATCATATTTTTCCGAAAGTCTGATGGTAGATACCATGTGCACACCAACGTGAACAGTCGTTTTGTTGCCACTTATCGCAACGATTTTAAAAATTGCGATGAAATGGTATCTGTCCATTCTGCTTAATTTGTTCTGAAGTCTACCAATACTCTTTTATATTCGGCCTCTAATTCTGGATGCCCTAGGTCTTCCTTATCGACTCAGGTTTCTAGCTGTATCACATTCTTAGACAAGTCCTTTCCCTCACAGAGGACTTTAATGCAGCCCTACCTCCTATCCGCCCTTTCTTTTGCGTTTAGCACTGGAGTTCTCATTGCATTCTTAATGTTACCATCACTACTTTTAATTTCAACTGTGGCTGTTTTGACTTTTCTATACACTTTATCAGTCCTTCCAATGATCGTTTCTTTTCGATTCCTTCACATTTTTCCTGCAGAAGATTTCCCTCTGGTGTTGAACACGTCATATTTATTTAATTTCTAAGAGATACATGTCGGTGTATTCCTGTCGTTTCCTAGAGCGCTGATGCGCTGCTTCCTGGACTCGGGTAACCGCGTTGGCACCAGATTGAAGCAGCCCGGAGGATTACCGACGTCGGCTGGTGTGCCGCCCAGCCTGGATGTGGTTTTTAGGCAGTTTTCTACATGCTGCTAGGTGAATACTGAGCTGGTCCCCACGTTCCGCTTCAGTCACACGACTCGCAGACATCTGAACACGTTCGCATTTTCCCATGGACTACACTCGACGCAGACAGCTTCGGGGCACTAATTTGGTAAAGGCATCTGACTACCCCTAGAAATTAACCTTGCCAAATTCACTCCTCATCATAAAGGCCCTGCGAAACAGCAAGACAAGGCACCAGCAGGTAAAGCAAATTTTTACCTGAAAACTACCTTGAGCAGTTAAACAGAGAACCGATTCGTGGCGAAAACATAATAGACCTTCTAGTGACAAACAGACCCGAACTATTTGAAACAGTTAACGCAGAACAGAAAATCAGCAATCATAAAGCGGTTACTGCATCGATGATTTCAGCCGTAAATAGAAATGTTATAAAAGGTAGAAAGATTTTTCTGTTTAGCAAAAGTGACAAAATGCAGATTACAGAGTACCTGACGGCTCAACGCAAAAGTTTTGTCTCAAGTACAGATAGTGTTGAGAATCAGTGGACATAGTTCAAAACCATTGTACAATATGCGTTAGATGAGTACGTGCCAAGCAAGATCGTAAGAGATGGAAAAGAGCCACCGTGGTACAACAACCGAGTCACGAAACTGCTGTGGAAGCAAAGGGAACTTCACAGCATACATAAACATAGCCAAAGCCCTGCAGCCAAACAAAAATTATGCGAAGCGAAATGTAGTGTGAGGAGGGCTATGTGAGAGGCTTTCAATGAATTCTGACTTGGCAGAAAATCCTAAGAACTTTTCGTCTTATGTCAAAGCGGTAGGTGGATGAAAACAAAATGTCCAGACACTCTGTGACCAAAATGGTACTGAAACAGAGGATCACAAAGGCCGAACTACTAAATGTCTTTTTCCAAAGCTGTTTCACAGAAGAAGACTTCACTGTATTTCCTTCTCTAGATTATCGCACAGATGACAAAATTGTAGATATCGAAATAGACGACAGAGAGATAGAGAAACAATTAAACTCGCTCAAAAGAGGAAAGGCCGCTGGACCTGATGGGATACCACTTCGATTTTACACAGAGTACGCGAAGCAACTTGCCCCCGTTCTTGCAGCGGTGTACCGTAGGTCTCTAGAAGAGCGTAGCGTTCCAAAGGATTTTAAAAGGGCACACGTCATCCCCGTTTTCAACAAGGGATGGCGAACAGATATGCAGAACTATAGACCTATATCTCTAACGTCGATCAGATGTAGAATTTTGGAACATGTATTATGTTCGAGTATTATGACTTTTCTAGAGACTAGAAATCTACTCTGTAGGAATCAGCATGGGTTTCGAAAACGACGGTCTTGTGAAACCCAGCTCGCGCTATTCGTCCACGAGACTCAGAGGGCCACAGACACGGGTTCATAGGTAGATGCCGTGTTTGTTGACTTCTGCAAGGCGTTCGATACAGTTCCCCACAGTCGTTTAATGAACAAAGTCAGAGCATGTGGACTATCAGACCAATTGTGTGATTGGATTGAAGATTTCCTAGACAACAGAACGCAGCCTGTCATTCTCAATGGAGTGAAGTCTTCCGAAGTAAGAGTGATTTCAGGTGTGCCGCAGGGGAGTGTCATAGGACCCTTGCTATTCACAATATACGTAAATGACCTTGTGGATGACATCGGAAGTTCACTGAGGCTTTTTTCAGATGATGCTGTGGTGTATCGAGAGGTTGTAACAATGGGAAATTGTACTGAAATGAAGGAGGATCTGCAACGAATTGACGCATGGTGCATGGAAGGACAAATTGAATCTCAATGTAGACAGGTGTAATGTGCTGCGAATACGTAGAAATAAAGATCCTTTATCATTTAGCTACAATATAGCAGGTCAGCAACTGGAAGCACTTAATTCCATAAATTATCTGGGAGTACGCATTAGGAGTGATTTAAAATGGAATGATCATATAAAGTTGATCATCGGTAAAGCAGATGTCAGACGTAGATTCATTGGAAGAATCCTAAGGAAATGCAATCCGAAAACAAAGGAAGTAGGTACCCTTGTTCGCCCACTGCTTCAATACTGCTCAGCAGTGTGGGATCCGTACCAGATAGGGTTGATAGAAGAGATAGAGAAAATCCAACGGAGAGCAGCGCGCTTCGTTACAGGATCATTTAGTAATCGTGAAAGCGTTACGGAGATGACAGATAAACTCTAGTGGAAGACTCTGCAGGAGAGACGCTCAGTAGCTCGGTACGGGCTTTTGTCGAATTTTCGAGAACATACCTTCGCCGAAGTGTCAAGCAGTATATTGCTCCCTCCTACGTATATCTCGCGAAGAGACCATGAGGATAAAATCAGAGAGACTAGAGCTCACACAGAAGCATACCGACAGTCCTTCTTTCCACGAACAATACGAGACTGGAATAGAAGGGAGAACCGATAGAGGTACTCAGGGTACCTTCCGCCACACACCGTCAGGTGGATTGAGGAGTGTGGAAATAGATGTAGATGTAGAAGGAAGAAAGATTCCTGTCTTTTCCTGAACGTTGTCGGACTTTCTCTTTTCATCTGTCAGCTGAAGTATTTTGCGTGCTCTTTTCAGAGATCTTCACTCCATAACTGCCTATCATTATCAGAGTATTAACATCCAAAACAAACATCAAACACGTCTCATCATGCCATCTACGTCGATTCTTCCATGTGTTTTTCTCAAACCTTAGTTTACTCTTCAACATTATTAAATTAAGATATGAGTCCATAGCACCTGATTTCAGAATCTCTGTCTGACAGTAATATAACCCAGGAGGAATCTCGCCGTTTCTCTATGTGTTATCAAATATAACACCTTCTCTTGTTAATGTTGGATAGAGTATTCGCTATTAACATCTGAAAATTATTGCAGAACTGAATTCGTCTGTCTCTTTTCTCACTGCTACTGCCTAGTCCATGTTCTTCTGTAACACTTATTCTATTCTTTCCCCTACAACCGTGTTCCATTTCCAAATGGCTATTAGATATTGACTTGCTTTTAGGTGCTGAATTGCGCGTTCAGTGTCTTACATCTTCATCTGCTGCTTGCAGCGTCGGCATTTGTGCCTGCACCTCCCTTGTCGGCGTTGCTTTGCTGTCGAGTTTGCTGAGAACAGCACTATCATTATACGGTTCACGTTAGCTCACTCCCTACCCTACTTTCGTATTCATAACTAATCATACTCCCGTTACAGCACATTCTTCTGCAACCTTGAGTCGTCTGACCAGAAATCGTTATCTTCTTTCCCTTTTACTTCACTGACACCCACTGCATCTGGACTGTGCCTTTGCATTTCCCTTTTCAGATTTCCTACGTTTTTCTACCACGCTCAAGCTACAACACTGCACGCTCCATGCTCCATGTCTATTGAGTGCTATCCTCCCGTGTCGATTCCATCTGTTTCTCACGGTCACCTCCCCCTTGGCAGTACACTCCTACAGATTCTAATGGGGGACTAATCCAGAGCGTTTTGCTAATAGAGAGATCATCAGTACACATCATTTTCAATTTCAGGTCACATGTCCTGTGAATACACATTATTTTTTTTTAATGCATTGGTTCCCGTTGTCTTCTGCATCCTCATGCCGTTGATCGTTTCTGGTTATTTTGCTCTTTTTGGGGCAGTTTCCGACCCGGAGTGCAAGGGAGTGCTCTGAACCTCTGTCCCCTCCTCTGCTCTCTTTGACAATGCTTTTGCCAGAGCTAGGGTAACATCTTATGACAGAAGTTTTCGGCCGCCATTGCTAATATTTTTATTCAACATTTAAGCAGTGGGTGCGTGCGAAACCGTGTCCATGACCTTGCGATTACTAGATGGACGCTACCCATAGACAACGGGATCAATCACTTTCTCACATGAACACCAGCAATAAATGGACGAGGTCGTAGCACCACTGGGAGAACTGCTGATGCTACGCTCCCTGTATTTTACCCCTATCACCTTCAGAATATGAAATAGAGTGTTCCAGTCAACATTGTCAAAATCTTTCTCTACAAATGCTAGAAACGTAGGTTTGCCTTTCCTTAATCTATCTTCTAAGATAAGTCGTAGGGTCAGTATTGCCTCACGTGTTTCAATATTTCTACGGAATCCAAAGTGATCTTCCCCGAGGTCGGCCTCTACCAGTTTTTCCATTCTTCTGTAAGGAATTCGTGTTACTATTTTGCAACCGTTACTTATTAAACTGATGGTTCGGTAATTTTCACATCTGTCAGCACCTGCTTTCTTTGGAATAGGAATTACTATATTCTTCTTATTGAGTCTGAAAGTATTTCACCTGTCTCATTTGTCTTTCTCACCAGATGGTAGAGTTCTGTCAGTGCTGGCTCTCCCAAAGCTATCAGTAGCTCTAATGGAATGTTGTCTAACACCGGGGCCTTTCCTGGACTTAAGTCTTTCAGTGCTTTGTCAAACTCTTCACGCAGTATCATATCTATCATTTCATCTTCATCTACATCCTCTTCCACTTCCTTAATATTGCCCTTAACTACACCTCCCATGTTAGACCCTCTATATACTCCTTCCACCTTTCCGCTTTCCCTTCTTTGATTGGGACTCTTGATATTCATACAGGTTGTTCTGTTTTCTCCAAAGAACCTGTAAGCAATGTCTATCTTACCTCTAGTGATACATGTTTCCACATCCTTACTTTCCTGCTTAGCAATTTTGCACTTCCTGTCGACTTCATTTTTTAGACGTTTATATTCCTATTCACCTGATTCATTCATTTCATTTTTATATTTTCTTCTTTCGTCGATTAAATTAAATATCATCTGTGGTATCCAAGAATTTCTACTAGTCCTCGGCTTTTTACCTACTTCATCCACTGCCGCCTTCACTATTTCATCTATCAGAGCTGCCCAATCCCTTTCTTCTGCATTTCTTTCCCCTGTCTTGTCAGTCTTTACCTAATGCTCCCTCTGAAACTCTCTACAATCGCTGGTTTTTTCAGTTTATCCACATCCCAACTCCTTTAAGTCCTGCCCTTTTGCAGTTTCTTCAGTTTTAATCTGCAGTTCATAAATAATACATTGTGGCCAGAGCCCACATCTGCCGCAGGAAATGTCTTACAATTAAAACCCTGGTCCCTAAATCTCTGTCTTACGATTACACATTCAGTCTGAAACCTTCTGGTATCTCCAGGTCTCTTCCACGTATACAGTCTTCACTCATGGCTCTTAAACCATTAGCTATGATTAAGTTATGCTCTGAGCAAAATTCTCCCAGGCCACTTCCTCTTTCAGTTCTTTCCCCTATTCCATATTCCCCTACTATTTCTCCTTCTCTCCCTTTTCCTAATATTGAATTCCAGTCCCCCATGACTATCTGAATAATTTCTTTTATCACATCATAAACTTCCTCATTTGCGGAGCTAGTTAGCATATAAACTTCTACTACTGTGGTGTGTGTGGGCTTTGTGTCTATCTGGGCTACAATAATTCGTTCACTATGCTGTTCATAGTGCCTTATCCGAGTTCTTATTTTCTTATTCGTTATTAAACCTACTCCTTCATTACCCCTATTTGATTTTGTATTTATAACCCTGTATTGACCTGACCAGAAGTCCTGTTCCTCTTGGCACCAAACTTTACTAATTCCCACTATATCTAACTTTAAGCTACACATTCCCCTTTTTAAATTTCCGAACCTACCTGCCAGATTAGGGGATCTGACATTCCACGTTCCGATCCGTAGAATGCCAGTTTTGGTTCTCCTGATAACGACATCCTTATCGGTAGTCGCTTCTCGGAGATCGGAATTGGAGGAGGGGTGGGGGGGGGGGGTGCTATTTTTCCTCTGGAATATTTTACCCAACAGGATACTGTCATAGTTTAACCATACAGTAGCGCTTCATGCCATCGAGAAAAACTACGGCTGTAGTTTCCCATTGTTTCAGCCGTTCGCAGTACCAACACAGCAAGGCCGTTTTGTTTACTGTTACAAGGGCATATCAGTCAATCATCGAGACTGATGGCACTACATTAGTGAAAAGGCTGCTGCCCCTCTTCAGGAACCACACGTTTGTCTGGCCTCTCAACAGCTGCCCCTCAGTTGTGGTTGCACCTACGGTACGGCTATCTGTATCGCTTAGGCACGGAAGCCTCCCCAGGAACGACATGTTCTATGGTTTTATGACACCCGTTCCAACCTAATCAGTAGCAACATCTACACCAGAAGCTGTGTAAACGTTACACCGATCTGATAAGTACGTTCACACTGTTACGTTTTCTGTAAATGTGACGCAATTTTTTAATCACTGAAACAGACTGACTTAACCGCTCAACGAGTGAAGTTTCATTTCAGTTCCTCCTCCTCCTCCTCTGCGTACTTGACTTTTTTATTATAAACTGTATAAAACACGGTGTACATTCCGACATTTCTTGAGAATACAACACAAGTCCATATCAGCTTCTATGAACAAAAACTGGTAGTATCATCAGTCAGAATATTATTCTTTTCGTCTCATATTTAAATGAGGACTGTCTAAAAACTAAATTACCGTAAAGGTTGTTGTATCGTGTCGTATGTCTATTACGGATGTCGATTCTGCCTGAGCAATTAGCCACGCAGCCGAGAAAGCAACTGTAGCAACCAAGTACAATAAGCATTTAATGACGCACATTCTGAGAAGGGAGCCACGTAACGGTGCTCAATTAACAATAAGACGGATCCACTAATCACGAAGCAGACGTTATCAAAGCTTTCCATACCTTACATTTTATTATTAATTCAGAGAACAGCTATGTAAACTACGGAAAACAACTGAGAAATTATAATCTGTATAATCCGGCATCCGGATCCGATAAAGAAGTGAGGCTGTCTGGCGGCAGTTGTTTCACTCTTATCAGACATTCTAAGAATTCCACTTAGCAGACAAAGCATTGCTGAGCGTAGCACTTCAGTCTTGTTGAGGAATACGCAAGTAGCGTGGGGTTTGTTTGCGCACGTATTGGACTGAGCACGTAACTGCAACGTGCAAAAAGCCACCAACATAGCTCCATGCAGTACAAAAATACGGAAAGCTCTCCTCTATAGACCTGAAAAAGAAACTTGTACGAACACTTACACTTACAGTTACTGATTACAGCGATGTTGTGCTGTAAGTACTTACGAGGAAAGCTCTTCACAGACAATACTAATGCACTCTGATTACCGTACAAGCTGGCACAGAGAACAGCAAATATAATCATTTATATACTCGACAATAAGTGTGTATTAGTACGAAGTTACATTGACATTCGGCCAAATCTTCTGCGTGCTTTGCTTTTACTTTCAAATATTTAAGAGAGTTCATAAAAATTCGAATTCATTTACTATGGAGAAAAATCTGATTTGTTGTGCCCAAGATCTTTTATCAAGACCCATCATTTAATTAATACCGTACAACAATGGTTCGTTTTCATTATACCTACTTTAAAAATTAGAGTAGTTTCTCAGTTTGGGTGGGAAAGTTATACACTCCTGGAAATTGAAATAAGAACACCGTGAATTCATTGTCCCAGGAAGGGGAAACTTTATTGACACATTCCTGGGGTCAGATACATCACATGATCACACTGACAGAACCACAGGCACATAGACACAGGCAACAGAGCATGCACAATGTCGGCACTAGTACAGTGTATATACACCTTGCGCAGCAATGCACGCTGCTGTTCTCCCATGGAGACGATCGTAGAGATGCTGGATGTAGTCCTGTGGAACGGCTTGCCATGCCATTTCCACCTGGCGCCTCAGTTGGACCAGCGTTCGTGCTGGACGTGCAGACCGCGTGAGACGACGCTTCATCCAGTCCCAAACATGCTCAATGGGGGACAGATCCGGAGACCTTGCTGGCCAGGGTAGTTGACTTACACCTTCTAGAGCACGTTGGGTGGCACGGGATACATGCGGACGTGCATTGTCCTGTTGGAACAGCAAGTTCCCTTGCCGGTCTAGGAATGGTAGAACGATGGGTTCGATGACGGTTTGGATGTACCGTGCACTATTCAGTGTCCCCTCGACGATCAACAGAGGTGTACCACTGGAGGCGGGCTGCACGATGTTGGGGCGTGAGCGGAAGACGGCCTAACGGTGTGCGGGACCGTAGCCCAGCTTCATGGAGACGGTTGCGAATGGTCCTCGCCTATACCCCAGGAGCAACAGTGTCCCTAATTTGCTGGGAAGTGGCGGTGCGGTCCCCTACGGCACTGCGTAGGATCCTACGGGTTTGGCGTGCATCCGTGCGTCGCTGCGGTCCAGTCCCAGGTCGACGGGCACGTGCACCTTCCGCCGACCACTGGCGACAACATCGATGTACTGTGGAGACCTCACGCCCCACGTGTTGAGCAATTCGATGGTACGTCCACCCGGCCTCCCGCATGCCCACTATACGCCCTCGCTCCAAGTCCGTCAACTGGACATACGGTTCACGTCAACGCTGTCGCGGCATGCTACCAGTGTTAAAGACTGCGATGGAGCTCCGTATGCCACGGCAAACTGGCTGACACTGACGGCGGCGGTGCACAAATGCTGCGCAGCTAGCGCCATTCGACGGCCAACACCGCGGTTCCTGGTGTGTCCGCTGTGCCGTGAATGTGATCATTGCTTGTACAGCCCTCTCGCAGTGTCCGGAGCAAGTATGGTGGGTCTGACACACCGGTGTCAATGTGTTCTTTTTTCCATTTCCAGGAGTGTAGAAGGGTAGGGGGCGGGTGAGGGAGAGCGCGCAGCGTTAGGAGTTCTCCGAGGAGTGGTGCGGACTCCACCCATTTCTTTTTCGTAATAATGGCCAAAAACTCTGGAAGTGTCAGGGGTAATATACTATTTATCGTCCATGTTTCACTTCCTTACATGGCTACACTCCATACTAATACTTCGAGAAACGACTTCCTGACATTTAAATCTATACTCGATGTTAACAAATTTCCCTTCTTCAGAAACCCTCTTCTTGCCATTGCCCGTCTACATTTTATATCCTCTCTACTTCGACCATCATCAGTTATTTTGCTCCCCAAATAGCAAAACTCCTTTACAACTTTGTCTCATTTCCTAATCTAATTCCCCCAGCATCACCCGATTTAATTCGACTACATTCCATCATCCTCGTTTTGCTTTTGTTGATGTTCCTCTTACATTCTCCTTTCAAGACACTGTCCATTCCGTTTAACTGCTGTCCCAAATCCTTTGCTGTCTCTGACAGAATGACAATGTCATCGGCGAACCTCAAAATTTTTATTTCTTCTCCATGGATTTTAATACCTACTCCGAATTTTTCTATTGTTTTCTTTACTGCTTGCTCAATATACAGATTGAATATCATCGGGGAGAGGCTACAGCCCTGTATTACTACCTTCCCAACCACTGCTTCACTTTCATGTCCCTCGACTCTTCTAACTGCCATCTGATTTCCGTACAAATTGTAAATAGCCTTTCGCTCCCTATATTTTACCCCTGCCACCTTTAGATTTTGAAAGAGAGTATTCCAGTCAACATTGTGAAACCGTTTCTCTAAATGTACAAATGAGACAAACATAGGTTTGCATTTCCTTAATCTAGCTTCTAAGATAAGTCGTAGGGTCAGTATTGCTCACGTGATCCAACATTTCTACGGAAAACAAACTGATCTACCCCGAGGTCGGCTTCTACTAGTTTTTCCATTCGTCTGTAAAGAATTCGTGTTAGTATTTTGCTGCTGTGGCTTAATAAACTGATTGTTCGGTAATTTTCACATCTGTCAACACCTGCTTTTTTGGTATTGGAATTATTATATTCTTCTTGAAGTCTGAGGGTATTTCGTCTGTTTCGTACATCTTGCTCACCAGATTATAGAGTTTTGTCAGGACTGGCTCTCCCAAGGCCGTCAGTAGTTCCAATGGAATGTTGTCTACTCCGACGGCCTTGTTTCGACTCAGGTGCTTCAATTCTCTGTCAGACTCTTCACGCAGTATCGTGTCTCCCATTTCATCTTCATTTTTACCGAGCGAGGTGGCGCAGTGGTTGGCACACTGGATTCACATTCGGGAGGACGACGGTTCAATCCCGTCTCCAGCCATCCTGATTTAGGTTTTCCGTGATTTCCCTACATCGCTTCAGGCAAATGCCGGGATGGTTCCTTTGAAAGGGCACGGCCGATTTCCTTCCCAATCCTTCCCTAACCCGAGCTTGACCTCCGTCTCTGATGACCTCGTTGTCGACGTGACGTTAAACGCTAACCACTACCACCACCACCATCTTCATTTACATCCTCTTCCGTTTCCATAATATTGTCCTCAAGTACATCGTTCTTGTGTAGACCCTCTATATACTCCTTCCACCTTTCAGCTTTCCCTTCTTTGCTTAGAACTTGGTTTCCATCTGAGCTCTTCATGTTCATACAAGTGGTTCTCTTATTTCCAAAGATCTCTTTAATTTTCCTGTAGGCAGTCTCTGTCTTACCCCAAGTGAGATAAGCCTCTACATCCTTACATTTGTCCTCTAGCCAACCCTGCTTAGCCATTTTGCACTTCCTGTCAAACTCATTTTTGAGACGTTTGTATTCCTTTTTGCCTGCTTCATTTACTGCATGTTTATATTTTCTCCTTTCATCAATTAAATTCAATATTTCTTCTGTTACCCAAGGATTTCCACTAGCCCTTGTCTTTTTACCTACTTGATCCTCTGCTGCCTTCACTACTTCATCCCTCAAAGCTACCCATTCTTCGTTTACTGTATTTCTTTCCCCCATTCCTGCCAATTGTTCCCTTATACTCTCCCTGAAACTCTGTACATCCTCTGGTTTAGTCAGTTTATCCAGGTACCATCTCCTTAAATTCCCACCTTTTTGCAGTTTCTTCAGTTTTAACCAATAGATTGTGGTCAGAGTCCACATCTGGCCCTGGAAATGTTTTACAATTTGAAACCTGGTTCCTAAATCTCTGTCTTACCATTATATAATCTATCTGATACCTTTAAGTGTCTCCAGTGTTCTTCCATGTATACAACCTTCTTTCATGAATCTGAAACCAAGTGTTAGCTATGATTAAGTTATGCTCTGTGAAAAATTCTACCAGGTGGCTTCCTCTTTCGTTTCTTAGCCCCAATCCATATTCATTTACTACGTTTCCTTCTCTCCCTTTTCCTACAATCGAATTCCAGTCACCAATGACTATTAAATTTTCGTCTCCCTTCACTATCTGAATAATTTCTTTTATTTCATCATACATTTCTTCAATTTCTTCGTCATCTGCAGGGCTACTTGGCATATAAACTTGTACTACTGAAGTAAGTGTGGGCTTCGTATCTATCTTGGTCACAATAATGCGTTCACTATGTTGTTTGTAGTAGCTTACCCGCATTCCTATTTTCCTATTCATTATTAAACCTACTCCTGCATTACCCCTATTTGATTTTGTGTTTATAACCCAGTAGTCACCTGACCAGAAGTCTTGTTCCTCCTGCCACCGAACTTCACTAATTTCCACTATATCTAACTTTAACCTGTCCATCTCCCTTTTTAAATGTTTTAACCTACCTGCCCGATTGAGTGATCTGACATTCCACGCTCCGATCCGTAGAACGCCAGTTTTCTTTCTCCTGATAACGACGTCCTCTTGAGTAGTCCCCACCTGGAGATCCGAATGGGGGACTATTTTACCTCCGGAATATTTTACCCAAGAGGACGTCATCATCATTTAATCATACACTAAAGCTGCATGCCCTCGGGAAAAATTACGGCCGCAGTTTCCCCTTTGCTTTCAGCCGTTCGCAGTACCAGCAGAGCAATGCCGTTTTGGTTAGTGTTACAGGGCCAGATCAGTCAATCATCCAGACTGTTGCCCCTGCAACTACCGAAAAGGCTGCTGCCCCTCTTCAGGAACCACACGTTTGTCTGGCCTCTCAACAGATAACTCTCCGTTGTGGTTGCACCTACGGTACGGCTATCTGTATCGCTGAGGCACGCAAGCCTCCCCACCAACGGCAAGGTCCATGGTTCACGGAGGGAAGAATAGAAGCTTTCGAAATGTGGTGCTACAGAAGATGGCTCAAGATTAGGTGGGTAGATCACATAACTAATGAAGAGGAATTAAATAGGATTGGGGAGAAGAGGAGTTTGTGGCACACCTTGACTAGAGGAAGGGATCGCTTTGTAGGACATGTTCTGAGACACCAATTAAGTATTGGATGGCAGCGTGGAGGGTAAAAGGCGTAGAGGCAGACCAAGAGATGAATACACTAAGCAGATTCAGAAGGATATAGGTCCTGCGAGATGAAGAAACTTGCACAGGATAGAGTAGCTTAGAGAGCTGCATCAAACCAGTCTCAGGACAGAAGACCACAACAACAATGGGAAATAGTGAATGAACCCGACCTATATGGGTAGCGCCCATGGCTAATAGTCACAAGGTCATGGGCATAGGTTGGTACCAAGCCACTGTTTAAATTTTGAATAAATATCATCAGCAATGGTGACCGAAGACTTGTAGTACGTCACCGTCGCTCTGCCTACATCTCTCTCAAAGAGGGCGGAGGAGGAGTCAGACGTTCATGGCACACCCTTGCTCTTCGGGTCGGAAACTGTACTAAAAAGGGCGAAAGAATCAGCAACGATCAACGGCATGAAGATTTAGAAGGCAATGCAGACGAGTGCATTAAAATACCTAATGTTTATCGACAGAACATATGACATGGGATTGAAAATGTATCATGATGATCTCTCCATTGGCAAAATACTCCGGATTACTCCCCCATTCGGATCTCCAGGAGTGTACTGCGTTCTTTATATCTGTGATGTTCGACTCTTTGATCATATTCCATCGTAATATGCACAACCATCCTGGTTACGTGGAGACAAGGGCAGAGATTTCCATACCCTTTGTCTCCTCTTCAGTGTTATCGACGAAAACTGCCCCTCATATCTGCCCTCAGTCTTAACGCTCTTGTCTAAACAATATGGCAGATAAATCTGTTCCACTGAGAGCAGAATCCTCTTAGTGCCACTCCAGCGCTCAGGCACTCTGTCGAAGTCCTTTCCAGTTGCAGGAACCCGACGCTGGAACGACCTCCCGTATAATATTAGAGAACTGAATAACACCCCCAGCGTCACACGACAGTTAATGACGTCTCTTCTAAAGCAAGCATAAGAATTGCCCTTGTCCCTGTACACACTCGTTACTTTTGGACATCCTTCATTCCTACCAGATCTTCCTCAATTCCAATTATTCCTAGCTAATGCAGACTACTTTCATTTCTTTTACCCAAAAGTTGTTATTTCAGAAAACATCTGTTTTGTACAGCTCTAAATCTTTTTTGTATCTTCTACTGCCATTGTTATTACAGTCTTTATTATTATCACTATTATTGTCACTGTTACTGTCACTATTAGTGGCAGCAACTTCAGCAGTTCATTTACTGCCAGTATTAACGTGATTTTAATGCTATATTAAAATAATTATTTCTCAGGTAACTATGATGCAAAGAAGGAGCTGTATATTCGAAACTCTACTTCTATGTAAGAGGGGGCTTGACGGACCTAATCAGATCATATTAAGGAAATATATACACTGAAGAGCCAAAGTAACTCATCCACCTGCCAAATATCGTGTAGGGCCTCCACGAGCACGCAGAATTGCCGCAACACGACGTGGCATGGACTCGTCTAATATCTGAAGTAGTGCTCCAGGAAACTGACACCGTGAATCCTGCAGAGGGTTCACAAATCTGTAAGAGTTCGACGGAGAGGATCTCTCTCCTTAACTGCACGTTAGAAGGCATCTCAGATATGCTCAATAATGTTCACCTCTGGGGAGTTTTGTGGAAAGCGAAAGTGTTGTAAGTAGGCTGTTTAGGTTTTTATGTTGGTAACGTCACCTAGTGCTCTGTATGAAAATCACTGGCTGAGCTGTGTGAAGTCTGTGGCTGGTTGGCAAATTGTTGGAATATTCGCCATTGTAGTGTTGGGCAGTTGGATGTGAACAGCTCGTAGCGTTGCGCAGTTGGTCAGCCGGCAGCAGTGGTGGATGTGGGGAGAGAAATGGCACAATTCTGAGAGCGGACAATCTGGACGTGTGTCCATCAGAAAGAGTAAACTTGTAATATTGGATATCGTGAACTGATATATATATAATGACTTTGAAACATTATTAAGGTAAATACATTGTTTGTTCTCCATCAAAATGTTTCATTTGCTAACTATGCCTATCAGTAGTTAGTGCCTTCCGTAGTTTGAATCTTTTGTTTAGCTGGCAGTAGTGGCGCTCGCTGAAAGTCAGATTGCGTTGCGCTAAAAATATTGTGTGTTACTTTAGTGCTGATCAGAACAGGTAAAGAGCGAAATGTCAGTACGTTCAGTTCTACTCAGCTGTTTGAAAATCGAATAATGTAAGAGGTTTATCAGCACAGTCATTCATAAATTTTTCTAAGGGGAAATTTCACTGTTTAGATTCAGAAGAGTGTTCGTGGAGCCACTGTGTAGTAGTTCTGGATATGTGAGGTGTCACATTGTCCTGCTGGAACCGCACAAGTCTGTCGGGGTGCACAATGGATATGAGCGCATGAGCGAATGCAGGTGACCAGACAGGATACTTAGGTACGTGTCACCTATCAGAGTCGTTTCTAGACGTATAAAGGATCCCATATGACTCCAACTGCGCACGCCCCACACCATTACAGAGCCTCCACCATCTTGAACTGTCCCCTGCCGACATACAGGGTCCATGGATTCATGAGGTTGCCTCCATACCTGTAAACGTCCATCCGCTCGATATAATTTGAAATGAGACTCGTTCGACAAGGCAACATGTTTCCAGTCATCAACATCCAATGTCGGCGTTCACGGCCCCAGGCGACACGTAATGCTTTGTGTCGTACAGTCATCAAGGGTACACGAGTGGGCCTTCATCTCCAAAATACAATATCGATGATGTTTCGTTGAATGGTACGCTCACTTATACTTGTTCATGGCTCAGCATTGAAATCTGTAGTAATTTGCGCAAGTTTTGCCCTTTTGTCACGTTGAACTATTCTCTTCCGTCGTCGTTGGTCCCATTCTGAGAATCTTTTTGCTGTTTCTTCAGTTTTAATCTACAGTTCATTAGATAGCGGTCAGAATCCACATCTGCCCCTGGAAATGTCTTACAATTTAAAACCTGGTTCCTAACTCTCTCTCTTACCATTATATAATCTACCTTAAACGTTCCAGAGTCTCCAGGCCTCTTATATGTATGCAACCTTCTTTCAAGATTCTTGAGCCAAGTGTTAGCTATGATTAAGTTATGCTCTGTGCAAACTTCTACCAGGCGCCTTCCTCTTTCATTCCTTACCCCCATTCCATATTTACCTACTACGTTTCCTTCTCTTCCTTTCCTTACTATCGAATTTACAATCCCCCATGTCTATTAAATTTTCGTCTCCCTTAAGTATCTGAATTATTTCTATTATCACGTTATAGATTTCTTCAATCTCTTCATCATCTGCGTAAGTAGTTGGCATATAAACTTGTACTACTGTGGTAGGCGTCGGCTTCGTGTCCATTGTGGCTACAATAATGCGTTCACTATGCTGTTCGTAGTACATTATCCGCGTTCTTATTTTCTTATTCATTGTGAAACGGTTTACACATCCGATAAGTACGATCGCCCTGCTAAGTTCTCTGTAAATCTGACACCATTTTGTAATCTCTGAAACATGTTGACTTAACCTCTCAACGTGTGATGTTTCATTTCATTTCCTCCTCGACTTCTGCGTACTTCACCTTTTTGTTAGACAGTGTACAACACACGGTGTAAACTCCAACATTTGTCCGGATATCACGCAAATCAGTTTCAGCTTTCCACTGCACAAAATGGCTCTGAGCACTATGGGACTTAACATCTTAGGTCGTCAGTCCCCTAGAACTTAGAACTACTTAAACCTAACTAAAGTAAGGACATCACACAGATCCATGTCCCAGGCAGGATTCGAACCTATGACCGTAGCGCTCCCGCGGTTCCGGACTGCAGTGCCTAGAGCCGCAAGACCACCGCGGCCGGCTTCTACTGCACGACAACTGGAGTATCATCAGTCACAGTATTATTCTTTTCGCCTCTACAAGGTGAGGCAGCTAAGTCATAACAGCCCTTGTATATCCCGAAACAGATACAATGATGCCGTTAGGACAGTGAATTGCAGGGACAGGGGCTACTTGAATGCATCACATTTCATGTCTGTACTATTTTTTATTACAGACAAATGAGGCCATCTTTGGTTTCTTTAAGTGGAAACCCTATGTTAAATTTTACCGTAACATGATGGGCTTAAAAAGACGGTTTCAAATATGTATATATCATAATACACTCCTGGAAATTGAAATAAGAACACCGTGAATTCATTGTCCCAGGAAGGGGAAACTTTATTGACACATTCCTGGGGTCAGATACATCACATGATCACACTGACAGAACCACAGGCACATAGACACAGGCAGCAGAGCATGCAAAATGTCGGCACTAGTACAGTGTATATCCACCTTTCGCAGCAATGCAGGCTGCTATTCTCCCATGGAGACGATCGTAGAGATGCTGGATGTAGTCCTGTGGAACGGCTTGCCATGCCATTTCCACCTGGCGCCTCAGTTGGACCAGCGTTCGTGCTGGACGTGCAGACCGCGTGAGACGACGCTTCATCCAGTCCCAAACATGCTCAATGGGGGACAGATCCGGAGATCTTGCTGGCCAGGGTAGTTGACTTACACCTTCTAGAGCACGTTGGGTGGCACGGGATACATGCGGACGTGCATTGTCCTGTTGGAACAGCAAGTTCCCTTGCCGGTCTAGGAATGGTAGAACGATGGGTTCGATGACGGTTTGGATGTACCGTGCACTATTCAGTGTCCCCTCGACGATCAACAGAGGTGTACGGCCAGTGTAGGAGATCGCTGCCCACACCATGATGCCGGGTGTTGGCCCTGTGTGCCTCGGTCGTATGCAGTCCTGATTGTGGCTCTCACCTGCACGGCGCCAAACACGCATACGACCATCATTGGCACCAAGCCAGAAGCGACTCTCATCGCTGAAGACGACACGTCTCCATTCGTCCCTCCATTCACGCCTGTCGCTACACCACTGGAGGCGGGCTGCACGATGTTGGGGCGTGAGCGGAAGACGGCCTAACGGTGTGCGGGACCGTAGCCCAGCTTCATGGAGACGGTTGCGAATGGTCCTCGCCTATACCCCAGGAGCAACAGTGTCCCTAATTTGCTGGGAAGTGGCGGTGCGGTCCCCTACGGCACTGCGTAGGATCCTACGGGTTTGGCGTGCATCCGTGCGTCGCTGCGGTCCGGTCCCAGGTCGACGGGCACGTGCACCTTCCGCCGACCACTGGCGACAACATCGATGTACTGTGGAGACCTCACGCCCCACGTTTTGAGCAATTCGGCGGTACGTCCACCCGGCCTCCCGCATGCCCACTATACGCCCTCGCTCAAAGTCCGTCAACTGCACATACGGTTCACGTCCACGCTGTCGCAGCATGCTACCAGTGTTAAAGACTGCGATGGAGCTCCGTATGCCACGGCAAACTGGCTGACACTGACGGCGGCGGTGCACAAATGCTACGCAGCTAGCGTCATTCGACGGCCAACACCGCGGTTCCTGGTGTGTCCGCTGTGTCATGCGTGTGATCATTGCTTGTACAGTCCTCTCGCAGTGTCCGGAGAAAGTATGGTGGGTCTGACACACCGGTGTCAATGTGTTCTTTTTTCCATTTCCAGGAGTGTATTTAGGCGAATAGTTTTTGAGACACAGGTATGTTCCCGTATCGTACTCGTCCTTCGAAGCGGCGTTGTCCAAAGCGACGTTTCCTGTTGACCACTGAGGAACTTAACAGGTAAGCCGTTGTTTTCCTGCTTCTCGAGAACGCCGCAAAGATGATGCACGACGTAGCTGGAGAGAAGGGTTTAAATGTGCTGCTGGGGTAATGAGACGTCGCATTTCCGTCACAGTTTCTTGGAGCAAACATGTACACCAACGAAGAAAAGTTAGATATGCTTCTAGTGTATAGTGAAAGCAGAAGAAATGATGTTAGACCAATAAAGCGATATGGAGAGGTGTATCCTGATCGTGAGCGTCCTACGCGCCAACTTCTTGCACATATTTGCAAGAAACTACTTCAATCGGAATCATCGAACGCCATACAGAGGACAAGGTAGAAAACTGCAACTGGCGACGTACATGAAGAGGGCGTTCTAGCGTTGGTGGATAACGATCCGACAGTGTCGTCGCGACGAATCGCCTCGGAATGTGGTCTCAGTCAAAGTGTTCTGCGCATATTGCACTGGCATAGATTTCAATAAACAATTCCCGCTGTGGATTTCTAACGGCGCCAGGAATTTTACCGGTTTGCTGTGCAGCGCCTACAAGATGATCCAACGTCTTTTCAACGGATGCTTTTACTGATGAAGCGACTTTCACCAAGCTCGGTAATGTGAATTTACATAATATGGATTACTGGTCAATAGAGAACCGTCACTGGGTTCGATAGGTACAGCATTACCAACCGTGGAGTGTTAACGTGTGGTGCGGCATCATCGGAAATGTCATTGTGGGGGCGTACGTCATTCCGGGTATATTAAATGGCAATAGCTACGCATAGTTCCTGCGAAACGTTCTGCCCAATTTGCTGGAAGAGGTACCACAAACTACGCGTCGATGCGCGTGGGTCCAGCATGACGGCTGCCCTGCCCGCTCTTCCCGTGTGGCTGCAGAGCTGTTCAATGAAAAGTTCCCGGATTGTCGGATAGGACGACGTGCTGAAGTGAAGTGGCCAGCACGGTCTCCTGATTTGACCCCTCTTGACTGTTTTCTGTGGGGAGCAATCAAACATAAACTGAATGCTCAAATACCAACTACGCCAGGCGATATGAAGCAACGTATCAACGAACTGTACGCTGATATCTCACGTGACACCCTCGCAGCCGTTCACAAGTCATTCTAACGCCGACTACAAATGTGCGCTGCAGCAGAGGGGAAGCATTTTGAGCACACGCTTCAATAAAGTTTTGTATCATGTACAGTATGTATTTTGCATCTTTGTGTGTATTTGCTTCGTATTGTGATCAGTAGTAAATATTTTCAAATAAGAAAGAAATGCGTACGAAATAATCGTGACGACAAAGGGCCTCCTCATTTTCATTTGTCTTTCTGTTACTTAAAATTTATTAACACCTTGTAGTATTTTAATACTGTATGTTATCTGCTATTTTGGTATCACAGTTGTCAAGTAACTGAATAATATTTGCGACGCATCATCAGTTAATTTTTGCGCAAAATATCGCAGTATGTCTTATTATTGTCGGGTAAATGGGCGTGTTTGTCTAAGCACTGACTTGCGATGTTTACCACGTACTCTACACAACAGGAAAGGTCGCATTGGACAACGCCGCTTCGAAGGACGAATACGATACGGGAACATATTTGTGTCTCAAAAACTATTAGCCTAAATATTATGATATACACATATTTGAAACTGTCTTTTTAAGCCCATCATGTTACGATAAAATTTAACATAGGGTTTCCATTTAAAGAAACCTAAGATGGCTTCATTTGTCTGTAATAAAAAATAGCACATACATGAAATGTGCTGTGTTCAAGTAGCCCCTGTCCCTGCTATTCACTGTCCAAACGGCATCTTTGTATCTGTCACGGTTTGGGAGATACAAGGGGTGTTGTGACTTAGCTGTCTCACCCTCTTCACACGAAAATATCAAATTGTTGTTGTGTCATGTCGTATGTCTGTTACGGATGTCGATTCCTTCTCAGCAATTAGCCACGCAGCCGAAAAGGCAACTGTAGCGACCACGTGCAACGATAAGCAGTAAACGACACTCTTTGAGAAGGGAAATCACGTAACGGTGTTCAATTAACAAGAAACCGGATCCACTTATGATTAAGAAGACGTTGTCAAAGCTTTCAATACATTACATATTATTATTAATTCAGCGAACAGCCTCATAAACTACGAAAAACGACTGTGAAATTATAATCTGTACGTGCACTGATAAATATGAGGATCCGGGATCCAGATCCGATAAAGAAGTGAGGCTGTTTGGCGGCAGTTATTTCACTCTTATCAGACATTCTAAGAATTCCACTTAGCAGACAAAGTATTGCTCAGCGTAGCACTTCAATCTTGGTGAGGAACACCCAAGTGGCGTGGGTTTTGTTTGCGCACGTATTGGACTGAGCAAGTAAATGCAACGTGCAAAAAGGCACCAACATATCTCCATGGCGCACAAAATGAGGCAAGCTCTTCCCTACTGACATCAAAAACAAACTTGTACAAACACTTACACTTAAATTTATTGATAACAGCGACGTTGTGCTGTAAGGTCATACGAGGAAAGCCCTCGACAAATAACACTAATGCACTCTGGTTACCGTTCTAGCTGTGACAGAGAACAGCAACTCTAATTAATTACATACTCACCAATATGTGTATATTAGTACGAAGTAACATTGTCATTCGACCAAGCCTACTACATGCTTCGCTTTTACTTCGAAATATTTTAGAGAGTTAGAAAAATTTTAGTTCATTTACTATGATGATACATGTATTTTGTTGTGGCCTATATTTTTCGTCAATATAGTTCGTTTAATTAAGATTGTACAATAATGCTTCAATTTCATTATACCCATTTTCAAAATTATCGTAGTTGCTCAGTTTGGGCGGAAACAGTTCCGGAAGGGTAATTTTATGCTGAGGAAAAGAGGGGTGGATAGGGGGGGGGGGGGCAGCGTTAGCAGCAGTTCTCCGAAGAGCGGTACAGCTCCGCCCCTTCGTTCTTGGTGCTGATGGGAAACAGTGATTGAACCCGTTGCGTCCACGTAGTAATCACAAGGTTTCGCACACACCCGATGCTTAAATTTTAAACAGAAATCAATACCAGTGGCGGTCGAGAACTTCTGACATAAGATATGACGCTCGCTCTGCCAACGGCCTTCTCAGAGAGGGAGGAGAAAGGGACACACGTTCAGAGCACTGCGTTGCATTTTGTGTCGGAAACTGCCCCATGTAGGCGAAGGAATCAGCGACGATCAGCGGCATCAGGCTGCAAAAAGGCAATGGAGACCAGTGTATTATCCACATGACATGTGACCTCTAGTTGAAAATGTATCATGATAATTTCTCCATTAGCAAAAGATTCCTGATTAGCCTCCCATTCGAATCTCCAGGAGTGCACTGTGTTCTTTATATCTATGAGGTTCCACTCTTTGTTCATATTTCACTGTAATACGCACAGCCGTCGTGGCTGCATGCAGACGAGCGCAGAAATTTCAATATCCTTTGTTTCCTCTTCTGTATTACCAACGAAAACTGTCCTTAATATCTCTCAGCGACCTTAATGCTCTTATCTGAATAACAGGACAGACAGCCGCAATGCAACGTTCAGGCGCTCCCTACGTGCTTCTCAGCTACAGAAGACAGTGAACGGTACATATAACGAAGTGAAGTTTGGAAGGACGAGACGAGGGATTGGCAGAATTGAAGCTGTGAAGACGGGTCGTGAGTCGTGCTTGGGTAGCGCAGTTGGTAGAGCACTTGCCCGCGAAAGGCAAAGGTCCCGTGTTCGAGTCTCGGTCCGGCACACAGTTTTAATCTGCCCGGAAGTTTTATAGGTAGACTTCATAGTACACAGCAAATGCAATTTAGAACAACTGTCTGGTCACATTTAAGAGTTCACTAAACGACGTTCCCTATCTATAGTCAGCAGTAAACGCTGATCTATGACCAAGTGAGCGAGAGCTGCCCTTCTGTCATCCGAATAGGCTTCTGTTCGCTGTCATCAGGTCATTGGCGGGTTGTACTCGGCCGGTAATTCGCCGAGGCGAAGTCGACATTTTCATTCTTAGTGCCGGCCGTTGTGGCCGAGCGGTCCTAGGCACATGAACCGCGCTGCTGCTACGGTCGCAGGTTCGAATCCTGCCTCCGGCATGGATGTGTGTGATGTCCTTAAGTTAGTTAGGTTTAAGTAGTTCTAAGTTCTAGGGGACTGATGACCTCAGAAGTTAAGTCCCATAGTGCTCAGAGCCAGTTGAACCATTTTTTTCATCCTTAGCGCCGGCCGTGGCGCTGTTGGAACTCACACGAGTGCCAAGTCTCTACGACACGACAGCACCTGCTCGCTCTTTTGGGCCTGCGGTGCTTTTTTCCTGGCTGTGTCTCGTTCGGACCACACAGCACTTAAAGGGTCACTTTGTTGTCCGTCTGTCTGTCTTTTAAGACCCCTTTTTCTCAGCGCCAGGTGTAGGTACCAAGTTTAAATTTAATGTCAGACGCTAATGTCTACCGACCTTTCGCATTGTAAATAATTTAACCTTCAGCGTCAATGCAATGAGAAGATACGACCATCCCTTATTTTCATACTCGTAAACCCACTCATCAAAATCTCTAGAGTACTTCCCACTGACTTACAATGGTGAAATTCGACAAGAAGTACGGTTTTACAGTACAAAATCAAATGAAAAAGTGAAAATTGTTAATTTGTAATTAAATGACATAAAAATATTTTTGGCATTAGTTGTCTGTCTGCATGTCTGCCTGCGTGTCCCTCTTTCGAGACCCTTTTTTTTCTCATGAAGGGATGTTGTTGTTGTTGTGGTCTTCAATCCTGAGACTGGTTTAATGCCCCTCTCCATGCCACTCTATCCTGTGCAAGCCTCTTCATCCCCCAGTACCTACTGCAACCTACATCCTTCTGAATCTGCTTAGTGTCTTCATCTCTTGGTCTCCCTCTACGATTTTTACCCTCCACGCTGCCCTCCAATACTAAATTGGTGATCCCTTGATGCCTCATAACATGTCCTACAAACCGATCCCTTCTTCTAGTCAAGTTGTGCCACAACCTTCTCTTCTTCCCTATCCGATTCAATACCTCCTCGTTAGTTATGTGATCTACCCATCTAATCTTCAGCATTCTTCTGTAGCACCACATTTCGAAAGCTTCTATTTTCTTCTTGTCCAAACTATTTATTGTCCATGTTTCACTTCCATACATGGCTACACTCCATAAAATACTTTCAGAAATGACTTCCAGACACTTAAATCTATACTCGATGTTAACAACATTCTCTTCTTCTGAAACGCATTCCTTGCCATTGCCAGTCTACATTTTATATCCTCTCTACTTCGACCATCATCAGTTATTTTGCTCCCCAAATAGCAAAACTCCTTTACTACTTTAAGTGTCTCATTTCCTAATATAATTCCCTCAGCATCACCAGACTTAATTCGACTACATTCCATTATACTTGATTTGCTTTTGTTGATTTCATCATATACCCTCCTTTCAAGACAATGTCCATTCCGAAATTTTCCCGGCGTATTTGTTCTTCTAATAATTTCCGGGTATGCAGCCGGATCCCGTCGACATTCTGCCACGATATTTCGGCCCAGAGACGTCCGGCCATCATCAGGTGAGTACACAACTACTGAAGAGCCCAGGTGCAGTCGCGGTATTTATACCGATTCTTGCGCACGTGTTGACATGCGCGGCATAGCCGAGTTGTACGTGCTGCCCTCGGTGGTGAAAGTAAAAGATCATCTAGTCATTGAGTATCGAATGACGCTGTCTATTCCGCTGTGAATGTATAATTTTAATAACAGGATTCCAAGTTTTATCCAGTTGAAAGCCGTTGTCACGATTTATAAGATTATCGGCAAGACGTATTTCCACTGATTCCTTGATTACGAAATCCCAAAATCCGGAAACCGGAGCTAAAATTTTTGTTCCATTGTATTCCATTGAATGTCCCATTGAAATACAGTGCTCTGCTACTGCCGATTTTGACGGTTGCCGCAGACGGGTGTATCTTTCATGTTCTGTACATCGTTCACGGACAGTTCTTGTCGTCTGGCCAATATATGCAGAGCCACATTCACAGGGAATTTTGTAGACGCCTGCTTTCTTCAGTTGTAAATCGTCTTTAACGGATCCAACCAGGGCCCGGTTCTTTGCTGGTGGACGGAAGATAACCTTGATTTTATTCTTCTTCAGTAATCGGCTATTTTCGACGACACATTCCCGGCGTATGGAAGAAACGCTTTTGTTGTATGGCCTCATGGCAGACAGGAACTGGAGAAATTCCTTCATCATTTAAACTCTTTACATGAGAACATCAAATTCACGATGGAGATTGAAAAAGATGGCACTTTACCATTTCTAGACGTGCTAGTATGCCGTAAAAATGATGGGTCATTAGGACATTCTGTGTACAGGAAACCGACTCACACAGATCTGTATCTCCAGGCGTCAAGCTGCCACCACCCAGCACAAACAGCCGGCGTTCTCAGTACCTTAATACATCGAGCGCATGTAATATCGGACGATGAAAACCTCCACGCAGAATTAGAACACTTGGAGAAGGTTTTTAAAGAGAATGGCTACACTTCACGCCAAATAAGAAAGGCCATGCACCACTGTCATAACAAGAAGCAGCGCACTGAGGACACTGATGACGACTTTAAATCAACTGAGTTTCTTCCATACGCCGGGAATGTGTCGTCGAAAATAGGCCGACTACTGAAGAAGAATAAAATCAAGGTTATCTTCCGTCCACCAGCAAAGAACCGGGCCCTGGTTGGATCCGTTAAAGACGATTTACAACTGAAGAAAGCAGGCGTCTACAAAATTCCCTGTGAATGTGGCTCTGCATATATTGGCCAGACGACAAGAACTGTCCATGAACGATGTACAGAACATGAAAGATAAACCCGTCTGCGGCAACCGTCAAAATCGGCAGTAACAGGGCACTGTATTTCATTGGGACATTCAATGGAATACAATGGAACAAAAATTTTAGCTCCGGTTTCCGGATTTTGGGATTCCGTAATCAAGGAATCAGTGGAAATACGTCTTGCCGATAATCTTATAAATCGTGACAACGGCTTTCAACTGGATAAAACTTGGAATCCTGTTATTAAAATTATACATTCACAGCGGAATAGACAGCGTCATTCGATACTCAATGACTAGATGATCTTTTACTTTCACCACCGAGGGCAGCACGTACAACTCGGCTATGCCGCGCATGTCAACACGTGCGCGAGAATCGGTATAAATACCGCGACTGCACCTGGGCTCTTCAGTAGTTGTGTACTCACCTGATGATGGCCGGACGTCTCTGGGCCGAAATATCGTGGCAGAATGTCGACGGGATCCGGCTGCATACCCGGAAATTATTAGAAGAATGTCCATTCCGTTCAACTGCTCTTCCAAGTCCTTTGCTGTCTCTGACAGAATTACAATGTCATCGGCGAACCTCAAAGTTTGTATTTCTTCTCCCTAGACTTTAATACCTACTCCTAATTTTTCTTCTGTTTCCTTTACTGCTTGCTCAATATACAGATTGAATAACATCGGGGAGAGGCTACAACCCTCTCTTACTCCCTTCCCAACAACTGCTTCACTTTCATGTCCCTCGACTCTTATAACTGCCATCTGGTTTCTGAAGCCTTTCGCTCCCTGTATTTTACCCCTGCCACCTTTAGAATTTGAAAGAGAGTATTCCAGTCAACATTGCCAAAAGCTTTCTCTAAGTCTACAAATGCTAGAAACGTAGGTTTGCCTTTCCTTAATCTTTCTTCTAAGATAAGTCGTTAGGTCAGTATTGCCTCACGCGTTGCAGTATTTCTACGGAATCCAAACTGATCTTCCCTGAGGTCGGTTTCTACTAGTTTTTCCATTCGTCTGTAAAGAATTAGAGTTAGTATTTTGCAGCTGTGGCTTATTAGACTGATTGTTCGGTAATTTTCACATCTGTCAACACCTGCTTTCTTTGGGATTTGAATTATTATGTTCTTCTTGAAGTCTGAGGGTATTTCGCCTGTTTCATACATCTTGCTCACCAGATGGTAGTGTTTTGTCAGGACTGGCTCTCCCAAGGCCGTCAGTAGTTCCAATGGAATGTTGTCTACTCCGGGGGCCTTGTTTCGACTGAGGTCTTTCAATGCTCTGCAAACTCTTCACGCAGTATCGCATCTCCCATGTCATCTTCATCTACATCCTCTTCCATTTCCATAATACTGTCCTCAAGTACATCGCCCTTGTATAGACCCTCTATATACTCCTTCCACCTTTCTGCTTTCCCTTCTTTGCTTAGAACTGGGTTTCCATCTGAGCTCTTCATGTTCGTACAAGTGGTTCTCTTATCTCCAAAGGTCTCTTTAATTTTCCTGTAGGCAGTATCTATCTTACCCCTAGTAAGATAAGCCTCTACATCCTTACATTTGTCCTCTAGCCATCCCTGCTTAGCCATTTTGCGCTTCCTGTCGATCTCATTATTGAGACGTTTGTATTCCTTTTTGTCTGCTTCACTTACTGCATTTTTATATTTTCTCCTTTCATCAATTAAATTTAATATTTCTTGTGTCACCCAAGGATTTCTACTAGCCCTCGTCTTTTTACCTACTTGATCCTCTGCTGCCTTCACTACTTCATGCCTCAAAGCTTCTTCTTCTACTGTATTTCTTTCCCCAATTCCTGTCAATTGTTCCCTTATGCTCTCCCTGAAACTCTGTACAACTTCTTGTTCTTTCAGTTTATCCAGGTCCCATCTCCTTAAATTCCCAAATTCTTTCAGTTTCTTAAGTTTTAATCTACAGGTCATAACCAATAGATTGTGGTCAGAGTCCACATCTGGCCCTGGAAATGCCTTACAATTTGAAACCTGGTTCCTAAATCTGTGTCTTACCATTATATAATCTATCTGATACCTTTTAGTATCTCCAGAGTTCTTCCATGTACACAACGTTCTTTCATGATTTTGAAACCAAATGTTAGCTATGATTAAGTTGTGCTCTGTGAAAAATTCTACCAGGTGGCTTCCTCTTTCATTTCTCTCCACCAATCCATATTCACCTACTACGTTTCCTTCTCTCCCTTTTCCTACAATCGAATTTCAGTCACCAATGACTATTAATTTATCGTCACCCTTCACTATCTGAATAATTTCTTTTATTTCACCATACGTTTCTTCAATATCTTCGTCATCTGCAGAGCTAGTTGGCATATAAACTTGTACTACTGTAGTAGGTGTGGGTTTCGCATCTATCTTGGCCACAATAATGCGTTCACTATGTTGTTTGTAGTAGCTTACCCGCATTCCTATTTTCCTATTCATTATTAAACCTACTCCTGCATTACCCCTATTTGATTTTGTGTTTATAACCCTGTAGTCACCTGACCAGAAGTCTTGTTCCTCCTGCCACCGAACTTCACTAATTCCCACTATATCTAACTTTAACCTGTCCATCTCCCTTTTTAAATGTTTTAACCTACCTGCCCGATTGAGTGATCTGACATTCCACGCTCCGATCCGTAGAACGCCAGTTTTCTTTTTCCTGATAACGACATCCTCTTGAGTAGTCCCCGCCTGGAGATACGAATGGGGGACTATTTTACCTCCGGAATATTTTACCCAAGAGGACGTCATCATCATTTAATCATTCAGTAAAGCTGCATGCACTCGGGAAAAATTACGGCCGTAGTTTCCCCTTGCTTTGAGCCGTTCGCAGTACCAGCAGAGCAATGCCGTTTTGGTTAGTGTTACAAGGCCATATCAGTCAATCATCCAGACTGTTGCCCCTGCAACTACTGAAAAGGCTGCTGCCCTTCTTCAGGAACCACACGTTTGTCTGGCCTCTCAACAGATACCCCTCCGTTGTGGTTGCACCTACGGTACCGCTATCTGTATCGCTGAGGCACGCAAGCCTCCCCACCAACGACAAGGTCCATGGTTCATGGGGGGAGGCAGGAAGGGATACAGGCATCAAATTGAAGTTTATGTTAAATACTGATATCTAAGGTCACGTGGCGGTGCAAATAATTTCGGCCTCAGTCAGTCAGTCAGTGCAACCAGAAGATACGGCCATGAGATCCAGTTATTCCGGTACTGGCAAGCCCACTCAACGAACGCTATTGGCTAACTATCCACATCGTATCGACGTGGTGGTGAAGCAGTAGAATGCATTTCTTGAAAGCGAGAAGCCGTGAGAAGTAATCTTGGCTAGGCCGCTGACCTTGGAGTCTTTGTTTTAACCTGCTGTTCAGCTCTGGGTGTGAGGAACGACCAGAACCGAGACTCCCCGACTGGATGAGTGGGTAGGCGGGGGACACACTTGTCACGGAAGTGGCGTCCAAAATCCACCAACACCAGGCCGCTGACTCACTCGGAGTTATTAATATCACCCACTAGAGAACCTGGCAGTGCTTCGTAATTGCTAAGTGTGTATAAGAATTGGATGTAGGTCCTAATCTCCTTCCTCCTTCCTCTTATCCTCCTCGCCCCTCCGTTTGTCCATTCCTTCTTCTCCCCGCGTCTCTGACCATCACCTTCCCATGCTCTTATGCCACACCGCCTCCATCCATCTGCTCCTGGCATCTCTCTGCCCATACACTCCCTCCTCTTCTTTATATTCATTTCCTCCCCCCCCCCCCCCTTATCGCTCCATCTTCTCCTCCCCCTTCCCTCTGACCTTATTTATTGTTATTGCAAGCAGAATCTTGATTGAAGATAGAAGTTAAAATGAATTGGTAAATCGGTTGGAACCATTAGTGCACAAGATATGTGAGACACCAACCCGGTTGCTGGATCTATTTAATGACAAAATTTTGTATCCCGCCTAGGAGGCGGCGCGTTGGGTAGGAACAGGAAAAGGAAAAGGTACTAATCTCTCGGTACTGCAAATACAGTTAAAGCACCTTTACTAGTGGATAAACATAATATGCAAACATATTCCATAACTTGCAAGGCGGTGCGAAGCAGAAGCGAAGTGCCCTGGCTGTCTGCACCTGATGAAATGGGCTGAAGCAGTCGCGCAGCTCGTAGTCCTCGACAGCACCGGCTAGAGGGCGCTGCCGTCTGTGTTCCTCGTAGTGCCAACTTGAGAAACTACTCCGTGGCATCGTTGCTACCGATACCACAAAAATTTCGCACGGTTTTATTCTACAAAGAGATTGGATTATTAAGTTAACCATAAATACAACTTCCCTGATTTCTGCTGGAAATAATTGCGAGAAGAGAAACATAACCACCCATTTTCGCAGCACATCTTAGCATGTTCTTTCTCGTAGCCGTTTCAAAAGCAAGTGTTTGTTGTATAACACGTCCCTAACTGCAGTGGTTTACACTGTGCGTCATCTATCAGTCAGTCAGATGGTCGAGGAACCACTCAACCGAATCGCTTCTTGAATTTGTGTGGACAGAATCAAAGCGCTGTCTAGACTCTTCGTCAGTCTCATTGACTCGACGATCATAAGCTAGCGTGCGTTGCGCGTGTGCCGATCGATATTTCGTACCAAAGAAATAAACCACGAACTGAAATCAACTTAATGTTTGCAACACACCAAATTACCACGAACAGACATCCATTTTGTTTTTGCAACACACCAAAGATATAATCGCCACCGATAACACACTGAAATATCGTTTTCAATTGTATTCGTTTTCGAAAAAATTAATATTCAACGCGGCATTTTTTGTTATAAAAATTTGCGACAGCAGAGCTGTGAGACTGAACATAACTATTATTGTTTTATGAAAACATGTGACAGCAGAACTGTCAAACTGACCGTTACACTTCTTTCATTGAGATTTTCATACAAAAGTACCGTCCCAATTTCCGACTATTCCGCAAGCTGTTCCAAAAATTTTCGTCATACAAATCTTGTCCTAACAACAAAAACAAAAAATCAATCAGATCGGTCGAGCCGTTCTCAAGTGATAATCTTTCGTACAAGCGGCAACTGATTCTTATTTATATAGACATACGTAATTAAGTTTATGCGGAACCCTCAGAATGTGACTTCCACTCGTACTTGTCCATTCTCTTTCTCAATTCGACAACAGTTAAGCATAAAGAGACTATAATTTGCAATACAACCATTAGAAATCATTAAAGGTTGGCTACATTGGGTGATCTATTTACATCCGGAATGTCAGTGAAAATCCGTCGGTAGTGGACAGAGACTCTGAATGCCCCAAGGCCTAGTAAGTAACTACTCACGCTCATCACCTCAGGCGGTTTTATCTTATCGAAGGTCTGCTCAGCGCTGCGCTGCGCACGTATCCGGGACGCCCATGACGTAATGTGACGCCCCCCCCCCCCCCCCCCACTAATCCCCTCTCCACTCGTCTACCCCATCCGAGCCTCCCGCCACGCCGCGCGCTGTATATCAACAGAGGCTCGCTTCGTCCTGGGAAGCTTCGGCAGTTTCAGGCACGCGACGCGGTGGGGGTAGTGGTGTGCTCTTACAAGTGCGTGGTCTCATTGTTGCTAGAGTTATACTGTGTGATTAATTTGTAAGGTTCCCTGCAATTGTCGAGGAAGGTGTAGGGGAAAGAACTTGGCAGCAAATAAAGGTAAGGACGTAGTGAAATAGATTGTGCGAATGTAAATCCATGTTATTTGATGGAAGAATAACACTGATGTCTTTTTTATTTATTTATTAATCTGTGATTTCGTATTGTAGTCACAGAACTGAGAAACTTTCTCCTACTTCCGACGCAACGCTGTAATGACAGGATTATTTGAATTTCATTGTTTTGCTAGACGTAAAATGGGGAAGAGTGTTGTTCCTAGAAGATAGTGTACCTAGAATATTTTGCTAGGAGCTTCAGGCTAGAGACAGACTTTAGAACCACATGAAGAAAAAAGCACTAGAGATCGCAATATGCAGTTCCCGCCATTTTCTACAGTTTTTGTTGTTGTTAGACATTAGGTTATGTTTTGTGCAGCACCTTTAAATATTTCGCGTTCTACACGTGTAACTGATGCGTACTATATTAAAGCTATTTGAAATCTACTGATATTCTTCAGCCACAGAATGTTACCGTGTTCGATTTTTGTATAAAAATCGCCTTTATCTTGCTGCAGTGCATTTTATTTGTTCCAGGAGGGTTTCGTCTCCTACTGTAAGGCATCTACAGGTGGAGTCCAGAATGATACAGGTTCATTTTGATATGCGGCATTTGTAGATTATAAAACGGTTTACGTCTTGTTTTATAATCTACAAATATCGCATATCGAAACGACTCTGTATCGTTCTAGATTTCACTGAAGATGCTTTAAAGTAAAAGAGGAAACGCGTCTGAAATAATATAAAATACAATGTAGCGAGAAAAAGGCGGTTTTTATTTCAAAAACGAATATTTCTGTGCTTGATGGCCACGCAAACAAACCTGTTAAAACGTTATTTATTTTTAAAACTGTTTATATGTCATAAGCCATACTTATTCGATGGTGCACCATTTTGTACCTTGAATCAGGAGGTCTCGTAGCGTGGAACATGTGTTACTTGCAAATGAATTGAGTTTCTTTCATGTCTTAACACTTTTACCTGGCATGAAAATGGAAACGAGTTTCAGTTCCAATAGCTTCTGTTTCAAAATAAGTTTTAACTTGTAACTGGTTTCTGATAATACCTCTGTTTGATTTCATTTCACTTATTGATTGTTGGGGTGTAGTATAGGAATAATGGAACAGATAGACTATTAAATACAGTACTGACAACATTTTCTCGACTGCAGTGGCTTTTAATTTCAGTCGAATTTTTGTTCGCAAGTACATGACCACTGCTCTATATTTTGAGGTCAATTTTAGTGGCAGAATATTTTCTTAGAATGACAGAGGATACGACGCTTCACTTCGAAGTTTGATAGCATTCGGCTTACCTGTAACCCCCAAAACGCCTTTAAAGACCTTAAAGGTGTTTGGGGGTTACAGGTAAGCTGAATGCTATCAAACTTCGAAGTGAAGCGTCGTATCCTCTGTCATTCTAAGAAAATATGATGCCACTAAAATAGACCTCAAAATATAGAGCAGTGGTCTTGTACTTGCGAACTGTACATGCCAACAAATACATGCCCCATACAGATACGGCCAATTCACAATGAGTTGCAATATCTTTTAGAGCGAGGATTACCGCTTAAAATCGATTCGACAAAACCAACTGAACTACTCAGTCTCCCCCCCCTCCTCCTCTACCTCCACTGCCTCCTCCCTCGGGAGGACTTTTAGAATCCAACATGGTCTAAATCAACTTTGGGACCGTCACATTCAATTCGTCGATTCGTGTTGGAAAACAGATTTCAATCGCTCGTGCAGTACAGATTGACAGGACCATCAGTACTCAAATCCAACTACTGTAGACTGGCAATGGCAAGGAATGTGTTTCTGAAAAAGAGAAATTTGTTAATATCGAGTGTAGATATAACTGTCAGGAAGTGTTTTTCGAAAGTATTTGTATGAAGTGTAGCCATGTATGGAAGTGAAACATTGACGATAAATATTTTGGACAAAAAGAGGTTAGAAACTTTAGAAATGTGGTGGTAAAGAAGAATGCTGAAGATTAGATGGGTAGATCACGTAACTAATGAGGAGGTGCTGAATAGAATGTGGGAGAAGAGGAATTTGTGGCGCAACTTGACTTGAAGAAGGGATCGTTTGGTAGAAAACGTTGTGAGGCACCAAGTGATCTCCAATGTAGTATTGAAGGGAAGCGCGGAGGGTAAAAATCGTTGCGGGAGACCAAGAGATGAATAGACTAAGCAGATTCAGAAGCATGTATGTTGCAGTAGTTACTCTGAGGTGAAGAGGGTTACACAGGATAGAGTAGCATGGTGAGCTGCGTCTGGAGTGAAGACCACAACAACAACAACAACAACAACAACTGATGTTTATTTAAGGCTAAGGCTTATAAACGTCGTAGTAAATGTAATTAAAAGTTGGTAAAAGCTACAAGAAGATTAAATAAATTAAAGTTCCTGAAAAGCTGAGGTATTTTTCAATCGCATCGGATTTTACTGGAATGTGTGAGGGATCCGGATATCCTTCGCACCATTACCATCAAGGATTTTGATCACTTTACCGACCACGTTGTCATGGCCAATGTCAGCAACGAAGATATTCTGCCGCCAAAGATGTGTGCGAGCATGGACAGTATAGACAGTCGTCGCCATTGAATAAGTACCGCGGAATAAGTTCCCCATCGGAACTGTTTTAATTTTATCACTAATCTTCCCCCAATCTGGATGCAGCATTCAATAATCATCTGAGTGTATTACTGCACCTACCGTGTAGCCACGTCTGTCTACAGCGAAACTGTATGAACAAAGAAGGTTCCAGGGAACATCGTAGCCCAGAGACATCAGCGGTGCGGAGCAGAAATAAGCTGCACGTTCCAGCACAATTCTCTTTCAGATCACGGCTACTAAAAAGAGTGGAGTAATGTAGATATATTTTTGAAACTTGCTAGGTACACTCTGTGCCGATGAAGGATACATAGACATTCAAGAGGCTACGCAGACGTTTTTGGTATTACATAAACAACATAGCAGAAATATTTAAAATTTTATTAATTCATGAGTGATAAGTGAATATAAGACCATTAAAAGTATCGTACCCATTGTGAGTATATCTCGTTGCTTTGTCCATAGCATCCTTGGTCACGATGTGTTTTCCAACTTCTAGACATGTTACAAGGAGGAAACATCACCGAGAAATGACGTGTTTCTACCAGAGTGCTAGAGTTGTTTCTTCGAACCATTGCTATTATCTGTGTTAGTTGGAACCGACAGTGAACACTCACCGCAGTGTTTCGCACACTTTGTTCCAGAGGATGGTCCCGGACTGGTGGACTCTGTTCACGTCGGCGGTGGCTGGCCTGCTGGTGCTGGCCGCCTTCCGCTGGTACCGCTACCACACGCACTTTGCGCGTCGCGGCCTGCCCTACGCACCGCCGCTGCCCTTCGTCGGAAACATGCTGGACGCGCTGATCGGCAGGTGGTCCCTGACTGATCACGTGATCGTACTGTACAACAAGTTCCAGAAACATCGATATGCGGGAGTCTACTTCTTCGGGAACCCCCTCGTCATGGTGAGGGATCCGGAAATCCTTCGCACCATTACCATCAAGGATTTTGATCACTTTACCGACCACCTTGACATGGCCAATGTCGACAAGGAAGATATTCTGCTGCAAAAGATGTTAATCGCCTTGAAAGGTAAGATCAATAATGACAAATCGATCTTCTTTCAGTTAGTATTGTTTATATGCCAAACTCCCAAGGCTGTGAAAGCTGTTCACGTTACATAAAACTAGTAACCGAGAAGTGTGTCTTGATGGCCTAGACCAGCAGTGGCCAAGAATTCGGCTCGTGGCCCGTGCCATCGAACTCAACCTAACTGGCACGTTTCCCCCACCACCACGCCACGCTGTTTGATCGTGGGGTGGGGGAAGCTGCACAAGACTCTGTTTCACTCGTATATTTCACATTTCTCGACAACATAGATAAAAAAAACTAATTTTCAGCACTGTTTATTGGTGTGCTGAGGACATAAGATTTTCATCTAGTACAGATTGTCGGCATACGGACAGACACAGATAATTTCCCAGATTTTCACCACCAGGTTGCCAAGTAATGTGATTTATTTAGTTGCATAATCGAAAAAACTTCTTCGACACATGTATGTCTATCGAAATGTCGTAACACTTTTGCAGCCTCATTATGGAGACGTGGAAACTCTACCTGAGGAAAGCAAGCCATGAGGACTTTGTGTCTTCTGGTTCTGATAATTTTCCGCTTCAACTCCACCTGTTCCCGACGTGATGTAATGTCGGAAGCTAATAGCTTTTCATTGGGTACTGGCTAATACAGGCAACGCCTTTTGATCTCGTGTGTTTCACAGGCTGATTGAATGGAGGTATCTGGTCTTTATTATATTTCGTGTAATTGTAGGCCTCTCGTTGATTGCTTTCCACGAGCCCTCTCTTTGTTCCTCGTAGCTCAATAATGGCTACCGTGCCCACGCCAAGGTTTGCTCGAGCAACAGATACAGAAGATGCTCTGTTAGAGACAGAAAGTGTCGTGCTTACTTGTCAGAAGCACAGATGCTTCATTTATTGATAGAAGCTGATCATGAATGTTCTTCAGCTGCGAACTGAAAAGTGTAGTTTCAGCTAACAGCGTGTTTTCTTGAGCACTGTGTTTTAGAAGGATTAACATGTCTTTCAAATGTAGAAACGAAAAAGAAATTTTTTGTTGAGTTTTTGTCGAATTCACTTGGCAAATACAGAGGAGAAATTTCACTCCTCGAATGAAAAGAACTTATGAGTGTTTTTTGACAATAAAATAGACTAGAATAAGATCAGGACTCCAAAAATCTGTCGTGTCAAATGTGTAACATTATGAACTGGCTGACTAAAACGATCTTGTCCCACGCCTGTTTGCATCCTGCGAAATGGCGGGAACCTAAGGATCATGCAACCGGCTGCTGATTATGCTTGACAAATATATTTCCAATTAGTTCATAGCCCAAACATACTGTAGATACCCGTCTGTAAATATCAGCAATTCGACTAATTCCTCATAGACCCCAACTCCCCATACTAACTCGACCACACGACAAAAACGTAGCCGAAGATTATGAAAGTGTTAAAGATATTAATGAATTAGAACAACAGAGTGATCCAGACTTTCTGGAAGGCGTTCTCTACAAATCAACCTCACTTTCTGACATACGAGGATTTGATGGATTTTGGCTGCTGAATAAAATCAGAAGGTTGACGCCTGTTCAACGAGCTTGAAAGGGGTTTTACCACACAACGGAAGTACGTTTCCATCCATTTTTATGGCCCATGCAGTTGTTATTGAGGAAAATTACATGAACATGCTTTTCTTTCTGTCAAGTATCCGTTATTATGACTGTTCATGGTAGATACGTGCAGATATTAAAGTGATACTTATTCTGCTTCTATTACAACTTGGTTATACAAAATTTTGCAGCTTCTTGTGCATGTGTGATAGCAAAGACAGAAGCAATCATTTTATTAAGTAAATCTGGCCAAAGAGAGTGCCGTTGTACCTAGGACAGGTAATCGTTGTTCATCAACCACTTGTAAGTGCTGACAAAATGTTACTGCCTCCATTACGTATCAAAATATGTTTGATTGAGAATTTTGTGAAATCAGTGGAGCGTGACAAGAAAGCATTTCTCTTCCCAAAAACCAAATACCGGAAGATGACAGAAGCGGAAATAAAAGAGGGAATATTTGTTGGTCCTCTAATTACACATCTTATGAATGATTCACACACTGAAAGCCTTTTAAATATGCAAGAATCGGCTGCATGGAACTCTTTTAAAAAAGTTGTCATAAACGTGGGAAACTGCAGGCCTGAACATTACTGAGAACTAGTCAGGGAGTTGACTGAGAACTACAAGGCCATGGATTGTAATACGTTGTTGAAAACACATTTGTTGGTCTCCTATCTTGATTTATTCTTTGAGAACCTCGGCGCTGTCAGCGATGAACATGGCGACCGTTTCCAACTACGCATAGCTGAAATGCAAAAACGCTACTAGAGGAAATTTAGTCGAAATATGTCGGCTGATACTCGAGGTAGATGTTGCTCAAACGAAATGTAGTCGAAAAATCTGCTTCACATCAATTTTGGGTAGGTACAATGTATTCCAGCTAAGATTTTACATTTACTCAAATGAGTGTTATCAACGAGGCGAGCAGAGAGATGGAGCCTCGTACACTTCAATCATATCACCAGTGTTGGTGTCATCCTTCGACATTAACATCCTTAAGACGACCCACTCTAAGTGATAGTAGGTTTTTATTCGCTTAAATAAATGAGATTCGGAATGGTTACTGTCACAAACCCATTCACTTCTTAATACTGTGGATTGCTGTGGTGACATCTGCAACATGATAATTCATATTTGGAAGTTTCCTAGCAATAGTGGTCAGGCTATTAGAGAAACGTTTTCTTACAAACTGTAAAACAGTTTTACAGTCACCTGCGTCGCAACACGCCAGTGGTTCTTTCCCCGGTTACCTAAAAGCGTTAGTACCTTAGCAGCTTCTGTTGAGACCATTTTGGAGACGAACAGGAGCTTGCTCAGAAGAATAACACTGAGTCTTCTCTCATCTTAGGAAAGGAATGGCACGACATGCGGACCACGCTCAGCCCGGCATTCACTACTACCAAGATAAAGAATATGTTCGTGCTGATGACAGAGATTGGACAGCAAATGATCAGTTTTCTTTCTGAGAAGACAGCTGAACACAAAGGTGAGTAATTACTCCATTAGGGTGATTTCTTAATCAGATATATTCTAGAGTAGCATAAGAAGGAGAAACATGCACTCAACATAATATCAAATGAAACCTAATGGTATTAGTAAATATTAATCGGAGAGAATCCACGGTGCGCAAATGTCAGTCTATAACATCCAAGACGTACTCATCAGCACTGAGGACTGGTGATCTGAATGTCAACACAAGAACCTTCACGTCCACAGACTGTTCGTCGAATCGTTTCGGCGACTCGACAGCTGTAGTGTGGTGTATTGTTTTGCAGAAGACGCAGGTCGCGTGTGGGAGTGCATCGTGAGTGCACGACCAGACATCACACTTCTGCATCCGTCCCACGTACGAATTCCGACATAACATTTCCGTTCAACAGCTCCTGCTACTTTACCTCACTTTCAATGCGGGTAACAATGTAATCAGCAAATCTTATCATTCGTATCGTTTCACCCGAAATTTTAACTCCCCTCTTGCACCTTTATCTGCTTCACTGCTTCATCAATGGGTGGATTGATGAGTAAGGGTGAAAGAGTGCATCCTTATCTTACACCCTTCTTATCCGACCACATCGTTCTTCGTTTTTCATTGTTAATTTTCACTCTTGGTTGTTTTAAAACATGTATCTTACCCATTTTCCCCGTAACTGACTACCGTTTTTTGTGAGAATTTCGAAAATGCTGCGCCCTGTTACACTGTCAAACGCTTTTTCTAACTCGACAGATGATATGATTTTCTTAAGTCATGCATCCGTTATCGAGTGCAAGTCAGAACAGCCACTCTTTTGTCTTCATGTTTCGTAAAGTCAAACTGATCACAGTCTAACATATAATTGAATTTTCTTTTCTGTTCCTGCGTATTCTTCTTAGGAAATTGGATACATGAGCTGTTGAACTGATTGAACGAGAATTGTCATACCTATCTGTCCATCTTGTTTGTGTGGATGGTAATTTTCCGAATGTCAGGTGATATGAATCAAGTCTCATAAAGTCTACATACCTAGCTGAATAGTTTGTCGCCACTGCCCTCAATAATTTTAGAACGGCCGTAGGACTGTTATCTGTCCTTTGCACTTTACTTTATTCTAAGTCTTTCAAAATCCTGTTAACTTCTGACTCTATTGCTGGATCTCATGTGTCTTCCATATCGGCGTCCATTTCTTCTTCTGTCACATCAGACATGTCTTTCTCTCATAAAAGAGTCCAGTGTACTCTTTCCACCTACCTGCTCTTTCCGCTGCGTTGGGCAGTGGAGTTCGCATTGTACTGTTAGTATTGCCGCCTTTGCTTTTAATTTCACCGAACTTTGTCATGACATCTCTGTATCTTACACAGTTATCTCACAATGATGATGTTTCTGACCCCCTCAGCTTCTCTCTTGGGCCTTAAACCGGTCCAACCCATCCCTGAACAATTATTTGTTTCCCAACATATTTGTACGGGGTCCCCTTTTTCTAGTATTGACGAGAATTTCTCCTTTAAGAATGTTGGTAACTCTTCTTGAGCATCTTGGACAATTAATGCAGCTGAATGGAGCCTTTGTGTAACCACTAAAGTAATATCAAAGAACCCAAATGTCATGCTGGAAACAGCAAATAATTTGGAAAGAAAGTATTTTCATCTTGGGCAACCCTAAAACTCATTGAGTAATACAACAAATAATTTTAAGTATCTAGTTGAGACGGTATAAGCTATTGAGCATAGTTGCTTTTATTTCCACAAGGTTCCAGTGGAAACGACGTCCTGACACTGGAGATGAAGGAATTTTTCACTCGTGTTACCAACGACGTAATAGCTACCACAGCTTTTGGTGTCAGGGTGGACTCACTGTCGGAACCCAACAACACTTTCTACAGCATGGGCCGTGCTATGAGCAACGTGAAAGCGCTTGTTGCTTTTGGTTACTTTGTCTCTCCGAAGCTCATGAAGGTAGGCATTTTATTCAAACGCACAGTACATAGGTTCAACATCGCCCGTCCATTAATGTAATTTCTCTGTTTCACGCACGGTAGCTGCTGAACATTCCGTTCTTCGACCGAAGGGCGGAGCAATACTTCAGGTCGGTGGTTGCAGATACTATCAAGACGCGAGATAAAGAGGGAATCGTCCGTCCTGATGTTATCCAGCTGTTGATGCAGGCTAGGAGGGGTGAACTAAAGGCAGAAGACGACGAAGAAAACGGCACCAGTGGAGGCCGGCGTATGAGTAAGTACAGGCCGTTGGCGTCCAACCATCAAATTCATGGAAGTCTGCCACTGGACGGGAGTCGGTATGCAGCAAAATATGACATTTCAGTTCTTATGCCTGTAAAAATTTTTTGAGTTTCTACTTAAAATCCTCTACAATTCTTTAAGAAATTCTATTCAGAAATACCTTTCTCGTTCATCTAAATTATACGTGCGCTCAGTAAAAAATCACCTACCTTACGGTGTGTTCGTATTCAAACCTCCGCATTTCCGAAAACATGAGATACAGAAGTCGGTCATTTCACTCGTTTGCAGCAGAAACTTTGATATTTCCGTTAGTATCATCGTCATAAAAACCAGCTATGTTTACTGTCCGTTTTTTGATCTGTGATTTACTGTTTTGAGTCCTGATGCTAAGAACATTGGAGGACACTTTGATAGATAATGCAAAGAAACTTTAGCAGTGCTATAGCATGGAAATAAAACATAATTTAAATAATTTGCAGTTAAGGAAGCATGCTTATAGGCAACACGTTTACATCGATTATCAAGTGATAACAATCCTCCACATTTTGATTGTTTAATCGGTCCTAAGTTGTAGGGCCAAGAATGGAAAGCTCTAACTATTGGAGTTATTAAACTTCCTGGCAGATTAAAACTGTGTGCCCGACCGAGACTCGAACTCGGGACCTTTGCCTTTCGCGGGCAAGTGCTCTACCAACTGAGCTACCGAGCATTGGAGTTATTTATCATCACGAAAACGCTATCCGAGAAGTAGTAATGTAAGCAATTCAACCAGATCATAACGCTTTGAGATATTTTACCTAATGAAATTTCTTCACGGTCGTACTCAGAAAAAAATGAGTTATTTAATGAGGCCACGTGAGTAGATTAAAGGTTCTGCGTTGTTCCTGTTGTTAATACCTCGAAAAGTGTATATGGACAGCATACGGGCAATGTGTGAATGCACGAGACTCAGTATCAGTTGAATTTAACAACAAGAATGCACGGGCAACAAAAGGAAGAAAGCTTCTGTGTAAACAAGAAGGACCGGGAGATGGCCCGGATTATTCTGCTGGACACGTTTTGATTATAAAATCAGAATTATTTGTGAATTTTCATAACAAATTACTATAATCGAATTTTGTAGTATTCCACATTTTCAGTGTGATACATATCTTTGCCCCAGAAACCACTTAACCACGATATTCAGAACTTCAGAAATGCTACAGAACGTTGGTGGCAGCTGTTCAATTAGAACCGCGGCAAGTACTGGCCGTTCTCTGAGTTAGGCAGAGTTCCGTAGAAATATTCCCAGTTAAAAACGGCTTAACGGAAAAAATCATAAATATGTTACCAACAAGAAAAAAATATTGATTCTAGTTCAGTGAAATAAAAATACCTGTTGAAAATAGCAGTCAAAATTTAAAAACTCCATCTGCAACAAATCTAGAGATAAAGATACATAACTATGGCAGGTGGTGACACCCATGGTCTGTGCGTAGCGTCTTTGATTAGAATCAAAATGTAATCGGTATTGGGTTCGAACCCCGCCACAGCTTAAATTTTCAATAGAAAGTTATCTGCACTGGCAGCCGAAGACTCCCGGCATAAGAAGTCGCCCTCATTCTACCAACGGCTTTGTCTAAGAGGATCGAGGAACGGACAGAGATTCGGGACACTCTCTTGCCTTGGAGTGGGAAACTGCCCCTAAAGGCGGAAGAATCGGCTATCATCAGCTGCCTGAGGATGCAGAACGCAATGGAAACCACTGCTTTAAAGACACATAATGTTTATTGACATGACATGTGGCCTTTATTGAAAAAGTGTCATGATAATCTCTCCATTGGCAAAAGATTCCGGAATAGTCCCCCATTTGGATCTCCTGGAGCTGACTCACAAGGGGGAGGTGACCATCAGAAAAAGATAGAATAACCAACGAAAGGATAACGTTCTACGTGTCGGTGCATGAAATGTCAGGTTTTTGCACATGCTAAGGAAGCTAGAAAATCTGAAAATGGAAATGCAAAGGCTCAGTCTAGATATGCTGGGGATCAGTGAAGTAAAATGAAGAGCAGACCAAGTACAGGGAAACATCAACAGTAGCAGAAAATGGTGTAACGGGAGTGTGGTTCGTTATGAATAGGAAGGTAGAGCAGAGAGTGTGCTACAATGAACAGTCCAGAGATGAAGTTGATCTCATCAGAATCGACAACAAACCAGCATCGACGACGATAGTTCAAGTACACCTGCTGAAGTCACAAACTGAAGATAAAGAGATAGAGAAAGTATATGGGGATACTAAACGTGTAATTCACTACGTAAAGAGAGATGAAATTCTAATAGTCATGAGGGACTGCAGTGCGGTTGTAGGAAAAGCGGTAGAAGAAAGGGGTTACAGCGGAATATGGGATTGGCACTGCGAATGAGAGAGGAGAGAGGCTGATCGACTTCTGCAATAAATTTCAGCTAATAACTGCGAATACTCTGTTCAAGAATCAAGGGAGCAGGAGGTATACTTGCAAAAGGCCGGAAGATATCGAAAGACTTCAGTTAGATTACATAATGGTCGGGTAGAGATTCCGAAATCAGACACTGGATTGAAAGACGTACCTAAAAGCAAATATAGATTCAAGTCACAATTTCCTAGTGATGAAGAATAGACTGAAGTTTAAGAGACTACTCAGAAAGAATCAAAACGCAAAGAAGTGGGATACGGAAGTACTAAGGAATGAAGAGATACGCTTGACCTTCTCTTTGGCTATAGTGACTGCGATAAAGAATAGCTCTGTAGGCAGGTCAATTGAAGAGGAATGGATGCCTCTGAAAAGGGCAGTTACAGAAATCGGAAAAGACATAGGTGCCAAGAAGGAAACTGCGAAGAAACCATGGGTAACAGAAGAAATACTTTAGCTGATCGATGAAAGAAGGAAGTAAAAAAATGTTTAGGGAAATTCAGTATATATATTTCTTCACATTTTCCATGCAGCCATTTCTCCTTGGTTTCGCTGTGCTTCCCATTTATTTGATTCCAAAGCGAATGGATGGTAACATTCACAATGCAATGGGAGTTCCACTGTTAAATCCAGAGGAGAGAGCGGGTATGGGGAAAGAGTACGTTCAAGGCCTCTGGTAGGGGAAGATATGTCTGATGTAATAGAATAAGAAGCAGGTGTCGATAGGTTAGAGTTAGGGGATCCTGTATTGTTGTTGTTGTTGTTGTCTTCAGTCCTGAGACTGGTTTGATGCAGCTCTCCATGCTACTCTATCCTGTGCAAGCTGCTTCATCTCCCAGTACCTATTGCAACCTACATCCTTCTGAATCTGCTTAGTGTACTCATCTCTCGGTCTCCCTCTACGATTTTTACCCTCCACGCTGCCCTCCAACGCTAAATTTGTGATCCCTTGATGCCTCAAAACATGTCCTACCAACCGATCCCTTCTTCTAGTCAAGTTGTGCCACAAACTTCTCTTCTCCCCAATCCTATTCAATACCTCCTCATTAGTTACGTGATCTATCCACCTTATCTTCAGTATTCTTCTGTAGCACCACATTTCGAAAGCTTCTATTCTCTTCTTGTCCAAACTAGTTATCGTCCATGTTTCACTTCCATACATGGCTACACTCCAAACAAATACTTTCAGAAACGACTTCCTGATACATAAATCTATATTCGATGTTAACAAATTTCTCTTCTTCAGAAACGCTTTCCTTGCCATTGCCAGTCTACATTTTATATCATCTCTACTTCGACCATCATCAGTTATTTTACTTCCTAAATAGCAAAACTCCTTTACTACTTTAAGTGTCTCATTTCCTAATCTAATTCCCTCAGCATCACCCGATTTAATTTGACTACATTCCATTATCCTCGTTTTGCTTTTGTTAATGTTCATCTTATATCCTCCTTTCAAGACACTGTCCATTCCGTTCAACTGCTCTTCCAAGTCCTTTGCTGTCTCTGACAGAATTACAATGTCATCGGCGAACCTCAAAGTTTTTACTTCGTCTCCATGAATTTTAATACCTACTCCGAATTTTTCTTTTGTTTCCTTTACTGCTTGCTCAATATACAGATTGAATAACATCGGGGAGAGGCTACAACCCTGTCTCACTCCTTTCCCAACCACTGCTTCCCTTTCATGCACATCGACTCTTATTACTGCCATCTGGTTTCTGTACAAATTATAAATAGCCTTTCGCTCCCTGTATTTTACCCCTGCCACCTTTAGAATTTGAAAGAGAGTATTCCAGTCAACATTGTCAAAAGCTTTCTCTAAGTCTACAAATGCTAGAAACGTAGGTTTGCCTTTCCTTAATCTTTCTTCTAAGATAAGTCGTAAGGTCAGTATTGCCTCACGTGTTCCAACATTTCGACGGAATCCAAACTGATCCTCCCCGAGGTCTGCATCTACCAGTTTTTCCATTCGTCTGTAAAGAATTCGCGTTAGTATTTTGCAGCCGTGGCTTATTAAACTGATAGTTCGGTAATTTTCACATCTGTCAGCACCTGCTTTCTTTGGGATTGGAATTATTATATTCTTCTTGAAGTCTGAGGGTATTTCGCCTGTCTCATACATCTTGCTCACCAGCTGGTAGAGTTTTGTCATGACTGGCTCTCCCAAGGCCGTCAGTAGTTCTAATGGAATGTTGTCTACTCCGGGGGCCTTGTTTCGACTCAGGTCTTTCAGTGCTCTGTCAAACTCTTCACGCAGTATCGTATCTCCCATTTCGTCTTCATCTACATCCTCTTCTATTTCCATAATATTGTCCTCAAGTACATCGCCCTTGTATAAACCTTCTATATACTCCTTCCACCTTTCTGCCTTCCCTTCTTTGCTTAGAACTGGGCTGCCATCTGAGCTCTTGATATTCATACACGTGGTTCTCTTCTCTCCAAAGGTCTCTTTAATTTTCCTGTAGGCAGTATCTATCTTACCCCTAGTGAGATAAGCTTCTACATCCTTACATTTGTCCTCTAGCCATCCCTGTTTAGCCATTTTGCACTTCCTGTCGATCTCATTTTTGAGACGTTTGTATTCCTTTTTGCCTGCTTCTTTTACTGCATTTTTATATTTTCTCCTTTCATCAATTAAATTCAATATTTCTTCTGTTACCCAAGGATTTCTAGCAGCCCTCGTCTTTGTACCTACTTTATCCTCTGCTGCCTTCACTACTACATCCCTCAGAGCTACCCATTCTTCTTCTACTGTATTTCTTTCCCCTATTCCTGTCAATTGTTCCCTTATGCTCTCCCTGAAACTCTGTACAACCTCTGGTTCTTTCAGTTTATCCAGGTCCCATCTCCTTAATTTCCCACATTTTTGCAGTTTCTTCAGTTTTAATCTACAGGTCATAACCAATAGATTGTGGTCAGAGTCCACATCTGCCCCTGGAAATGTCTTACAACTTAAAACCTGGTTCCTAAATCTCTGTCTTACCATTATATAATCTATCTGATCCCTTTTAGTATCTCCAGGGTTCTTCCACGTATACAACCTTCTTTCATGATTCTTAAACCAAGTGTTAGCTATGATTAAGTTGTGCTCTGTGCAAAATTCTACTAGGCGGCTTCCTCTTTCATTTCTTAGCCCCAATCCATATTCACCTACTATGTTTCCTTCTCTCCCTTTTCCTACACTCGAATTCCAGTCACCCATTACTATTAAATTTTCGTCTCCCTTCACTATCTGAATAATTTCTTTTATTTCATCGTACATTTCTTCAATTTCTTCATCATCTGCAGAGCTAGTTGGCATATAAACTTGTACTACTGTAGTAGGTGTGGGCTTCGTATCTATCTTGGCCACAATAATGCGTTTACTATGCTGTTTGTAGTAGCTTACCCGCATTCCTATTTTCCTATTCATTATTAAACCTACTCCTGCATTACCCCTATTTGATTTTGTGGTTATAACCCTGTAGTCACCTGACCAGAAGTCTTGTTCCTCCTGCCACCGAACTTCACTAATTCCCACTATATCTAACTTTAACCTATCCATTTCCCTTTTTAAATTTTCTAACCTACCTGCCCGATTAAGGGATCTGACATTCCACGCTCCGATCCGTAGAACGCCAGTTTTCTTTCTCCTGATAACGACATCCTCCTGAGTAGTCCCCGCCCGGAGATCCGAATGGGGGACTATTTTACCTCCGGAATATTTTACCCAAGAGGATGCCATCATCATTTAATCATACAGTAAAGCTGCATGTCCTCGGGAAAAATTACGGCTGTAGTTTCCCCTTGCTTTCAGCCGTTCGCAGTACCAGCACAGCAAGGCCGTTTTGGTTAATGTTGCAAGGCCAGATCAGTCAATCATCCAGACTGTTGCCCCTGCAACTACTGAAAAGGCTGCTGCCCCTCTTCAGGAACCACACGTTTGTCTGGCCTCTCAACAGATACCCCTCCGTTGTGGTTGCACCTACGGTACGGCCATCTGTATCGCTGAGGCACGCAAGCCTCCCCACCAACGGCAAGGTCCATGGTTCATGGGGGGAGGGATCCTGTATTAGGATCAGAATTTACAAAAGCATTGGAAGACTTAAGATCATATACGGAATATATAACATTCCATCAGAATTTCTAAAATCATTCTGGGAAGAAGCACCAAAATGAGTATTCACACTGGTGTGTAGAATGTATGAATCAGGTGATATACTATCTTACTTCCGGGAAAATATCATCCACCCGGTTCTGAAAGCTCCAAGAACTGACTAGTGCGAAAATTATCGTACAATCAGCTTAACAACTCATACATATGTTGACAAGAATAATATACATAAAAGAATGGAAAAGAAAATTGAGGATGTGTTAGGTGATAATCAGTTTGGCTTTAAGAAAGGTAAAAGCACCAGAGAAACAGTTTTGACATTGAGGTTGGTTGTGAAGCAGAACTAAGGAAAAATGAAGACAGATTCCTAAGATCTGTCGACCTGCATAAGGCGTTCGACAGTGTAAAATGGTGCAAGATGTACGACATTCCGAGGAAAGTAAAGTAGGTGTGAGCTATAGAGAGAGACGTGTAATATACAGCATGTACAGAAGCAGAGAGGGAATAATAAGAGTGGAACACCAAGAACAAAATGCTCGTATTATAAAGGGCGTGAGATAAGGATGTAGTTTTTCGCCCCTACTGTTCAATCTATATATTGAAGAAGTAAAGATGGAAATAAAAGAAAGGTTCAAGACGGGGATAAAAATTCGAGGTGAATGGATATCATTGCTAAGATTCGCTCATGATACTGCTATCCTTAGTGAAGGTGATGAAGAGTTACAGGAACTATTGAATGGAACGAACGTTCTGAGTACGGAATACCGATGGAGAGAAAATCGAAAGAAGATGATCGTAATGAGAAATAGTAGAAACGAGTACAGAGTGAAACTTAACATCAGTTTTTGTGTAGTTAACGATTTCTGCTATCTAAGTAGACAAAATAAATACTATGGACGGGGAAAGGAGGACGTAAAAAACGGACTAGCGCTTGGGAAAAGGGCATTCCTGGCCAAGAAATCTGCTAGCATTAAACGTAGGCCTTAATTTGAGGAAAACATTTCTGAGAACGTACATCTGGAGAACAGGACTATATGATAGTGAAACATGGACCGCGGGAAAATCGGAAAAGAAGAGAATCGATGCATTTGAGATGCAGTGCTAGAGAATAATGTTGAAAATTAGGTGGAATGATACGGTAAGAAATGAGTAGGTTCTCAGCAGAATAGGCTAGAGGACGAATGTATGGAAAACAATGACAAGGAGAAGGGAAAGTATGATAGATCATCTGTTGAGGCGTCAGGAAATAACATCCAAGGTACCAGAGGGAGCTGTGGAGGGTAAAAGCTATAGCAGAAGACGGAGAATGGAATATATCCAGCAAATAACTAAGGGCGTAGGTCGCAGTTGCTGCTCTGAGATGAAGAAGATGGCAGAGGAGCGGAATTCGTTGCGGACGGCACCACTCCGATCAGAAGACTGATGACTCGAATTTAGCATTAGCGAGATGGGGCGTTCCGTCTCCCCTAGAGGGAAAATAAGCAACGATGAGGTGACATTAGTACCACGATTTCTTTTCCTAACCGTTTACAATATGTTATCTTTCAAATGTAACAGTTTATTTAATGGCCATACCAGAAGTCACCACACAAAATAAATGAATATTATCCTTATTTAATTAATTTGGTGGGTCTGGAGTACATGATTACGTAAATGAGTGCCTGTACACACTACATACTTTACACATTGAAAAAATTACTATTGATGCGCTTTCACATATTAAAAAAACACACTTTCAAATTATTTGATGTTGATATTGTCAGCTCACTGTGATCATGTTCGTATAACTTTAACTCTGGGTGAATTTTGATGTATCAGGAAGAAGAAATCGTCCTCACTGTGGCTTAACCAGTTAGATAAGAAACAGATACGAATAACAAACAGCCAGGGGCTGAGGTATTTTCATGGTACATCATCGCTGCAGATACTGGTATCCGTGTTACGTCATCTCCAGGTCTGATACACAGCGATGATGCACGGTCAAGTGTATCACCTCTCACCTTGTGGGAACGGCTCCCAATGATGCTCACTACGAGTTTCAATCATAGCACTGAATACACTGCATACAGTCCACAATGCGAAAGAATACTAATGCGTCAGTATTGCTCTTGCCTGTCGAATTTCTTTGCTTTCTAAACTGTCGATTAAATCGTTGTCAGTTGTGTTAAAAGTGTTGTTCTGCCTCGGCACAGAACTCACCGAAGAAGACGTGGCGGCGCAGGCGATGTTCTTCTTCTTCGCTGGCTTCGAGACCGTGGCGAGCGTGCTGACCTTCTGCAGCTACCTGCTGGCGACGAACGAAGAGGTGCAGCGGCGGCTGCAGCGGGAGGTGGACCAGCTGATGGAGAAGAGCGGCGGCCAGCCCGGCTACGAGGAGGTCGTGGGCAGCCAGTACCTCGACATGGTCGCCTCTGGTGAGCTCAAGATACCGATTCCACTCGGCGAAGCTTTGTAAGCGTCTGCTTTCCACAACATCTTATTAGCGTGCACTTGTAAAGCCGCACACTCACATCCTACGCAGTATATTCGTTGTTTCGCAACTGTAAGCTCAGTTACTGAGAGACCGCTCCACTTATTGATATGTTCTCTAAGTCCACGGACCTGAACGTGTACTTCAATAAACAACAAATCAGCAACTGGTGCGGTTTTTCATTAACCAATACTCGTAAGTGCCTCTTACTTCCTAAGGAAATGATACGTTCTTTGGTTGCCATTGTACTTCTTAGTGACGTAGCCTATGGCGACACTTTTGGAGACCGATAATCCATGTAGGAACCATCACGTATTCCGCAAGCAACAATTGTCTGAAACTGTGCTTGCTATACACGTTGACGACATATAGAAAGCCTTCGATATGGCTCCGTATGTCAACTAGTAAGATACCATATGTGTTTATGGAAGATCGGAACAAGGTCTTTTAATCGAGGACTTACTAGCAAGAGGAATCTCAGTGGATAGCGCCTAATGGCGAGACATGATTCCAAGTGAGAGGAGCATCCAGGGTATGTACTGAAGAAAGTGTAATACTGTTCAGGCTGTGCACCGGTGTGACTTGTGGCCATGTCGGTTGGGCCCCAGGCGACAGGAAAACCATAGCTCGATCATATGAAGCCCGATTTCAGCTGGTAAGAGCTGATGGTAGGGTTTGGGCGTGGCGCAGACCCCACCAAGCCACGGACCCTGTGCAAGCTGTGGTCCTCCCTCGGGCGTGAGTGTGTGTGCTGTACTTTGCGAAAGTTGGTTTGAATTAGATTAAGTAGTGTGTAAGATTAGGGACCGATTACCTACGCAGTTTGGTCCCATAAGATCTCACCACAAATTTACAAACTTACAAATACGGATTTGATCTGATTTGGTGAAGGCTGCCGGTCTTGCTTACGAGATGAAGGCAGAGCTCACCATCTGCAGCATCGTTGACAGAACCGACTGCGGACATTTGGTGCAGAGCCGGTTGGAGGGTCTGAATCAGAGGATCAGACGGTTTTGCGACCGTATTGGCTGCAGATTCCTAGACTTGCGCCATAGGGTGGTGAGGTTTCGGGTTCCGCTCAATAGGTCAGGAGTTCACTACACTCAGCTGGCGGCTACACGGGTAGCGGAGGCTGTGTGGCGTGGACTGGGCGGTTTTTTAGGTTAGAAGGCCTCCGGAAAGTGCGGGATGGGCTGCAATGTCAAAGGGTGCTTGGCAATTACTGGACGTGCTTGGATCAAGGAACAGTCGGAATATTAGTTGTAAATTGTTGTAGTTGCGCTGGAAAAGTCCCTGAGCTTCAAGCGCTAATAGAAAGCACAGAAGCTGATATCGTTATAGGTACAGAAAGCTGGCTAAAGCCTGAAATAAGTTCTGCAGAAATTTTTACGAAGTCTCAGACGGTGTTCAGGAAAGATAGATTAGGCAGAATTGGTGGTGGAGTGTTTGTGTCTGTCAGTAGTGGTTTATCTTGTAGTGAAGTCGAAGTAGATACTCCGTGCGAATTGGTGTGGGTGGAGGTTATACTTAACAGCCGAATTAAGTTAATAATTGGCTCCTTCTACCGACCCCCAGACTCCGATGATACAGTTGCGGAACAGTTCAGAGAAAGTTTGCGTCTCGTAACAAATAAATACCCCACTCATACGGTTATAGTTGGTGGGGACTTCAACCTACCCTCGGTATGTTGGCAAAAATACTTGTTCAAAACCGGTGGTAGGCAGAAAATATCTTCCGAGATTGTCCTAAATGCTTTCTCCGAAAATTATTTCGAGCAGTTAGTCCACGAACCCACGCGAATTGTAAATGGTTGCGAAAACACACTTGACCTCTTGGCCACAAACAATCCAGAGCTGATAGAGAGCATCATGACTGATACAGGGATTAGTGATCACAAGGTCATTGTAGCTAGGATCAATACCATTTCTTCCAAATCCATCAGAAACAAACGCAAAATAATTTTATTTAAAAAAGCGGATAAAGTGCCACTAGAAGCCTTCCTAAAAGACAATTTCCATTCCTTCCGAACTGACTATGCGAATGTAGACGAGATGTGGCTCAAATTCAAAGATATAGTAGCAACAGCAATTGAGATACTCATACCTCATAAATTGGTAAGAGATGGAACGGATCCCCCGTGGTACACAAAAAAAGGTCCGAACGCTGTTGCAGAGGCAACGGAAAAAGCATGCGAAGTTCAGAAGAACGCGAAATCCTGAAGATGGGCTAAAATTTACAGACGCGCGAAATTTGGCACGTACTTCGATGCGAGATGCCTTTAATAGGTTCCACAACGAAACATTGTCTCGAAATTTGGTAGAAAATCCAAAGAAATTCTGGTCGTATGTAAAGTACACAAGCGGCAAGACGCAGTCAATACCTTCGCTGCGCAGTGCCGATGGTACTGTTATCGACGACTGTGCCGCTAAAGCGGAGTTATTGAACGCAGTTTTCCGAAATTCCTTCACCAGGGAAGACGAACGGAATATTCCAGAATTTGAAACACGAACATCTGCTAGCATGAGTTTCTTAGAAGTAGATACCTTAGGGGTTGCGAAGCAACTCAAATCGCTTGATACGGGCAAGTCTTCAGGTCCAGATTGTATACCGATTAGGTTCCTTTCAGATTACGCTGATACTATAGCTCCCTACTTAGCACTCATTTACAACCGCTCGCTCACCGATAGATCTGTACCTACAGATTGGAAAATTGCGCAGGTCGCACCAGTGTTCAAGAAGGGTAGTAGGAGTAATCCATTTAACTGCAGACCTATATCATTGACGTCGGTTTGCAGTAGGGTTTTGGAGCATATACTGTATTCAAACATTATGAATCACCTCGAAGGGAACGATCTATTGACACGTAATCAGCATGGCTTCAGAAAATATCGCTCTTGTGCAACGCAGCTAGCTCTATATTCGCACGAAGTAATGGCCGCTATCGACAGGGGATCTCAAGTTGATTCCGTATTTCTAGATTTCCGGAAAGCTTTTGACACCGTTCCTCACAAGAGACTTCTAATCAAGCTGCGGAGCTATGGGGTATCGTCTCAGTTGTGCGACTGGATTCGTGATTTCCTGTCAGGAAGGTCGCAGTTCGTATGGTGTGTCAGGTGGCAGTTGACGCTAAATAACGAAAAGTGTGAGATGATCCACATGAGTTCCAAAAGAAATCCGTTGGAATTCGATTACTCGATAAATAGTACAATTCTCAAGGCTGTCAATTCAACTAAGTACCTGGGTGTTAAAATTACGAACAACTTCAGTTGGAAGGACCACATAGATAATATTGTCGGGAAGGCGAGCCAAAGGTTGCGTTTCATTGGCAGGACACTTAGAAGATGCAACAAGTCCACTAAAGAGACAGCTTACACTACACTCGTTCGTCCTCTGTTAGAATATTGCTGCGCGGTGTGGGATCCTTACCAGGTGGGATTGACGGACGACATCGAGAGGGTGCAAAGAAGGGCAGCTCGTTTTGTATTATCGCGTTATAGGGGAGAGAGTGTGGCAGATATGATACACGAGTTGGGATGGAAGTCATTACAGCATAGACGTTTTTCGTCGCGGCGAGACCTTTTTACGAAATTTCAGTCACCAACTTTCTCTTCCGAATGCGAAAATATTTTGTTGAGCCCAACCTACATAGGTAGGAATGATCATCAAAATAAAATAAGAGGAATCAGAGCTCGAACAGAAAGGTTTAGGTGTTCGTTTTTCCCGCTCGCTGTTCGGGAGTGGAATAGTAGAGAGATAGTATGATTGTGGTTCGATGAACCGTCTGCCAAGCACTTAAATGTGAATTGCAGAGTAGTCATGTAGATTAGTAGATCACTACAAGTCACGCGAGGCGAACCCGCCGTTATTGAAGGAGACGAAGGGTGTTGTGTTGTCAGTAGAAAAGCACTAACAGAAGAGTGGGTCGGCAAAGAGAGCTCAGTGCCTCCGTATGTGGAATATTCATTGGGTTCAACTTGAGTAAAAAATCTTTTGGAACATTTCAACTATTGTGAATGTGCCAAAATGGACTGTTGCTATTGTTATTGCGAAAGGGAAACTCAAAGGAACAACCAGAAGAAGAGCGACGGTTGAACGCCGATGGGCAGGGACCAGGCGAGCACTGCGGAGGGCGGCCGTGAAACGTCGCATAATATAAGCAGCGTGAAGAACCACTCGTGCGTTACAAAGTGCTTCCTCCTCGTTTTGTCGTGCACTGTTGTAAGGTCACGCTGTGTGATAGATTGTCATGTGTACGTAGTGTAAAGTCGTACACTTGCGAACCATCTAAGAGAAAAATCAATTTTTCCATCTCATGTTTTTGCCTTTTCTTCCTGTGATGACGATCTGAGAGACCGGAAACAGTAGAAGATAAAGGTTTATTTGTACAACTGTTGGTTACAAATACAGTTCTGTAAATGCCACCAGCAGTCTAGCAAGCACAATGACTGTGCACAGGAAGTTGAAAGGAATGGATACAGTGTTGGAGCACCTCCTGATATACCCACAGGTTTGTGGCCAGTATTAAGCGATGCTTGAAATGATGTAAACAGCGACGGCACTGCATTGCAGATGACTGGAAACGAGTGATATGGGATTAGGAATCACACTGTGACAGTTCGATGAAAGGATTTAGGTTTGGCGGATGGCTGGAGAACGTTACCTGCCATTTTATGTAGCGAAGTTCGGAAGAAGTGGTGTTACGGTATGGCTGTCGTCTCCGTGGTTTGTGTGTGCGGTATCCCTTGCGACTGCTAACAGAACGCTGAATTCGGAAGGAACTGTTTGCAGCATGCAGTAGAGGAACATTTCGAGACGATGATTGAGTCAATACGACAATGCACCTTATCATAAAGTAGGACTCGCAACGCAGTGCTTTGTGCACAACAGCATTCCTGAAAAGGACTAGACCGTCCAGACCAGCGTTCCTGCCAGAACCCAGTGTCTCACCTTTGGGATCGGTTCCGCTCCAGACCCCACCGTCCAGCATCGCTACCTTTTCCAGTTTCGGCTCTAGAGGAAGAACGGGTTGCTGTTCCTCCACAGACACCCTATCGGCCGGCCACTGTGGCCGAGCGGTTCTGGGCGCTTGAGTCCTGAACCGCGCTGCTGCTACGGTCGCAGGTTCGAATCCTGCCTCGGGCATGGATGTGTGTGATATCCTTAGGTTAGTTAGGTTTAAGTAGTCCTGAGTCGAGGGGACTGATGACCTCCGATGTTAACTCCCATAGTGCCTAGACCCACACCTTGTTGAAAGTGTACACACCAGATTTCAAGTCGCTATAAAGGCAAAGTGTGGGCACGTGCCATACTAATCTCCACTAATAGGTGTCCTCATACCTTTGACAAGATATCGTAACTACTGGGGCACCTGGCCTTTGCTATACAGACGCAGCCTCCAGTGAATTGTACAGTGTTTTTTATCTTATGATTACATTCTGTGCACTTTTTCCAGCCGCGTGCTTTTCCTGTAGCCCAGCCCGTATTGTGAGTGTAGGCTGACGGCTCTCCCCGTGTCCACAGAGGCGCTGCGCATGTACACCCCTGGCTCCGCCTCCGACCGCAAGTGCGTGAAGCCGTACCGCCTGCCCCCCACGGACAGCTGTCCGGACGGAGTCCAGCTGGAGCCTGGAGACGGCGTCTGGATCCCCGCACACGCCCTGCACCACGACGAGAAGTACTTCCCCGACCCCGAGCGCTTCGATCCGGAGCGCTTCAGCCCGGAGAACAAGCACCGCATCAAGCCCTTCACCTACATCCCGTTCGGCGTTGGACCTCGTATTTGCATTGGTAAGCCATTTTTTGTTCCTGTTAATGTCTTCATCTTCTCCACAAGTTCTTATTTAATTAACCCTTCGATACAAATTTTCCACTGCACTATTACTTCTGGTGCTTAAATGTTTAATGAAAGCGACTAACATAAACACTTTACGTGTATTTCACTCGTCATCTTCACTATTAAGTACTGTCTGGGACACTGGCAACGTCAAAACCATCTACACTGTGTTTATTGCAGTGGTTACAGAACTGTTTAAAAACACACTGGCTGTCATTATGTGGCTGCACTCAATTTAGCGTTTAAGTGGATAGTGTTTCGCTTGAGGCTCTGATTCAGTGGAACGTTATTTTGATCCTCGTTAAACTATGAATGTATTTTTTAGTTTAATTGCAAGTGCCTAGCCGCGCGGGATTACCCGAGCGGTCTGAGGCGCTGCAGTCATGGACTGTGCGGTTGGTCCCGGATGAGGTTCGATTCCTCCCTCGGGCATGGCTGTGTGTGTTTGTCCTTAGGACAATTTAGGTTAAGTAGTGTGTAAGCGTAGGGACTGATGATCTTAACAGTTAAGTCCCATAAGATTTCACACACATTTGAACATTTTTGCGAGGGCCTAGTCTCAGATATTGCTCTGTTATTTTGTCAACTGACGTTGAATGTAGCAGAACACAGGTGTTAAGCAGCATCTTTAGATTCTTATGACAGCGGTGTGAGGGTACTGTGAGGCCAGCGCAGCGTACCACTTATTCATTGTTGTCGTACAAAATTTTCTTAATGACTCTCGTGGGAGTCTTCTTAAAAAATTTTGTCTACTGTTACACTTGCACTTACTTCGTGACCCCTTGAGAAATGAATACAGCCAGAGCAGCAGTAACCGTTAATTATACGCACTATAGGTCCTACGTTAGTTATGCAGTACGTAGAAACGTGCACAACATAGAGTAACACGGAGACCTGGTTCAAACAATTTTTCGGACTGCAGACAACAACAGGTTCTGCATTCAACGCTCAGTTGGGCCTGTGTTTTTTATGTGTCTCGTAAGAGGGCCCTTTCAAATGTCCTGCACGCTGCACATGCCCGACTGTTAAGGTGAAGTTAGCGAGTTGAAATTCATGTCAGTTGTGAGCGAGATTTTAGTTGTGACAGTCGTACAGAACATTATGACGACCGACTTAGTAGCCGGTTCGTCCATCTTTGGCACGGATAACAGCGAGAACGCAATGAGGCTTTCGTAGGTGGCTGAAGGGAGTTGGCACCATATCTGCACACGCAAGTGACCTGACACCCGTAAATTCCGGTGTGGGGGTCGCAGACCTCTGACGCCACTTTCAATCACGTCCCAGATACGTTCGATCTGGTTCATATCTGGCGACTTGGGGAGCCAGCACATCAGTGTGAACTCACCACCCCTGTGTTCCACGACCACTCTACCACACTCCTGGTCTTGCTACGTGCCGCATTATCTTGCCGAAAAAAGCTACAGCTGTCGGGAGACACGATCGCCATGAAGGGTTGTACGTGCTCTACAATACACCTTGGTAGTTGCGGTGCCTCGCACGAGCTGCACTGGACCCATGGGTTCCCACGTGAGTGTTCCGCAGAGCGTAATGGAGCCGCCGCCAGCTTGTCTCTGTCCTACAGTACAGGTGTCAGTCAGCTGCTCCCCTGGAAGACGACGGATTAGCTCCCCCCGACCGACACGATGAAGGAGGTATGGGGATTCATCAGACCATACAACAACGTTCCACCTCTGTACCAACGTCCGGTGCCAGTGGTCACGTGCGCACTTCGGTCGTAGTTACCGATGTCCTGGCTTCAACACTGACACACGCATGCGTCGTCGGCTATGGACGCCCATTGTTAGGAGCGTTCGGTGCACTGTGTGTTCAGACACACTTGTACACTGCCCAGCATTAAAAAATCTAATGTTAGTTCCGCTACGGTTCGCCGCCTGTCCTGTTTTACCAGTCTGCCCAGCCTACGACGTCCGACATCCGTAATGAGGGGGACCGCCAGCCCCTCAAAATCCGGACGTGGTTTCACTTAATAAAGGCAAGGCCTCTGGTCCAGATTGAATAGCAGCCAGGTTCCTCTCAGACTATGCTGATAAAACAGCTCCATATTTATCAATTATATACAACCACTCGCTCACAGGAACATACGTAGCTAAAGACTGGAAAATTGCTCAAGTCACACCAATACCCAAAAACTGAAGTAGGAGTAATCCGCTGAATAAGAGGCCCATATCACTAACGTCGATTTGCAGTAGGGTTTTAGAACATATACTGTATTCCAACACTATGAAGTACCTCGAAGGAAACGATTTATTTACATATAGTCAGCACGGATTCAGAAAATATCGTTCTTGCTAAATACAACTTGCTCTTTATACGCATTAGGTAATGCGTGCTATCGACAGGTGATGCCAAATTGATTCCATGTTTTTAGATTTCCAGAAGACTTTCGACACCGTTCCTCACAAGCGTCTTCTAATCAGACTGTATGCCCACTGAGTACCGCCTCAGTTGTGTGACTGGATTAGTGATTTGCTGTCAGAAAGGTCACTGTTCGTAGTAACAGACGGAAAGTCATCGAGTAAAACCCAAGTAATATCCGGCGTTCCCCATGGAAGTGTTATAGGCCCTCTATCGTTGCTGATCTATATTAACGACGTAGGAGACAATATCAGTAGCCGTCTTAGATTCTTTGCAGATGATGCTGTCATTTACCGTCTTGTAAAGTCAACAGATGATCAAAACGACTTGCAAAATGATTTAGATAAGATATCTGTATGGTGCGAAAAGTGGCAATTGACCCTGAATAAAGAAAAGTGCGAAGTTATTCACATGAGTACTAAAAGAAATCAGCTAAACTTCGATTACCTGATAAGTCACACAAATCTGATGGCTGTAAATTCAACTAAATACTTACGGATTACAATTACAAATAACCTAAATTGGAACCAACACATAGATAATGTTGTGGGCAGAGCAACCAAAACACTGCGATTCATTGGCAGAACACTTATAAGGTGCAACAGGTCTACTAAAGAGACCGCTTATATCACGCTTGTCCGCCCTATTCTGGAGTACTGCTGGGCGGTGTGGGATCCGCATCAGGTGGGACTGACGGATGACATCGAAAAAGTACAAAGAAGGGCAGCTCGTTTTGTATTGTCGCGAAATAGGGGAGATAGTGTCACAGACTTGATACGTGAATTGGAGTGGCAATCATTAAAACAAAGGCGTTTTTCGATGCTATACGATCTTCTCATGAAATTTCAGTCACCAGTTTTCTCCTCCGATTGCCAAAACAATCTGTTGGCACCGACCTACATAGAAATGATCATCACTATAAAATAAGAGAAATCATGGCTCCCACGGAGAAATTTAAGTGCCCGTTTTTCCCGCTTGCCGTTCGACAGTAGAACGGTTGAGAGACAGCATGAAGGTGGTTCATCGAACCCTCTGCCAGGCACTTTATTGCGAATAGCAGAGCAATCACGTAGATTTAGATGTACATGTAGACCTTGGTTTCGTCACATGTTGAAGACTGTCACGACAGCACTCGTCGAACACCCGACAAGTCGTACAGCTCCCGAATTTTCCGTGCCGAGCCTCTGGGCCAGACAGAGCACGCGCCTCCCCCATTCTGCACACTGACAGCGCGACCACTCATACTGGGGCGCCGTCCGTGTGTCTGATCAGCAGTCATTCCTCGCCAGGTGATGCTGCTGTCGCCTGGACGGGTTTACATCGTTAGCAGTTCAGTGGTCGCAACGTTCTGGCTAATAAGTGTATGTGTTTACCGGTTTGCGTGGCTGTGTCGTGACTACTTCAGTTTTAAAATGGAAGCTGAAACCGAGTCAGATCGAATCACACGTAGTGGGCAGCGTCCTACATCAAAATCGAGTACCTACGTGTAAAGAACCCAACGCAAATTGACAGCGCTTTGAGAGGGGTCGCATAGTGTAGCCGATCAGAGCACAGAGTCGCGGTGATTTCCACGTTTCCGTAGAGGTCGGGTAAGCACTGAGGACAACTCAAGAAGAGAAAAGCAATCAGCTGGAACAGACTACACCTCTCAGGTTATTGTTAATGACGTTTCCAGAGAGGATTGCCGAAAGACACCTGAGGAAACTGCGTATGAGGTCAGAGTGGCTGAACCTTCAGTTTAAAGAATAAGAACTGAATAGTTAAAGATGAGAGAAATTGCTGCCAGTTGCATTCCTCAAGGTTAGAGTGAAGAGCAGAAATGAGGTTGCAAAAGAACGGCAGAAGAACTGCTTCAACGTTATCGGGAAGAAGGAGAGCAGTTCCTGAAAGTATTGTTGCACTTGGAAAAATCTGAAGACGAGATTCTGAGCCATAACCGAAGCCCGAGTCGTCAAAGCGGAAAAGTCCCGACTCACCACGCCTGCAGCTGGCGTCCTCGTTTTTCGCGATAATGCAAGAGCGCATATTGTTCTACCACTCAGAGAAACGCTCGACAAATATGGATGGTCAGTACTTCCCCACCCACCACACAATCCTAATATGAACCCATTGATTTGTCTCCCAGATTGAAGCAACAACTTTGTCGAAAACGTTTTGGTACAACTAACGAAGCTGGCAGTGATGTTATCCGAATAATCAGACATCTCAACAATGAAGATGGCCTATCCGACGTACAGAGATTGCCAAAACGTTGGGAAGCTGCCATAAGCAAGAATGGAAATTGTACTGAAAGTCTGTAAAAGTATTTTGTGAAATAAATTATTTTCTTCGATTCTGTCTTACAGTGTGCATAAATTCTGAGGCGACCCTCGCAGCAAGTTAATTAGCACCGTTGTTACGTGTACAAGATCAATTATTGTTACTCCCACAACTGCTAGTTAACTTACCCCAAGGATCATAAGAAATCAGAGAGTAGCCACACACAACAGGATTAAGCCAGCTGCACATTGAGGATACCTTTGTTTATATTTGGGCGTTTCATTAAATAGTACAGCTAAACAAGTTATATGGGAAAAAAGCTTCCGAACACCCAAATGAACTTACCTTTTGTGACGTTAGGTTGTGCATGGAAGCATGAAGTCGAAATAGGACTGTTACCAACGACTGTGGCGCTAAAGCGGAGTAATGGAACGTAGTTTTCCGAAATTCCTTCACCAGCGAAGACGAATGGAATATTACAGAATTTGAAACACGAACACCTGCTAGCATGAGTTTCTTAGACGTAGGTGCCTTAGGGGTTGCAAAGCAACTCAAATCGCTTGATATAGGCAAGTCTTCAGGTCCAGATTGTATACCGATTAGGTTCCTTTCAGATTACGCTGATAAAATAGCTCCCTACTTAGCAATAATATACAACCGCTCGCTCACACATAGATCTGTACCTACAGATAGGAAAATTGCGCAGGTCGCAACAGTGTTTAAGAAGGGTAGTAGGAGTAATCCATCGAACTACAGACCTATGTCATTGACGTCGCTTTGCAGTAGGTTTTTGGAGCATATACTGTATTCAAACATTATGAATCACCTCAAAGGGAACGATCTACTGATACGTAATCAGCATGGTTTCAGAAAACATCGTTCTTGTGCAATGCAGCTAGCTCTTTATTCGCACGAAGTAATGGCCGCTATGGACAGGGGATCTCAAGTTGATTCCGTATTTCTAGATTTCCGGAAAGCTTTTGACACCGTTCCTCACCAGTGACTTCTAATCAAGCTGTGGGCCTATGGGCTATCGTCTCAGTTGTGCGACTGGATTCGTGATTTCCTGTCAGGAAGGTCGCAGTTCGTAGTAATAGACGGCAAATCATCGAGTAAAACTGAAGTGATATCAGGTGTTCCCCAGTGAAGCGTCCTAGGACCTCTGTTGTTCCTGATCTATATAAATCACCTGGGTGACAATCTGAGCAGTTCTCTTAGGTTGTTCGCAGATGATGCTGTAATTTATCGTCTAGTAAGGTGATCCGAAGACCAGTATCAGTTGCAAAGCGGTTTAGAAAAGATTGCTGTATGGTGTGGCAGGTGGCAGTTGACGCTAAATAGCGAAACGTGTGAGGTGATCCACATGAGTTCCAAAAGAAATCCGCTGGAATTCGATTACTCGATAAATAGTACAATTCTCAAGGCTCTCAATTCAACTAAGTACCTGGGTGTTAAAATTACGAACAACTTCAGTCGGGAAGACCACATAGATAATAAAGGCGAGCCAAAGGTTGCGTTTCATTGGCAGGATACTTAGAAGGTGCAACAAGTCCACTAAAGAGACAGCTAACACTACACTCGTTCGTCCTCTGTTAGAATATTGCTGCGCGGTGTGGGATCCTTACCAGGTGGAATTGACGGAGGACATCGAAAGGGTGCAAAAAAGGGCAGCTCGTTTTGTTTTATGACGTAATAGGGGAGAGAGTGCGGCAGATATGATACGCGAGTTGGGATGGAAGTCATTAAAGCAAAACGTTTTTCGTCGCGGCGAGATCTATTTATGAAATTTCAGTCACCAACTTTCTCTTCCGAATGCGAAAATATTTTGTTGAGCCCAACCTACATAGATAGGAATGATCATCAAAATAAAATCAGAGCTCGAACAGAAAGGTTTAGGTGTTAGGGAGTGGAATGGTAGAGAGATAGTGCGATTGTGGTTCGATGAACCCTCTGCCATGCACTTAAATGTGGTAGGGTTTTTTACCGAATGATAACCAACCAAAATAATTTGGATAAAATAGTGCAAGATCGTGCGGACCCACGAATCCGGACATTCCGCGAGAGAGATGGCGCCTGCGAATGGCATCACAATTAGCGACATTGTTGAGAAGAGGCTGCGTCCCGCCGAGCTGTGAACTACACTGCTAGAATAAATCACGAGCAGTTCTTATAAATTGCTGCGGAGGAACAATGTTTGTTGTTGGCTGGGATATGCAGTGTGATGTGTTCAGTTCCCTAACTGGAAAGGTTTTCTTCCGATGTGTACATTGGGACCTAGTAAAGTTCGAGAACCGCGACTTATGGAGGGGGGGGGAGGGGGAGGGGGTACTGAGCTGAGCTTTGAGTCCTCATCATGTAATGGTTAATCGACGAACCACCAGCCGCAATGTCACATGCCCTCCTCCATAGGACACTGCGGAGAGGTTCGGAATTTAATCTGTTACATTTGTGCGAACCTTAAGGCACCATCTCTCCTCCAGTGCAGGAGAAAGTCAAGCTGTGAAAAAGTATTCCATAAGCAGCAGTCTGACTTTCCACCCCCCAGTTTAGCTCCACCGCACACTTCCGCGTTAATAAGCTCTGTTACGGCGACAAGTTTCTTCTAAATGCATTTCATCGAGAGACAACAGAATTCTGTCTTCTTTGTTCAGCTGCTGCTCGGAAGCCATTTCTAACAGATTCGATCGGTTAATCATTTAGACAACATGATCGTGGTACGAAGAGGTTCTGAAACAGGACATAGATCCTTAAAATGCAGTCGCATAGCAGATACATCGTGTGCAAGTTGCTGCTAATGATGACAACATCTCTGCACGCACTTCGGCCGAAACAATTTATATTGATTTATAATTTAGATGATAGTGATAATCATAACGTAACTGGAAGAGCCAAAACTGTTCACCAAATAACTGCAAGGAAAATAATTAATTTAGGCATATACGATCGAGTGTTTACAATTAACAGATACCGCTGTTTAGCTGCTAGTCACATAGTAGCGATTTAATTAATCTGAAAGTACCATACGTCTAGACTACACAGAATGTCACAGAAACATGCACATAAAGTGCACTATTTAAATAGCTAGAAAAAAGCAGTCTGTGACTCTATTCATACGTAGTATTATTCCTAACAATTTGGAAAGTAATAATACTGAAAATTAGCTGTAATTACTGAAAATGGGCTGTAGTTACTGAGAATCAGTTTTTCTCCACCGGACAATCCAAACCCGTCACAACAGATTAATGGTAACTGCACAGGACTGTTATTATTACAATTAAATCAATCTCAGTTATCAAAAAAGGTTAAAACACAGCTCAAGCCAATACAAATACAGTAGCCCACAACGACCAGTAAAATGATGAAATCCAAATTAGGAAACGCGTCGTAATTAAGATTACTAGAGCTACTGAGATTCTTTCAGACAATTCAGCCACCGAACAAATCTTACACTTGCGGTACCTGAGGGTACATTGTGTTTCGCAGGGATAAGTAATAAACTGAAGTAATATTAGTAACTATTTGGAACAATAAAGGGATATCGGAGACACCAAGTGCAAAGTTACAAATCGATTGCAGTCCCGCAGTTTATTTATGACAGTGAAATAGGATGTTAACGTAAAAAGACAAAAGAAGAATTCGAACTTTAGAGGCAGAGTTTGTGACGAGAACTAGTAGAGTTACAGTATCAGTGACGAAACTGGACAACATGGGCTTAATTAAAAAACTTTTGTCATATTACACCTTTCCAATTTATGACTCTTCATACTGAAGATCCTCTATTAAGTGTAAAAAATAACGACTAACATCAGATCTTTAATTATATAAATGATCAAACAATTACTTAGAAAGTTGCATAGTTCCAGTATTAATCAATTTATGATCATGTCTCTTATAAATGGTACCAAGACTTCCAACAGCGTAAAAATACACAAACCTAATTCAGATAATAATAAATAAGACTATCACAAAAACGATTATAATCAAAATTTTATTCAAGAGGAACCTTAATTCCACTGAAAGTGTCATATACATACTGTTGATCTAAGCTTCCTTATTTTAATGCTAAATAGGAAATCACTTTCTAATGTTCTGCAAAATTATATTTGTTTGGTTGCAAACCGGCTTTCAGGTCTTAGGCCATCTTCAGGCGATGATAATTACGTGCGACCCTCACAGATATTATTCGTAAGAAAGATACAAAAATGGCATCTAATGTTACCATAAGAAAACATTTTTTTCTTTCACGTAAAATTAAATTACATTAACTAAAAAGGTGGAGGAACAAAATTCTTACGTTGAGATATATTTAACAGTTGATGTATTAATGGCTTGAATCTAGTATTTGTAACATAAACTTAACAAACAGGAAAGACTAAATTGAGTCAGATCATTTAATATTATATTTTGTGTCATGTGTTTAGTTTATTTGGTCTCGAATACATGGCAGAGAATGCCAGCTTAATAGTAAGTGGTCAGACTCAGTTTCCTTTTCCCCGTTTGTTAAATTAAGTTATAGATATTAGGTTCAAATTGTAAAAATTCACCTTGTTTCTTATCCATTGTTAAATGCGTGTCCATTTAAAAACTTTGTCCCCTCCACCTTTTTGTAGTAAATGTAATTACTTCTGTGTGACAATTGAAAAGGATTATTATGTTTTGCTTTGCAAACACTATGAGTCAATTTTGTATCTTTTGCACAATTAATTATTTGTTTAAGTCGCACATCATTTCTAACTGTTTTTTCGACATTCGGTTGTCACCTGAAGACGGCCTAAGAACCCGAAAGATGAACCCTTGGAAAACATATTTAATTTTGCAGAACATTAGGAATTGTTTTCCCATTTAATATTATTAAATACTACTATCAAGCACCAATGAAAAGATTTCTTGAAAAAAAGAAAAGAAAAGACCTCACGTAGCTGCTTGTTATGAGAGAGACTCCCATCATCTGTCTGTGTTTGAGTTACCAAATAGACGTACCTGTACATGCGAAATAGCTGTCGTAAGTTAAAGGTATAGGCTCATACCATACTTGTCTTACCTAAGACCAGTTACTCGAGTCCCTGCATCCCATCCCATCCCACCACACTGCTGCCTCACCTTCTGCAGCAGCCTTACTGACCAATTACGCTCCTCTTACAGCTGTACCCTAATTTATGTTTTTCTGACTCATTTAGGTACTGTTACTACTAGCTATTTATATAATTTCTTTCATTTTGTTATTTTTTATCATAAAGAGAATAACGTTTGTCATTACTTGAAATGTAATACTAAATGCAAAAATAGCCTCTAGAGGAATTTTTAGGGCTAATAAGTACTACAGAGAGGAGGAAGCTATAAGTGTACTGCAAAATCTAACAGCATTTGAAATAAGTTGTGGCTAATTATGCAAAGTTTAATATACAACTGAAATTTTTCTGTTGGTCAGATGCTTCTGCCTCAAGGAGATGGCTTTCACAAAAAACTCAAATTTAACATTTCTGTGTTATGACATAATTAAAATGAGCGTTGTAATATATTAATACTTTTGTAATGTTAAGTCAATTCATTGCGTTGCATGTAAATAATATAAACAGTTTGACTTCTTTTCACATCTCATACTGTCCTTCACATCTTCATGGAATACAATTAACATCATATAATATTAATAAACCACCTCAGTCGCAACTGAACAGTTTTTATTAACGTTGCTGGGTTCAGGGTGCTTATGCCATCTTCAGGCATATACATTATGTTGCTTTATACCTTTGCATAAAATCATAACACTCTGCTTACAAGTATCTGAGTATTCAAATCCTAACTAAATGGACGCCACATTTTAACAGATGGACTTCCCATATGATGAGCATGCAGTTTTCATTACGATAATAACTAATAATAGAAATGTCTACGAAAGTACGTGCATTTTTTCTGTGTGCTAAGTTTTACCTGTACACAGCGCTGGCTATTCAGTTTACGTATGTTTCTTCACTGGATGAACCACTCATGTTCCAGCCCAGAGGTTCGCGCTGCTGGAGTTGAAGGTGATGCTCATATACCTGCTGTCGAAGTTCACTCTCCACGTGGTCGACAAGACGCCGATACCTCTGCAGATCAAGCCGAACAGCCTCATGCTGTCCATCAAAGGGGGCGCCTGGCTGGGAATTAGTCCCAGATCGTGAAGCATTAAAAAGTGGTTGGAAGAGCCAAAGTTACCTGATATATACTCTGTGATTTACACTTAAGCATAGCTTCATTTACCTCTAGGTGCTACTGAGTTACCAACACCTACCGAGGTCAGTGCAGCGTCTGACTTCCTGATGATAGTGTATCTTGATGGCACAGACTCCGCAAAACGAAAAAGCTTGCAGCAGAACGTAGGTAGTGCCATTGAGGTCACTGGTCTCTCGGATTACGCTTTTTCCAGTCCGTCGAGTGTGAGACACCAATTACATGGCGTCCTACGATTTAATACGTTCTATTCCTGAGGGGTAGGGGGATGAGTTTGTGGCGAACATCATCTACCAACAGGTCTGTGTATAATTTATGTGTTACCGCCGGTATCAGATGAGCCACGAGTCCAATACTTCCAACACACCACACCCAGTGCACATAGAACACTAGGCAGCTCTTAGCTCTCAGTACTCCAACTCCACACCTTTTCCAAAGCCGGCCACACCGCTAGTACACCAACTTCGCAACCAGCAGCAGATTTTCCATTTTCCCGTGCCATATCAAAGAAAGAACCACTTCGGTGAGACATGTTTTAAGTATGTAACAAAGTTAAGCCAAACAATAATATTCCATTATCATTACAAAATTGAGAAGAAAGCACTTTTTGTCATGAATATCCTAAACAGCAAAAGGAAGTTGAAAAAGCTTTCAAAGGAAGTAACTTGTAGAAAGTGTTTCACTATTATGGGTGCAAACGACGGGGTGCGTAGAGAACTATAATATCAGAAAATAATTCCAATAAATATAGGTCCGGAAACCAACTATTTTCCCGGTGCAACATACACGACCGAGTACAAGAATACCTTATAACTGAGTCCCTCAGGATTCAAGCAGCAGATACATACACGAGGGCAAACACATTACAGTTGTTTGAGATGACCACCGTTCATGTGAAAACAAGCTTGAGCACGTCTCCTCATCGATGCCCGTACACGTTAAAAAATCCCAGTCATGTCCAGAATACTTTGACAACCATCCCCTAGCTCATCAAAACTATCAGCAGGGCCAAAGTACACCAAAGCTTTTAAGTATAGACCACACAAAAATGTACACGTAGCCTTAGACGTTAACAGTGCTGTAACATTGAGATGACTGCACTTGTACAACATCGTATTGGGAAAACAATTGGTATCTGGGCCTGTGTTTACTAGGATTATTTACTTGTTTCAATCTTCTCCATGCACCCCTTTGGTTTGTACCTATAACAGTGGAACACCCTATATAACAACTAGCTTCAGGTATAATAACGAGCGTATATTTGGAAGGTATGCTTAAGTTAAGGATAGCTTTTAAGTTATGTAAGAGCCATATTTCAGTTCGCGCAGTCTGCCCATTTCGCCAACGCAGAGTTCTGTTCTGAATGAATACTTGTCTTTCTTTGATATGGCACGGGACCGGAGCCGACAAAATTTCGTGTACTGTACGAGTCTCTTTGTACTCTTCTGAAATTACTGACAAAAATCTATGTGTTAGAGTGAAACGATTCGAGCAAAGAGTTAAAACGAGAATGAAAACTCTCTCTGTCATCTGTACTTCTGTCCTTCTAGTACTTCTAGTACGTAGGTACTATTGGGGAACGGTGGCCGACGTAGCTCGTGGAGAGGAGATGATGATGCGTAGTGTAGTTTCATATAAGTTGTTGCCGTGGAACAAAGAATCGGCGGCTGGTGTGCGGTACAGCGACTTCTCTGCTTGCTGTTAATGACTTTATGTAGCCTACGACGGCTTCTGACAGTCACACGTTACAATAACAAATGAGACTGTGGTGGTGGATCTATCTGAGTCCCAAGTGTTTGCGGCAGACTTTTGATATGACGGCACATGAAATGCGATTGCTTGAACGATATTAGGAACAGAGAAAATGTGCCCATGGCTATCAGAGGTAGAAGTAACACAGCTCACTATCGTACAACGTATTAAAGTGGATTTGTACAGACTATTGAGTTTCTCAAAATGCACATTGTCCCATGGCATTACCTTGTGCCTCCTCTATTAGGGAAATGATAATGCTGCACTGATCCAACACACAATGCTACTTCCTACCGCCCTCCCAGCGTTTAAAGCTGAAAACAGGGAGAACCGTAAGTAACAGGCTTCTGTATCCCGCAAAACACTCGAGCCTTTGATTTGTTGTTGCAAAGCGAGTAAGAGTGTAGTTTAAGTTAACGCTGCTCTAAGCACAGATTGACTTAAAAGCATTATTTGTTGTAATAAATTATTTTTTTAACAATGTCTCAAAGACAGCTGATTTAATGTGTATGCTGTAGCTATGATGAAATGTATTGTATTCTATTATTTATCAATAAAATCATATTGTCTTACGCCACTGAATTTTTACCTCCCTCTTAGGTAGAACAGTTTACTATTTAAGAATTAGAAACGAAAAACAATACACATTTTAATTTTTAATCAAGGAACATGTAGCTTTTATTTTATCTTTTTAATTTTCAATCTTCGCATTAACTGATTTTTATGAGTTCATACGATTGACGATACAATAGCAAAATGCAAATTCCTTGCGAAGTTTTCTTTTTTTTAAACTCATATCCTATATTTGTACAATTGAGCTAGGGTCCCCCAGCTGTAATCACTGCATTGCTGGAAGGATATGAGCAACCTTTTTTTTTTTTAAGCTGTGCCGGAACATGTTACATCGAGAGCCAGCCAAGGAAGGAAAAGTAACCCTACTTACAAGGAACACCTTGAGCGCGAGGACGCTCGTTCAGTCTTCATTAAGGCTCATTTGAAAGTGTTGTGTTAACAGTTATGAGAGGAACAATATTAGGTGCTAATGACACATCTGCATCACAAGGGCGACGAAAAATGAGTGTCCGGGAGGTGCAGAGGCCAACCTTCTATGGGATTTATGTGTTACATCTGACAAAATTGACATCATCGACAGTAAAGAAATGCTCAAAACAAACTAACTTGCCCCATTAAAACTGAATGAAAAGTGACGCGCCAGAGTGAATCACAACGGTTCGCATCAGCAAAATGATCTTGGGCGTTACAAACGATGCACCCCTTCCACCTAGGTATCCACTCTTAGAGGCTGCACGTAGAATCGTCGTGGTGTAACGGAGCAGTGAGGACTGATGTAGTGTGACGGCGTGCAACGGAATGCGAAACGGAATGTCGTGGATCTTGTTGCGGAACCAGCTCCTCACAGTACGATAACATCCAGAATGAGATTTTCACTCTGCAGCGGAGTGTGCGCTGATATGAAATTTCCTGGCAGATTTAAACTGCGTTCCGGACCGAGACTCGAACTCGCGACCTTTGCCTTGCGCGGGTAAGTGCTCTACCATCCGAGCTACCCAAGCCACCCAAGCTTTACTGTAAGTAAAGCTGTGAGGACGGGGAGTGAGTCGTGCTTGGGTAGCTCAGATTGTACAGCACTTGACAGCGAAAGGCAAAGGTCCCGAGTTCGAGTCTCGGTCCGGTACAAAGTTTAAATCTCCCAGGAATTTTCAGTACAATAATATGTTTTATAGGCTCGAAAAAAAAGCATTTGGAGGCTTAATTTGTCTAGTGGTTCCAGGGCACTCGTTCTGCAATCTCACATTTTTCTGGAGGGTGTACTTCTCTCGAGGAGTATGGTTTTTATATGCAGACCGGGAATCAATCAAAAACAAGTTATTTTGACCAGTTATTGGCCATAAGCAGTGCCCATACTATAGTTGTAGTTCTCTTACGCCCATTTTTCCTATTCCTGGTGGCTGTGACGTGAGTATTCCTTACTGCCCGTGCGAGATCACGCACACAAGAAAGAATCGCAGGGAGCAGAGCAGCTCCAGCTTGTCGCACCACAATGTAACTTTCCAGTCATATTAACATCCAGATTAAGAGTCAGCGTAATTGTTAAGGAATACGTTAAGACCATGTTCTCATTCAAATGAGCACAAATGACACTGTTTGGGAAGTTTTTTTGAGAAAATGAGAAGACATAAAATGGATTTATTTGAGGGTTATGAGTGATCATACTTTTAACTTTGTTCTAGATTTTAAGTGCAAAAAAAATTGCGTCCGTATTACGGTTTGGTCAAGGGCCTTGCGAGTCTGACGTAAGCAGACGGCGTGCAGAACAGGCCTTTACGAGTTAAACCAAAAAGGGACAACATTAGTCGATACCAACTTAAATTTATGGAAGCTTGTATGTAACGAAAATGAAATAATACTTTAACGATATGGTACTAACCTAAACAATGAGTTCAATTTTTGGGGGTTTGTTTCACTCTTTATTGCTTTACAAGAAATATTTAATGGTAACAAATTTCGTATATTATAGGCGAAGCTCCCAATATAAGTGTTAACTTTTCGGGGGACAAAAGTAAAAGTTAATAGATTCAACCGTTTTTATTTTATGCCACATTCAGTTTTGAAACATTTCTTGATAAATCCTGTTTGAAGTTCATGAAAAACTTTTATATGTATTATTAGTTCAGTTTGCACAAAAAGTACATTCTAATATATATTTCTGATGGTGCTGAACACAAATCTGAAGTCAAATTTTCAAAATTCAAAATTGCTAATCCAGTACTGCGGACCAAAAGTTATATTTTACCAGTTTTTACCAATATATAATTTGATTAAGTGTTTTTAATACTTACACTTTGTCTGCAACTCCAGGACCGTATATCAGCCCCTCCTCTAACTCAAATTGTTCAAATGGTCCAAATGGCTCTGAGCATTACGGGACTTTTAACTGCTGAGGTCATCAGTCCCCTAGAACTTAGAAATACTTAAACCTAACTAACCTAAGTACATCACACAGATCCATGCCTGAGACAGAATTGGAACCTGCGACCGCAGCGGTTGCGCGGTTCCTGACTGAAGCTGCTAGAACCTCTCGGCCGCAACGGCCGGCTGCAGGATGCACTTGAAAGCTTCCGTGCTTGCTGAATTCACAGTATTGGGTGGATCAACGGCCTCCGACTGATTGAGAACACTCCGCCGCGACACTATCAAATGATCAAATTTACCTAACTTGAGCCAACACGATGTGGCTCCTAGAGGACCGACATTTGCGATACAACCTACACGGCGAGCGGCGACGGAAATGACGTCTCAGCAGAAAGAAAACACGTCTGTGGCCCGCGTCCAGGAAACAGGACCGCGTCTCCCGCTGCCCAGACTACCCTGCCGACACACACCAGAAGGGAACAGTCAGCCCAAATAAGGCTACAGACGAGCATGCTTGAGGTGTATGGAATATTAACCTGTTGTGAAAGCGACTACCATCAAGTTACAAGCTTAACGCTGCTCAAAATTAGTTGAAGATTACACGGCGAAATATCACTGCCTGCTAACACAATGACTTGGTTATACTCATCTATAAAAGGTGTCTTGCCTTCTATAAAGTGTCACCATTTGTCTTTCATCAGCTTAGTTTATAACAGAGAATCTCGTACTCTTACACGGAATATGGCCTGGAACAGCAAATTCCCATCAGTAACACTGAGTGATGCCCATACACTCAATCACTCGCAGGCGCGTTGATGTAACAGGTCCCATTCCACATTAACACAGGCGTGGCCTTACGATAACAAGTACCAAACTAAAAAAACAACCTTCGCTCCATTCAGATGTGAACGAGTCTGCTGACAGTGGTAAAAGGAAGAATTTTTATCATGATGAGCAGAATGACGTGGGATAATCGCACCTGTAGCTGTTGGCTTCCTACAAAATGCAGATTTGTGATACCATTATTATTCATCAACGTAATATCCAGGAAATTATTTTTCTCGTTACTTCACTTTCATATGTAAACTGTATATTGGGATGCAGAGTGTTGAGCACCTCAAAAATTTTCATTAACCTTCATTGTCTTCATTAAATAATAATGTATCACCAACATATTGAAAATGATATATGATTAAATCATTTAACTTCTGCTGCTGTACAAAAAATTTTCTTCGAAATGATTCACAAACATACAAGCTAGCGTTCACGACAGACCCCACTGCTAACCCATCATGCTGCTTGAAAAACTCTCCTCTAAATGAGAAGTAATTATATTACAGAACTAGCTCTAACAGTTATAAAAAAATTATCAGTCTTACCTATGGACATATATCTGTCCTTAATAAAATTCAGTCTTACATGAGAGAAAACCTCATTTACAGCAACATTTGTGTACAAATTTATAATCTCTAGCGACATCCATATGTAATTATCAGGTATCTCAATATCCTTAATTTTCTCAACCAGCTCATATGTATTCTTTACAGAGAATTGTCACTCAAACACATAATTAGTGACCAAAATCTCATTTAACTTACTGCACAGTCTATAAGCAGGACTGCCTATATAATTAACAATAGGCGTCATTGGAGCATTCGGTTTACGAATCTTTTGTTATGCCTGTAAACAGGGGGCGTGTGTATTCATTACTTCGAGGGATCTGAAGGTTTTGTCATCAAATGAGAAAGAAGTCTCGCTAATAGCATTTTTGACTTGTTTAACAAACTGTTTAGTGGTGTCATGGTGTAGTTGTGAAATATTATTATCTTCAAAAAACTTCACTATATTCAGCGATACTTAATATTACCAAGGTATTCACCTTTCACAATTAATTGTTGATGCTCTTTCAGTTTAGAATGAATAATACAAATTAACTGTACATCATTATTTGCCTGACCCTTACTCATTCTTTTATTCATAATAATTCGTCGGTTAACTGACTCAGCAACTCTACTGGTAATGAAGTCATGCTGCACCTTATCAACCTCAGCACTTTTAATCTCTACTAACATTAATAAACATTAAATTAATGTTCTTATTCCGCACCACTCTGCTCACAGCGTATTTATAACCATTCTGTAGTAACTGTAGTTCATTACTGAAAACAATATCGCTCCTGTTAAATAACCTGTCATAGAATACACGACTACTATGGTATACTCTGTCCTATGTGCCACAAGTTGCCTACATTTCAATTCACAGATCTTTTCATGATTGCTAACAACAGTTTGCAACTTATTATCTACTACCTTAGTGATGTAACCCATTGTCCTATCAAGCTACTGCGGATTTCACGTCTGACAAAGTTGTTGGTGATCTAAATAAACCTGTTATGAAAGGCAATCATGTTTCTGATATAACTTCCTAAGCTCAAGTTATACCCATAACCTCTCCTAGTCTGATTTATTTTCTGTCCGATGCTGTTATCTCCTCTTATTCTCACTAGCACGTATTTGGGAGTGACGCCTATGGAGACACGCCTCTTGTTCAAGTTGGTGGCCGCTGCTATCTTCATTAGCTTGATCCTGTTGCCAATAAATCTACAAGACTGTCACATTACCTGGTAAGGAACATCAAGTTTTTGTATGTCCATCCCTCTGTCAGGACGCCTTTGAAACGATGTCCATTTAATATGATGAGAATATAAAAGGCTTACAGCCATCCTTGTGATTTTATTTATTTTGTAAAAACCCGTTTTAGCGCTTCGGTGAGCCATATTCAGGCCTGCATGCATGATCAGTAACGATAGCATTATCAACTTATGAATCAAGCAACACAAAAATATATTAAAAACAGAATGAGAAACAAGGACTAGACTGCACAAGTTAATTTACAGCGAACATTTGATAGGACGAACAGAGACGTCTATTGACATATACCTAAAGTATACAATACTCAATTTCCACTCAGTACTCTGTACAACTATGTTATTTATTAATAACTTCTTTAAATAACTATTCCATGTTTTTTATTGACCAGTCGGACATACGTTATCTGCACAACCCTGAAATAACATACTGAAAGACAAAACAACTGTAGAGGATGATAAATGAATAAAGGAGCCAATGCCTCACAAACAAGTAAAGAGAAGGAATATGACCTGTGTGTCATGTCAAAAATTAAAATGCTAAGTTGAACACAGTTCAGGGGAATACTTTTGTCATACTCATACAATGGACGTCTAAGACGAGTCAGGAGACCGAATATAAGATCCACCTCAGGTCATATGTAGAACATATAAAAAATGACCACAAGAACCTGTTCATGACGAAAAACGTTCATGTGCGAATGCATCTACACATCATGTACTGTTTTGAAACGATCACACATAGGGACACTAAGTAGCCTGCAAGGATACAGGGCATCATAAAGGATGACTCAAGATTATATACATACATATCATTTGTTGTGTAAATTCAAGATCATGTAGAAACCTGTTCAAGGAACTTTTTATTCTAACCTCAATGAAATTTGTTGCAAGTAATATAGCCCTATTTCCAATCAATAGCTCAATACATAGTAGGGCCTATTAATACTAGGAATAAGGACAATCTACACTACTACCTAAAATCATTTACCTTGGTCCAAAATTGGGTCAATAAATTGCCAACACCCATTAAAAACTTGATTTCAGATAAATCACGATTTACACAGAGTTTGAAAGACTTTTTATAGGCAACTCCTTCAACTCTATAGATAAATATCTTAACAGAGACTTATGCCAGCTTAAGTAAAAATGTCTGTTAGTATTTAGTTTTGAGAGCACTTGGTCACAACAATCAAAATGGTTCAAATGGCTCTGAGCACTATGGGACTTAACATCTGTGGTCATCAGTCCCCTAGAACTTAGAACTACTTAAACCTAACTAACCTAAGGACATCACACACATCCATGCCCGAGGCAGGATTCGAACCTGCGACCGTAGCAGTCGCGCGGTTCCGGACTGAGCGCCTGAACCGCTAGACCACCGCGGCCGGCTCACAACAATCAACATTAGGTATTTTGTGTATTATAAATTTATTAATAGTGCATAAGAATGTTTCATTCTGACAGCGTGTTGATTCTGTTAATATTAGCTGTTCCAATTACCGCAATGCATTCACGTATTTCGTAAATCTCCTGACAAATGATCACGGTAGTAAATATTATATTTAAATGCTTTATGGTTTTATTTTATACTTTCTGACTGGTTCCACATCCACAGTAATGATCTCATATTTTGGGTCCATGGACCGAAAACTGAATCTAATCTAATCTAAATATTAAATATCGGAAAAGCTTTCTGGCTGTCGCAAAAAGTACTGATACGTCTTAAACGTGACCACAAAGAAATGAGATCTAAAATAACATACAGTTACGAATGAATGTACACCCAACTAGAGGCTAATGGCAGCAACGTTTACATAAGCTAGCTTCCTAACCAGCAACCCACTCCAAAAGTACTTGTATATATGAAACACAAGTAAACACGCAAAAATACAATAAAATTTAAATTGCATATAGTTATGAGTAAATGTACTGTAATCAGTCCACACCTTGTTCTTTGTCCCAGATCAAAACTAAAAACCATCGTATCCATACAATCAAGTTTGCAAATGAGCCATACAACCCATACGTATCACTTGATAAACCAATTTATCACTTGACCAGCGAGGACTCCACGCAACATGCCAATAATTAAATCTAATAAAATCATAAAGATGTCAGTAGGCATTATATTTTCTCACAAAGGTTGTAGGCGGCGTGCTCTGGTTTTCGCGCGACTAGCCGCTGTCAATCTTTAATCGAGTCGGCAAAGCCTGTCCCCGATGCTTCTGGAGGCCCGAACAGGACAGCAGGAGTCCCCCAAAAACCAACAACTTGCCAGCCATGTGCCATCCAGCTAACTGTCAGTCCCAGGACCGGCCAAAGACAAAGTTAGTGGCACCAGTGGAGCTCCATGCCCGCCAAAATTTAAGACACCACGGCTCATATACCTTTGAAAAAATACAATAAAATAAAAATCGAATTTGGACCATTTTGAATGAGAACCTGACCTTAAGGCGTTGATGTTAGTTGAACTTGATACAACTCTCCTGGAACCATTAATTTCCAGTGTTCCCTTCATATGCATTTTCTCTTTAAATCAAGAATGGTTGGAGTTGGAAACAAATGCCTTACTGAACGATGGAAAAGTTTGTTTATCCCGTCTGCATATTTCCGTGCCAATGTCGCAGTTTGCTGTGCATCGTCAAGTTGACGTTTTGTTTGAAATTTCGTTATCTTACGTCCCCACTCTGTAGCATTGTTTGAAAATACGCAACTGTCCACTGCTTCCCTTGAAATCACTGTAATGTATGTCGTGCGTAGTTCGATGTGCACAACGTAGTAAGTCACTATCACATTCATTCTGTAAATTGTACCGAACACGCTTCAAACGTGCAAACACCAGTTTCTGTAAAAAGTGCGCCTTCGCCTGCTTTGAATATCCGTAGTTTGTCTTGTGCACTACACAGTCATATTGCTGCAGACTTGGTCGACATGTGTTTGAAACCTTTTTATTTATTTATTTTTACTGTGCTGTGGATGATCTTAGTACCTGCTGCTTTGACAACGACTGTCCTTTACTACGTTCTGCTGGAGACGGGATTTGAGGTTCCCTGTCCGACAAGGGTGATAAACGACGTAGCTCGACACGAGTTTCAACAGCACTTTGACTTGTTAAGCACCTATTGTCATCGTTTTACTGCTCATGTACGAAACTTTAAAGTTCCTTTCTGACGAAATGTCAACATCGGCAACTGCTGTTTTACATATAATGCAGTGCCTGCTTTGTTTATCTTTTATGTTGCTGTGCTTTGTATCAACATCACTAGCACTGCTGTAAGTTTCTCGTCGGCTGAGTAGTTCAACTGCGTTCTGTAGCCTCAAGCTGTGCTCACCATTGGATACCTCCAGTCGCTCCGCCTGTTCCCATCAGCAGCCAAAATTGTGGTTGCATGGCAGACAACGTGTGGGGCATTGAATGTCGTAAACATCATTGGCCTTTTGTGACCTCGCACTCAAGGAGTTCCCTGTTAGTGTAGGTGGATATTCGAAATCTGGTGAAGGCATGTCGTATGCTGGAAGTCAGTACAATCATGATTCCCAATCAGCAGTTTTCAGTCATCTACTGCCTCCATCAAGCGTCACTTAACTACAGAAATTAGAGGCTAAGAGGGGCTGTTCGGCCATTCTAACACATTATTTTTAACCCCCTGCTCACCGTCAATGGGCAAGTTGGTTTGCCCGTAGGGCTCTTGAACTCCGCTGATTTCATGCTATTTTCTACAACCACCCACCACAACCCCCGATGCTTCCTGTCCATCTGCACACCCTGGCCTCGATCTAGCTGCGGTGATTCCTTCGCCTCTCACCTCACAGTGGTATCACCAGCAGTTGATGGGGCCAGCCTTAGAAGGATAGAAACGACCCTGATGGATCTGTTACTCAGGTGCCATCCAATGACTTGTCCACCTTCCAAGGCGATGAGATTTCGTGACGGACCATTCCATTATTGGGCTACTCTGCTGGGTTCCAAATACCTCCTGTCTCCTTTACACTGGGGAGTCCATCCCGCTTGACATCTAGTGGTCGATTCTGCATTGCATCGGGACTTCGAATACTTCTGATCAAATAATTTATGTACTTGTAGGATTTACCCAGTACTATTAATGGGGGAAGTGCGATCCAACCCCCAAGCGGTCAGTTCATCAGTGCATCATACACTCCAGGAAATTGAAATAAGAACACCGTGAATTCATTGTCCCAGGCATGGGAAACTTTATTGACACATTCCTGGGGTCAGATACATCACATGATCACACTGACAGAACCACAGGCACATAGACACAGGCAACAGAGCATGCAAAATGTCGGCACTAGTACAGTGTATATCCACCTTTCACAGCAATGCAGGCTGCTATTCTCCCATGGAGATGATCCTAGAGATGCTGGATGTAGTCCTGTGGAACGGCTTACCATGCCATTTCCATCTGACGCCTCAGTTGGACCAGCGTTCGTGCTGGACGTGCAGACCGCGTGAGATGACGCTTCATCCAGTCCCAAACATGCTCAATGGGGGACAGATCCGGAGATCTTGCTGGCCATGGTAGTTGACTTACACCTTCTAGAGCACATTGGATGGCACGGGATACATGCGGACGTGCATTGTCCTGTTGGAACAGCAAGTTCCCTTGCCGGTCTAGGAATGGTAGAACGATGGGTTCGATGACGGTTTGGATGTACTGTGCACTATTCAGTGTCCCCTCGACGATCACCAGAGGTGTACAGACAGTGTAGGAGATCGCTCCCCACACCATGATGCCGGGTGTTGGCCCTGTGTGCCACCGTCGTATGCAGTCCTGATTGTGGCGCTCACCTGCACGGCGCCAAACACGCATACGACCATCATTGGCACCAAGGCAGAAGCGACTCTCATCGCTGAAGACGACACGTCTCCATTCGTCCCTCCATTCACGCCTGTCGCGACACCACTGGAGGCGGGCTGCACGATGTTGGGGCGTGAGCGGAAGACGGCCTAACGGTGTGCGGGACCGTAGCCCAGCTTCATGGAGACGGTTGCGAATGGTCCTCGCCGATACCCCAGGAGCAACAGTGTCCCTAATTTGCTGGGAAGTGGCGGTGCGGTCCCCTACGGCACTGCGTAGGATCCTACGGTCTTGGCGTGCATCCGTGCGTCGCTACGGTCCGGTCCCAGGTCGACGGGCACGTGCACCTTCCGCCGACCACTGGCGACAACATCGATGTACTGTGGAGACCTCACGCCCCACGTGTTGAGCAATTCGGCGGTACGTCCACCCGGCCTCTCGCATGCCCACTATACGCCCTCGCTCAAAGTCCGTCAACTGCACATACGGTTCACGTCCACGCTGTCGCGGCATGCTACCAGTGTTAAAGACTGCGATGGAGCTCCGTATGCCACGGCAAACTGGCTGACACTGACGGCGGCGGTGCACAAATGCTGCGCAGCTAGCGCCATTCGACGGCCAACACCGCGGTTCCTGGTGTGTCCGCTGTGCCGTGCGTGTGATCATTGCTTGTACAGCTCTCTCGCAGTGTCCGGAGAAAGTATGATGGGTCTGACACACCGGTGTCAATGTGTTCTTTTTTCCATTTCCAGGAGTGTATATGCATTCGGCCAAAGTAACATGTGTTGAGATGTAATGTATTATCTGTACATGAATCATTAAACGTTTTAGGATTCAGATTGAACCTTTCTGTTCGCAGTGGAATATGTACTGCATGTACCTGACTGACTGTTGCCATCTAAATTTGAATTGGCTGTTATTACCTGGATTCGAAACTTGAACATTTCTTTTCTCAGCAAATTTCGAGCTGTTTGTAGTACCTCATGAACCGCCTCAGAACTACACTTACTTTTCCTATTACAGAGATTCTCTTGTATACATCGCTGCATTAAATTCCTGACAGGGAAGGTAGAATGATGTGACCGTTATTTTGCTGTTGGTTCCAGATCGCTGATTCTATAAAATGGCTTTTACCTCATAGATAACTCTTAAATTATTTCTTAAGTCCTTTGCTGCCCTATCAGAAGTGCCATATAGTTGATAGTTCAACGAAGCGTGCACAGAAGGACCTGAGTAGTTGGCAACGGAGTGCACAAGTACAGGAAGATTAGAGTTTTCCGTCATCTGCTAGAGTAATTACAGATAGCTCAGGTGGAACATCTATCTTCTTCCAAGGGAAACATCTAGTTAGTAGCTTTTATTGACAACGAGAACTCATCCTTCACGACAGTTAAGCATTGCTGAGTTTACTAGTGACAAGGCCTGCTATCTAATTCTCCTCGTCTTATTTCTGCGAGTTTTCTGTACACAGTGATGTCTCTCGCATCGAAATTTTCCGCTCTTGTCCGCCTGCTTAGCTGAGTGATAACGTGTTTGCTTGTCATGCGGAGGGCCCAGGTTCGATTCCCGCCCGACTTGGAGATTTTTCTCGGATCGTGGGCTCGCTGTTGTATTGTCCCAATAATCATTTTATCATCATCAGCATGAAAGTCACCCAATGGAGCCTCACCTGCAACAAGACTCGCAACTCGCCGCCGAACATCCCCAGCTAGGGCCACCCGACCATCAATGCCACATTTTTTTTTCATCTCTTTCTGTCTTGCAGATTTATGAGTTCGGTTTATAGTACGGTAGCTCCTGTTCCAGTATCCATGAGCACACAAAATAAATAGACAAAATTACAGGAGCCCCATTCTCCAACACACAAAACACAGATGAACAACGAAATTTTTCACACCCTGTACACACACAGAAGACACCACGTAGAGCTTCAGGGGCCACTTGCCAACACATGGTGCAATGAGGTACAATGAATAAACTATCAAGTCGCACAAGTGACATAAGTTGCATACAGTTTCATCATTTAGACTAGTCTCACATTTAACACGACCCGACTCCGTCTCTGGCTCCAGTGATACTGTACGGATAATAGCGAACAATCGCTCACAATTCGCAGGGTAGCCGATCTTACGTAACTGAATTACTTACTTTACTGCGCTTCTGACAAGTTTCTGGGTAACCAGGACGGTGACCACGGAAATGGTCAGACCGGACAACCAAAAACCAGCCATAAAACAAAATGATCTCCGCCATTTCTAAGAGGAAACCAACAGCAGCCCCAAATAACTGAGACTGCTAACAAATCGATGCTGTCACCATACAGCTGTCTTTCGGGAACCAACAGGCTGTAATCCACAGGCTGCCCTTACAATCAATATTCGGAAGTTACTCACAGGTAGCAAGCCTGCCACCACACCTGACACAGGGTTCTTTCAGATAATCAGATTCACAGCACCAGCAAGGTCCAACCATCACGCTGGGACAAGTTTCCCACTGGACGATATTCACTGGTTAAACAGCACCCCCAAGTAACTGAGACTGCTAGGAAGCACGTGCTTTCACCGAATGGCTGTTATGCAGGAACCAACAAATCCACAGGCTGCCCATACATCCAATGTTCAGATCTTACTGACAGGTAACGAAACCACCACTGCAGCTGACATAGGGTTCCTTCAGATATTCAGATTATGAGCACCGGGAAGGTTCAAATACCAAATCAGAACAAATTTCCAATGGGAGATATTCACTACCCAGTCAGCAGCCCCGAGTAACTGAGTTTGCGAGCAAGTGTGTGATTTCACCATACAGCTGTCATTCAGGAACCAACAGGCCGTAATCCACAGGCTGTCCTCAGTACAAATGTTTGGAGCTGACTGCCAGGTAGCGAACTGGCCACCACAGCTGAGATAATCAGATTCAGAGTACCAGGAAAGTCCAACCGTCACGTCGAAACAAGTCTCCCACCGGGCGATATTCACTGGCCAAACAGCAGTAATCGGCCAATCAGAACAGCACAGACTATCGTTTGAATCGCATCTGCTGCCCATGTCTACCACACCTGAAGAAAAAGCCCCTGCCCGCAGCTGACTGCCTGCTCGCCACTGATTGCGGCTGCTGACCGCTGCTGCAGCCCTTAAATCGCGCGTCGCAAAGTGCGACCTCCCCTCTGATGGCTGATGCACAGCTCCTTATGAGCCCACAACAAGTGCTGCTGCCAATCTCAGGCGCAAATCGATAGAGTGCGAAAAGAAAAGATTGTCCACCACAGCACAAATATGTGTATATGGTTGTTGCTAAAGTTCCTAGCGTGTTTGGTTTGCATTTTGGTACTGAGGTAGTTGTAGGTTTCTTTATGGGCCATCATTTTTTATTTGTCGTTCGTTATTGCTGTTTAAGTTTAAACATTGTGATTCTGGCTTTCGCTATACTGAGTGGAGCTGTGGACGCTAGAAGATGGAGTGCCCAGAAGAGAAATGAAAGCATCTCAGAAATATTCTTCTGTCTGACTTCAGTAGAGAGGTGACAGCACCAGAGGTAGCCAAAAACGTTTGCACCATGTATGTGGATAGTTTCATTGGCCACTGAATGGCAATAAAATGGTTTCCTCCTTTTAAGGAGGATCGTTTTGACATTAGTGACTCTCCACGTTCAGGAAGACTTTCATGATTTGATAATGATCCACGTGACTCAGATGTGATGACCTGTGATCATTCCGCCATCGTGCAACTTTTGCATGCAGCGGGGAAGGCTAAAAACTTGGGTGTAGGGGTGCCACACGCTCTAAGCCAAAATAACACAAAAATCGATGTATGTTCGTCATCAATTGGCTCACGAACAACGCCGACCATCCCAGTCCTGTACAGTTACTGGTGACGAGAAGTGGAATGAAAGGAATGAGTGGGCGCTAACCAAACAGTAACTCCCCTTAAAACGACTTGCACACATCCACAGAAGAAAATGTTTATGCATCTGTTGGAACAGTGGCGGTGTGATATACTACGAATTACTTCCCCAAGGTGTAACCGTCCATGCTAGCATTCACTGTCAACAACTGAGACGTCTTGCAGTCCAATAACAAAGACCAGAAAGACTGGGTGCAGCGATGCTACTCTACTATAATGCCCTCCCGCATTCTGCTGCACTGAGAAAAAACATTATACACAAGTCTGGTTGGGAAGTCATCCTGCACCCACCTCATTCACCGATCATGCGCCCTCAGACTTCCACCATTTCCGCTCTCTATCGAACATTCTTCACCATGCTTCCTTCCGGATGAAAATGCGCCCCGAACAAGCCTCGACGACGTCTTCGCCTCAAAATCGTGTGTTTTCTACAGTCGCAGAATCGAAAAGTCCCCCAGAATTGGTAGATTGTGAAAATAGTGAAGGAGAATATACAATTGCTGACTACTGTCTCTGCTGTTCTGCTGATACTCTGAGGGTTGCCAGTAAAGTAAGGTCACTAACGAGCTACCGCCGGAACGGAGCGAGCTTCTCAAATCTGACAACAGCGCCGCCCGCGTCCCTCGCTTCCCTCACCACTGCCGTCGTCAGTCCCCACCTCCCTGGGACGCTCATTCTTGGCGTAGCAGCCGTTAACGATGGAAGGGAAAATAGACGCTCCCGCAAATTGTGAATTGCGTTCTGTGATTAGATTTCTGTGGCTTAAGGGGCCAGCCCCTATTGAAATCCATCGCCAGTCAACCGATGTGGATGGAGAAAGGTTTATGGACGTCCAAAATGTACATAAGTGGCGAAAGGAGTTCGCAGGCGGCCGTACAGACGTGCTCGACGAGGCCGGCTGTCTGTGTCCGTCAGTTTCGGACGAGAATCGAAGAAGTTCTGCTTGCTGATCGGAGTGTGGCTGTGCAAGAGATTGCAGAACTGATAGGGGAAGTCTCTAAGGCTACTCCGGACAAGATAATGACAAACATTTTGAAGTATCGAAAGGTGTGAGCCAGATGCGTGCCGCGGTTGTTCACTGGTAAACACAAGAAGAAGCGCATCGGAAGTGCCCGCAAGTTTCTGCATTGTTACCTGGAAGAGGGTGAGGAATTTCTGGATTGAATTGTAACCGGGGATGCGACTTACTTCACGACTTCACACCAGAGACTAAGGAACAATCAAAATAATGGCGGTATTTCGGTTGTCCAAATGTCAAGACGTTCAAGTAAACGCCGTCGGCAGTGAAGGTGGTGGCTTTGGTGCTCTGGGGTGCGGAAGGCTTTCTGGTGGTCGACTGTCTGGAAAGAGGTACAACAGTCAACACCGCGAGGTACTGCGGGACACCAACAAAGCTACGCCTGGCTAGACAAATGGAGGGGTCGGCTGACAAAGGAAGTCCGTTTGCACCATGACAATGCCTGCCCTCAAGTCATCCTCACTAGAGAGGTTGTCATGGCAAAATTCGGGTAGGAAATCATTGGCCATCCTCCCTACAGCCCTGTTTTGGCTCCCCAAGACTACTATTTGTTCCCAAACTTGGTACATGTGATATCCACGAAGTTACTGTAAAAGTAGGTGAACTAACAGTAAACAACATTTACAAACCTCCAGGCCACTCGTCGCCTCCACAAATTCTACAACCCCTGCCTCACCCCACAATATATGTGGGTGACTTCAACAGCCACCACGAACTGTAGAAATTCCGCACATCTGACCAGAATGGTGAAGACTTGGTGAAATGGGCTGATGATTGCAATACACAGCTAATCTTTGACGCCAAAGACCAAAGTACATTTAAGTCAGCTGCATGGGGAACTGAAACCCATCCTGATCTATGTTTTGTTACGGCTGACACTAGTAACAAACCTATACCAGCCTCCCGCAGAATACTTGGGGACTTCCCTCACTCCCAACATCGTCCGGTGCTCATAGAAATAGGCCTTACTATCCCCCTAATTTCCTCGTATCCTCATCCCAGATGGAACGTTGGGAAAGCGGACTGGGATACTTTCTCAGAAACACTTGATAAACGTCTTGGATGGATACCTCCAACTTATAAAAATTACAAAAGATTTGTGGGAGCAATCATCAGCTCAGCTAAGAACAGCATTCCCGGGGATTTAGAAAAGAATACGTGCCGGGGTGAAACGAAGAGAGTGAGCGCCTCTATAAACAGTTCCTAGAGCATGGGGATAGGGAGATTGCAGATGACTCATTGCACAGTCTGGACGCTGCCAGGCGCACTAAATGGATAGAGGCTGTTGAGGAAATGGACTTGACACAATCAAGCAGAAAGGCGTGGTCGCTACTCCGGAAGCTTGGTGGCAGCAGCAGGAACCGACGACCGACCAGCTCCATGTCTCCAGACACAGTGGCGGCGCGCGTCGTCAGCGAAACCTCTGGAGCTCCAGGGGATTGAGCTCATACCATGAAACTTAAAAACGAACTCAAAAAGTTGAAATCTTTAGTGGGAAGAAATTCACTACACTCGCAGCCCTTCTCAATCGAAGAGATAACACTGGCTCCGAGAGACATCAAGCCACGGAAAGCCCCAGGTTTTGATGGAATTCATCCAGAGTTTCTGGCTCACTGCGGTAAATTTGCAAAATTATGGCTTGCACAGTTCTTCTCCAGCATGATGGAAACTGAGAGAATACCAAATACCCTTAAGAAAGCAAAAATCATAGCGATACTGAAACCAGGTAAACCGAATGACCAACCAAACAGCTACCGCCCAATTGCCCTTCTTAGCATGATCTACAAACTAATGGATAGACGTATATGTAACAGAATAAGTACAGATATCCTAAAGTGTATCCCTGTGGAACAAGCAGGCTTCCGGCCAAATAGGAGCTGCACAGATCAAGTCCTCTCACTAACTTCCTAATCGAGGCAGGCTTCGAAAGGCAAGAAAGAACATCGGTGGTATTTATAGGCCTGACAGCTGCTTATGATACTGTATGGAGGCAAGGCCTGATTTACAAACTACTCCGCATAGTGCCATGTTTGAAAATGGCTAACCTTACCTACGAGATGCTCTGCAACAGACCATTCCAGGTGATACTTGGAAATTATAGGAGCAAAACAATGAAGCTCAATAATGGCTTGCTCGAAGGATCAGTCATTGCACCACTACTTTTCAGCATGTATATAGCCGATATGCCTAATACTAAATCTGAAAAGTTTGGATATGCAGATGACTGGGCCATAGCTACACAACATCGAGATATGGAGCATACTGAGACTATCCTGACAAGCGACTTGTCCTCGCTGGGAACGTACTTTCGCGAATGGAGACTACAACCTAGTCCAACTAAAACTGAGGCTATGTGTTTCCACCTGAATAATAAATTGGCTAACAGACGCCTTAAGATATATTTTGATAACAATATTTTGCCTTATAATAAAAATTCAAAATACCTGGGAGTGGCATTAGATAGAACCTTGACCTACAAACAACACCTCATCAACACTGCTGCAAAAATCCGTACTAGAAACAACATCATTCAGAAACTATGTGGTGCCAGCTGGGGCTCCGCCGCCTCTACCTTGCGATGCTCTGCTTTGGGACTTGTCTACTCTGTGGCAGAGTATTGTTCCCCTGTTTGGCTAAAGAGGGCTCACACCAAGATGGTGGACGCAGTACTGAACCAAACTATGAAGATTATTTCAGGTACAATAAAATGAACCCCCATTCACTGGCTACCCGTACTGAGCCACATACCGCCACCTCACTTACGAAGAGAACATGCGCTTCTCAGAGAATTTAAAAAAGTACAAGACAACCCACAACTTCCGATTCACGCTTTGAGCAATGGTATTGACAGAGATAGATTGCGCTCTAGACATCCACCTCTTATGAGGGCCAAAGATCTGGAGGAAAACGGTTTCTGTCTTGAAGAGCGCTGGAAAGTGGAATGGGAAGAGTCAGCACCACCGCACGTAAACACCTTACTGAAACCGTCGAACAGACCTCCAGGCTTTGGCTTACCACGTAAAACCTGGACCATCCTCAACAGGATCAGGACTTGCCACGGTCGATGTGCGGACTCTCTACACAAATGGGGAAGAGCACCATCCCCAAAGTGCGACTGCGGCGCTGAGAAGCAGACGATCCGGCACATCATTGCAGAGTGCCCTCTGAGAGCCTGCTCAGGTCAAACAAAGGACTTCCTGGATGCGACTCGAAGTGCAGTTCAATATATTAAAAACCTAAATGTTAATTTGTAATTATATATATGTTGTTCATGACATAACTGTATTTAATTCTTTATGTCTTGTTTTTAGTGCCAAAGTTATAAAGTTATTGTAGCAGCTTATTTCTGTATAAACGTGTTTTGTACTTGCCATACGCTAAATAAAATAAATCCCCAACTTGAAACATCACTTGAAATTCTCAAGCGATGGAAAGATGAAGGCAGCTGACCAATCCTTGATGCACGGTTAGGCGGGAGAGTGCTACGACGCGGGTATAAAAAAGCTTCCGGAGCGTCTCCAAAAATGCGCCAACAGTGACGGGCACTACGTTGAAAAATAGCTAAAAGTCCAAGCTTTCAAGAACTGTAATTGGTTTTGCAATAAAATGATGTTTACTATGTGAAAAACCGTTGAGGACCTTAATTTACGGACAACCCTAGTATATTATGGCAGTTTTAGGTTGGGTGTGTTTTGAACTACGGTGACGTAGGATACCGGTAGAGGGCTGGCCTGATCTGCCACTGCCAACCGCAGCAAACGATTGCGCTGTAGCCACTGCCAAATGCCTTGTGTACTCCTGTTTAGTTTGTGTTGTGGAATGCTGCCGGGTTTTTAATTTCTTCTTTTGAAATGAGCGAAGAGACTAATCCTGGTGCAAAAAAGGGATTCGAATGCTACTCTCACCACAACAAAAGGAATCAGCGACACGTGTGACCGTTACGTCAAAATGTTCCAATGTTTGTGAATTCCTAAGAGATCAAACTGCTGAGGTCATCGGTCCAAAGACTTACACACTACTTAAACTAACTTATGCACACACACACCCATGTCCGAGGGAGGGCTTCAACCTTCGGCTGGAGGGGCCGCGCAGTCCGTGACATGGCGCCTCAAATCGCGCACCGTTGCGTCAGTTCTGCTTTAGTGGTCGCACAGAACGCGGACGTAAGATGGCAGCCCTTGTAGAAGGAGGCGGGCTTATTCCCCCTCGCAGCGCAGGCGGCTTAAGTTATCGTTTGTTTACGGTCGCGGCAGGCTGCCACGATATACTGTCCGCATATGTATTATCTGTTTATTAAACTTATGGAAGAATGCTACGAATTTATGAACCAACCGAAATGAGAACTGTCAACCATCGGAAATTTGTGTGGTCATCCTTGCTTCCGTTTTTAATTATGTTTATGATGAATCTTCTTTAAACACGACATGAATTTCCCCTCAACTGAGACAGAGTTTAAACAGCTTCGCGAGATCTGTAACTAATACGTTTGGCTCACCCTTCAACAACTGCTTATAAACAGTTCGGAGTTCCAGTGCTGGCCAATTTCGAGTTGTTTAATCGTCTCCTGTACCTCTGCTACTGTTATTTCCTGGATTTTTGTGTATAGTTCGTCGGCTGTAAAGGAGCGTATGTCTCGATATCCGAATCGATTTTCTTAGAACAATTCTTCATAATATATCTTCCATCTACCTAGATTTACCAGTGGAATTTTATACTACTACTGTCATTTATTCTTAGCTGTTTTACCGCCTTCCATGCTTCTATGGACTTTGAACTTACTACGCAGCTATTAATTTCTTCACCTTGAAGTTAGCGATTTTGCACTATTACTCCTTTTTCTCTCTCCTCAGTCTTACATACCTACTTCTATCATATGTCTCATAAGACATCTATTTTTCTCCTTCGCCTTTTCTGCAATGTCATCATTACACCACTGCAATCGCTCAAGTGAATGATGACCTGTCGTCAGTGGTGACATGAGCGAAAAACCTGGGGCTTAAACTAAATGCAAAAAAGACACAAGTAGTCTTAATAGCGCATCAGAAATTAATAAGTTCGAATTTCCGCGAACAGCTGCCTCCTATTTTGCTCGACGGTACTCCAATACCATATCAGAAAACAGTGAAGAACTTGGGTGTAACTTTGGACGAGCATCTCAACTGGGCGTAGAATACAGTCGCAGTGTGCCGAAAGACGTCTGCTTGTCTCTATGATCTCAAAAAGTTTCGGAACGTATTCCCACAGGACTTGAAAGGCCAGCTCGTGCAAGCACTCGTTCTACCGAATCTCCACTATTGTGATGTAATTCAACAAGGCACAAGCAGTGAAAACTACCGACGGCTAGAACTAACCATGAATGCATCTGTGCGTTACACCTGCAACATTCGCCGATATGATCATGTTAGTGCTTCATACTCCCAGCTAGGTTGGCTGCTGCCGGACAAATTGCGTGACTACCGCACTCTATGCCTACTTCACCGACTCCTCGTCGCACAAGCACCCCAATATATTGCTTTAGAGATTAAACACCTTTCATGCCATCATAATCGAAACACGAGGTCACTCTTATCTGGTATCCTAACTGTGCCCACTCACAAAACAAAAACTTTTGCAAACTCCTTCTCAGTTGCCGCTGTTCGTCTCTGGAACAAACTGCCCCTTACCTTGCGCAAAATTCAATCCCCTGCCGTTTTTAAGAAGTTGAAGCATTTCCTACTATCATGCTCATAGTGTATTCCACAAAATTAATGTACAAGGCCAATCCTGTCCTCCGTCAGATAGCAAAGCTGGCGTCTCCTGTCTTGCTCCTTTCTCTTCTTCCTCTTAATCTATCTCTATTAGCCACGCAATCTTATTTCCTGTATATTTCCTTAATTATGTTTCATCATGTCTCTATTCTTCTCCTTCCTTCACCATCAGTCTCCCTCATATTCCCTGCTGCTAGCACTCCTATCTAAAATCTCTCTCTTTCATAATGTATAATTATAACAGTACTTATCATCTACGAATATAAACTCAACATGTATGTATGTTTCCAAGTGTGTTTTGTAATTGTTTATTTCACTTTTTGTACTAGATGTAGTTCAACATGCCTACTAAAACATATGAATGTAAAATAAGTAGAATGCCTGGTTAGATGTAAGAGAGGGCCTGATGGCCCTAATCTTGCCAGGTTAAATAAATAAATAAATAAAATAAATACACCGCTCACTTTCAGATTTGTACGACGTGTTCTCAACTACTACGAGACTCTCATAGGTCGATTCATGAATAGCAATAAGGTAACCTATATGCTACCTCCATTATCGTATCATCAATCTATGTAGCTTCCCACTCAGTATAAGCTTGAACAAAAAGTCAATTGACAGATCCTGCAGTAAACTCAATTTATACCGTGGTTGGTCCATTTTCTTTCGATTCTCATTACAACTGTTTCGGCACCAACAGTTTTTTTTTTTTTTAATTGCGGACCAAAGTGCCAACCGAAGCAGAACCTGGTCAGTTGCACATACTACTCCCTAGCAGACTCTACAATCCTTCAGCTTAGCACGATTGCTTTCTTGCCCTACAGTGTAATCAGTTATAGAGTGTAACTTCCTTGCAGGCTGTATCCACCTATATTTATGTGTATGTACTGTTGACACATTTCTACCCGCCTCGTTCGATTATTAGTGGCAATATTCTCTACACTCCCCAGATTTGCCTACAGCTTTGCTAACACCCTGCTTATGCAGTCATCAATTAAAATCTCCTGAAAGATACAGCTCCTTCCTATTTGCTAATGCCTTCCGCAGGTTTGTCAAACCATTAAAGAAACTAGAATGAAATTTTCACTCTGCGCCGGTATGAAACATCCGGGCAGATTAAAGCTGTGTGCCGGACAGAGACCCGAACTCGGGACCTTTGCCTTTCGCGGGCAAGTACTCTCCCATCTGACCTACCCATGCAGAACGCACGACCTCTCCTCACAGCTTCAATTCTGCCGGTTCCTCGCCTCGCACCTTCCAAACTTCACAGAAGCTCTCCTGCGAACCTCACAGAAGTAACATTCCTCTACTGTCTGTGCTTTTGAACATGTCCAGAAGAACAACCGCCTTGACGGGCACCTCATGATATCTTCAGTGCGGATGCAGTCTAGGTCCTATCTCCTGTGAGAATTGAGAGCTAACATCCGAAAAATGTCCGGGCTCACATGCGGTTCCTCTTCGTCGAACTGTCTCTGCTCGAACTCGCCTAGGAGTTGAACCGCACGTGTCGCATTACACGCCCTAAAGTAGACACTCGTGACCCTTTGGTTAAACTGTCTGGCTTATGGAAATTTTAAGAAATACAAAGTTAACATAACATGTAACAACAGTAATAATAATATCGGGAACTAAATTAACGACCCACAAATGACGTAGGCCACACAGTTGCGATTTGGTTAGAATAATGTTTATTCAGAAAGCAAACTAATAGCGAAAGTGGTCGCATTTACAGTTGCTATTACACTCGAGTGCATATCCATTTGACGCAGTTCGATCATCCACAGTCTCACCGCGAAATACATGTAAACTACGCGAAAGGTTGGAGTTCACACCAGGGGCGCGGCTGCTCACCGCTCAGAGAGTAAATCCCGCGACACCTCACAACGCCAAATTGTCCGAGTCGTCTCACTTGCTAGTTTCCTAAGACCGACTGTCCGCCTTCGCGTCTCAACCCGAAGTGTACCCTTTGGTGTCTCCAGCCGAACTGTCCGCTTTGGTGTCTCGACCAGAACTACCCTCTGCCCGTCTCCGACCGCGTTTCCCGCGCGCCGAACATCTTCGCTCAACTGACTGGGGCAGTTCCCTTTCCTGAAGCCGTCCATCCGATGGCTACAGTTTATTCTACATTATTTTACATTCTAACACTTTTAAATAATCAAAGCTTAACCACTTTCACGTTCTAAATAAACTAACAATGATATCCATTACATAATAAGCGTTAAATTCTTTTACGCAAAACCAATACTATTTCCTTCTTAGCTTTGAATGCTACGGCCACGGCCAG